>NC_072494.1:22090000-23317083 GCF_027574615.1 Eptesicus fuscus
ATATTTAGATGACAGCTTCCTAGGGATATATTTTGGATATTTTTTGTCTTTGATAGGAGTCTTAAATAGGCTACAGCCATTTTTACTGATACCTTGACACCTTTATCATACCAGAGGCTAAATGAAAATGGGCTAGTGTAGCCTTCACATGCAGACCAATTATGATCATATTGATAATATGAGGACAGTGGAATCATTACAAAAGTCTCTCTTTTTTGGCTTTTTTTTTTTTATTGCATCTTTTGAGAACTTGCTAGAACCACAAAAACTAAGGAAGTGATCCTTTTCTTTGGCTAGAGTGAATAACTTGGTGTTTCCATAGTTACTATAAGAACATAGAAATTAATTTGCTAAAGATTGCCCCCTTCATGCCCAGCTGGCGTGGCTCAGTGGTTGAGTGTCCACTCATGAACCAATAGGTCAAGGTTCGATTCCTGGTCAGGGCACATGCCCAGGTTGCAGGCTTGATCCCCAGTTGGGGTGGCGGGGCGGGGGGAGGAGGGGGGTTACGGAGTACAGGAGGCAGCCAATCAATGATGCTCTCTCATCATTGATGTTTCTGTCTCTCGCTCCCTCTCCTTTCCTCTCTGAAATCAATAAAAAGATATTAAAAAAAAAAGATTGCCACCTTCATAGATTGTGTTAGTTCATAGATGGTTGGTACTGGATTACTCAAAAGATACGGTGGTGTTCAGAGCATTAGCACACAAAAACTAACATAAAGCTTTTACGAGTTTGATACTTGCCTTTTCTAAAACGAGTTCTGTAGTTGTCATGACCAAAAAAAAAAAAAAAAAAAAATCAGAACTTTGTTGATTTTTCCAACACTCTGCAGTATTTTTTATTTACATGGGGTGAGGTGAGGCACCTTATTATTTTCAGTGCTTAGAGCCTCTAAAGGTGTTAATTAGGCCTTGACGTTAGGGGCCCTTGTGGTTCCACCTGGGTGGTTTTATTCTTTTTTCATTCCTGTAGTTGAATACTCAGGTGAGGTCATTGTTTTGGAGGAGCTTTTACCAAGAAGAAATGACTGGTGAAGTTCTGTTTGCTTCCTGCCTGACCCACTGCTTTCCCAAACTATATTGGTTGGTACAAACAGGGACCTTCTCTTAGGGACATGGGTACTCACAAAACCCAAGAAGATTCTCAAGTCTTCCTTGGTACCGATGTATGTATACCTAAGATCAAACAGTTTCTAATTTAAAATCACTATCAAATATTGCTGTGAGGAGAACCAAAGATCCCCAAGTTTTCCACATCAACCTCCGTTTCCCTGTTTAGAATACTCACTTCCTTTTTACCTGACCCGCTTCCAAGCTTCATTCATGCCACAGCTTTGGTTTTTATCCAGCTTCTTTCTACCCAGAATGCAGAAGAATGAATGGCAGCCACCCAACCACTAGAGGCTTGCTATCCTAGGCTCCTGAACAAAGAGACTGAGAAAGTAATAGTCTTTTAAATACAAACCCCTTCTAAGGAGTCGGGAATATATTTTCTCCTTTTGCATTAAGTTCTGTTTAAGACTCGGGATTCAGGATGCTCTCTTGATGAGGGATGAGGGACAGACAAGGTTGAAAAGGGGGACAAACTGAGCAATCAGGAACAGCTGAGAGCTACAAAGATAGGGCTGTGCTCATGTATAAATAGAAATGTTGCTGCTACCCTGATGAATCAGACCAGATGTTTCTCTGATGTCTCTGTTTGGTCCTTCGTGTTTTTTTTTTGTTTTTTGTTTTTAAAGTATAATTTTGCTAAAATTATATGTGGGGCCAGGAATGTGGCATAAATGCTTTAAGCTTTAATAATATGTAAAGGAATAAAATTACCCAGGAAACCTTTATTAACAAGAAAAATACCCATTTGGGAAAGAACTTGAAAAAAGGGCAAGAAGGAAACAACTTGTGATAGGGCTGATTCAGGAGATCTGAATTCTAATCCTTCCTCTGGCACTAGTTGTGTGACCTTGGGCAAGCCATGTCATTTTCCTGGGTCTATGTTTATTTTTCAGGTGTGGGAGGGGCTGGGGAGAGAATGGGGGTTACATGGCTGGGCTTATTAAATTGATTATTTTAGTTTCTCTTGCAGCCCCAAACATCTAGAATCCAACCAGGTTTTCTTTTTCAATTTAATTTATTGTTTGCTGGCTTCTGGTTTCATTGAGGGGTTAATATGTGAAAGACTTTATGGGGGATAACACAAGGCCCCTGCCTCAAGATGCTTATTACCTAACAGGGTTACACAAAGGACTATATCACAATATATACTGTGATTGGTCCAGAAGACAGATAGCAAATGCCATGGGAACTCAGAGGAGGCAGAGATCACTGCCAGCTTGGAAGATAGGAAATGACTTGCTGGAGGAGGGCATTGGCATATGGTGGGAGGTGGAGTTGGGGGGAGGGTTTGAAAATGGGTGGGTTTTGGGCAGGCAGAGATGAAGGAAAGGGCATTCCTCACATAAGAAACAAGCAGAAGCAAGGGGCACAGAAAGTGCTGGATGTATTTGGGGAACAGTGAGCCATTTGGGTTGGCTCAGCACGGGCAATGAGTCAGGTAGCAATGCCCCTTTAATCTCAGCAGAGCATGCATTTTACTTAGGAGGCAGCAGGGAGCTGTTTTTTTGAGTTTGGATGTGATCTGTTTTAGGATACTTCACTTCCAGCAGAGTGTAGGATGAACTGGAGGTGGAAAGGCCTCATAGGCAGGCGGACAGCTAAAACACTAGTGCATTATCTTGGTGAAAGCTAACCAGGGCTGAGCTGGGATGGTATCAGTGGAAATGGAAAGCGGGGCTTGGATTTATGCAAGCTAAGGTGGAGGAAAGAATGCAAAGGTAACTCCACATTTAAGCAAGCCTGAGGTAGAAACCTCAGGTTTACAAATATAAAAAGGAAATTCAAGAAGGGAAGGGTGTTTGAGTAACAAAAAGGGGAGTTTGCTTTCCTACACTACAGGAAGCATATCATAGTGGAGGTGTTCGACATTTACAAACTCCTGATTGGACCTCAGTACTGTGGATGAGGCTGGAGGGGTTATCTAAGTGAGAGTTGAACTTGTAAAAGTGAAGAGATTACCAGGGAATTGTAGAGTGAGGGAGGGGAAAGACAGACAACAGAATATTGAGAAATATCTAAATTCTTCCCTTACGACGAACTGGACACGGTTAATGTTATAGAACACAGGGATGGACAAAACTAGGTTTACAGTGCATTGTGACATTCTTTTGCATTAATAAAGCTATTGTAATACTCATAACCTGCAAATCTTTCCATACAAACAACTGTAAACCTACTTTTTTGCCACCCCTGTATAATCAGGAGAATGCTGTGTCATTGTGCCCAAGTGGAAAGGTAATAATATTGAAAGGGAGAGGCTGGTAATCCACAGTTTAAAAATTACATTACTGCTTAGGGGATTAGCTGCTTAGAGGTGGTGTCTAGGTAGCCTAGAAGGGACTGGCTATAATAAAATGATTGTGTGTTTTCCGACAGATAATCAGAGGAGAAAATTGCACCCATACCTGGTCTTCAGGCTGTGACAGCCAAGATTCCAAATCTTCATCTCTCCTTATTATTGGCAAGATGCATACTCCATCTTTTAGAAATCTCAGATTATAGCCAGCCTTTGCTTTTCAGACTATTACCCGGGGAATTTATTATTATCCTTTTCTCCTCCCCCAGCTTTTAGTTCCCATTTGTCTTGGGTCTTGGGGTTGTATTCTAAGGATAATAATTATGTAGATCACCTCTGAGAGCTTACTGTTTGAAGCTCCAGAGGGAGGAAAAAGGAGGAGGGGTTAGGGTAGGCAGAAATGAGACTTTAGCTCTATTGTAGTTCACACACACAAAAGCCTGTTTGCAAATGCAATGTAAATGAAGACTTTATTAGCCAAGGATTTATCTCCACAATAAGATCTGGGATTACACCAGGGACATACATGTATACATCCAAGTAGGATTAACTGCCCCCCCAACAATGCAAATTGGTTTATCACTTTTGCTTGTTTTTGTTTTTCTTCAATATTTTTCGTACGTGATAATAATTTGCAAAAACCATTAAATATTTACTTTTGGCTCCACAAGTGTTAGAATAATTCTATCTTCCAAGAGGTGAAGGAGACTCTTAAGGTGTTTAGATCTATCAGTGAATTAAAAAATTAGGAGACTAGGGTTTTAATCTGTCTACTAACTAGCTATGTTTAGGTAGGTTGCTTAATAGAATTCTATGCTCCAATTTTTTTTCCATTGGCTAAATGGATATTTTAAAAATATTGGTTTTGTTTATCTCATAGAATTATTGTTCAGGTGGTTAAAATATTTTCTCTTTAAATTATAAACATTAGGTAATTTAATGTTATTAAATTATTACTTAGGCAACTAGATAACCACTGCAGCTAGTCTGAGGTTAGGATGGGGAGGTGAAGCAGGGACCAGGATTTGGGGAATCTGGATGAAGAAAGTAGGATTACTGGGGGTTGGGAGAAGCTTTTCTTTTTGTTTTTTTTCAAAGGAAAGGCACATTTTATTCTTTTTAAAAATTTTATTTATTTATTTATCTATCTTTATTAAGGTATTACATATATGTCCTCATCTCCCCATTACTCCCCCCCTCCACCTCCTCCCTCATGCCCTCACCCCCCTAGTGTCTGTGTCCATTGGTCATGCTTATATGCATGCGAACAAGTCCTTTGGTTGATCTCGCCCCCTCCCCCCACCCTCCTCTGCCTTAGCTTTTCTTTTCAGCTCCAAAATGGATAATGCCACTGAGAGAGCAAAAAACAAACAAAAACACTCCACCTGTTTCATACACCACTCCTAATTCTGCTTTGAGATAATTGCTTGGGTAAATAAATTCCTTATATGTTAACTCATAAAGAGACACTCAAAATTGTACATCTGATGCCCCTTGTTCACTTGCTGTCTGACTTCAACAGTAATTGAGTACAAATAAAAACGCTCTGGCTCCCCGTAATCTCCTAACTTCAACACACGCCCTTGGCTACTCAAGCACTGAAAAATACAACAGTTTAGACTTGGAAGTCTGACTGTGGAGTCAGATAAGAAATCGGGGTTCTGGATATTGGAAATGACTACTCCAAATATATCACCCAGCCACATATCAACCAGCTCAACCACAAAAGGTTCTTGAGGGAATAAAGTTGAACTAACCATTATCGTTGAGATTTGTACTGGTGGTTGATTTGCCAGGTAACCTGGCTGTTCTTCAGTTTCCTCACCTGTTAAATAAGAGGCAGGATGAGTTAATTTCTAAGGTCACTTTCTGCTTAGAAATACTGTTATTCTAAGTAAGAATTTGAATAAAATTACAAATGCATCCTCAGAGCTCTTGATAAGTCCACCAACTAACACACCAGAATACCACAAAATCAGACCATGAAAATGCCCCCTTGTAGACCAGTCTCTGTGCAAAGTAGAGAGAAATGGGGGTGGGGAGATACTAAATACCCCACCCCCCTAAAGTGTAAAAAAAAAAAAAAAAGCAACATATCCTTGTGGAATTTCTGCTCCGTTTTAAGTAGCTATGTTAAAAACCACTGAAGACCTACTATGTGCAAGGCACTAAGTAGTTATTTTTCTATTTTTTACTTTGCGGGCAAGCTCTTAAACCAGAACTTGTGAATACCGCCTTGGGTGGGCATACAATGAAAGCCAAGGTCAAGGAAGACGGAGTCTACAAATAGACCAAAAATAAAACTCAAGTGACATCATTAGAGGAAAAATAGCCAACATATTGCACAAAGATCAAAGGCAAAAAGAAAAAAGGAGAGAAACATGTTTGGTTAATACTGGGCTTTTGAGCAACCCATGTGCTTGCGAGGCCCGTCCATCCATCCACACCACACTTCCTAACCATGCGATTCCAAACCGATGACAAGTCCAGCTTCAGCGCGGACAGGGCGCCGAGCGCGGATCCCACAGTCCCAGACCCCGCTGCCAACTCTCCTCTCCGGGAAAGAGGGAGTTTCCCCCAGGGCGACTGCAAAATAAAACAGCCTCTCCAATCCTTCGTCCAATAAGAAATACTCGTTCAAATAAGCACGTACATACATAAAAGGAAAAGGATGGGGACATGGGAAAGGGAAGCTCTTTTTCTTTCTTTTTAAATTTCCCGCACCCCCTTTCCTCTCCACGCCTCCCCACGCCGTCTCCACTGTAAGCTTCAGCTGCAGCTGAAGAGACTGGGACCACGCACTGCCGGGCGGTTGCGAAGAAAGTTAATTGGAATGGAGGCGGGACTGGTGAACAATTCGGTGTTCGACTTGTCCTGCCTCGGCGGCAGTTCCTCCTCCGCTTCAGTACTGATTGCACACGCGGCCGGCGCTCGGCTCTCGATTGCTCCGGCCTATCACCCTGGGATGCCGCCTGCCGCCGCCGCCGCCGCCGCCGCCGCCACCGCCACCGCCACCGCCGGCTGCCTGGCTTGTGGGATCTGCGGCGGTGCCGGAGCCGGAGCCGGAGCCGCGACGGCAGCGGTGGCTTGAGAGTTAGGGGGGCGGGCCGGCTCGTTCCAGGGGTGGGGGCTGAGGGCAGGAGGGCGAGAACCCGGGTCCATCGGCTCCCCTCGGGCTGAGGGAGCGGACACTCGGAGCCCCAGAGGCGGCGGGAGCCGGTCGGAGGGGGCGGCCCCTGGCGGCGACGCCCCCAGCCCAGCCCTGCGGGCCGCGCTCCATCCCCAGCCCGAGCCCGCTCCAGCCGCGGGAGACGCCAGCCGGGGTTTAGGGAGGCGGCTCCGAGGGGACTGGCGGGCGAGCCGCCCCTCCCGGGTCCTTCCTCGTCCCCTCCCGGGAGGGACCCGCACCTGAGCCCGGACCCCCCCCCCCCCCCCCGCGGCCGGGGCCACGCTGGACCCGCCTCCCGGCCGGGGTCCCGCGCGCCGGCTGCAGGTGGGCTGCAGCGCCCGAGCCGCGGGCAGGGGGCGGCGGGGAAGGAGGTGAGCCGCGTCCGCCGGCAGCGCTCGGTCCCTGCCCCGCCGCGCGCTCCTCCCCTCCCCGCAGGCAGGGCGCGGAGCCTTGCGCCCGCCCCCTGCTGCGTCCCCCCCGGGCACCATGGAGCTCTCCCCGGCGTCTGGAGGAGCGGAGGCGCTGTCCTGGCCGGAGATGTTCCCGGGACTGGAGTCCGATTCGCCGCTGCCCCCGGAGGATCTGGACGCGGCCGTCCCAGTCGGCGGGGCCGTGGCGGGTGGCATGTTGGATCGGATCCTCCTGGAGTCGGTGTGCCAGCAGCAGGGCTGGGTCCGCGTGTACGGTAAGGACCGCGCCGGGCCGTCGGAGAGGCCGGTGTTTCACCTCTTTGCCGAGGCGGGCATTCATTCCCCAGCTAGTGCCAGCCCTGCGCTCAGCGGCCCCCGCCCCAATCCCCCCCTTCTGGGTCCGGTTCCCACGTCCCTTTTTGTCCCGGGGTGCCTTTCGGACAAGTTCCTCCAGACTAGCCTTTGGGTAGAGCGCTGTCTCCGTGTGGTCTCTGGACCCTTTCAGGCACCGGCTGTAAGTTGAAGGGAGTGCTGGGCTCTGCAGACCTAATTCTTCGGTGATTACTTAGAGGCAACTGTCAGCCGATCCTCAAGAAGGTCTGATGGAACACACCATGAGATCAAGTGAAGGGGATGTCCTTTTCTTTCTCTGGATTGAGGCGAGGCTGGAAACCGAGATAGGAAGGAGCTTAGCACATGTATATATTTGGTGGGGAAAGACTAATCTGTCACCTCTTTCTGAACCTCACTTTCCAAAGACAATTAGACCAACCGGTGTGGACGGTTGCAGATTGCACTGTTGTTTCTGGTTCCCTTTGGAAAGTGACTGGGCTGCTACTCAGCAAGTTAAAAGCGATGAGCACACATTAAAACTTTCCCTTTCTGCATTCCTGGTAACCACCTCTTTAATTAAAACGGAATGATGAGATCCTGGGTGAGCCTCGTGGCATCATTGAAACCGTGCTGGTTTTGAAAACTCATAGCCCAAGGATTTATCGCCCGGCATTGAGGACTGAGCAGTGTCTCTCCAAAATATTAGGAGGTCAGGATGTTTATCACCTCGCTGGCATGGACACCAAAGACATTAGTCCTGGGGCTAACTGAGTCTAAGATGGCAAACTTGAAGCCCCTGGGATCAAACACAACGTTAGGATGTTACACGGCAGTTATGTACGTTTAAGCCTTGTAGTGATCCAAGTACATTACCTTTCTTTCTTCATCCTGCTGAACAGGGCATGTGTTTTCTGTTCACGAGCGACCAAGACTTAGAAGTTGTCTCTCTGGATAGTTCAGCTGATGTCAAGACATGAAGTCTCTCACTGGGAGAAAGATCACAGAACTAGGAGTGCAGAGATTTGAGTTTTTGTCTCAGTTCTGCTACTAAATGTCTTGTGTGATTTGGGGCAGATCAGGTCACTTCTTCGACCTCTGATTCCTCATCTGTAAAATGAACAGATCGGATTAGATAATCTCTTAATGGCCCTTACAGTTCTAAGGATATTATTCCTATAACCAGTTCTTAAGGATATATATGTATGTACCACTTTGTATTTTGCTTGATGTGTATGTGTTTCTTGATGTTATTCTAATTAACTGAAAGAATTACAGAAAAGAAGTGGGAGATGATGCAAGGGCACCCAGTTCATTCTCAGCCAGTTAAAAACGTTAGGGCCTGATTTTCCATCCACCTGCTAATCCCACTTAGCCTGTAGTTTATAGCAAAGGTTGGTGAGAATCTGAAAATGAGCTTGAACTAGAGTATATATGGAGGTTTTCCCATGCTAGTCTTTTTCTGTCCTTACGCACTTCTTTGGCATATTGTTTTTATATGACGTTAGAGATAGGGCCCTGTTACTGTAAGAATAATAATTCAGCATTTCAGTGTCCAAAACTATTCTCTCTGGGTTTTCTAGACCTAGATTAACTAACATTCTTTGCATGTAACCCATAAAAATATGTGTTTGTTTTTGTAGTCCATTCCTAGGGCTAGATTTGTGACAGGTGTGTGTGTGTGTGTGTGTGTGTGTGTGTGTGTGTGTATTCTTAAATATGTTTGTGCATATACACATACATATATGGTCTCTGTCTCATACAGTGTTCATTTCATTTTCAAGTTGCAGACTTTCCATTGCCTTGTAACTTTTTTGTCTTCCCTATCAATTAACCAGAAGTTGTTTTTATTTATTGTTTAGAACGGCTACTTTCCTTCCTCAAAACTAAAGCAACTCATCCTGGATACTGCTTTGTTGTCTTTAGTTTGATGTAAATATTCCAGACTATCTGAATGACTGTTGGCTTTTTATGTTCTTAGGTAGTTTTTAAGGCTCTTCGAAATGCTTTGAAGGAAAATAATAGAATGTAGAAAATCAATTTGAAAAACACTAGTTCATTTTGGTGTTCTTGTTTATTTGTTTTGGGCGTTCAAAATCCTGATTGTTTTGGAACATCTGGATTCTTCTACACAATTTAAAGAGACTTTGATGAGTGTAGTCTAATGTTTTTTAAAGAAACCTAGAGTATAAAACTGGGGGTTGAGAACTTGGTTTTTTGTTCTGGCTTTGCCACAAATTGGTTGTCTAACTTTGGGCAAGTAATTTTAACTCTGTGGGTCTAAGTTTCTACGTAAAATGTGGAATCTGGAGTAATTGGTATCTGTGGTCCATTTTAGCTTTAGAGTTGTCTGATTCTATGGCCTGCCCTATTATTTTACCTACAGCTAGGCCTGCCAGTTTCAGCCGGACTCTTGGGGTTAGGCATCAGGCAAGCCCTGAATGCATTTAAATCATGATTGTCAGAGGATCCTGGGGAGCACTTTTATCAAGAGGTCAGTGAACTGAGTTTTGAAAGAAGGAAAGTTGAGGGCAGATGTATATTTGTTGGGAATGTTTTCACAAGATAGGAAGGTGGGGATGGGGATCTTGCTCAAGTCTAGCTCATTCAATTGAGACCTAACCTGAAATAGCCAAGTGGATTTTAGAATGGGGTGCAAAAAGGAGCTGTTATTAAGTGCTGCTGGCTTCTGGCTATGGTTCACATGCTCTGCAGAACACTAATCTTTGTAACCAATAAGCACAACAATGACAAAAGTACCCCCCACCCCAAAGAGGATCTTAACAGAAACTTTTAGAAACGATATTTTATTAGTTTACCTCACAAAATTGGAAGACTAGGCACTGTTTTGAGCTTGCTATTGCCAAAGTTGATATAGATTATATATATAGGTATATATATATATAATCTCTAGAGTTTTGTGTAGTGCATTGTCATGATTGGAAAACTTTTTTGGAATATGTTCAGAGCTTTGTAATAGGTGGATCTATATTTAAAACACAAACACACATCTTTGAGACATAGCTAAGAGAAAACTTTATGCTGTTTTAGTCTTCATTTTCCTTTACTTGTAAAATGTTTCGTTTGTTGTATTTCAGTATTACAATAAGTTGTGCCCATGCCCTGTCAGGGCTATGAAATTTCTGACACCAGGGAATCTGTCTTGTTTATCTTTGCATTCCTGTCTTGCCACCCCCTTTATTGTCACTGTGTCTAGCAGATTGGTACCTCGCTCAGAGTCAGTCAGTGTTTGTTGAATGTTGATCCATCTGTCCTTTGACCATCCAGATCTCAGCCGGACTGATTGTATGGGTGGTAGAGTAGCTTAAACAAAGGCATGCCACAAACAGCTAAATATGGATGCAGAATCCAAGAGCATCAAATGCAGAACATTTTTCAGATATTTATAGCCTCAAAGCAGAGTCAATTGGCTGAAAAAGCTCAGCAGGCTAGCAAAAGGAAACGGGAGCGGCAAAGCAGCCTCTCTGTGCTTTCTGGTAAACAATGAGAACATTAAGATTAACTACCTTCCCATGAATGGATAGCCAGTGTAGGACACCCTTTGGGAGAAATTGAAATACAGTCTGTAGCAACAGTGCCTGTCTTGGAGCGTGGCACCCATCAGTAAGACAGGTCTGCAAGTGTCTGCATAGAAGTATTCTTGGAAATATAGTTATCACAATAAAGACATCCCCAAGAAATCATACAGTTTTTAATTTTAATAATATCAGTAGGACTTATCTAAAATATTCAATTAATAAAATACATAATATCAACATTATTGGTTACTATGAAGCTAGTATACAGCTCATTGTTTATTACAATTTCTAAAGGTTGGAACTATTTCAGCAAGCAGAAGAAAGAGGTAGTTAATTATACTGCATTAAATACCATATAATTCTAGAAATATGACAGTGGGAATTTGGTAAGAATTTCTCATGAACTGGATATGAGTTGATGGGGGCAGAAGTTTTGCCTGGTGTAGTAAATAATATTGCTTATGCTTCACAAATTAAGACAAAGGATGAGATACGCTATACGCTTTATTGCACTTTTAGAAACTATGCCTCTGTATTTACTTAAAATGTTGCAAGCAGTAACAAGTCCAGGAAGTTGTTTCATTTTGGTCCAGTATGAATTAGATGTGACTAACTGACCTTATACAAAGATGTTCTTAACATAACTAACTGAATATTCTTAGCACATCATTCATTCTTCCATGTCTTAAATATGAACCCTACCATTTCTGTTTTGCTTTAATATGTAAATGAATATTATTCAAGCAAGTCTAAAAGTTTTGTGTGCTCTAGCTAATTGCTTGCTAGAAGAAAATCAGTAATGTGTATCCAGTACATTCCCAAATATGTTCATGTTACTTAAGTGTTTTAATTTCCTCAAATACTGTTAATTGAATTTTTATAGATGAGCATTAATACTAGTAATTTAAAGAGTCTTAGGATCTTTAGCTTGAGTTCAGTACTGAGGATGTGGCATTGACTGTGAATGTTGACAGTTTCCCATGATCTCCAATACATTTTATATACATTAGGAGTAATCAGTTCTTTACTGAAATAGGAGAACTTTCAAGGCCCTAGCTGGTTTGGCACAATGGACAGAGCATCGGCCTGCTGACTGAAGAGTCCTGGGTTCAATTCTGGTCAAGGGCACATACTTTGGTTGCAGGCTCTTCCCCAGCCTGGGCCCCGTGCAAGAGGCAACCAATCGATGTGTTTCTCTCATATTGATGTTTCTCTGTCTTTCCCTCTCTCTTCCACTCTCCCTAAAAGTCAATGGAAAAATATCCTTGGGTGAGGATTAAAAAACATAATAAAATAAAATTGTTAAAAAAAAAAAAGAATGCCTAAGCATATACTAGTATTATTTATTTTAAATTACATTGATTTCAATGAACCCTTTATTTATTCCTTTGAAAGATAATTTATAGATCTCATTTAAATCATGTGTTCTATTAATGTTTACAGATCAAGGACAGTTTCCTTTATAACCTCTTAGTATTTTTCTATCCTCTGTCATGTTGGTTTATTGATATTTCATTTTCAAAGAATAAAAATATTTTCAAAGAACGAAACTGTACATCCACAGTCCTTTTTCAAAACCATTTGGATTAGAGTGTTTCAAAAATTTTTTATTTTAGAAAATATGGTGTATATATACAGTGACATTAACTCCCTAGTTGGGTCTGGAGCAACATTCAGGAATCAGTTGTGTTAAATATTTCTGCAGTTAAATAAATGAATATTCACACTAAGTGTGGTATAAGACTATAAATAATGTCAGTGCAGGTCAGATTTTACTGCTAAAGAGGTTATGAAAAAAAGGTTTTCAGAGCTTTTTGGATTTAGGAATTGCAGGAATGGAATTGAGGTTCTGTACAAATTTTCTGACAGAATAATATGAAGTTCTAGAATGTCCCTATTTATTTGAGGATAGTTTGTTTATAAGGATTTCCTTTATCTTTTTCAGATGATAAAATTCAGTGCATACACTTTAATAAAAATGATGTGGAGTTGTGTCCTATTATGTTGAATGAACAATAATTTTCTCTGATTTGCTAAGGAAAAGAAAAGGGATTCACATGACAAAGAAAGTAGGCTTTACTGAGATTACTAAGGAAATAAATGATGGTAAGACAGTGGTTTCTAATGCTTTGTTTCATTAGAAAGAAGGATGAGGTAAGTTGAAGCAGAGTTTATGTAATTGTTCTTTGCAGGTTGCTCTCTTCAGTAACACAACGTGATTTGATCACCTTTTAAGTAGGTGAACCACAAAAAAAGCATTCAACTAATGACTGAGTTAATCCAGAAAAAATTTAACTGGCTGCTCCTTTGTCCCTCCCTATTAGAATAACTTTTAAGTAACCAGAGAGGTGTTTGGTCTTGTTAACTAGAAGGAGGAGTTTACAGTGTGCTGAAATTGCTTCACCTGGTCTTGGCAGAAGGATAATTGTTCTCTGATGTTTGTAAAAACACCTTTCTTCCCAAAGGCTATCAAGTGCTTCTTAAGACCTGTAGGTAGAGTATCCTTTACAGATTTAATGTAGCTTATTTTCTAGTGAGAAAGCATCCATCAAGAAGTACATGATACAAAAATAGTAGGAAAAATAGAAAGATGTCTTGAGGCTCAGTACAGTGTGTTAGTGGGTTTACTGTAAAAAGAAAAAGAAATGAAAATTGAGCCTTTGAAGGCATGACAAAAGTTCATTTGCTAGATGGTCATACAGGAGTTATCATCTTCTGTCCCTTGTCTCGACAGCAGGGTTGAGATGTGGGAGTTACCTTCCTTTCCCAAGTGTTGGTTACATTAATTAGTTGTCTGCATCTACTTTGCTCATAAGGATCCAATTTAGATCCTGATTACATTCTTATTTCTCCATAAATTGTCTTCAACATTGCTCAAATTCTATTCACATGGTGTCATTTTCAGTAGGCTTTCTGAAAGTACTCCCTGTTCAACTCCCGAGTGTAAGAGATGGGTAAGACTTGTATACACCAGTTGGGAGAGTGAAAATTTAGGAAAATATTTAACGTAAGGCAAGGAAACAAAATTCAGAAGTATAGTGTGAAAAGTTAAAAAAGAAACTTTAAAGTTGATAGTCGCAAATATTTTTCAAGACAATCTTTTGTTTCCTCATTAAGGAAACTGGCTCAGGAAGTTTAGTTTATTCCCAAAATTGGAGACAAATTCCACAGTTTGTCAGGATTAGAACTCAACCTCAGATTCCTCAGCCGCCTGTAATAGCTTGTAGATCTTACTGCTTTCCCTTAGGGAGATGGCCTTTCAAAGTTGGAGGTCAGGAACACTCCACACTGAGAAAGAGCAGATTGTTAGTTTCACAGTCTTTAAGGGAAACGCTGGAAGTACCATTACCTAGATAACAGAAAACAAAAATGGACAAAACATCCAGAAAGTAGCAGGATGAGAATAATTCCAGAGTGATCCTTTAGAGGTAGACTAGAGGACAGATAATATATTTTAATCTTTGCTTTCCTAAATCCCTTATCCATAAATTCTGTATTCTGCTATTGGAAGTGATATTTTAAGGAAATTTGAATGTTTCATTTATGATGCTTAGAACCCTGGATAATATCTAATAACTTTCTACCTTCCATTTTAATTTCTAACCTCTCTGATTCATATAATTAAAAAATTAATACATTTTTTCTAATTATGAATATAATCCATGAATATAATTTGAATTACAAGAAAATCCAAAGAAAATTAAAATCACCTGTAATTTCATCACTCAGAGATAGATATTCTCTTAATATTTTATTGTATTTTATTCCAGTCTTTTCTGTGTGCAGAAGTACTTTTTTTGAAAAATATTTGATATCATACTATATGTATTTTACCTTCCTGCTTTTGTTCTAACAGTGTGTTTTCTAATGGTTTTGAGCATGTTAAAATTTTTTCAAATGTTTTATTTTTAAATTTAATTTTAAAAATGGGTTACACATACATATATATATATATGTATGTGTGTGTGTGTATATATATATATATATATATATATATATATGTTTCCCCTCCCCCCCCAAAGATATGAAGGGTATCCATGGGGTCTCTCTCACCCCTCTTCCCTCACCCCTCTGGCAGGCAATCATTGTCCCTTCTACACAATCAATAAATATTTGAAATTCCTGCATATCCTTCCATACCTATTTCATGCACATGGAAGCAGATAAATAGCTACGTAAAAACTCTGCCAAGAGTGGGGTCTAAGAAATTTAGTTTAAAAAATACTATGTTTTTTTGTGAGGTTAATGAAATGACTGGGGTAGGCCTGCAGAAGAGGTTGGTTGGCTAGGTGTTCTGGGAGTCTGGAGCCAGTTGTTGTTGATTGCTTTATATCTGAATTAATACTGTCATAATTTTTACTGTGCATTTGCTTTTTTCCTTTTTTACACAAATAATAACCCATTACAGGAAATGATCTGCACTTTGTGTTAATTCCTCTTTTACATCCCCCCTCCACACACACTTATTAATAATCTTGGATATATTTTTCCTGTCAGTTTGTGAAGCAGTTCCTTATTCTTCTTATGGCTGCATAATGCCTGGATGAATAGTAATTTATTTAATCATTCCCCAAGTTTTCTGGTACAAGTGAATAATCTTGAATATAAGTCATTTTGCTTGAGTGTGAGTTTATTAGAAAAGTGCATAAAATTTCTATGTGCATATTTGTAATTTTGACAGGTATTCCCAAATTGCTTTCTCTTTTTGTACCTATTTACATTTCATCAGCAGGGTGTGAGAGTGCTTACTTTCCTACACATAGGAAATTATCAAGAGTTTTTGAATCTGACAATCTAAAAGGTAAAAGAAAGTGTTAATTTAATGTTACAGTAAGTGTGATTGAATATCTCATAGAGCATTTAAATATATCCTTTTCTGTGAACTGTGCATATTTTTTTGCCCATTTTTTTCTTGTTTTTTAAATCAAGCTTTATTGATAAAATGGAATTCAGAATATCTTACTTGGAACAGCACCAGGCCCAGCCAGTCATGATAGCAAAATGTAGCAGTCTCCTACTATCTGGAGGGAGCTGCTGCTTATCAATTAATAATTAATTAAAAGTAAGGACTTGTAAAAGAGGTGCAAAGAATCAAGGCATTTTAGCCCCAAGACTGATATTCTTATGAATATCCTGTATAACCTGCAGTACTCATGGCAACAAGTAGAGAACAACCTAAAAGACAATTAATTGAAGGGACCAGCTTAATCAGTAATGCCAATCCCACTGCCAAGAACAAAGATAATTTCCAATTAACTCCCTGGATGTTCGGCTTTATAAGATTTTGGAATTTTTCTCCATAATCATGTGTACAGTTGAGCATCTAGCTGACATGGCTGCTGCTCTCTCTGTCCCAACCCCAAGTCCAAACACAACATGACTTGAAAGGTCTGTATATCTGTTGCGTCACACAGCAAGCCAAACATTTCTTATAACTTTGATAATGATTTAAAACAGTTCATAATTAAATATGAGCATTTTGTACAAGGACAGTTACACTTTACAAGAAACAAAATCATACAACAAAAATTGCTGGAGTCTGATTTACAACAGGAATTATGGTTTAAAATCACGTTTACATATGTCTCAAATTTACAAAAAAAAATCAGTTCTGGGCTAGCTGTTGTATGGCTGAAGTTCTCTGGTGCAATCACTCTCTCCCATGTCATATGCCCTTCTTTAAAGTTGAGGATGAATGTTAAAAGGTTCAGTGAAGTTGAGCTGTACTCTCCTTTGGAGGTGAAGGTAAACTCCATGGCTAGATGAGCAGTTTTACCACATATCATCAGTCCATGTAGAGTCGGTGTCATCATTTTTGTAAGGAGTCAGTCTATTATAAACGGCTTCAATTATATTTCTTTTTTTTTTTTTTTTGCCTATTTTTAAAAGGTGGTTGGATCTTTTTCTTAGTGATTTGTAGGAACTCTTAGTATATTAAATAAAGAACCCTTTATCTGTGATGAGTTGTCAGTATTTTTTTTGTGTTTTTTTCATCTCTATGAGGAAATTATTTTTATGCAGTTGAATATATGTCTTTTTATTTTTTTATGGCCTTTGGTTTTATGTCTAGTCCTTCTTTGGTTTGTCTAGTCCTTTTTTGTTTTCATTTTTTTGCATTTAAATCTTTGATCCATTTGGAGTTCATCCTGGTATAAAGTATGATATATGGATATAATTTTATTTTTAGAAAGATAGCTTTCCAGTTGTCCTAATATCATTTATTGAATAATCTTTATCTTTCCCCATTGATTTAAGATGACTCCCCTATCCTTTTCTAGATTGCCATTTGGATTTTGGGTTATTTCAAGATTTTCTACTTTGTTCTGTTGGTCTGCTAGTATTACATTGCTTTATTATCAAGGTTTTATGCTAGGAAATATAATTTGTTAATGACTAAGTTAACATAACTTATCTAACCATTCTATTTTAGACATTAACATTTTTCAAAATTTTTATATTACTAGTCTACTAGTTATCTTTGTGCACTAGTCTTTGAATTGAACTTTTGACTTGTTCCTTAGGCTGAATTTCTAGAAGAGTATTTTTAAAGACCTGAGACTTAGTGTGACTTTCCTGGAAAGCAATTACTGCTACAAGTATATGAAAGTATGGCTCCTATTTTAAGTCTTACTTCTGTGTTGCTACTTTTAACATATTGCAGTATTTTTACATATATTTCATGTGGTGCCTTAAACATTACTTAGCACCTATCAAATGTCCTCAAAGTTCTAATACTTATAAGACCGTCCTTCAAAAATGTGAGTTGTTTTTCCAATGGTACTCCTGCTTAAAGGCATGTTTCTAAGCGAATGAGGAAAGGGAATGAGTAGAGTCAAAGCAGTTTGTCTGCTAAAGGTCAAATCCATGACCATGGCCTTATTTATACTATGTTAGACTCTCCAACTGAAATAACTTGACATAGACACATAATGTCTTAGGTACTCTAAGAAGAACGTAGTTGGTGGTTTTCATCTCAGCTGTTCATGTCCTCTTTCTACTCTGTTTCTCGGAGTATTAAGAAGGAATTGACATTCATAAAAGTTCTTCTGAACATGATTTGAATATAGATTTACTTAATTTTAGCTGGATGAATAACAGGTGTATACCTTTTATAGTAATGTGTTAATGACTGAGTTTTTTATCATGGCATCAATTTAGGTATGTTGTAGGGAAGTTTATTGTAATGTCAAACAAAACCACATTCAAAGAATGATAACAAGAAAACATAAATGACAAAAGTGATTTAAATCTTCAGGGGGAAAAAAGGGTAGGAGTAGGATTTGGGCTCCGAAAAATCATGGTTCATAACTCATTAACCAGTTAACCAAATTTTCTTTTTTAAGGAGTCTGTTTTTTAGAGCAGATTTAGATTCATGGCAGAATTCAGAGGAAGGTAGATTTCCCATATGCCCCCTGGTTCCCACACATATGGGAAATTATTTTTATGCAGTTGAATATATGTCTTTTTATTTTTTTGAATATATGTCTTTTTATTTTTTTATGGCCTTTGGTTTTATGTCTAGTCCTTCTTTGGTTTGTCTAGTCCTTTTTTGTTTTCATTTTTTTGCATTTAAATCTTTTATAGTAATGTATAGCCTGTCCCATTATCAACATCTCTAACCAGGGTGGCACATTAGTTACAATTGATGAAGTCATCACCATCACCCAAAGTCTATAATTTAGTTCATATTAGGGTTCATGAGCATAATTATAACAACATGACAAAGTAAAACTTTTTGGGTGCTTACTATGAGCAAGGCACAGTTCTAGGTGCTTTATGCCTATTAATTTATTTAATCTTCATAACTACCCTATGAGATAAATACTATTATTATCTTCATTTTATAGATGAGGAATCAGAGACTTGCCTAAGTAAGTGGCTGAATAGGGTTTGAATCCAGGCAGTTCACTCTTAAGTTATATGCTCTTAAGTACTATATAACTTGGCTTCACACAGATAAAAATTTCAAACTCTTGTTATAAAAAACATTGAGTGTGATGTTTGTTAATTTGAACCTTGAAGCTGCAATTTAAGTATGTGTTTTATATAGCACCGTAACTATAAAATAATCACATTTGACCTGCTTTGGATGTCATATCAAATATCTTCATAGAGTTGTCCAAATTTATTAATTGTAGACATGAGAAACGGTATGTGGGTGAGTGGTGTGAATCTGTCTATATTTAAAAAAGGTTAAACAAAGTCTGTTAGAGATCTAAAATATTTTTTAGCAGTAATACACAAAATATGAAAGTAGGTTTTTTCCTATAAAAGCATGCCTTTCTTGGCCTGTTATTTATGTTTGATCATGCCAGTGAAAATACCAAAATTTAAGAGAACACATTCTTAAGAACCATAAGTTATATTCATCTGGGGCATAGCTTTGTTTATTCCAGGGTTTAAATTTGAAGGGGCTCTCCACTTTAGTATCAGTAATTCTAAAAAGAGAATCCACTTTCATAGAACCAGGTGAAAAACATTGATCACAGGTTGGCCACATAACAGATGTTTTAGGATATTTATAGAATTCACATTTTTCCCCCCTAAAAGCCCAGGAATATGGTCTCTTGATGGTCCTGGTTCACTTTCATCTTAGTTCCTCTTGAACCTAGCTATCCTTATGGTTTGTATCCTAAGGTTTATATTTCAAGGACACAGACTTAAAGCATTGTAACCTATGTGAATCAATTCTGAACTGATTGTAGTTTTTTCAAATCTGTGATTCTTTTGAGCAACTGGCAGTTTAGCAATGGGAAGTGAGTTACAGTCTTACATTCAGATAAATTTATACATCTTTAAAAAATAACTTAATATGATATATTTGACATACAACAAACTATACATGTTTAAAATGTAATCTGATATGTTTTGAAATATGTAAATAACCATGAAATCACCACCACAATCAAGAAAGTGAACATTTATTTCCTCCAAAAAGTTCCCTTGCATCCCTTTATAAGCCTCCCGCCCATTTCCTCTCCCCTTCCCACCATCACCAGGCAGGCACTGATCTGCTTTCAGTCTTTTTGGATTTTCAAGAATTTTATATAAATAGAATCATACGATGTATTCTTTTTTTTTTTAATATATTTTATTGATTTTTTACAGAGAGGGAGAGAGAGGGATAGAGAGTTAGAAACATCGATCAGCTGCCTCTTGCACACCCCCTACTGGGGATGTGCCCGCAACCAAGGTACATGCCCTTGACCGGAATCGAACCTGGGACCTTTCAGTCCGCAGGCTGACGCTCTATCCACTCAGCCAAACCGGTTTCGGCAAATGTATTCTTATTTCTAGTCTGGTTTCTTTCAGCACATTTGGAGATTCCTCTGTGTTATTGCATGTACAGTAGTTAATTTCTTTGTATTGCTGAGTAGTGTTTCCTTGAATAGATATCGCACAATTATCAGTTTACCTTTTGATGAAATTTGGGTTATTTTCAGCTTTTTGGCTGTGACAAATAAAGCTGCTGTTAACAGTTGCATCCAAGTTTTTCTATAGCCATAAGTTTTTATTTCTCTTGAGCAAAACCTAAGAGTGGAATATCTGACTATCACATTTCCAGTTTCACTGACTTACCAACATGTAGTATTGTTAGTCTTTTTAATTTTAGTCTTTCTAAGAGGTGTGTAGTGATATCTATTGTGGTTTTAATTTGCATTTTTCTGGTGACTGATGATGTTGAGCATCTTTTCATGTGTGTATCAGACATCGATATATCTTCTTTTTTAAAAAAATATATTTTATTGATATTTTTACAGAGAGGAAGAGAGAGGGATAGAGAGTTAGAAACATCGATGATAGAGAAACATCGATTAGCTGCCTCCTGCACACTCCCTACTGGGGATGTGCCCGCAACCAACGTACATGCCCTTGACCGGAATCGAACCTGGGACCCTTGAGTCCGCAGGCCGACGCTCTATCCACTGAGCCAAACCGGTTTCGGCGATATATCTTCTTTAGTGAAATATCACAACAAATCTCTTGTCTACTTTTAAATTGGGTTTTTCTTATTGAGTTATATGAATTCTTTATTTAGTCTGGATACAAGTTATTAATCAGATATGTGATTTGCAGTTTTTTTTCCCATCTATGACTCACCTTATGCTCTTAACAATGTCTTCAAATAATAGAAGTTCTTAATTTTGATGAAGTTGATTTATCAATATTTTATTTTACTTTTGTGGATTGTGCTTTTGGTATTTTACTTAAGAAATTTTTGTCTGGCCAAAGAGCACAAAAATATTTTCCAATGTTCTAAAAGTTTTTTAATTTTAGGTCTCAAAATAGTCCCCTTAACTTTTTGTGTTTTCAGAGATCAAAATATTCCTCTTAATTTTCTCTAATAGAGTTAACTGGAAACCTTTAAATAATAAAGTAACTGGTAACTGATAATTGTTGATGTTTTGACCTTAGTAGCTTTTTGGGATACCATCTCAAAATCAGATTACATTTTCAAAATGAACTCAACTCTAACCCATTCTGTTTAAGCATTGTATGATGTTTTCATATTTTAGTTTAAAAAGCCCTTAAATATGTCTTCCAAGTAACCAATAAATCTGCATTTAAAATGTATGTACTTATATTTAAAATTAAAATATACCCCGAGTGAAGGAAATAGCAAGATCTTATAAATAAAGCACAATTAAGATTTGGAATATGATATGATTCTTTCAGGTTTTTTTTTAATGTGTTACAGAGCGGGATCCCAGTAACCCCCTTTTCTCCAGCTTTTCACAAATCACCTGTTTCATAATACAGTTTCCAGTTTTTCAGCAGACTTACTGGTTTCCAGTTTCTGGGACCTACCCTAACTGCTTTATGAAAATCAGCACAATATTTTCTTTATGTAAAGTTAGCTTCAGAGATTTTGTGAATAATTCTTTTCTCTTTTTCTAATTTCCTCTTACTATTCCTTTAAAAAATGTATTTTGTGTACTAAGGATTAAAAATGTATATTGGTGTAGCTCTTGGGCATGTATGATATACATCTCCTTTAGTGTTACCCATAGCAACTTTGTGAATTAGATAGGGTTGTAGATGAAGAAACTGAGTCTAGAGCAGGTTGTAACTTGCTCAGAGTTAGAGACTCCGATCCAAGTGTTCGATCTACTTTCTACTAACAGAAATCAAGTAGTTCTGCTTTCTTTTGTCATTTCTTGTCATTAAACTCTTCCCCCCTAAAACCCTAGCATTCTCTCTGCTTTTTTTAATCTTCAGCATTTTTCCCTAACCTCACCTCATTTTTGAGTTTAGCCTTCCTGATACAGTTTTTCATTTCTGGGTTTCTTTGGAAACTTTTGGAGATAGATGTTTTTTTAAAAGCTGAGCCTGGCTCTAGGACTGCCTTGTTTTTATTTTTGGTGTTCTATACCTTGAAGACAAAGGTCACTCTGAGTCTTCTCTAAGGAGCATGGAATACATGGAGCCTGACCCCTGTTGTTAACTGCTGAGAAAAATCAATGGCTGAATGTGCCACCAGCCTGAGACTCATGAAATGTTCAACGGAGTGGTTTTGGAATGTTAGGCAAGTGTGAAAGCATTAGTTTGTTTTATCAGCAATCCTATTTTTGTCCTGTATATAAAAAAAATAGTCAAGTGTGGGATTGTGCATTTATTTTGTAAAGCCAACATGGGAGTTGAAAAAATTGAGTATTTTGGAGGCACTTTAAATAAAAAAAAAAAGATACTGTCTGCTTTAGCCATGTTTAAGTAAAAAATGGAGAAAAATGAAAATTTTCAGGTCTTTAGGAATGAAGACTGTAGTAGGGATGCAGTGAAAATGGGTGTCAAAATTAACGTAAGAAGTCATTTATCTGTTTGCATTCTTGCATGTCATCTTAATATGAGTCAAAACGAATGAGTCATGAACTGCCTGTACTATTTGTTAGAACCAGTATCTTTGTGGTCCATTAAAAACCTATATTGGAGAGCTGGGACTTTTATAACCAGTAATGTTTTATTTATATATATGTATATATAATTTTTTTTGAAATATATTTTTATTGATTTCAGAGAGGAAGGAAGAGGGAGAGATAGAAATATCAATGATGAGTGAGAATCATCGATCAGCTGCCTCCTGCACACCCCCTACTGGAATCGAATCCAGGACCAAGGCTCTATCCATTGAGCTAAACCAGCTAGGGTTTTTATTTATATTTTTGGTATCCTATGTAATAAAAGCCTAGGTGGCATCACGCGCAACGCCCTTGCACAACATCGTCACAAGATGGCCACTACAAGATGGCCACAACAAGATGGCTGCTGGCAGGGAAGGGCAGTTGTGGGCGATCAGGCTGACAGGGGAGGGCAGTTGTGGGTGATCAGGCCTGCAGGGTAGGGCAGTTGTGGGGGACCAGGCCTGCAGGGGAGGGCAGTTAGGGGCGACCAGGCCTTCAGGGGAGGGCAGTTAGGGGTGACCAGGCCAGCAGGGGAGGACAGTTGGGGTGATCAGGCCGGCAGAGGAGGGCAGTTGGGGGCGACCAGGCCGGCAGGGGAGGGCAGTTGGGGGCCATTGGGTCGTCAGGGGAGGGCAGTTGGGGGCGATCAGGCCAGCATGGGTGGGCAGTTGGGGGTGATCGGGCCAGCCGGGGAGGGCAGTTGGGGGCGATCAGGCTGGCAGGGAAGCAGTTAGGCGTCAATCAGGCCAGCAGGAGAGCGATTAGGCAGTGATCAGGCTGGCAGGCAGAAGTGGTTAGGGGCAATCAGGCAGGCAGGCGAGTGGTTAGGAGCCAGCAGTCCTGGATTGTGAAAGGAATGTCCCACAGGGTTCGGGCCTAAACTGGCAGTCAGACATCCCCCAAGGGGTCTCAGATTGAAGAGGGTGCAGGCCAGGCTGAGGGAAGAATTAACAGTACAGATTTTTAAAAAAGGTGTGTTTATTGATTTTTAGAGAGGAAGGGAGAGGGAGAGAGATAAAAATAAAGCATTCAGATGATATTTTTCATATGCAATGAGTGATTTATACTTATTAACTTGGGTCAGTTAGAAATCTAATAACTGGGCATGGAGTTTTTATTAAGTATAAACAGAAGGCATTTGAGAACAAACATTTTACATGCAATAGAATGCATTTTTATCCCGTTTTATGTGACATTTGCTAATTCAGCATATATAGTAGAATACTATTGAGTTCATACTGGGTGGAAACCATCACCTCTGTCTGGTTACTGTATCTTTTAAGTTCTGAAAGAACTATTTATATTATGATAACCCATTTTTTCAATTTATTGCTCACTCTTTGGTTATTCTAGTGTATTACTGTGATGGACTCAATCCCTTGTCTTTGGAAATAAAATACCAATTTGGAGGCCAAAACTAGAAACATGATTTTTACCTCTGTTCTACTTGAGCAAACCAGTACAAAATTGTATGGTCAACTGTCTATACAATTGAGTACTTATTAAGAATACTGAATGCCTGGCCAGCATGGCTCAGTGGTTGAGCATCAACCTATGAACCAGGAGGTCATGGTTCAATTCCCAGTCAGGGCACATGCCCGGGTTGTGGGCCTGATACCCAGTGTGGGGTGTGGAGGAGGCAGCTGATCAATGATTCTCTCTCATCATCGATGGCTCTCTCTTTCTCTCTCCCTTCCTCTCTGAAATCAATAAAAATATATTTAAAAAAAAAACACAATACTTACAAGGTGCCCTGGCCAGTGTGGTTCAGTTGGTTGGAGTGTCATCCTGTATACCAAAAAGTGGCAGGTTCAAATCTTGGTCAGGGCACATATCCAGGTTGTGTGTTGGATCTCCAGTCAGGGCGAGTGCTGAAGGCAACCAACCAATTTATGTTTTATGTGACAGAGCTGGGAGTTTTATAACCTGTAATGTTTTATTTATATACTAGAGGCCCAATGCACAAAATTCGTGCAAGGGGCTTGGCCCTCGCAGCCCTGGCTTCGTCTGGAAGGTTGTCCCGAAGGACGTCTGGTCTAATTAGCATGTTATACTTTTATTATTATAGATATAGATCAGCTGCCTCCTGCACGCCCCCTACAGAGGATCGAGCTCACAACCTGGTCTTGTGCCCTGACTGGGAATCGAACTGTGACCTCCTGTTTCATGGGTTGGCACTCAACCACTGAGCCACGCTGGCTGGGCTTGAACCATTTTTTAAGTGTACACTTCAGTGGCATCAAGTATATTCACTTTATTGTGTAATCATCACTACCATCCATCTCCATAACTTTATCATCTTTTCAGACTGAAACCCTGAACCATAAATAAAAATTTTCCATTCTTTCTCTCCCTAGTCCTAGCAACCACAATTCTACTTTCTGTCTTTATGAATTTGACTATTCTAGGTACCTCTAATAAGTGAAATAATATAATATTTGTCCTTTTGTTACTTATTTCATGTAATATAATGTCTTAAAGGTTCATCCATAGTGTAGCATGTTTTAGAATGTACTTCCTTTCTAAAGCAATAATATTCTAGTATATGTATGTATAGACCACATTTTGTTTATTCATTTCTCTATCAATGGACACCTTTTGAGTTGCTTCTACCTTTTGGTTATTGTGAATTATGCTGTCATGAACATTGGTGTACAAATACTTGTTTGAGTTCTTTCATTCAATTCATTTGGGTATCTGCACAGAAGTGGAATTGCTGAATCATGTATTCTGTTTAATTTTTTGAGCAACTGCCATACTGTTTTCCACAGTGGCTGTATACCATTTTACATTCTCATCAGCAATTCATAAGATTCCAATTTTCCACTTCCTTGCCAACACTTGTTATTTATGTTTTTTGTGTATTAAAAAAAATAATAGTCTTCTAATGTGTGTGAAGTAGAATCTCATCGTGGTTTTAATACCACAAGTTTTTTTTTATTGTCTCTAAAAGTATCTTATTTTGTTTTGCCTTTGAAACTAAGAACTTAAATTATTTTTCAGAAGAATAACAGTAAACTTTTCTTTATTCTGATAATGTATGTGATATTCTAATCAACTTAAAATTGAATTGCCCTAGATTTCCTGCTCTCTTATCTTAGCTGCCTTTTAAAGGGATTTCTAGCCTGGCTGGTGTGGCTTAGTGGTTGAGCATCGACCTATGAACCAGGAGGTCACTGTTCGATTTCTGGTCAGGGCACATGCCTGGGTGTGGGCTCAAAGTGTGGGGTGTGCAGGAGGCAGCCGTTTAATGATTCTCTTTCATCATTGGTGTTTCTATCTCTCCCTCTCCCTTCTCGATGAAATAAATAAAAATATGTAAAAAATAAAAAAGTGAAGGGATTTCTACTTGCTTTGTCCTTTGACAGTTGTTCTCTATGATCCATGGGAGATTATGAAGAGAGGGAAGAGAAGAAGATAACAGTTACATTCATTCGGTTCCCATAAATGACTTTGTTAATCTTGTTTTAATGCTTCAGGTCTGTGCTCAGAAACGGGATGTGTCATGCATTACACAGCATGCTGTCATGTGCAGTTGGCCTCCTCATGACTGTCTGAGTAAAACTGACTCAGAGTTTTGATTGAAGCCTGGCCTTCAGTGCAAGAGAAGCAAACATCCACTTAGAGTGGCTAGAAGATTAAGACTGATTTTCATTGTTTGGTCCTTCATTTTTATAACTTCTTTTTCTCTCAGTCATATTATGACCCACAGATTATAGGTCAAGTCTGCTAATCTTTGAGTAATTTTATTTCCAGAATGTGTCACAGATAGGAGAATATTGTGGTTTGAAGCTAGAGTTTTATCAAAGGTTATTCATACTTTTAAAGTAACTTTCCTCCTAACAATCATTATTATCCAGCATTTAATGATATTATATTTAATTTGGGCATTTTCTAGTGGCTTTGAATTATTGTTGAGTTTTAGTGGGATATACAGCCTCTTAAAAATTAGGCAGCATGAAAAAAGTGCTTTTTGTTCTGCAGTGGAAGCATTTCATGGCATAAGAAAGTGGTAGTCCCTGTTTTCCTCTGTGGGAATAACAAAAACAGCAATAACTCTTTCTATCGCAAATAGTAAGTAATCATGACACAGTAGTCCTTTGTGTCATTGACAATGCTTTCTCTGATTTTAAAAATTTCAAGGATAGATTATTTGGGAAGAGCATATTTTTTTAGAACTTCACTTGAGATACATACATGATATAAATGAAACGCAAGAGTTACAGACGAAGTGGAATATAACCTCAACCATATCACCTCTTTATGTGAGAGAGAACTTACCCTTTTATTTTTGTAAATTTTGTATAAGTTAAATCTTGAATACTATCTTGACTACAGTGTATATTGACTTGAATGGTTTATCATATGGGAAATATAAAGAAGCCAAATGTCACATCCAGTACATATGATTTAGTCTTAGTCTTTGGTTGTTACCTTTGCGGGGAAAAAACCTCAAGTCTAAATATTTTTTTCTTTACCTTATTGGGCAGATATAACCAAATATTAATCTTGATCATCTGACTTTGCTTTTCCTGTCGTGTATTACTTCCTTCACTTCCTCTTTCTTTCCTCCCTTTTTTATTTTTTATTTTTACATTTAAAATCCAATTAGAAATAGTGTTTTTTGTCAGGTTATCAGATGAATTATTTGTATGATCAAATTTCCAGGTAATTAGAGTGTAACTCATTAAGTGCAAAGACGCTTTCATGGCAAGCTTCTTGAATGGGAATATTCAAATTCATTCTTTGCTCTCATGGAACGTATACACCAAACTTAATTTAACATTCTCTTTATAATTATTGGGAGTAGTGGAGGTGGTGGTTTTTCCAGATAATTGGTATTAAGCTGAACATTTTATATTAATTATCTTATTTCTTCATCAACCCACAAATTAGATATTAGTATCTTGGATTAAGGATTAGGTGAATTATCCTCAGGAAGTAAACTAATTTTAATTTTTCCAAGGTCATATGACTTGTGAGTGGCAGAATGCAGCAGTGAATTCTGGGCAATCTGACCACAGAGCCTGTACTCTTAATCACTATGACTTTTTTTTTTTTTTTTGACTGTATAAAAATCCCCATTGGGCCTTTTCTTGAGCCTTTACATCTTCTTTTTTATTTTTTTTTCTTCATTTTGAGGCTCTTTAAAAAATAATTTCCTACTGTCATAGTAACATAACAGTTTTTATCACTCTGTAGGCTTGAAGATCAGATAAACTTGGTAGTGTTACTTCTAATCTCGAAGTGAATAGGTCCTAAGTGAGGATAGTATAAATTACCAGATAATTTACCTCCAGATATGCAAAGTGTTACTATGGTGAGATACCATGTGTGACACTTAAGATTTTTATCCTCCAGAAGGATCAAATACTTTATTATTGTATTTAGATAAATATCTTATATATTTTTATTCCAGTTATCTTGTTGGCACTATGACATGAGTTTTTGTAGATTTATTTATTTCACTAAATGTATGCAAACAAGCCAACTTGGTTTATTGGAATTGTTAATTCCAAGAGTAAATAAACAGCAGGTACTTTGTAGTCACAATTAAATCAAGCCCACAAATATTTATTTTCTACTATGCAAGGTGCTGGGTGGGATACAAATTAATATAAAGTATGGCTCTTCTCTTTAGAAGTAAACAGAATACAAGCATATGAAAAGTAAATAATTTCTAACTGAATGGATACACAAGACACTTGGATTACCATTAGCTCACACAAGTAGAAGTAAGGTCCGGATGTGGGAGAATATAACTTTTTATATTTTGAATTTTGAAATTTTTGCTATGAGCTTGTTTTCTTTTCACAATATAAATACATGCTTAAAAGAAGAGAAAGTAAATAATAACTTAAGTAACAGTTCAGTACTGTAGTAGAAGCAGTAACCCAGTGATGAATTGGTGAATGATTCCTGTTTAAAGGGGGAGAAATCTCTTTGGATGTTTAATTTAGAGTTGCAAGTTGAACAGGAAGATGGCTTTTTCTTGAGGTTTGGTAAATGAGTGTTGTAATTGTATGATTTGTACATCTTTTACATTGCTTTCATTCACCTTTTGCAATTCAGAAATTTAAATGATACTTTTACAAGAGTTTGGGGCAGGGTCAGTGAAATTCATGAGTTGAGTATAATTTGGAGTCTGTTAGAGCTCAGTGCTTTGCTGTCACCCTTTTTTTTCCTGCATCCCTTCTCTTCCTCTCCTTATTTCCAGCTTCTTAGCAAACTTGCCTGAGGACTTACTTAGCTTCACTCTTATGTGTTTTGCTTCCTTTTTTGAGGTGTGTGTGTGGTGGGGGGTAAGTATAAATGGCATGAAACAAAATGCCTGTCATTTGCCTTTCCATGACCACTTTGGTCACATTGTATCAGCCACCAGTAAAGCTGGCAATTCCATGAACAGCAGGACAAACTTGAATGTGGCATGTGTGCAAGAAGGTTATTTACTTTTCTTAATCTATAAAGGTAAAACCAGAAAATAGCTCCCTGCTTTTGTTTTTTGTTGTTGTTGCTGTTTGTTTGTGTTTTTTTGAGGGAGGGGACATGTTTGATGGGAGAGATATTAATTTAAGTTGCTGTGTAACTTACTGTTTAAAATTTTGTGAAAATATGTCTTTTATATGTAATTAGGCATGTTCGTATAGTAGAGTTTCTGTAAAAATGCTGGGTAGGATTCTTGCCCTGCTCACTATGAAAGTCTTTTCATAGGACTCCTGTGAAAGAGAGAATGGGAAATCCCTCTGAGGTTTAGATAAGTCACACCAGTTAGGAATCCTGGGAGAGCCTGGGTGCTAAGTCAGGCAAAGCCTCTTATCTTTCTTACTGTACTCAACATCTAAAGGGCACTTCACTTATTTTTAGATAATTATGTTCTGTAGCAGTGATTGTCAAATCAAGGGGAGGTATGACAGGATCGTGGCGGGGGGTGCTTTTCTAAATAAATAGCTGTGTTGCGCCCCAAGATTCTGATGAGTGTTGGGAAAGGAAAAAGATTGAGGCAGATGTCCATAAGAAACAAGGTGAGGAATTTAATAATTGAGATATTTTCTTTTCTTTTCTTTTTTTTAAATATATATTTTATTGATTTTTTACAGAGAGGAAGAGAGAGGGATAGAGAGTTAGAAACATCGATGAGAGAGAAACATCGATCAGCCGCCTCCTGCACACCCCGACTGGGGATGTGCCCGCAACCAAGGTACATGCCCTTGACCGGAATCGAACCCGGGACCCCTCAGTCCGCAGGCCAACGCTCTATCCACTGAGCCAAACCAGTCTTGGCAATAATTGAGATATTTTAAAATTCTAAATCTATTGTTGTATTTAACACTCCCTTCCCCCCCCCCCCGCCCCGGCCCCAGCCCCTCCCTTTATCTCACAGTTTTGTGGATCAGAATTTCAGGAGCCAGTTAGCAGCAGGGCCATTCTGGCTCAGGGTGTCATAGCACTGTAGTCAAGAGGTCAGCCATTTGAAGGCTCATTTGGGGCAGGAGGATGGCTCACTCTTATGCCTGTTGTTAGACCTCCCTTTCCCACGGCTGTTGGCAGGAAGCCTTAGTTTCTAGCCACGTGGACCTCTCTGTAGAACTGATTTAGTGTCCTCAGGACATGGCTGCTAGTTCCCTAGTGACCCGAAAGGGAGCAAGGCAGAAGCTGCAGTGCCTTTTATGACTGTCTTAGAAATCATAAACTGTTACTTCTGTCTTATTCTTTTCCTTAGAAGTGAGTCACTGAGCCTACCCACCCTTAAGGGCAGGGGAATTAGGCTACGTGGTATTTTTTTTACCCTAAGGTTATATTTACTTCCCCACTGAATTCCTCACAGGTAAACTGTTTTAATGGTAGTGAGATGACAGATAGGGCTAGAACAAAAAGAGTATATTTCTTTTTAAAAATTTTATTTTTCAGCTACAGTTGACATTTAATATTATTTTATACTATTAGTTCCAGGTGTATAGCATAGTGGTTAGACAATCCTACCTAATAATAGACAAATATGCAAATTGACCGCACCTTCACTACACCCAAGCCACGCTCACCAGCCAAGCCACGCCCACCAGCCAAGCCACGCCCACCAACCAATCAGGACGAGTATGCAAATCACCCCAACAAAGATGGCGACTAATTTGCATATCAAGACAGCATAGAAAGAAGCCAAGAGCTGCAGAAGGGAGCAAAGCTGTGGAGAAGCAAGCAAGCTGGGGGAGGAGAAGGGAGGAGTGGAGGCGGGGCCGGGGGAGAAGGAAGGAGAGCAGGCGGGGCCGGGGGAGAAGGGAGGAGTGGAGGCGGGGCCGGGGGAGAAGGAAGGAGAGCGGGCGGGCTGGCGGAGAAGGGAGAAAAGCAGGGGGGCTGGCGGAGAAGGTGGGGCGGGGGACAAGGGAGGAGAGCAGGCGGGGTGGGGTAGAGTGCAGCAGGAAACCCTATTGCAGGATTTTTCCTGCAACGGGAACACTAGTTATATAATAAAAGGCCAGCGACTATAATGACCGGAACGACCGCTTGACCAGTCACTGTGGGGTGCATTGACCACCTCTTGGTCCGTCCCCCCATCCCCACCTGCAGGCTCTGATCACAGCAAGGCGAACAGGGAGCCACGGGGAACCAGGTGGGTGGTGGCGAGCGGGCAGAAGATGGCCCTGATCGCAGGCTAGGCCTAGGAACCCTTCCGCGCACGATTTAGTGTGCTGGGCTTCTGGTATAATTTATAAAGTGATCCCCTCCCCAATATTTCCAGTACCCACCTGGCACCATACATAGTTATGATACTAGAGGCCCAGTGCATGAAATTCATGCACTCGTAGGGTCCCTAGTGGCTGCCGGCTGCCGGCCGGGTACTCCCTCCCTTCCCCTGGCTGGCCCTGCCCCTTGGTGGAACTCCTGGATGAACTCCCAGTTGAGGGGACAATTTGCATACATACTTTTATTATATAGGATTATTGACTATATTCCTTTTGCTGAACTTTAGGCTTCATATTTTAATGGGAGGAATACTAAAGAATTTGTGGACATATATTTTAAAACTAAATGAGATATAAAAGAAAATTGGTTTCTCTTTTCTAATAATTGGCATTTAAAAATAGTTTGAGTCCTTCCATTGCAAGGTATTATGGAGCTGTATAGGTAAAAGACTCTGCTCTCTAGAATATTCTAGTCCTAGTTGGGAAAGTTAGGCATATATATAAATATGACATATTCCCAGAGTACTTGTGACTTGCTTTTTCAAATTAACATTGCCTCAATATTGTTCTAATTTATTAACCTTAATTAGAAAATGTTAAAAATCTTGTCTCTTCATTTTTTTAAAAAAAGCTATGACATTCCTGAATATTTATTAGTTGAACTCCTTTGGGTAAATTCAGAATTTCTATAATTTAACTAATTAATGTCTATATTATGCAAAATGTATAAGGTATAGAAGAGAAATAACAGCATTTTAAATATGCCCTATGAACTCTTTGAGTCTTAGAAGAAATAACCATTGTTTTTTAATTATCCTAGTTAGCTAATTGCTAATGTAAAAGAAATACAGATGCCAAGTGAGGGTTTTGAATACAGAGTTAGTTATCCAGACTTCCAGTTTATAGATCTTTATGTAAACTGCTGTCCTTTTTGTAGCTCTGAACTTAATTAAGCATTTCCTTAATTAAGTAAGATCCTTTCTGTTTAAATATAGAGGCATTATATTGTAGCAGAAAGATGGTGGGTTTGGGATTAAATTTGGGCTCAAATCTTTGCTTTGTTATATATTACCTACGTGACCTTGGGCCAGCTATTTAATCTCTGAGTTTCTTAGTCTATCACTGAGATTTATTGTGAAGATTAAATGGGAATCATACAAAGGGTTACTCAGGGCCTCTTAGATGCTCAGTAAATGTTAGTTACCTTAATTTTTCTCATTTCCCTTCAGGAATGAAGAGAAAGGCCGTTAGGAAAGGTTTCCTTGGGATTTATTTAAACTCGGGGTGGGGAACGTCCTGCCCCAGGGCCCTATAAGGCCCGAGAAATCATTTGGTCTGGCCCTGCCAAGGCATTAGGGGTGAGGGAGTTAATTAAATATTTGACCAGATATAGCAGGCTAATTTTTAAATTGATAATTTTGTATGGCCCGAAAATGATGTTATAAATATCTAAATGGCCCTTGGTAGAAAAAAGGTTTCCTATCCCTGATTTAAACTGAGAACCAATAAAGGTCAGCTGTATCCAGTGCGAATAACATGTGCAAAGCTATAGTGAAGACAAGCTTGACAGTTAAGAACAAATCAAAGGCTTTGTGTCTGGCGCATAGTAGGGATAACATTGGAGAAGTAGGTTGGAGCCAGATCTTACTGTAAGACCCCTCGAGGTTATGGCAAGCATTTATTTGTATTTAATTCTGAATGTAGTGGAAACCATTGGAGAGGTTAAATTTGTGAAGGCTGTAACTCTGATTTTCCAAATTTTGAGACAGTATGCTGCAGTTAATCCTTGAGGAGGGATTTATTTTTCTTTTATTCAGAATCTGAGGTTCTTAATGTTTATGACTTGGTTTGAATATATTTTTTTATTTTTTCAAAATTCAATGAATAAACTTTTGTAGAGGAGATTCATGTAGATCTATGATCCTTTCTCTGTAAGAACTTTAAAATAACTGCAGGGACTGAGATAGAACCTCCCTCCCCTCTGTTCTGTTTCTGCTTCCAGAAGTTATTTTTTCTTCTGCCCTCTTTTTTCCCCAATTACTGAATTTTTATGGAAGTTAGAGATTGAGCATTTGAAGTGAGTTCTGCTGTCTCCCTCTGTTGTTTTTCTATGGAATGTTGCACGATTTTCACTGTTGGCTAAGCAAATTTTCTGGAACACTTCTAAGGCACATATATTCCCATTGCCTTTTTTTTTCTTCATGCTAACAACATTCTATTGCTAGGCATCTATCATCTGGGTATATAGTAGGAAATAATACTGAGAGTTAATTTATTAACCTGTTAACTCTTAATTGACTTTTTGAAAGTTTTGGAGTTTTATTTCACAGAATGAAAAATCTTGTCAGTACTTTTAAGAACAGAGTCAGCTTTAGATGCTGAATGACGCTTTCAAATAGTCAAATATTTTTACTTTCATAATAGTCAACAGCAGAGTTAAGGATTTTGTGAAATAATTTATATGTGGCCAAAAAATTACACCTGCGACTTGGATGATTTGGTTAAACCAGTACCAAATACTTTTTTAATGAAGTCAAAATATATAATGTGTCTGGAGTGGGTACCATTTTTATTCACTATTTCTGCTCTTCTGGATAATCAAAAACATTGTGGAAGTGGAATGTACTCACTTCTCTCCCACTTTCCAGAAGCACCTAGGAACGGAGCAGGGTGTGTTTTCTTCTGTTAGCTATGGAGAAGGAAGAAGAAGATGACTAATATTTAATTCCTCTTTAGTGTTTTAGCTAGTGTATATTAGGTAGTTAGTTTTCTCATTTAATTCTTACAAACATTTTATAACACAGGTGATATTCTCCAGAAACAGTAACTTGTTCATCGTTACATGATAGCACAGTCAAGATTTGAACCCAGGTCTGTCTAATTCTGAAGCTATGTCTGTCCTTCCTTCTTTTCCCTTTCCTTCCTTCTTCCTTTCCCTTTCCCTTCATCTCCTCCTTTACCTGTCCTTTCTCTTTCCTTTCTTCCTTTTCTTTCCTTCTCTTCTATTTTCTTCTCTCCCCTTTCGTAAAAAAACAAAAACAAATCCCTTTATTATTATTGTCCAGGTACATTGTTGAAAATTATAAAATATATAACCCCAAAGATTCATTTAAAATTGATTTGTCCAAACCAGTATCAGTCTAGTATCATGCATTTTATCTACTTGTTATATCTTTAAATAATTTCCCTATATAGTCCTAGGGAATAAAGTTATTGGCAAGATTCAGTTGAGAGAAAATTTACATATTACCTCCTAAAGCTGGTTAATATAAATTTTCTGTCACTCCTATGTTTTCAACGAATATTCCACATGAATGACAAAGTTAAAATGAAGGTTAAATATTTTTAGACACATCAGTTAAGAATTTAGACTATTGTAGGAATATGAAAATGGTGATTGAGGTCTGCATTTGACTGCACAAGCAATCTGTTTGGAATATGAAGATCTTTTGGCTGCGTTTATTAAAAGGGGAGAATAATAATTGATGACCATTTTAAAGTCATGAGCTAATTTTCCTGGGGTTCCCTGCCATTGTCAGATGAATAACATCATATACTGTTGTATATTATTATCAAAATGATGGTTCTTTTATGCCTCTTATGAATATATTACAAATGTAAAAGTTTTTTATGAAATACTTTTTCAGAATAGTGTCAAGAATTAGAATTGATTTTATCGCGTGTGTTTTCTCTGTAATGCATCACAATGTCATTGTGTTGGTCTTTTTTCAGAATGGATAGTGGTGGTCAGGTAGTGGATAGTCTGTGAGCCATATACCTTTGAATAAATCGCATAACCATTTTATTCATCAGTTCCCTCATTTCTAAAATGTGATGGGAATACCCTATTTCCTTAGATTCTGAGCTGCAAACATTTTTTTACATTCTAAGTGCTCTGTGATCAGGATGTATTTTTATGATTGCCGTGTTTTACTGTCAGCCAGATGACAATAGAGATGAAGTTACATAATTTTTTGTTGTTGATATCTTCTAAGATTATAGCATCCAGCCACTCGCATATATTTGATGATAGCACTTACCTTGACTTCTTTCAAGGATCAAATTAGTTAATATATATAAAGTACTTAGTACTTTATAATATATATATATAGTACTTAGTATTTATATAGTAAATGCTATATAAGTATTAGCTATTTTTAGTATGTATTACAAATATTACAAGAGTGGTTGGCTGATTTATTTATAACTTTAAGATTATATAATTCCTTTTCTTCGTGGAACACAAAGCATTTTTCCAATGGACACTTTTTAAAAGAAAATGAAAATTTTTAATGTTATAGATATACTAGAGGCCCGGTGCATGAAATTCGTGCACGGAGGGGGGTTGTCCCTCAGCCCAGCCTGTACCCTCTCCAATATGGGACCCCTGTATCCCTCTCACAATCCAGGACTGCTGGCTCCCAACTGCTTGCCTGCCTGCCTTCCTGATTGCCCCTAACCGCTTCTGCCTGCCAGCCTGATCACCCCCTAACCACTCTGCTGCCAGCCTGTTTGCCCCCAACTTCCCTCCTCTGTCGGCCTGGTCACCCCTAACTGCCCTCTCCTGCAGGGTTGATCACCTCCAACTGCCCTCCCTTGCAGGCTTGGTCCCTCTCAACTGCCCTCCCTTGCAGGCTTGATCCCTCTCAACTGCCCTCCCTTGCAGGCCAGGTGCCTCCCAACTGCCCTCTCCTGCTGGCCATCTTGTAGTGGACATCTTGTGTCCACATGGGGGCAGGATCTTTGACCACATGGGGACAGCTATATTGTGTGTTGCAGTGACGATCAATCTGCATATTACTCTTTTATTAGATAGGATAGAGGCCTGGTACAGGGGTGGGGGCCAGCTGGTTTGCCCTGAAGGGCGTCCCAGATCAGGCGGCCTGAGCGAGGGGCCTGTGGTGGTTTGCAGGCCGGCCACGCCCCCTGGCAACCCAAGCGAGGCCCTGGTATCTGGGATTTATTTTCCTTCTACAATTGAAACTTTGTAGCCTGGAGCAGAGCCAAGCCTGGGGCTCCCTCCGAGGCCGGCAGCCATTTGTGTTGGGGTTATAATTGAAACTTTGTTGCCTTAAGCGAGTGGGCCCGGCCAGGGTGTTCGGAAAGCTTTGCTTCCCCTGTTGCTGGTGGCAACCCTGGCCTGCTCTCTCAAGCTCCATTCTGCCGCCATTTGTTTGAATTTGTTTACCTTCTATAATTGAAACTTTGTAGCTTGAGTGGAAGCTTAGGCCTGGCAAGGGCAGGCGGAAAGCTTGGCTTCCTCTGTTACCTAGGAAACCTTGCTCTCTGTGGCTGTAGCCATCTTGGTTTGGGTTAATTTGCATGCTCGCTCTGATTGGATGGTGGGCGTGGCTTGTGGGTGTGTCGGAGGTATGGTCAATTTGCATATTTGTCTATTATTAGATAGGATAATAAATAAAAAGGAGAGATTACCAGGCAGAAGAGGTAAATGAGGGTAGTAAAAGTGGCAATAATAAGCAGAATATGATTTATACTTAATACAAGAATGTAAGTTTCTGCTACTTTTTCTTTTCTATGTTGATATTAGGGAGTAGATTCTAAGAAAATATCTAGTAGATTCTGACTTCTTGGAAGATTGTCAATCTTTATGGCTATAAATTTTCTATTTAGGTTTCTCTTTCTGATGGGACTAAGGAAACTTTTTCTTAGAGGACCATATTTGTAAAAAAATGAGCACTTAAATTTTTGTTCTTTTGTGATTTTTACATGTTGAATAGTATTACAATTAGTCATTATCTGATTATCTCCGTAAGCCTTTTCACTGGACTCTTTCCTGATACTGCTTCTGACTTAAAAATAGAACTCCAGAGTGATAATAAGAGCTTTTGAATTTTTAAAAGTAACTCCTTATTATTATTCCATTCTTCATTGTGAAGAATTTGGTACATGGTTGTAGACAAAGTAGTCTTGAGTTTATACCAAGTATGAAGTTGCCTGTGATAGGGGAAAAATACAGGGAAGTTAATTCTTTTGATGTGGTACTATACTGTTCACTAAATCACATGAAATTTATGTGAAAATTACCATATAAAGTTATCAATTGTCATATTACAAGTTTTTTTAAAATGTAGATTATTTCCTAGGGTGATTTCCTTTGTGGTAGATTAAAGTAGTGGTAAAATAGTCTAGATGCCTTATTACCTTTTATGGGAATGAAATGTACTTGAATTTTGCTGTTTTGTGATAAAGTAGAAGGCTACTTTTCACTGAGCTCCTCTGTGTCAAAGCCTGAGCACTTTACATGTGCACTTATATTTTACACAACCTTCTTCTCTTTAATATTACCCTATGTAATGTTAGAATTTTTATCCCCATTTTACAATGCTGAAAGAGGTTAAAGAGCTTGTCATCTTCTTAGTAAATGCCAGGATTTGGACCCATTTCTACATTATTCTAAAACCTCTGAAAGCTGATTATAGTTTAAAACCTAAATAGCTGGAGCCTCTCTTTTCAGACTAGGTCAGTGCTTCTCAACCTTTTCTTCCTTGTCTCCTTCACAACCCTCCCACCCACCCCCTTCCCCAAGTCTTTTTTAAAAATACACTTTATTTTTTGAGCAGTTTTAGGTTTATAGAAAAATCATGCAGAAAGTACAGAAAGTTCCCATATCCCAACCCCCCTTCCCAAACAAGCACAATTTCTTCTGTCATTAGGGTGGTACATTCATTATAATTGATGAGCCAATCCTTATCTAATAAAGAGGAAATATGCAAATTGACTATCACACCATCACAAAGATGGCGGTGCCCATAGCCACAAGATGGCGGTGCCCAGTCCCCTCAGCCCCGCTGGAGTTCCCCAGTCCTTTCAGCCCTGCTGTGGGGTGGCAGGTGCGCGGTGCGGCCGGACCCACCCTCAGCCCCCCAGAGCTAGCCTGAGGTGCAGGCAAGCCTCAGAGGGCAGCTGCCCAGCTGACACCCGAGGTGTAGGCAAGCCTTGGATGGTGGCTGCCCAGCCGCCCAGTGCTGCCCAAGGTTCAGGTAACCAGGGCTGGCAGAGGCGCTGCCGGCAGTGGCAGCAGCAGAGGTGTTATGGGGGCATTGCCTTCCCCTGATCGCTGGATTGCCTTCTGCCCCTGAGGGTTCCTGGACTGTGAGAGGGGGCAGGCCGAGCTGAGGGACTCCCACTCCAGTGCATGGATTTTCATGCCCTGGGCCTCTAGTATTAGTACAGTGATGGGCAACCTTTTGAGCTTGGTGTGTCAAACTTCACCAAAAAACTGAGCATAACTCGGGTCGTGTGTCACTTTGAGGAAAAAACATTATTTCGCGAATGTTTCATCCTCAGGAGCAGTAAATGTTTCATCCTCGGCATGCGGCCGCCTCAGCGGCCGCGTGTCATCAGAAATGGCTACGCGTGTCAGTGCTGACACGCGTGTCATAGGTTCGCCATCACTGTATTAGTATATTATCATTAACTATAGTTCCTAGTCTACATTAGATTTCATTCTTAGTGGTGTATAGTTCTGTGGGTTTTGACAAATGCATGATGTCATGTGTCCACCATTACACTCATGTAGAATAGCTTCACTGCCCCCAAAAGTGCCCTGTGTTGAACCTCTTTATCCCTCTTCCCCTCTCCTCTTCCCTTGAATCCCTGGCAATTATTGGTAATTTTACTGTCTATATAGTTTTGCCTTTTCCAGAATGTTACATGGTTAACATCATACTGCTTTTCACTTGGGCTTCTTTCACTTAGCAGTGGACATTTAAGGTTCCTCTATGTCTTTTTATGGCTTGATAGTTCATTTCTTTTTATTGTAGAATAATGCTCCCCTTTATGATATACTACAGTTTGTTCATACATGTATCTATCAGGACATCTTGTTTGTTTCCTATTTTTGGCAGTTATATATTTGTGAGCTCTTCACTTAGACTGAAAAAGCAAAATATCAAGGAGTCTTAGACCTCCACCATGTAATTTTAATATCATAGATATAATGTGTATTTGTTTGTGCGCTGTGCCTTTTGGAAGGCCATAACCATATTAATAGCTAAAATGTTTTCATCTTCCAAGAACCATCTTTAAGGTGACCTTATTATAGACCCCTGTGACTACAGAAGCTCAGCCATTGTGTTAATATTCCAGGTAGCAGCAAAGAGGAAGGGTAAAGGGCCAAAAGATTCTTTCAGTTGAGTCGGTCACATATACACAACCATACCAGAAGATCCCACACATCATTTAATCTCATTAGCCAGAATTTAGACATGTGGCCACATCCAGCTATAAGGGAAACTAAACTAGGTGTATTGCTGCCCCAAAGAGTGGAGTTCCATTATTAAGGAAGGAAGAGAAGAGTGTATGTATATTGGATAGGAAAGGAGCACTTCCTTCCATAGTGAGGGAAATAATAGTTTTTGTTTCCATTGAGATACAATACGTTATTCTGAAAATCTTTGTTGATCATTGAAAATTTGCAATAAAGCCCTGACCCTTGTAGCTCAGTTGGTTGAGTGACACTGAAAGGTCACTGGTTCAGTTACCAGTCAGGGCACATGCCCAGGTTGCAGGTTCAGTCCTTTCTCTCTCTCCCCCTGTACCCCCCTCCTGTCCCCTTCCCTCCCTCCCTCCTGCCCTCCCCTTTCTCTTTTTCCTCTTCCTTCCTCTCTCTCTAAAATCAATGAAAATATATTTCCTCTCCCCTTTCTCTTTTTCTTCTTCCTTCCTCTCTCTCTAAAATCAATGAAAATATATTTAAAAAAATTTGCAATAAGTTAAGTTTAGTCATCTAGCAATAAATTTAGTCATCATTAGGAAGATCTTTCTTATACATTTCTTATCGGAAAGAATACGGTAAAGGGAAGGGATTAAGCAAAAACAAACAAACAAACAAAAGAAACTCATAGACATAGACAACAGTATGGTGATTACCAGACAAAAAGGTGGGTGGGGGAGGTAGAATTGGGTAAAGGAGGAATAAATGGTGACAGAAGGAGATTTGACTTTGGGTGGTGAGCATACAACCATCAAAAAAAAAAAAAAAAAAAAGAAAGAAAAAAGGAAAGACCATGGGTGATTGCCATGGACTTATATTCAGAGGGCTTTAAATAGGTACTTCTGGGAAATAAGACAGATTATACTTTGATTTTTCACTATAGAGAGGAATGTTCTTTCTCTTCTCATACCTAAGCTGTGGAGTCCTAAGGGGGTTCTGACATGATTTTTGTAAATTAATGTTGGTTTAGCTTTATTTAGCTATTGAATGCTTACTAGTTATAATCAGATTGCATTCTTTGTTTTCTGACATTCAAAAAGAAAATTAGAGAAAACTTGGGTTATATAAATTATTCCACAAGTCACTCAAAAGTATTTCTTGGGGCCCATTTTTGCATGTAATCGTGTTGCTTTTAAAGCTGTTGCAAGTTCTATTGCTGAGATGCTTGGGAAACATGTTCCTGTCTCATTCTATTTTTCTTAGATGATTGAGTTGGAAATGTTTATGCAGCTTTTATAATGGTGACTTATTGGCTAAGTATGTGTTCCTGCTGCTCTCTTTGTCATTTGAATAATGAATTAACTTGTAGGTGGCCATGGGAAGAGGATGTTATGAATGGATTTTGCCTACGCTTTTTTGGTAGCAAATTATATTTGCTGCAAGGTTGCAGCACCATACCTTTATTTCTTCAGCTATTATAAAGCTATTAATTTTCACAGTGATGGGTGGCAGTAACCTTTCTCACACCAACCAGGCCCAGCATGGTGGATGTCAGGCTAAGCTGTGGGTGGGGATGTCTATATAAAGGGTTGGTATGGTATGAATGCCAAAGTTACTTAATTGCACAAAATGCTTCCTTTTAGCTGAAGCCTTTGGCTATTTCCAGCTGTCTTAAGATTGGTTCATTTATTTTATACAACTTGGATTATTTATGAAGTTGCAAGTTACAGCTATAATTAAATCTTTCTTTAAATTGGTTATGCCAAAGTAGATGCTTATGTAGATGATTCAGATTGTTTTATTTTGAACTTTTATAATAGGAGAATTGGATATTTTAACTGTCTTAACTTTGGCCTTCCATTCTACTCTCATTACTGTAAGTTGTTTATATGAGTAAAATAGGTAGTTAATATGAACAAACCATTAAGATATATTGCCCTAATTGGTTTGGCTCAGTGGATAGAGCGTTGGCCTGCAGACTCAGGGGTCCCAGGTTCGATTCCGGTCAAGGGCATGTACCTTGGTTGTGGGCACATCCCAAGTGGGGAGTGTGCGGGATGCAGCGGATCGATGTTTCTCTCTCATCGATGTTTCTAACTCTCTATCCCTGTTGCTTCCTCTCTGTAAAAAGTCAATAAAATATATTAAAAAATAAAAAAGATATATATGAATGCAATGCATAGGCTCCCTTAGGCAAACAAATTATATTATACAAGCAAGATGTTCTTTCCCTGGTGGTCTGAGATGTAGTGACAGAACTAGATTGTATATCTATATATATAAAAGGCTAATATGCTAAGTGTCCTTCCCTCCGTCCGACTGGTCGCTGTGACATGCACTGACCACTAGGAGGCAGATGCTTAACGCAGGAGCTGCTGAGCTGCAGTGACTTGGCAGCGGTGGTTTTTGGCTGATTACCCTGAAACCAGAGAGGAGGGAGCCCGATTCCTCGCCGGGCTGCGCGATTCTACCTTTAGCTGTGGGTTATGTTGTTGCTGGGGCACTGTCAGCCCCTTATCTGGTTTATTGCACACTTGCATTTATGTTCCACACCCTGTATGACAGCAACTTTGCAGAGTGCCCTCTTGCACTCTGGGACCCCTCGGGGATGTCAGAGAGCCGGTTTCGGCCTGATCCCCACAGGCCAGGCCGAGGGACCCCACCTGCCAGAGGGACCCCGCTCACTCCGCAGATGCCTTTCGAGCCATGGTGTCAACCCAGGTGCGGCTGGTCGGGGAGGGACCGCGGGAGGTTGGCTCCAGGGCGTGTCTGGCCTGTCTAGCCCAGTCCTGCCCCACCGGCCACCTTCTAATTAATTTCCTTTCAATGTACACGAATTTGTGCACCGGGCCACTAGTACATGTATAACCAGAGAAAGCGCACCTTTATTCTTGAAGTAATGTGAGTTTCATTTTATCTGCCTTGTCATAAAATGAATGAATTGTTAGTTTACCATAAGCATCTATACTGGAGTAATTGGTATTTCTCAGATTTTTTTTTCTTTAATCATTTTTTACAAAAAGGAATATAAAACTATGAGTAAGGGATTAGAGAAAAGAAGTGACAGAAAAGGGTAGGGTTTAGTAAACTGCTTTGACTTTTAATTTTGACCCATAGGGGCCAAGTTTCATATATACACTATAAATTGTATGAAGGAAAGCCATTTAATTTGTTTCCTAAATGATGAATTTAAACACAATGATTTTATTAAAAGCATAATGTGGTTTATTTATTTTATTCTTCACTATTAACTAGGTTAAAGTTTAGAAATTTGGAGAGTTGTCCATGGCCAGTGAGAGTTGTTATTGTGCACTTAGGTGAATGTGAGTGTGTAAATCTGTGGGTTTATTTAGGTAATCTTGGAGATTGCCTTTGTAATTTTGCAGATTACATTTTCTTTTACTATAATTTTTCACTTCCCTTTTGTTTCTCTGCTCTGGAAAAAACAAACAAACAGGACTACTGCGATAGGTTCTCTCATTCTTTCTTCCCCTCCTTTCACCTTCCCTTCCTTCCTTCTATTAAATATAGATGATAAAAAGTATTATGCCAAGTGAATGATCTAAACCAGTGTAAAAGTGTCCTGTTGACCTAGATTATTCTAGGACATATTCTAAACTATTTTAACCTATTCACTAATTTATGCCCTAGATGTTGATAAGAAAATTAGGAAGCCTTTCAGATATTTCTAAGTTACAGAGAATGAGTTTATATTCTTAGATATTTTTTGAGTATTTGCTATATACAAGGGAATATAATAGGCACTTGTAGGACTTTTAACCTTTTCTATTAAGGAGCATGCCAAAATCTGATTAAGTAAAACATATTTCATAAAGTGGATATTTGTTTGTTTATTTCTGGTTGTTATACATAATACCCATACAAGAAATTCTACAATTGTTGTGGTTTTAATTCAGTTTTTTTCTTAACTTCAATATTTCTGCCAGTGCCTCCTCAACCATGGCCATCTTTCCTTCTGCTGGTCATCTCTTTTTAATTTTCTGTTATTTACCTTATAGAGTTTGTTGTCTTGCCTTTTCCCATATTTTGTCTTAATTTCCCTTTTTTGCCAAACTTTTTGAATATCAGTTGGAGAGAGATTCCATGTTCCTTCTAGGAGCCACATTGGAACAAAGTAATCATTTTAAAAAGGATACTCTTCTGGATAAAATAAGGTAAAGAGATTAGCCAAAGAACATATATGCATAGCCCATGGACACAGACAACAGTGTGGTGAAGGCCAGGGGAAGGGGTGGAGTGCAGGCTGGGTAGAGTTGGGGGAATTTGGGGGATATCTGTTATAGTGTCAACAATAAAAAATAATTAAAAATAAAAGGTTGCTCTTTATATGAAATCAAAACTGTCCTATATTGTATTTAAACACTTTACCATTATCTTTCCTTCTGCCACCTTCCTAAATGAAAGGACAATTTGATCAAATAGTGCAGTCTGAATGATTTTCTGTGGCACTTAAATAAACTATATTTAACATGCAAATAGGATCACTCTGATAGTTATCTATTGTCTGAACACTACTTCATTAGCTAATGGAAACAATTAGACTAGAAATGGCTGTTACTAGACTGGATTTGTAAACTGCCACAACCCCTTGTATATAAACATTGTGAGTTCTGTTAGTGTTGGTTTCTGCTTTATATAATTCAACTTGTAATTTTTCCACTTTTAAAAGTATTGCCCTATTTTAGGAGAATTGGAATTGTAAATTCACTCTTTGTCAGGTCATTACATAAACTTGTTCCTTAAACATTTCATCTTTTATAGATTTTTCTGGGTGTTTTTTAAAAAATATATATTTTATTGATTTTTTTACAGAGAAGAAGGGAGAAGGATAGAGAATTAGAAACATCGATGAGAGAGAAAAATCGATCAGCTGCCTCCTGCACACTTCCTACTGGGGATGTGCCCGAAACCAAGGTACATGCCCTTGACCGGAATCGAACCTGGGACCTTTCAGTCTGCAGGCCAACACTCTATCCACTGAGCCAAACCAGTTAGGGCTTTCTGGGTGTTGTTAAAAAATGTTTTTGAAATGATGATAGAAGCTGTATATTTTAATTTCCCTTAATCTAATCTAATAATAGACAAATATGCAAATTGACCGCACCTTCGCTACACCTAAGCCACGCCCACCAGCCAAGCCACGCCCACCAACCAATCAGGACGAGTATGCAAATTGCCCCAACAAAGATGGCGGCTGATTTGCATATCAAGACAGTGTCGAAAGAAGCCAAGAGCTGCAAAGGGGAGTAAAGCTTCGAAGAAGCAAGCAAGCCAGGGGGGCGGGGGGAGGAGAAGGGAGGAGCGAAGTCAGGGCCGTGGGCGAAGGGAAACGAAGGCGGGCTGGAGGAGAAGGCGGGGGCCGGCGGCAAGGGCGGAGCGGAGGCGGGGCCGGGGCCGAAGGGAAACACGGGCGGGCTGGAGAAGGCGAGGCGGGCGGCAAGGGCAGGGCGGAGGCGGGGCCAGGGGCGGAGGCGGGGCCGGGGGCTAAGGGAAAAGCAGGAGGGCCGGAGGAGAAGGTGAGGCGGGCGGCAAGGGCGGGGCGGGGCGGAGGCGGGCGACAATGGCGGAGCAAAGGGAAACGCGGGCGGGCTGGAGGAGAAGGTGAGGTGGGTGATAAAGGCGGTGCGGAGGCGGGGCCGGGGGCGAAGGGAAATGCGGGAGGGCCGGAGGAGAAGGCGAGGCGGGCGGCAAGGGAGGAACGGAGGCGGGGTAGAGTGCAGCAGGAAATCCCATTGCAGGAATTTTCCTGCAACGGGAAAGCTAGTCTCTTTATAAAAACAGAACAACTAGGATACCTAAGTCAATAATTCACAGACAATATTTATAACAAAACTAGATAAAATATTCCCATGAACCTCAAAATATAAACAAACAAGGAAATAGCACCAGTAGCTACAAAACATGTATAACAAAAGATTCTGTATCAACACAAACTGACTTTAAAGTATAACAGCATATGTTTTTATGAATATGCACCAACCCAGGAAATATTGCTCCCTTGAGCCCTCCCCGAAAACATACTATAAATGGCATTGTCCTGTAAGAGTTTTTGCAATGATGAAAATGTTCTCTTTTTGTGCTGTTCAATATAGTAGCCCCTAGCCACATGTGACTACTGAAGCACTTGAAATATGGCTAGTGTAACTAAGGAATTAAAATTTTTATTTTATTTTATTTTATTAAACTTAAAGAGATATGTGCTAATTTTTTAATGGTGCAGCTATTGAATGAGCACTAGACAACAAAAATGACTGGCATGCCATAGGACAGGCAAAACATTCCAGCTAATAAATGATGGAGGAATGACAGAATCAAAATGAATGAATTGATTAATTGATTGATTATGAGCCTACCAATAGTTGATAACATCTCCAAAAGAAAGACAATCATATACAATGTGTCTCTTTTTTTTATATATAAAATTAACACTCAACAATTTTTTTTTAATATATTTTATTGATTTTTTACAGAGAGGAAGAGAGAGGGATAGAGAGTTAGAAACATCGATGAGAGAGAAACATCGATCAGCTGCCTCTTGCACACCCCCTACTGGGGATGTGCCCGCAACCAAGGTACATGCCCTTGACCGGAATCGAACCTGGGACCGTTGAGTCCGCAGGCCGACGCTCTATCCACTGAGCCAAACCGGTTTCGGCTACAATGTGTCTCTTGATGGAAGCACACAATAACTTAAGAAGTGATCTTGCAATACTTCTCCAAAAAAAAGATATACAGATGGCCAATAAATACATATAAAGATGCTCAAAGTCATTAATCATCAAGGAAGTAGTTTGGAAGTTTTAAAAAGTTAATTATAGAATTAATAACATTATCCAGCAATTCTACTCCTACGTACCTACACAAGAGAAAGAAAACATATGTCTGCACAAAAAGCTTGATATTATCCTTTGCATATTGATGTAGCTGTAGCCCTGCAAGCTTTATTTAGCTATTTAATACTTACAAATTCATCATCACCATTTCTGAGAATCCCTCCACACTTAATTATACCTGTTACTGAGAATTGTAAAAATGTAGAACTAGAAGGAATTAGGCGGTCATTTAGTCCATAAACATTATTTTGGAGATGAAGAATCTTAAACTTGACGAAGTTATGTGGTTATAAGCATAGTCAGGTCCATATCCCAGCTTGCTTGACTCTGATCACTACTCTTTCCCACATCTGTAGCATTGCGACAATGGATAAATGGTAAGGAGTGGTCAGATTACTTACAAAGACAAATGAATATTTGGGTTTAATTGGCTCATAAGTTCAAGTGAAGAGGGAAAGGGAACCAAAATAACCACTTGAAACAGATATAAAGGATTAGATAGAAGATATGCTTATATATGTGATATATATATATATATATATATATATATATATATATATATATATATATATAGTATGTGTAAATATAGTTTAAAAATTTTTTAAGATTTTTTTATTTAGAGCAGATTTTGGTTTACAACAAAATTGAAAGGGAGGCACAAAGATTTCCCATATACTCCCTGCTACCACATATCCCCCATTATCACTCACCATAATGGCACATTTTCAGCAGTGAACCTACACTGACACATCATAATCATTCAAAGTTCATATTCTACCTTAGGGTTTACTTTTGGTTTTGTACATTTTATGGGTTTGGAGAAATATATATTAACCTAATTCCGTCATTATAATAGCATACAGAGTATTTTCGTTGCCCTAAAAGTCCTGTGATCTGCTTACTCATTTCCCTCCTCTACCACAGCCATCCATCTTTTTACTGTTCCCATGTTTTACCTTTTTCAGAATGTCATATAGTTGGAACTATATAATGTGTAGCCTTTTCAGACTGGCTTCTTTCACTTAATAATATCCATTTAAAGTTCCTCTATGTCTTTTCATGGCTTGACAGCTCACTTCTTTTTAGTGTGACTGAATTAAGGTACTATAAACATTTAGGTTTTCAACTCCTTTGGGTACATATCAAGGAGCACAGTTGCTGGCTTATGTTTTGTTATTGATTCAGTCTTTTTCTACAATAAAATCCAATTCTACAAACTATGAATAAGGGTGTAGACAGATAATCTAGATAAAAATGCCAGAAAACAGGATCTTGATTCTGTATTCTGTGAGCCCATAGGTCATTAGAACATTTCAGACATACATGCTATTCTGATGTAAGTTGCTTGGTTCTAGTCATCATCATCAGGTTGCGTGCTTTGTCTTCTAATAAAATTTCTTAATTATAATTAATGTATATTTCCCTTAATATACTTGATTTTTATTTTTAAAATGTAAGATATTTTTAAGGAAGTTTTTCCCCCCCTCTTGAAAAATATTACTCACTCAGTATCTTAGAAACCAGAAAAAAAAAAGATTAGAAATGTGATGACATCCTGTTGTTATAATTTACATTTACTTCATAAAAAATATCTGTTACTGTCTTCCAGGAGATTTTTTTTAGTTAGTTCTAAAGCAGCCTCCTACATATTTTTTAACTCAGGAGACAGATCTTGTTGGATCACTGTCATCTTGCCAGCTTAATTTTTTCTTTCTCTTTAGAGAATGTGCTGAATATGTTGGATGTCTTCTCTCAGTTTTACTTAAAGCCCCAATGAATGACTTGACCACTGATGACTATCTTCCCACAGACTGTGGGTGTACTCTGCAGGACTTGGTTGAGAATATTGTACCTTTATTCTATGTAAGGAACAATTTAGTTAGGTCCCATTGCATCCTGTATAATAAAAGTCTAATATGCTAAGTATCCGGTCATCTGGTCAGCCATTCAACCAATCAAAATATAATATGCTAATGATATGCTAAGGCTGCTCAACCACTTGCTATGGCATGCACTGATCACCAGAGGGCAGACAGTCAACCAGTCGCTATGATGTGCACTGACCACCAGGGGGCAGATGCTTGCTGCTAGGACTGAGTGAGAAGGGCCGGGCACGCCCTGGAACCCTCCTGTGGTCCCTCCCTGGCTGGCCAACCTCTGTGTCCTTCCCCAGCTCCGATCATGCACTGGTGAGGTCCCTCAGCCTGGCCTGTGCCCTGAGGGACTCCCCTAACCCCAGTGCATGAATTTTGTGCACTGGGCCTCTAGTCTCTATATAAGTTGTTACAGAGATTCTTAGAACTGGGATTCTCTTCTGCTTTCTAGTAATTAGTAATCTGCTAGTTGAGTTCATAGTTTCCAGAAACCTATTATAAAATAGTGTTTGATTGCTGCCCATCATAAGCCTTATAATTCTTGCCTTGTTTAATGATTATTAGGTATTAATTGCATAGTGTATTATAAGTTCTGTTCAGATAATATCTTCTTCACACCTAGGAACTTGTAATTATTTTTTTTAATTAATTTTTTTCAATATACAAAATAAATCTATTACCAGATTATAGATACAAAATAATTAGCCATTTACGTTCAATAAACATTAATATTTCAAGAAAAACGATTTTAAATATATTACATGCAATGAACATTAATATTTCAGGAAAAAAAAGATTTTAAATATAATAATATTACCCAAACTGTACTAACACTATAATATCACAAAAGTTGTAGGAAATATTAATAATCTGTAAATAAAAGAATTACTTCTATTATATTCTAAATTTTTTTTCTCTAGCTCTATTTTTGTTCATCAGTTTATGTTGTTCATTATATTCCATAAATGAGTGAGATCATGTGATATTTATCTTACTCCGACTGGCTTATTTCTGTAATTACTTTTTAGTAATAGAAATTTGCCGCCTGAAAATTTCTAACTGGAAGCTTAAAATTATTTCACTTGAGATAGATTAAGTACTGGATTTTATTAACAACAAAAAAACTATCCACTATTGGCTGCTGAAAGTACATACGTAAATACAAAGAAATCAAGTTATTGATTTAGCAACAGTAGTGATTTAAGTTATTATTTATTTTGAGAATTTTCTCTCATTTACCTAAATTTAATTTTCATTTTTTGTACATTGTAAAAATCATTAATCTCTAAGTAAGTATTAGTTGTGTGATTTGTACTCTCTTTCCTTTCTCATTATATCAATTAGTTTTAGAATACACATAAGTAATATGCTGATTTAGTCGATTCTTTGTAAACAATAAACAGGATATAATATGAGTGTTGATCAGAAACTTCCGTAGTTATAACAATAAATTGTGGGGGAGATTATGTTTTTTGTTGTCCAAATGTCCGCTGTGCTCAGATATATATTTTTTTATTTGGAAGAAATATACATGAAATTAGAGTGGTTAAATTACCAGTGTTAGCTAAAGTATTAGACTTTGTTAAAGCCAGTCAGCAATTCTGTTTAGAAGATTAAGTGATGGATTTTTGGATAGTTGACATTTAACAAGTCCTGTTGAATACATAGAGAAGACAGAAGTAAGCTAAAGGCATCAAACATTATTAGTAGATTTTCTAATAAATACTCTCTTTAAAAACACAATAAAAATGTCAATGTTAAAAACCTGATACAATGATGTATAGATGGATGATAGTAATTACCATATAACTTTAGAACAGGTTGAAAAATATGATTATATGTAATATCCATAGTAGTGTCATTTCATGAATGCCTAGACCAATGTATTTTGTCTATGAATCACCAATTCTATTTAGTTGAAATACTCATGACTATCATTGCTTCTTATAATACTGGACATTATGGGTAGCCTTCTTTGTGTGTATAAAATGTTAATATATATTTGGTGGTCCTTGACTTGCATAGCAATCCTGTTTTAAACATTTTATTGACTTCCCAAACTTCTTTCTATATGCGGGATTGAATATTCAATAGTCTGTTTCCTGAGTCTTGATAATTTTGAACTTGCATTGTGGTACTTCTTGCTCCAGATATTTGGCAATGATTTTCTAGCTTAGGCAATTGGGCTGGGAATGGTCTAAATATTTTCAGTGTCCTGCCTTTGGAGGGAGCCTCCCAGGAATCCTAGATTGCCAGGTGCTTCTCTGGATTACTGCACAGCCAGAGCCTGGGATTTGTTTGCTTACAGTGATGCCCATCTACCCAGGGTTTCCCCAGTCTTGCCCTTCCCTATGTCACCCCTCTGCATCTTTACCACCCAGTATTTTGCTCTTGTGGGGAGTTGGGCTTGATCGATGGAGGAAAAGGCTGTTGGTCTGCAGGAAGGACAAATAGCAGGTTTTAATTTGCAAGGCCACAGGTTGTTGAGGTGCCTATGAGGGTTATCTGCAGTTTCCTGGGTTGCTGATTTGGGGTAAGGGTGGTGTTCAGATAGTGCCCTCAAAGCCTTAATTAGGAATTTGATTATATTTTTTAGTAATCTGGGAACATAACCACCATGATAGCATATGCATCTATTTTTAGACACATACATTCAGCCTTTAAGTGCATTTTTTGACTGTTTTATATAAAAGTAGGGGACTGCCAATATTAAATGATGCTTTACTATAAAGTTTATTGCTATAAGTTTTGTATAAGATTTTTCTCTTTTTAAAAACTTACCTTTATTGTTGAAAGTATTATAGATGTCCCCCTTCTCTTCCCCCCCCCCCCGCATTGGTCCCCTCCACCTTGCTTCCGTCCCCTCCCCAGGCCTTCACTGCTCTAATGTCTGTCCATGGGTTATGTATATAAGTTCTCTGATTAATTCTCTCCCTCCCCCCAAAGTCAATGTGCTATTAACTTGTGCTATTAACTTGTTCAGTGGTGGTTAGTTTCCGCCCTATACATCTCATGAAAACCACTATTTAAAAAAAATACTTCTTACTATTATTTCTTTTCACCTGCTTATTTCTAAATGGTAATTTTTTTACATGGGTCAGAAAATGAGTGACCAGTGGACACATTTTGTTTGGCTGCTTTGTTTGCTTGCATGATATGTATCAAGAGGCCAAGTTTGATATGCTTGGTTGCAAAACCACCTTATTCTTTGTTTAACTTACTGCATACATTTTATTTGAATTGCAATACTCTTCTTGGCATTTGAGCTCAAAGCTCTGCTTTAGAAGAATAGTGTGGGGCATCCTAGTATAGTATAGGGATAGGTTTGGGAATTAGACCAACTTGGATTGAAAACCTTGCTCTGCCTTGTATCTTGTGTGAGTCCTTGGACAAAGTAGTTGACCAGTTCTTGTTTTCCTCATTTGTAAAATGGGGAAATAACATTATTTTTAAGGATTAAGTGAGACATTTTATATGTATCATCTAGCACATAGTAAATATCCTTTAATTCTTATTGTAGTTAGAAGAACCACTGATATCATGGCAGCTTTTGCAAAGTATTAGTACCTCTTACTTTGATTCCCAATATTTTCTCCCCTTATAATTTAAATCCGCAGGTTGCTCTTTGTAGAAATATGTGAATGGATTTGTCCCTTAAAATATACTTGATGCTTCTTTTAATAGGTATTAATTTCATTCCTATTTTTCTGAGGTCGTAGAAAGTGAGACAGTATTCATGTGTTAAAAAGTATTATAATAAAAATGTTTTTTGGTGACTTCTAGATCCTAAGTCTTACATTCAGATTACTGGATAATATTTACTCTGTGAGCTCTATATTGGCAAAATATACTCTTTAAAAGTCTTAAGCATCTGGTACTAGTAAGGTAAAATGTAATTTGAAGTTTGGAATATAAACAACAGAAGACTTAATTTAGAAATTATTCTTGGAAATATAATTTTAAAGGAGTGAAAGTTTGGGTTTTATTTTTGTGTTCTTTATCCTTCATATTTTAGTCTTTTAAATATGGCATGCATATCGTTACTGTAAGAAACATTACCCATGAGATGATGACACCATACCATCTACATTGATGGTGTCCTCTATCATGTATATATATCCTCTAAGTAGGCCAGTCACATAATACGGGAGGGTAGATCTGGCAGATCTTATTTCAAAGAAGTGCTACAACTTTGTCTTGGCTGGCCAGACAGTCTCCTTGTAGTCTAGTACTTTTCAGATGCCCTAGAAAATAAAATCAGACAAAACAAAGTGATGCAGGGAAAATGTTTCTAAATGAACTGATTTATACATCTTCCTGCTCTTTTCTAAAATGCTCTCACTTATTAGAGAATTATTGAAGAATAAAAATTTTTCCCCTCTTCTTCATATATTCCATAAAATACCACTTTGAATGTCTGTGTTCAGAGTAAAAATTGAAATGATCAGAATTTTTAAATTTTTACTCATTTTCTGGTAAGATTGTTTTGTGGTTTGAAAACTATAGTAGGACTTGTGTAGAGACATATGAGCAGAAGCATAATAATGTAACAAAACAATAAAATAATAAAGTAATAAAGTTACAACTTCATAAGATAGTTGATAGAACTGTTTTTTAATAACTAAGCTCATGAAATGACATCAGGATCAGGGTCATAATAAAGAGGTCCCATTTATATTAAATTTCTTGAATAAACCTTTATTAATCCTGTCTACTGAAGAAAAGGTCATTCAGACAGTTCCTGATTTATGGAACATTTTGAAAGAAGATAGCTTGATTGCTTTCAATAATGTGCAGAATTGGCCCCAAATAAAGAAAGAGTATCCTATATAAAAACAGCCTAATATGCAAATTGTCCCCTTGGGTGGTTGTTTGACCAGGAGTTCCACTGGGAGACCAGGAGTTCAACCCCTCGCTATGACATGCACTGACTACCAGGGGGTGGCACAGAACATGGTGGGCATCAGCGACACAGCCCTGGCAGCGGGCGGCGGCCCCGATGAGAGTGGGACCAAGGCCGGATGGTAGAGCAGGTGATTGGGTGGCTCCAGGCCAAGGTGGGTGAGACTGGGGGCCCGATCCTTGCAGGCCACCCTGAGGGACCCCAGCCATGCACAAATTCGTGCACCGGGCCTCTAATAGAGTAATAACCAGGCTTCTTTTGTGAGAGAAGAGAACTTAAACTGGGTGAGGCTCATTGCGTTAAGCATGTTCATCATTCAGAATCAGTTCCCAAAAGAATTTGATGCTGCCAGCTGTGGTGTTCCATTGAACATAATAAACTCCACATTCTCTCTGATTGTTTCCTCACAGGTGAAGGTTCCCCCAAGTGTTCCTTCTACTGTTTCGTTTTGTTTTCTTTTCACCCAAACATGCCTCTCAAACAATTTAAAAATTGAAACATAATTCCCATACTATAAAATTTTTCCTTTTAATAATGCACAGCTAGGTGGTTTTTAAGATACTGCACAATAACTTGTGCAACCATTACTATTATCTAATTCTAGAACATTCATCACCCAAAGAGAAACCCTCTATGCATTAATAGCTACTGCCCATTTCTCCCTCCCCTAGTCCCTGGCAACTATTATACTTTCTGTCTTTATTAAATTGCTCATTCTGTATATTTTATAAATGTGGAATCATCTAATGTGGCCTTTTGTGATTGGCTTATTTCACTTGGCAGAATGTTTTCAAAACTCATCCATATTATCACATATATCAATATTCTATTCCATTTTATGACTGAATAATATTCCATTGTATGAATACCAGTATACCATATTCATCAGTTGATTGAAACAGTTGTTTCCACTTTTTGATTATTATGAATACTGATATGAACATTTGTGAACAAGTTTGTTGTTGATTTGTTTTCAGTTTTTTTTTTTTTGTTTTTGTTTTTTGTTTTTGTGTGTGTGTATGTTTTGTCTAGGAGTGAAATTTCTTGGTGATATCATAAGTATACTAGTATGTTTAACTTTTTGAGGAACTGCCAAAATGTCCCATTTTACAATCCCACCAACTATGAATAAAGATTTCAGTTTTTTTCATAGTTTTGTCAACACTTGTAACTATCTTTTTTTATTATACATATCCTAGTGGATATCCAGTGGCATCTCTTTGTGGTTTTGATTTGAATGACCTAGATGACTAAGGATGATGACTTTCTTTCCATGTGCTTATAGGATCTTATATATCCTCTTTGGAGGAATATCTATTCAAATCCTTTGCCCATTTATTTTAATGTTGATTTGTAAGAATTTTAAAATAAATTCTAGATACTAGACCTTATTAGATACATAATTTGAAAATATTATCTCCCATTCTGCATGTTGTTTTTTCACTTTTTTGATGTCTTTTGAAGCACAAAAATTTTAAATTTTTATCAAGTCCTTGTGTGCTTTTTGTGTCATAGCAAAGAAATCATTGCCTACTCCAATGTCATGCAGAATTATGCATGTGTTTTCTTCTAAAAGATTTATAGTTTTAGCTTCAGGCAATATCAAGAAAGTAAAAAGACAACCTGTAGAATGGGAGAAAATATATCAGTATACCAATAAGGAAATGGTGACCAGAATATATAAAACCCATTTTGAGCCAGTTTTTGTGAATGATGTCAGGTGTTAGGTCCAACTTTATTTACACTTTTGTATATGGCTATCCTGTCATTCCATCACTGTTTGTTGAAAAAATTATTTTTTCTCCATTAAATTGTCTTGACACTCATGTCAGAATCAATTGTTCATAAATATATGTGTTTATTTCTTTTTATCTATATGTCTGTTTTATGTCTTTACCACATAGTCTTAATTGTTGTAGCTTTGTAGTAAATTTTGAAATTGGGAAGTGTGAGTGTTCTAATTTGTTCTGCTTTTAGATTCCTTTAGCTATTTTGGGTCCCTTGCAATTCCATATGAATTTTAGAATCAGATTATCAATTTCTGCAAAAATAAAGTCAGCTGGGATGTTTATAAGGATTTTGTGTAATCTGTAGATCAGTTTGGGTAGTGTTGCTGTTGTAATAATATTAAATCTTCCAATTCATAAACGTGGGATACATTTTCATTTATTTTAGGTCATCTTTAATTTCTTACATTGGTGTTTTATAGTTGTCAATGTACAAGTATTCCACTTCTTTCGTTAAGTTTATTCCTAAGTATTTTATTCTTTTTAATACTATTGTAAAAGAAAAAGGAATGAGAAGGCATATGTAGTAAAATATTAACTTTTGGGGAATCTGGATGAAGAGTATACAAGAACTCTTTTTATAGGTCTTTTAACCTTTCTATAAATCCGAAACTATTTTAAAAATGTTTTAAAAATATTGTATATAAAAGGAAGAGACCTGATAGACATAGAAATTAGCACTTGGATTCCCCAATGCCATACTAGTATATTACCTGTCATGTCTTATTTCTGGAAAGAAAATTAATTTAAAAATAGAAAAAAAAAAGTAGAGGTCACTTTTTAGTTTAAATTTTTAATCACTTAGGGACATGGATTTTTACAGTTTTATTGCAATCCTCTCTACTTTCTGTTCTGAGGAAGGTATTTGCAATTGTTAATCAAAACAATCAAACGAACAATAAAACCTTCTTAATTGATACATGCAGTGAGACTTTTTCCCCCTCCAATATTGGGCAAGATATTTTTTCATCTTTAGCGTTTTCTTTAGGCTTTTAGTAACATGCACACCAAATTACAATGTGCTTAAACCACTAGTTATTATTGTTTTAAGCTATTGAAACACAATGACAGAATGACAGTGGACTTCATCTCTGTGCAGAAGACTTGAAATTTAGAGAGACAGATAAAGCAATAACAGAACGAGAAAAATGAAGATTTATATTTCAAGTTGACTGTTGTGAAACATAGTAATGTACATGATTTTCTGTGCCTTTCTTTTGTCTTAATTGCTGATATCTATACTATACAAGATGGAAATAATTTCCAATATAAAAATATGAGCTTATTTTACAGATAATGAATCAGAATAATAGATTGTTCCTTATTTGAGAGTACTGTTTTGAAATCCGTGGTTTGCATAATTTAATTTTTCTTTTAAAGTAAGAGGAACACATATAAAAATAGACAGCTGGTTTTAAAGGAGAAAAGTTTTTAATTGTCTAAGAGTATTTTTAAAAATAAAAGTTCATCTTGGATTTAGAGTGTGTTTTCAATGTTAACCAAGCAACCAGATTTTCCTATCAACATTAGAAACAACTGAGGGCTAGCTTGATTCGTAGCACAAGCAGATGGAATCCTACTTCTGGCAAAATGGGTAGAAAATTCCTTAAGCACCCACTTGCATATGTTCTTGTCTTCATAAAATCCTATGCACTTTTAAACTTAAATACTCTCTACAGTTTTAACAAAACATTTATTAAAGTTGAAATTGGAGATAGCACACAAACAGGTAAGATTTAGTCTGATTTTAGATCCTGTGACAAAATGAAAACTGCAGACCAGAAAGTAGACTGTCTTCTTATTGGCAAAATACTACATATCTGTTATGTGTAGCTATAGCTATATACACAAGGACAAAATTTATCAGAAATATCATTACCAGAAATAATCTTCCTCCCTTTTCACACCTTCAGCTTAATTTCTAGAGTTTATCTTTTTAAAGTACTTTATAAAGGACTAATTTGTAATCAGAAGGTTCATTGGTAATCTATGAGAGGTCACTCCTATTTTGAGTATGATATTTTCTACCCACTTTCATGTCTTATTTAAAATTTTGGATTGTGTTATGTTCTACTGGTATCTTTAATGTGGCCTGTAGGGTCTCAACAATGTGCACTTAGCTATAGAGGCTAGTTGCAGTGCACACTGGGCCATGTATTCCTGAGATTTTTGCCTACAAGCTTATGTTTGACTTCACAGCAGTCAGTCGGGCTGGGGCTGTCACCATCATATGAAAAGTGGGTAGTGGATTACACAGAATGACCTCATTTATAGTCATTCTCATTACTGCCTTTTTTTTTTTTTTTTTTTTAGTTTGTCAAGTGTTGTACAGCTCATATGTGGAAACCAAAGTCTTTTAATATGTTTTTGAACATGTATGATAATGGTGGCTCTATAAATTTATTCTTTTAACTATAAAACTATTTTTCATTTAACATTTAAGATTTCCAGGATAATGAAGAAAGATCAATGAAATTATACTTAATTTTCTACTTTTATTGGGGCAGTAACAGAGCAATAGAAGATATAATCATTAACACTTAAATTATTTTTAACATTGATATATGTCTACTTACTCATCCTTTAACAGTGTGCCATTTGTCAATTTTCAGCATCTTTTTGACTACTTCCCTTTTTCTTCTTATCCAGTGTATACTAAAAGAAAAAAAAACCCCAATATCTATTCTTATAGTTGAATATCTCTAAGTCTTACTTAACTATCATGGTTATTTTTTCTTCCATCTATGATGGACAGGTTGTATTCACAGTTTAACAAAACCTCAAGGGATCTTGGGTAACAGTTCTTATGAGAAGATTTTATTTTGGTGAACATTTATTTTTATATATCTCTTAGAGAAGGGCTTGCTTCACTTTTCATTAGGTTCATTTACTTGGATGAATTCATTTTTTGAAAGGGGTTCTTTTTAACCATTACAGTTGATACTGATTGCCTCCCTTTTTGTGTATTTAATGAGGATGCTAACAATGGAATAGTAGATCCAAGAGATGATCTTTATCTTTTACCCTTAAAAGAGGAAAAGTCAAGAGACATGCAGAGAAGTCTTACTGGTTCTGTTTATGTCACAGTTATTACTTGATGAGTCCTCTTCAATTTTGTGCCTCTATTTTCAACCTTTAAAGTGAAGACTATAGTATTTAATTATGAGACAGTTTTAAAATGGGATGGAGTTAGTTGGGTGGGCCTTTCCGAAAAGCAACTTGTAAAAGTTACTAAAGTATTTATGCTTGCCAGAGTGCTGCCTTCTTAACATTCCACTTTATATTTTAAAGAAGTACACGTCATGGAAGAAAGGAAGGTTTAAAATAGATTAGCAGTTTGGCTAGGAGATTATGAATACATTTATTTCCACTCTTAACATCCTTACTGTGTATCTTTGTCCTTCCCCATCCTCCTCACCCTGATTTACTTTATATTTGTCTTTTCTTGTTTAGTTTAAACTGCTCCTCATTTCTGAATACATAAATTAAAAATAGGCAATACACTGTTGTTACTTGGTTACTATGTAATATTCTAAGACATTTGAAAGTAGATTCTTGACCTGCATTTTATTGAGAATAAAATGTTGACCAGAGAATGACATATTTATGAAGTAGATTAAAGGATTTCCTCTCTTTATTTTAACATAGAAAAAGATACAGTAAAAGTAAATTGCCCCAGGAATTAGATATCTTGAGATAATAGAAATTCTGTGGTCTTTCCCTGGAAGTATGTGAAGACATAGTTTACACATGTTTTGGTAGGAGCAAAGAACAGGAAACTGCTAAGTTAAATCTAACAACTGCTATTTGTGGAAAGAGCTAAGTCATAGTTAATTCCTCCATTGCAATAAAATGTATAATCAGAAAAGGGAATATCTAATTAGAAGCATACTTCTTAGGGGCTTAACATGTTTTTAATATTCAATCACATGCACAGTTATTTAAATATTTTCTTCTGTTTTACAGCAAACTTTTCAAGGGGAGTTCTTTGGTAGTTCTTTTTCTTAGAGTTGGTCCTTCTGTGTTCACTTTTATTTTTTTTTTTTATTTTTTTTTTTTTGGGTTTTATTTATTTATTTTTTTTTTAATTTCTTTATTGATTAAGGTGTCACATATTTGTCCTCATCCCCCCATTCCCATCCCACCCCTCTCCCCATGCATGCCCCAATCCCCTGTTGAACTTAACCGTTGGATAGGCTTATATGCATGCATACAGGTCCTTTGGTTGAACTCTCCCCCTCCCCCACCCTCCCCCTACCCTCTTCTATCCTCCCTCTGAGGCCCGATAGTCCGATCGATGCCTTCTTGCTTCTGGTTCTGTTCTTGTTCCTCAGTCTATGTTGTTCATCATTTCCTCTAGATGAACGAGATCATATGTCACTAGATATATACTAATAAGAACCGAATGTGAGACGAGCAATAATATTTATGCTGACAGGCAAATGAATCAATCTGTAGCGAGCTTCCCCCTGGACCAACAGTTCTTTTGAGACCCAATTTCGATGTCCAGTAGTTCCTTATGTGTACATGTCAGCACTGACCCCTCAGCTCTGGATGGTGGACAAATGGTGGTAACGGAGGTCCGACTCCCTCTGGTTTGGTCTCGGCCGAACCCAGGGGCACGGCGTCACCCGGACTAAGGGGCACGTGGCCTCACCCATACCCAAGGGGCGCGTGTTCTCACCCGGGCCTGGGACCCAGCCTCACCCGGATGGATCCAGGGGCGCACGGCCTCACCCGGACCCAGGATCTGGCTTCACCCGTACCCAGGGACGCTTGGCCTCTCCCAGACCCAGGGGCACGTGGCCTCACCCGGGCTTAGTTGCACAAGGCCTCACCTGGATCCAGGGACACATGGTCTCTCCCGGACCCAGGGACGCTTGGCCTCTCCCAGACCCAGGGCCACTTGGGCTCACCCGGGCCTAGGTGCATGAGGCCTCATCCGGATCCAGGGACGCATGGTCTCACCCGGACCCAGGGACGCTTGGCCTCTCCCAGACCCAGGGGCACGTGGCCTCACCCGGGCCTAGGTTCACGAGGCCTCACCCGGATCCAGGGACACATGGTCTCACCCAGACCCAGGAACGTTTGGCCTCTCCCAGACCCAGGGCCACTTGGGCTCACCCGGGCCTAGGTGCACGAGGCCTCACCCAGATCCAGGGACACATGGTCTCACCCGGACCCAGGGACGCTTGGCCTCTCCCAGACCCAGGGCCACTTGGGCTCACCCGGGCCTAGGTGCACGAGGCCTCATCCGGATCCAGGGACGCATGGTCTCACCCGGACCCAGGGACGCTTGGCCTCTCCCAGACCCAGGGCCACTTGGGCTCACCCGGGCCTAGGTGCACGAGGCCTCACCCGGATCCTGGGACACCTGGTCTCACCCGGACCCAGGGATGCTTGGCCTCTCCCAGACCCAGGGCCACTTGGCTCACCCGGGCCTAGGTGCACGAGGCCTCACCCGGATCCAGGGACGCATGGTCTCACCCGGACCCAGGGACACTTGGCCTCTCCCCGACCCAGGGCCACTTGGGCTCACCCGGGCCTAGGTGCACGAGGCCTCACCCGGATCCAGGGACACATGGTCTCACCCGGACCCAGGGACGCTTAGCCTCTCCCAGACCCAGGGGCACGTGGCCTCACCCGGGCCTAGGTGCACGAGGCCTCATCCGGATCCAGGGACTCATGGTCTCACCCGGACCCAGGGACGCTTGGCCTCTCCCAGACCCAGGGCCACTTGGGCTCACCCGGGCCTAGGTGCACGAGGCCTCATCCGGATCCAGGGACGCATGGTCTCACCCGGACCCAGGGACGCTTGGCCTCTCCCAGACACAGGGCCACTTGGGCTCACCCGGGCCTAGGTGCACGAGGCCTCACCCGGATCCTGGGACGCATGGTCTCACCCGGACCCAGGGATGCTTGGCCTCTCCCAGACCCAGGGCCACTTGGGCTCACCCGGGCCTAGGTGCACGAGGCCTCACCCAGATCCAGGGACACATGGTCTCACCCGGACCCAGGGACGCTTAGCCTCTCCCAGACCCAGGGGCACGTGGCCTCACCCGGGCCTAGGTGCACGAGGCCTCATCCGGATCCAGGGACACATGGTCTCACCCGGACCCAGGGACGCTTGGCCTCTCCCAGACCCAGGGCCACTTGGGCTCACCCGGGCCTAGGTGCACGAGGCCTCATCTGGATCCAGGGACGCATGGTCTCACCCGGACCCAGGGACGCTTGGCCTCTCCCAGACCCAGGGCCACTTGGGCTCACCCGGGCCTAGGTGCACGAGGCCTCACCCGGATCCAGGGACGCATGGTCTCACCCGGACCCAGGGATGCTTGGCCTCTCCCAGACCCAGGGCCACTTGGGCTCACCCGGGCCTAGGTGCACGAGGCCTCACCCGGATCCAGGGACGCATGGTCTCACCCGGACCCAGGGATGCTTGGCCTCTCCCTGACCCAGGGCCACTTGGGCTCACCCGGACCTAGGTGCACGAGGCCTCACCCGGATCCAGGGACACACGGTCTCACCCAGACCCAGGAACGTTTGGCCACTCCCAGACCCAGGGCCACTTGGGCTCACCCGGGCCTAGGTGCATGAGGCCTCATCCGGATCCAGGGACACATGGTCTCACCCGGACCCAGGGACGCGTGGCCTCTCCCAGACCCAGGGCCACTTGGGCTCACCCGGGCCTAGGTGCACGAGGCCTCATCCGGATCCAGGGACGCATGGTCTCACCCGGACCCAGGGGCGCTTGGCCTCCCCCAGACCCAGGGCCACTTGGGCTCACCCGGGCCTAGGTGCACGAGGCCTCACCCAGATCCAGGGACACATGGTCTCACCCGGACCCAGGGGCGCTTGGCCTCCCCCAGACCCAGGGCCACTTGGGCTCACCCGGGCCTAGGTGCACGAGGCCTCACCCAGATCCAGGGACACATGGTCTCACCCGGACCCAGGGACGCTTAGCCTCTCCCAGACCCAGGGCCACTTGGGCTCACCCGGGCCTAGGTGCACGCGGCCTCACCCGGATCCAGGGACACATGGTCTCGCCTGGACCCAGGGGTGTGTGGGCTCTCCCAGACCCAGGGGCGCTTGGCCTCGCCCGGGCACGGGATCCAGCGTCATCCGGGTCCAGGGGCACTTGGCCTCACCCGGACCCGGAGTCCGGCCTCACCTGGACCCAGGGGCATGTGGCCTCACCTAGACCCAGGGACGTGAGGCCTCACTTATACCCAGAGGCGTGTGACCACACCCGAGCCCAGAGGCGCGCAACCCCGCCCGCACCCGGGTCTCAGCGGGGCCCCGTCTTCCCGATCCCAATTCCTGCCGGTCAATCCCCCCTCAGCAATTCCCCTGGCCATCCTTCCAGAGCTCCAGTATGGCTGCTGCAGAACTCGTCGGGCGGCGGCTCGGCGAAGCTCCGGTGCACCCGGTGCATGGCGGTGGGCCAGTCTGGCGTCGCTGCGTCGGCCCTTGGGTCTGCATCGGTGGCCGGTCGCCGAGCATGCGCACCTGGCCGCTTCCGGGGCGTTGAGATTCTTGACGGACTCAGAGGTCAGCAAGCGCGGAGTCTCCCACCCCATGTCTCATAGGGGCTCGTCTGTCCGTGCTTGGCTGCCAGTGGAGCCGTCCCCTCAGCCGGAGACCGCCGGGGGAACTGCGCCGAGCACGTTCCAGGCCGCTGTTGTATCGCCTGAGCCTTAGTTCTTTTGTGTCGCCTGAGCCGTAGTTCTTAAAGTGTGGTCTTTGGGTCACCGGCATCAGCATCATCCCACATACCCCTCTTTTATTCTAGTTGTAGAGCATCTACTCAGCCAGCCCTATGGTGGTCTTGGATGGTGTCTGCTCTGCTCTCTTGTCGTAGTCTCAAAGTTGTTGTGGTAGGCAACAATCAGGCTTCCGCCCTATGCCTCCATCTTGGTCCTCCTTTGTATAGTTAAGTCTTGATTGTTGTTGGTGTCACTGGGGGGCTCTCTTTGTCTATAAAGGAAGAGTTGCTGTGCAGGAGACACGTTTATGGGCCGGGTCTTGGTGCAGCAAAGCTTTGGCGCTCACTGAATATTCCCGTTGAATGTGTCCCTTATGCACGTGGTTGAAATCTGGTGTCATCTCCCACAGACCACCAGATGCCCTCGTTTCTGGGTCTCCAATGGGGTGTAGATCAGCTACTGCCTTAGGCACTCAGCAAGGATTACAGCAAAAACTGTAGTTTCTTCCTCCTGTCTGAGTGGCCCTGGAGCAGTCCGACTAGAACAGCAGATCATCTGGTCCGCTGCCAGAGGGCAGGCCACCCACATGCATAAGCCGTTGCTTGGGGCGCAGGTGTGCCTGCAAGATTTGCGGGGCAGGTCTTCAAAACGTGCGGGGCGGGTCCCAGGGCGGGGCGGGGTCTCAGGGCGCCCACAGGCCATGGTGCGGCGAGCCAAGATGGCTGTGAGTCTGGTCCTTCTGCCTTCCACGTATCTAAGTCCCCTCGTTCCGCACTCCAGCGCAGCAAACACTGATTGCTGGGCGCACCTCCGCAAGAGTCCCGCCTCTCCCCGCGGGCATCTGGGTCTCCCGGGGTTCGCCAGAAGATGGGTTTCAGGGTGATGGAGAGCCAATCTCCCCTAGGTTTGGAACAAAAGCCCCTCTCCCCCGCCACCAGCCAGACCCACGCACCTCCACACCTCATCCCCTCCGATTTCGCTGGGTGCGAGGCAACAGAACAGCCCCTAACCTCCGCCGCCATCTTTTTCATACTTCCCAATCTGTACCTCTTAATCCCTTCATTTCAGTCAACTTTACTGAAGTCTAGCGCCGCTGGGAGGTGCACGGAAAGGGCGCCCGGGCCTCCATCCAGTGCGCGGTGCGCGCGTCCCGCGGAACCAGGCGCGCGAGGGCCACGAGGCTGGGAAGGGCGCTGGGCGGCCGCCGAGCTCCAGGCACCGCCATCGCCGCGTTCCGGACGTCGCCGCCGCGGCGTCCCCCCAATTTATACTTCTTAATCCCTTGATTTCAGTCAACTCTACTGAAGTCTAGCGCCGCAGGGAGGTGCACGGAGAGGGCGCCCGGGTTTCCGTCCGGTGCGCGCGTCCCGCGGAACCAGGCGCGCGAGGGTCGCGCGGCTGGGATGGGCGCTGGGCGGCCGCCGAGCTCCAGGCACCGCCATCGCCGCGTTCCGGACGTCGCCGCCGCGGCGTCCCCCCAATTTATACTTCTTAATCCCTTGAATTCAGTCAACTCTACTGAAGTCTAGCGCCGCCGGGAGGTGCACGGAGTGGGCGCCCGGGCCTCCGTCCTGTGTGCGGGGCGCGCGGCCCGCAGCACCAGGCGCGCGGGGGCTGCGCGGCGGGGACGGGTGCTGGGAGGCCGCCGGGCTCCGGGTGCCTCCGCTGTGGCGGCGTCCCCAGCGTCCCGGGCCGGGTGGCCTGCGGGGGCGGTGGAGTTGCGAAAGTGAGTGAGTTTCCCAGGGTTTCGCCCGGAATGGGGTTCAGTGCAATCGGAGCCGGTGCTCAGTGCACTCCGGAGCCTTTATCTCCTTCCTGCCAGTGAACTCCGGCCAGGTCATCAGCCACCCCCTCCTCTCCGGTTCCATCCTCCCCGCAGGCGCGTGTGCTCGTGTCTCCGCCCGTTTCTCCATACCTCAGGCTTTTACGGCTTCCCCGACTGTCCCCGTGGCCTTCTCCTTCCCCCCAGCTGTGGGTATTTCAGTCCGCCAGCTCTCCTGTGGTTCTGGACGATGTCCGTTCTGACCTCTAGTTGTATTTTTGAAATTGTTGTGCCCGGCTGCAGGTTAGGTGTTTAACCTATGCCGCCATCTTGGTTTTCTGCCCTGTGTTCACTTTTAAAGTTGATTTTGTTTGCTTTTTTTTCTGTGAAGGACATGTTCATTCATATTTTATGCTCATTTCATATATCTTTTTTATTCAGGAATTTTGATCTACCTTTATCCCTTTCTCAGGTCGTCAGGTTTCAGATCTTAATCATTCATACATTAGTGTTTGTTTACAATTAAACACACATTTAGATACACATATGTGTACACTCTGTGTGTGTGTGTGTGTGTGTGTGTGTGTACGCACGCGCATTTCGTATTTTCTTTCTTTAGTTTTGTTGATTTGAGTTCATCATTCTCCTCTTTCCATTCCTTCATTCAAGTCCTTTTCAAGCCTTGAACCTGGGCAAGGCCTAACTAACTTTGAAACTATTACTGGCTAATCCTATATAATAAAAGGGTAATATGCAAATAGACCGAATGGCAGAACAACCAACCAATCAAAGTGTAATATGCTAATGATATGCTAAACCTGCTCAACTGCTCGCTACAGTCAACTGGTTGACCAGTTGCTATGATGTGCACTGACCACCAGGGGGTAGATGTTCCAACCATTAGGTTAGCTTGCTGCTGGGGTCCGGCTGATCGGGACTGAGCGAGATAGACCAGACATGTCCTCAAGCCCTCCCACGGTCCCTCCCCGGCTCAGTTGTGCAGCGGTGGAATCCCTCAGCCTGGCCTGAGCCCTCTCGCAATCCTGGACCCCTCGGGGGATGTCGGAGAGCCGGTTTCAGCCTGATTCCTCAGGCTACTCCTCTTGGGAGGGCACCAGATGCAGGGCTCATGGCTGGTGAGTGCTGCTGTGGCTGCATGAGTCTCTCCCTGTCGGGACTGATTGGGTGCAAGCCTGCGGCAGGCACAGTGGGGCCAGGATGAGTGGGAGTGGCAGGTAGGAGCTGCAAACGGTGTTGGACTGTGGGTTTTGGCCCAATCCCTGCAGGCCACCCAGAGGTACCCCACCCATGCATGAGGCCTCTAGTATTGTCATAACTATGTATGGTGCTAGGTGAGTACTAGACAGTGGGGGAGGGAATCACTTTGTAAGCTATATAAATGTCTAACCACTATGCTGTACACATGAAACTAATATAATATTGAATGTCAATTGTAATTGAAAAATACATAAAAGAAACTATTAATAGCTGTTTCCTGTTTGGAGAGGTTGTCAATGAAAAATTGATAGGAGATGAAAGAGATGTGTCTCTAAAGAATTTGCAAATCCTTTATGCCTTTTTAATGTTTTTCCCATCTCATTTCTCAAAATCAGTTATACCTACAAATTGGTCCAGGTAATAGTGTGTTAGGGGTTAAGGTAAGAAGAAATGCCACTTCTGATTATGGCCTAGATAACTTTTAGAAATGGTTGTGGTGTGGTTTAAGAGAAGCTGACTATAACTCTAGCCTTTAACATACAAATTAACCCTGCAAACTACTGTTTAACAATATTAAATTCTGCTTATGAAGAAGTCTGACAGGTTTTTCATTTAAATTTAATATTATTATCTCTAGATCAGTGATTCTCAGTGCTATCAGACTCACTGTTCACTTATTATAGCAAATATCTTGTGATGTTATCTTTATTCTATCTTGAAACAAAATTCATATATGGATGTATGTGTATCTTCATTATATATATTTATACATTAACTTTTCACATAAGTCAAAAGTAACTATAATACCTTACATAATATAAATGAGACATTTTAAGGAAAGTAATTTAGAATTGGTGACATGATTTTCCAAAAAGGTAAACAACCTTGGTAAAATTCCCCCCCCCCCCCCAAAAAAAAAAATACAGTCGTTATTTATTTGGTAATTTCATTCTTAGAAATTCAGTATATGCTAAAAGTGTGCAAAAATGCCTTATATTTTTTTTGTGTAGGACGATGTGTTAGGCTTAGATAATTATTTCACTCACGCAAATGTATGGTAGTGCATTCTTTCATTCTGAGAGGTTTAACATATGTGTTCCTTTCTCCCTCCTCCCTCCTCAGAGTTGGAGGAGGAGAGAACTCTAAAACTCAGAGTTCTAGAACTATAAAACTCCTATGGGTGCATAGCTAGCCCTATTTTGAACCTCTGTCCTGGAGGAAAGGTCAAGGGGGAAATAGTTCTAAAAGTTTAGTGTGTCTCTAGTAACCCATTGTGGCCCATTCAGGTAATGAGCTTTATGGTAGGATGCATCCTCTCTAATAAAACGGTAATATGCAAATTAACCATCACTCTGCTACATAAGCCATGCCCACCAGCCAAAGCCACGCCCACCAGCCAATCAGGGCGAGCATGCAAATTAACCCCATCCAAGATGGCTACAGCCACAGAGAGCAAGGTTTCCCAGGTAACTGAGCAAGCCAAACTTTCCATAGCCGTTGCAGGCCTCAGCCTCCACACAAGCTACAAAGTTTCAATTATAGGAGGTAAACAAATTCAGACAAATGGAGGCAGAATGGAGCTTGAGAGAGCAGGCCAGGGTTGCCGCCAGCAACAGGGGAAGCAAAGCTTTCCGCACACCCTGGCCGGGCTCACCCGCTTAAGGCAACAAAGTTTCAATTGTAGAAGGTTAATTAACTGCCACAGAAATGGCTGCCGCCCCGGAGGGAGCAGCAGGCTTGGCTCCGCTCCAGACTACAAAGTTTCAATTGTAGAAGGAAAATAAATTCCACATACCAGGGCCTCCGCTTGGGTCGCCAGGGGGCGTGGCTGGCCTGCAAACCACCACAGGCCCCTCGCTCAGGCCGCCCCACGCCCCAAGGAAACCCCACCCTGATCCGGGACACCCTTCATGGCAAACCAGCTGGCCCCAACCCGTGCACCAGGCCTCTATCCTATCTAATAAAAGAGTAATATACAGATTGATCATCACTGCAACACACAATATAGCTGTCCCCATGTGGTCAAAGATCCTGCCCCCATGTGGACACAAGATGGCCACTACAAGATGGCCAGCAGGAGAGGGCAGTTGGGAAGCACCCGGCCTGCAAGGGAGGGCAGTTGAGAGGGACCAGGCCTGCAAGGGAGGGCAGTTGGAGGTGATCAACCCTGCAGGAGAGGGCAGTTAGGGGTGACCAGGCCGGCAGAGGAGGGAAGTTGGAGGCAAACAGGCTGGCAGGGGAGCAGTTAAGCATCAACCAGGCTGGCAGCGGAGTGGTTAGGGGGTGATCAGGCTGGCAGGCAGAAGCGGTTAGGGGCAATCAGGAAGGCAGGCAGGCAAGCAGTTGGGAGCCAGCAGTCCTGGATTGTGAGAGGGATGTCCGACTGCCCGTTTAGGCCCGATCCTGGTGGGATCCCTCCAGGAGTCCCAGATTGGAGAGGGTACAGGCTGGGCTGAAGGACAACCCCCCGCCATGCACGAATTTCGTGCACCGGGCTTCTAGTATAATAATATAAAAGGTCATCATCACATTATGCTATATATCTGAATATAGCATTTGCCTTGGTTTAAAGTGTATAAACCTGTCATTCTTTTTTAGGGCATAAGGTCCTAATCTGGGATCTGGGTACTCCTTGATATTACACAATTTGTGTGTATCCTCTTTCTGGTCAGATGGTCCATAGTTTTGAGTAAATCCTTACAGGAGTCCTGAGGTAATGATAAAGTCTAACAAGTGTGGAAGGAGTCAGTTCTCTTCCTATGAACCTTGGAGCACAGGGCACACCCTGAGGTTGGCTGGGATTAGCCTTACCTTTCACACAACTTCTTTCCTTTTTGACTCGAAGAAAGAGGGATTAAAATCCTATAATTGAGGAAATCCATTTTTTATAATTTAAGTCTCTTGAAATCATGGCATTGAAACTCAGAAGAAAAGCTAACATGTTGTCACTGAATCTTTATCCTGCCACATTTCAGGAGAATTTTAATTATTGAGTCAAGCTTTCCAGGATATCAGTTATGAAAAACAAGCTTTAAAAAAATAAGTGTTTCTTATTGTACTCAAATGTCACATTTAAAAAAAGAAAAAGAAAGGCTTTTCTCTTTACCCTCCCTTCCATTTACTCCCATATATGTGACCAAAGTTCATACCCAATGGAAATTACTTTTAAAAGAGGCAGTAATATTAGGAAAAATTTTACTTAGTTGATGCAGCCTCTTCCTTTTGCTTGTTATTCCAAGAAGTTTCAAGAAAAATCTTTGTCCCCTAATAAATGAGTAGGATATGAGAAAAGCATTAGCATATACTCTTTTTCTCTTCTTTGAAAATGCCATTAATATTCTTGACCTTCTCTTTAAATGCTTGATCTAGATGACATGGTATCTCCTCCTAGTTGTCTTTTTAAAGTACAGAATCCCTTATCTGTATCTTCTGGGATCTGGCTTCAGGATTCTTCTAATATTCTTCGTATTTCCTTTTTATTTGCCATCTAAAATTAATGTTTCCCTGATAATACAGTTTCCACTATAATGAGTTGGAAAATTCTACAAGCTTTTCTTCAGTTTTTGCTGAGACAAAAGGTGTATATATTTTTCTAACACACAATCTGAATGATGCCCTAACAACATATGCTTTTAAGTAAGAATATCATGGGGAAAGAAGTTAATGGGAACTTCTTATCAGGGTAGCACCAAGGTTTTGAATTCTATAGGTTAGATGAAATTAAACTTCCTAGACCAAATTCCCTAAGTGAACAGGTTGTGTTGGAGATGGGTTATAATTAGGTTAGTCAAGAAGGCCTAAACAGATAATAAACGAGAGGGTAATTAGTTTCCTGCTCTGCCTCCAGATTTAAGCAGTGCAAAGGATTCATGCAGGAACCTTTTGACTTTGGCATTTACTTTTCAAGGACAATTGCAGGCAGCAGCTAGTTCCTTCATGAGCTAAATTCAGTTCCTTCCTGAACTTGCTTTAAAAAATAATCATCCTTGCCAGATTTCAACTTCTGAATTGCCTGTTTTCAAATCAGTAAGAATTATTGTCAAATCCTGATTGCTGTATATTGCTTACCTAGAGTCACAAAAAGCTTTTAGGAAAGTTTTACTGTTCTGTGGAACTGTTGACACTTCTATAGCTAAGGTGAAATAGTGAGAGTCATATAGTGCATGGCACATTTTAAAATATATTTTTATTTATTTTAGAGAGAGAGGAAGGGAGAGAGAGATAGAAACATTAGAGACAGAGAAACATTGATTGGCTGCCTCCTGCACGCCCCCTCCTGGGAATTCACCTGAAACCCTGGCTGGGAATTGAACCAGTGACCTCCTGGTTCATGGGTCGATGCTCAATCACTGAGCCACACCAGCTGGGCCGCATGGCACATTTGACAGTAAGGAGGTTCTAAATTTTAGAGCTAATGTCATTGACTTGACTACTAACTTTGGGAGAACAATATTTTCTTACTTGTTTCATTTTTATCATTAATAAAATGAGAGAAAATGATCTTAATTTCCTTTCACTTCGCTGATTTTAACATGCATTTTTTCTTTTTAGTTTAGTTAATTATCCCCATTAATCTCATTTAACTTTGAAATTTTTAATTCTTTTTTTTAAAGGAAAAGTCATATATGAGTATGGAAAACATAATAACTCCAAGAATGTATGATGAAAGTAAAGTCCACCTCACCCTAATTTCTCCTCCACCCCAGTTTCTTAGGCCTCTCTTCCAGAGCTAATCACTATTGTATCATTCAGAAATATTCAGTGCATACAAGCACATATGTATATATATGCGTGTGCCTCTTTTTACCAGTTAAACATATTTATTTAATTACTTAACTTTCAAATCACATTTTATATTTATTTTAAATATTGCCATTCCTTTGAAATGAATTATACATTAATAATAGTTATAATTATTTAATGATAACTTAATTATTTAATGAATGGTAACTGAATTATTTAATTATTTTGCTAGACCATTTTTTCTCTTTGATCTTTAATAGAAATAAATTTATGGTCAGTTAGTACTTCCATTTTAAAGATGGTAAGGTATGTGATATTTCTGAATTTTCAATATTTTAAACAGTAGTAATAGTGAGAGTACTTTATATTTGATAATTTTTTCCCATTTGATTCAAATGTTTTAAAATGTCTTTTGTCTCGAATTTTGCTCAGTGTTTTATTTGCATTATTTGAAATTCTTACAATAAATTTCCAGGGTTGACATTACTCTATTTGAGTAACGTGGAATCTGAGCCTGATGATGTGTTGGTGACTGCTTAATGGTTCCTTGGGTTAAAAAAAAAAAAGTCCTGATTTGTAGCATTTGCTGATTTTTGTGGTATAAATGCTCCCATTATGGCTGATTTCAGGGTATCAACTGACTTCAAATGAAGTTAGTGAAGGGGGACTTGGGAAGAGGTAGATGGGCATAGTTGACTCTCCAGCAATATGAGCCAGCTCTAGCACACCAGTGACTGAGGCTTTTAAAAACACAGTAACTGCCCTGGCCAGTATGGCTCAGTTGGTTGAAATTTGTCCCATGCACCCAGAGGTCACCTGTTCGATTCCTGGTCAGAGCACTTGCCTCAATTGCTGGCTAGATCCCCAGTAGTGCAGGAGGCAGCATCTTTCTTTCTTTCTTTCTTCTTTCTTTCTTTCTTTCTTTCTTTCTCTCTTTCTTTCTTTCTTTCTTTCTTTCTTCCTTCCTTCCTTCCTTCCTTCCTTCCTTCCTTCCTTCCTTCCTTCCTTCCTTCCTTCCTTCCTTCCTTCCTTCCTTCCTTCCTTCCTTCCTTCCTTCCTTCCTTCCTTCCTTCCTTCCTCTCTCTCTCTCTCTCTCTCTCAAATCAAAGTTCACACTCACAGTCTGATTCTAAAGACTGTACTCTTCTACAATATTCCTTTTCTTTTCTGGATAAAAAAATAGAGTACTGCCCCTTCAACTTGAGGAAGACAGAGTTGGAAGAGACAGAGAGGAAGAGAAGGTAAAGAGAAGGGGGACTGAGGGAGGAGGAACAAAGGAGTTTTAAGACCAAAAATCAAGAACAACTGATTGAGACTATTTGGAAGGTGGGAAAAGAAATGCAAATCTTACTAAAGTGATAACTCAAGTTCTATCAAAATAGGCAGCAATCTTATCACTCTCAAGAGGACACACAGCATACAGAAATGATAAAAATGGTTACCACATCTTAAGTGGGATTGTGTTCAGACAACACCCTTCCTGCAACTGATCTATTCTTACCACTTTTATTCACACCAACTTTAACCAATGACCATATCATTGTACACAAAAACAATCCAACAAAGTAGCTAATGTAGACAATCTCAATCTCTTATTCATATGACACAGAAAATACCCACAATTTTTGGGGGGTAAAAAAGAAAGCCAAATATGCTATTGTACATTCAGCATTTACAAAATATCAAGTGGGGGTGAGATAGAGTTTCAGAGCACATCTAGGAGTGTTCATCTACTTGAATTTTTCAGAGGCTGGTTATGAAATATTTATTAATCTGGATACACTACAGTAAAGTCCTTTTATATGTGGTTTTGAAATGCTTAAGGTGGCAGATTAAAAAGTTTTTCCGTATGTTTATAACCAATCATATAAAAGCCATGTATTTTACTGAAATGTTCTGAGTTATTTTAATGATATTTAACTTCTTTCATAAAGCATATATAGTTTAGCTGAATAGCAATAACACATAACAAGAGAATACATTATTAATTTTATAAATCTTTTCCTTTCCCATTCTTGCAAAATTATATGGTACCAAAACCATGATATTGGAAGAAGAGGAAAAGCAAGGCACCGTTGCTATCCTAACCATAATGTTTACTTAGTTTTATAACTATAGATGTATATACAATGCAGGAAAATATTAAATGCAGGAGAATATTAAAATAATAAAAATAGGAACTTTATTAAAAAACATTGTTACTCTGTATATAAACAACTATAAACATACCAATTGAAACTGGAGAGAAGAATCCACTGGAATTTAAGTCTGCTGGACAGTTTTCATATCAGATAAGAAATAGATATACATTTTCTTTTAATTTGTTGGATTTAATATATGACTTAGTGTTATTCATAATATTTTCTTATCCTTTTAGTGTCTTGAGACTCTAGCAATGTTCCCATTTCATTTGTGATACTGTGTCTTTTTTCTTAATTATTCTGATTAGAGGTTTTTCAATTTCAATCTTCTCAAAAACTAGCTTTTGTTACTGATGTATTTATAATTTCTTTAAATTTTAGTGATAAAATTTTGATTTATAAAAGAATTACAAAGATACTACAGAGTTCCCATATACCTCACACCTATTTTCTCCTATTAGTATCTTATATTGATTGATACATTATTGTTTACTAAAGTCATACTTTATTCAGATTTCCTTAGTTTCTACTTAATATACTTTCTCTGTTCCAGGATCCCATCCAAGATACTCCATTGCATTTAGTCGTCATATCTCCTCAAGTGCTTCTTTGCTGTGACAGTTTCTCAGACTTTCCTTGTTTTTGATAATGTTGATAGATCTTGATAGAGAAATGTTTAGGTTTTGTGCATATTGACCTGTGTATCTGCACATATCACTGAATATTTCTAAATGTAACCATCTGTGTCTGTATAAGCTGAAACATAAGTTTATACTGGTATCTCCAACTCTTATTCTACCTTCCTTCCATGGCTTATTGATAAACTCCCACTCTAACAATGAAAAACCTGGCTCCCCACAATCTATCACCCATTTCCTTAATTGTTCAATTCCAATATACATGTATAGGGGTTTCAGAATTGTTACTCCATATCCCCTGTGGATTGTTCAATTCCAATATACATGTATAGGAGTTTCATCAACTAAAGTATAGTGCTTATATATCATTTCTTTTGCTTTTGGTCTTACAGACTCCATTAATATCCAAAGTGACTTAGTTAGGATAGCACCTCCCCCCCAATGCCTCCTCCTTCAGTGAGATTGTGTCACGCATTCATATTACTGGTAGTTTTTTTTTTTTTTTTATCACATTCTGCTTTAATACTGGAATCTCCTGACTTCCTAAATGACTTATTTTTAATATGTATATTTAACGTGCACTCCTTTGTGCTGTAAAGTTCTATGGGTTTTGACAAATGTTTAGTATCATGGGTTCACCATTAGAGTATCATACAGAATAGTTCTGCTAAAAAACAATTTGTATACTTCACCTCTTCAACATCGCTGCCCCCTCAATCCTCTAGCAACTACTGATCTGTTTACTGTTTCTATAGTTTTGCCTTTTCCAGAATGTTGTACAATTGTAATAATAGATTATATAGGATTCTCAAACTGGCTTCATTCACTTAATAATATGCATTTAAGAGTCATCCATGTTTTTGTGAAGCTAGATAGCTCATTCCTTTCTTTTGTTGAATAGTCTATTGAATAGGTACTATCTATTGAAAGACATGTTGGTTGTTTCTAGTTTTTTGGTAATTATAAATAAAGCTGCTATAAACACCCAAGTGCAGCTTTTTGTGTGGACATAAGTTTTCAAATAGTTGTAGAAATACCTAGGAGCATGACTATATAAGACTGTTTAGCTTTGTAAAAAATTGTCAAAGTGTATTTCATAGCGTCTGTACCAGTTTCCATTTTTACCTGCAATGAATGGGAATTTTGCATCCTCACCAGCAACTGGTATTGCCAGTTTTTTTGGATTTTAACTATTTTAATAGAGGTACAGTGGTATCTTATTGTTTTAATTTAAATTTTCCCAATGACAGATGATGTTAATAATCTTTTCATATGCATATTTGTTATCTGTATTTTTTTTTGGTTCAGATCTTTTGCCTATATTTTAATTGGATTGTTTATTTTCTTAATGTTGGGTTTGAGGGTTCTTTGTATATACTGAGTACAAGTCCTTTAGCAGATATGTGTTTTACAAATATCTTTTCCCAATTTATGGCTTGCCTTGTTTTCTTAGCAGTGTTTTTTACAAAGCACAAGTGGTTCATTTCAGATATTTGTATTTTTCAGTTCCATAAATTTCATTTGGTCCTTTAAAAAATAACTTTCACTTCTCTTCTTTATTATCACGTATTCGTTTACATTCTTAAACATACTTACAATATCTGTTTTATAGTTTTTGTTCATTTCATCATCTCTGTTATTTCTGGTATTGTACCTATTGACTAATTTTTCTACTGGTTATGTTTCACAAAACTTCTTAACATGGACAGTAATTTTTTATTGGATTTTGGACATCTGGAATTTTACCTTGTTGATTTTTCGCTTTTTGTTGTCTTTAATTATGCGTGAGTTTACATTTCTTGAAAATCAGCCTTTTCATTTTGAAGCTTGATGAACACTGTGTTAGGATGGGCCTAAAGAGGCTTTTTAGACCCAGTGTGGCTCTGTGGTTGAGCGTTTACCACGGAAACAGGACATCATGGTTTGATTGCTGGTCAGGGCACATGCCCAGATTGTGAGCTCCATCCTCAGTAGGGAGCATGGAGGAGGCAGCCGATCAATGATTCTCTCTCATCTCTGATATTTATGTCTCTTTCCCTTTTCCTTCCTCTCTCTGAAATAAATAAATAACATATTAAAAGTTAAAATAAAATAAAGTTGCTTTTTATCTTGGGCTAATTTTTTCTTAATGCCAATGTGTAATCCTTTGGGGATAACTACACATGCTTTGGGTATTAAACAAGGTTTCTTCTTCTTAGACTAGGTAGGGGGGCACGGTCTCAAATGTCTTCCAGAACTGAGTGAGTTGTGAGGATTTATCCTAGCATTTTTTCTTGTTTGTTTGTTGTGTTTTTTTGCCAGTAGTAATGAACTTTAATTCTACATGCATGTAGCTTAGTTATGCAACCAGTAACTCAAAGGAATCCCCATACAGATTTCTGGATTTCATTATGTAATTTCCTTTTCTCTGGTACTTTACCCTGAAAATTCCATCAACCTCAATCTCTCTTAACTGCCATTTCTGCCTCCTGAAATTCAGGAGACAATTGTGTTCTGCCTGTGTTCCCTCTCCCTGTGCCCAAATTCAGAAATGGCTTCAGCTTAAAATCCGGAATTATCATAAGGTTTATCTGATACGTTTTTCTTCTCTTAGGGGTCACAGTCCTGTGCTTCCTGTTTCCTAATATCTAAAAAAAAACTTTAATATATTTTGTCTGGTTTTCTAGTTGATTATAGCAGGAGGACAAGTTCAGTATCAGTTGATAGTCATGGCACAAAATGGATGGCCATAGTTTCATTTTTAGCACAATATTAATTACATTACCCAAAAGTCTACCACTAAAGAAATTTTACTTCACAAATTATTTAAAATATTTCCTATTAAAAAAGCATGTTTAAATAAAACCTAAATAGAGTAAATTCTCTTTTTTAAATTCTTATCTAAGGATATGTTTGTTGACTTTAGGGAGGGAAGAAGGGAGAAACGAACATCGATGTGAGAGAAAAACATTGATTGATTGCTTCCCGTACTAGCTCCAACCAGGGATTGAACCCTCAACCTAGGTATGTGCCCTGACCTGGAATAGAACCCACAACTTCTTGGTGTACAGGATGATGCACTAACCAAAAGAGCCATCTAGCCAGGGCTAAAAATAGTAATATTCTTAAACTTACATTCTGATTATACGTTTAATTCAGTAAACATTTATGGAGTATTATAATTTAGAAGGTAAATTATACTCAGTATTTAGAAATATTTGTATATTAGCCTAGGCCTGAATTAAATAGCATTATTCTAGGGTGAAGAACTACAGTACTCACTAAAAGTACCTAATTTCTCAATTTTACACCCCCCTCCCAAAGTTATTGAGTGCTGTTCCTCAGCTGTTTCCTCCTTCCCTCCCTCCCTTTCTTCCTTCCTTCCTTTCTTGATTCAGTGATTCATCGATAGGGCCACTAAGTGCTCTTACTATGCAGTCACATTCACTGGCACCAATCCTAATATATAAAAAGCCAGGGGGTGACACGACTGAAACAAACAGACAGGCGACCGAACACAGGCTGCGTGGGGCGACAAGGCTGGCATGGGGGTTAGTGAGGGACGGCCAAACGACTGAACAGCAGCTGCGTGGGGCAACCAGCCAGGCAGGGGGACAGTTGGGGGCGACCAGGCTGGCAGGGGGGCAGTTGGGGGCGACCAGGCTGGCGGGGGGCGGGCAGTTAGGGGCGACCAGGCTAGCAGGCAGGGGCGGTTAGGGGTGATCAGGCTGGCAGGGGGGCAGTTAGAGGTGATCAGGCAGGCAGGCAGTTGAGCAGTTAGGAGCCAGCGGTCCTGGATTGTGAGAGGGATCCCGGATTGGAGAGGGTACAGGCTGGGCTGAGGGGATCCTCCCCTCGTGCATGAATTTCATGCACTGGGCCTCTAGTCTCTCTCTCTCTCTCTCTCTCTCTCTCTCTCTCTCTCTCTATATATATATATATATATATATATATATATATATATTTATTGAGTGGCCAGATTATTATGACCACCTTCTTTGGGCCACCTTTTGCCTTCAATACTGCGGTGATTCTTCTTGGCATTGACGCCACAAGATGTTGAAAGGTGATGCGAGGAATCTGACACCATGCCTGATGAATAGCACTGTCCAGTTCTGTGAGATTTGATGGTTGTGGAACCAGCTGCCTGATGGCTCTTTTAACTTCGTCCCACAAATGCTCAATTGGATTGAGATCTGGTGATTGTGGGGGCCACCTAAGCAAGGTAAAGTCTCCCTCATGTTCTTGAAACCACTTCTGCACAATACGAGCACATGGCACAGCTCATTGTCTTGTTGGAAGAAGCCATCTCCGTTGGGATACGCCATCAACATGATAGGATGAACTTGATCAGCAGCGATACTTAGGTATGTTGTGCTATTCAGACGTTCTTCCACACGAATTAAAGGGCCCAAATCATGCCAGGAAAACATGCCCCAAACCATAACACTGCCCTCACCAGCTTGAAGGGTTGTACTCGTGCATGTGGGGTGCATGCTTTCATGCTGTTTCCATGAAATTCTCACTCTTCCATCTGCATGATGCAACTGGAAACGTGATTTATCAGACCACATGACTTTTTTCTAATGCTCGCTGTCCAATCCTTGTGTTCCTGTGCGAATTAGAGATGTTTTTATCTTGGTAACTGCAGACAGCAAAGGTGTTCGAACAGGCCTTTGGCTTCCATATCCCATACGATTCAGTGTATGGCTAATTTGCCTACAAACGTCAAGTGGTCATAATAATCTGGCTACTCAGTGTATATAAAAGCCTAATATGCTAAGTGTCCGACCAGCAAGCTACTGGGGTCTGGCCTATTGGGACTGGGCAAGACAGGCTGGACATGCCCTGGAGCCCTCCCACATTCCCTCCCTGGCCAGCCAACCTCCCGCGGTCCCTCCCTGGTCAGCTGGCCCTCATCAGCCCTGATTGCTGGCCCGGCCGAGGGACTCTACCTGTACACAAATTCATGCACCGGGCCTCTGGTTATAAAATAAAGTCCCATTGGGTAGTTAGAAGCATCCAGGATAAAGGCAAAGTAACCATAGCAATTATTGTTATCCACTTCAAATGTTGATTTATGTTACCTTTGTAAAATCTGGAGCAATTATACAGATATCACCTGCATCATTATCAACCATGAGTTACTATAAGTGAACGACTCATAATATTCTCCAAAACCACTATTATATTGCAACGTCGTTATGGCATAAATAACAGACTTTCAGCAATAGCCTGTGTGCCCTGGTATATATACTCTAAAATTTTTTAATAAAAATTGATTGTTGTACGAGGATGTAATAATTAAATCTTGGTCCAGTAGTTTAGTCATTTTGAAAATAAAGATGTTGTAACTTTGTGAGGACTAATAGGAATACTTACATCTATCTGTTATTTTTTTGAATTAGTAATATGTACAAATACCAGATATAGAAGGAAAGACCTATAGTCAACCAGAGAATTCATCCTAAGCCATTGGTTTCAAGTCATGCTTCTTTTCATGAATTTAATGAATAATGTAATTGATACATTTTCTTGGAGGCTTTAGAATTCTTTAACTTTTCAACAAAGGTCATAATATGTCTGTTGTACTATATGTAGAGTTATATTTAGGTTATAAACTGCTTTTATATGTCATAACCCAGTGGTCTCCATTTCTCACTATAAATCAGAAACTGAGCCAATTAAAACAAATCTATCTGTGAATATACTTTATACCAGTTGTCTCAAAAGTGTGGTATGTACACACCTGAAGATAAACAAGATAATTCTCTGGAGTTCAGATTATAAAAGCATTAGCACTTCTATTGATATATTTTTATCTCTTTAAATTTATATTTTTCAGTGTACATAACCTGTTCTGAGTCAGTATGGATATGTTAGGATAGCTGTTGTAGATGACACATCTATATTAAATTAAATTTAATATTTTTAAAGGAATTTAACAAATATTTAATATAGATTTTATTTTATAGATTTCAGAGAGAGGAAGTGATAGGGAGAGAGACAAACAATGATGAGAATCATAATATGGCTGCCTCCTGCTTGCCCCCTACTGGGAATGGAGCTAGCAACCTGGGCATGTGCGCTGACTGGGAATCAAACTGTGACCTTCTGGTTCATGGATCGACTCTCAACCACTGACCTACACTGGCTGGGCAGATTTAATATTTTTCTTAAACAATAAAACCAATAATTCAGAGATGCATATATGTATGTTTAAATAAATAGATATATAGTTAGGTAATATTGATCTGGCTTAAGCAACTGATCAACAAATGGTAGAAATGCATCTATAGGAGGTAAAAACAGTAAGGAATTTAGAGGTGTACATTCTCCTGCCTTTAATGTGTAATGAAGTAGGCAAATGAATGTATAATTTTTAGTACTCTCCCCACTGAGGCTATTCAACTATTTCCTTTGCATTCCACCTCCAAAGACTGGTTTAGGAGAGGGAAGAAGTACAGAATCTCAATTCCTAGGATGCTGGCACTGCCCTTGGGGAAAGTTCAGACCCTGCATCACTTCTTGGGTATGCATGAATTTCTAGTTCCCATAGAGAAGCTGATCCCTGGCAGAAGGCAGATAGATAGAGCAAGACTGAGTCTCAACTTGAGAATCAGAGAAATTTTCAAAGGAATAAAGGCCCTTAGTTAAAGGGTAAAATTTCAATAGCTAACCAGGTAGCAATGAAAAATATATTTACATTTGGATCACATTTGAAGGAATGCATCCCAACAATTTTAAATTATTATACCATGACATAAATCAGTGTGGATGCATGTGGCAATCACCTTTATTAATTCTCCTTCAAAATATTGACTGAAAATCCTCAGTTTTATTTTAACCCCATCTGCCACCTATGTAATGCCTCTTTAAAATTTAAAATTTTATATTCTACTAGAGGCCCGGTATATGAAATTCGTGCATGGGGGGGGGCGGTGTCCCTCAGCCCAGCCTGTACCCTCTCCAATCTGGGACCCCTCAGACATCCCTCTCACAATCCAGGACTGCTGTCTCCCAACTGCTCACCTGCCTGCCTTCCTTGATTGCCCCTAACCGCTTCTGCCTGCCAGCCTGATCACCCCCTAACTACTCCCCTGCCAGCCTGATTGATACCTAACTGCTCCCCTGCCAGCCCAATTGCCCCTAACTGCCCTCCGCTGCCAGCCTGGTCACCCCTAACTGCCCTCCCCTGCCAACCTGGTCACCCCCAACTGCCCTCCCCTGCTGATCTGGTCCCACCCCCCAACTGCCCTCCTCTGTAGGCCAGGGTTCCCCCCAACTGCCCTCCCTTGCAGGCCTGGTCCCTCCCAACTGCCCTCCCCTGCAGGCCTGGTCACCCCTAACTACCCTCCCCTGCAGGCCTGGTCCCCCCCAACTTCCCTCCCCTGCAAGGCTTGGTCCCTTCCAACTGCCCTCCCCTGCAAGGCCTGGTCCCTTCCATCTGCCCTCCCCTGCTGGCCATCTTGTGGCAGCCATCTTGTGTCCACATGGGGGCAGCCATCTTGTGTTTTGGAGTGACAATCAATTTGCATATTACTCTTTTATTAGATAGGACTAGAGGCCCGGTGCATGAAATTCGTGCACGGGGTGTTCCTCAGCCCAGCCTTCACCATCTTCAGTCTGGGCCACCTCAAGGGATGCCCGACTGCCTAAATGGGCAGTCGGGCATCCCTCTAACAATCCAGGACTCTGGCTCCCAAGCACTTGCCTGCCTGCCTGCCTGATTGCCCCTAACTGCTTCTGCCTGCCAGCCTGGTCACCCCCTAACCACTCCCCTGCCAGCCTGATCAATGCCTTACTGCTCCCCTGCTGGCCTGATTGCCCCTAACTGTCCTCCCCTGATGGCCTGGTCACCCCTAACTGCCCTCCCCTGCAGACCTGGGTACCCCCCAACTGCACTCCCCTCCTGGCCTGGTCCCCCCCCCCCCCAGCTACCCTCCCCTGCAGGCCTAGTTGCCCCTAACTGTCCTCCCTTGCAGGCCTGGTTCCTCCCAACTGCCCTTCCCTGCTGGCCTGATCACCCACAACTGCCCTCCCCTGCTGGCCATCTTGTGATAGCCATCTTGTGTCCACATGGGGGAAACCATCTTTGACCACATGGGGGCGGCCATCTTGTGTGTTGGAGTGACGGTCAGTTTGCATATTACCCTTTTATTAGATAAGATAATCTAGGTCACTTCTAATTTGCCATCAGTCAGTATACTACTTTCCCTGTAGTTAAAAGGTCATTAAATATTTACTGTTTAACTAATTGCATTTGAAAAACTACTTGTAAGTGATATTTTCAATAATATGCATTGTGGATTATTACAGGGGTTTTGAGTTACTAAGCTTGTTTAAATTAATAAATTTAAGACAATAATTGGCATGTCAGTACTTAAGTGCCTTTGGGGAATAGGCCCTATTATCTTCATCTATAAAATGGAATAATACCTTCCTTGTAGGGTGCATTGAGCATTTTTAAAAAAGACATGAATATGAATATCATAGACTTTCAATTTAAGAAATAAAGTTGAATCTTTAATTTTCAAAATTTTTTTATTTTTAGTGCTTATTCGCATTGATTTTAAAAAATAATAGTTGCCAATGGTATCACATATGCCTAAAAATCTTTTGCTTTGCAAATTTGGGGGCCATTTATACGCACTAAAAACATATAAAAAAATAACTGTAGCCCTAGAAAAAGAGAAAAGTCAAGTCACAAAATGGGAAAAGATACTTGCAACATATAAAACAAAGGATTAATGTAAAATAAAGAGCTTTTATCTCATTTCCCACAGAGTAGACTATGATTTCCATTTTGTCCCCATTATATTCCATATGCACTTCTATTTGTGGACTAATGAACCCTTCTTAGCAGCTATTAGTGTCCATGACTGTTTCCCCTAACTGGACTGTAAGGTAATTGAGATAATGTAGAGTACATTGTTATTTATTCCCAATCCTTTGAACAACTCTGAGAATACAGTGACTGCTTTAAAAATATCTGTTGATATAATTGAATGAATGCTTTGACCTAAGCAGTTTTTCTTAAAAGTCTTTCTCACTAAATATTAATAATTAACTATAAAATGTAGAAGAATAGTATGAAGTTTCTGAAGTTCTTCTAGATTTCTAGCATTCTAGTACATGTTGGGATGGTCTACACTTTGGAAAAGGATGTCTGAAGTGAAAGTGACCCTGTAAAATTGTAGAAGTCACTAAAAACTGACAGAGTAATATATTTAACTAGTTCAGTCATCACAAGGTAGTAGGTATTCAATAAATATTTGTTGAATGAATGATAAAAATACTCACCCAAGAAATACAGTGAACTGTAACAAACATAAGTAACCAAACAAATATAAAAACAGCATTTTCAGATTGCTATCTATATGGTTTTCTTTTGTGATTCTGTGATCTACTAAATTGCTCATGCCAACTAGCACATATAGGAACTAGGAACATAGATAATAAGTAAACCCAAGCAGGGGAGATGAAGAACTGCATATTAGTGATGAATGCTAATAGTCTGAGGGAAAGGATGACAAAGAGAAATGAAGAAATTTAAGGTTACTACTCACATGCTTGAGGTTTACCAGTGATCCATATGGCTGTAATTAACAGGAGATGGTCCATTGCACTTGTAGGTATAGTTTGAGAGAGAGTTTGAGGTTTTTTTTTAAGTATGGAACATGCCACAAAAAAGAATAAAATAGTGGAAAGGGTTTTTAGATGACAGAAAAAAATGCTGACACTATAATTTTAGTTTTAAAAATTTATTAAATTTAGATTTAATGCTTAAGTGTAGGAATTATTATGTTGATATCTATATTTATAAATAATCTAGAACGTTGCTACCACTTGTGAACTTAAGAGTAATGTGGTAAATTTTGGAATGTAATTCTCAGGAGCATTATAATAATAATGCAAAATAATGTGTAAAAGAGAAGCTTGAAGAATAATCTCATGTAGGGTATCAAATATTGGAGGGGGACTTTTATGAAATGTATGTGATTTTTAAGAATTCCTTGTAAGAACTTACTGAGAGAATGAGATCAGGATTGGAAAGTTACCATCTAGCCCAGGCTCCTCATTTTTTATGGAATTTTTATTGTTTTGATCCAGAATATCAGTTCTTTTGTTTTTGTCCCAGAAGGTGGCTGATTCTCTGAGGATAAAGAAGAATCTAATGAAGAGAAGTTTGGGTTTCTTTCCATTTCCCAGACTATCACTCAGTAGAATATACCGAGTATATGGCAGTCATCACAGATTCCTTATTTGCCTAATGATGTGACTGTACTTTCAAACACAAATGCAAAAATATAAGGGAAATCCTTTACTTTTAGTTGATTCATGTCAATACTACATGTATTGTGCTTTGAAATGTAAGGATTTCAGCTCATAAATAGGGATTATTAGGCAAGCCTATATTTCCAAAGATCAAACACTTCAGAAGGTTTTCCAACTCCTGCCAGAACAGTACAATTTAGTGGAGGCTCATCTTAGTGCTAGGATTTGCCTTGCTCAAGGTTACCTTTTCTTTCTGGAACTTAGACCTCTTTGAGAGGTAGCCTTTCTTACCTCATCTGCCTTATTTTTATCATTTTCCTTGAGTCATGCTGACTGTGTGGTATGTCTAACTTAGTCTTCATAATTTAAATGTCATAATTTTGAAGTATTTGAGTCTCATTGTTCCAATAAGAATTATATTTACACATAATCACTTTGGATTTAATTTCTTTTTTTGTTATTCTAGGTGGAAACTTAGATTATTGATTTTAGATATTTCTTTATATATATATGTGTGTGTGTGTGTGTGTGTGTGTATGTGTGTGTGTGTGTGTGTATAAACATATATATAAATATATAAATATATACATATATAAACATACATATATACATATATATGCATATATATATATATAAATATATATATATAAACATATATATATATACTAGAGGCCCGGTGCATGAAATTTGTGCATGGAGGGGGGTTGTCCCTCAGCCCAGCCTGTACCCTCGCCAATATGGGACCCCTCGAGGGATGTCACACTGCCCGTTTAGGCCCGCCGGGATCGGGCCTAAATGGGCAGTCGGACATCCCTCTCACAATCCAGGACTGCTGGCTCCCAACTGCTTGCCTGCCTGCCTTCCTGATTGTCCCTACCTGCTTCTGCCTGCCAGCCTGATCACCCCCTAACCACTCTGCTGCCAGCCTGTTTGCCCCCAACTTCCCTCCTCTGCCGACCTGGTCACCCCTAACTGCCCTCTCCTGCAGGGTTGATCACCTCCAACTGCCCTCCCTTGCTGGCTTGGTCCCTCTCAACTGCCCTCCCTTGCAGGCTTGGTCCCTCTCAACTGCCCTCCCTTGCAGGCCGGGTGCCTCCCAACTGCCCTCTCCTGCTGGCCATCTTGTGGTGGCCATCTTGAGTCCACATGGGGGCAGGATCTTTGACCACATGGGGGCAGCTATATTGTGTGTTGCAGTGATGATCAATCTGCATATTACTCTTTTATTAGATAGGATAGAGGCCTGGTACAGGGGTGGGGGCCAGCTGGTTTGCCCTGAAGGGTGTCCCGGATCAGGGTGGGGTTCCCTTGGGGCGTGGGGCGGCCTGAGCGAGGGGCCTGTGGTGGTTTGCAGGCGGGCCACGCCCCCTGGCAACCCAAGCGAGGCCCTGGTATCTGGAATTTATTTACCTTCTACAATTGAAACTTTGTAGCCTGGAGCAGTGCCAAGCCTGGGGCTCCCTCCGAGGCCGGCAGCCATTTGTGTTGGGGTTATAATTGAAACTTTGTTGCCTTAAGTGGATGGGCCCGGCCAGGGTGTTCGGAAAGCTTTGCTTCCCCTGTTGCCGGCGGCAACCCTGGCCTGCTCTCTCAAGCTCCATTCTGCCGCCATTTCTGTTTGAATTTGTTTACCTTCTATAATTGAAACTTTGTAGCTTGAGTGGAGGCTTAGGCCTTGCTAGGGCAGGCGGAAAGCTTGGCTTCCTCTGTTACCTAGGAAACCTTGCTCTCTGTGGCTGTAGCCATCTTGGTTTGGGTTAATTTGCATGCTTGCTCTGATTGGCTTGTGGGCGTGGCTTGTGGGCGTGTCGGAGGTATGGTCAATTTGCATATTTGTCTATTATTAGGTAGGATATGTAAAATTGATTTTTTTACAGAGAGGAAGGGAGAGGGATAGAGTGTTCAACCCCCACTGGGGATGTGCCTGAAACCAAGGTACGCCCCCTTGACCAGAATCGAACCTGGGACCCTCCAGTCTGCAGGCCGACGCTCTATCCACTGAGCAAAACCAGCCAGGGCTAGATATTTCTTTTTTAATAATATATGCACTTAGTGTTCCTCTAAGCACGTCTTTGGTTGCATCCCAAAGATTTTGTTTTAATTCTATTTAGTTCACATTCTTTTAAAAAAATTCTTTTGAGATTTCTTCTTTGACTACTGTGTTATTTAGAACTGTGTTGTTGAATCTCCATGCATTTTGGGATTTTTCAGATATCTTTCCGTTATTGAGTTCTAGTTTAATTCCACTGGGGTTTGAGAGCATACATTGTATGATTTCTAGTATTTTAATTTTGTTAAGGTTTGTTTATGGCCCAAAATGTGGTGTCATAATTTAAGAACTATTAAATCTCTATATGCAGTTCTTCATCTCCCCTGCTTGGGTTTACTTATTATCTATGTTCCTAGTTCTTATATGTGCTAGTTGGCATGAGCAATTTAGTAGATCACAGAATCTTTTTCTGTTATTTAATATTTTCCAGTTCTATATTTCTCAAATAGAATGTTACATATGAATTTGAGAAGAATGTGTATTTTGCTGTTGTTGAAGTAATCTATATATATGAATTATAGCCGGTTGATGGATGGTACTGTTGAAGAGTTCAACTCTGTCCTTACTGATTTTCTGCCTGCTGGATCTGTCCATTTCTGATAGAGTGGTATTGAAATATCCAGCAATAATATTGGATTCATCATTTTCTCCTTGCATCTCTATCAGTTTTTACCTTATGTAGTTTGATACTCTGCTGTTAGGCACACACACATAAAGTATTCTTATATTTTCTTGGGAAATTGACTCCTTTATCATTATGTAATGCCCTTTTCTATCCTGATAATTTTTCTTGCTCTGAATTCTGCACTGCTGAAAAAATAGCTACTTCAGCTTTCTTTGATTAGCATGTTATATGCGTTAGCATGTTACATCTTTTTTCCACCCCTTTACTTTTAATCTATTTGTGTCTTTATATTGAAAGCATGTGTCTGGTAGACAACATTTGGTTGGGTCTTGTGTTTTGATGCTCTCTTACAGTCTGTCTCTGTCTTTTAATTGGCATTTTTAGACCATTGACATTTAAAGTGACTTGATATATATGCTAAGACAGGAAAGAAAATGGAATCATATAAAATACTGTATTAAAATCACAAAAGGCAAAGTGGAGTGGAAAACAAATATAGGAACAAGGGTAACAAATAGAAAATGGTAATATGCAAATTGACCGAATGGTGGAACAACCGGTTGCCTGATGCACATTGATCACCAGGGAGCAGACACTCAACACAGGAGCTGCCCCCTGGTGGTCTGTGTGCTCCCACAGAAGGAGCACCGCTCAGCCACAAGCCAGGCTGATGGTCACCTCTGTGGAAGTGCTAAGGATGTCTGACTGACAGCTTAGGCCCTAAGCCATCAGTCAGACAATCCCCCAAGGGCTCCTAGACTGCGAAAGGGCGCAGGCCAGGCTGAGGGGACCTCCCCCCGTGCCCCCCACCCAGTGCACGAATGCGTGCACTGGGCCTCTAGTAATAAATATAATATAGTATAGTATGATTATAAGGTATAATTTTTTTTTAAACTTTTTTAAGTGGTTGCCTTAGAGTTTGCATTATACATTTATGGCTAACCCAAGTCTGCTTTCAAATAACACAATACTGCTTTACAGGTAGTGCTGGTACTTTATAACAACAAATATTTGTATTTCTTTCCTCTGGCCCCCTCAATTTTGGGGCTTAGCTAAACCTACCTTCGTTTAAGCTGCTACGTTATTCATCAGATGTACAATGCTCATATTTATTTCAGATTATCAGAGTATTATTCATTTTCCAAGTATGTATTCATTAAAGAACATATGAAACCTATTGACAGCTTGTAGTTACCTCTTTATGCTTATGATTTTCTCCGAATGGTAATACTAACATTAAAAATAATTTTTAAAAATCCTAAAAAGCGAGAATATAGTTTCTGCATCAACTAAATTGGCATTTCTGGGGGGAAAAACTTCAAAAAATTTTTTAATTAAAGCAATATTTCTTCCCTCTTTTTGCCCTTTTCTAATTTCACATCATCCCCCCCCTCTCCCCGCTATAACACTTCTCTATCCATACTCTTGATTCAGGAAAAACAACTCCTTGGAGTATAATAAAAACAGGCATGGAGATTCCATGATGTTGGTAAAAGCGGCATTGATTTAGTAATCTCACAAGGAAATGTCCAAATACAGCAATAACTAATATAGAAATGCACGGGCTGTGAAGACCTATAGTAAGGAGTTTTAACTTAGGGAGGGCAAAAAGGCCTTTCTCAAGAAGAAGCACTTAAAATGAAATCTGAAGCATGAGTAGGCAGGTGGAAGATCCTTCTACGTAGAGGGAGCAGTGTAAACAGGAGCAGTGGGAAAGAATGGTTAGTATGAGTAACTGAAAGGATTCAAGTTCTTTAAGAGGGAGGCTGAAGGGGTGGGGTAGGTAGGAACTATGATATGTTAAGGAATTTTGGTTTAATTTGTGTTGTTTTCATAAGAGTAGTGAGAAACCATTGCAAAGTTTTAAACAGGATGCAGTCAATTTGTATTTTGAAAACATTATCTGACTACAGTAAGAATAATGGTTTGCAAGGTTCATAGGAGATGTAGGTAGATGAATTTAGGAGGCTGTTGTAATCCAAGTGAAAAATGATAGTAGGTTGATTTAGAGGAAATGGAGAGAAATAGGTTAAATAATACTTAGGAGGGGAAATCAGCAAGACTTAATAAATTGGATATTGAATGGTAAGAGAGGGGGATGGATAATAGTGCCTTCCACTAGGATAAAGAACATTGGAGTGAGACAAGATTTCAAATGGGAAGATCATGGGTTAGGCTTTATGCATTTGAATTTGAGTTAGTCATATAATGGCACGTTGAATATAGAAGTATGTTGCTAAAAGGCAAGGTATGAACTGAAGGTATAAGTTGATGTGGTAACTGTGAATAATGATGTGCATGGTAAGAATATGGAGAAGGGGTACCAAGGACCTCGTTTGAAAAACTCCCAACATTTAGAGACTAGATAGAGAAAAATGAACCTCAAAGGAGACAGAAGTGTGATCAGAGAGGTTAGAGGAAAATCAGAAGTTTTTATTTTTTTAAAGGCTAATGTCATTAGGAGTCTTCTGTGTTTTTTGTTCTAAAATGTTCTCTTATTTTTAAAAAATTATTAATTCCAATACTTGTCTGTTAAAAATAATTTTTATTTAGCCCTTCTAGACATATCTTTGTTTCATAAAGGAGAAGCAATTGTGTACGTGTCAGGTGTGTCTTAGAGTTCTACTACTCAGAAGGGAGGTAGTTTCTTCTACAGGAAGTGTTTCATCAGGAAGCAGATGTGCTCCAGTGATAGGAGATGGGAAAGGGATGTTTTGTTATTAATTTCTTAGCTTTGTATAAACAAGGGCTTTGTATTTTTGAAAGATGTCTTCTTCTGGTTTATAGAAATTAATCCTATTTTTAAAGCTTTTCATGAGTTGATCTGAGGTATGCATTCTCTTATTCTAGTAACAGAATTCCAGAACTGTTAATTGTAGCATACATCATGTCTTCTGTTTCAAAGGAGCTTATGGGACACATGGAACAGAATTTCAGTGTAGAAAAGGTGTGTCTTAAGATAAGGAGTGGTGCCCCCCTGCCGGGTGGCTCAGTTGATTGGAGCATCCTCCCATACACCAAACAGTTGTGATTTAATCCTCGGTAGGGGTGTGTACAGGAGGCAACCAATTGATGTTTATTTCTCACATAGATGTCTCTCTCTCCTGTCCTCTCTTTAAAAATCAATAAACATATCCTTGGGTGAGATTTAAAAAAAAGGATAGGAAGTGGTGGCAGACGATTTGTAAACTGAGAAAGCTTAAATTTTGCCTTTCAACTCCGATTACTTCCCTTAGTTGAAATAAATCTAAAAAGACACATTGATATTTCTTTTGCTCTCCCTCTCTAAAAATCAATAAAAACATATCCTCTGGTGAGGATTTAAAAAATGCTGCAATTCATAAAGTACAGGAGTTTGTAGGAATTTTAATTGGGCTTTATTTATATGTTGTAGATAATCTTTTTCTTTAAATTTTATCTTTACTGTTGAAAGTATTACAGATGTCCTCCTTTTCCCCCCCCATTGACCTCCTCCACCTTCCCCCCAACCTCTTCCGTCAGGCCTTCACCACACTATTGTCTGTGTCCATGGGTTATGCATATCTATAATAATAAAAGCATAATATGCTAATTAGACTGGACTTCCTTCCGGACAACCTTCTGGACAAAAGCCTGGGTTGTGAGGAAGCCTGGGTCTCCGGTGCCTGCCAGCGGATGGAGGGAAGCCCAGGTTCCGGGTGCCAGAGGGAAGCCAGTGCCGGCAGCTGGGGGAAGGAAGGCCTACTCTTGCATGAATTTCATGCATCGTGCCTCTAGTTACGCATATAAATTCTTTAGTTAATTTTTCCCCACCCATCCACCCATCCCTGCCTGTGCTCTGAGATTCATCAGTCTTACTGTCTGCAAGAAGCCATTTAGCTAGGATTATTATATATTTTATTCTCAGCACACTACCATGAGAACTATTAAATCTCTATCAGTGATTCTCAACCTTTTTAATCTCATGGAACACAAATTAATTACTAAAATTTTGCGGCACACCAAAAATATATTTTTTGCCAAAAAAATAGGTATAAATTTTATTCATTCACACCTGATGGCTATTGTGTTGACTATGGTCATTTTTTAATTTGACAGTTAATCTAAGGGAAAAGAGGTCAATGCCCCTGACTAAATAGCAGATATTGCATGTTTTAAAAATTCTTGCCACACACTAGTTAAAAATCGCTGCTCTATGTATTACACACACTCTCACAGAATATTGCAGGCAAATATTCTCAAATCCTAATACAATTTTTTATTTTGGTGAATCTAATCTGACTGAATCTCATGGGAGGCTTGGGAATTTCAGGCTGAGGTGAGTGGGTGGATGGGTGTGTGGGAAGAGATCAACCAAAGGCCTTGTATGCATATATACATAACCCATGGACACAGACAATAGGGTGGTGAAGGCCTGGTGGAGCCGGGGGAGGGGGAAGGCTAGAAGGGGTCAGTGGGGAAAAAAGGGGACATATGTAATACTTTAAACAATAAAGATTTTAAAAATTGATTTACAGCTTGCAGTTCACAATTTGGTCCAGGGATCAGCAGCATAGGCACCACCTAGAAGCTTGTTAGAAATGTAGACTCTCTGGCCCTCACCAACGTTGACTAGAGCAAACTGCATTGAAAAAAAAATTATTTGACTTTAGAGAGCAAGGGAGAGGGAAGGAAAGATAGAAATATCAGTGATTAGAGAGAATCATTGATCAGCTGCCTCCTGCATGCCCCACACTGTGGATCGAGCCTGCAACCCGGGCTTGTGCCGTGACCAGGAATCGAAACCATGACCTGCTGGTTCATAGGTTGATGCTCAGCCACCGAGCTGGCCAACTCTGCATTTTAATTTAATCTGCAGGTAATTCTTCCACCCAGCATGATTTGGAAACAGAGGTATTGCTTTGATTTATTTTGTGTGTGATTGATTTTCTCTATCCTCATCATGAGTTTGGTTCTTTGGTTCTTATTGTTCTGATAAAGAGAGGAGGAAGAAAAGAAAAAGTGAAAAAGTTTGAACTGAATTTACTAAGGTTAAGAGCTATTTCCCCTTTGCTTTTATTGTGCTTTCCAATGGCAAGTTCTCCTGTTGATATTTACCTGTTTTTTACCGTACCAGTTACATGCAACAGTCCTGCTGTTATGCTTGTTTTGAAAATGAGGATTTGTACTATGCGATTAATATTAGGGAACATATATTTTTGTTACGTGAATTTTATGTTTGCTTAAGTGCCCTTCATTTGAGAAACACTAGTTGAATGCAGAAAACTGTGCAGAGTAAAACTATGCAACATAGGAAATAATCAAAAGGCATACAGTTCAGCCAACCATCAGCCACATCAATTCTCTACTTGTGTTGTGAGTCACACCGTCCACTTATGGTGTCATAGCTGTTTGTAGGATTTCAGGTTACACTCTACCACTTCACAAAAACAATAAAGCTGCAATCCTGAAGCCCACTTCCACATTTTTTTTTCAATGTAGGCTCTTTTTCAAGGTAACGGACCATACTTATTTTGGCATTTAGATACATAAAATGTTCTACAGTTTTTATTAGCTTCCTGTCTTATGTGTTGTTGAAGTTTCTGAGTGTTGCTCTCCAACCCCCATCTTGCCCATAAGTCCCTTGGTTTTATTGTGCAATTCCGTACTGTGTGGTGACTTTTACGGAATGCATGTCACATTATAGCAGACTCGACTATAATAGTAGAATCTCAAGATTAAGAGAATCTCAAAAGAAAGTGGTTCTATCCATTATGCCTTAGACTTGGTAAAAATCCCCTTCCTACACACTTTTTTAACACCCTATATAAACCCCTTCCCAATGTCAACCTTTCCTGATCAACTGGCATTTTCAAGAGGGCAGGGACAGTCTTTCCTATTTTTTACTTGTTTCTCTAGTCCTAATTGCAGTGCCTGATACATTGTAGTTGCTCAAAAATAATTTGAGATATTACTGAATATAAGGACTTCCATACTTATTTAGGGAATTCAGATGCTTCTTTTGATTTAGTAACCAGATTGGTTCTTAAAGCTCTCCCTCCCTCCCTCCTTCCCTGCCTCCCTGCCTCCCTGCCTTCCTGCCTTCCTCCCTTCCTCTCTTCCTCTCTTTCCTTCCTTTGTGCCTTCATTTCTTTTTTGCTTTTTTCCTCTTTTTTATTTTTTATTTAAATCTGTGTTTTAAATGTTACATATTATTAGTAAGAAAATTTTAAGGTAGTTGATACTTGAGGTGGCAGAAACGTTCTTGTTCTGACACTTCATTGATCAAACAATTTTTATAGTAGGTTTCTTAATGAATGTAACTTAGTGGTACTAGTGTCATTGTTTCTACAAATTTTAAGAAATTATAAATCCTGTGAATAGTTTCTTTAAAAATTCATAAATTCATTATACAGGGTGGGGCAATAGTAGCTTTACAGTTGTTTTTATGGAAAAATAATATAATAATTAATAAATAATAATACACAAACACTTATGTACTCATAACTGTAAACCTACTTTTGCCTAACACTGTTTATATTTAAGAAAATTCAGAAAGTGAAGAATGCCAAGTTATTATTTTAAATTCAGGTTAAAGATGAAACTTAGAGAAATAAACCTGGCTATCCTAATGAGAGAAGCATTTGTCCAAGCAAACTTTAGCCAGCTGTGAGAGAGAGAGAGAGTAATCTTGCCCTTTATTTCTTTGCTTATTTGTTCTTAGAGACTGTCACTTCCTCACTCAGTTCTTTGCTTTCTGATTCCACTTGAATCTTTTTCTGTTATTTAATATTTTCCAGTTCCATATTTCTCAAATAGAGAAGTTTATGGCAAGGAGAATTGTGGTAGTTCCTCAAAAGAATTCATTTGATGAGTTTAGAAACTACAATAATTATTTTTACCCATAACCTTACTTATTTAGAGTGTGTAAAAGTAAGAATTTTCTCATTTAACATTGAGTTTCTGAATTTCACTGTGGATTACAGGGCTCAAGTTCTACCTTTCCTGTGCAAGTTTTTTCTAAATCGTAGCCTTAACTTAATTTTCCATTGAGGTATTTTAATAGGTGATCTTGATTAACTTCCCTCTTCCATAAAACCTGTGAAAGTAGATATTTTGTTATATTACCCCCAAAATACTCTGACACAGACACCATTACCGTATTAATAATAAAAATATCTGTATTATAAACCCAAAAGAAGTAGTTGTGGAATTTAAGTTTACTTGTGTACTTTTTTAAAAAAAATTTTATTTTGATGTAATTTTAAACCTATAAAAAATTTTCAAGAGTGCAAGAAATCTCCATATACTCTTTACTTAGGTTCAACAACAATTATGTACATTTTGACCCATTTGCTTTATCATATTTTATCTTCCGTTATACACATATATTTTCTTGAATCCTTTAAAAATTGGAAACATCATGCCCCTATATCCTTGAATACTTATGTCTGAATTTCCTAAGAATAACAACATCCTCTTTCATAACCACAGTAAAATTACCACTATAAGGAAATTTAACCTTAATATGATTCTATTTTATAATCCATAATTCATTTTCAAATTTTATTCTCCCAGTAAATGTCCTTTATGGCTATTTGCCCTTCTCCCCATTTCAAGATCCAATCCAAAATCATGCATTGCTTTTACTGGTAATTGTGTCTTTTTACTCTTTGAATTGCAGCAGTTCCATAGCCTTTCTTTGAGCCTTTTTTTGATTTTCTTGACCTTGACATTTTTAAAGTTAGGAGGACAGTTATTTTGTATATCTTCTTTAATTTGAGGTTACTAGATGTTGCTTGTGATTAGATTTAGGGCATACTTTTTTTTTTTTTTTTTTAGGAATAACACCTAAGTGATTGTTTTATCCATCACAGTTCATCATATTAGGAGGCACAAAAAGTTAGCTTATTCCAGTATTGGTATTCATTCATTCTGTGATGTATTAATTCCTTTCCTTAAGCCCAGTTACACAGAAAGTAGTTTCAGAATTGCTAACCCTAACACCAGATAAACAAACCTACTAGAATTCAGTATTGCTTACAGTATTTTAAGGTAAAATTTAATTATGGAAAAATACATAAATCTTAAGGGAACAGTTGTATGAGTTTTGATAAATACACCCATATTGACATCTCTAAAGATTTAGAAAATTTCTATCATTCAGAAAGCTTCCTGGTGGACATTTCTTGTTAATACTGCCCCCTCCCTCAATTGACAACTGTTTTTCTAATTTTTTCCCCATTATAGATTAGTTAGACTGTTTTAGAACTTCATAGCAGTGAAATCATACGATATATATATTTTTTTGTGTCCAGTTTTTTTTGTTGTTGGCATAATATCTGTGATATTCACCCACATTGTTTTGTGTATCAGTAGTTCATTTTTTTTTATGGCTGAGTAATACCCCATTGTATGCAAATAGCACAGTTTGTTTATCCATTCTACTGTGATGGATGTTTGGGTTGTTTTCAGTTTATGGCTATCCTCCTATATAATAAAACTCTAATATGCAAATCGACCGAATGGCAGAACGACCAGTCGCTATGACGTGCACTGACCAGGGGGCAGATGCTCAACGCAGGAGCTGCCCTCGGTGGTCAGTGCGGGTCCACAGCCACTTGGCTGACCAGGATGAGTGGCGTTCCCACAGTGGGCCGGTCCCCGCAGGCCATGCCCCCCACCAGTGCACGAATCCTGTGCACCGGGCCTCTAGTAATAAATAAAGCTGATATGAACATTCAAGTAAAAGTATGTACATTTTAATTTTTTGTATGTAAGTGCCTAAGAGTGGAACTGCTGGGTCATTGGATAAATGGTTATTTTTTTAATGTTGAATTTGTTCTTTGGTTATTGTAACATTTTATGATCCCATTACCATTTATGAGGATGTTGGCCATAACTGGTGTTATCAGCCCTTTAAATGTTAGCATTTCTAGTGGTTGTGACTGATAGATATCTCATTAGTTACTAATGAGTTTGAGTTCTTTTTTCATATGTTTATTGACAATTCATATAGCTTTCTTTGTGAAGGGTTGGTTAAACATTTTTGCCTATTTTTAAAAATTGGGTTGCTTTTCTTTTTCCTAATAAATTGTAGGACTTATTCATATATTGTAGTACAAATTGTTTTTGAGATGTTTATATTGTGAATATTTTCTTCCATTTTGTGGCTTGCTTATTGATTAAAAAAATAAATTTATTTGGGGTGAGATTGGTTAATGTAATTATATAGGTTTCAAGTGTACATGTCTATGATACATGATCTGTATATTGCATTGTGTGCCCATTATCCAAGTCAAATCTTCTGCCCTTATCAGATATTTGACTTCCTTTACCCTTTATTACTCCTTACTCCCCCTTCCCTCTGGTAACCACCATTCTGTTGTCTGTGTCTATGAGTTTTTGATTGTTTTTCTTGCTTATTCTTTTATTGCTTTCAGTTTTCTATCCCACATATGAGTGAAATAATGTGGTTCTTAACTTTTTCTGACTTATTTTGCTTAGCATGATATTCTCAAGATCCATCCACATTGTTGCAAGTGGCAGTGTTTTCTTATGGCTCAGTAGTATTCCATTATATATACATACCATATCTTTATCCAATCATTTATTAAAGACCACTTCAGTTGTTTCCATGTCTTGGCCACCATGAATAATGCTGCAATGAACATAGGGGTGCATATATCTTTGCCAATAAATATTTTCAAAATTTTGGGGTAGATACCCAGAAGGGGGGTTGCTGGGTCATATGGTAACTTTATTCTTAATTATTTGAGGAACCTCCATGCTGTTTTTCATAGTGTCAGAGGACCTGAACAGATACTTCTCCCAAGAATACATACAAATGCCCAATAGATACATGACAAGATGCTCAGCTTCACTGTCTATTAGGGAAATGCAAATCAAAACTACAATGAACCCTTGGCTGGTGTGACTCAATTGATTGGGCATCGTCCCATGCACTGAAAGGTTGCCAATTCAACTCCCAGTCTGGGCACATGTCCTGATTGAGGGCTCCATCCCTGTTAGGGGGCGTTCAGGAGGCAGCCGATCTATGTTTCATTCTCACATCGATGTTTCTCTCTCACTCTCCCCTCCTTTCTCCCTAAAAACAAAACAAAGCAAAACAAAAGACACGCACATGCACACACACACACACACACACACACACACACACACACTATAATGAGATACCACCTCATACCTGTGAAGAATGGCTATTATCAAAAGACCAGTAATAACAAGTATTGGAGAGGTTGTGGAGAAAAAGGAACTCTCATTCACTGCTGGTGTGTAAACTGACACAGCAATTGTGATTTTCTTAATGTGTTCTGTTGAACAGAAATTTTCGATTTTTATGAATTCATATTAATGTTTTCCTATTATGGTTATTGCTTTCTGTGTACTAAGAAATTTTGCCTACCCTCAGTTCATAAAAATATTCTCTTCTGGATTCTTTGACAAGCATTATTGTTTTATATTTTTCATCTCGGTTTATTTTCCATCACAGATTAATTTTTGTGGATGAGTTGATGTGCCATAATAGAGACTAGAGCTTAATGTTTATTCTTTTTCTTCAAATTCACATTTCTGAGTATGTGTGTGTTTTTTTTAAACAAGAAACATATTATGCTTGTTACTCTAATTTGATATATTATGCTTTTGGAAAAGCCGAGTACTTCAACATTAATATAGAAATGTACAAGTTTAGAGACTATATAAGCAAATGAAAATGAGTTTATTGCTTTATGATAATGGAAATAAAACATTTGAATATGTTTAAAAGAATGGGTATATTACTAAATTTACTATTTTTACATTAATAAGAGAGACTTGTGTGAGAACTTTTTCATTGTACACATTATACAAATAAATGGATAGTTTTTTAGTTTTTCAGATGAAATCATCATTTTTTATTTAACTTGCAAAGAGATTTGATTGCCATGTTATATCTCTTTTACTGGTGGTCTAAAGTCTGTCAGGCTTTCCATTTGAAACCCCTATTTTCAGGAGTTTATGAGAAGACAGTTAAAAAAAACACCCAACCAAAATCTTGGCATTCATGGTCTTGGTTCAATAGAAGGTACTTACTTTAACAAAATTTTAAATAGTCAGCTCTTTTTTTAAAATTGTAAGCAGCACAAAGAGGAATAAAGGAATTTCTTTGGTTAAATAAATTGGGAATAGTTTTCCAGACAGCTTACCCCAATTCAATTTACAAAGCAAACTTTTCCCTTCTAGAAATCATTTAAGTATGTATGGTCCTATGTTCCAGTTGCCACAATATCTTGCCTCAGGATTTTTTTCCTTTCTATCTTTCCTAGCAAATATCCTTTATCCTTCTTCTCTTTTTATCCATTTATATGTGTTTTTTTTTAGTTTTCCATAATATATTTACAATAAAAATGGCTTTAAATTTTGGCATTCTTTTGTCCTTTTCCCTCTACTTTGCAGTGCCTACTCAAAGCAAGACTACCTATTGGTTGGAAAACAATATTAACTTTGAGACAAGTTTTATAAATAGCAGTGCTTGAAGTTAAATTTCTGATATCCAAACTTTAAAAACTATTCTGAAGAACTGCTACTTAAAAAGCAGGCTTTTAGGCAGGGTTTTTTTCTTCCGGAAAGTGTGGCTGTCAGCTTGAGGACTTTCACATTCTGTTTTTAACCTACTATCATTTGCATGGTGAACACTTAAATACTATTGGTCCATAAAGGTGTCTGTGGGTTTTTGTTGCTTTTATTTCACTTCTTATTTAAAAAAAAAATCATTTCCTGAAAACCTAGTACAGACATGTAACCTACTGGAAGGGAGCAAGATGATCTGGAAACCTTTACTTTTGCTGTATTCTGAAGATAATTTGCTTCAGGCAAGAGATTTTTGGGTGCTGCTGAAATTTCGGAGATCTGGGAAAATGGGGTAATAGAATAACATGACACCAGTCCTTAAGCAGCAACATCTGCTGTGGTTCAAAGCCACACAAAGAAAGCTACTTAAGCAGTTGAATGTTTTGGACTGCACGGACAAGTGTGGTTCAACTGCTAAGACTGCAGCGTAGAGGGAACTTTCAGCTTAGAGAAGTTGTTTAAAAATGGAGTCCTGGAAGATGAACATCTTTAAGAGACAAACATCACCTTATCCTCCAAGCTATCGAAGATCTTTATCAGAACCTGCTTATGCACATTCAGAGATCAGAACAAGCTTAAAGAGTTATCCATGGTGTGGTCCATTGAAAAGCAAGAGGAAGAAAAATGAACATGATGTTTCCAATCTAGGAAAGCCATTGAGTGCTTATCGGTGGCAAACACATCCCAGCTTTAGGTGCAAAGATGAAAAGAAAGAGTGTATGCAAAATAATAAAGGAGACTTGGATGAACTACAACAAAAGGTCATGCCAAAGATGGTTGATAATAATGCTGCTGCTTCTGCTAATGAGGTCCTTGGAACATCAGCAGAGAAGCTGAACCTGGCCAACACCCGGTCACTTCGGGTTCCATTCACCAGATCTATTTCAGAGCCAGAACCCCGCTGCAGTATCAGATTTGTGAGACCATCGCCGACTTCAGGGAGGTCAGTGGAGTCTGAGCAGCAGGGATATTTCATCCGTGGCATTTTCTCTACTCTTTCCAATGGCTTCTCCAGGATGCTGAGTCTAAAAGGAGAATCAACCAATGAGCCAGTAAGAGAAGGTATATTGTGATGCATAAGGGGGGAAAAAAGAGATACCTGATTTAATTACTATTGGAATTTTAATTACTTGTGTTTTATAATGAGCTAAATCACACTATTTACTAATTATGACCCAAATTTATGTAATAAGTACACTTTTTAAAAAGTGATAAACACTACTTCAGAGACCCCCCCCTTCAATGAATAGTAATAAATAACAGTAAAATATGGATTTGGTTAAAGAATTTTTGTATTATGTTATACTCTTGAACACTGTTTTGAAGTTTGTGTTAAAAGTGTTTATTTTTTTTAACCTTTAAGTTTTTCAAGTTAAATGCAATTTAGAGGAAGCATAATTGAATAATTTCCTCATGACAAACTTGAGAATTAAAAAACATAATTACTGTTATCCCTTTATAAAAATTAACAAATGTTATTAAAACTATGTATAGCAGAATTGTTTTGGTAGGTTTTAAATGTTGGAATTTTGATTTGCTTATGTCATAAAAAATTTGCATAGGGGAAGTAGAAGATGCAAATCTTGTATATGTTTTCAGATGACAAAATTGAAATTTGTGTTTGATTGAGAAAACAGAATGGTCAAATTTTTAAAAACCTCATTAGAACTTGTTTAAATTTTAAAAAGTTTTATGTTGATGGTAGTATTGTTAAAGCCAAGAAAAAAAAGGAAAACCTCTGATGGCCTTGGAAATGACTGACCTAATCTGATAAGCTGTCTCAATTATGTGTTAAGACCTATGTTTATTTGTTTGTTTTGTTTTTCTTGAAAATATTAACACTGAAACTTGGATACTATTTTCATGCAGTTGAGAGAATTTTTGGACAAGCTGTGATTATTAGAAAACTTTAACTTATCTTTCTTATGAGATTGGCCGCATCAGCAGAACTTTTAACTCTAAAATTGTGGGAATTAAAGAATTTTGTTATTGCAGTGTAATTTAATATATTTTAAAATAAAATTGGAGAATGTGAAGGAGTGATATATAAGAATTAAGTAATTTTGCAAATATATGTGTACCAATAACTCAGTATTTTTCCTAAACTCTGCCTTCCCTAGATTTTCCTTGACTCACTGAGTTTTGATGATATACTAGTACTTAAGTGTTTTTGTTTTTTTGCTTACTCTTGGCTTACAGATAACTACGAAGAGTAAAATCTTTCTTGGTGTGCCTCTATTAACATTTCATTAAAATTTTTGAGCCCTAGCTGGTTTTGCTCAGTGGCTAGAGCATCGGCCTTCAGACTCAAGGGTCCTGGGTTCGATTCTAGTCAAGGGCACATGCTCGGGTTGTAGGCTGGATCCCCAATGTGGGGCGTGCAGGAGGCAGCCAATCAATTATTCTCTTTCATCATTGATGTTTCTATCTCTTCCTCTCCCTTCCTCTCTGAAATCAATAACAATATATTTAAAAAAATTGTTTTGAAAGGCTAAGTAGTTGCATTTCCTTGGATACTAGTATACCTGTTTCCTTGTCCGGTGATCATACGCTGATGTAAAGGAGCATCAAAGAGAATTAAAAGTTTAAAATAAATTCTTAGAATCAGTGCCTCTCAGTGGTTAACATGTGCACATTTGATAAAAGAAAGCTATAGGTTTTTTTCCCAGTATTTATGTTTATGAACATTTTTGGAGTTTTGTAGTTAACTTTCACTTTTTAGCAAGTATGCCAAATTGTTGACCATGTGTGAAGTGTTTTGAGAATGTACACCTGCTTTTTACACATTTTGTTCTACTTGAGATATGAAATATTCTGCATTTATTACATCCTAATATCCATTCTAATAGAATAATTATGCATGCGGAAGCATGTACAGAGTTTAAGGTATATTTATAAGAGATTTTAAGTTCAATAATTAAAGAATAGTACATACTATTCCTACCAGTCAGGTCAGCAATTTTTATTAAACAGTTACTATACCTCCTAAGTGCTTCACCAGTGGAGAGCCAAACTCTTTAAATTGAACTGTAATTTTAATGCAAAGATTGGAGCTATTTTTTGTCAAGCGTACAGTCTGTGTCAGTGATTTTCTAACCTGCAGTTGTGAATTTTTCTTTATTTCTCTTTCCCCACAAGGGAAAGAGTATGATTGGCCTGGCAGATGTGAATTCTACTTCCATCTATGCCAATTATCATTTGTGAAATTTAATCTCTTAATTTCTCTTTACACTTTTGTGGAATAGTAATTTCTTTCTCACAAGTGATAAATAAAATTTGAAAATGCTATGTAAGTTATTACAATATTGTGGCAAGGTATCCTATCTAATAATAGACAAATATGCAAATTGACCACACCTCCGACACACCCACAAGCCATGCCCACCATTCAATCAGAGTGAGTATGCAAATTAACCCAAACCAAGATGGCTACAGCCACAGAGAGCAAGGTTTCCTAGGTAACAGAGGAAGCCAAGCTTTCTGCCAGCCGTTGCAGGCCTAAGCCTCCACTCAAGCTACAAAGTTTCAATTATAGAAGGTAAACAAATTCAAACAAATGGCGGCAGAATGGAGCTTGAAAGAGCAGGCCAGGGTTGCCGCCGGCAACAGGGGAAGCAAAGCTTTCCACACACCCTGGCCGGGCCCATCCGCTTAAGGCAACAAAGTTTCAATTATAACCCCAACACAAATGGCTGCCTGCCTCGGAGAGAGCCCCAGGCTTGGCTCTGCTCCAGGCTACAAAGTTTCAATTGTAGAAGGAAAATATATTCCAGATACCAGGGCCTCCGCTTGCGTTGCCAGGGAGCGTGGCCCGCCTGAAAACCACCACAGGCCCCTCGCTCAGGCCACCCCACGCCCCAAGGGAACCCCCACCCTGATCCGGGACGCCCTTCAGGGCAAACCAGCTGGCCCCCACCCATGTACCAGGCCTCTATCCTATCTAATAAACGAGTAATATGCAGATTGATCATCACTGCAACACACAATATAGCTGCCCCCAAGTGGTCAAAGATCCTGCCCCCATGTGGACACAGGATGGCCACCACAAGATGGCTAGCAGGAGAGGGCAGTTGGGAGGCACCCGGCCTGCAAGGGAGGGCAGTTGAGAGGGACCCGGCCTGCAAGGGAGGGCAGTTGGAGGTGATCAACCCTGCAGGAGAGGGCAGTTAAGGGTGACCAGGCCGGCAGAGGAGGGAAGTTGGGGGCAAACAAGCTGGCAGCAGAGTGGTTAGGGGGTGATCAGGCTGGCAGGCAGAAGCGGTTAGGGGCAATCAGGAAGGCAGGCAGGCAAGCAGTTGGGAGCCAGCAGTCCTGGATTGTGAGAGGGATGTCCGACTGCCCAGATGTCTGACTAAACGGGCAGTTGGACATCCCTTGAGGGGTCCCATATTGGAGAGGGTACAGGCTGGGCTGAGGGACAACCCCCCTCCGTGCACGAATTTCGTGCACCGGGCCTCTAGTGGAAATATAAGAACATAGATGTCTTTAAGACTGTGTTAAGAAAATCAATATATTTATTAATTTGAAACCCACTAGTGTTTGTTACTTTTCTCCTTTAATATAAATTGCAAGATGTCAGAGGCATTAAATAATGTATGTACGTATTTAATACATTTAAAATATTGTTTGGCACATAGCAGCTGTCTATATATTAGATACTGTTTCTATTAAGAAAGTGAATTTACATGAATACCGTTTTTAAAAAATAAGGAAAAAGGATACTTGATTCATAAGTTTGTTATAATTATTAAATATAAATAAATTGTAGTGTTTTAATCTTAAATTTTTTGAACTCAATCTTGTTCTGAGCATGTGCATGTTCTGATCATAAACAAATAATAATTTCTTATATCATAACTGAACACAATTTCAAGCTTAAAGCAATGAAATATACTATTCTTAGGGTCTTCAACCAATTTAAGAGGGAAGCTCAAGGCTTTACTACTATTCTGTGTTCAACTCTCCAGTTGAACAGTATGTATTCCTTCATCTGATACTATGTGAAGGTCAAATAATAAATTATTTAAAAAATTAAACATTTTCTTATGGCTAAAAGTAATTCCAGCTGCATTTGGGCCCATGGCTAAGCATGGAGTCAACTTGCTTACAATAGGGGAAATAAATTGAACACCCATTAAGAGAGGAATAACTAAGCAGATTATGGCATATCAGATCAACAAAATTCCATATAATCTACATGGTTGCCACTTACTACTCTGAAACTTAGTAGAAACTAAAATTGTAAAAGTACATGGGATGTAAACCATATATCTAATGTATGTAGCACTTAGAAAGTAGAAATTACTGGGAGGCAATTTTATTCCTAAATTATTTTTCTTCCTCTGTTAGTATGTATAGTAGGTAGTAATGAAAGCTTAAAAAAGTAAGGAAGTAAACTAATTAAAAAATGAAATAAGAAAGAAAATGAAATATACTTTAGGTAGTTCTCCTTTCTGGTTATAGTTTATGCTTTATCATGTCATAGTAATAAGAATATCCTCTTTCCCAGTGTTAGTTATATTATTAAAGACCCCCTGTTTTAGAAATTAGAAGACTATTTTTTCTCAATAATTTTTTTTTAATATTCTCATTCCATTTTTAACAATTTTTTCATACAAAATGTTACTGATAAGGACCTTATACATTAATTCAAGATTGTTTATTTAGTTCCTAAGACACTGTTATTGGTGCTGGGAACATAGCACATTATTTATTAACTAGGGGCCCAGTGCACGAATTTATGTTTCTTGAAAGGAACTGCGGGCCGTGAGCCTATGGTGGGCACAGGGGCGGGTCTTGGCCCATCCTCTGCAGCCCCACACGCTGTGGCCTTCTATCCCGTCTGCAGGTAGCCCCACACCTGCTCTGCCTCTCCCACTCTGCTGCTCCCAGGAGCTGGTGGTGCCAGCCCCGCTCGCACCCGCTGACGGCGTGGAGCTATTGGGGCTGGCGCTGTCAGTGGGTGTGAGCGTGGCTGCTACCCAAATCACTCCTCAGGAGCAGGGGGAGGTGGTGAAGCCCTCGGGCGATTAGAGCCATCAGCCACTGCTTGCACCCACTGACGGAGCCAAGCGAGGCAGTGGGTGTGAGTGGGGCCAGCGCCAGTAGCAGGTGCTAGTGCTGGGTGGGACTGCCGTGCTCTGGAGCAAAGAATTTTCAGTAACCACCAGAGGCTTGCCCTGATGACAGCAACTGGCGCACCGCCTTGGTTTGGCGCTCCGCTCACCTGCTCTACCATTCTGCTGCTGTGGCCGACGCCTGCCATGTTCCGTGCTCTGCCGCCTGCTGCCGATGGCCTACCATGTTCCATGTGTGCCCCTTGGTGGTCAGCGCACATCATAGTGACCAGTTGTTCAGTTGTTCTGCTGTTCGGTCTATTTGCATATTAGCCTTTTATTATATAAGATGTGAAGCTTCTTTACTTATTCTAGGGAACCAGTAACCATATTAGAAAAAAAAAAGTCTTAAGTTCTCAAGAAGTACATATAATAAACAGTGGTAAAGTCTAGTTAGTATGAGAACTTACTTAGTGCCTAGATCTTTTCTATAATTGGATCTTCTGTTTGCTTTATATTATAATCAGTTAACAGTAGATGTTTCTACATATTCAGAGAAATGTTTTCTTCTTGCTATTTCTCCTAAGAATCTGTGTTTCAGCATGCATACCACCTATTCAGCTAACATTTTGTCATCCATCTGTTGCATCTAAGCTGTCCTGAAGTTGTTGATCCAATATTTTGTCATTTATGATATTTATGTTGTTAAGCAACTTTGAAGTTAATAAATAAGTTTTAAAAATAAGGCAATGAACTTCAACACTTTAGGCTACTTATGTATAAGTCTACTGTATTAGAAATTATTCAACATATCAATATAATTCTTTCATTAAAATTTTTATATTGATTTCAGAGAGGAAAGAGAGAGATAGAAACATCAATGATGAAAGAGAATCATTGATCACTGCCTCCTGTACGCCCAACTGGGGATCAAGCCTGTGACCAGGGCATTGCCTTGATCAGGAATTGAACCGTGACCTCCTGGTTCGCAGGTTGATGCTCAACCACTGAGCCATGCAGGCCGGGCCTTTCATTTTCAATAAGTGTATTCTGGGTATGTTAATCTTCTAAGACTGCCATAACAAAATACCACAGACTAGGACAGACTATGTAGCTTAAAAAACAAATTTATTTTCTTACAATTCTTCAGGCTGCAAGTCTAAGATCAAGGTGTGGGTGGGGTTGCTTTCTCCTGAGGCTTTGTCAGCTTGCAGATGGGTCTGTCTTTTTGTTGTATTCTCACTTGGCTTTCTACTGTTCATAGGTGCCTTTAGTGTGTCTTCCTCTTTTAGAAGACACCAGTCCTATTGGAGTAGGGCCCCATCTCATTATGACCTCACTTAACCTTAATTATCTCTTTAAAGGTCCTATGTCCAAATATAGTCACACTGAGGGCTAGAGCTTCAACATATAATCTTAAGGGGGATATATTTCAGTCTGTAACATCAAGGAACAAAGTTCTCAACAATTATGAGGTTATTAATGCACTATATTAGTGTGAAATTTAAAATGTTGCATGACATAGTCACAAATATGCTCAACTTTAAAATGCTTGGTTTGTCAACCTCTGGGTACTTTATACACATTTATCTGGTTTAATCCTCTGAATAATCCTGTGGGGGTAGTTATTCTCATTGTAAAAGTAAGGAAGTAGAAACTCAGAAAGGTTTAGTTACTTCCCTATGACTACCCAGCTAGTCAGTGGTGAGTCCCAGGTCTTTCTTATTCCAGGTCCCTTTTCTTACCCTTCCATTTTTGTGGATCTCTGAGCATATGGTGTTTGAGAGGTTTTCAAGAACCTGGGAGTTTCTGCCCAATGAGCACCGCAGAATAATGGAGCAAGAGGAATATAGGAGTAGAGATCAGCACATGGAAGTTGGAGCCAAGGAGTAGATGAAATCACTCAGATGTGTGTGTGTGTGTGTGTGTGTGTACGCTCATGGGAGGTATAGTGTGGAAGCAGTCAGAATGTTAAGAGTAGTGTCCTGACCTTGGCACATTTGATCATTCTTATTCCAGGCTTATCAGAGGCTATTAGCTGAACCACTCAACTTTCATTATTATACACTTAGAGTTTACCTATAGTGGTGGCAAGTTTAATGTTCTTACTTTATATACACACCGCCGCTGCTGCTGCTGGGGCTTGAGGTGCTGACGGAAGCTGCAGGGCGTGCGTGCGACCTACCTGCCCTGGTGTGAGTGGCCCTGAGCAGGCAGCGCATTCCATCAGCGGCCCCATCAACGGCCAGCCAGGCTTACACGCATGGAGGTGAAGTCGCTGGCACCTGCTTTCCTGCAGGCCTGAGCCCTTGAGCAGCTGGGGATAAGCTGGGGATCCCAGCGGCCTGACAGCCAGGTGCGTTTGGCCTGGGGACTGACGAACGGGCAGAAGATGGCCCTGATCGCAGGAGGCTAGGCCCTCGGGACCCTACCCGCACGATTTTGTGCGCTGGGCCTCTAGTCTTACATAAGTGGAATCATATAATATTTGTCCTTGTGTATAATTTAGTTGTTTTGAGTATATTCAGAGTTGTACAGCCACACTGCAATAAATTTTATAACACCAGAAAAGAAACTCAGTACCTTTTAGCAGTCACTTCCCAACATGCCCTTAACCCAGTGGTTGGCAAACTGATTAGTCAACAGAGCCAAATATCAACAGTACAACGATTGAAATTACTTTTGAGAGCCAAATTTTTTAAACTTAAACTTCTTCTAACGCCACTTCTTCAAAATAGACTCGCCTAGGCCGTGGTATTTTGTGGAAGAGCCACACTCAAGGGGTCAAAGAGCCGCATGTGGCTTGCGAGCCACAGTTTGCCGACCATGGCTTTAACCCTCCATCAGTGTTTGTGGGTTTATTCCCAGATCCAGTTTTTGTTTTTGTTTTGTTAAAGATAGGCAGAGTCCATAGGTAACCACTAATGTACTTTTTGTCTCCATAGATTTATAGATTTGCCTATAGATTTCATATAATGGAATCATACAATGTGGGCCTTTGTGTTTGGCCTTTTTTTTTTTTTTTTTTTAACTATTCTGTGCTTTCTTCTAGCACTCATATGGGTTTGCTTTATGCCTGTCAATCTTTGTTATTTTATTTCATTTTTTAAATATATTTTATTGATTTTTTTACAGAGAGGAAGGGAGAGGGATAGTTAGAAACATCGATGAGAGAGAAACATCAATCAGCTGCCTCCTGCACACCCCCTACTGGGGATGTGCCCACAACCAAGGTACATGCCCTTGACTGGAATCTAACCTGGGACCCTTCAGCCCCCAGGCCGACGCTCTATCCACTGAGCCAAACCAGTTAGGGCTGGCCTCTTTTTTTCTTTTTTTTTTTTTTTTTTTTTTAACTTGTGGACATTTTAATGAACTTCCCTCTGTGTAGCTTCAAGCTACTAGGACACAGGCCCCACCAACACCCTTAATCTTCTCAGCTCTTCTGCTGAAGACCTTGGCCTTCACAATGACAGGCTGCTTGGGAGCTTTCCCTTCCCCAGAACGTTGAGTAGCCCGATCGCACCGCATCAGTGATAGGAGCAGCTCCAGTCTTGCTTTTGGCAGCATTTACCTGTGTCTACTCACTGACCAGGGTCCACAGTCTTTCAAAGTTGACAGTTGAGAAGAAGTTCTGGTTCCTCTTTAAGTGGTAATGCCTCATACCAACTTTCCAAAAGGAACCTGGGTTGATATTTGTTGAACTTGATCCTGTGATGCAAGCCAGCAGCATAAACTGCCCCCCTCCCAGTCCTTCTTGTACTTACAGATGCGGCCGTGGCCGTGGGTCATGTGGCCCTGAAGTCTGGATGGCATGCCAATGGCTGAGATGCAAGAGCTGGCCTCTTTTATTTAGCATAATATTTTCAGGGTTCATCCATATTATAGCATCTATCAATACTTTTTCCTTTTTATAACTAAATAATATTCTATTATGTGGCTATACTACATTTTGATTTATGTATTCACCAGTTGATGGACATTGAATTGTCCTTTTTGGCTATTATGAACAATGCTGCTATGAAAATTCATGAATAAGTTTTTACACGGATATATGTTTTCATTTCTCTTGGATATATTTACACTTATATTTTGTAAAGGACATATCCTGATCCAAAATAATGATTTGGTGTTTTGAAACCTTAAGTCACATTTAGTTTTCCATTTGTTATCTAAACATGTGACGGTCTTGCTGTTTTATATCTATGTATTGGTTCATTTAATAAATATTTGTACAAAGTATTTATAATAGTTTAGTGTTAATCCAATAGTTTCAGTAATTAGCAATTTTTTACATCTGTGCAGAAAATAGAAACCGTATGTTTTTAGTTACGTGTGATTTAGTTTCCAACTAGAAGCTTGATTATATTGAACTTGTCGATTTGTCTTCATTGCCAGGATGATTGTCATATTTTTATCTGCCTGAGGCAGTTTGTAGTCAATTTCTCACGCTCAAGGCTGGTATATCTTTGTGAGGAAGCAAAGAGAAGAGTAATATGAGTAATGACTGAATCTATGATTATGAAACCTTATCCATGTGAGTATACAGGTTCTTAGTGACTGAGCTTTAGTCAGTAAACCACAGACATTTTTCCTGTCTTTCTCATGTGAATTTTCTCATTGACATATCCTTAATTACTTTTTCTCTTAGTTTTTGGATTTGTTGATGATTATTCACTTGTCTTTACAAAATAGAAATCTTGTGTTGTGTCCACGATCTTAGATGTTTTCACCAAAATGTCAAAATAGTTTGAAGCTTATGGAATACCAATTCAACTATAACTTAGCACAGCACATAACCATAACCATAACCATAACCTTGTTCAAAATAAAGGGTATTTTGAATGCTATGTGTGTGGTTTGTTGTTCTGGAGAAAAGTAGTATCTGGTGGTTAGAACATATGAGTTGTTGTCAGCATTTTGTGGGTTTATTCCCAGATCCAATTGTTGTGTTTTTGTTTTGTTTTGTTTTTTTTTTTAAGATAGGCAGGGTCCATGCCTGGTATATGTTTAGTGGAATGCTTTATATACTATGGATGTACTATAAACACTAATGAAGATTTTATACTATTGGCATAAAAATGTTCAATAAATTACTGACAATATATATTAAATAATGGTAGCTGTAATGGGTGCTTAGTGATTCTATTCTTTAAGCTTTCTTTGCAAAAGGTGTAATTAACATTCCTTCCAGTTAGTGATGGTATTTTAAGCAAACCATAAAGAACTTTGTGTGTGTGTGTGTGTGTGTGAGTGTGTGTGTGTGTGTGTGTGTGTGTATTATTGATTTCAGAGAGGAAGGGAGAGAGAGAAAGATAAAGAATTAATGATTGGCTGCCCCCTGCATGCCCCCTACTGGGAATCAAGCCCGCATCACCTGCATGTTCCCTGACTGGGAATCGAACTGTGACCTCCAGGTTCATAGGTCGATGCTTAACCCCTGAGCCACACTGGCAGGGCTATTAAAGAACTTCTTTAAAATTCTAAGTATTTAGACATTACTGTCTTTCTGAGGGACTGCTGAAAATCCTACCGTATTTTCCGGCGTATAAGACGACTTTTTAACCCAGGAAAATCTCAAAAGTCGGGGGTCGTCTTATACGCTGGGTGTCATCTTATAGGGTGGGTATATCCCAAACTCTATATTTTAACTGGAAAAGTTGGGGGTCGTCTTATACGCCCAGTCGTCTTATACGCCGGAAAATACGGTATGTAATGGAACTCATCCATTTTATAGTAGTACTTGCCAGAAATTCAGAATAAGGGACAAGCTTTAAATCTTAAGATTGTGTGATGATTCTAGTATGTGGAGGCTAGGCACTGATATTCTAGTATTTAAGTTTCATTTAGCTTCATCTTCTTGATAACATCCTAAACTGGAGTTTTAAAAAATAAGCCCTCTTGTAATATTATTGGTCCTTGAGCTGGACAGAGATGTTCTGTCCTTTAAATAAAGTAATAAAGGCCTCATCCTAGCTTATTAAAAACAGATAAATGGCATTAAAATATTTTTCAATTAAAATTTTATAAATATTTCTTAACATTTTGGTGCCCGGCTTCCTCAATGATAAAGTAAGGTTCTTAACTCATATTTCTTTATTTGATTACTTTATATTTAATGTCCACCATTGAGTTACTTTTTATCCTGTGACTTAATTTTAGGGCATGGCCTTTCAAACAGTGTTTTTTTTTAAATTCTTTATTGTTTAAAGTAAACAAACTTTTTATGAACACCCATTGTCCATAGTGAACGGGGGTTGGTTGCTAGTAGAAATATCATGATGGTAGCTGTTTTTTTTTTTAATCCTCTCTAGCCTTTATTCCAATTTGTTAGATTGACAAGGCTCAGATATTGCTATTAGTCCCTAGGTTGATACTGTATTCCTGTTTCTGTTTTCTGTAGAATTTTAAATGTATCATTTTGTTAAACTAGGAGGAATTTAATATTTCTTTGTGCAACCCATCTCTTCATTACATTTTTTTAACCAATGAGGAGTGTTCATTTAAACAATATAACAGAGTCATTTTTGTTATTGTTAGCCAGTTTTCTTTCTCAGCAATAGACTACTTCAAATATTAGATGTGAAAGAACCTTTTATCCAAGAGTAAGTGGAATTGGAATAATACCACTTAAAATAAATCATTTAAAGCAGTTGCCTGAATTTCATACTAAGTACATATTAATATATACATGTGTGTATGGGGGTGTAGAGGATGATTAGGAATTTATCATTAAAAAATATGAAGTGGACCCGGCCAGTGTGGCTCAGTGGTTGAACATCGAACTATGAACCAGGAGGTCACGGTCAATTCCAGGTCAGGGCATCTGTCCGGGTTGCGGTCTTGATCCCTAGAGTGGGGTGTGCAGGAGGCAACCGATCAATAATTCTCTCTCATCATTGTTCTGGTTTAACAACACAGTTTTAAAATAAAAGTGTAGGACATAACATGCAAGAAAGAATAAATAAATTTCAATTTATAAATAAAATGAAAAATTAGGATGAATTTATGAATATATCTGAATATTTACATTTTGATAATCATGCTTTCTCTGGAGTGCTACATGTTAACATTTTAAATGGGTATTATTGATGTAAATTGTGTCTATACTTGGGATCAGATACAGAGTGCTGAGTATTAAAGAATGAAGCATTCTCGATGTACAGATATCCAAAGATCTCTGAGCTATAACATGAGCAGCAAAGGTGTTTTTGTTTAGTTCTTTATAGTTTTCAAACCCTTTCAAATGTGTTATTTGATAATAAGTGCATTGTGAAAAAAATAAGTTCACTTTGTGTATGGGGAGAAACACTTTATATATGAGAAAAATTCCACAAGGAAGCTCTTTCCTCTTTTAAGGCAACTCTGGATTTGGATATGAGAGATGGGTGACCCTGAGAGTTAGAACTGAATCCTTCACTAGTCTCATATATCTGTCTGCCTATCTTTACATTAATTTAACTAGAATAAGTTGGGCCTTGATCCTGGGTAAGATTCAATAACTTTTACTTAATATCGTCCCTTCCTCTGTCAGAGATGGATGACCAAACATTGCACTGGGAAGTGAGTGTAGGGTGGCAAACAACCTACCAACATATCATTGCAGTGTTTTGGGCAACATTACTTACTCTTCATGTGATAACTATTCAATGCAAATAATAAAAGTACAGATGAATTTCGCCCTCCTCCCCCAAAACATACACATATGGAGAGGGACATGCAGATGCTATAATTGGACCACTTAGTCTGAAAAGCTCTTTCCATATGATTTTTCTTCGTTCTCTTGCTATGGTGTTTACCTGTAGCTCTCTCCTTGTTCAACTGGTCACTCACGACGGGACCCCTATGCAAAGCCTTTTTTCATCCACAGGTTTTTTGATTTGTTCATAGTTTTTTAAAAAAATATTTTTTATTGATTTCAGAGAGGGAGAGAGAGATAGAAACATCAATGATGAGAGAGAATCATTGATCGGCTGCCTCCTGCACGCCCCCTACTCGGGACCGAGCCCACAACCCAGGCATGTGCCCTTCACCGGAATCGAACCTGGGACCCTTCAGTCTGCAGGTCAATGCTCTATCCACTGAGCCAAACCCGGCAGAGCAATTTGTTCATAGTTTGTTTTTAGTTTTCTTAGTGGTTGCTCTAGAGCAGTGGTTCGTGGTTCTCAACCTTCCTAATGCCGCGACCCTTTAATACAGTTCCTCATGTTGTGGTGACTCCCAACCATAAAATTATTTTCGCTGCTACTTCATAACTGTAATTTTGCTACTGTTATGAATCATAACGTAAATATCTGATACACAGAATGTCTTAGGCAACCCCTGTGAAAGGGTCGTTCGACCCCCAAAGGGGTCGCGACCCACAGGTTGAGAACCGCTGCTCTAGAGGTAGTATAATATTCGTATGTGACCTCACAGTTTACTGGTATCAGCATTTTATCACTTTAAGTATAGTGTAGAAACCTTCTATTTAGGTCTGCCTACCTTTCCCACTTTAAAATATTGTCTTGAGTATCAGATGGTATTATAATTTTTGCTTTAATAAAATATTTATAAACTCCTGAGGATGATAGAATATATCCTCATATTTCTGCTCTTTTTATTATTCTTTCTTCCTTTCTAATACTCTAAAATTTCTTTTCATTATTTTCTCTCTGAAGAATTCTCTTTTGCCATTTTTTAAATTAAATATATTTTTATTGATTTCAGAGAGGAAGGGGAAGAGAGAGAGAGATAGAAACACCAGTGATGAGTGAAAATCATTGATTGGCTGCCTCCTGCATGTCCCACACTGGGGATCTAGCCTGAAACCCAGGTGTGTGCCCTGACGGGGAATTGAACCGTGATCTCCTAGTTCATAGGTTTAGAGCTTTCCTTCAACTGAGAATGCCTTAATTTCCCCTTCATTTCACAAGGATAATTTCATCAGGTATAGAATTTGAAGTTGACAGTTTTCTCTTAGCATTTGAAAAATCTTGTTCCACTTACTTTAAGGTTTTAGATGAGAAATTGTCATTTGGATTGTTGTTTCCCTAGAGGTACCATGTCATTTTTTTCTGACTGCTTTCACAACTTGTTTTTTGTCTTTAGTTTTCAGAAGTTAATTATGATGGGTCTTGTCTTGGATTTCTTTGGGTTTACTCAGCTTCTTTTTTTTTTTTGTTAATCCTCATCCAAGGGGTAGTTTTTCCACTGATATTTTTTCTTTCTTTTTTTTTTTTTAGAAAGGGTGGAAATGAGGGAGTGAAAGGGGAGAGAGAGAGAAACAGAAACATCGATGTGAAAGAGACACATCGATTGGTTGCCTCCTGCATGCACCTTGACTTGGGCCGGGGATTGAACCTGCAACCCAGGTATGTGCCCTTGACCAGGAATCAAACCTGTGACCCTTTGGTCCTCGAGCTAATGCTCTAACCACTGAATCACATCGGCCAGGGCAACTCAGCTTCTTGAATCTGGAGGCTTATGTCTTTTGCCTACCCTTTTGGGAGGTCTTCAGCCATTATTTTTTCCAAATACTCTTCTGTCTACTCTATTTCTCCTCTCCTGGAATGCCACTGATAGAAGTATTAGATCTTTTGATACAGGTCTTTTTAATATTTATTTTTTCAGTCTCTTTTTTCTTTGTTGTTAATATACAGTAAATTCTGTTTTTCTGTCCTAAATTTTGCTGATACTGTCTTCTGTCATCTCCATTCTACTATTGTAGTTCTGCTGTTGTATTTTTGGTTCTATAATTTTCATGCAGTTTTTAAATAAATTCTATTTCTTTGCTAAGATATTCTATTTTTTTAAAATTTGTCCCAAGGTAATTTCCAATTGATTGTGAAGCTTTTTATGATGCCTGCTTTAAATTCCTTCTCAGATTATTAAAACATCTGAGTCATCTTAGTTGATTGATTTTTGCATTCATGCTGTGATATTCTTGTTTCTTGGTATGATGGATGATTTTTTTTAATTGAATCTTGAACATTTTGGCTGTTAATTGTAGGTCCAGTTTAAGTCTTTTATTTTAGCAGGCTGCCAACCTATTTATGTTTAGCTTGTAGCTACAAGCCTAATGTTAAAGGGTATGGTTCCTATGAGAATTTAATTTTCAGAATTTTTGCAGCACTATTTTGGTCTTCTTGGTTTATATGGGCCTCCTACTCATTTCTGCTGGAGCTGGCTGGGGGAGCAGCTGGAGCTTTTCCAGAACAGGCCATCTGTGCCTCTAGGAAGGAGAAGGGAGTCTCCAGCATGGGGACAGGCCTTCTGGGCTGGGATGCTGTGACAAGATCCCCTGCATCTGGGAGATGGAGAACAGTCCCCCAGGCTGGACAATCCCCTCTTTTCAGGATCCCCTCCCCTTCACCTCTGTCCCCTGCTACCTGGTATGTCTTGGTGAGGGAGGGTTGTCTCAGGTCTGGAGGGGAAGGGGTATGTGGTTCCCTTGGCTGCTCACTGTTTGCAGGCCTCCCACCATACTCCCAGGTTAGTACTGTCGGGCTTGCCTAGTGTTGTCAAAGGAATGAGACAACCCAGAATGCTTTCTATTGCTTGGGGCAAGGCTTTGGGTCACCTTCTTCTGTTGAACCCGGGATTATAAGATGTCCTGCCATTGTGTTGTTTCTCAAGTCAGTCTTCTTTCTGTTTTCAGCTTTCTGTTTTCAGAGTTCTATGGCTACCTTTTTAAGTTCCAAAGTGTAGTTTCATTTAGCAGGCACCAGTATAAAAAAAATGAGTGTATGCCATTGTCTGGCCCAAGACTCTTTCTTAATCCTTTGTTAATCATATTTTTCTTTAGACTGCCTAACCTGTCATAATCTATATCAAATTTCTGCAGTTGTTAAATGATATAACTCTTCTATAGCCTTACTTATCAGAACTTTTGTATATGAAATATGAGTTCTTTTCTATCATAGCTCTCATCAGCTTTATAAAATCCTATTTTGCAAGATTAGCAATTTGACTATGCAGTGACTTTGTACTCATACAGGATTCAAAAATGATCAAGAAAGGTTCAGGGCTGAATAGTATACAGGCAAGGGTTGATTTATATAAGAGGTAATTTAACTCGTGAAATTATTGTTTTCAGTAAAATTTTAGTTTTATCTGTGAAGACTACAGTGAATACTTATATAAGCAAAAATTTACCTATATATTTATGTCCTTATACTTTATTTTTTAATTGAAAGTTCTCTAATATTTTTATTATACAGATGAGTAAAATAAAGTTAAAAGAAGACTAAAAAAATGACTATATAACGATCTCCTTACAATCTAAACAGAGAAGCTTTGCAAAGGTTGGAAAGGGGTACTGTTAATTACTTTAGGACAACAAGGTGTAATCTGGATCACGTGATCATTCAACCTAGATCAAATTGCTGGTTAGTACAAAATCTTGTTTTATGAGACCCCAAATATCCTGATTCCTGTGCATGGCCCCAATGTAGCATAGCATTATGGTTATGATCATATAGAGTCATATTACTTTGGTTTACATCCTAACTTTACTAGTTATTAACAGTGTGGCTGTGATCAATTTACTCAAGTTCTCTGTGCCTCAATTTCTTTATATGTAATATGGGAGTAATGATAGTACCCACCTTACAGGGATGCTATGAGGCTTAAATGAGATTAGGCATGCTGGTGCTGTTATTACTGTTATTTTAAAATATTACATTAGAAAAGGCAAGGGCTAATTGAGAACTAGTAGCTTTAGTGTGAGATTAAGAGCCATGAGTCTGGGGTTCTGTTTCTGTTTTGCTCCTGACTCATTTGGACTCTTTGGGAAACTGCTTAACTTTTTTTGTGGCTAAAACTTGCCATCTTAAAGCTAGAAGAATCTTGCTATCTGCTCACTTTATGTAAAATGGTAAAGAAATTTTTGGAAAATGCTTTGTGATCTATAGGAAAAGGTGCTTCATAAGCACATAACTTTATTCATCTCAGCATTGCCATTAACTTGCTCATTAAATATGTATGGCTTCTAATTTGCTTAACTAGTAATCCAAAATTATATTAATGTATAATGTGCGGGTGTTGCCACTTCCGTTAGAACATTTCCTTTTGTGTTTTCTCATAACTTAAAAAATATAGATACTTGCTGCCACATTATATTAGAAATATGTGTAAAAATCAGTATGTATAAATTATTGATAATGACTGAACAATAATTTCTCATTTTTCTACTTAGTTTTAATTAAAATGTAGCTTTGATTCTTTTTAAAGAACAAAAGAAGATAGAAGTAGGGACAAAGAATGGTTGATTAATTATAATGAGAATAGAATATGGACTAAACTGTACCTTAAAAGAACACTTAGCCTTTTCTCCTGCCACAGTAGAATTATATTTTAATGAATTCAGTTGAATAATCAGTGATTAAGTAGCTACCATGGAAAAAAGTGAGAGTTTTAGTAGGGAAAATATATGACTATTTACTTTGTTCTTTCATTATCATTAATGGTATAGGTAATCTTTTCAAAGTTTGTGGCAAGTAGAGGCAGTATGTGAAATGAAATCTTATACAACATTTTGATTATTTTGAATTAGCTAGACTCAGCTAAATGTTTTTATGAGGTTTAAAGAGTTACATGGTCAGTTCAGAAAAGACATATACATAAAAGTTTCAATTTTGCCAAATTGATTTCTTATTGAGGTCCAGAATCAGTGCTAATTTAAAATTTTTTGATAAAGGTAAAAAAGTTTTGTTATTTAAGAGGATAAAGCACTTGAAAACTTGTATAGTCTGAAAAATGTTTTGGGAGTCTTTTTGTTCAAATAATTTTCCTATAATTTACTTTGAGATTATGACTTGTACTGAATGATTTTCATTTCGTGATTATGAGAAATTGAAAGTATTCAAGATTTGAAAATAAAATTAAGTGGAAAATTATATTCTTAACCTACAAATTATTGCATTTTAAATGTAAAATTAGTACTATAATAAAAATCCAGGTGTAGATTTATTCTCTTATAGTTCAGGAGGCCAGAAGTCTATGAAATTTAGGTGTCAACAGGGTTGGTTCCTTTTGCGGGTCCAGAGGGAGAATCTGTTCTGTGCCTCTCACCCAGTTTCAGGTATTTTCTAGAAATTCTTGCCATTCCTTGGCTTCTAGCTCCATTACTATAGTCTGTGTCTCCATTATCACATGGCCATCTTTTTTGTGTGTCTCTTCTATGTCTCCATATCTCCCATTCCTCATAAGGACATGAGTCCTACTCCAGTATGAACTCTTCTTATCTTGACATTTTACTGGAAGGTCATCAGAGTAGTTAGGCAACAGAAAGAAGGAATAGGCATCCATATTGGGGAAAAAAGGAGTAAAACTATCTCTATTTGAAAATTACATGTTCAACTATAGTAATATCTTAAGAAATCCACTAAAAATTTGTTGAATATATGAATTCAACAAGGTTGCAGGGTGCAGGATAAATATACAAAAATCAATGGTATTTATGTATACTTGCAACAAGTAATCCAAAATGAAATTCAGAAAGCAATTCCATTCACAGTAGCATAAAAAATAATAAAATACTTAGGAATGAATTTAAAAAAGAAGTGCAGGATGTTTACTCTGAAGGCTTCAAACACAATTGAAAGAAATTAAAGATATACATTTTTTAAATCTTATGTTTATGAATTAGAAGACTTAATTTTAAGAAGCCATGCTCACTACACTGATCTACAGATTTAATGCAATCCTATCAGAATGCTAGCTATTTTTTGTTGAAATGATAAGCTAATTCTAAAATTCGTACGAAATTTCAAGGAACCAGAATATGCAAAACGTTCTTGAAAACGAAAAACAGCAACAACGACACAGTAGGAGGGCTGACATTGCCCAATTTTACAGTTACAAAGCAACAGTACAAGATAGTGTAGTATTTACTTAGGGATAGACATATATATCAATGGAATAAAATTGAGAGTCCAGAAATAAAACTGTGTGTTTAAGGTCAACTGATTTTGAAAAATGTTGCCTGTTTAACGCGGGAAAGAAAAACATTTTCAAAAATAGTGCTGGGACAACCAGGCTGGTGTGGCTCAGTAGTTGAGAGTCGGCCCATGAACCTGGAGGTCACAGTTCAGTTCCTGGACAGGGTACATGCCCAGATTGAGGGTTCAGTCCCCAATAGGAGGTGTGCAGAAGGCAGCCGATCGATGATTCTCTCTCATCCATGTTTCTGTCTCTCTATCCTTGTCTCTTCCTCTCTAAAATCAATAAAAATATATTTTTAAAAAATGGTGCTGGGACAGTTTGATAGGCACATGCAAAAATTGAAGTTTGACCTTTACTACCACACCAGATACATAATAAACTCAAAATGGATCAAAGCTCTTCATGTAGATGCTATAACTATAATATCCTTAGAAGAATTAATATGGAGGTATAGCTTCATGACCTAGGCTTTAGCAAAAGATTTCTAGATAAGATTCCAAAAGCCTGAGCAGCAAAAAAAAAAAAGTAGATAATTTGAACTTAATCAAAATTTAAACTTGAGTGCATTAAAGGATACCATTGAGAGAGTGAAAAGATAACCCCACAGAATGGGAGAAAATATTTGCAAATCAAGAATCTGATAAGCAGTTAATAAACAAAATATCCAGGAAACTCATACAACTCAATAAAAAACCTCACACCAAACAATTAAAAATTGGCGGAAGGATTTGAATAAACATTTTTTTTTTCAAATGACTGAATGGTATATGAAAAAGTGCTCAATATCACATAATCAGAAAAATTCAAATTAAAACCATGAGATAGCACCTCACACCTCTTATGGCTAGTATCAAAAAGACAAGAGAGAAAAAATTCTGCTTAGGAAGTGGATTAAAGAGAACCCCTTTGCACTGTTGATGGGAATATAAACTTGTACAGCCACTGTGGAAAACAGTGTGCGGTTCCCCACGAAATTAAAAATAGAACTACCATGTGATCCAGCAATCCAACTTCTGGGTTTCATATTCAAATGAAATGAAATCAATATCCTGAAGATAATCTATACTCCAATGTTCAATACAGCATTATTCACAATATTAACGATTTGAAAACAAATGTCTGTCTGTGGATGAATGGATAAAGAAAAAATATCCTATCTAATAATAGAGTAATATGCAAATAACCATCACTCCGCTACGCCCACGATTGGGCGGCGGAGGCTGGGGGGCGGGACTCGCAAGTCCCGCCCCCTGCGCCTCTCAACTGCCGGATGGGTCACTGCTGAGGGGAGACCCATCAGCATTCGCGGGTCCGGGGGTGGCGGCGGTGGCGGTGGCGGCGGCGGCGGCGGCGGCGGCGGCGGCACCCGGACCATCCCCATCAGCGTTCACGGACCCGCCTCCATGTAGCTGCACTGGGGCAGGGCCTGGTCAGCAGCCGCCGAGGCTGCTTCAAGGGCCAAAGAGGGAGGCAGGGCCAGACCCCAGTGGCCGCAGCTGCTGTGGGGCCCGGGGAGCCAGGCAGGGCTGGACAGGCAACCTCAGGGTGGGCCTGGGGATGGGTGCATCGGTGCAGCTTGACAGCAGACAGCAGGGCCTGCTTGGCGGTAGCTGCTGGCAACCCACAACAGGCAAGTGGGCCTGCAGGCAGAACCCAGCAGGGCCTGCTTGGCTGTTGACACGGCGACCCGGGAGCAGACAAGCACAGCTGCAGGCAGCACCCAGCAGGGCTTGCTTGCCCATCGCTATGGTGTGGAGCAGGCAAGCCCCTCAGAGAGCAGAGAACCACAGGGAGCGGGCCTAAGCCGTCAGCAGGACATGCCCTGAGGGCTCTCGGATTGGTGAGGGTACAGGTTGGGCTGAGGGACCCCCCCGTGCATGAATTTCATGCACCGGGCCTCTAGTGAATATATAAACAGGAATATTTTTCAACTTTGAAAAAGAAGGAAATCCTGCTATTTACAACAATATGGGTGAACCTGGAAGGCATTATGCTATGTGAAATAAGCCAGAGAAAGACAAACACTGCATTTTATCACATGTGGAATCTAATAAAAAACAACGAAGTTGAACTCATAGAAACAGAGTAGAATTATTATTGTCAGGGACTTGGGGGAAATATAGAAGTTGGTAAAAGTGTACAAACTTGCAGTTATAATATTAAGATCTTTGCATCTTATAATATATAACATGGCGATTATGTATAACATGGTAACCATGCTGGATAATACTATATTGTATAATTGCCATTTTCTACGAGAGTAGAATTTAAGTGTTTTCATTCCAAAATAAAAACATAAATATGTGAAGTAATGGATATGTTAACTTGGTGGAGGAATTCTTTTACCATGTATCAAATCATGTTGTATACTTTAAATATATTACAATTTTATATGTGAATCATATCTTGTTAAAGTTGACAAAACCCCACATTGACATACCACTTCATACATATTAGGATAGCTATTATTAAAGAACTAGAAGCCCGTTGCATGAAGTTTCGTGCAATAGACTTTTTTTCCTTCACCTGGCTGACGGCACCAGTTTTCCGCCAGCAGCAGTTTTCCTCTGGCCACCCACCGCAGATCAGAGCACCTCCAGCCAGCACGATCGGCCACCCTGAGAGGAACTCCGATTGGGAGGCGCTCCGATCGGCGGGTGGCCAGAGGAAAACTGCTGCTGGTGGAAAACTGGTGCCGGCAGCCACGCAATCGGCCACCAGCGTCTTCCGCCGGCCCCATGGGTCCTTCCGCAGCGCCGGCCATTTAGGCCAGCAGGAGGAGCGGGGGTCCGGGACTTGCGAGTCCCCGCCCCCCCCCCCCCCCCCCGCTCCTACCACCAGCCAATCGGCCACCCTGAGTTCTGCCCCCGTGCCTCCAGCCGGCCCAACTGTGGGCGTAGCGGAGTGATGCAATTTGCATATTACCTTTTTATTATGTAGGAAGGATAGATATTCTCTACATCCTCATTAACAAATATTGATGAGGATGTAGAGAAATTGAAACCCTCATACACTGCTGTTAGAAATGTAAAATGGTGTAGGTACTTTGGAAAACAACCTCACAGTTCCAACTAAACATAGAATAACTGTATGACTCAACAGTTGTACTTTTAGGTACTCAGGATAAATTAAAGCATATATCCACATAAAACTTGTGCACAAATGTTTATAGCAGCATTATTCATGAAAGCTGAAGGGTGGAAACAACTCAAATGTTTATTAACTGATGAATGGATCTGCATGTGGTATATCCATACAATGGTGTACTAAAACCTGCAACAACGTGGATGAGTCTTTAAAAATGTTATGCAAAATGAAAGGCACATATTATGTGATTTCCTTCATATGAAACATTTAAATAGGGAAATATATGGAGACACAAAATAGATTAGTGGTTTCTTAAGGTTGAGGAAGATGAGATGAAAGTAAGGGTAATAGTTAAAGCATGATGGAACTCCTTTTTGAAGTGATTAAAATGTTCTAATATCAACACAAGTGATAGTTGCACAAATTGTAATTATACCACAGACCATTGAATTGTGCACTTAAGTGGGTGGATTTTATTTTCTGAATTATATTTCAGTAAAGCTATTATAAAAGAATTGTCTGTTTTCCAAGGTAAATTACACATATTTGATGTTACCAATATTGTTTTAAAACTGTCATTGAATTTTCGAGTTTAGTATAGAATACAGCTACAAACAGCCTTAGCAAAGTCTGAGTTACTAAAACAACCACCAGAAAACTATTTTAGACCTAGTGATCTTACAAATTGCCTGAAATGTGAGATTTGCTTTGCCATCTTAATAGTTGGCAATTTTGCTTTTTAAAAATATATTTGGTAATCATTGTTTTAGCACACTCAGAGATTCAAGAAAGTTTGATGTCTTTTATCTTGTGTGTATATGTTTCTAGTTTTACCTTCTTATATAAGTCTTCATTTTGTTAACATTTTATAGAGTTCTAATTAAGACCTCAGCTCAATATTGTGCAAATCAAATTGTGTCAGTGACATGGTAAAACATCATTTATTAGTAACAGGTGTAAATTAAACCTGAATATGAAAGATGACACAATAATAAACCAGAGAAAGACATATAAAAGACTATTGTTCTTTAAAAAATGGGTTTAATAAGGATTTTTCTTCTTTTTTTTTTTTTAGTTTTAGCAAAGGGAGAAATATAATGGTATATTTTATGATTTTAGGGTCTTTTTTATTCATCTTATTCTTGATTAAGCTTTTTAGAATTAAGATATCTCAATATATTTAAATTTTTCATTATGTTTAACACTGACTTTTGCTCTCTGCTTTTAAAATCAATTAGATGTGTGATTCACACAAACCTTTTTAGAGTCTTTCAAAGAAGAAAGAAAACTTGTTAGCTTACAAGTAAAATTATTTTGCATTATTTTATTTCTATAACTCAAAGGTTTTCTATGTCCTAAATAAATAACTTCACTAAAATATCTGGAGTATTAGTTTCCTGATAGTCATACCATCATTTATAAGAAGTTTGCAGTTGTACCTGCATATAAATGTTGATTTGATAAAGATAGCCACCCTCACAAAATTCAACTTGACAGTGACTTGGAAAGCACAGAATCTATTTTTGGAGGCTTTAGGGGACTTATATAAAGCCCATAATGGCTTTCTAAAATTAAAAAAAAAAAAAAAGTCTTTTAAGAGCCCCGGCGAGGTAGCTTAGTTGGTTAGAGCATTGTCCTGATACGCCAAGGTTGCTGGTCTATTCCCAGTCAGGACACATACAAGAATCAACCAGTGAATGCATCAATAAGTGCAACAGTAAAATTGTTATCTTCCTTCCTTCCTCCTTCCCTCTTTCTCTCTCAAATCAAATAACATTTAAAATTTTTTAAAAATCTTCTATTTCTCTCCTATATTTTTAGTCTTGTAATCGACCCTTTATACACACCATTCAGTTCTTTATATTACTGTCTGTTAAAAAAATTTTTTAAGATGGTTAAAGAAACCATTTGCATAAGATTCTGACTTTTTAAAAATTAGAACAATGTAATATATATCTTTAAAAGTATCAAGTTATGTATAAGTTCCCTAAAATATACTTAATACTTAATAACATGACTTGAAATAGGCATCAAATACAACCTTCATCCAAAGGAGTTTGTAACAAAAAAGTTATTCTAAAAAATGCAAAACTGACTAAATAGAAACTCTCTTTGCCCTGTAATCTTGGCATTGTAACTGTCCAATATGAGGTAATATAAGAAGAGCCGATGAAAGGCATGGCTTTCCATTCCTATAGCTCAGAGCTCCCTGCTGCTGCCATCATCATCAAACAGCTCTTGCAAACTCTAATTGCATTCTGTAAATGCTCCCTATTTTTCTTGTTAGCTTCCAATCTGCATTTTGAAATACATGCTTAAAATATTTATCTCCTAAACAGAAAAATAAGAACTCTGGAACTGTCAAAACTCTCAATGGCACATGTAATGAATGGAAAACATTCCACAAATACAGTTGATGTAAAGACCATATAACTGTTTAGGTCTAGAGAGAGAGAGAGAGAAGAACTTAGGTATCAACCTTTTAAAACAATTTAGCCCTAAATACCATATTTTTTTAAATATATATTTTATTGATTTTTCACAGAGAGGAAGGGAGAGGGATAGAGAGCTAGAAACATCGATGAGAGAGAAACATCGACCAGCTGCCTCCTGCACGCCCCCTACCGGGGATGTGCCCGCAACCAATGTACATGCCCTCGACCGGAATCGAACCTGGGACCTTCCAGTCCACAGACCGACGCTCTATCCACTGAGCCAAACCGGTTTTGGCTAAATACCATATTTTTAAGGAGACCTTTGTAAAGGATTATAAACTTGTTTCACTTTTAACAGTAATATAGTTAACCTTTTTAGCCCGTGTTTTGTGTTGCAGTTAATTATTCTAACTAGAATAAACAAGTTCACATATAAATTTATAGGTGAATTCCAGGTAGATGTTAAGTAAGGAAAAATGACTTTTATATGGAAGTGATACAGGAAGAAATTATTTTTAAATATTACTAAATGGGTACTCTATAACAGCAGTGCATTATTGTAAGGATTAATCAGAAGTGTTTATGTGCATTGAATTTTAAAAATCTGTAATGTGTACTTTCATTAAAGGACTCCAGGCTGGCCTTTTGAGTCTCTCTATTAATAGGGCTATGTACATTCTTAATCCTCTCTTTTGCTGTCATTAAGTTGAGAATATAAAAATGAATAATCAAATGATTGAGGAATGTTGCTGAGTATATTATTTGGAAGAATTATTGGAGCAAAATCAGTACCCCTTCTCTGTTGGAAACAGTGACTTAAATAGAGGGAAAGTGGCAGGCTTCTGGTATTGTTAGGAAGGTTGTGCTCCTGAGCTTGTATAACTACTGGGTATTTAAAGTTCCCTGTATTCTTGGAAACATAAACTGTTTGTGATACCAATTGGTGCTTATATTTCAGTGATGTCATACAATTTACAGATTCACACAATGGATCTCTTGTTTGTGGATCTACACAGGAGTTCAGGTAGTTTTGGAAAAGCAAAGAAACTGAGGCTTAAGAGTGTGTGAGTGAGAAAGAAAAAGGGGGAGAGGGGAAGCGGGGATGGAGAAAGAGGGAGAGTGAGAGAGTTTTTTTTCAGGCTTTAATTTTACAAATCAGTGACAACTTTACTATCCATTCCGTAATCCTTTGAGTTTGGATTCAACTTTTTGAAAAAGCAAAAAACATCACCCACCAAATTTCTTATTGTTTTACACTCTTGTGGTTGCATTTGAGAAGTATATACACATTTTTGTACTAATAAAAACTTACAGAAAAACAGATGAGGATTAATTGCTCTTCTCAAGTTTACCCATCATAGTAAGAGGCTTATAGAGCCGGGAGTATTTAAAACAATTGGTAGATTAACACAGTGCCATTAAAAGGATTATTTTCTCTCTGAGTGGTTCAGTTGGTTGGAGCATTGTCCTGTACACTGAAAGGTGGTGAGTTCCATTCCCAGTAACAATTTAGCGCTCTCTCTCTCGCTTTCTCTTTCTCTCTCTCTCAAAATCAATGAAAAACATATCCTCAGGTGAGAATTTAAAAAGCAAGGGTGGGGGGAGATATGTCGATTCATGGCACAGGGTGTACTAGAACCTGTTCAGTGGTACCAAATGGAAGTTTTCTTTTGTTAGAGCAAACTCGTGTAGTTTGGTGTGTTTTTAAAAAAAGTATTTTTTTTTATTGATTTCAGAGAGGAAGGAAGAGGGAGAGAGAGATAGAAGCATTAATGATGAGAGAGAATCATTGATTGTCTGCCTCCTGCACCCAGCCTAATGGGGATTGAGCCCACAATCTGGGCATGTGCCCTGACTGGGAATTGAATTGTGACCTCCTGGTTCATAGGTCAACGCTCAACAACTGAGCCATGTCGGTTGGGCTAGTTTGGGATTTCCCCAGAATATTGCCAAGGAAATATTTATTTACATATATTATATAATCCTGAAGGTCATTCACAGTTTAAACCTGTTTTTTCTCTGACATTTTATTACAGTATTTTTAGCATCAATAGTTTTGAATTGGAATAAGAAATGAATTTGTTATATCAAATGTGTGAAGTAAAAAGAATAATGAGAACTAACATTTATTGTAGGCTTACAATATGCTAGGTACTGTTCTAAATGCTTGAAATTTTTCTTTTAATCCTCACCACATCCCTGTGAGGTAGAAACGATATTGTTCCTATTATAACGATGAGGAAACTGAAGCACCAAGGGGTTAAGTATCTTGACTAGAGTTGCACAGCTGGTAAGCAGAAGAGCAGGGATTCCTTTGTAAGCAGTTTGATTCCAGAGTCTGTACTCTTAACCATCTGATCATGATGCTTCTCAGTAGCAATGATAATGAGAGCTAACATTTATTGAGCATTTTTCTCTGTGCCAGAAATTGAGAAATTGTTCTCCACTTCCTCTATTGTGTTAACTCACTCAAATAACCTAAATTGGGGACATGGGTTTCATTCTGCTAAATTTCTGTGCTTTGGTAGCCTCTTCTTAAAGATCTTTTCAAACACTTCATATGTGCTGAGGAGTAGCTGTCAAATACAACCACCCTAACTTCCTCACCATAGTTGTATATTTTCTAATGTTCAATGTATTTAGTGTTCAGTGTTCAATAATTCAATTTATCTTTAAAAATTAGTACACAGTATTAAAAATGTATATATTTAAAGTCAGTATTCAGTACTTATACATTTTTTAGTCAGTATTCAATTGGATTAGGCATGGGTGAATACCATTTTGCATTTCCTTTTTATGTTATTATTATTTGGTTAAGAATTGCCTTATTTCTTAATTTGTAGCTATTACTTATTCCTCTATTCTTGTGGGATTTTTGTCAGTTTCTCTCTGTCAGAATTTCTCCCTCTCTTACTCTCTCTCTCTCTCTCTCTCTCTCTCTCTCTCTCTATATATATATATATATATATATATATATAATATCTTTACTGTAGTATTGGGGTTTTGAGACGGAGTGAAATTATGTATGTTCAACCTGCCATTTTAACCTAGTACCTGCCACATATTTCTTAAAATATTAGTAAGACATTTGAGGAGCCTTTGAAGCAATTCTAGGTTCTTCTATAGGTGAGGGTAGATGTTTGGACCTAGATACACAGATCTAATTTTTAACTTGATTTTTTTTTCTTTTGACTGGATATGACCCAAACTATGTTCATTGGCTTTTCCCTCAAACCTGATCTTCTTACAGAATTTCTAATCTCAGTAAATGAAACCTCCATCCATCTCTCAACAAAAATGCAAATCAGTGGTGTCACTTCTCTGTTTAAAACCCTTCAGGGGCTTCCTTTCCTTCCTAGGATCAAGATCAACTTTTTTAAACCTTGTTTATAGGTCTCTGTTGATTTTGGCCCAGACTGTTTCACCAGTCTCCTATCACTACACTTAACCTCCTTGCTCCCTATGCATCAGACAGAGGGGCCTCCTTTTCAGATTGTTGGAGAAGTAGAACCATTTTCTTCCTCAAGGGCTTTTGGGCCTGTGATTTGATTTGCCTGAAATGCTAATACAGTTATCCCTCAGTTTCCACTGTGGATTTGTTCCATGACCCTTTGCAGATACTAATATCCCTGGATGCTCAAGTTCTTTATCTAAAACTAGAGACCCAGTGCATAAAATTTGTGCACGGGTAGGGTCCCTAGGCCTGGCCAGTGATCAGGGCTGATCGGGGCCTTCTGGCTGCTGGCTGGGGCCTCCCTTCCCTACTGCCGACTGCTGGCCGGGGCCTTCCTTCATTCTGTGCCACGCTCCCCTCCCCCCACCCGGTAGTCAGCACATGTCATAGCAAGCGAATAAGCTCCCAGTCTCCCGGTTGAACTCCCGAGGGACACTTTGCATATTAGCCATATATATATATATATATATATGGCATAGTATTTGCATATAACCTACATACATCCTCCTATATACTTTAAATAATCCTTAGATTACTTATAATACCTAATACAGTGTAAATGTTATGTAATAGTGTGTGTCATTCATCTGAGAATTTGGACTAAATATCATCCCGTAGCATTTCTTTTCTCAGCAGGATTGTGTTCTGTGATCATGTTGTTTAAAGGTTTCATGTAATCTGAATATCTTTTAAGATAATGGGAAGGCTCAGGAAATTCATACGGACTTGTTTAGGGAATAATGACAAGAAGAAAATCTGTACATGTTCACTACAGATGCAGCCATCGTAGGCCTAACTACATACTACACATCAGCAACAACGTTTTTTTCTAATATCTTCATTTGCTGTTGGTTTAATCTATGGAAGCAGAGGGGGTCATCCGTACTTACATTCTCCTCCACCTACTGCTTCCAGACCAAGTCCATTGTCCTTTTTATATGCTCTCACAGCACTCTGTACTGCATCGTTACCATAATTGTTTAAATTAAGTGTATACTAATTGTGCAGTATTTGACCTCTCTTCTAAATTTAAGTTTCATTAGTTCAGTGACTAGGTCTGTCTTGTTCACTGTTATATTCCCAGGCTTGAGTACACAGTAAATAAATACTTACAGAATTTAAAACACAACAAGGGGAAGTTATATTAATATGCTAGAAAAAATCATACATTGTATATTAAATAACTAAGTTCAAAGATACCTGAACTAGGTGTGTCATTTTTGAGCAAGTAATTTTATGTCTCTAAGTCTCATTTTATTAATCTATGAATTGAGGGAATGTGATTTATTGACCTTGAAGATATCTTTCAACTCTGATTTGTTTCCTAAAGGATCTCTCTCTTCCTCTTCTGTGCATTTTTTTTCCTGTTGACCTTTATTTTTGTTTATTCTCCTACTTAATGCTCATCATTATTTGATTTTCTAGATTCATTCTTCTCTCTTTACTGTCTGTAATGTGCATGTATTCTTTGATATCTGAATTCTCAACATCCAAATATTTGCCACAGTGACTTGGAAATATTTAATCTAAAATTGACTCTCCAAATTAAAATATTGTTCTGGCCCAAAACATTAAGTTGCACATGAACCTGGGCGAGAGAATATATAGTAGACTGTTTCTTATATAATTTGCTTTCCCAACAGGATGTATTTTGTAATTATGTTGTTTAAAGGTTTCATGCAATCTGAATATCTTTTAAGATAATGGGAAAGCTTGTGAAAAGTAAGTGAGCCTAGGAGGATTAGAAAAGCTCTTAGGTTAGAAGAAAAGATGGAAATGATAAAGAGTAATGAGAGATAAGACAAAACAAAAAATGACATAAAAACTTGCCTGTGCATGAGTCCCCATGTAGTATGATTTTTACTTTATTTTGTGGGGAAAATAAAATTATAAAAATGTTGTTAGTTTAGAAAGCCTTGTTAATTTTATTTTATTGTGCTGTTTGCATCATTATAAATTACTAACAGATTATTGTTTATTTACCTTACAGTACATGCTTGCAGTATACAGAAAATGGAAATTATATCTGATACTCTACTGTGTACAAATGTACCCACTAACAAGTTAGTTGAATATAAATGATTTTGTATGCTTATTTTTAAATATGAAATTTTTGGTGGATTGCATATAGGGTTATGATTTTAAGGATACTTAACAGTATTTGGGGAAATTAATTGGGAGTTTTAAATGTGTTTGAACTACATTATTCTTTGTCCACTTAAAATCACAAATGGTCTCTTGTTACATGAAAATTTGCCATCTAACACATTTTCAGGAATGAATTAGATTTGTATAAGAGGGATGTTTGTTCTACTTGTGTTGGTTGTATTGAAGAGAAAAAGCTAAGTGCTTGCTTTTACTGCTTTATAGTCTCATATTGTAGGTGTGCATTCTCGCCTACTCATTTGAGGTCAGTGGTTTAAGTTTTATGCAGTCTACCTTCTTCTGTTCTCTTAGATAGATACTCTCACAGTATTGACTGTATAACCAATCGCTAAAACCTCAGAAACTGATCCCTCAAAAGTGGTAAACTATTTATGCATTTTCCCCCTTTTCCATTAAGAATCACATTCCTTTAAAAGCTCTAATTCTTTCCCCACAGCAGCTGTTTCTAAAGGAAAGTGATGATATTCAGTTCAAAAAGAGGCAAGCGTGGGGGCATATTAATATAGGAAGAGGTACTGAATATAACAAAAGGAATGAGTATTAAATGGTGTTTGAGATGAATTCTTAGTCTAGTTCATTTTTCTACCAGTAACAGGAACATGAGACATGAAAAGGATCTTGAGTATAGATCATTTATGCAATACAAAGGTTATGTTTTAAGGGCCAGACTAGTATTTTCTTACACTTTTCTTAAATTTGCAACATACTTGACTATTTAAGAAAAACTTGCGTATAGACTTTTATGTCCTTTTAAAGATTTATATGTAAATGAATTATTTTGAGTATTTTATATTTTTCTGATTGGGTTACAGTATGAACTACAGATGTGAGGGGTCTATTCGGATTGAAGAGCAGGCTATGATTGACTGTCATTTGTCATTATTTATTTATTTATTAAAAATATTTTTATTGATTTCAGAAAGGAAGGGAGAGGGATAGAGAGATAGAAACATCAATGATGAGAGAGAATCATTGATTGGCTGCCTCCTGTATGCCCTCTACTGTGGATCGAGCCTGCAACCTCCAGGCATGTGCCCTGACTTCCTGGTTCATATGTTGATGCTTAACCACTGAGCCACATGGTCTTGGGCACCATCTGCCATCTTGATGCTGACCATCCTTCATAATATTCCATTCAGTTACCTAATGTGTATAATTGTTTAAGCAGTGCTTGGTCAGTGTGGGAATTATGGGACTTACGCCTTTTTGCATGTCTCAGAAGTGGAAGAAAGTATATGATCTGCTCTTCCTGCCGTAGTGCAAACTATTTACTTGTGATGTGGTAGGAAGAAGCACATCGAAACATTATAGGAAATGTGTCCCATCCTAGCCATTTTCTTAAAAGATTACTTAGGTAATCTTAGTACTTAGGTTATAGCATCAAACTACTGTTTATCAAGTACTTGATTGCTATAAATAAGTCACATTTTCAAGGAACTTATTACATTGTTCTCAGATGACTCACTGGGGCCTGTGATAAAACAGAGTTAGAACCCCCATGCTTACGTCTCAGTGCTGCTGAGACTGAGAGGGAAGCAGCAGAGGGACTCTTCTGCAAACTTTAGACTAAAGGAAATTATTCACCAGAAAGAAGTGCCACCTGTTATCTCCCACCTACCCTCTTTTACTCTTAGAAAGAAAGGGTGATGGTAAGCATAGGGTATTTACTGACTAGACACCAATGTTTCAGTAGCTTAGAAATTAAGCCTGTAATTGAAGAAAAACTAAAATGGTTACCTAAGGTTAAAATACATAATATAAATTTTTAACAAATAGTTGTGGTCTCATTGTGAATTTGTGATAAGGATTAAAACTTATATTTTCATAAAAGCACTCATTTCTGAACTATGATTTTATAAAACAGAATCATTTATTACTCAGTACCCTTATTATTCACCAGGGTTAGTGTGACCATATTTAAATGTACTGGAGCCATTGATTCGTGTGCACTGTAATGTAACTTGCCAGCCCTGAGGTTCATTGTATGTTAGGACTAAGCGGACTTCACAGGCAATGAGTTTACTGATTGGATGGTTATCAACTTAAGAAAATTTTTGTTTATTCTGGAAGCAAGGTATTTTCTGACATTTTAATAGAATATGGAGGTGGGGAGGTAATGAGGCATAAAATAAATAAGATTAAACTTCATTTTAATATCCCTGATGGGTTTGTTTTTTCTTTCTATACTTTAAGAATGAAATAGAATAACTTAAAATATATTGTATTGATGGGAAGTAATTAATAGCATCTGGCCTAGGCGTAGGGCAGGCAGCATTATCACATTTATAAAATATTAAGAGAAAATAGTCCTTTGTGTACTTAGGGAAATTGATGTGTCCTTAGCTAGTTAAAGTACTATAGCTATGTTTTAAAGTTATTTATATGTATTTTTACTTCTATAAGATATTAGTGACTTTAATTCTGAAACTTTATAAAGAAACTAGAGGTTCAGTGCATGAAATTCAGGCATGGGTAGGGTCCCTAGGCCTGGCCAGTGATCAGGGCCCATCAGGTTCCCTGCCTCCCCGCCTCCCTGCCTCCCTGCTTCCTCCTTCCCTTGCTCCCTCAGCACCCCTCTCCCCCCACCGCTGGTTGCCTGCCATGTTCTTCGCCGCTCCCTGGAGGTCAGCGCACGTCATAGCAAGCGATCGAACTCCGTTCTCCTGGTCGAACTCCCGAGGGGACACTTTGCATATTAGCCATATATATATATATATATGCATGCTTATACTTGACTTGGGGTTTTAATCAAATTTAGAACCAAAACTTCTTTGACATTCTTCATATTTGGGTCATAGACTTAGTCTTTTTCACTCTATGCCTAGTTCTGCTTCTAATTGGATCCCTTTTTTACTCTTCTATTGTAAGTCTTTTGAGATGCTTTCTAAGTCTGGAAGAGACAAGATGCTAACCTTCTAAGAGAAAAGTTAATTTGTGGATATTTATAGATATGCCTAATGGAATTTCCAGTGAGTCTTTAAGAGAATTACTCTGGATGACACAGGGACATTCAGTGCTGATACTAATTTATATTTTGTCAGGAAACCCACGTTATGCTATAAATATAGTATTCTATATTCTAATTTTTATGGACAGGCGCTGTCAATATTTTCTTGCTTACTAGAGATCATAAGACTACTGTTCAAATTAAATTACAGTGGGCAGTTAGGTCACCCATGGCTAACTTACATAAGAAGGTTAGTCATTTGAATGAAAACTTGTCTGGGCCACAAAACCACCACATTTCCACATAAAGTAGGTGTATCATCTCTGTTGAGGTAGTCTTGGTATTTGCTCTAAAAATAGGCCTACATTGTGGTAAAAATTTAATCCAATTGGTTATCCAAATCACATTAAGAAAATCAGCTTTTTAAAAACAAGTTTTTGTTGATTTCAGAGAGAGGAAGGGAGAGATAGAAACATAATTAAGAGAGAATCATTGATTGGCTGCCTCCTGCATGCCCCCCTACTGGGCATCGAGCCCACAACTCAGACATGTGTCCTTACTAGAAATGAAACCTGGACATCCTAGTTCATAGATGGATGCTCAACCACTGAGCCACTCTGGCCAGGGAAGAAAATCAACTTTGATATGACTTTCAATTATAGGCGAGAATCTCCTATTGTGTCAAAAAGGATTAAGAGTCAATTCCTTTGAAGCTTTTTGTGATAATTTTAGGAAATTCTAAAGTATAAAGAAAACTTTAAAGTAATTTAAGATGCTTGGAATACAAGAAGAGAATTGAGGGTGGAGTTGGTGTGGTATAGAGAAGCTGTAGATATAGTGAATCCTGCTATGCACAGTGCAGAGGAGATTAGAAGAAGCAGGAAAATAGGGGGAAACAGTTGGTGAACTTTTCCAGCCAAGTCCTAGTAACATTTTGAAATTATTTTAGAGGGTAGTTGATAAGTTCCCCAAAACATGTAGAGCAACACATTTTAGAGAGAATAGGCAATTAAGTCCAAAGGAGCACTGAAGATAATAATGGACACAATAAGGGGCCTTAAGAAGATAGACATATACCTAAACTACCCTAATTTCTGACTTGTTTACTTTCTATAGAACTCAGGGTATAGTTATTCATATTTGAGTAATTATGGTATAGGACAGTGGTTGGCAAACTCATTAGTCAACAGAGCCAAATATCAACAGTACAACGATTGAAAATTCTTTTGAGAGCCAAATTTTTTAAACTTAAACTTCTTCTAACGCCACTTCTTCAAAATAGACTCGCCCAGGCCGTGGTATTTTGTGGAAGAGCCACACTCAAGGGGCCAAAGAGCCGCATGTGGCTCGCGAGCCGCAGTTTGCCGACCACGGGTATAGACTATCATTTTAACTTTCTTTCAGTCAGTCAATACCAGTAATACCATTCTGTGATAAAAAACTGAAAGTCTGTAGAAAGTAATAGTAATGAAAACACGCATCTAATAGATAAAATGCTCTTTCTTATGATTCACAACTCTCCTGCTCTCAGGGGTTTTTGTTTTCTTCTTCAGCTTGAGGTGCTCCTTTAGCATAATAATTAAACAGTAATAAGTAATGTATTTTAAATGCTTCCTGCAAGTATATTCCTGAAAGGTGTTAGTCCTTCATAGCTAAAGATCTTTTAGTATATATTGAACTGCCATAAAGTCTTATTTAACGGATCTAATGTGTTCTTATGATTAAGATATATTGTAAGGTTTACAACAGCCCAAATGAGTGAATAGTTTATATGAAAAAATTTTAAAGTGACAAAGTAATGGTAACCACTTGGTATTTTATAGGGTAATGAGACATTTAGCAGAGTGGAGACGTTTAGCTTTGACATTGTATACCTTCATCTCAGAGACATGATGGTAATATGTTTAGATCTTAACTTGAGGAAATTGCTTCCTATGATTTTAAGGTATTACTGGCCTCTAGTGGTAATATGCTATAGTTTTTCTAGCTATCCTAATTCTTATGAGTAACTATATAGTTTTATAGCTATCCTAATTCTTATGAGTAACTAGAAAGAAAGCCTTTTTAAAGTTCTAAGCTGCCAATAACTTCACTTTCTCAGTTCTAGGTCAACAGTACTCTCAAAGTGTGCAAGCGACAGCATCTTCTTCTTAATGACCAGGGCCTCTATCTTTTATTCTTGTCTCTGAGTCACCTTCACTCTTTATTTTGAACTAGAGGCCTGGTGCATGAAATTCGTGCATGGGAGGGTGTGTGTCCCTCAGCCCAGACTGCACCCTCTCCAAACTGGGACCCCTCGAGGGATGTCTGACCTCCCGTTTAGGCCCGATCACTGGGATCAGGCCTAAACAGGCAGTTGGACATCCCTCTCACAATTCAGGACTGCTGGCTCCCAACCACTCACCTGCCTGATTGCCCCTAACTGCTTCTGCCTGCCAGCCTGATCACCCCCTAACCACTCCCCTGCCAGCCTGATCGATGCCTAACTGCTTCCCTGCCGGCCCAGTTGCCCCTAACTGCCCTCCCCTGCTGGCCTGGTCACCCCTAACTGCCCTCCCCTGTAGTCCTTGTCCCTCCCAACTGCCCTCCCCTGCAGGCCTGGTCGCCCCTAACGGCTCTTCCCCCTTGCCTGGGTCCCCCGCAACTGCCCTCCCCTGCAGGCCTGGGTCCCCCGCAACTGCCCTCCCCTGCAGGCCTGATCACCCCCAGCTGCCCTCCCTTGCAGGCCTGGTCCCTCCCAACTGCCCTCCCCTGCTGGCCTGATCGCCCACAAATGCCCTCTCCTGCCGACCATCTTGTGTCCACATGGGGGTGGCCATCTTGTGTGTTGGAGTGATGGTCAATTTACATATTACTCTTTTATTAGATAGGAAGATACTGGTTAGCTTTGAAGTGACATTTCATTATTTTAGGGCATATACAGTAGTGATTACTTTGTCAAGTTTGTGCTTATGATGATAGAGGGTTTCAGCCCTCTTTTCTGCATACTTCTTTGTTAACAGTTTTTATTTTCTTTCTTTTTTTTAAAACAGTTTTTATTTTCCTCAGAAAGTTAAGATTTTAGTTTACCATTGAGATTCATGTTTAGACTCATCTCTAATTTGATTTTGAAGAACGTTACATTTGAAATAATAGTTTGCTAAGTAGGATAATGATTTGTCACTTTTGTTTTTCATATTTGTTACCCAGATGTGAAAGGGCCACCTACGCATCGTCTGTCTTGTGGCCAGTCACCCTACACTGATACGACAACATGGGAGCGGAAGTATTGCATCCTCACAGACAGCCAGTTGGTGTTGCTCAACAAGGAGAAGGAGGTGAGAAAGATATTATTGAGAAAAGCTACTTCCCTTTTCTGACCAAATTCCTGACATAATATAGTTTTTATTTGCATTTATGAAAATGAGGTTGTATGAATGATAAACTATAGCTGCATGAGAGGGCTGCTTGGCAGTTGCTGTAGCTCTACACAAAAGAACACAGCCTCTACCAGTACAAAAATGGCCAGCAAGGAGGACGCAAGGGAAAATCAACACTCTCTCTTCTCCTGACTTCCGACTTCTTTTTTTAAAAAATATATTTTTTTTTATTTTTTACAGAGAGGAAGGGAGAGGAATAGAGAGTTAGAAACATCGATGAGAGAGAAACATCAGTCAGCTGCCTCCTACACACTCCCTACTGGGTATGTGCCCACAACCAAGGTACATGCTCTTGACCGGAATCAAACCTGGGACCCATGAGTCCACAGGCCGACGCTCTACCCACTGAGCCAAACCAGTTAGGGCCCGACTTCTTGCCATTGTTACCTACTGGCCAAACCTAACTTGAAGTCAGAGGATAAGATTACTCTTGATGTGTTCTGTAGAGGTTTGCTTCCTGAAACACACTGCAAGGGAGAGAAGGACAGAGAGTAGATCTAGAGAGGCAGACAGAATGTAATTAGTGCTGTTCTAGGTGAACTTTCTGTCCCTCTAAACAAAAAAGTAAAAAACAATAATAGCAGAACCCCTTGAACTTACCATATACTATGACTACTTTATTTATCAAATAAATTCCACATCCAAATAATTCATTTCATTATTGGTGATTTATCACATGTTGCCATTCTGATTTAGTAGGACCAGTAAGCCATCCTATTCCCAACCTCCACAACATAAAAAAAATAATGAATATGATCTTGACAAAGGGATAATGGAAGGGAAGGAGAAGAGAAGATCTGATTCAATGAAAGAGAATTGCCAAATATACTGTGTGTGTGTGTGTGTGTGTGTGTGTGTGTATGTGTGTGTATGTATGTATATATATACATACATACATACACACACACATATATACACACACACACACACACACACCTATAGGTAGAGTATCAATATAGTAAGTAAAATAATACTTTAATACTATCAAATTTAATTTTATTAAAATAATTTTTAAAAGGGTCCTTTTCTCGAGCAGTCTAGTATATGTGGACTGTGTTTATATTAAGTAGACAAATAATAAAAATTGGTAGAGTGAATATTAGTAGAGAAGATTTTTAGTTACCAATTTGAATAAACAGATCATTCAAAATGCACATTTTAACCAACCTACTCTGTCTTCAGTTTTTTTTAAACCACAGTTATGAACAGATCATTTGTCACCTTTATGCCCTTCCTTACATTTTATTCAGCTTAGTACTTTAAGAAATGTAATAGCCTAAGGATAGATAGCATAAACATGCCTTATCTAGAAACAAAATATACTAGGTGTACCGGTTAATAAGGCAGATTTTTTTTCAATAGATGGAGTTACACATATGTTGATATATATGTGATTTGATATGTATGCTATTTTGTTGTATTGACAACAAGCTTCAAAACTTCATATGTCAAATTTGCTGAAGGTATTAACATCATAGATATTTTTACACTTAAAAATGTCGAATTTCGTGCCAAAAAAAGAGTATTTGCGGGAAGTTATAATTCATTACTTTATTTTGAAGAAAAGTGCTGCTGAATACTTTGGGAAGCTTATGGTGAACGTGCTCCATCCCAAGAAACTTGTGAACGCTGGTTTAAACGCTTTAAAAGGGATGATTTCTATGTGAAAGACAAAGAACGTCCAGGTCAACCGAAAAAGTTTGAAGACTAACAATTACAAGCATTATTGGATGAAGATGCTTGTCAAACTCAAAAACAACTTGCAGAAAGATTAAAAGTTGCTCAGCAAACAATTTCTGATCATTTACAAGCAATGGGAAATATTTTACAGAAAGGAAAATGGGTACCACATCAACTGAACGAAAGACAAATGGAAAACCGAAAAGTCATCAGTAAAATGTTGCTTCAATGGGCATGAAAGAAAGTATTTTTTGCATCGAATTGTGATTGGCGATGAAAAGTGGATTTATTTTGAGAATCCCAAACACACAAAATCATGGGTTGATCCAGGTCAACCATCAACATAGACTACAAGGCCAAATCGCTTCGGAAAGAAGACAATGCTCTGCGTTTGGTGGGATCAGGAAGGTGTGGTGTATTATGAGCTTCTAAAACCAGGTGAAACTGTTAATACTGATCGCTACCGACAACAAATAATCAATTTGAACCATGCATTGATTGTGAAACAACCAGAATGGGCCAGAAGACATGGCAAAGTAATTTTGCTTCATGATGACGCACCATCACACATAGCAAAACCAGTTAAAGACACGTTAAAAGGTCTTGCTTGCCTGGGAAGTATTAACCCACCCGCTGTATTCACCAGACCTTGCTCCTTCAGATTACCACTTGTTCCGATCGATGGCACATGCACTTTCTGAGCAGTACTTCAAAACATATGAAGAAGTGGAAAATTGGGTCTCTGAATGGTTTGCCTCAAAACAAGGCAAGTTCTATTGGGACGGTATCCACAAATTACCTAAAAGATGGGGAAATGTGTAGGTATCAATGGACATTACTTTGAATAAAGCACTTTTGATGCTTTTCTTGAAATTATCGTGTTTTCTTTGATTACAAAATCCACATTATTAACCGGTACACCTAGTAATCCACTGGTTAGATATTACTGATCATTTGTGAATAATCCAGGCCTGGGTCCCCTTTTGTCTCATAAAATAACTGTCCATGATGAATAATTTTCTAAAAACAGTATCTTAGGTACTTTATGCCTTTTCATGCCAGTCATCATAAGTAACCCTAGATGCCCAGGGAACTCATCAACTCCCACATTCTACTTTTGGCTCTGTAAATCTCCTTTTCTGTCTCTGCCATTCACTCATTCTTCCCTACCTCTTGAAACCCCTTCACTCTGCCCTCTGTAACTTATGGTCCATCAGCAGTTCTTCCACCTCTTCCTGAAGGAGACCCTTAATTTAAAAAATATATATATTTTATTGATTTATTACAGAGAGGAAGAGAGAGGGGTAGAGAGTTAGAAACATCGATGAGAGAGAAACATCGACCAGCTGCCTCTTACACACCCCCTACTGGGGATGTGCCCATAACCAAGGTACATGCCCTTGACCGGAATCGAACCTGGGACCTTTCAGTCCGCAGGCCGACGCTCTATCCACTGAGCCAAACTGGTTTCGGCAAGTCCCCTAATTTTTGGTCTCATGAGAACTTGTATCTTCCCTGAGGATACTGTCTTCTGTGAGGTCCTGTTAAGTGTTGGCTGTTTTTCTCCCACAGCCCTCAGACCATGCTGCCTATAGTAGTTGTCCTTCTCCTCCCATGGCTGCTTCCTGTCTGACCTCTCCCCAACCCCTTTACACCTTGTCTGCCCCTCACACCTCTGATATCCTTTCTTCCCCCTTCACCCGGCCTGAATATTATGGTCAATCATTGCCATTGCTCCCTTGCACACTATTCCCTTGTCCTTCTCTTGTATCATCATTCTCACTTGACAATGAGACAACTCACTTAAATACTGCTCCTCATCTTCCCTGCCTGCTTCCATGCAGCATAATGTGTCTGGAGAAAATCACTCCACCATACTGATGGTCTTTAAACTAATGACTGTAAGCCTCATGTAAGTCCCTAATGTTGCTTGGCAATTACAAAACATTTTTCTAGTCCAATTATTGTGCAGCTCTTCTGGACAAGTGTTTCTCAATCTATGTGTGGTGAAGGACCATTTTTTTCTCCCACCTCATTGTGAACAATAAAATACAATAAAATGAAATTTGTAAAAAAGACAAAAATACAAACCCAAAATTTTTATTAGATTTAACAAAAATAAAATTACAATTTTAAAAATATTCACAGAGTGATCATAACATAGGAAAAGAAGGAATAGAATTACAAAACTTACACATGTTCCTGGAAAGTGTGTTGTACAATGAGACAGATCCACTGATCTCAACTTCTGTACTGTTACATTGTTTATTAGTAACAAGCAATTTGTAGAGCAGCACATTGGACCACACTTTGAGTAGCACAATCCAAAGTGATTTCCAAGATTTTTTTTTTTACATTTCTTCCTCTTTTCTAAAAATCCCTTTTCTATTACCCTCGCTTACAATTGACTACTTTGCTTCTTACTTCACCGAGAAGATTCAAGCACTCTTCTGAGAACTTCTCCATACTCCATTGCCATGTCTACCTATCCACCAGCACCTGTTTCCTATACCCTGACTTCCCTCCTTTGACTATGGTTCAACTGACCACAATCCGACAATCCATCCCTGCATGGGTGCCCATTCCAAGGATGTAGCACTAGCAATTCTCTTGCACCCCTTTAGTTTTTGCTGTCCACTAGTTCATCCCCACCAGCATGCTATTATTTCTCCTATCTTAAAAGAAAAAATAAGCTGATATCAACCTCACTTCTGCATCCAGTTACCATCCTTTTCTGCTTCCCTTAATATCAAAAATTCTCGAAACTTGTAAGCTCACTGTCTCTTAATTCCTCTTCTCTTGTTCTTGCTTAAACCTACTTTGATCAGACTGTTACCCATAGTACTCTGCCAAAATTACTCTTGTTAAGTTCACTGATGACCTCCAGATTACTAAATTCAATGGTCAGTTCTCATCTGACTTAATTTGTCAGTGGCATTTAATGCAGTTGATGGCTCATTTCTTCTTCTAAAACAACTCTCTTGCCTTGGCTTCCCTGACACTGTGCTCTCTTAGTTTTCTTCCTGACTCTCTGGCAATTCCTTCTAAGTCATCTTTGCAGATTTCTCTTCTCTCCAAATCTTTACAGGGTAGTACCAGTCCTTGGACATCACTTCCTAGGACTCTGATCCCATCTTATGACCTTAAACACCATCTAATGCTGATGATTCCTAATTTTATGTCTTAAGCCTACACATCTCTGTTCTCTATCTAGAATCCATATCCATCTGCTCATTACATATCTCTACTTGATTATGTAGTAGTCATCTTCAGCAAGCCCTACACTGATCCCCTAGTCTTCCGAAGCCTTCCAGAGACCTTCTCTTTCTTCATTAATGACAGCTCCATTCTTCCTAGTTCAAAGGCTCACTGTGATCCAGCCACTCTGGCTTCGGCACTGTCCTTGGAGCACATCAGACATGTTCCTGCCCTCAAAGCCTTAGCCTTGGCTTTTCCCTTAAGATTTTGAATGATTCACTTTTTCACCTCCTTGAACTCTTTGCTTAGATATCACCTGCTTAATATAGACCCACCTATTTAAAATTGCCACCCCTGCCCTGGCCGGGTAGCTCAGTTGGTTAGAGCATCATCTTGATATGCCAAGGTTGCTGGTTCGATCCCCAATCAGGGCACATACAAGAAGCAACCAATGAATTCATAAATTAGTGGAACAGATAAATGTTTCTCTCTCCCTCTTTGTCTCCTTTTCTTCCTTCCTTTTCCCTCTCTCTCAAATCAATCAATCAAAAATAAATAAATAATTAAATTGCAATCCCACCTGTATCTCCATCCAGAACATCTGATCTAATTATGTGGCTCTATTTTTTTTTTTTTGTCCCATAGCATTTGCCACTTTCTAAAATGCTATAGAATTTATTTGTTATGTTTATTGTCTTTCTTAACCACTACTGGAATGTAGGCTTTAGGGCAAGGATTTTTTTCTGTTTTGTTCAATGTTGTATCCCTCAGTGCTTAGGACAGTTCTTGACACATAAGTAAATTCTCAATAAATATTTTTAAAGTAAATTTTGAAAAAGCCAAATTATAAATTTGATTCTCGAAGATCCATTTTCTTAATATAAGTGTGAGAGGAGATGTACCTGTCCTTTTATCTTTTCTTTTTGTGTGAAAAATTTTTCCAGAACATGAGGCTTAAATCCCATGTTTTTCCCCTAAAACTAGATAATAAAAGAGGATAAAAATAATCCATAAAATGCTTTTCTATTGTTGATATGTGATTCCATCTGTATTTATTGAACATATATTATGTGTGCAGTATTGTGACTGCAAAGATGCAGGTTTGGGGACATACTATGGTAAATTAAAAGTTATAACCATTTGGAACTCCATGCAGGTAGTGTTTGCACAACATTTTGAATGTACTAAATGTCACTGAGTTATTAATTCACTTTAAAATGGTTAATTTTATGGTAAGTGAATTTCACCTCAGTAAATTATTTTTTTTCTTAAGATTACAGTATAATCACAAGGAAAGATTAACTGAGATATTGCCTGTGAACTGGAGATTGCCAAAAAAGGTTTTACAGAGAAATCTGTGATTAGGTCATGTCCAGGGAGAAATAGAAGCTCACCTGGAGGAAAAGAAGGGAAGGATATTTCAAGTATAAGGAGACAGATCAGGAAACATCTCTCTCTTTGGTAAATTGCAAAATGCTCAGAATCCTTGTAATTCAGCTTGAAGAAAAGTGATAGTTGTCAAGAATCAAATGAGAAAGTGCCTTGAAGGCCATGCTAAGGAATTTGGACTCAATTCTGGAAATGATTTGGACCATGGAAAGGTATTTGAAAAAGTCAGTGACATCATCAGATTTGTTTCTTAGAAAAGTAACTCTGTTAATCATGTGGAAAATTGAGTGAATGTTACTGCAAGAAAATAGAAAGTTAGATTACTGTAGTAGCCCAGGAAAGGGATGAGCAGTTCATGAAATAGTTTGCAAAAATAGTTAATGCCTGAGACAGGTATGTTCTACCATTATTAAGTAGGAAAAACTGAATTAAGTCTCTAGGATAAGAAAATGTTAAGCGATTGCTGTAACTACTACATAAGTGATAAATTTAATATTCTGTTAATTTCATTATAAGAAATGATTAGAAATCTATTGTGTGTGTGTGTGTGTGTGTGTGTGTGTGTGTGTGTGTGTGCTGTCACTCACTATCAGCAGGAGTATAACTCTCATCCTCACAAGTTTTCATGAACAAATTAGAATTTCTTGAAATAAGGAATTTAAGGAATTTCCTGTTAAAATAATCTTAAAAGGCTGTTTTAAACCTTCACAAATCATGGGGGTGTTTATTGCTGTGCTACAGAAATCAATTAAGAAGATTCTGTAAGGATTTAAACTGAATCCTTAGCCAGGCACTGCTGGAATGTGGGAGGATTATATTAGTCTAGAATCACTTGTGCATTCAGTGTGTGGGATCTTTTAATGCTGTCTCTTAACTCTGCATGTTTCCTGTCAGAAACAGGAAAAAATCTGCCTGGGGGATGTACATGGGAAGAGTGTTAAATACACCGATTGCCAATTTGGGAATGTAGCAGAAGGGTAGGTCTGGGCAGAATGCTGAAAGAAGAGAAGTCTGCCAGGAGTATCACCTTGAGAAATGACTCACTGGCTTAGTAAATTGCTTCATGTAAATTCTGCCAAATAGACATTGCTTATGTGTTATGAGATATACTTCCCTGCTCGGATGCCAGGAAAGGCCCCAGCTGTCTTGGTACTAAGCCATTTTAAAGAGGGTGTAGGAGGCCATTTGAATTCCATTTTGCTTGCAAGAGATAAGACCAAGTAAACCAGAGATTAAGGAGTTGAGGGAAATGGTGGAGAAAGCAATCTTGAACCCCTGTGAGTGCAGCCAGTATAAAAATACAAACAAACAAACAACCCCACCCCCCCCCGAAATTCGTTGAGTTCCTTTGGCAATAACAAGTCATTAGGAAGAGTTAACATGGCTTCATTTTTCTTCATTCAGAGTCTACTTTCTGTAGGTGGGATTTTTAAAGCAGGATACTAATGCACAGGTAGCAGGGTGGTAATAATGTAATTTTAAGATAAAATTTTTTTTCTTGCTTTGGGAAGCAGTATTTATATTCAGATATATTAATGAAAATAGCAGTTAGGCTTTTACACAAACAGCCAAAAATCGGCTGTTACTTATCCTGGGGTAACTACCCATGGCATATTTCATTCAGAACGACTTTCAGATTATTCAGCAGATACATAATGTGTCCCTGTTGATCATGTGGAAAATTCATGTGTTAGGAGTTATAAAGAATATGACACACTTCTCTCTCCCCCACATACCAAATTTAGTTGTGGAAATAGACAAATAATTTTAAAATGGCATTTGAGAAATATCAAATAAACTGGATAGACTAAAAGAAAGAAATCCATTTATTCTAAAGGACTATAGTCTATGTCATTAAGATGCTGTTGGTAATGGGCAGTTACCAAAGGAAGCTTAAGAAAGGAAGGGATTTGATCCAAGTTATGTGTTACGAATATGTTTTAAATACGTTTCTATTGATTTCAGAGAGAGGAAGGGAAAGGGAGAGAGATACAGAAACATCTATAAGAAATTAAATTATGTATCCACTGCCTCCTGCATGCCCCCTACTGGGAATCAAGCCTGCAACCCACACATGTGCCCTGACCAGGAATCGAACCATAACCTCATAGTTTATGGGTCATTGCTCAACCACTGAGCCACACCAGCTGGGATGTGTTATGAGTATTAATCTATAGGATGTATTGGAAGGGGGAGAGATAGGAAGGAGAAAGACCAATTAAGAGACTACCATTTCTCTAATTTAAAAACTTGAAAGCTTTCCCAGTGCTTCCTGAATTATGCATAGTCTGGTATTAATGCCCTCCCAATTCAGTCATAATATACTTTGGTGTTCTACCCCATTTTTCCCCTTGAAGAGACTCTAATTAAATTGGCAAAACAAAATAAAAAAGTCATATGCTTACCAACTTCTTTGCTGATGTTATGTCTTTTTCCTTTGCCTACAATGGCCAGCCTCTCTACCTATTAAATATTCATTCATTCATTTGTGGGTTGGAGCTATTTTAAGATTTGGGGATTGACTGGGTAAGATACAAGCTATTAACTTACATGGAATTAGTTGCTCAAAGGAATAATTATAATTCAATGTAGTAAGTAGAATGACAGAGAAAAATCTGTTATTGGAGGAACCTCAGGAAGGTGTACCTGAATCTCCTCCCTTAGGGAATTGGTAGAAAGGGAAGACTCCTGGAAGAGGCAATGTCTGTCCTGTGCCTTAGGATGAATAGTTTTACCTGGTAGGTAAAGAATAAAAAAGAAAATGGGGGGAAATGTTTCAAGCTGAGACAACAGACTAAGCAAAGGCACTGAACTACACAATAGGGACTATATTAGGGAAATGCAAGCAATTTGGTGTTCCTAGAATGTAAAGTCTGAAGCTGATACTTTTAGCAGAAGAGTTATTTTTTTTTCTTTCTTTCTTTCTTTCTTTCTTTCTTTCTTTCTTTCTTTCTTTCTTTCTTTCTTTCCTTTCTTTTCTTTCTTTCCTTTCTTTCCTTTCTTTCCTTTCTTTCCTTTCTTTCCTTTCTTTCCTTTCTTTCTTTTCTTTCTTTCTTTCTTTCTTTCTTTCTTTCTTTCTTTCTTTCTTTCTTTCTTTCTTTCTTTCTTTCTTTCTTTCTTTCTTTCCTTTTCCTTTCTTTCCTTTCTTTCTTTCTTTCCTTTTCCTTTCTTTCCTTTCTTTCCTTTCTTTCCTTTCTTTCCTTTCTTTCCTTTCTTTCCTTTCTTTCCTTCCTTCCTTCCTTTCCTTCCTTTTCTTTCTTTCCTTTCTTTCCTTTCTTTCCTTTCTTTCCTTTCTTTCCTTCCTTTCCTTCCTTTCCTTCCTTTCCTTCCTTTCCTTTCTTTCCTTTCTTTCCTTCCTTTCCTTCCTTTCCTTCCTTTCCTTTCTTTCCTTCCTTTCCTTCCTTTCCTTCCTTTCCTTCCTTTCCTTCCTTTCCTTCCTTTCCTTCCTTTCCTTCCTTTCCTTCCTTTCCTTCCTTTCCTTCCTTTCCTTCCTTTCCTTCCTTTCCTTCCTTTCCTTCCTTTCCTTCCTTTCCTTCCTTTCCTTCCTTTCCTTCCTTTCCTTCCTTTCCTTCCTTTCCTTCCTTTCCTTCCTTTCCTTCCTTTCCTTCCTTTCCTTCCTTTCCTTCCTTTCCTTCCTTTCCTTCCTTTCCTTCCTTTCCTTCCTTTCCTTCCTTTCCTTCCTTTCCTTCCTTTCCTTCCTTTCCTTCCTTTCCTTCCTTTCCTTCCTTTCCTTCCTTTCCTTCCTTTCCTTCCTTTCCTTCCTTTCCTTCCTTTCCTTCCTTTCCTTCCTTTCCTTCCTTTCTTCCTTTCTTCCTTTCTTCCTTTCTTCCTTTCTTCCTTTCTTCCTTTCTTCCTTTCTTTCTTTCTTTCTTTCTTTCTTTCTTTCTTTCTTTCTTTCTTTCCTTTCTTTCTTTCTTTCTTTCTTTCTATCTTTTTTTTATATAGAAAAGCTTATGAGAAGCCTTATACAGCAAACAGTTCCGAATTATGCCCTGGCTGAAACAGAAGGCTGCTTTTACCCATCACATACATCCACTGTATCAGGATACAGTAGACTTGAGCATCATTTAAGCATCGTTAGAGAAAAAATTACAGAGCATTTTCTTTTGATAGTTAGCATAAACTTGGTTTCCTTTACTTGACTATTTAATCTGCATGTACACAGATTGAAATTGAAGTTATTTTATGTATAATTCTAAAAATTGAAAGGCAATTTGTAGAAAATATGAGGTATATGTATATAAATAGTATTTGTAAGTAAATTTATTTGTGCATGTTACTCCTCCATTGTCATGGATTGTTTGGAACTAACAAAGAGGATCAGGATTCAGAAATTACATTCAACTTTGTTATTAGCATATCTTAGATCCCTGAGAAGCCATGTACTTCTTACTGTGTTCCATTTGCCTCATCTGCAACGAAATGAATTAAAGCGCTTGATTTTATTTTTTTCCTGAGGAAAAATTGGACTCAGGGTACAGTACAAGGCCAAAGAGGTTAAAAAGAATTCCTCTCATGTTATAGAACCTGGAAGATATACAAATTTTAAAGACTAATTCAATATAAACAATAAATGTGTACTAGTAAATGTCCTGGCTGGTGTTGCTCAGTTGGTTGGGTGTTGTCCTATGCACCAAAAGGCTGCCAGTTCAATTCCTGGTCAGAGTACATGTCCAGATTGTGGGCTCCACCTCTGGTAGTGGGCATGCAGCAGGTAGCAGATCAATGTTCTGCTCTCACATTGATGGTTTTCTCTCTTTTCCTCTCCCTCTAAAAATCAATAAAAAATCTTTTAAAAAAATTAAACTAGTAAACTAAATTAGGGCAATTAGAATGGACAACATAGCTTTTCTAAAATTGACTTTCTAAAACTGATTCTCTGACTTGGTATCCCCTTATTTTAGGATGTGTACAAAGATTGGTGAACTCCAACTTAGTTTGAAAATACTTGTAATATGATCCCTCTAATTTTCAGGTAGATCAATATCTTGTAAAAATATAAAACATAGGGATCAATCTATAATGTTGTAAAAGATTCATAAGAAGTGCAGGTTTAGAATAAAAGTCAATACTATTCTCCTATATATTCCAAGTGAGAGATAGTATACCCCAATTGTAAGTGATACTTTGAATGAAACCTTTTATTATATTTTAAGTTACAATAGTGGGAAATGAAGAGTCTACACGAAAACTTTGAGAAAATAATTGTGAGTGAAATTTAGGTCCAAATAAGTTTTATATATTTTATGTATCTTCTCCTTGGACATGGTAGAGGTAAAGTATATTATAATAGAAGCTATTTCTTATTTTTTTCCAAATGTGGTCTTTATACATTTTCACAGGAAAGATCATGAGTCATTTCCTCCTATAATATAAAAAATAACTACATTTTTTCCTTATAGCTTGAACTTTCATTATTTCAGACTAGAGGCCCAGTGCACGAAATTCGTGCACGGGAGGGTATCCCTCAGCCCAGCCTGCACCCTCTCCAGTCTGGGACCCCTCGAGTGCAGTCGGACATCCCTCTCACAATCCAGGATTGCTGGCTCCCAATCACTTGCCTGCCTGCCTGATTGCCCCTAACCACTTCTGCCTGCCAGCCTGATCACCTAACATCTCCCTTGCCAGCCTGATTGATGCCTAACTGCTCTCCTGCTGGCCCAATTGCCCTTAACTGCCCTCCCCTGCCAGCTTGGTCACCCCTAACTGCCCTCCCCTGCTGGCCTGGTCGCCCCCAACTGCCCTCCCCTGCAGGTCTGGTCGCCCCCAACTGCCCTCGCCTGCAGGCCTGGTCTCCCCCAACTGCCTTCCCCTTCAGGCCTGGTCACTCCCAACTGCCCTCCCCTGCTGGCCATCTTGTGTCCACATGGGGGCGGCCATATTGTGTGTTGGAGTGATGGTCAATTTGCATATTACTTCTTTATTATATAGGATAATAGGTGCTTTTAGAACTTTGAGGAAAAAGGTTGTTTATTTAGGTTCCTCTGTTCAGAGATACAAACTTTCCACTGTACTTATATTTACCCCTATTCCTTTCTACTTTTAAGGCAGGTGAAGGTTACATTTTTGCCTCTTACTAGATGAGAGCTATTTAACCTCTCTCTACTACTCTTTTAATTATTTAAGTAGAGATAATGTAATTTTCATCCTGAAAGGGCTAGATGACTTGGATTACCATTTGTAAAGTTTTATATTACAGAGTGCTTTTGGAATAGTTCATCTCTTTATTGATACTATTATTTGGTTTCCCCTTATTTTTTTAGAATGCTACCATTGTTAATTCTGCTTCTTGATTTCTCAGTGTGCAAGTAATGTAAGCATAGTTATGGTAATGAGGAAATGGTGAATTTTTGGTCCTATAAAGAGTGTGAAAATTTTCAGTCTATTATAAAGACATTAGGACTTTGCTCTTCAGATTCTCAGTGGCACAGAGAGAGTTTCCCTCGCTATCACCCGCTTGACCCCAGTCATAGGAGTTAGATTACTGAGGCAAAGTTGAAGACATATACATTCAAGCCTGTGTGTATTCCAGTTTTTCTAGATCAGTTGATGTGATATGCATTCACTGCAATCATTTGTAAAAATAAATTATTCCCTATCTGTAAAAGGGGGTTAATATTGGCTCCCTCATAATGTCATTCATGTAAATTCCTTAGCCCTGCACATAGTAAGAACTCAGTGCTAGTCATTATTATTGAAATTGTTGAAATTTCAATATGAGAGCCATAAGAAATAAGAAACTATGATTAATTACTGATATATTTTGCCAAACTAAGATGTTACCAATACTATTCTTAATTTTGATAAAGGTTACTAGCAAAATCTCACTGAAAATGTATTTTATTAACTACTAGAGGCTAGGTGCATGAAATTCGGGCATGGTTAGGGTCCCTAGGCCTGGCTGGTGATCAGGGCCGATTGGAGCCTTCCAGCTGCCGCCTGGGGCCTTCCTTCACTTCGCACCGCCCCCTGGTGGTCAGTGTACATCAGAGCAAGCTGTCGAACTCCTGGTCTCCCAGTTGAACTCCCGAGGGGACACTTAGCATATTAGCCTTTTATATAGAGAGATAAGTGCTTAATTCTAAAATTAAAGAAAAGTTGGATCATTTTACTACTTTTATCTAGCAAAAACTTCTTTTAAGAGAATGTTGTAGCTAAATCTTTCTGGTTGACTTTTATTTCCATTTACCTTCTTGAGCATTGGGCAGAATTGGAACTTGTGAACCAGTGTCTTATGTAAAAGAATCTTTTATTTGTGTGGGTGTTTTGTTTGTTTCCTGAACTCCCAAAACAGATGCACACCTGGATAAGATTTGTACATACTTCAACTAAGCTAATTTACATACTCACATTTCCTGATCTTTTGGTTTTCTTTTTAAAGAAAAGCTTCCTGAAAAGGGGTTGGTAATACTTTACCATTGTGTATACTTTATTTCTACATTTCTTCTACTTTGCTCTGATGATTACAAACTCCTGTCTTTATTAACTGAAAACATTATTCAATTGGAAAGTTGTTATGGCGAACTCACTATTAAGTTTCATCTCTTTTTCTTTTGGTTAACTAGATACCCACGGAGGGAGGACAGGAGCAGCAGGCTGATTCCACCAAAGGGAGATGCCTGAGAAGAACTGTCAGTGTCCCTTCCGAGGGTCAGTTTCCTGAGTACCCACCAGAGGGCACCACTAAACTGGGTAAGCTAATAAAATAAATTGCTAGCTTTTATCTGGTAATTTATGGACTTGTTGAGTGTTACAATAAAACAAAACATCCTGTATTTCCCATTAAGGAAGCGCATTGATATGTTAACCAAGAGTTAGAAGTCATTAGAAAGTTTTATTCTTTGTAACCAAGTGGCAGCAAAGTTATTTTTACAGAGATAAAATTTATGTAAGCTTTGTAAGTTTGCTGTACAGCCCTAGACAAGTTGGATGGTGTATTGTTTCTGAGTTTACTGCTTGGCTTTAAATTTTGAAAGACCATTAGGTGATCTTGTTGAATTACTGAGATTAACTGGGTAGCCAGTATTGTATGGAAACTTAGTATTAAGTGGTTTGTGTCCTGTTCAAGCTACTGATTACGTCTTATGTAATGTAATGTCAGATCAGGCTACTATAGCTGAGCTAATTTTATGTATCTCATGTAAGTTATATTCGGGACTATGGTTAAAGGGGTGACTGAAGAGAGAAATAAAAAAACCCATATGAGTTGTTATTCCCTAAAGAAATAGTCAACATCAGAGCAGCTCTTGCCCTGTTTCCTACCAAATGTATAGTTTCATATTTTGCGTGCTTGTCAATGGATATATAGATATTTAGGTCAGGTAATTTTAAGGGAACATAATTAAAATTAAATAAAATAATGAAAGGATTTGAATAGTAGGAAGTGCTTTATATCATTGGTGTTATTATTTGCTTAGTGAACTTAGACATTTAGTCACAGACATTTGCTAGGTAGATAAGTCAGAACTATTTATTGTCTGTATGTTGGCGAATATGTGTTTTTGAATATAAGGGTTTGGTTTTTCTTGTTTGTTTTTTCTTCATTTCTCTTCATAATTTAAATGGAACTCAGAATTCTTGGTCAGAATTTGAATATTTTATTTCTCTTTTTATCCTGTAACAATTGTTGCTTTTCTAGAAATTAGTTAGATTAGCAAACACTTTTCTCCAAGAAATCATACTTAGAGAAATCAGATTTTCCTCTCATTTTATTTCCATTGTACTTCTTTAGCATGTGTTGAATCCAGTTTAGGTATTGGCATAAATTGTATTGCAAACCTGTCTGGGTGTAACCATATTATAGCCTGTTTGTATTTCATGTATGTGTTCTATGTAACTTGGACTGGCTCAAAGTCACCTTCTTTCAGTTCCTTTGCTATCATTATTCACAGTGTTATGTTGATGACTATCATTGTCACTCTAGAAACCTTTGACAGGCTTTAATCCACAAAGAATATATATTCATAGTCTGAAGAATTGTTATAATTTTAAAGAAGAGAGAACTATATCGTACATAGTTAAATATCTTCAACATTCCACGTACTAGTCCCAAAGACAAACTAAGATGAGGTGGCCAAGGTGCTTAGTCCAGAGCCAATCCTCCACTTTCTGTCCTAGACAAAAAGTCTTGATTCATGGCAAGACCATGATCATTTTTGGAGTGGATGTTCTAAATTAGCACTGAAAGCTATTGCTCATAAATATTAGAGGGGAAAAGACTACTTTTAGAGCCATTTTTTTTCTTACATGCCAATCTAATGTTGAATTAGATCATTATTCTATTCTATTTTTATCTCCTAGTGATTTGTCTTTTAGCAAAATTTCATGCTGTCAAATATTGAATTGAATAATTGCTATATATGTAACATTCTATGCCAGTCCCTAAGTGAAAAGAGGTGTAACATTTCTGTCTTTAGAAGATTCTTACGTAATTAGGAAGATAGATTATTGATGACTTTTCACAGTACATGTTATTGTGTTACATTGTGTGGCTTTCGTTGATTTTTAATTTTTTAAAAAAATCCATTTGTTTATGCAGCAAATAGTTATTAGGTGACAACTATGTGCCAGATGCTGTTCTTGGCACTTTAAGACATAAGAATGAACAAAATATATACAAAGCTTTCTCCCCTTGTGAAGCTTACATTCTATTGAGGAATGATAGACAGTAAGCAAGAGTAATAAGTGAAATATCCTGTATACTGTGCTAGATGGAGATACGTACAAAGGAAAAAAAAAAAAGGAAATAGGAAGCATCGAGGAAGAATAATTTTAGCTAAGCTTACCAAAAAATACCTCCCTGTTAAGTGACATTTGAGTCAAGACCTGATGAAAGTATGGAAGTCAGGCATGTGGATACCTGGGGGTGAGGATTTCCACTCAGGGGAACAGCAAGTATAAAGGAGACATATGCTTGGAATGTTTTAGGAGCAGCATAGATGAAGGGAGGCTGGAGTGGAATGAACAAGGGGAGTGTAGTAGGAGATGACATCATTGAGCAGATGAAGGCCTTGTAGACAGATCATCAGGAGGGCTTTGGCTTTTATTCTGTGAGATAGGGAGCCTCTGGCTTCTAAATTGAGAATAGGGATGCAAGAATGGGAGTTCAGAGACCAATTGGAATGCTATTGCAATGATATGGAAAAGAGATGGTAAAACTTGGGCCATAGTGGTAATAGTGGAAAGGCTGAGAAGTGACTAGATTATGAACACATTCGAAGGTAGAGCTTGTTGGATTGGATGTAGGAAGTGAGAAACAAAAAATGAAGAATTTTGGCTAGAGCAGTAAGAATGAAATTGTCGTGTGTGGTTTTTTAAACATTTTTTTCAATTGAATTTTAGAGACAGAGGAAGAGAGAGAGAGAGAGAGAGAGAGAGAGAGAGAGAGAGAGAGAGAAACATCAGTGTCAGAGCAAAACATCTATCGACTGCCTCCTGCATGCCCCCTACCAGAGAGCGAGCTCACAACCTTTTAACTATGTTTTTCTGCATTTATTGACCTAAGTGATAAAAATTTGAGGAAACTTTGAAGAAAATAAATATTAAAGCATAATATTTTCTCCAAGGCATTTCTAAAATTATAAAGGATAACTTTTATAGGCCAAATTTTTAAAGGATATTCATTATTCAGACCTTAGTTTTTAACTCTGACATTCTATGTTAAAGTAATCTCAGTTACCTTTATGTGTAAACTAATGATGACTCTCTTTATTCCCAAGATATTTATTTATTAGGAGTATCTAGATAATTTATGACATATTTTTAAGATGCTAAAATCTATGAAAATATGTGGTAGTAATGACATTGAAGGAAGGAGAAATGAGTAATGAAGATTTAATATTTCAAGAATTTTTCAAGTAATAGAATTAAAAATGTTGATAAATAATGCCTGTGTTTAGGAGCACTCAATATTTAGATTTACTATTAAGTTGTGTGTGTGTGTGTGTGTGTGTGTGTGTGTGTGTGTGTATACATACATATATACATACATATACATATGTATGTGTGTGTGTGTATATATATATATATTATATACATACATACTCACACTATTCAATAGAAGAAGCTTGTGAACTTTAGGGTAATATACATACAAATGAGCAAAACATTTATGAAAAAAGTCAGCAGTCTGGTATTTCTAGCTCTGAAAATTAGAACTCAGTGAATAATGGCAGTGCTTGGTTTTCTTTGAAATGCCCTAAAAATGTCATCTTGTTTCCTTCCAATAAAATAAACTAAGACTATTTCACAATTATCTAAGCAAGCTCATGCTAAGAGAGCTGTATAATATCCATCCTTTGTGCTTGTATTCCATCATTCCCAGATTTCAGTGATATAGTAGAGGCCTGGTGCACGGATTCATGCACTGGTGGGGTTCCTTAGCCTGGCCTGTGCCCTCTCGCAATCCGGGACCCCTCGGGGGATCGGGCCAAAACCGACACTCCAATTTCCCCTAATGGATGTAGTAGTGCAGGAAGCGGCAGGAGGCCGGGGAGGAGCCCACGCTGGGTCAGGCACTGGGTCAGGCACCGTGCCATTCACACTCATCCAGGCCCCACTGAGCCTGCTGCTGCTCGGTATGCTGCACCTGCGCTTCCCAGCCGTGAGCCCTGTGTCTGGCGCCCTTAGGTCAGCTGAGCAGCACTCCTGCTTTGGTAGTGCACTGACCACCAGGGGGCAGCTCCTGCGTTGAGCATCTGCCCCCTGGTGGTCAGTGCGCATCATAGTGACCAGTCCAACGTTTGGTCGACCAGTCCCTTAGAGTTTTGTAAAAATAGATAAGTTATTTGAGGAAAGGTCAAATGAGCTCAAGAATTATCAAAAGCATTATGGATAATTAAGGTAGAAGCCCTGAATAATTTCACTGAGGTTTTTGGATGGGTGGCTTTGAGTTTTCTTAAAAACCGTAAGTCAGTATATATTTACTTTTTGAAATCTGTAAGATTTATAAGGTACATGTGGTAATTCTGCTGATATTAGTCTAGCAGAATGGGCTTGAGTCTAGGTTAAAATAGCCATGCACAGTCAATTTTGCGATAATGTGACATATATGCCTAAATCACTATGCTGTGCAGAATTGCACAATAAAAATCACAGGACTTATGGGGGGAAAGGAGTTAGGAGCACTATACTCAAAAACATGTAAAGACAAGACTTAGTAAAAATAATAATATATTTTTACATGTGCTAAATAGTTGAGGAATACATAAATACTACAATAACTATAGGACTTTACCTTGGAAAATTATCCTGAAATTTACTTGTGGTAGTGGGCATCAGAGTAGGTTTTAAATTTATTGTGAAGTGATGGAGGGAGGGATTTTTGGAAATTGAATAGAACATTGTCATAGGAGATGTGTATGGGTGTGGTTTATAGCACAGGCAGTGAAGTGAGGTCACTGGTACATGTTTGAGCTGTGTATGTGAGCCTTTTGTGTATTCATATGTGGCTTGGTTCAGTGGAGTGCACTTTTTTTTGTTCACCTAATGTTTCTCACAGATGAAATCATGATGAAAAATTGATGTAATTGCAAGGGTTCCCTAATATGTCAGTTGTGGTGGAACATTCACATTTACAAAGCAAGGATTAAAACAGAACTGACCTAACTACCAACCTGATTTAATCAGGTTTGTCTGTTAGAAAGAAGCAGCTTGCATTTAATTCCAAAATCACTTTTCAACACACTTTTATATTTCTTCTGGAAATTAGTTATTTGGAACACAAAGCTAGTATGAATAAAATAAAAACTACTACTTATGTTCTCAAGCTAACTGCTAAAGCCAATTTTTATTTTACTCTTATGGTCTAAATTTAGATTAGTAGTGAGAATATTTTTATCTATGAAGAAAGTAGTTCTCAGTTCTAAGTCAAGGTGCCATACCACAATTCCTTCTAACTTGTGAGTGGGAGTTTGATTCCTGATTTGCTTTGTTGTCTTCCTCCCCAACCTCATCCTGGCACAGTAGAGATTTGTTCACTTCTGTGAAAGCTGGTTCAAGGCAGTGCTGCCCCTCTGGTTGTGCAAATGATGCATTGCCCAACAACTAGGGGTGCCTGTCATTTGTCTTCATTGATTTGTAGTTACTTAATAAAATTTCCAGTAGATGGCAGCAAAGTGTCTTAAATAATGGATTCCTTCCTGATTCATGTAAGTCTTTTGTAAAGGTTACTGTTTGGGTTGCAGGGAAGCCAGAAGACCTGGGGAAGGAGAAACCATGAAGGAAGTCAATGTTTCTATGGACCAGCTATTTGCTAGGTTTATAAAGCTGTGTCATATAAGATATATAACAAATATATCTTAACCTTTTGCACTCGGATGTCGAGTGTGACTCGACACGGTTAGCATTAGAATAAAGGAATCGAGAAAAAAGCGAGTGCAAAGGGTTAATATTTGTTAGTCTAACTTAAAAAAATTTTTAAATTGATTTCAGAGAGGAAGAGAGAAGGGAGAGAGAGATAAAAACATCAATGATGAGAGAGAATCATTGATCGGCTGTCTCCTACATGCCCCACACTGGGGATCGAGCCCACAACCCAGGCATGTACCCTGACCAGAATCAAACCCGGAACCCTTCAGTTCACAGGCTGACGCTCTATCCACTGAGCCAAACTGACTAGGGCTAACTAACTTTTTTCAAATAAAAAGATAAAGTATGTTCTATCCTTCAACTACGACTATATTTTTCTACAGTCAAGGCCTGGAGAGAATCTCCAAATTTGGCCTCACATCATGAGAGGCCCACAGACATGCATATGGACAACCAGCCTATACAGTCAAGTTCTGTGGGGATCGGTGCCTAGGAGCACCAAAGTCGTGCTCTCTAAAATGTGGTGCCCGACCAAGCTCAGAGGGTAGGCCGGGAGGTGGGGGGTTTAAGAGATCAACCAAAGGACTTGTATGCATACATATAAGCATAACCCATGGACACAGACAGTAGGGGGGTGAGGGCATGTGCTGGAGGGTGGGAATGGCTGGGAGAGGTCAATGGGAGAAAAAGGAGACATATGTAATACTTTAAACAATAAAGAATTTTAAAAATAAAATGTGATGCCCAGGCAGGGAGCCCCTCTTGACCACCAGTCCTAAGGCAATATTGATCTTTGTAAACCACTATGGTGGTGGAAAGAATTGGGTGGGAAGGGGAAATGAATGGCATAAACAGTCAGGAGTATTTTTTTAGATTTATCCTGGACTTCTGGGGATAACATTGATAAGCATCTAATTGTATTTTTTTTCCCAGAAACCACTCTATAATTATGGTAAAGGAATTTTTTAAAAGATATGGTACATCAAGGACAAGGGAAATGAAAAGGAAGAAAACAACCACAAAATAATAATAATAGATTGAAAGCTGGAAAGCAAATGGAGTGTGGTAAATGACCTAGCTGACTTGAGAAAGCCAAATCTTAATCTGGCTCTGAAGAAAGCCAAGAACCAACCTGAATTGTACCACAAAGTTTTCAAATAGCTCAGGAATCGATGGTATCAGGAACATATGATGGTAGATCCCTTAGTCTTCTCCTTTTCCCACCCCCACCTCAACCCTAATACAAGCCTGCAGGTTAATTCTCTGAAGAAGAAAACCCTAAAGGTCTCAGATTGGGGCATACCAGGCAAAATTGAGAGCACAGGGCCCTTTCCTAATTCAAGGGAATGGAGCTGCTGTGTGTTTAAAAAAGAAAAGTAACAAAAATAAAACTTAGTGTGGGTTTGAAGATGAACATGAGGAAATATTCTAGAAAGTAGAGGGAAAGGTGATACAATAATTAAAAGTATCAGTTTAGAAAGTCCAATATCAAAACAGTTTCAGAAAAAGAAAAACAAGGGAAGGAAATCATTAACAATATAATTCAATAAAATCCCCCCCCCCTTCCCCAGTGAAGGATCCTAGTTTCCAGATTGTAAGGGCTTACTGAGTGCCTATGACAAGGCATTTTTAGGAAATCTCAATTTGTCTGTGGTGACAAAGACAGTATTACAAACTTCCAAAGAAAGGAAGAACATTAAAAGCTAAGGATCAGAAATCAGAATGGCTTCAGACTTCCCATCAGCAACTCCGAAGCTAGGAAACAATGAGGCATGTCCTCCAGCTTCTGCAGGGAAATTAGTTCTATATCTAGCTATAAGCCATTAACCACACATGAGGATATTTTCAGACATGAAATATTTTTAAAATTACCTCTTGCACATCGATCCTCCTGAAGCTAGTGGAATATATTTTTCACCAAGAAGGGGTAGGACATGGGATATAGGATAGGAGAGCTAGCACAGGGCAGACAGAGGGAACCCTCAGGAGAATGCCATAGAGAGAGCCGAGTTAAACAGCTCCGTACCAGCTGCAGAATGCAGACAACAGTTCGGAGTGGAGCTGTCAGAAGGCTGTAGTGAAGACTTCTCCAAGAAGACACAACTGATATAACTGAATGTGTTTAAACGACAGGAAATGAATTGGGATAGAATTAACAATAAGTACATAGAAACCTGAGCAAAGGAACAACCAGACAATAGCTACAGGAGAAACAAAAAGGTAGTTCAGAACATAAAAAAATGCTTAAATAGCACCTTCTGCATATCAAGCACTTTATGTATATGAATTTGCTAATCCTTGTATACCCACCAGGTACTGTTGTACAGATAAGGAAACTGAGGCATGGAGAGGTTAAGTAACTTGCCTATAACAAAACAGGACTAAACAGGATTTGCACCTAGGCAGTCTGCCTTCAGGATCATGCTCTTGACCACTATACTGTATTACACATAGGATTTGTTATGTGGAGGACTCTGGATAATATACTATATAATAATCTACACTAATAAAAGAGAAACATGCAAATTGGCCATCACTTCACGATGCCCACCAGTCAATCAGGAGTGAGTATGCAAATTAACCTGCCAAAGATGGCGGTGGCCCTGACCCCCAGCCGCTCTGGGCCTCTGGGCAGCATGCATGCAGGCACAGAGCGGCCAGGCGGGGCAGGACGCCTGCTATAAGGGAGAGGGTGGGGGCCAGAGGGAGCTACAGGAGTGGCGCTCTGGCTAGAGCAAAGACTGAAGGCTCTGGCCGGAGTGAAGACTGAAGGCTCTTGCTGAAGACTGAAGGCGGCGGCCAGAGCGAAGGCCTGGGTCCCGGGTGCCAGAGGAAAACTGGTGCTGGCAGCCAGGGGAAGGAAGGCCTATTGCACGAATCTTTGTGCAACAGGCCTCTAGTCCTATATAATAAAAGACTAATATGCAAATCGACTGAACAGCAGAACAACCAGTTGCTATGATGTGCACTGACCACCAGGGGGCAGATGCTTAATGCAGGAGTTGCCCCCTGGTGGTCAGTGTGCTCCCACAGGGGGAGGGCCACTCAGCCAGAAGCTGGGCTCATAGGTGGTGAGCCCAGCAGTGGTGGCGGGAGCCTCTCCCACCTCCTTGGCAGCGCTAAGGCAGTCATACCTCCCCCGAGGGCTCCCAGACTGCGATGGGGCGCAGGCCAGGCTGAGGGACACCCCTGAGTGCACGAATTTCATACACTGGGCCTCTAGTATAGTCATAATATTGCTTGTCCTTACCAGAGTTACTATATGTAACTATAGAGAGGGTGAGAGAATAGGAGGTGTGTATGAACCTACTGGGCTAATAATGGGGAAGAAAGAGTCGAATTCTCATCTTCCATAGTGGAAAGTCAGTAGATGTGTCTAAAATAGAAGAATTTAAAAATATTGATATAGCCATATTATTTAAGACTTGGTGATGACTATCAAAAGACTTGGCTCAGAGAGATAAAAGTAGCTGTTTCTGGGGAAGGAAAAGTGTTAGAAGAGGAGGACTGGGGATTGCTGGTGGATTTTTTTTTTTTTAACAAGTCTTATAAAATCAGTAGACTCTAAACTATATGCATATATTTATTAACATGACAACTTTAAAATAGGGAAAGGTATATGCAGTTCATAGGAAAGAAAAATAAAATGCCACTTTTACCTCTGAGATTAGCAAATATAAAAATGTTTGGAAGATAAGGAAGGAACAAGCACTCTAGTCCATTTTTTAAAAATAAATCTTTATTGTTCAGATTATTACAGTTGTTCCTCTTTTTTTCCCCCATAGCTCCACTCCACCCAGTTCCCACCCCACCCTCTGCCCTTACTCCCCCCACTGTCCTCATTCATAGGTGTACAATTTTTGTCCAGTCTCTTCCCATACCCCCCACACCTCTTTCCCCCTGAGAATTGTCAGTCCTCTCCCTTTCTGTGCCCCTGGTTCTATTATATTCACCAGTTTATTCTGTTCATCAGATTTTTAATTCACTTGATTTTTAGATTCACTTGTTGATAGATATGTATTTGTTCATAATTTTTATCTTTACCTTTTTCTTCTTCTTCCTCTTCTTAAAGAATACCTTTCAGCATTTCATATAATACTGGTTTGGCGGTGATGAACTCCTTTAGCTTTTTCTTATCTGTGAAGCTCTTTATCTGACCTTCAATTCTGAAGGATAGTTTTGCTGTGTGGAGTAATCTTGGTTGTAGGTTCTTGCTATTCATCACTTTGAATAGTTCCTGCCACTCCCTTCTGACCTGCATAGTTTCTGTTGAGAAATCAGCTGACAGTCCTATGGGTACTCCCTTGTAGGTAACTAACTGTTTTTCTCTTGCTGCTTTTAATATTCTCTCTTTGTCTTTTGCTCTTGGCATTTTAATTATGATGTGTCTTGGTGTGGTCCTCTTTGAATTCCTTTTGTTTGGGGTTCTCTGCGCTTCCTGGACTTGTAAGTCTATTCCTTTAACCAGGTGGGGGAAGTTTTCTGTCATTATTTCTTCAAATAGGTTTTCAATATCTTGCTCTCTCTTTTCTTTTGGCACCCCCATAATTTGGATATTGGTACGCTTGAATTTGTCCCAGAGGCTCCTTGCATTATCTTCATATTTTTGGATTCTTTTTTCTTTTTGCTTTTCTGGTTGGGTGTTTTTTGCTTCTTTGTATTTCAAATCTTTGATTTGATTCTTGCAATCCGCTAGTCTGCTGTTGGATCTCTGTATGTTATTCTTTATTTCAGTCAGTGTATGCTTAATTTCTAGTTGGTCCTTTTTCATATCCTCGAGGGTCTCACTAAATTTATCAGCCTTTTCTAGAAAATTCTTGAAAAACCTTATAACTGTGGTTTTGAACTCTATATCCAGTAGTTTGCTTTCCTCCATTTCTTTTATTTGTGATCTGATTCTTTGTATCTGCATTTTGGCTGCTTCCCTGAGTTGATAGAGTGGCTTTGTGTGCTAGGTGTCCTAGAGGGCCCAGTGGCTCAGCCTCCCCAATTACCTGAGGTGGACACTCTTGGTGCACCCCTTTGTGGGCTGTGTGCACAGTCTTGTTGTAGTTAAGCCTTGATTGTTGTTGGTATCACTGGGAGGAATTGACCTCCAGGCCAATTGGCTGTGAGGATCAGCTGTGTCTATGATGGGAGAACTTCTATGCTGGAGACACCCTTATGGGGCAAGATTTGCTTCAGTGGGACTTTGGTGCTCACTGAGTCTGCCCCTTGAGTGTGTCCCTTATAGATCTGAGGAGTTGTAATCTGGATGGTCCTACTCTGACCACTGGGTTCACTGGCTCTTGGATCTCCAAGGAGGTGCAAATTTAGCTCTGCTTGAGGCCACCCAGCAGGAGGTATGGAGAGATCTGCAGATTCCTCTTCTTTGTTTGGGGTTTGGAGGTGCCCAGATGAGGCCCAGCTGTGAAGCAATGCAAGCTGCTGTGGGGCCTTGGGCCTTCTTTTGGAAGTTCTGGGGCTCTCTGACCCAGCTGCAGTTTGTTAGGTAATTTTAGATTGCAAAGGGCCAGACCATTCATATACAAAAGCCTCTGCGCACAGCTTGGGTGGGGCTGGGTCTCAGGGAATCAACAGGGCGGAGCAAACAGCTATGGCTGATGCTCAGCCCTGGCCTAAGAGACCCCCAGGTCTCAGTGTCCCTTGGTAATCGCTGCAAGCACCTCTGAGAGAAAGCCGCCCTCAAGTTCTGCCTGAAGCCAGACAGTCCAGTTTCTCCCCATATGATTCTGGGTCCCCAGAGTCTCACCCGGAACTGGAGTTCAGAGCAGTCAGGAACTTGTGTCTCCCTCCCGATTGAAAAAGACAACCACGTACTCAGTTGCCAGCCCTTTCCGCGCATGCGCCTCAGTACCTCTGCACTTTACTTCCGCACCTCGTCTGAGTCTCAGTGTGCTTTTCTCTTTCCTTCTAGTTGTAGAATTTCTACTCAGCCAGCCTTCCTATGGTTCTGGATGATGTCCGTTTTGTCTTTTAGTTGTAGTTTTGAAGTGGTTGTGCGAGGCAGCAATTTCAGGTGTTTACCTATGCCGCCATCTTGGTTTCTCTCCACTCTAGTCCATTTTATGCCAAATTGCTTCTACAGAGAGCATTTTGGCCAAACTATCCATGGTTTTTCTCAGAAGCAGACTGCTTCTAAGAATTTGTCCTCCGGATTTACTCACACCTGTCATTGTATCATTGTTTATAATAACACAGAGCAGGCACAACCTAAATGTCCCTCCATAGGAGGTTATTTAAATAAATTATGTTAAAGCTATATAATGAGCTACTATGCACCTATAAAAAAGAGAGTAGCTTCATGTATAGTAATGTGAAACAATTTCCAAGATACATTATTAAGGGCAGAGGGGGAACTCAGGTGCAGAAATAGTATATATACTGTACTATGATTAATATAAGAAATGCCATGTGCACATAAGCATATATGTGTAACACTAGAACTGTAGAGAAGACTTTAGCAGTGGTTGCTTCTGAGAAGAAAACTGGAAACCTGGTGGATCACGGTGGGGTGGGGGTGGGGCAAGGAGATTAACTTTTCATTATATAACACTTTCTAACCTTTTAACTTGCAAGCAAATGAATGAGTTAACATTCTTAATAATAATGATAATAATACTAATAAATATAATAAGGAAGAAGAGAGACAAATAAAGGGAAAAAGAAATCTGCCTGCACTGAAGGTGCATTTCAGCTCTTCATGATGTGCTCCAGAAACAGGGAAACATTTAACTAAAATCTGAGAGAATTAAATTAGGAGAGTATGTTATATTGACGCCAACCTGTGCCTTTCACATTACTAAAATACACTGCTTTAAAAATTAGCTGACTTTCTTCTCACTCCCCAGTCATTCATTTGTAGCAGGATATTAAATTGGCCATTAAAACAGCTTAGTTTTTTATTTATCTGCAGTAAAGAAGAGCAATTGAATCTGACTAAACAAAACTTCTTGACATTTTTATGTTAGATAATTACAATCTAGTAGATTATAAAAGTAACCTCTGTTGCTTTTCTAGGAATGTTAAAAGGATATTTTCTTCTCCTTGCCTCTTTGTTAAATAAAACTTAGCTGAAATAATGCTGGGGAACAAGTTTTCTGTGGCTCATAAATGTTGTGCCTATGACAATGTATCGTGGAATCAGGTGTTACTGTTTCTGTCACTGTTTCTCATTTTGCTTGGGCATGTTTAAATCAACAAATTAAATAATTGGAGGTGTGGTATTTTAGGAAGCATCCCGTGTCTGTGTCTCATAACTTTACCTGTTCGTTTTTTCCATTTCTACTTGCATAGTTTGGCAAATTTTTTTCTTCTCAAGTACAGTCGTAGTTCACCATTCTGTTTCGCAATGGAAGTAGAAACACAGGGGTGGAGTTGTTTATAAAGCATCTTGGGATTTATTTTTGAGTCTTGATCTCTGCCCTTGACTGCCATAGAACCTTTTCCACAAGGAAAAATATATGATTCAGATAGGTTGAGCACAATTAGCTAAACATTACATACATTGGTTGTGTGTTTTCCCTCCCTCTCTGTCTGTCTCTCATCCAGGATTGGCTAAGCTTTTACCAAAACCATTTTAGTTTATATTTCATACAGAAGGATTTGTACATCAGATTGGTCGAAATCTAGTTGCATTTGTGTTCAAAACAGATTGGAACTGCCTCCAGGGATGAAGCATGTTTTGTTATGACGCTCTGGGCACCCACCTGCCCTTCGATTTCTATGGTAACAATGCTTAAGAAAGGAAGCTCCCTAGTTTCTCATGAAGCTGTTGTGTTCACTGGATTGTTTTGATTACTTTCTTTTTTTTCTGACATTTACCACCTATTTTTCTTTCCTGTTGTCTTCAGAAATGTGCATGGTAACTTTTTTCTCATTTTAATTGGTATTTAAATACAACACAACAGGAAATAACCATCCTTTTTTTTTTTCCTTCAGCTTACAAGATCTTATTTTGTCTGAGTTTGGCTTGTTCTTTCTAACTCTAGAGAGTAGAGAGTAACAAAAAGGTAGAAAATAGTGAAAACAACATGAATTCATAGGGTAGGAGGAAATAAAAGACTGAATTAGAAAGAGAACAGCTAGTAAAGAAAAATTATTGTTTTATCTCAGTTCATGTTTTTTCCACTTGAAGGCCTTTAGATTTTCCCCTCTCACTTTAATCAGTGTAGTGATGTCAAAAGAGTTAAAAACACTTTTAAACAAATGTTTTGTAATTAATTTTTAAAAGTAGAAATTGTAGAGAAGTATTTAATTGTATGTATTCCTAGGAACCAGGTAAGCTAGTGAGGGAGCCAGTGAAATAATACAGTGGTATGAGCAAAAGTAAGAGGAGAGAGAAGAATACAGTAAAAGCAGAATATCGTTGGAAATGCACATAACAAGTAGATAAAAATAACCCTGGAGTAGCCACTAAAGCTAGACAGTTCCCAAATGGTAGATAAGCCTCCCAAAAGAAACTGCATGCGAAATAGAAGTGAGGAGAAAATTCGGCCCCTTCTAATAATGCTTGACAACAGACATATAGCATAAGGTTTTAGGTAAAAGATGAGCTTTTATTGCTAACTGTGTTACTTTGATTAGTAAATTAGAATTACACTTGTATTTTTATAATATTTCCCAAGCCTTAGCAATGAATTTAATTGCTGTTGTATTTATGCCTAAATAATACATTCAGATATAGGACTTGTCTTAGTTCAGGCTGCTATAACAGAATACCATAGACTGGGGGGCTTAAACAACATTTATTTCTCACAGTTCTGGAGACTGGAAAGTCCAAGATTTGGTGCCTGATGAGAAACCCTCTACCTGGTCACAGATTGCCAACTTCTTGTACCCTAACGTGACAAAAAAAGAGGGCTCCAGAGCTCTCTGGGTACCTTTTGTTAAGGGCACTAATCCCATTCATGAGAGCTCAACCCTCGTGACCTAATTACACTCTAAAGATGCCACCTCCTGATACCATCATATAGGTGGTTAGGGTTTCAACACATGAATTTTGGAGGTACATCAACATTTAGTCCATTGCAGTGCTATTGGCACTTTTTAACTGACATAGCAATTTAAAGAAAACGTAATCTTGTGGAATCTCATGCCCATCTAAAAGACTGGTTTATGCATTTTCCACATTAGAAATAGTGATTTATAGCTCAAACAACTGTGTGTTGTATCAGTTCTGTCAGGGAATGAGGGTAGATTAAAAATTCCATTAGCAGAAATTTACTTCCCTCTTTTCTTTCTTAATCATTGAGATTCATTAATGGATTTTCAGAAGTGTTAATTAGACTCCAAGAAGTCATCCTTTAGTATATATTTACCTTTTAAAATTATTGGATACTATTTCTGCTTTATTGATAATAATGCCATGCTATTTCAGAATTGATAATTGTACCAAAAAATGTATGCCTCCAAAAAAATAAAATTCTATTTTCCTCACTATAGCCCTCTTTTTCTTCATTTTCCCTATTTTGCCTTCTTTCCTATGGACTTTGGTCATATATTTTAAGTGATGGTTCTTCCTTTCTAGGGACAGTCAAAAGCATAATGTTATCCCTATGGTATAAACTAAGATCCCATCATATGAATGCCTTACTGAAGGACCAGTTTGATGTAGCAAATTGTTCAGGTAAATAGTATAATTTCATACTCACCAATGTTTCTTCTTTTTAAATTGATTTTTGAGAAACAGAAAAGGGGGGATTGCGGGGGGAATATCAGTGTGAGAGAGAAACATTAATCTGTTGCCTCCCGCATGTGCCCAGACCGGGGATGGAACCTGAAAACCGGTATGTGCCCTGACCAGGAATTGAACCAGCACCTTTTGATAAATGGGACGACACACCAACCAATTGAGCAACACTGGCCAGGGCACATTTCTTCTCTATTTTGAATGAAACTTAAAAATTACCAAACTCTTTTTAAATTCTAGTAGTTTTATATATATCCAAATTTAGTTGCTGTTATTAAGGGCCTCTTAAATAGCTTTTTTAAAGGCATACTGTATTCTAGTATCCATTTACATTAGAAGGAGTGTTCTTAAGGCTAAAAAGTCTTTTTAAATTAGAAAATAGATATGGGAAAACTATTAAAAGACCATAGAGACTGTTGAATCTAAAGGTATACTTGACAGGAAGACAACTTTGTCTTTCCTAGGAAACTAATACATTTGTTTATTTTTTCTAATAAATTCTTAAATAACTAGTATGCTGTATAAAGTTTATCCTGGCAGTGGTCCTATGAAGCAGGTGTAGGTATTACCCTCAATTTATAGATAGAATACTGATGCCAAATAAGTGGCAGTACCAGAATTCAAACCCAGGTCTGTACAACTTCAAATCCATTTCATTATTTATGGTGCTTCTCCATCACTTTATACAAATCACAATCACTGATGGGTGATTTCTGGTTTAAGAATGACTTAAAATACTGACAAGTATCTGTGAGACCTCATCTCCCTTCTCTTCTTGTCCCAGCTAAATTTTGTTCCTGCAGATTATCTTGCTTTTTGGAGTCAGTCCTGTCATTCATCAAATATTTTTTTAAATTCCTGTTATGTGCCACTCACTGTTGTGGCCTGTGTGAAAAAAGTATTCACGATACTGTAGGCAGCAGTACAGGCAAAGCTTCTGCCTTCATGGGAGCTCATGTTCTGGGAGGAGTAGACTGAAATAGTCAGCTTTGCAATGTGTCGTGTGGTGACCGATGGGATGGAGGAAAATGAGGTAAGGTAAAGGATCTAGGGAATGCTGTGGGTGGAGAGGGGGACAAAGGAATATTATTTTATGAGATGATCAGGGAAAGTCCCCTAGTTAATGAATATTTGGTAAAGATCTGAAAGAAAATTTACCATTATTGCAGGTTATGAGTTTCCAGTTTAAAAGGGTCTCTTAGTGCTCAGCATAGTGAATAAAGATAGACCCTCTTCAGAGCACATTGTTGGGTAATTTCAGAACATCTGTGATGAGGAAAGCCTGCTAAATGTTTCAAGGATTTAAAACAGAATAAAAAATATTCTATAGAGGATTTGCATAAGAGTGGCATCAGAATTCTTGACAATAATATTAGAAACTAAGACCATGGAGCAGTCACCTTAAAGTTCCAAGCGGACATGATTTCTAAACTGAAATTGTATTCCAAGCTAAAGTATCTGTCAAATAATAGAAAGGGTAAATACAGAAGAACAAGATGACAACAAAGGGGATCCCCAGATTATCCTTGAAGGGAAGTCCCAGAATGACACTGTGTAGCTGGCTAAGAGCATCCAGGCCAAACTGGGTAAGGGGAGGGAGACTTTTAGGGCCTTGCCAATCTAATCTCAGCATTTCTAAATAATACTCTTATACCACCAGGTTTTATTTAGAAATGTTGTGATACATAAATACCAAAAGAAAAGCTAAAAATTAAAAGGAGGAATGCCTTTAGTGGGGTGGGTTATGGGGCTGCTATTTTTTTTTTTATTAGCTTAATTGATTTTAAGTATGGTTGATTTTTTTCACAGTGTGCATATATTTGGTAAACTAATGTGTGATGTAAGGAAACAGCCTTCTGAATGTATAAACTCAGCATGATAATTACTGTAGGGTTGTGAAAATAAGATATTAAGTTTTCTAGCAGAGTGCTGGCACATTGTAGCTGCTCATTAATGTTAGTTTCTTTCTCTCTGCCAGTTTTGCAGAGAGGTATCTGTAAGAAAAGATATCTTGAGTTCCAAACAATCAATATGTGAACACATTTAAAAACCCATCTAATTTTTAATTAGGGTACTGTAATTTCAGACAAGTACTGATTATTCATAGTTTAATAGATCATGACAAACATTCTCATGAGGCCAGATTTTTTGGGAGAACAACTCTCGATATTAAAAAATAAAGTCAGAGCCAAAACCGGTTTGGCTCAGTGGATAGAGCGTCAGCCTACGGACTGAAAGGTCCCAGGTTCGATTCCGGTCAAGGGCATGTACTTTGGTTGTGGGCAAATCCCCAGTGGGGGTTGTGCAGGAGGCAGCTGATCAATGTTTCTCTCTCATCGGATGTTTCTAACTCTCTATCTCTCTCCCTTCCTCTCTGTAAAAAATCAATAAAATATATTTAAAAAGATAAAATAAAAATAAAGTCAGAGATAGTAAAAATATAATTAGAAAAGAAGTGCAAACCAAAAATTTAATTTATTTGATGAAATTCAGCACTCTTTTTCTTTAGTTACTTTCTATATACTCCTTACTGTCAATTAAAACACGACAGTCTCTGTCTCAAGCAGTATTGAGATCAGCATTTATTATACACTAGAGGCCCGGTGCACGAAATTCGTGCACTGGGGAGGGTGTCCCTCAGCCCAGCTTGCACCCTCTCTAATATGGGACCCCTCGGGGGATGTCCAACTGCAGGTTTAGGCCCGATCCCTGTGGAATCGGGCCTAAACCTGCAGTTGGACATCCCTCTCACAATCCGGGACCACTGGCTCCTAACCGCTCACCTACCTGCCTGATTGCCCCCTAACTGCTCCCTTGCTGGCCTGATTGCCCCCTAACTGCTCCTCTGCAGGCCTGATTGCCCCCAAATACCCTCCCCTGCTGGCCTGATCACCCCCAAGGCTTTTATTAGTATAGATATGACCCTGCACAGAAAATTTTACTAACCCTGCTTTACAATAAGGGCTTGACGATTGAATCATTAGGACCAGACACCAAGATTTCCTTTCTTTGAATAGTGGAGGGAATACTTATCTTGTCTTTAAGTTGCCCGGAAATTAAAATGAGATAATGACTTAGAAAAGTATAAAAGCACCATATAAAGACAACTGTCTTTTTAATGAAGTGGCAAAATGAAAAACACTTTTTATTCTCCCCTTCCTTCCTTTACAGCTTTTATTTAAACTTTGAAATTTATAAAAATTTCACTCCAATTTTCATTTCTTTACATTCAACATTATTTTGTATTGCTTTCAGGTTTTACATTAGTTACAGAATAGTGGTTAGACAATCATATACTTTACAGAGTGTTCCCTGATATTTCTAGTACCCACCTGGCATCATACCATCATTACAACACTATTGACTATATTCCCTATTTAAGTGACAATGGGTTTACAGGTTCCTTTCAGTCTTTCTTTTGTGTTTCTTGTCCTTCCTTTTCTTTCTTTCTTTCTTTCTTTCTTCTTCCCTCATTTTCTTTATATAGTATCTCAATTGGCCATCAAAGCTCAGTGAAGGCACTGGGACACGCTTCATCCATTTTACAGACCAGGAAACTGAGGCCAATTCCAGTTGGCTGTGGAACTTGACTCAGCACACAGGAAGCCCTCAGAGCCATGCTCTTTTCGCTTCCTAAGGGGCAGCGGCCCAGCAAACAGAACAAACCTTCCAGTCAGGCTTCCGAGCCTCTTTCTCAAGCACCTCTTCATTGCGGATGCTCCACATTCTTTCCTCTCCCCCCATTCTTTACTACCCCCCCTTCTCCGAAGCAGGTGGAAGGCTTCCCACTCACTGCCTAGGCATGCTCTGCTATGGGGCAGGGTGTAGCGAGCTTGTTTTTGGGTCAAGGCAAGAGCAGGAGTCACTGCCTCTGAAGTGTGAAGGCCGCCTTGAGCGAGGCCCATTAGCACTGGGAGCTTCTCTGAATCACATCAGTCAGTCCAGTACCCTGCAGTGCAGCACCCCTCCACTGAGGTGGCACCACCCCTCAACCCCCGCCTCAGGGGTGAGGGTCCTTGCCCCTCTGCCAGGAGTCCTTCCATGCCCCTTGATCCCTGGCTGGGCCCACCCACATCTTGGGGGCACTGCAGAACCTCTGTCTCTCTGCAGATGAGGCAGATCCCTGCCCTAGGTCTCCGCAAAGCTATGAATCTGTGGCCAGAGGCCTGGTCTGGGTCTCAGCAAACACATGCCTGCAGTGTTCCCAGGGACCCTGGGAGGAGCTGGGCGAGTCCCAGCTCACCTCCCCAGGGTGCCGATCTCCCCAGGGACCCTTGGGAGAGGCTGGATGGGCCCGGCCACGACCCCCGGGTGCCGATCGCCCTAGGGACCCCCGGGAGCGGCTGGATGGGCCCGGCCACGCCCCCCCGGGTGCCAATTGCCCCAGGGAGCGGCTGCATGGGCCCGGCCACGCCCCCCCGGGGTGCCGATCACCCCATGGACCCCCGGGAGCGCCTGGATGGGCCCGGCCACGCCCCCCCAGGTTGCTGATCTCCCCAGGAACCCCCGGAACTAAGAGGACTGGGCGCCGCCATCTTGATCTCAACGGCCGGATAGGCCACCCGGAGTCCCAGCCTCCTGCTGGCCCAATCGTGGGCATAGCGGAGGTGCGGTCAATTTGCATGTTTCTCTATTATAAGGTAGGATTCAGTAAATCTTGATTGACTAAATTGCCTTAAGTTATCAGAGTCCTCTGTGGCTGGGAAAGCATAAATGTTGAATGCTAAAATGAAGACACCAGTTTATAACAGATCCACTTTGTGACAGCATGATTATCAGGTGGCTGGTAAGCCCTGCACAAATCTTTCCTCAAAATTGTTTGGTTGGATAAGTCCAAAAGATTGGGCAAATACTGGTGTGTTAATTTTTTTTTGTTTTAATGTTGCTGCTTGGAATATATACCAAAGATTCTGCAAGCTACCTACTGGGAAATTATTTCACAAAAGCATTCCCTTTGCATCTATCCTTGGGTAATCTACAATGTCAGCATCTTCTTATCAAGGCATCTATCGTTATAGTACAAGGAATATAGTGTCTTAATTCAAACTAGAGGCCCTATGCACGAAGATTCGTGCAAGAATGGGCCTTCCTTCCCCTGGCTGCCGGCACCGCCTTCGCTCCAGCAGGAGCTGCCTTTCCGCCTTCCCACGCTGCCCAGAGGCCCGGAGTGGCTGGGGTGGTGCAGAACACCTGCATTGTCGCCATGGCGACGACGCAAGCGTCCCACCCCAGCTGCTTGGCGCCCATATATGCAAATTAATCCTCCATCTTTATTGGGTTAATTTGCATACTCCTGATTGGCTCGTGGGCGTCGTGAAGTTATGGTCAATTTTGCATCTTTCTCTTTTATTAGTGTAGATGTTCTCTGTGGATGGAGCAGAAGACTGAATGGTACTCTTGGTAAGAGGAATACTTTTTGACAAAGTCACAGACTTTTTCACATGATAATTGAAGTAGGATGTACTCTGGACCATGTAATCACAGAGAATCTGAGGTGGTAATAGCTTGTGAGTCCTGCTAAATGTAGAAATCATAAAGATACTTACAACAAAGATGTAAGCTTTAGGGAAAGAATACAATGTCAAGTCAGAGATGAAATATAAAAATTGTTCTCATTTTCTATTGTTTATTTTACCCAGCTCTTTTTTATAGTACTCCCCTCCCCCAAACACACAGAATACTATTTTTATTTTGTTTTACTCAACGAAGGCTTATATAGTGGTTTGTGCCAGATACTGTTCTAAGCACTTTAAAAATATTTACTTTCTTAGCCCTGTGAGCTAGATACTGTTATTATCCTTATTAATTTGTTTTTTAATATTTAATGAAACTGAGGCATTGCTTTTCCAAGACCCTGCAAGTAGTAAATGGCAGAGCTAGTATTTGAACCTGGTAATTTGGCCTTAAAGTCACCACCATACTATGCTCCTTCCACTTGCTAATATGATCTTACAATGGTGAGCAAAAGAGGCTGTGTTCTGTACTCCTTGGTCCTATGACACTGTCAATGGATATATCCCTGCACCTTTACAAAAATAAATTTATTAGTAGAATTGTCTGTTTTGCTATTATTTAATGTAAAAAAGTGTAGTTATCTCTTCGAAAATACCGTATGTTCCAGCATATAAGACAACCTTTTAACCCAGGAAAATCTTCTCAAAAGTTGGGGGGTCTTATACGCCGGAAAATACGGTATTTACAATTTAGAATTAAAGTAAGTTATTGCCAAATGATGGGTGGTTTACCGTATTTTCCGGCATATAAGACCCCCGACTTTTGAGAAGATTTTCCTGGGTTAAAAGGTCGTCTTATACGCCGGAAAATACGGTATTAAAAGAATAATAGGGTTATTTTGGTTGCTATTGGCAGCCATAGGGATGACTGTGATGAATGAAATTATGTTTACAGAAGATGCAATTTCAGGCATAATTTAGAGAACTTTTTAAAAAAATACGTTTTTATTGATTTCAGAGAGAGAGGAAAGGAGAGGGGAGAGAAAGATAGAAACATCAATGATGAGAGAGAACCATCGAGCTGCCTCCTGCAAGCCTCCTACTGGGGATCAAGCCTATAACCCTGGTCATGTGCCCTGGCCAGTAATCAAACCCTGACCTCCTGGTTCATGGGTCAACACTCAACCACTGAGCAACACTGGCTGGGCGAGAGCTTCTTTACAAAGAACATGTTTCCAACTTAATAACACTCATTCAGTATTGAGTCCAAATAAACATTGAACAAGAATGCACAATATTTTTCAGTATTTTCCAATTCATCATATTTTTTTTTAATTTTATGTTTATGTGCATGAGTATGATATAAATTTAAAATTTGCATCATTAAAGTTGTAGGAAATTTTTAATGTTTTGTAGGCAACAATTTTAATTAGGCAACAATTGATGGTACAAGTAAAGAATATCCCTAGTAATCAAATTTTACAAATCCTATATAATAAAAGCCTAATATGCTAAGTGTCTGGTCACCTGGTCGTCCGTTCAACCAATCAAAGCATAATATGCTAATGATATGCTAAGGCTGCTCAACCACTTGTTATTAAGAGTACTGACCACCAGGGGGCAGACAGTCGACCAGTTGCTATGACATGCACTGACCACCAGGGGGAAGACACTCAGACAGGTAGGTTAGCTTGCTGCTGGGGTCCGGCCGATTGGGACTGAGCGAGACAGACCGGACATGTCCTGGAGCCCTCCCATGGTCCCTCTCTGGCTGGCCAACCTCCCATGTCCCTCCCCAGCCTTGATCGTGCACCGCAGGGGTCTCTCGGCCTGGCCTGCACCCTCTCACAATCCGGGACCCCTTGGGGAATGTCGGAGAGCCGGTTTCGGCCTGATCCCACAGGGCAGGCCGAGGGACCCCACTGGTACATGAATTCATGCACCCGACCTCTAGTTTATACATAAGGACAAAACTATATTCTTAAAATCAGTGTTGTGGCCTGATGTTCTCTTGCCAATGAGATAGAAACTATTGTATTTATTTCCTGACATGAGGGGGAAGGGATAATTTCAACTCCTATATCCAGATATCCCTGTTCTTATTTCTCAGGATGGCTTCCTGAGAAATCTAGGAGTGGGAGTGGGAGTCTGCCCTTAGTCATCAATGACTATTTCCTTAGCAAATTCATTAATCTTTTTTCTCTCAATTTTGTCACTTGTGAAATATTAGTCAAATATTAGATAGACTTGCCTGAAGTATAACTGTTTTTCACTTACTTTTGTTTTCCTATGAAATTGACATTTTAAGATTAGCATGTTAAATTCATTATTAAGTTTTAAATTAGTTCAAGTTATCCAAGTCATTTAATAATTTTACTATATCCTGAGAAGATTTAACTGTTAATAGTAACCACTACTGAAGGTACATTAAGGGACACTACATCACATAATCATAATTCTTGAGTATGCTGAAAATGAAATTCTTTTTATTGAAATTACATAGCCACTCGCACTGAAACAAATCTCTTATAGAAGATTTTCAAGTTTTCCCTGGTAATAATATTTTTTGTCTTTAGCTTCAGCAGTAATAAATTTAGATGTCATGTTTTATTGCCAAGAGAAAAGATGTTATCCCTTGTGAGAACAGAAAAATTTGGCTTGTTTTCAAAGCAAAAGGTGAATCTGTCCTTGAATACAATATTTATTTATGTTGCCGAACTACATTGTGTTTTCTTTGTAGGATCGTTGTGTTGGAATTGATCATGAGTTGATCATGTGCCTTGTCCCATAGTTCTGTGCCTTTTATACCATTGCTTTTGCCTTTTCTCTGAGAATATCTAATTCATTTTTTATGGCATAGAACTTTTTTTTCGTAACTGTAATATTTTTTTATTGTGCATGCCAAAATTTAGAAGGAAGTTTTTCCTCTTGAAAGTTATTTTTCATATTTACTGAGATTCTATAGAACTAAAAATGATGATTTATGGAATTGCTTTTTCCATGTCCAGAGTGTTTTAAACTTGGCTTTAGCAGAGTTGAGGATCATTTATCTCAACTTTTAAAAAAGGAGAAAAAAATCTCATGTCATACTTAGGAACTTTCAAAACTAACCCTTCTAAAAAAAAAAAATAGGGGGCAAAGTATTTTGAAATGTAGTATTGGAAATTAAAATGTAATAAGACTAGTATTATTAAATGGGACAGGATTGCCCTTTTGGAGCCTTGAATATAATTTTTTAAAGGGTGTTATTTTTATGGTTCAGAAGCAGTGGGTAGAAGTAAATTTCCCCCTGCTTAAGAACTTAAGTTTTCCTTTGGGGAATGGATTTTCTAATAAAAGGATAAAAAAATAAATGAAAAAGATCAGTAACTTAATTTTAGCAATTTTTTAAAAAACATGTTTTTATTGATTTCAGAGAGAGGAAGGGAGAGGGAAAGGGAGATAGAAGCATTGATCTCCTGTTTCCTGCATGCCCCCTACTGGGGATCGAGCCAGCAACCTGGGCATGTGCCCTGACTAGAAGGGAATTGAACTTGTAACTTCCTGGTGTATGGGACCACGCTCAACCAACTAAGCCACACCATTTGGCCAATACATCATTTTAAAGATTTAACTAAGGAATAATATTCTTATAGAAAAATAATACAGAATATTTACAAACCAAAGACTGAATTCCCCTGGCCATGGTGGACTGCATTGGCTGTGGGTTCATAGACAGTGAAAATTACTCTGAGAGGCCACTTCTACAGACTAGGATCCCACCTATTACAAGTAGGTCCTAGTTGGGTGAATGATGAAATGACTGTCTTCCCTTGGTATATCATTCTGTTGGCTTCAGTTAGTTTCTTAAGGTCATGTAAACCTGAGATATATGTGTTCTTTTTTCATCACATGACTTCCTTAGTGCCGGGCTCAGGCATGAGGAAGTGGACAAACATGGTCCCTGTCCTGGAGTTACTCTAAAAGTATTCCTAAGTCTAAATACTTACATAGGTTTGATACGGGAAATATATTATTTCACCATCTATCGATCCATCCATTTATCATTTATGCAGTTCCTACTAATACCAGGCATTGTTCTCAGCTCTGGAATAACCTGAAAACAAGACAAAGCGCCCCTCTCCCCCCATCTGCCTCACATTTTGGTGGTGAAAAGAACATTAAACATCTATATATATATAGTATGTTAGGTAATAATGAAGGCTATGAAGAAAAGAATAGCATGGGGAGGGGTGGGAATACAGAGGAGAACTCTGGGTAGGAAATAAGTTAAATCACCCTAAGACAGTGTTCGGCAAACTCATTAGTCATCAAGCCAAATATCAACAGTACAACGATTGAAATTTCTGTTGAGAGCCAAATTTTTTAAACTTAAACTTCTTCTAACGCCACTTCTTCAAAATAGACTCGCCCAGGCCGTGGTATTTTGTGGAAGAGCCACACGTAAGGGGCCAAAGAGCTGCATGTGGCTCGCGAGCCACAGTTTGCCAACCATGGCCCTAAGAAAATAATTTAAAATTTTGGTTTGAAAGGGTAAATAAGAGTTTGACAGGCTGCCCAGGACAGGGAGGAACTTTCAGTCAGAGAAGCAGCACACCAAGACTAGAAGACATAAAACAGAATTACCAATAGTAATGCTTAATTGTCAAAAAGTTCATATTGATTAATTTCTTAATAGTAGTAAATTAATAACATGTAATGTTAATGTATAAATAAAATTTATTTTCTTATTTTAAATATATTTTAAATATATTTTTATTAATTTCAGAGCAAGGAAGGGAGAGGGAAAGAGAGATAGAATCATCAATGATGAGAATCATCTGCCTCCTGTACGCCCCCTACTGGAGTTAAGCCCGCAACTCAGGCATGTGCCCTGACTGGGAATTGAACCATGACCTCCTGGTTTGCAGGTTGACACAACCACTGAGCTATTACAGCTGGACTAATCTATCTATATAATAGAGGAATGTGCAAATTAGCCAGGACGCCGTAATGTCACAACTGAACAGCAGGGACCTGAGGCTTCATGGCGCATGGCTGGGGCAAGGGACCTCAGAATTTAAGAAAAATTATTTCCTCAACAATGCTTCTCAGATTTACTCAGGTATTAGAACTCCAAGTTGTAAAAGTGCTTTTTACAGAACATAGTCGATTCTTTTTCAATTAAACTTCAGATACCTAAAGATGTCATTATTGATCTGAATTTGGTCTCATGTAGACTTCTTTAAGGTTTACTTAAGAATAATTAAGTATATCCTATATAATAAAAGTGTAATATGCTAATGATATGCTAAGACTGCTCAACCGTGCGCTATGACGTGCACTGACCACCAGAGGCAGACAGTCAACCTGTCAACTAGTAGCTATGACATGCACTGACCACCAGGGGGCAGATTCTCCAACTGGTAGGTTAGCTTGTTGCTGGGGTCTGGCCAATCGGGGCTGAGTGAAACGGGCTGGACACACCCTGGAGCCCTTCCGCAGTCCTTCCTTGGCTGGTGAATTCGTGCACCAGGCCTCTAGTTTAAGAATAAAAGCTCACACTTGAGAACATTATATGTATGAACTTTTTCTGTCATTTGGGAAAAGACTTCTGTTATTCTGTTTTCTAATCAGAACACCAGTGTTGTTCAGGAGCACTGTTTGAGAACTGCTGCACCACAGTATATTCATCAAATGTACAGTCTACCTGTGTGGAGAGAGCGGGGGAGTCACTGTCTCCTGCAGCAGGCAGTGCTGCAGAAGGCTGTTTCCAATGGCTCTGACTTCCTTTTAGTGAGCTGAAATCTCTCTTGTAACTTAGACTCACTGTTCTTGGATCTAACTCTTGGATAGTATTATGGAAATCAGGATTCATTTCTTAGAATTATTCTCAGGAATAACAAGTAAAAGTAATTTCATTGTGCTTTGCACTATTTTAAGGTTGATTATAAATGACACTTAATGATAAGGTTGGGTATTACCTTTGGTGAGAGAAGGTAGGGTTGTTGGGGTGTTTGTTGCTCTAGGGCAGGGTGGGAATCTGCGGTCTTGTCAGTCTTCACAGTCAGACCCTTAGTTTGTTCTTTTCTATACAACGTTTGTTTTTGTCTTTCTTTCCCTGTGATTCTTATTAGAGAAGCAATAGGGTTTAAAGGAGTATTTCATCTGAAGTAGAAATAGGAAACCAAAAGTAAAAGCAGAGGAAAGGTCAATGTTAGAGCATCATGATTCTTGGAGGAAGATAAGACTAGATAACCAAAACCAAATCATTGAGAATTGGGGATAGAAAAGGGAGGAAAAAAAGATATTCACCCTTATACATACATATGTATTATGTATAAATATATGCAGACATATATAATTATATGTGTATGTATATCTAGATATTGTGTGAAATGTCATACATATATACACACATAATATATAGAGAGAATATATGTGTTCCATCAGCTGTTTGTTAAGTGGTAGGTAACAGATTGATACTGTGCTCTTCTCAGTGATTCAAACTTTGAATTTTTTAACTGATCAGTCCTGACATGCTAACCTCAGCAACTAAGCAGCTGCATAATATGTTAAATCATCATATTGATAATGAAGTTGACATCATGGACTTGCCTTCCTTTTTTGGAGTGTAGGAAAAAAAACAAACCCTAGAAATGTGTTTGATTTTGAAACAATTATAATGGTGACTGAGAAAAGTGATATTGCCTATAATTTCTTCACATCTAGATGACTTAATAGAGCCACTCAGTTTATAAAATTAATTTTTTAATTATTATTTCTTTTTAAAATGAAGTTCTAGCTTAAGACCTGAATGAATGGCTTTAGGAAAAGAAAAAGTTTCTTTTCTAAATTTAAATTAATTTCTCTGTGATAAGTTAAGGTGAATTTGTTTTACTTTTCTACCTCTAAAATAGGACAGATTTTGAAATAGATTCCTTTTTAAAAAATCACTTTTGAAACAGAGATGCACTCACCCACCTACTTGCCCCTTGGGACAGAAAAAACGAATTACCAGGTTGGTAAAACATTTGCTTCTGAAGCAGATTGCCTGCACCCGGTGCTGTGAAAGACACGCAGTGAGTAAGGAAGGGTGGCTATTGTTTAGTGCTCTCTAGCAAAAGAGCTGGGAGGGGAAAAAAGAATTGAGTTTAACTGGCATTGGCTCTGGCTTTTCTGCATTCCAAACTGTCTGAGGCACAGAGCAAGAGCAAAAGAGAGCGAGCGAGAGAGCACTGGTGAGCACAGTGTACAAAGTGTTTTGAGTTTCTGACTGGCATGCCGGAAAGATCATGTTAGCAACACCCAGAAACTTCCCAGAATGCAGACCCCAGGTAAGAGCTTCTCCAGTCTGTCTGAGACTGAAATGAAAAGTTTGTATATATTTAAAGGGAGTGTAGCTTTTCTATTTTGATTACACAAATGCAGTGAATGTTTACCTTTGTGATTACTGGCTTTAAAAGATTGGTTGGTTTTCATTACTGTGAGTTCATGTGAATATTGTGGAGGCTATCAGTGTTCCCATACAAAATACAGCACAAAAATACAGCCACCTGAGAAACGCAGGCCAATTAGGAGGGTAATGATCATAGCAAAATATTAACACCGCAATGTTTACTTGTTTTTTTTTAATAAGTTGAAGTGGGTTATTATTCTGGATCTTCCCCCAAATTCCTTGTGAAATATTAAATACCTGGAAATGAGTATATCATTTCTCTCTGAGGGAGACAAAATATATTGACCATCAATAAGATTCTAACAGCCTTGATTCAATCTTAGTAGCACTTCATAAGTCTGTGTCATTTGAAAATTCAACAAGTTGGATCCAAAAAAAACAGTGAAAGCACTCCAATAAGAATCTTGCTTGTTCTTTCTGTGCAAGGTAGGCTTATAATGTGCTTTGCAATAGATGACAGGTATCTCATTAGCTCGTTGAAAGTTAAATCTGAAAGAGACTTTAGAGATCATCTGCAGTCCCATTTCTCCATTTCCAGTGAGAACATTGAGGTCTGAGGGATTTAATCTTGCTCAAGGTCACAGAGTTAGGAACAGAATTAAAATGAAAATCCAGTTCTCCTTATTTTCCATTTACTATTTTTATTTATGGAATCAGTTACATTTAAGTTTTATTTCCCATCTATACAGGGAAATAAAACTTAAATATATCTGCAGGCCTCAGGTACCATGAATTATTGCCTGAATAGGCCAAATGCTTTATAAACTTCAGTTGAAATCTGTGGAGAGGAAATATTGAGGAATAAACATCATCAAAGCATATTCTTGTTAAAACCAAAACTATATAACAAAATATTTAGAGAAGAAAAAAAAAAAAACGGCTTTCAGTTAAGGAAAATGTCTATAGTTTGTATGATGCTTTTATGTAAATAATTATATAGCTGTGGCATATTCTGAATATCTGTATATGAAATTAAAACTTTCAAATTGATTTTAATGTCTTTTAAAGACTTTGAGACTAAGAAAATTTCTGTATAATTTTAGTAAAGCTTTTCCTAGATGCTAATATCCATTTTTAAAACTTTTATCTATTTACTGAAAGCAAAATACCATCCCCTGTTCACTGCCTTCTTTGTTGATTTCTTAAATATATAAGAAAACATTTAAAAATTATCCCAACTGTTTGGACCAATTGGTTTCTTATGCAAAGTCTAGCTCCGTTTCTTTTCATTTATAATGGACCTCTGTTACTTTACCTCATGAATTATGTGTTAGAGGATAACTTAAGTGGAGGATCTTGAGAGTCACAATGCGCAGTGAACATCTGTCTTCATACATTTTCATTTAGTTCCTAAAAAAGGCTGCTGCCCTTTCCGTTTTTCTGGAGACCATTGTGGGGTTGAGAGAGGCCATACTATTCTAGTGAACTAAATAGTAAAGATAGCTATTGTCAAAAGGATCTGTCATGGCCCTTTACAACTCCTGGGAACAGGTTTGGCTTGACTTGACTATAAGCACAGTGAAGCAATGTTGTTCTTTTGTGTTAAAGCTTGACCTGCTCATTCCAGTTTTCGACTGGGTCTGTGTAAATGCAGTTGTGATTTACAAGGCTGTGTGGGATGAGCAGTTACGTTGTAAGGAATAAAGGAATAGCAGTAAGTTTCATAATTGCTCTCGGCTATCAGAAACCAAATTACAAAGTGCATTCTCCACCCAGGAGGAAACAAGAGACTGTTTGTCTTGCTGTGGAGTACATTACTTAAGCACACTGTTTATAAGAGGACTGATGGCTGTGAGAATGAGGACATAATGCTCTAGCCTACTTAACAGTGCTCATGTTATATTACACAGGACTTAGGTTTTTCTCTAATCTTTTATCCTGCAAGGGGTATGGAAAGAATTGCCATGATAAGTGTGTGTATATTATGTTATGTGTGTATATGAAAGAGATAGATAGATAGATAGATAGATAGATAGATAGATAGATAGATAGATAGATAGATAGGGAACTTTGGCCTGGGTGTATTTCCCCATGTCAGAAACAATCAGAAGTCATTAATCTGTTGTTGCTGGTAGTTTACTGACCTAACTGGAAAGAAACTACTTTATTAACCAAACTAATTATTATAAAACTTACTACTGTGCATTAGAAAGAGAAAAACATTAGAAGGAAACACATTCTCCTTTTTTTCCTCCGGAATAAAAATACCAGATTATGCAGGTTTATTCTTTCTTTGTCAGAGAAAAGCAATAGTAAGGTGCTCATTTTATGACTAAAGACAAATTTTAAATGGGAATGAGTGGATAGAGGAAATGAGTGGCATGAGAAAAGAATCTCAACTGTATGTGAAATAATTTTCTTATAATCAGTGTTTTTTAGAAGGCAGGCCCGTTTTTCCCTTGATATTAGTTTGTTTAAAAAATGTTTAATGCCCTGGTCTGCTAGCTCAGTTGATTAGAGCATCATGCCAATGCACCAGGGTTGCGGGTTCTATACCTGGTCAGGGCACGTACAAGAAACAACCAATGAATGCATAAATAAGTGGAACAACAAAGTGATGTTTCTCTCTCTTCTCTTTCTCTTTCTCTCTCTCTCTCTCTCTCTCTCTCTCTCTCTCTCCCTCTCTCTCCTCTCCCCCCATTTCTCTCTCTCTCCCCCTCCCCTCCTCTCCTGCCCCCATTCCTCTCTCTCTCCATATTCAATAAATAAAAAAATATGAAATATATACATATGTATGTCCACAAATATAGCTCATATATTAAATTTTCAAAGAAGGTAAAGAGCTCTACAGTATAGCTATGCCATTTTTGTAATAATAGTTTGGCTATAGTTGATCAAAACTTTAGTCTCAGCCAAAGGAGTTGTTATATCTCTTTTCCTGCTGCAATTTCTTTCTACCGATTGGGTATAATTCTGTCTTTTACATCCCAGTTAAAACTGTAAGAATGAAATCTCTTTAAACAGAAGTGAAGACTAGACTGGCCAGGGGTCGGGGCTTGAGGCTGGACTTGAAAACGCTCTGAGCTGTCAGATTAATTCTTTACTCATAAAAATTACCTGGTAGTTCACTCGAAACTCTGGGAATCCTTTTATGTAGACAACATGGTGATATATCCCTTTCTGTTCCAGTATTTTTAAAAAAATCTATCTTTATTGTTGAAAGTATTACAGATGTTCCTTTTTCCTCCCATTGACCCCCTCCAGCTGGAACCCTCAACCCCCACTATTGTCTGTGTCCATGGGTTATGTATATATGCATATAAGTTCTTTGGTTAATCTCTTCCCCCTCTTTCAACCCCTTTTCCCTCTAAGATACATCATCAGTCAGTTCCATGCTTCCATGTCTCTGGATTCTGTTCCAGTCTTAACCTCAGTGGCCACTAAAGAGGCAAAGTTACAGACTGGTTTTGGTCTTTCTGTTCCTGTTTGTTCTTTCATTCCCTCTAGGTTGTTTTTGTTTTCAATTTCTTGTATGGCAGTTTTAGTGAAGCAGGTGACTATTGTGAAATAAGCTTTACCAGATTCTTACACTTCAGTTGCATAAACTTTCTTAAAATATCTAATTCTTTATTGCAGAGAAGGGAATAACTGATTATATCCGGTTGTTTCCTAGTGAACAGTGATTCAAGAAAATGAGTCATTACTCAGCAGTAAGAATATTAGTAGTTGTCTTTTTTTTTTTTTTTAAAGCGCTGATGGGGATTCGGTCTATCAAAATTCCACATTTAATTATGGGTATGATCTCAGCTTGGGTTTGGAAGCCTTAAGCATTGCCACTGAGAATACTTTCTTTGTACATACTTGACAAGTATGAGTGTCTTACTGAGTCAGTCATTAAAATTCAGATGAAAGTCTATCTTCTCGGGTGCCCTCCTCGCCCCTACTCAGACCTTACCATGCAGCTGAATTAGGAGCACCATGAACTTAACATGTGGAGAGGAAGCCAGCGAGGAGTTCTTATCAATAATTTGACTCCACATTTTTGTCATTCTCAGGCTTATAGTATTTTATGAGTGAATGAATTGCTAAAACAGCAACTTGAAGTTAGTTTAGGTTAGTGCAGTCCTGTTCTTTGAAGAAGAAAAAATTACCTGGATCTATGCTCTTTCTTATGACAGACTATTGAGAAAGTAAGAAACTTGAGCTGCCAGGATCAAGCAGGTGTCATTCAGGATCAGGTGTCATCTAGGATAGCCTACCTGTTAGACAGGTTGCTAACTCCGATGTCTTGCATCTAATTCCAAAGATGATGGAGTATCTTTGAAGAACTTAACAGCTCTGTTATGTAGTTACCTTTAGTTAATATGAAGACTAGAAAAAAACTGGATATTCTTTCCCTTCATAATATTTGGGTTTGTAACTTTTTTTCTAAGTTATACTTCAAATGGGTTGTGTGTGGTTGATTTTATGTCTGGTCTCTTGAGTCAGGAGAAGGTTAGAATGTTTGGGACCCTACATCAATAATCCTTTTTTTCCAGGAACTCCTAGAATATAGTGTCAGGTAAATAAATTTATTTCATTTTTTAAAAAAAAGGAATGATGTGTCAAAGTGAGTGGAGGGAAGAGCTACACACACACACACACACACACACACACACACACACACACACACCTGGCCTGTGTGATTACATAGAAAGAATTAGGTTTATTTAGTCAAAGGACAGGACAAGATGTAGTAAGTCTAATTAAGAGAGAAGGATAATCATCTTTTGTGTACCAACAGCTTGTTGCAAAGAGCTCATTTCTAAGAGTTTGCTCAGTATGGTTATAAAATGCTTATTAGGATTTTCTCCAAGTGTGAGAAACTAATTACTCAAAGACAGGGTAATAGATTGTTTTATTACTTTTGCATATGGTAGGGGAATTACATAACAGTATTTGGTCCAATTTTTGTGAGTTTCTATTACACAGCTGAAATTTAAGGATACTTTTAATAAATCAAAATCTTTGTCATCCATATAATTTGCTAACATACATGTTCAGATTTTCCTTGAAGCATTTTGTCTCCACTTGAAATTCACTGAAACGTCATGGTAGCTTCCTAAAATAATAAATGTCACCCTATTTTATGAGTACCATCATTTTACTTGTAAATATTTGCACAAATACAATTGTTAAAATTTTGAAATATATTTTTAGTAGTTTTATTTATTTCTTTGCCTTATAAATGTAACAGTAAGTACTTGATTGATGATCAACTTTTAAAGGAGAATTTTCCCCAAAAGTACCTTTTTTTTCTATTGGAGACAGTGTCAACCCTTTTTAGTAACAAAACCACAATGTGGTATAAAGAAGAAATCCTAGGAGTTATTGGTGTTATTACAAAGAATGAAAACCAGTCTTCCTTGGAAACATTCTTTTAGCTTATATAAACTAAAACAGTGCTCTGCAGAGGAGTTTATCCTATATAATAAAAGGCTAATATGTAAATAGACTGAACGGCAGAACAACCGAACAACGGGTCGCTATGACATTTGCTGACCACCAGGGGCGCACGCGGAACATGGCAGGCGTCGTCCTCAGTGGGATGGTAGAGCAGGTGAGCAGGGGCGCCAGACCAAGACGGGGTGCCGGTCGCTGTCATCAGGGCAAGCCTTTGGTGGTTACTGAAAATTCTTTGCTCCTGAGCACTGCAGTCCTGCCAGGCGCTTGCACCTGCTGCTGATGCCAGCCCTGCTTGCACCCACTGCCGGTCCCTGGCGCCAGTCCCGATTGCTTGGTGCCATCAGCGGGTATGAGCGGCGGCTGCCAACCCCAGTCGCCCCTCAGGGCTTCTCCACCTCCCCCTGCTCCTGAGGGGAGATCGGGGTCGGCAGCCACCTCTCGCACCTGCTGCCAGCGACGGCCCCGCTTGCACCTGCTACCAGTACCGGAGCCATCACTCGCACCCACTGCCAGCACCGGCCCCACTCACACCCACAGCCGTCACTGGAGCCACTGCTTGCACCCGCTGCCGGTGCACGGCGCTGGTCCTGATCACTCAGCGCCATCAGCTGGTGCAAGCGGCGGCTGCCGGCCCCGATCGCCCGTGAGGGCTTCTCCACCTCCCCCTGCTCCTGAGGGGCGATCAGGGCAGCAATTGCCGCTTGCACCCACTGACGGCGCCGGCCCTGCCCGCAACTTTGTCATATAGTTATCAATATATCCTCAACTTTGTCATATAATGCACCCGCCGGCCCTGCCCACACCCACCAACTCCGGTGTTGGCTGTGGGTGTAAGTGGGGACGGTGCTGGCAGTGGGTGCAAGCGGGGCCGTCGCTGGCAGCAGGTGCGAGAGGTGGCTGCCAGCCCCGATCTTCCCTCAGGAGCAGGGGGAGATGGAGAAGCCCTGAGGGGCGACTGAGGTTGGCAGCCGCCGCTCATACCGGCAGTGGGTACAAGCAGGGCTGGCGCCGGCCCTGCCCACACCCACTCCACCCCTGCTCCCAGCGCATAGGAGCAGTGGTGGAGGGAGTGGGGCTGTTGGCAGATAAGGGACTGGGGGCCGTGGCAGGAGGGGCCAGGTGGGGGCGCAGAGGATGGGCTGAGACTCGCCCCTGTGCCTACCACAGCCTCGTGGCCCACAGTTCCTTTCAAGGTGCACGAGTTCGTGCACTGGACCCCTAGTTATAATCTAAAAGGCAGAAAATTAGTGGAAGTATATCTAATTGTCAATCCTTGATGACACCACTTTTTTTTTTCAAGGTTTGGTTTTTTGGGGGCGGTTTATTTGTTTTATTTTGAAATGGCAGTTTTTTTAAAACCAGAAGTCAGGGTTTCCTCTGGTCCCTTTTAAAAGAAAATCCAGCTAATTATTTGCCTTTTTTTTTTTTTTCAGAAGCATGTATTCCTGTTAAGAAACTACAAAATGTTTCTGACAATTAAGTTTTAATTAACAAGAAATAGTGAGCTTCAAGGGTGTGATGATTTTATTGCTATAAAGTACTGTGATTTATGGCAGCTTCCCAGTAGGTTTCTCCCAGTGTCAGAAGTTATAAACCCATTTTTATTTTGCTTAGGTTTTGAATTAAATATTCAAAGGTAGACTTTTTCTTTTTCTTTTTATCTTATCAAACCTGTTACAAGAGAATAGAAGCTGTTTTAAGGCTCTTTATGTTTAGTCCAGATGTTGCTTATGTTATATTTTTCTCTGATAATCATCTGATGATAATCTGACAGTATGAAAAGAGGAAATTTTAAGTCTTAATATCCAATCATAATATGTAATGAACTTCTACACATCAATGAGAAAAAGGCAAGATTGAATGCCCATTTTATAAAAGAGGTGATCCAAATGGCCATTCAGTATGTGAAAAAGGTGCTTAGTTTCATTAGTCATCAGAAAAATGCAAATTTAAACTAAAATGGAACTACACACCCAACAAGAATGTCTAAAATGAGGACAACAGAAATTACCAAATGTTGATAGGGATCTAGAACAAAAGGAATTTTTATACACTGTTGATGGGAGTATTCATTTTTACAACAGTTTTAGAGAACTATTGGACAATATCTGCTAACATTGAATAACGCTTTGTGACCCAGCAATTCCACTCCAATTTATGTACCCAATAGAAATGCATACATAGGTTTCTCAAAAGACTTGTACAAAAGTGTTTATAACAGCTAAAAAATCAGAAACTACCCAAATGCTCATCAGCAATAGAATGGATACATTTTGTTTCCTTACACAGTGGAATTCCATACAGTATTGACAAAGAACAAACTGCTTCATGCCACAGAATGGATAAATCTCAAAAATGTATGTTGAGCATGAAAGTTAGTCTCAAAAGACTAATCTGCACAGTGTGATTCTGTTAGATACAATTCAGACTCATCTGATGTAATAGAAATCAAGATAGTGATAATCCTGATAGGGTAATGACTGGAAAGGGTGTGTGAAGGATGCTTCTGTTTGCCAGTAATATTCTGTTCTGTTTTGTTTAATCCAGATGCTGGTTACTGGGGTGAGTTCCATCTGGATTCATTTATAGTGGTATTCTTCAGTAGATCCCCACATCTCACCTGTTTTACTCACACTTGGTGTTTTCATGTTAGCATACTACATTAGTTTTCCACTGTTGTATGACCACACACTTAGTGACTTACAGTAACACCCATTTATTATTTCACATTTTCCATAGATCTGAAGCCCAGGCACAGTATAGCTGGTTGACAGCTCAAAGTGTCAGAAGGTCAAAACAAAGGTATCAGCCAGGCTGCATTCTCATCTGGAGCTCAGACTCCTCTTGCAGTTGTAGGATTGAGATCCCTGTATTTTTTTGCTATCTATGGGCGGAGAGTTGTTCTTAGTTCCTAGAGATTGCCTCTGGCAGCCATTCCTGTAGCACTCTCAGAACATGGCATATTACTTCTTCAGAGCCAGTGAGAGAATCTTACACAATAGTGTATCATCACCTTTGTCACATAATGCAACCTAATCAAGGGAGTGGCCATCCTATCATATTATCAGGTCCTAGGCTCCATCTACACTCAAGGGTAGGGGATTATACAAGGATATGTACACAGACCCACATCATAAACACCAAATCTCTGTACATGATTCTTAATTGTGCTCTCCCTTTTCCATCTCACAATTGAATGTAGACCATTTCCTGGAAGTTAATGATATTATAATTCTGGCATGGTTAACAACTCTTACCTTTATATCAATTAAATTAATATTTGTTTTATGAGGTCTCTGCTTTTCTGTGATATCAGCATTTATATTTTTGATCCACGACCCGCTTTTATTAAAATAATGGAAAACACAATAAAGTGTTTGTGTAAACAATGTGGAACAAGCCCTAATGCCAAATTTACTATTGATGAATACGTGACCCCACCTCATATTTATCATCAAATGATGAATGACAGTCCTGAATTTAAAAAAGAAAACGGAATTAAAAGTTAAAGACCTACCCATTCTCATTATTTTGCTGTCAAAGAATGATCTGAAGTCTAAGGAGGCCCCTAGGCCCTTAAATATGTTGCATATCCTCATCATTATGACAGTTTTCTGCCCATTTTCAAAACTGCCTTCCAATTACAGACCTTTCCAAATGCCTGTCATTTAATGCCTCATAGTTCTTGACAACCTGTGCCATTCTTCTTCTTCTTCACATTTTTGTATTGAAGACAATCTTTTCATTACGTCTATACCTGTAGATCCTTAAAGGATGTTTATTTCATTGTAGATTTATCTGTTTCCCTTCTTATAAACACTTAGTGTTTTTTGCTTTTGCCATTGCCAACTTTGTGTTAAACATCTTTGTACATATATCTGTGTCCAGTTGTTTGTGCTTATATTTCTAGATTGGTTCCTAGAAAAAGGTAGTTTGCATTTCATATGTTGATAGATTGTATTAAATAGCCTTGCATATTTGTTCAGGGTGTCTTTTTTGCTATTTGAAGCTTTAAATTTTTAGGTTTTTTGGTCTTGCCTCTATTTTCCATTGTAGTTTCTGGCTTTTGTGCCATGCCTAGAAAGGCCTTTTTTTTGACACTTATTTTTGATTTTATGAAATGAGATTTCCCCTCCTACCCCCCCCCCCAATTGTCTCAATACCTTTCATTGAATTTTTTATTCTTTCCACACTGGTTTGAAAGCACCCTTTATTATCAGCTAAAGGGTGTATGTCTTCTTCTGGATTCTTTTTCTGTCCCAGAGACCTATTGTTTTATTCCTACATCAATATCACAATGACTTAATAACCACAGATTTTAATGCCTTCCTCTTTGATAAAGTAAATTCTCCTCTAATTAGTTCTTTCTTTCAAAATATGTTTAGCTTTTTACTTATGCATTTACTTTTCCAAATAAGCTGTAGAATCAAGTTGTCCTCCACCCCTTTTTACGTATTATATGTTTTAAATAATCATATATTAGGAATGCCTCTTATAACATTAACATCCTTGTTATTTGGGGGCTTTGCATGTCCAAAGTATTGCTTCCTAAATCCAAATGAATGAAAATTTAGCCTAGCTTCATTAGTTTCTTCAGCTCTAATAATTATGCTAACATTTCTGGCAAGTGAAAACAATGTGGGAGTGTATTCATTGTTATATGATTTATATGTAAGTGGTTTGAGGTTTTTATACATATTTACATATTTAGGGTACTATTGAAAGTGCTGAGCTATAGATTTCATAGAATTTAACTGTATTCCTATTACATTAAATATATCCTCAGCAAAATATAAGGAAAAGTTATAGTCTGACATATACTTTAAGCTTCTTTGAGGCCAAGGTTGCACATAATTCAAAAAAATATCAAGATAGAAATGCATTCACTTTACTTGAGCTCTAATTCCTTTTTGAAAACTAGTTGTTCCTTCTTCCAATTCTTTGTCATAACAGTATATTGAATGTTATTAAGTTCAATAGTAATCCTTCAGCAATTTAATAGACATTTTAATATAATATAGACTATTACTTTGAATTATACTTGCAATTAGTACTTCTGATTTCTCAGTCAGCATTGCTTGAAGACATTTTGTTTTTCAAATAAAGGGCTTTGTATGATATTGAGGTAGAATTTATATAGTGGACTTTACACATAGTGGCATATTTAATTTTATCCTTAAAATATCAACCACCATCAGTGTTAAATTTCTTGACTTTGATAATTGTTCTTGGTTATATGAGGCTGTCCTTTGTTTTAGAAAATATACTCTGAAAGCTGTTGGTGGTAATGGGCATAATGTCTTTCTCAAATGGTTTAGAAAAAATGCATATATATTTAATAACTAGAAGCCCGGTGCATGAATTTGTGCATGGGTGGGATCCAGCCTGCCAGCCCCGATCGGGACCGATTGAACTGGGCTGGCCTTGGGGAGGGGCCAAGAGCGGTTGGCTGGCCGGCCCTGCCCCCTGGTCGAACTCCCATTTGATCTCCCGGTCAAGGGAACAATTTGCATGTTAGCTTTTTATTATATAGGATAGTATACACAGAGAGAAAGGTAGCAAAATGTGAACAGCTGGTGAATCTGGATAAAGGGTGTGTGTGTGTGTGTGTGTGTGTGTGTGTGTGTGAGTTCCGTGTACTTTTCTTTACCTTTATGATAAGTTTGAAACTAGAAAAATATAAAATTACCCCCTTCCTCCAAAAATCTTTACCAATTTTACTATCATTAGTTATCAATTTAGGAAATGGTCTATTGTCACATTTCACCTGCCTTTGTTCATTCCCAAGTATCTAGTATTAATCTGTTCTTGTGTGCAAAAATAATAGAGCAGGAGAAAAGAGACTGAGTCAGTAGTTTTTGTTTCTTCAAGAAGGGTGGAAATACCTGATGAATTAGGAGGAAAATATGGTGCTTGTAAAATAGGAAAATAACTCTCTTCTGTTGTAGATTTAAAAATTCTACAGATTAAAAGCAGATTATTTATTACACCTTATTTGGATAACCTGTTAAAGTGTAAGGTTTTTATATGAATATGTGTACATGAATGTTCATATGCAGCATTATTCATAACATTAAAAAGTGGAAACAACTCAAATGTCTATCAGTGGAATAGTATTCAGCCATAAAAAATGAATGAAGTACTGATACATGCTACAACATGGATAAAACTAAATGTGATACAAAAGGCCACATGTTATATGATTTCGGTTATATAAAATGTCCAGAATAGGCAAATTCATAGATTAGTAGTTGCTAGAGGCTTGGATGTTGGGAGGAATGGAGAGTAACTGCTAATGGGTGCTACGTTTCTTTTTGAGGTGATGAGAATGTTCTGGAATCCATTTATAATGATGGTTGCACAACTATGTGAATATATTTAAAACCATTTTAAAAGAATGAATTTTATGCCTGGCTGGTGTGGCTCAGTGGTTGAGCATCAACCTATGGACCAGGAGGTCACGGTTCGATTCCTGGTCAGGGCACATGCCCGGGATGCAGGCTCCAGCCCCAGTGTGGGGCGTGCAGGAGGTGGCTGATCAATGATTCTTTCTCATCATTGATGTTTCTATCTCTCTCTCCCTCTCCCTTCCTCTCTGAAATCAATCTACATCTATAATAATAAAAGCACGAAGCTGGGGCTGCATGAGAAGCCCAGGTCCTGGGTGCTAGAGGGAATCCGGTGCCGGCAGCCGGGGAAGTAAGGCCTACTCTTGCACGAATTTCATGCATCGGGCCTCTAGCATTTTAATAAAGCTCTTATATAAAGAAAAAGTAAGGCCTAACAGATCACTCTTGTCTCAAGACTTGCCACCTAATTAAGGAGGCGAAGACCTGATAACTTTACATGGTTTGTCTTCCTATTATCTTACAGACCTCATCTCCTTTTATTTCCCCCGGCTCATCTCAGTCTACCTGCACTGGTCTCCTGACTATTGCTGCTTCTAGGCCTTCCTGAGAACCCAGAAACCCTTTACTCAAAAGTTAATCTTTTAGAGATGCTTTTCCTGTCTGCTCTCTAAGATTGTAGACCTCTCCAACATTACCTATCCCTCTTCCTTGCTTTACTCTTCTCCTCAGTACAGTCACCATCTAACACAATATACATTTTACATTTTTATCTTGTATTTTGTTTATCTCTTCCCTCTAGAATATATGCTCTATGAGGGCAGAGATTTTGTCCCTTCTTCACAACTATATTCCAGGGCTTAGAACAATGCTTGACACCTTTTGACTCTTAAGTTGTAAAATGAGTAAATCTGAATGTATAAGTACATGCTGTTATAACAAAAATCAGGAATATTAAGCATAATCTAGAACTTTTGCTTGGGTCCTTCATAGCTCTGTTTATAAAAGGCAAATGTATGGTACTGGATTATCTTGATATTTTTCTGCCTATTCTGCCTTATCTTCGGTATAATAAATAAAATATTTATTTTATTATATCCAAAACCAAATGTTGTTTTGGTTGTTGATTTTCAGACTAATGGTATGGATCCTTCCATCATGAATATATGGGGTTCTTTAGCATTAATCTACCTTTGGTATATAGAATCACAATTTTACTTTAATATATCATTCAATAAACATTTATAATCATCAACCCAGGTACTAGGCATTGAAAAACATTTTTTTTTAAATTAGTAAAACACAATTTTTGCCTTCTTTAGGTACAAGATATAGTGGAGGAAATCACTTGGAAACAAATAATTTCAATAAACTAATGGTAATAACAAAGAAAGTTTAGGTGAGAAAACCATTAACTCTATCATAAGGTATCAGGGAAGACCTGGAGAGGTAATATTTGAGCTGAGTCTCAATGAATCAGTTTGATATCAGGTATATACAGTAGAAAGAATGATACTTCACAGGAGATGCCAAAGTCAATAAAAAAAATTTTAGCACCTACTATGGCCATATAATGCTCTACACAAATGAATAAAAAGGATAACTTTTTCCTGCTCTTCTGTAAATTACTTTTAGTGAAACATGCCAAGGCATGCATGGCTGAGCCAAGGGCAGTCTGGGGGCCCCTCCCTAGAGAGAAGCAGTAGCCACATCACACCAAGAAATTTGAACTTGATGGTCTCTAGACCATTGGTTTCAGCCTGGAAGCTATGCAAATACTATGTGTCATAACGTTATTTGTTGCAAAAGGATTATCTACTAGTTCATGCTTAGGTGCCTAGCAAGCATAGCCTGTGGATTTTGATATTTATCACACCTTTTCAATTTTATGTAGTTATTTTGAGTAATAAAAGATTTATTTAAACATAATGAATTCATAGTACCTTTTTTTTTTTTTACATTTTCTGTTTTCTCAATCAGTTGGTACTGTTACTATAACTGCTTTTAAGTCACTATCTGTCAAAATGACTAATCTTAAAAAGAGATCCTAAAATATTCAGCCTGATAACTCCTGCCAGTGTTGAAGCTGTTCACACTTTTAAAGCAGTCAAAACTTGAGTAAATATTTATTGAACTCCTTCTAAGTGCCGGGCACTGCTCTAGCCACTGGGTTACAAAGATTAATAAACAACTGTCTACTGTGTCCTCAGGGAGCTTACAGTCAAAATGAGCAGAGTCCAGATGAAGAAGAAGAAAGTGAGCATGGAGAGAAGGATGTGAATTCAGGCTCTACTGAGATAGTAACTCTTAAGCAGTGAGAATTCTCTCACTTAAGGTAGGCTATTAGAATAGAAAGAGCAGGTTATTGGGAACAAAGGCAATGGTTTTGTGAATGAAAAAAACACCCCACCTTTTTTGTTTTTTTGTTTGTTTGTTTAATTTCATAGAGGAAGGGAGAGAGAGAGAGAGAGAGATAGAAACATCAATAATGAGAGAGAATCATTGATTGCCTGCCTCCTGCATGCCCCCCACTGGGGATCCAGCTGCAACCCAAGCTTGTACCCTGACTGGGAATCGAACTGTGACCTCCTGTTTCATATGCCAATGCTCAATCACTGAGCCCTGCTGGCCGGGCAACACCCTATCTTTTTAAGAGTGTTTTCTTATAGCAACAAACCCGATCAATCTCCAGAGAACAGGGATATGAGTGATCTATATGTCTCTGAAAATACCTCTTCTGCTTGAGTTTTCTCTGCCTATTAATTAGGTGTAAGCCTATGAAATAACCTTAAACTATGTAAATACGTAATGTAAATCATATTGAAAATCTGTCTTGTTCTGACTGCTTCACAATGACAGTATGTGACGGATTGAAGGACAGTCATTTGCTTCACCGGTGGATCTCTGAACCTTCAGCCCAGCAATTCCACTTTTCTTCTTTCAGATTTCAGCTTCCTCTTCCTCCCCCTCCCCCTCCCTCCCCTCCCCTCCCTCACTCCCTTCCTTTTTTCCTCCCTCCCTCTTTTCTTTCTCACTAAGAAAGACAGAGCTATTGACTAGAAGCCCAGAGTTGCCCTTAAGTTCCGACCACCGGCTCGAATTCTTATGAAGTGGACTTGTAATATCCTTAATGTTGCTGCTGGCAGTCAGTTACAGATTCCATTATTGTCGATCAATGCAGTCGCCATGCGAGGTGGGGGGAGGAATGGAGGAGGAGGAGGAGAAGAAAGGAGGGATGAGAGCTTCCTATTCACAGATTTATCAACCTGCCTCGGCTTGCAGGAAATCTCCGTAAAGGGGGCTGGGATGCTGTTGAAATAGCTAACGCAGGAAGGGGTTAGGAGGCTGCAGTTCTCTCGACTGACTGAAAGAAAATTTGAAAACCTTTCTTCTCAGAACAAAACAAAATGCTGAATTTGTTCTTTTGCTTTTGTTTTTGTTTGATGATATGCTTTACTTAACTGATTAGCTATTGTGCTGTCCAGTTATCTAAGCTGTTCCAGTGTAGGAATCTGTTTCTTTTTCTTTGAGTGTCTTTATTCTTTATTTTCCTTCGCTTTCTCCTGTCATTGAACACAAATCATTATTCAATTTTATGCCTGCTTTCTCTTTCAGACTCAAGCTTAACACCCAGAGACAGACAAACCTCTCTCTTCTCTTCTATCACCCTCTTTTAACCCTCTATTTCCTTCCCCCTCCCCCGTTGTATTAGATTGATGTCACAGAGACAGAATTCAGAGTGGAGGGAGGATCACATTTTCTCTTTCATTATTACAGCCTGGCTAGCAATTTAAGTGTTGCACCCCCAAGAATTTAGTCTCTGTATCTTTCTTTTCCCACTTCATCATTCACTAATTGTGCTCTGTATGGAAAAGTTTTCTGGCTGGAGAATGAGTCTCCTTTCCCCCGGTGATGTGGCCGAGTGGTTGGATAGTAGCACCGAAGAGGAGAAGAGCCTTCTGTCATTTCTGGGTACGGTAGGGCTCCGCTTGTTCTTTTAACCCGTTGTTGTCTGCACTTCTCTTACTTTGGGGAGTAAGACCTCACATTTTGCAAAATCCACTTTTGGATTTTTAAAAGAGGGGAAGAGAAATTAAGAAAATACGTTCAAGTTTTGTTTATGTCTGTAGAAATGGTGCCAACAACATTTGCTATGAGAAATAAGAGACAGTTTGCTTTGCTTTAACAAAGAGTGCCAGCTCCATGCAAGGCTTATCCTGTCATCTGGGCAGCTGTTCGTGCTATTTAGACAACTTCTGCTAGCCAAAATATATTATTGTTTTGCCATACCCCTCAATGCAGTGATGATGAGGCTTGCTGTATGAGAGTGGGAGTAGGCTTTGTGTGCAAGAAAAGCTAACATATGGTTTGAGAAGTAGCTTTTATGCAGTGTGTGAAATATCTGTAATGTTCATATAGAAGATTTCTCTGGAGTATACGAAATAGGACACATGGACAGCAATTACTTTAACTTCCCAGTTACAGATGCTTTCTAATGAATTTCTTAAGGAAAGAAATTATCGATCATGATATTGGTATAATAAACAAATTCTTAGGAAAGTTAGATTATATCCAATTGTATCTTAAATGTAATAGGATGGCTTGATACTTATAAAAATCCTATTTTTGTTAGATTAATAATTGCCTTCAAAGTTACCTTTTTTATAAATTTGATTTATCTCATAATATATTTCCCTACATATAAGGATACTTTTATCATAATGGGCAAAATTTATGGTTTTCTGATTTTATTCCTCATGAATATTCTCTGACCTATAAGTCTTCTGCCACCCCAAAAAATATCTCTATCTTTTAAAATCTTTTTTATATTTAGCATAAGTTTCTGTTTTGTTTTATTTAATTCAGTTATATTGTCAATCTTAACAGTTTATAAATGATTTCTTTTTTCATGCAATTTAGATGTAAAGGGTCATCCTAATCAATTTTTTTCTAATTCTATAGAAACCCAGGTGCACATATTTAGACATTAATTCTACTCTTAATTTGCTTATCATAGTTTCACATATCTTGGACATTTAGGTGACTTTAAGAAATATGTACACCTCTTAGCTCCTCATTTCCCTGAAGCCTATCTCATTCCACTTGCTTCCCATTCCCCTCCCCCCACACACATAAAGAACCATCAGAGAAAAAAAGCAAATACAAATATCCCTGAGTGAAACCAGCCACTTAGACCCTACTGCATCATGGGAAAGGAAGGCAGAGTCACCACCGAAAATCTTTTCCTTGCTCTTGCATAATATTTCTATAAATTTTAATTATTTCCCTCAAGATTAATGTCTTTCTTTTTTTGGCCATTACCCCACTATGCCTGTAAAGAATTTGGTCAAATAAATAGAAATGGGCAAATAAAAAGTACTGCAGTCTGTGCCCCTTTCCCCTACACCCATCCTCTGTTTAGGAGAGTTAGTGAATCCCTCTTGATCCACAGATGGACGTGATAAAGACAAAAGATAGAGCATGCTTGGAAGAAAAATGCAAATTCCTACAAATTATCCACCTAATGAAAGAAAACTTTGTCATATGTAACAGATAAGACACAGATAAGTCAGAGTCAGATTCTACTCAAGGGCTATAACGAGAAGTTTAGTTACTGAGTGAGTGGATAGCTGTGTAGCCCACGCTCCATGGTGGCAGGGCTGAGCCCTGGGTGTCAGCAAGTCTTATTTTGGGGATTGAAGCTCTCTCCTGACCTTGAATAGCTAACACCTCCTTCTGTGGGTAAATAGGAATTTCCTAAACTCCTCTAGAGAAACTTGAAGCAAAACCATCTCACATATAGCTTGTAATAGCTTGAGGATTAAACAAAGCCCTCATGACGAGTCGTTCGCTAATGGAATTACCATTAATAAGAGCTTCCCAATGAAGATGCTAAGAAAATAAATAAAAATATTGAATTTACTTTATTGTGAATCTAGGATAAGTGGAATCAAGAGATGTTGTCAGAGAACCTATCAAACTATGCTTTGTTTGCCCAAGAATTTTATGGCAGCCTTCTCTCTAGGAGAGGAAATGAAAGAAAAGTACTTTGTTGGTGAGGCTTCACTACATCACTTTCGAGCAATAGCCACTTAATTGATGTTCAGGCCTTCCTGTTAAATTAGTGCACTGCTGAGTTGATAAAACTTTATAAAACTGTGACCTGTTCTTTATTCTAGTCTAAAACCTTATATGGTTCCCTCATCACCTATCAGATAAAGTCAAAACACCTTACTCTGGAACTTATTCTGATCCTTCCACCTGACATACCAGTATTCCTCTGGGTGGGGAGGACTTCATTCCATCAAATTGATTTATTTCTGTATCTTGGACATTGCCCTTCCCTACTTTTGCATGTGTTGTTTCTTCCATTGGCAGTGTCCCTTTATCCAAACTGAACTTTTCCAAAACCCTACCTGTTTCAAATCTTGCTCATGAACAAGACTGTGCTAGGTACTATGGCTGGGTACAAAGAAGTATAAGATAAAGCTGTCTGTGCAAAGCATAGAATTTGGTTAGGGAGAAAACATGAATTATGTACAATTAAGTGAGAAAGATTTAATAATTTAATACAATGGAGATAATAAAATAAAATAAGGCAGTACCTGATGGTGAAATGATTTATCCAGGCAAAACTTGCTTTGGGAATTTGAAGAAGGGACACATTATTTTTGATTAGTAACACTGAAGATTGCTTTACAGAGATAGGATATAATCTGAATCTTAAACAATGGAATAGATTTTTATAGAACTAGTGTTTTCTGTATGAAAGGAGTGGCATGAGGAATATTAAATTAATGTTCATGTCCAAATAGTAAATTGATTTGAAAGGAATGGAAGTTCATGTAAAGAAGTAATGAGAGATAATGCTTGAAGGCTATTTGGTGGCTCCCTGTGTTTGTTGGCTCCCTGTGTTTGGTGGCTCACTGTGTAGGACTCTCACGACAGGCTAATGACTATTTTATCCTGAAAGCAGTTGTGGGAAGAATTAGAGATTCTTGAGCAAGTAAAAGATATGGTCAAAGTAGCTTTTTAGGCAGGCATATCTGAAAGTGTCCCAGTAGGAGGAAGAGTCTAGAAGCAGTTAAACCTGTTTGAAAGCCATTACAGTACTCCAGATATTAAATAAGTGCCTCTGTTTCAACACTTAACCCTCTATGTTATAATTAGTGATTTGCTTATTTATTATTATAACTAGATTGTGAATGCCTGCAGGGGCTCAATCCTCTGTCTTTTAGCTCCTAGTACACTTTAAGTGCAGATGAATATTTGTGCACCTCAGGTGAATAAGATGAAAAAGTGGAGAGATTACATAGATCTGTCAGCAAAATTGGTGACAAATTAGAGGAATGGGGAACATAATGAGTCAAAGACTAATTTTGAACTTGGGAGGATGATGATACTATTAACAAAAATAGAGAAGTTGTGAAAGGGACAGTTTTTGAGGGAAGAATATGAGTTCTATATAATAAAAGGCTAATATGCAAATGGACCAAACAGCGGAACGACCTGTTGCTTTGTTGCGCACTGACAATAGATTGAAGCATAAATAAATCTCAACAAATTTCAAAGTCTATCTTATACAGAAAGCATTCTCTTAATCATAGTTGAACTAAGTTAGAAATTAATAATAAAAAATTTACTTTAAAAACCTTTATTTTTCTCCCTAGCCTGTTTGGCTCAGCGGATAGAGTGTCGGCCTACGGACTGAAGGGTCCTGGGTTCTATTCCAGTCAAGGGCACATGCCTGGGTTGCAGGCTCAATCCCCAGTAAGGGGGCATGCAGGAGACAGCTGATCAATGATTCTCTCATCATTGATGTTTCTATCTCTTTCTCCCTCTTCCTCTCTGAAATCAATAAAAATATATCTTAAAAAAAAAAGAATGTAAGCCTTAAAAAATAAGTAAAAACCTTTACTTTTAGAAACTTTTAAAGTTATTTATATTTAACTCTTTAGTCCCAGAAGAAATAATAATGGAAATTATAAAATACTTAAAACTGAATATCCTGAAAACAGTACATTCCAAAACTTGTAGGGATGTTGCTAAAGGAGTTATTAAGTGAAACTTACAGCCTTAATCTTTTATATTGAAAGGCGAAAAGATGAGAATTAATGAAGTAATTAAGTATTCAACTCAACAAATTAGAAAAGAAAGAATAAATCCAGAGAAAGTTTAGGGAAAGAAATAATGAAGATAACAGTAAATGATAGTAAAATAGAAAACAGAAGTAAATGTAATAGAATAAAAAAGCCAAGTGTTGTTTCTTTAAAGTTATTTCTCCAATGAAAATAGATAAAACTATCAAGATTTGTTCAAGACAAAAGAGAAAGCACAAGTAAAGAATGTTAGAAATGAAAAAAGGGACACCATTACAAAAAACCAGAGACTTGAAAAATAGAAGACTGTCATGAAAAACTTTGTGATGTATTTATTTAATAATTTAGAGAAAATTGATATTTTAAAAAAGTAATTTATTAAAATTGATTATAAAAATAAAAATGTAAGTAGACCTGCTACTTATAACCATTAAAGAAATTGAATCAATAGTTTAAAATCTACCACTGATTATGGTTTAATTTCTCATAAAGTTTGACATAAAAAAGAATGAATCCTGTATTACAATTGGATTAATATTTCTAATCAGTGATAAATTCAGTTTTTCACTGTAAATGAATGACTTGGCATTCTGGTATCTAAATTGAAAAACAAAAAATACCATGATCCATGCTAAAAACCTAAGCATATCGTTTGAATCCATTTTTAGTCCCACGGGAGTCATCGTTCCCTTAAGAGCTTTTAAGTCTTACATCAGCAGTCGTTCTCAACCTTCCTAATGCCTTGATCCTTTAATACAGTTCCTCATGTAGTGGTGACCCCAAACCATAAAATTATTTTCGTTGCTACTTCATAACTGTAATTTTGCTACTGTGAATGAATCGTAATGTAAATATCTGTGTTTTCCGATGGACTTAGACTCTACAGCAGTGGTTCTCAGCGACCCACAGGTTGAGAACCGCTAGCAGGGTCGCCTAAAACCACGGAATTTTGCTACTGTGAATGAATCGTAATGTAAATATCTGTGTTTTCCGATGGACTTAGACTCTACAGCAGTGGTTCTCAACCTGTGGGTCACGACCCACAGGTTGAGAACCGCTAGCAGGGTCGCCTAAGACCACGGAAAACACAGATATTTACATTACGATTCATTCACAGTAGCAAAATTACAGTTATGAAGTAGCAACGAAAATAATTTTATGGTTGGGGGTCACCACAACATGAGGAACTGTATTAAACTTTAGGGTATTTTCTTATGGGGATATGCAAATTAAAAACTAAAGGAAATCAAGCCAAACAGATATCTAAAGACAATAAGGATGAATAAGAAGATATCAAGACTTATCCCTGATTCATTTATGTTTAAGTATGCTTCTTATTAAAGCCTGGAAATATGTGAATTTTCCAATAGAGTGATGCATAGAAGGAAAAACCTCAAAACTTTTAAACCTAATCTCCCATGAAGCTTATTTACCAAAATCTTAATTATAGCTGATGATTCACGTTAATATACTTCAAAAGAGGGTGTTTCTTAAACTTGATTAGATGGCGCTCTTTAGTTCCATTTGTAAATGAGCAATAACTAGAAAATGTATTGATAATTTTATTATGTACTAGATCAAACCATATGAATTGATTAATATTTTACTAATTAGCATACAAAAATGGCAATTCTATATGATCACGTATTTATTAAAGGAGAAAACAAGGTATGTAGACTATGCTGAACTATTTTTTAGTTTAGTTAAAATTTATTTCTTACTAATTATTATGTTGTATTCTGTTTTAATACTTGCAGACAAGCAAGAAAGGGTACAAATGGTATATAAAAACATTATAGGAGAAATATTTAAAATATAGAGAATTCTGTTGAATATTATGGGAGAAATATTTAAAATAGAGAGAATTCATTTGAAAATTTAGACAAGATCACCATTATTCAAATCTTAGAGTACAAGACTTCATTTGCAGAACACTCTATTGGACAGAAATATAGTTTGGTAACCCAAACTAGAGAACATATAATCAAGTAATAGGAATTTATAAATGTGTTAATTGAAAATCAAAGAAATGTTACTAATTAGGCCTGGTTTTATATAAGTAGATGAATTGAAATTTGCGTTGAAGGTCCCGTAAGATGTGGCATATAAGTAAAAACGATTAGTAAAGATAGACACAAGGAATGAATATGGTCAGTTTGAGATAGATCAAAGATCATCTGAATAAGGCACTATGTTGGAGAGTGTTGGTATAATAAGGTGGGGGCAGGTACCTGTCTATCTTAAGATCTCTAGGAAGGTAATTATATTAAGAAAGTAGTGTTTTAGGAAGGTTAATACGGTAATGATGAGCAGAATAGCTTTAAGGAGAGAGAGACTGGAGTCACTGATGTCTGTTAGGAGGGTCCTGCCATAATCTGCATGAGATATAAAAAATCCTGGAGTAAGGTGATAGATGGTAGTGGAAAAAAAGAAGACAAAATGAAGCCAACAGACACTTTGAAGAGAGACTTGCAGTGCTTGGAGGCAAAAGGGGTGCAAGTCAACATCATAGGCTCCTCCCTTTTCTATTACCTTCACTGATAAGTGATGTCCAATATAAGCAATTTTTGTTTTCACACAGTTTCATATGCATATTTGAAATAATTCTCATCTTTTATTAGGGGCCCAAAAGTTTGTATGTTTTCAATACTTTAAATACTTTCTGTTAAAATCTATTTTAGGATGAAACCCCAACTAATCTTAAAAGGCCCTGACACAATCAAGGACCAAATCTTTTTTAAGATTTTAAAGATGAATACTGAAATCATAGTATAAGTAAATCAAAGATTATACTCACAGTTATATATGAAACATACTAATAATGAGAACTATAGTCAGTTATAGAAAAAGTTTAGATAAGGTCTTAGAAATCTCTGTAAATTAGAAGACATTGTCTTCTAGAGTGGACAAAATATGATTCACCAATATGAAGCTGTGAGATTAAGAAAATTTTATAAATAACTAGATTGAAATGCTCAAAACAGTCATTTTATGCTGAATAATGCTTTCTTAGTTATTTAGAGACTAGAGGCCCAGTGCACGAATTTGTGCACAGGTGGGGTCCCTCGTCCTGGCTGGTAATCAGGGCTGATCGGGGAGAGGGGGGCAGGAGGAGGGCCACAGGAGGTTGGCCAGCTGCCCATCCCCACCCTGATTGGCCCCGATTGGGAGGGCCAGGGGTCGAGAGGAGGAACCGCAGGAGGTTGGCTGGCTGCCCCCCCCCCCCACCCCCAAGTAGGGGCCCATCAGGGAGGCTGGCTGGCTGGGGAGAGGGACTGCAGGAAGTTGGCCAGCCAGCTGTGGGAGGTTGGCCACCCATGGGAGGTTGGCTGTGGGAGCGCACTGACCACCAGGGGGCAGCTCCTGCATTGAGCTTCTTCCCCCTGGTGGTCAGTGCACGTCATAGCAACCAGTCGACCGGTTGTTCAGTTGTTAGGTCGCTTATGCTTTTATATATATAGATTGTTCTTTGTAAAACCTAAGATCATAATGCTTTTAATCTAGCTTTGTCTCATAGGATTGGCCTAAGTAGTTATCTCTCCACTTAGGTATATTGAAGATTACTTAGCAAGATAGAAGAGCAAGGCTTTTTTTTTTTTTTAAGGTTTACCACTAGGGGTTATTCTTGATGTACATTCTGTGGGTTTTGACAACTATATGGCATGTATCCATCATTACAGTATCACAGAGTATTTTCACCATCCTAAAAATGCTCTGTGCTTCACCTATTCATCTCTATCCCTAAGGGAGGTTATTTTTTGGAGGGTTTTTTGTCACTTTTTTATTCAAGGAATCAGTAGTAGATATTCTTTATAGCTTGTTTCTTATTTTGTTCAGATTTTTTCACCATTACATTAAGCTAGTAAACTTTTTCCCTCTTCATCCCATTGCTTCACTTCTCTTTGTTTCTTGACTAGAATATCCTTTTTAGCATCAGAATTCCAGGATTGAAAGTTTTCTTTGATGGGCTTTGTTTGCAGTAAATTATTGCTGAAAGAGTGTGCTTTCATTTTCTTTAAAATATGAAGAATTGTGTGCATATGGTTCAAGTTCTTTGAGTTACTTTTAGGAAGAGTCTCCATGATTATGTATCTTATTTTTTCTCCATTACAGCCAATAATACAAAACACAAGGAGAATAGGATAGTATGCATGGTGATTAAAAGTACAGGCTCCAAACCACATAGGTTCCAGTCCTGATTTTGCCCTTTACCACCTGTGCACACATGGGCAGAGTAATAGAACATCTCCTGTTTCCTTATCTGTAAAATGGGGGCAATAATCCCAACTCAGAAAATTATTGTCAAGATTAAAGAGAGAACTCATATAACACTCTTGGCATTTAACAAGGATTAAGAAATGATAGTTGAGCGTTGTAGTTATCCTTATATTTTCATCATTGTTATAGCACCAAGGCCTAGAGATATGCTTTGTATTTGAAACTGAGGATACCCTATAACCCTAAGCTGTTTCTTAGCCGTTCTGGTTGCAAGTGTTATTTGCACTAAAACTATTCTCTACCATACCATCCAATATCATCATGTGAAGTAAGTCCTAAGCTGAAGAAATGGAATACTTGTGGATGTTCAGATTCCTTGACCAGAGAGAAATCTGTTCTCCTATTATATTAATAAGAATAAATTTATAATAATAATAATAGAGAATAAATTTATTGAAGTAAAGTAAAGGTGGGGAGTCTGGGTGTCTTTACTTTCTGAGAATTCACCACATTTTCATACTTAGCACCAATTTGAATGTATTGAAGTAAGTGTCTAGTGCATGCAAACTTGAAAGGACTGCTTGTTTGAGTGAAGTATTGCATTCTAAGTGATACAAATTGGATGAATTAAAGTGGCTCTGGGGATTTGTATTTCAGAGCAGCTGAATGGTAGTGACTGTTGGTACACAGGCTTTAAAGCAGTAAAAGTGAGACACAGCAGAGAATGTCCCACTGAGAGTCAGGTGGATGAAATCTATGAAATGCCCAGATGCTATAGTATTAGCAACTATATAAATGTAATATGTAATTTTCTTCTCTTTGCTCGTGTCCCTTTTCCTTTATAAAATGCTTCTCTACCTGCACTTTTAAGCTTCCATTACCTTCAGGAGTCCTCCAACAAAAAGTATGCAATTCCATTTTCATGAAGCCTTTTTTCTTTCACTATTTGCTATTTGTTATTAAAATCCCTCTTTACTAGAGAGGTACAAACTCATTTCCTAATACTATTCTTTCCTTCCTATTCTGTTTCTTAAATGTATTATGTGCCTCCTATGGAAGAAGTATTCTTCTAATTTAGAATTCATAGCATGGAGAGTTAAGTTATTTGCTTACCTTATCATAATAATAAAAGGCCAGAGTCATCACGACTGAAAGGACCAAACGACTGGCCACCATGAAGTGCATGGAGCACCTCTCGGTCCCTCCCCTGTGACCCACAGGCTCCGATTCGCAGCCCGGTGATGGGCAGGGCTGCAAGTGCTGCAAGGCGCTCGCGGGTTGGCGAGGTGGCGGGCGGGTGGGCGGGGCTGCGTGATTTTGTGCGCTGGGCCTATAGTTTATTAATAATTTGAACCACTCCTACTTATTGTTATCATCATTTACACAATATAAGGGAAAATAGATGATAGTGAGGTCAGCTCATTCACAGCAACATCATTCACTGAAATTTCAGTGATCTGAATGGTTGCACAAACACAGTTTGGTGTGTATTCAATTTTCTATCATGCTATGTTAAAATGTCACTGATTTTTAAAAAGGAACTGAAAAATCTCCTTTTAAGAATATTAGAACACTTGTTTCTTAAATATAATATCAAAAATATTAAAGGGGCCTGTGAATATTAGAATTGGAAGGGCATTCCATTCATTTATATTTTATAATCCTGGACAACAAAATGACTAGGAATTGGTTTGGGTTGCTATTCATGTGAAATATTTAGACATACTATATATGCCAAACTGACTGCATCTGTGAATATGTAATGTTTTTCTGGTCTGTCATAATTAGAGAAATTTGCTATGAGAAAGATATTTTGGTTCCTGCGTCATTGACCACCAAATTAAAACTTTATAAATATCTTTCTACATTTTGTTCATCTTTCATGTTGAATTTTCTGAAATGACTTTCACATTGGTGAGATTATTCCTTTTTTTAAAATTTGCCCCCACTGGCCCAGCCTGCATAGCTCAGTGGTTGAGCGTAGACCTAAGAACCAGGAGGTCATGGTTCCATTCCTGGTCAGGGTACATGCCCGGGTTGCGGGCTTGATCTCTAGTGTGGGGTATGCAGGAGGCCCTAGCCAGCAATCGAACCAGCATCCTCTTGGTGAATGGGTCAATGGTCAACCACTGAGCCATGCCAGCTGGGCTGTCTACCTTTTAAAAACACTATTGTAACTTAACTTAAAAGTGGTAGACATTACCAGAATTCCTGACACTTTAAGCTGCATTATTTATGTTACATATATGACATGATGATGACATATGAATTTTGTTTAAATATGATTGAACAAAAAGTAAATATAGTTTATTTTATGCTTCTAGATGTATGGTCATAATGATGTCATATAGCAGATAACCTTTCTCTTTTGATACTTTCAGAAGGTTTTGAAACTAACCCTCAGTTAAAACATTTATGTATTAGCAAACATATATGATAAAAACATTTTCTTTTACTCTCTTTCCAAACATAATATTCCAGAATTATTTCAATCAGATTCATTATTCAAAATCCTGAAAAGAAAATAATTAAGAAAGTGTCAGTAAGTATATGTCCATAGGGTTTCCTTGTGATTTGTACCTTTGGGTGAAGTGTATTTCACCTGATGGTTTTTCTTTGAGTCAAAAGCTAAAGTTTTTATGTGTAGGCCTGTAAGCTACAAACAAATAGGAGCACTCTGCTACAAATAGTCCCGCTCACTGATGATAGTCCCATGGGCCCCCTGCTGCTGTTTACCCTAGAAGCTTTGCATTAGTTTCCAGTGTTCTTCCCTGAGAAATCTTCAAGGCTGATTTCCTTACTTTCTTAAGTATTGTCTCTCACTCACCTTCTCAAGGCAACTACCTATAAACTGTATCTAAATTACTATGCCTCTTCATTTCCTTAGCACTGTCTGACTTTTTTTTTCACCCCTGGATCACTTTTGACATTTGCTTCCTGAAAAATAAACTAAAGGCCACGAAAACACTACTAGGTTCTAAAGGCAGAGGTTGAGTTCTGTTTGTTGAACAAGCACATCCTCCACCAAAAGTGCTTTGCCCTTATAATTATCCAGTTGTCAATTTCTTCACCACACTTTTCAGAGAAAGCACATTGACAAAGAGCAAAATGTGCATGTTGAGGAAATGATGCTATAACACTACACTTTGTATTTAGAGAGCCCCTTTTTTCCAAAATGCTAACTTTGCATCAAAGCGTATGAACTCATTCATCTTGTCTTCATCGCTGGTTGGTCTGAATAACCCAGTTTATTCATGAAGATCAGAGCAGAAAAGGTGAAATGGCTCATACAGGACACACAGATAGTTGATAGTGCTGCTAAGAAAAGCATCCAAATGTTCTCTCTGTTCAATACATCATTCTATGTAGGGCTGGATTGGAGGTTATCTCTCATTATTTTAAGTTGTCACCTCATCTCAGTTCATACCTAATGGCAAAGGAAATGATGAGTTAAATTTAAAACTTAAGGGTTTTTTATAACTTTTTTTTGTCTTTTCAATCTGAAGATGAAAAATACTATTTTTAGATGATGAGAAAGTGAACAAAATGTTTCAGACCTTTACTGAAACAATATTATATATCTCAGCCTTAGAGAGCAAGCATATTTTTAAATGACTATAATTAAATATTGTAACTATGAAAGATCATTAATATTTATAGCAGGTGAAAATAATGCGATAGCATAATAGCAGAAATGGGGGTAGGGGAGAAAGCTGTCTAATTTTGGCCTACTGGAACCACTATAGATTTTTGGTCCAACTCAGCAGAAATGTAGCTTTAAGAGCATAGTAGCAGCTTTCCTTTCTAATTGGAGACTTAAAAGTTAAAGGTGGCTGGGCCAGTTTACTATGCAGGCCTGCCTGTGACGAACCCAGTGAGTTGTTAATTCTGTTCTTACTGATGCTGCCACCCTGTTTCTAAATGGACATTGGTTCCTGGGGTATATATTCTTCTCTCAGCTTTGAAATAGTTATGAATCTTCTGAGAACTAAAGAACCTGGATATTAAAAGGCCTTTTTTTCTTTCTTTTTTGCATTGTTGGGGTTGAGAAAGTCAAGAAGTATAGACTTCTTACCATTTTAATAGTTGATTAAGTTTACCTTGTATTCTTTATCCTTTCTTTTCCCTCTTTAGGGGCAATTGTTCAAACTTCAAGAATAATTTAATTTCTTCTTTTGAACCCAAATAAATTCTTTAAGCTATATCAGAGTTGTGAGTTGTTGTTGTTTTCATGATACAGAAAGAGAATCTAAAAGCAAAAATAAACCAAACAAATAACGTATTTGTTAGAGTTTGAAATGTGGTTGCTCATTTTAGCCAATAGTTTCCAAATAGTTAAAGGCACTGAAATATATTTATTTAATGAATTTATATGCCTAAAAAATAAAATTAGATGTTTGGAAGAAAGTGAAGAAATAAGTTTCAATTTTATTTTCTTAAAACATTGCAAATTAAAGAAAACTTTCATTTTACCCTTGCTTAATGGAACTGTCTCCTAATTTGGTTTCTCCATCAATTATTCAGAGATTAAAATATATTTTATTATAATATTCAGGCTCCTCCTATACTTTCTAATTATAAGTACTCATCAGAGGAAAGATGAGATTATATTCTACCTTAACCAGACCCTCCTCCACCCAACTGCCTGCTCCCCATAAGACTTTCCTAACTTGGAAAATCACTCTTTAGTGTCATGTTGCTGGAGTCTGATGGTCTTGTTCAATGTGTTTAACTGATTTGTTTAAATTCAGTGCTTTATGCCATTCCCGTGAAATTTAGCTAAATATACTGCTATTTTTTTAGCAATGTGCACTAAATTGTGTGTGCCTAATTCTGAAAATGACTTTGTACATTAAGGCTCATTTAACCATTGGTGGTTAGTGAGAAGTTGAGAGACTTACAGTTACTTATTGGTCATGATTGTAAAACACAGTAATAGCGTGGAACTTTCATCTGCTGCAGGCATGTAAGGCACTTTGCTGTCAACCTCTCAGTCATTAGGAATGCTGCAATTTGGCTTATGTTTCACTAGTCAAGATGTCACAGAGATGATATTTAGTCGTGGGAAGCCTATCACTATCCAACAGGCAAACATAGTAATAGGGTAAGCACTTCCAATTGGATTTTCATAGGAGGGATTGACTGTGTGCATTACTGAATCTGTGTAAAATGGTGTCCTTTTAGCACTAGCTAAATATAAATTTCAGTAAATGTTTTTTCTTGCTGCAGATTAGTACAATACAGTGAAATTTTTCTGTAATTGGGGGGAGGCAGTGGTTGGGCGTCTGCTAATAGCCTGAAAATAACTAATGAGGGTGTGCAGTGAGAGCGATTGATTGAATAGCTGCAGTCCTGTGTGTTCTTTCTCGCTTACTCTCTCTGCAAGCTGTAAAGAGGGAGGGGGGAAGAGCAAGACACAGGGAGGGAGCGAGAGAAAAACGCTTTCTCTTAAGTGGAAGTAGCACGGATCCCAGGGGCCAGGAGGCCAGAAATGGAAGTTTAAACTGCATCTATCGTTTAAAGGGAGAGCAGCAGGAAGCAAAATGTCAGTCTCCGGAGTCACGATTTACTCCTCATTTTTTAAGATCTGGAAGATAACACAGAATACTTTTTTTAGGATTTTTTTTTCCTTGTTCATGTTGAGATTATTTAATGTTATCTGAGAAGCTGGATTCCTATGTGTCTGTCAGTTGAAGTGGAGATGGGAAGCAGTTGTGATAAAGGTATAATATGTATATATCTATCATCTATGTGTGTGTATGTGCATAAATATGCATATGTATATCACTCTATAAAAAATTAAATGTAACCTTAATGTAGTGCATAGTAGTTAAGTTGGATATTTATCATATTGTGTGCAAAATCTGAAGCTTGTTAGGTAGTTTGAACAGATTTAGGATTCCAGAGTAATGTCTTAGTAAGGTCATATTGCGAGAACAAGGAGAAGCTGATCTATTTTTATTACTGCATAGGCATATATGTTATTTTCTCCTGGCAGCAGCTTTCAGTCTTCACATGGCCCTTTGGTTGCAGTCTAGTGAATCATCTTATCTGCACTGAACTGAACTTTGACCTTTGTGCATGCACCTTCAAATCATGAGCAACACTAGACTATATTTTGTTCACAATAATATAAAAAATTTCTATTAACTCCTCTGCTGCTGACAAATAGAGAAGTAGATTCATACATTGTAAGATACAAATATTAAGTGAACTTACAGATATTAAACATAGCTCAAAAGAAATTATTTTTATATGTGCACAGATGAGACATAAGTGTACATATGTCTCACTAAAGCAGTTTCTTTACTGTGACCATCTCCTAGTGTCTACATAGTTCAAACACCACAGAGATAAAAAGAGAAATTATGTGGTTCTAGAATATAATGCACCTTTAAAGCAAACTGATTTTTTGGGGGGGTGGGGAGTGGAAATAATTTTCCAATTAAGTTACACATTTTAAATTTTGGGTTCTTAATGGTGTTTCTTTTTCAGAGGTGCCAGCAGAAAGATCCCCTCGCAGACGGAGTATCTCAGGGACCAGTACCTCCGAGAAACCCAACTCTATGGACACTGCATATACCTCACCCTTCAAAGTACCAGTAAGTGTTTCTCTTCTCTAAAAGGATATTTCACTTTTGTGGTTTCTTCTTAGAGTTACACTTGCTAAGAATTTCTTTATAATACTTAGGGTTAAAGACAGAGTTGTCAACTTCTATAGATTAACTGTATTTAATGTCCACTACTTTAAGTGTACGGTTTATTGTGTTTTAGGGAATTTTAATTTTACTTGTGGGATACTTCCAAATTATGTAATTAAGTACATTAAATTCAAATTCCTCTGAACAATAGAGTACAAATCTTTGCAGAATGTCCTTTTATCAAGTCACTGGCCAAAACCTATCACAATTCTGTAAAGATGCTGGTGAGATTTTTTTATTTTTATTTTCCAGAGCTGGAACATAAGTAGAGAATGATAAGACTCATAAAGTTGCAGAGAAAATTATAAGAGAATTTAAACAATTGTGAGTTCTAATTCTGAAATCGGGTCTGTGCTTTGCCTAAGTCTGTTTTAAATGACCATTGAAATGCTCTAGAAATACCCTGGAAGAAATATCCCATTTAAAAATAATCCTTAAACTGACAGGCAGTACTGAGACTCAGTATTAACTTCAAAGGAATGCTGAGATGGAAAGGCTGTAAGTGATCAGGTCAGCTGACCACTAGTTGCAGGTGTAGTTTGGACCATTTTGATAAAACTCTGACTAATCCATATTTTAATTCATCCATTTTCTTTGTTTATTGAGCAAGAAATATACTTTCATTCTAATCATATTATTAAAATTCATTGAAAAGAATTACTTACATGATCTTGGTCATTGTTGTAGATACAATGGAAATCAATATAAAATCAATATAAAAGAAAAATGTTTTTCTTTTAATTCAGCCAAGTTAATATGTTATATTCTTTATTTACTTATTCCAATGCTATTTTTTTTAAGTTGGGATGACCTTTTAAGTAGAACTGATATTTTGAGATATATAAGTAGACATTCATTAGTAAGTTAATAACTTAAATGATGTTTAATTTTGGATTAACCCTGAGGAGCAAGATTTCCCTTTATTGTGTCTTAGTGCCTTGTAGAGTTTGTGAATATTTGTTATTGTGCCCTTTCAAATTTTTACAAACTTTTCATTTTTAAAGTTCACAAGCAAATGTTGGATTAATATTCTAAACCAATTTTGATAAGAATATCAAAATATCAGATTTCATGTCTTTTATTAAATTTCTTTGTTCCATAGACATAGCTACCTGTTTTTAAAACTTTCTATGAATGAAGGCAGCATTTTCCCCCTCTCCTCTCCTTATTTTCCTGATGAAACGGAGATCAAATATACTGAAACTATCCATATACAGAGTTTGGTACAAAGGGATTGAATTAGAATTTGAAGTTTTAAGCCATCATGCTAGAATAGAATGGTGAATTCTTAGAAAATTTTTTAATTCAGTAACTGAAGAATATCCCTCTGCAGGATGGTACTTCTAAGTTGAGTCTGAAGTTCATGACTGGGCTTTTAAATTTTGAATTAATTAAAAACAATAATTTTATTTATATTTAAATAATAAATTGACATCTAATCTAAGGTTTACCTTGATAATAGGACTGACTGTTCTTGAGTAAAAGTAATAAAGCAATAATGCAAACATATGAAGGCTAGCACTGCTTCTGGACACCTTCCTCAGTTGTTAGTCTCCCGACAGTCTCAGCTACCTCATCGATTTAGAAATATTGAGGGAAAGAAGAGACCTTTACCGAACAAATTGCAGTCACCAAACCTATGCACTGAGCTCTCTAGGAGAGTTTAACCATTCCCAAGCCCTCACCTAGATGATTGTTTGAAAAATAACTATCAGAACACACTGTTTGCAGAGTCATAAAAAACAATCTGAATCCACTTAGGATAAAGGCAAATAGCCTTACATTCATCAGTAGCCCTATGGGTACCATTACATTACAGGATGGATGGTGCATAGTGCAGTAATTGACATTGATAATAATGGTCTTGAATCATCAAGAAAAAGTGAGGTTATATTTGTTGTGCTGGACTTTTAAAAAGTGGAACTGTATAATATTGTGTAATATATATCCAATGAGAATATTTAAAATTTTGAAGATATGTGATGCTTATAAAACTTATCAGAAAAATCTGGTTTGTAAAGTACCTTGTTCCTTGGTAATGCTGGATAAATAATGTATATTCTTTTAAGAGAATCATAATATGCTGGCTAAATGAGGCACTGCAGTACTTGGCTGTCTGTGGACGTACATTATATTTTTTAAATTTACATATAACACCAATAGCTAATGTGACTTACTTACATCACTTAAATGTATCGCCAGTAAGAAGTATGTCTAGTTTTTAGACTAATACAAAATACTTCCGTAATGAATACTATGGTGGACTCTCTGAATACAGAAAAACAGTACAAAAAGGAACCAAACCTTGAGATACTTAACTGTAAGTTATTTATACAGTATCACAAAGGAGATCATTTCCATGTTAAATTTATGAAGGGGCAGAAGTGAGATTTAAGCACAAGTACTTGTGGTTCTAAGGTTCAGGTGTCTTTACTATGATGAACAGCAGGTTCACTGCTCATTAGATGAACCCTAAAAGGAACTAGTAGTGGACTCCCCAAAAGGTCTTTTTTTCTCATAGCAACATTTTCAGGTTTACTGAAAGCAGAGCAGATGAAATAGACTTTAGCAAGCTTTGACTAAAATTATTGACACTGACACACTTATCAAATGCTTACTTTGAGCAAAGTATTGGTGATTCACCAATTATTGATACTTTCTTGGCACTCTGCTTGGTACTAGGGAAACAGAAATGGATACAGAAATTTCCACTCCCAGAGTACGTATAGTCTAGTAGCAAGAGACAGAAAAAGGACCAGATTCATAAGGAGGTAGATAAGCATGGTGGCATGAGTTTTTAACAATGTATTGTGTAAACTAAGTCTTTGCCGAGGAGCCAGGATTTGAACTGAGTTTCAAAGGCTGAATGAAAATAATTGACAAGGGAAGAGAGTAAACCAGACTGAGGGAACAACATTTTGGAAAGATACACTTTATACAGTAACTGATGCTTTCAGGGAATATGGAAAGTGTTCAGTGAGGCAGGAATCGAAAGTATATAGGCAAAAATGGCAAGAGAGAAGGCTGGAAAGGTAAGTTGGGACAAGGATGTGAGTGGATTTATTTGTCAAGCTTAACTAAATTTTGCTGGCTGCTGAAACATTAGATATTTGTTTATTGAAATATTTGTCTTGGCTCAAAAGCTAAACTAAGTTTATAAATACTGTGAAGTATCAGTAAATTACTTGACTCTTCCCCAAGCGACTCTTTTTCCTCTTGACATCACTCAATGAGTGATGGGTGAGGGGCTATCATTCTGTGGAGGGCCAGCCCAGCACCCACCTCTGGCTACCAGCTGACACTGCTGATAGTTCTAGAGTAGGGTTTAGCATCAGGGAGATCCAAGAGAAGCCAGTGGGTAAGAGTTGCTTATATCCTGCTCATTGCTGCTAGATGAGGCAGAAAGGAGCCAAGGAATAACTATAGCAGTGAGGCCACATCAGGTAAGCCTAAAACCTTTGTATGTCCTCCCCACTCCCTCAAACTTATATTTTTATATAAATTTGTTCATGTATATTCCTTACTTAGTCTAAGCCATCTTTGTGCATGTAGTAGGCAGCAAAGTCAGTAAGTTTAAAAATAAGGACATACAAAATGAAAAAGGGAACTTATATGGATACGTGAACCTATATAAGGCAATGACTTGGTTTTTAGGAATGTTTAAATGTATTTGTATTTTAATTTTAGCCATAAGAAAAAGCAGCGATTTGCAGGATAGCTGTTCTGTTCTTCCTCCATTCTCACCCCATATTTCTTCACCTTAATTCCAATTGTAATTATAGTTGACCCTTGAACAATGAGAGGGGTTAGGGGAACCCACCATCCCAGCAGTCGAAAATTTGCGTATAATTTGTCAGACCTCTGCATACGTGGATTCCCAACTATGGATCGAAAATAGTATCTGTCAGTCTTTGTACCTCATTAGATAATAAATATCTCTTTTACTCATATTTGTTGCTACCCCATTGCCTAACACAGTACCTTACACATAGTAGATTCTCAACAATAATTGTGAATGCACAAAATATGTGTGAATTATTGAAGGACAAGAATAGAGTATCTCTCTACACATATTCTCTTGGTATTACTGGTGATGTCTCCAAATAGATTGCTAAACTATTTAATAACCACTAAGGGATCATTTGGAATAAATGAGTGTACCTGTACAGAATGTATTTTTCCTCAACAAAGAATTGAATTTGTATTTGGAATTCAGGGCTATGATATTTTATGTGTATAGGGTATGCTGTATCTACTTACATTGATTAGGAAGTGAAATTAGATAGATTTCTTTAATGACTTGTTTCTGTGGCTATTTCTTTGAGCCCTTTTGGTGTCATACATATACATAAACTCACAATGTTTCTACAGATCTGAGTTTTGACTGTTAGATTCTTCAAGAACAATTTTAGTCATTAGAATAGTTCTCGCCTCTTTTTAGAGGTCCTATTTTTCATTTTTTCTTTAACATCCTGGTAGATTTTTTTGGTCATATTTGTCACACTTGTGTTTTCCTTTAAATAAGATATCCATTCTATGTTTCATACATCGTTAACACTACATTTAAATATTACAGGGGTTGTTAGGAAGAAATGAGTAAACTACTGAAAACTTATTTAGGTACTTATAATTTAATTCAGAATGGGAAAATAATCATGTCTTGCAATTGTATGTGTTTGTTTCACTTGCCTTAGTTTTTGGAACAGCCTCCTTTCTTGAATATCCTTTTTATAAAGTGACTATTGATATTTATGATTTTTTAATCACTTCTCCGTAGAAGATGCCATCAATTTAGTTTTGGCTAAGAGAAGGCTGCTTGTGTTCTGGGCCAGGTGCTGGATGTAGTGTTCTCATTTCCATAACACAATGGTCTGAGTTTGCCTTCCATGTGAATATAACACAATGCAGTCGCAGCTGCTTCATTCGTATTAGCTTTGAGCTTGGCTCTGAAAGAATTCAGGCACTAAAATATATGCCAAGACAACCAGAAAGCATAGTTGAACTAAAGCAGTAGCTGACTATTTCTTTGTAACCCTCCTTGTGTTCTTGTCACAGACACACCTGAGCATTCCCAATCAGATACATGCACTAGATACAAAAGACTCAAAAGATGAAAACTTTGCATAGTTTTAGGGAGAAAGTAAAGCTTTGGAATAATAAATGTAGACTAAGTTAAATTCCTGCGTAAACAGAAATGTCACATCCTTTCTCAAGTTTTGAGATTTTAGGTGCAGTTGATAGTGGTCTCTGTTTTGTATAGAATCCCGAATAAGACCAATAAAAGCCTCAATAAGATCTTTGTTTTTCCAGGTTAAAAAAAAGAAACAGAAAGCTTCGTGCTCACTTGATAAAGACCAGAAAGTGTTCATTGTCCAAACCAGTGGTTTTCAACTCTGACTAAACCTAAAAAAATTACTTAAGGAACTCCACAACAATACTAATGCCTAGAATCACCTCAGACCACTGAAATGAAAATCTCTGGACTAGAACCTAATCTTTTGTATTTTTAAAAAACTTCCCAGTAGATTCTAACATGTACCCAGGATTTAGAACTATTTGTCTAAATAGTTAAAATATTAGGAACTCATTTTAGTCAATGTCTTTCTGTAGACATCAGTGTTTTCTTTTGTACCTTCAAGTCTGATATTTTCTCGTTGGCCTAATATTGCTCACAAACAGGTTGCTGCATTGCATATTAGTTACCCTTCTAAATGTTTGCCACAGTCACTTCAGGCGACCAGTATACATTTATAAAACACTAGTAGCCCATTTGCAGGAAGAATCCTGCAAGCAGCCTCTGTGGCCGCATGCGCTGCCGCTGCCGCCGCCGTTGTGGCCACCTCGCCTGCACCCGCGCGCCGCTGCCGCCCACCCCGCTCTGCTCCGCTCCGCCCCACTCCGCCCCACTCCGCCCTGCCCGGGCTTTCCCTCTGGCAGCCACCTTGCTTTCTGCTTTTTCTCCCTCTTCCTTTTAAGTTGTCTTCAGTCTTCACTCCTCCCTTCCTCAGCATATGCAAATTAACCGCCATCTTTGATGGGTAATTTGCATACAAGCCCTGATGGTCTGGTGGGCGTGGCTTTGACTGCTGGGTGTGGCTTGGGCGTAGCAAAGGTGTGGTCAATTTGCATATTACTATTTTATTAGGTAGGATTGCTTTATTGTGGTACTGTGACCTCTGACCAGCCTAAGAATCTCAGTCTCAGGGCTGAAATAATCAATTTGAATTCATAGTACCCAAGCTACTATACTATTTCAATTTTTGTATTCTCATTGCTGTTGTATTCTAGGACCCTTCAAGTTCCGTCCCCTACTGCTAAAATATTCTATATCCATCTTTCTTCCTTCTCTTTGCTGATCATCTACATGGAATTAAAATCCATAATAGGATCATCCTGTAGTGATATCTCCTTTAATAAAGGGCATATTTGTATTCATATGTGTATGAATATATAACATATGATTTTATATTCATACTATATTTCTATCAAAATTTTACTACCAGAGGTAAAAGTAATGAATAAACACGGGGATGTCAGAAAAGAAAAATTATAGTCTAAAGATATTAAATACTAACTATACCTTTAAATCATTTTATAATCAGAATGGGTATAATTTTAAAATCTTTTCATGATAAATGTCCTAGAAAATATAAAATTTGAAGCAGAGAAAAAAAGAAACAAGAATTGATATGACCCCTTAAGTGAAATAAAAAGGACATGATAAATACCTGGAGGAAAAGGGAGCAGGTGTGGCAGGGAATAGTGCCAGGATTCTAAACTTGAAACAAAGAATGATGGGAACCCTCCTTAATCTATACTAATAAAAGTGTAATATGCTAATTAGACCAGATGTCCTTCTGGGAAGGAAGGCTTACTCTTGCATGAATTTTGTGTGTCAAGTTTCTAGTCTATGGATATTCCTAGAAATGGGTTTGCAGCAGTGTTAACTAGTGGAGATTCCCGCTTATCCTGCCCAGGAGAGGAGGGCTCTTTGAAAGGGAGGATGGGATGAGCTCACTTACAGCTCATTCTTATGGGTAGTGTACTATATGCCCCTCTCCTCGAAGCACAGATATTTTTCTTCTGATTTACCATTAAAGGGGCTTAACATTCATTTTACAATTAGAGGTAAACGTTTTCAAGGTATAATGCCTATTTAAGGGAGCTTATAATTAGCCTCTGAGTGTAACTGATATTAGATATTAGGAAGATAGAAATATAGAAAGGAAACCTTGCCAACTTCTTGATTTTACTAGGATTAGCTGTACAGAAAGGTATTTTTGTACCTCTCAGCTATACCTATACTCGGCAAGGTACAGCCATTGCTGGTAAACAGTAATATTCCCGAGTTCCTTTTCTAGCATCAGGCCCTTTCATTCTATTCAATAGTACCAGTACCATTCCACTTGATTTTTAAATACTTTATTTATTTTATATTAAACATCTACTAATTTTATTGTAAATGAACTTTATTCCAAGCAGCTTATTTGATTAAGATATAATTTTAATTTTTTTGTCAGGATGTTGATTAGCTATTAAAAGAAAAGGTGCTAAAAGGATTTGAATAGACATTTCCCCAAAGAAGATATACAAATGGCAATAGAGATATGAAAAGGCACTCAACATCATGAGTCATTAGGGAAATGCTAATCAAAGCAATAGTGTGATACCACTTTGTATACACTAGGATGCCTAATCAGCTAAAGGATAGATATACTAAATGTGATCTATCCATGCAATGGAGTATTATTCCACCATAAAAAGAGTGAAGTGCTAACACATGCTACAACATGGATGAATCTTGAAAACATTATGCATGCTAAATTTTGTATGATTCAGTTTATATGAAATGTCCAGAATAGGCAAATCTATAGAGAAAGAAAATAGATTAATCGTTGGCAGAGATTGAGAGGTCATGAAATTGCTAATTAGGTACAGGATGTCTTTTGAGAGTGATGAAATGTTCTGAAATTAGACTGTTGTGATGGTTATACAACTTTTTGAATATGCAACAACCCCTAAATTGTATACTTTAAAAGGGGGAATGTGATGACATGTATAGTATATCTCAATAAAGTTGTTTGGGGTTTTTCTTTAAGTTCAGGGGGGAAAATAGAAGATATCTGAATATTTCTTAATATTGATTACAAATTGAAATGATAATATTTGGGGTATTTTGGGTTAAATAAAATGTATTTGGGTAGGAAACAAGACAACAAAATAAATTTCATTATATAGTGGCCGCTTATTTCCTGTAAGTTTTTTTAGATGCTTATTACTGACATATTGCATATTTGCCTTTTTATGCAAACTACCTTAATTTTGCCTGTTATAAGACAGTTAGTTACATACATTTTTACTCAAGCATATAAACATAAGAAACATGACATTTGGTTTTAAAAGAAGAAAGCAAATTATGGCAGGCATATATATGGGATATTTTTAATTTTTGCAAATTTCCCCACCTGAAGAGTTATTCAGATCTTATATAGTACTAGGGGCCCAGTGCACGAATTCGTGCACCTTGAAAGGAACTGTGGACTGCCAGGTTGCGGTGGGCACAGGGGCGGGTCTTGGCCCATCCTACGTGCCCCTGCCCGGCCCTTCCCACCCCGGCCCCTTGTATGCCAGCAGCCCCGCACACGCTGCCGCCCCCGCTCCCACATGCTGACGGCGCAGAGCTATTGGGGCTGGCACCAGCAGCAGGTGTGAGTGGGGCCGGCACCGTTAGTGGGTGCGAGCGGCAGATGCTGCCCCGATTATCCCTCAGGAGCAGGGGAAGGTGGAGAAGCCCTCAGGGGTGATCAGGGCTGGCAGCAGGTGCAAGCTACGGGCGGTACCGTGTTGCATGGGAGCAAAGAATTTTCAGTAACCACCAGAGGCTTGCCCCGATGACAACGACTGGCGCCCCACCTTGGTCTGGCGCCCCTGCTCACCTGCTCCACCATCCTGCCACGGCCAACGCCCGCCATGTTCTATGCTCTGCTGCCTGCTGCTGATGCCCACCATGTTCCATGTGTGCCCCCTGGTGGTCAGCACATATCACACCGTTTGGTCTATTTGCATATTAGGGTTTTATATATATATAGATACTTTATAATCTCTTTTATAAGTTCATGTCTATTAAATAAACTGCTTGACCTTTTTCATTTTGTATATAGTCCATCTCTGCCTCTGCATTCTTAGAAGATGTTTTATATGTGGGATAGTTTAATGGGATAATGCTGAGATTTTCCCATTAGAAGGATCTTTTTATTATTGTGTAGGAGTGAAATTAATGATCACCACATCAGGAAATAGAAAGCAATGCTATTTGGGAGAATCTTTTTGTAAACAGTCCTCTGTATTCCACTGACACTTATTTCTTATGTCCCACAGTAATTTAAAATCAGTTCAACCCAAACTGTATTCACTTATGTCTTTCCCAAAAACTCCTTCCCCCCGTATTTCTAACTTTGTAGTACTACAAATTTCTGCAGTCCTCAGAGCCAAAAAACTGAAGAGCCATAGTATTCTTTTCTTTTTTCCTCCCAAATTCAGTCATCAGATCTTTGTCTTCAAATTCATCCATCCCGAACCCACTGCCACTCACAGACTTCGATTATCAGTCTTACTATTCTTCCCATGAACCAGTTCCAGGCCAGCTTCATGAGCATGAGACCAGTACAGTGCAGGGCCTGCTCTCAGAGAGCCCTGTGCATGAGGTTTAATGCTCTGTGATTGCCATCTCAAAATTCTTAATGATTCATCTTTGGGTTTGCGTTTTGTAACTGAAGTCCAATGGGACAATGAGCATGTGCAAGGCACAGTCCCACCTCCTGCTGCCTCCCCGGGATGGAATCTACACTGCCCACATCCCCACCCCTAGAGCCCCAGCCAGCCTTCCCTCTCTGCCTCACCTAGCCACGACTGTCACTTTCTGATCCTGGCACAAACGTGGGAAAACTAAGGGTTGAGAAGCGCACTCTATTGTCTCATCTCAGGGGAAGGGTTTGGCGGGCCCTCCTTGCCCCTGCCTGTCAGCATCACTGATGTCTGGCAGGTGACCAAAGGCCACAACTCCGTTGGGACAAGCCTCTTGCCCATCCCCAATCCAGATACCTAGTGACTTGCAGTGACAGCCGAGGAAAGAGAAAAGGCCTGGCTCAATTTCCCTGCCCTGGGCCAAGGCATGGCAGGTGGATTTGGTGGCTGCGGAGAGGCAACCTGGCAGCCAGTGGGCCACCCACATGGTGAGTCATGGGCTATGGGGCCCAAGTAGGAAGGTCTGCACTTGCTCTGTGCCCGAGGGAGCCTGGCAATAAATAACAAATTAAAAACACCATGGCAGATGGAGGGAGAAATCAAATTAGTGCTTTACTAGGAGCCAAGGGGCAAGGAACGGATTAACTATTTAAAATTTTATGATTTGGGGGGGTGATAGAAATTTTCTCTGTCTCAATTGTGGTAGTATACATTAGTCAAAACTCATCAAGCTACTCAACTAAAAACAGTGAACTTTGCCTTTGTATATTATACCTACATAAACCTAATGTTTTAAAAGAAATAATACATTTAAAACATAATACATTAAAGTTAAGAGTCAAAGGTTTGAAAAAAAATGTAATAGGAAAATAATAATCAAAAGGAACCTGACATTACAGTGCCCTATCAAATAAAAATGAACCTCTAAGACAAAGAGTATTATTAGGGATAGAGACGGTATGCTAAATATCTTCCATTTGCTCCCCATAGCAAATCTTGACCTAGCAATATGTTTATTTTTCTTTATTGATTAAGGTATTACATATGTGTCCTTATCCTCCCATTACCCGCCCCCCCACTCCCCTACTCATGCCCTCACCCGCCTGGTGTCTGTGTCCATTGGTTAGGCTTATACGCATGCATACAGGTCCTTTGGTTGATCTCTCCCCCTTACCCCCACCCTCCCCTACCTTCCCTCTGAGGTTTGATGGTCTGATCGATGCTTCTCTGTCTCTGGATCTGTTTTTGTTCATCAGTTTATGTTGTTCATTATATTCCACAAATGAGTGAGATCATGTGATTATTTATCTTTCTCTGACTGGCTTATTTCACTTAGCATAATGCTCTCCAGTTCCATCTATGCTGTTGCAAATGGTAAGAATTCCTTCTTTTTTACCACAGCGTAGTATTTCATTGTGTAGATATACCACAGTTTTTTAATCCACTCATCTGCTGATGGGCACTTAGGCTGTTTCCAAATCTTACCTATGGTAAATTGTGGTGCTATGAATATAGGGGTGCATATATCCTTTCTGATTGGTGTTTCTAGTTTCTTGGGATATATTCCTAGAAGTGGGATCACTGGGTCAAATGGGAGTCAACATTTATTATTATAATATCTGTTATCTATTATTATAATATACACATATTTTGCTTTTTTATTCTAATTTAACCTAATAGAATCAAGATCTGATTAAAGGATGTTTAATATGTTAATTTCTGTTTTTATATTTTTAAAAGTTTCATAATAAAAGTTTTATTTTGCTTAATAAAAGAGAAGCATTGGATGTTTGTCACAAATACACACACAGAGATTCTGAAGCATCAGCTCTGATCTAGGGAAACAATTTTAATTTATGATAGAACCTTTTCTTTTGATGCTTAAAGTTGCAAAACAAACAAAACAACACCTATTCAAAACCTGAACACCTCCACTAGGGGAGAAATTACCCACATTGAAACTGCTTGTGAACTGTAGTGCCCCTTGCATCTGTTTGTTACTTTATTATTATTCTTACCTAGAGTTTCCCTTCCTGTCTGGATTTCCAATAACTGGAAGATAAACTAAGTAAATAAAATATGATGATTGGAAAATGGAGTTTCCCAAGGGTAATTTTCAGTTACCCTTCCTTTTCCTTTTTCCTTGTTAATTTTCTACAGTTAGGTTTTGGTCAACATTTATTGAACATCTACAAGTTCTAAGTTATATTAAGAGATCAAGGAAGGGAATGATTTATATATGACATAGCCCTTCTTCTGGGGTAATTACAATCCTTAATATGAACTGCTAAACTATGTAGAATACACAGAGATTAATTTACTAATTAAACTAAAACTTCAAAAGCAAGAATGAAAACAGTTCTCACCTGGGTCCTTTCTAGTTGACAAGGTGGCATTTCCTTAGTGAGTCATATACCATTTTAAGGTATTCAAATTACTTAATCACCTAAAATTGTACAATCCCTTATGTGGTCACTGATATGAAAGCCTCAGACAGGATTGAAGCAGGGTTCTGTTGCACATCACTCTGTTTTTGTGGGAAAGGTGATGACATGTTTCTCTGCCTCCACTTCACCATGTCTTAAGGGAACAGAAATGCTAGGACACGGCAAGTCGGCGTCTCTTATGGCCACCACTGAGGCTTTGGAGCGTGGTTGCCTGGCAGCAGTTTTATTTCCGTTACCAATGATGCCCTGATAGCCATGTTTAGTCTTCGGGGGTTACTCCAATTTGCAGGTGGTGAACAACTTTTGTCATTATCTTAACATTTACCAAGCTACCGAGAAAGGCAGCATTTGGCTCTTTCTTTCCTGGCAGTTGCTAATTTTAAGCTTTATTTTGACAGAAAAATAGTGAGTACCAACTAATTAAAGTTATATCAATTGTGATGACAACTTTGTTGTTTAAAATGATAAGCTGTATACTCTTTTTAAGAATTGTACTCTTTTTAAGAGTCAGCATTTCAGAGGAGAATTGGATGAGGTAGAATTTCTTTTGAGGTTTATTAATATCATTTCAGATTAAGTTGGTGTGAATGAGAAGGATGAGATCAGTTCATTTGTAGTCTTTTCCTTTGTTTCCATTTTTGCTGTTGGGTTTTTAAGAGTGTGCTTGTTAGGAGCATCCTTTACTCTTTACATTAACATAATATATAAACATCATAACTTCAGGTAAAAGAAAGAGAAGCATCTTCCTCTTGGCATCTATTTTTAAATTTTATATTTGGATTTTTTCTCTCAGTGTCCACGTAATCACTTACATATGAAAAGAATATCAACGGGGTTTCAATTTAGTTTAATTATGCAGATAGGAGTCCTAGGGACACATTTTTTAAGTTGGTTGTCACACTAGTGGATTTTTTGTTTGCTCATATTTTTTAACATACTGCATTTCTGCTTCTTTGTGGTATATAACTCTATAATAAGATATGTGCAGAAATTAATTATAGTATACATGGGGAAAATACATTATACTATAGTACCTAGAGTATTTGAAGAGGAATTGGAAGGTGGCATCAATTAAATAGTATTACATATTGGAAAGCACCTGGCCAGTTCTTGATACCCAGGAAAGCTTCACAAAATTCATTCAGTCAACAAATATTTGTGGGACATTTATAGTATACCAGGTATCACTATAGGCATTGGCCTACATCACTGAATAAAACAGCCAAAACTCCCAGCTACTGTGGAACTTCTAGTTTCCTTCCCTTCCTTTGTGGGGTAGTTTCTAGGAGGAAAAATTGTGATTTCACCCAGCCTATTCAGTAGTCTCACCCTAGATTCACATTCAGTTAATACTTACAAATACCCATTTTCCGTTACTTTAAAAGTACTTTTGTATTCAGTTATCTTATTCTTTGGAATGGTCCTAGGAAAAAGGATTTTTTAAATCCTCATTTTACAAATAAGGAATCAGAAACTTAGAAATTGGAGCCAGGATTTGAAGCCACACTTTCTGATTCAGAGTTCCTTGTTCTTTCTGTTATGGCACTTGTAGCAAAAACAGCATGATGGCTTTTATTCATTCCACTGTCTGTTTTATTTCAGTTCTGCAAACATTTGTAGAACTAAATGCCAGATCTCAGACCTGTTCTGGGAATGCAAAGACTGTTTAGTCCCTGCCCTGAAGAGTTCAGAGTTTAGTAGGGAAGACTGTTGGCATATAAGTAGGCATCCAGTGGGCTAAGTGTAAGGCTAATCTATTTATAGATACTTGGAAGCACAGAAAAGGGGCACCTAATCTAGAACAGGGTTAGGACATGTCCAAAAAGACACACTGGAAGAGATCATCCATGAGCTGAGTCTGAAAGAGTAACTTAGCCAAGGACAAGGGAGGAAATATGAGCAACAGCAGAGGTGAATGGTGAATGTAGAGAAGTGCATAGGCTTTTAGAGTTGCTGAAGTGTAAAGCATGAAGCAAGAAATGGCCAGGGATCAGGCTAGAGTGGTTAGTAGAAACCAAATGAAACCATAGCCTACAGACAGAACTTTACCAGGACCACTTGTATAGGTATCTTTAAATCAGTTATCCACCCCAGTCCAGTCAGCTATAGCCAGAGCAGAAGAATTGCAAAGCATAGTGACTTGTACTTAAGGAATTGCTCAGAAGGGGACCATTGGGAAAATGGGCGTGTCATACACTGAGGCTTCCCAGAGTAGGTAATGTTGCTGGACGGCTCAGTGCATAGTTGGTCCAGGACAGAAGACTGGCTTAGCTTGGAGATAGTGAATTTTTAGTGGCATCATTGTGTTTGCCTATGTGGTCTTCCTGAACGGCTTAGGCATGGGATCAGAATTTAAACATTGGTCCAGTTTTTTATTTTGGGTAGCTGATCATTAAGAGAATGGAGGTTTTTGGTTATTAAATAGCTTCAAATGATTGACCATGAAGTCCAGGTTGGATAGAAAACAGGGACAGGGAAAAATGGGGTGGTCAAGAGACTGGAGGTTTCTGTGAAGTTGAAGAGCAGATGTATTGGGAGAAATATACGGTTAGGAAGAAAGGTCAAAGATGAATATTACTCCTTAAGATGTCTGAGGTGGAGAGTCTCTGAATGATAATAAGATGTAGGTTATGGCTTTAGGAGTGGGTGGCTGGAGAGGAGGATAAGGATTTTGGAGTCAAGGAATTGTGAAGCTAGGATAGTAGATGGATCACTACCTGGTTATTTACTAGTATGGTGTTAGGAGTCAAGAGATGGAACTATTGCAAGCCTGGGGCTAATGTCCTTAATGAATAAAGGAAATTGAAGGAGAGATTAATTCATGAGGACAGCAAAGAATAATAAGGGATACTAAATTAAGATGGTATAAACCTTAAGAATATGCTTTATTTCAAACCAGAATTTTATGGAATAAAATTATCTTAGGAAATAATAATTTGATTCCAAACTATTATTTTATGGAATAATGGTTTGGAAGCTGTCATGGTAAGCTTGGAAAATCCCAGCACCTCAGACTGGGTACCACCGAATATTGAACAAAGGAGAATGAAAAACTTCCATCAAATAGGGCTCTAAGCTAAATTGTATTCTCGGGTGAAAACCATGTTTCAGTCATGTCAAGAAGATGGAAAAAAATAATAATTTTATATAGCAGACGCTACTACCTCTGTGAAATATCATGGCTATTTTAAAGTTTCCTTTATCTGTGATCCACAAACAATCATAATTTCATGTATATAGTTATCAGATATTTATTTAACACTAACTAAAGTTTAGACACTGTGGTGGAAATTAGATAGGTATATATATATATATCTATAATTACCCTCAAAAGTTTAAAGGACAATGGAAGCAATAATTATACATTAATAGCTGGATAAACTTCCTTTCTAATCTTATTTTCCACCACTCCTAATCATATGCCAGCCAAACTAAATCTACTTAATGTCTATCCTGTGTGTTCTTACCTCCATGCCATTTCTCATGCTGTATTCCTTGGAACCCCCAAACCCAAATTCAGTCTTCCTTTCAGATCTAGCATATTCCATTTTTCCGTATAACTTTCACTTATTTCTCCAGTTGATGTAACCTCTTTTTTCTCTGAATTCCTGAAATCATTTCCTATGTACCTCTCTAAAATAATACATTGTTCCATCAATTCTAAGATGCACATTTTTTTTCACTGTTTAACATCTCTGTAGATTACTCTTTTAAGATATGCTCTGTCATCAACATTCTCAAAAGAATACAGGATGATAGTCTGTGAAAAAACATGAATGACAACTCCTCTGAGTCAAACAGTAGCTCAGAGAATGAAGAAGCATTAGGACTACCTTAACCAATTCATTTTGTGTATATTCTTTTTTTAAAAAATAAATTTTTATTGATTTCAGAGAGGAAGGGAGAGGGAGAGAGAGATAGAAACATCAATGATGAGAGAGAATCACTGATTGGCTGCCTCCTGCATGCCCCCCACTGGGGATTGAGCCCGCAACCTGGGCATATGCCCTGACCGGGAATCGAACCAGTGTCCTCTTGGTTCCTGGGTCGACGCTCAACTGCTGAGCTACACCCGGCTGGGCTGTGTATATTCTTTTTATGAGATACTAGAATCCCAGTGCACGAAATCACGCAGCCCCGCCCACCCGCGCGTGCCTTGCCATGCTTGCAGCCCCGCTTACCTGCGCGCTCCCCGCCCGCCAGCTGCCAGCCTTGCTGTGATTGGAGCCTGTGGGCCGCGCCGTGTGAGCCAGAATTGCACGAGATCCCAGACTCGCCGCATGAGGCAGGACCCCAGACCCCAAACCCGCCGCGTGAGGCAGGACCCCAGACCCACCGCGCCTGCAAGACCCATCAATGCACCTCCTGGTGATCGGTTGTTTGGTCATTATGGCGTTACGGCCACGGGCTTTTTATATAGATAGATAGATAGATAGATAGATAGATAGATAGATAGATAGATAGATATAGATGTGACAAAGTCTGCCTAAGTAAATTTTTTTAAAAATTCCTTAACACAGAATAAAAGATCTCAGTGATAAAGCATTTTGTTATAGTTTAATTGGCAGCTTTTCTTCCTAGCATATCTAAAATAATGGTGTGACAGTCGGTGGTGTGCTAGATTCAAATAAATAAGATAACTTTTATTTTTGTTATTAAATATGCCAGGCATTAGGAATATGTATCTTCCTAATTGTGTCATATATATTTATATTTAATTTCTATGTCCTATATTATATGAGCTCCTTGAGGGTAGAGGATGTGTTTGTTTTATCTTTGAATCTCTGTAACACCTAGCACATTGCTTTACAACAAATAGACATAAAATAAGTATTAAATAAATGGACTAAATGAAGTATTCTATACTAGTAAGTGCCACCAAGGGGCAAGTTGGAGTACTATATGAGTGAACATTTACTAGTACGGTCTCACTTAACTGCTTAACTGTGTTTGCTAGAAATGTATTTATATATGGTGTTTGGTCAAGCCCTGGGCTGGATCTCAGCTTAGGCCAGTGGTTTTTTAACCAACTGTAAACAAATCCTAATAGATTTCTATAAACTTAGGTCTGGTTTGCTGACTACAGTTCTGAGCAAATGTGGTGACTTGTCCTTGTTGAATCAGAGACAGTAGTAAATAAGCCTTTACCTTGGAGAACAAATAAAAGTGACTTTTCCTAATTACGCTTTGATTGTACAGGAGACCAGACAAATGCCTGTCTCCAAGAAATACGGTCTTTAAAAGACAGCTTTGTCAATCAATCTCTGTAAACCCATAATAAAAACAAACAAACAAACAAAAAAACAGCCTAGGGGATAAAAACAGCCTAGGGAATTTGTCTACGTGGTATTTTCTAGAAATTTTTACCATTATTCTTTGTTATATAAGAACAATAAAAAATGGCATAAGCATTTTTTTTTTAGTCAGCAAAATGGTTCTACTTCTGATTTAAATAAATTTGTTTCCATTTTTTTCTATTGGAAAGAATGCCTATGTGTTTAAAAAACACTTGACATAGAGAAGTACTGTAGTAGTCCACCCTGCTGTTCATTAAATATTTCCAGTTCTCTTTTTAGATACATGAGATTGCACATCCTTTAGATACAAAAGATTGCACATCCTTTCCCTATCAAAATTAGGTGTGGGCATGTGACATTTTTGTCCAATGAAATGATACCATAAGTGACATGAAGTTTTAACAGCTGGTACATAATTTGTTGCATTTCCTTTATCCTGCTGCAGCAAGTATAGAAGTACATGGATGGAGCCTCTCTTAGCCAAAGTCCCTGTGTCAGAACAGTATAAAGCTGGGCCTCCAACTTCCTTAATTGACCTGCTTATAGACATGTAGCATGGTTTATACCACTAAGATTGTGGAGCTATTAGATAAACATAATCTTGCTTATCCTGATTAATATAGCCTTCACCTCAAAACAGTGGGTATGGTGGTAACTAAAAGAATATAAAAGGTTTGATGTGCTGATATTTCTTTTTCTTCCCTATGGAAATATATACTGGACATAGTTTCTATAAGATAATAATGATCTCAAGGTGATTGGGGTCATTTTCCATGTGTCAAAATACTTTGAATTATAACATTTTCTCAAGGCACTTTGATGTATTCTATAAGGTGTCCTTTCATCTGCCCACAATAGAATTGTTTCTTGAAAACAGTGACCATTGTCATTCATTCCTGTGTTTATTCTTTTACTCCACAAACTTTTTTAAAAAATATGTTTTTCTTGAGTTCAGAGAGGAAGGGAGAGGGAGAGAGAGATAGAAACATCAGTGATGAGAGAATCATTGATCGGCTGTCTCCTGCATATCCCCCCCACTAGGGATTGAGCTTGCAACCCAGCCATGTGCCCTTGGCCGGAATCGAACCTGGGACCCCTTCAGTCTTCAGGCTGATGCTCTATCCACTGACCCAAATCTGCTAGGGCCAACAAACTCTTTATTGAAAGACCATTATTTACTAGGTGCTAAGACTAGGAAGATGTTCAAGGAACTTTAGATAGTTTGGTGGGAAGTGGCAGGAGGCAAGCAGGGGCCAAAACCTATAAAGGACTGTGTTCTTCTGAAGTTTAGATGCTTCGGTGGTTTCATGAATGATACTTATTTCATTTTAAAATAGTTTCTCTACATTTGAAACTTAATCTTACAAATATATCCAACTTGATATAGACCAAGTTTTAACACTTTTGAGACCACAACATATTATTCTGTACTGATTACTTAATCTTTTTTAAAATCCCTCAATGCACCAAGTAACTTCTCACCTCAGGCCCTTTGCATATGCTGTTCTCTTTCTTTTTTTTCTTTAATTTAGTTCAGAAAATTACTGGACCCTATTTCTATTGAAATTGTTGACACCATCTTCTATATTTTTCTATGTTATGTTGTTATGTTTTTAAAATATATTGTTAGAATTAGTTTTTCTACTATTGCTAGTATAGAAACTATTTAAGAAATAAGAAATGAAGTGCTATCAAAAAGTTTAATTATCCCAATTATGATAGAAGAAAAAAAGTGATCTCATTAGCAGGTGGTTTCAAGCAACTATTATTTACAAATTAAAAAATTAAATGCTGAGCTCTGTTTCTGGTCTTCATTATAAAAATCTGAATAGCGTTTGCAAAGGTAGCGCAGAAGAATTTGGAGACAGCAGGGTTCCCTTCTGGTTCTCTCCCATCACCTCTGCCTTTTCATTCTAGGGGTTCTTCAGCAAGCGCCTGAAAGGCTCCATCAAGAGGACCAAAAGCCAATCAAAGCTTGACAGAAACACGAGCTTTCGGCTTCCATCTCTTCGAAATACGGATGACAGGTAGGAAATTAACTTGCTTAAAACAGAAAAAGCAGTTTTACAGTGTTTTTTGTTTGTTTGTTTTTTATAAGGCATGTTGGTCATCTGTAACTTTGCATCAATGACAATTGGAAATATCCAATACAAAACTTACTTTTTTGTCTTGCTCATATTAAAGCAAGGTCCAAAATGTTGACTCAAATACCTAGCCAGTTTAAGAATCTTATAATATTGGAGAATGTATGGATACATAGTGCTATTTTATAGAATCAAGTTCTACTGGTCAGAGATATGCCTTTTTTTTTTTTCTTTCTTTTTTTTTGTAGAATGACTATAAGGGATGATGATAATGATAGCTAACATTTTTATGGGCACTGTACCAAATGCTTTATATACATTTTCTTGTTTAATCTTTATACTAATCCTATAAGATATGAAGTTAACCTCTTATAATCCTACTAGAGGCCTGATGGACAAAATTTGTGCAAGGGGCCTGGCCCTCGCAGCCATGGTGGCTTGGCCCTCACAGCCACCTCAGCTTGCCCTGGCTCTTGCAGCCCTGGCTTCATCCGGAAGGTCGTCCGGCTGTTCGGTCTAATTAGCATATTATGCTTTTATTATTATAGATAAGTGGCAAAAATGGTATTTGAACTTTGGCAGTTTGGCTCCAGGGTCCATACTCTTCACTGCTATGTTTTCCTTGCCCAGCATATGGATTAGGTCTTATTGCTTTTCAGTGGCGCCTGGAAGACATGTATGAAAAGGAAGCCCTGGATTTCAATAATTAGAACTACCAGCTTGAGTAAACCCCAAATGCATAGCTCACTAATGGTAACAACCTTCCAAAATCATTGAATGTGTGCTAGGATGGGTACATTTTTAATACTTTATATTTCATCATTATTAAATAAAATCTAGGAAATAACACCTATTGTATCTTGACACATCATCACCATCATCAGTATTTATTGAATACTGACTATGTGCCAAACCTTTTTAATGTAGTTTTTCATGTAATACAACCCTAAGTGCTACTATTACTATCCTCATTTTACAGATGAGGAACTAAGGCAAAAGAGATTGAGAGACTTGCCCAAAGTCACATTTGAACTCACATCTGCCTTTCATATTTGATACTCGTTTTTCTTTTCTTTTTTTCCTAAGGAAAGAGTTCCTTTTTTTTTTTTAATATATTTTATTGATTTTTCACAGAGAGGAAGAGAGAGGGATAGAGAGTTAGAAACATCAATGATAGAGAAACATCGATCAGCTGCCTCTTGCACAACCCCTACTGGGGATGTGCCCACAACCAAGGTACATGCCCTTGACCGGAATCGAACCTGGGACCTTTCAGTCCGCAGGCCGACGCTCTATCCACTGAGCCAAACCGGTTTCGGCCATATTTGATACTCTTATTTATACTTGGGTTTCTTTTGTTTCAATAAGTCCATTGTTTTCAGTTATCTGCAAAACAAACTTCAAATATATGGATTATAATCTCTATAATAGCAGGTTATAGATTTACCAGAAAGAATTACTCTCATTTTGTAGAGGAAGAAATGTGTCTCCCATACTGAGTTGATAAGAACTACTGCTTTATCTACTCTCCTTATCCCTGAAATACATTAGAGGTGTTCTGTGAAATTTGCAAGTCTATTCAATTTGCTGTGTAATTGTATTGTTCATTATCTCTATTATACCTTTGTATTAAGGTAATCTTAAAAAAGCTGATCTTTTCTTCTCATATCCTTTCCTTAGATTCCTATTATTCTGCAGCTTTTATCATTATAAAAATTTAAATTATTTTATAAATACTTTAATAAAAGGGAATGACAATTTTTTTCAGAATATTGGTTTTTTTAAGAATAAGGAGGTTGTGCAGCAACTAAAACACTCTCAATTCAATAGCCAGCTTTGCAGCATCCTGTGTAAATGAGGGAGACAAGGAGATAGTTTTTACACGAGGTATGCTTTATTTTTTAAACTTGCACAAAATATCACTTTCTTATTTTCAAACAGATGTTCTCTTCTATTCCATTTTGCTTTAGGTAACCTATAGGAATTCTTGGATTGAATTACCAAAAGATTATATTCTCTAGAGTTTCTTACATCACTGCTTTGTAGTTGGTGCATAAGAAAAAGGACATATGTCACCCCAAGCACTTGTACATCAGGGTTTATAGCAACATTATTAATAAAAGCCAAAAAGTAGTGATGACCCACACGTCCATCAACTGATGAATGAATTAAAAAACACAGTATATTCATACAGTGCAATATGATATGGCCATAAAAAGGAATGAAGTACTGATACATGGTACGACATGGGTAAACTTTGAAAACTGCATGCTAAGTGAATGAAGCCAGTCACAAAAGACCATATATTATATGATTCCAATTATATGAAATATCCAGAATAGGCAAATCTTTAAAATATTTAGAGATAGTAGATTAATGATTGCCAGAGGCTGGAAATATGTGGGGGAAGAGGGTGATAAATGGGGAATGACTGCTAATGGATGTGAGGTTTATTTTTGGAGTGATGAAAATGTTTTAAGTGTAGATTGTGGTGATAATTCCACAACTGTGAGTATACTGAAATACACTTTGAATGGGTAGTTTTATGGTATGTGAATTATATCTCAATAAAGATGTTAAATTGTTTTTTTAAAGAGCTAGCCAGGAAGTACTTTACAATGAGCCTCATTAGTCTATAAGCTCCACTCCAGCAAACAAAGCTTCCATTGAGCTTTTTAGTGCATTACTCTTAAATAAAAACAGATAGCCAAGATTACCCAGATATTGGAGGAAAGTCTCCAACATGAAAGACAAATAAATAGGAGGAAGGAAAAAGAACCCAAACGAAACAGAGACAATATATAGAGCCAAAAACAACTTCAGAACATAGTGAATATTTTCAAAAGATAAGATTGTGTATCTGTGAGACAATAGCAAGAAGGAACACCAATGAAATAAGGAAGAGAGCTTGGAAATTAAAAATATAAAAGCTAAAGTCATGTCCCTCTCCCAGAAAGTGGAACAGAAAATGAGAAAAATCAACCCAGAAGATTCTAGTAGAAGAGAACATAGAAAAAATTTGGAGAGGAGATTGTTAAAGAAATAGTACAAGGAAATTTCCTAAAACAAGAAAACATAAAAGTCCACATTGGAAATACCACCAAATTCCCAGCACAGTGAGTGAAAAAAGGACAAAAGAAATGCCCCCCCTCAAACACACACGCACACAAACACACATACACATCACTTGACATCATCATGAACTGTCAGAACACTGAGACTTAAAAAATATCTTAAAAGTTTCTAGAAAGAAAAACTAGATTACATATGAAGAGGGGGTGGAGGATTGCATTGGAATTCTTAATAGAAATATTGAGAAACAGAAGTCAGTGGAGCAATGTCTGCAAAATTCTGAGTGGAAGTTATTTTCAGTCCAATATTCCAAACACAGGGCAGTCCTTGAATGTGAGAATGAGAAGTCAGGAGTTGGTTGTATAAGCAATCGGAAACCTTTAAACATTTTTTAGTAAGAAAATAACCTAATCATAATTGTGCTATGTATGGTCTAATCCAGCAGTGGAATTTCAAATGACTTTGTTTGCAGAGACTAAGTTTGGGAGGCCAGTTAGCAAAAAGCTATTTGTAAGAAATAATGAAGGCTCTGAAGAGGGTAGTGGCAGTGGAATGAAGAGGCAGAGACAAGATAGGAGGAACATTTTAGAGGCAAAATCAATAGGATGTCACAAAGTCATTATTGTTCCAAAGCCATCTAATCAGATAAAAGCTGGTAAAGTGATTTCCTAGAATCAATATTGGCAGCGTTTTCACATTAAAGCCATGTTATGTGGGAGAGTGTTGGGATAGGAGAAGACTCTGATATTTCTGCCTTTCATTCAAATATACTTTGAAAAATTTGAAAAACTAGGAAATACTGAAAAACGGTGGTCAACTACATTGTCAGGCATTCCAGGATTCCAAATGCCTGTCAGGTTGCCAACTTTACTCTGGAAGTGCTGCTTAAATCCACCAGCCTTGAGGTAAAGATAAGCACATGTAGAACTTTCTCACCCTCTTCTAATGTCCCTCAAATAAAAACCTTCAAAGTGATATTCTCTATTCTGAGGCTCACTGACAAAGCTTGTTTGTTCTTTGTCAGGAGATATGTAAAACTGAGTGTAGTGTTCTTGAGCTTCTCCTATTTAGAACTATTGCTTTAAGTTTTTATTTTGAATTTATCTACTCAAAATAAGTTGTAAAAATAGTACATAGGTTGCAAACCTTTCTCCCTGCTTTCCCAGTGGTGATATCTTATAATTGTATGCATATCAAAACTAGGTAAGTAACATGGGTACAATACTATTAACTAGATTACAGACATTTTTAAGTTTTCTCCAATTTTTGTATGCACTCATTTGTGTGTGTTTATTATTAATAAAAGCCAAAAAGTAGTGATGACCCAAACGTCCATCAACTGATGAATGAATTAAAAAACAGTTCTCTGCAGTTTTATCTTATGTATACATTGATTATCTATATACTACCACAATTAAGGTACAGAGTTGTTTCTTTTCCAGAAAGAACTCCTGCTGCCCCTTTATAGTCATACGCGCCTCTCCCACCCTTCCCTGTCTCCTAGCAACCACTAATTTTTTTTTCAATTTCTTTTTTTAATATATTTTTATTGAAGGGAAAGGAGAGAGATAGAAACATCAATGATGAGAGAGAATCATTGATTGGCTGCCTCCTGCACGCTCCCCACTGGGGATCGAGCCCTAAACCTGGGCATGTGCCCTTGACTGGAATCAAACCTGGAACCCCTCAGTCCTCAGGCCGACGCTCTATCCACTGAGCAAAACCAGCCGGGCATAATTTATTTATTTATTTTTTTGCATTCCTATAGGTTTATTTCAAGAATGTTATATAAATGGAATCATATAGTATGAACCATTTAAGATTGGCTTTTTCTTTTCTTTTTTTTCACTAAATAGAATGCCCTTGAAATCCATCCAAGTGGTTGTATCTATCAATAGTTTTGCTCCTCGTGTTGCTGGCTAGTATTCACTGTATGGATTTATCAGAGCTGGTTAAACCATTCACCCACTGAAGAACATTTGAGTTGTTTCTAGTTTTTACCTATTATGAATAAAGTTGCTGTGAATAGTTGTATACACATAAGTTTTCCTTTCTCTGGTGTTAATACACAACGATGCAATTGCTGGGTTGTATGATGAGTACATGTTTAGGTTTATAAGAAACTATCAAACTATTTTCTGGAGTACCTGTACTATTTTACATTCCTACCAGCAACCTTTATGGGGTTTTTTGTGTCCCAAGAGATTTTTCACCTATATTTTCTTCTAGATTTCAGAAGTTTTATGGTTTTTAGCTTTTGTTCAGTCTAAGATATTAATTGAAACTGCAAAGTTGCTCCTACCAAGCCAGTTATAGGGAGTCTGTCTTTCATTGTCTTTTTTTCATCTACTCATAACATAGTGCCTGGCATATCACACACCTAGTAATTATTGATGAATAGATGGATTCATGCATATATTCATTTATTCAGCTAAACTAGAAACAAATGGGAAAGCAAATAGTCATGGATTTAGGAATGATTAACAAGTAAACGTCATTGAACTCCATCAATTTTTCCTTCATTTACCTAACTCTTTTCACCCATACTTAGTTTTATGGCAATAATGAAATTAAAAGTCTAACAAAATTCAGAAAAAGAGAAAGAAAAATTAGTAGTCTTTTCACTCACCCTTTAAATAGCAAGTATGTTCGTTGAGTTGCTTTATGAGTGTGGTTTGGTTTAGTTTCATGGGTGTTTTTTAATTCAATGTAGTTGTGTTTATATTAAATTGTTTAGTAGGCATAGTAGAGTTTATTCAATTTGTAATTTAAGGACAAAAAGGAATATGGTACAATTTCTGTAAAGAGATTGTCATATTGGAGGCTAGTTGAATTTTCTGCCTTCCAGAACATGTTTTAATATTTATAATCTTGTCTTCCTTCTGTGTCCAAATTCATTGTATGTATACGTGTATTTGTACCAAAATACCTTGAATGTCATTTTTGTCTATGATGATATATTTCCTTCCCATGTGTTTGTTCATTTTAAGTGACAACTCAGGCTGACAAGTATCCTTTTTTACCATTAGCATCTGGGCTCATTAGACCATCCTGTCTAGAGACAGAGAACAGGAGAAGGAAGATCAGGAGTGTATGTTATGTTTCTGTAAATAGCTTTTTGTGTGGCTGGTTGTGTGGGTTTCTTTTAAGCTAACATAAAAGCAGTGAGTAATATAAGCAGCGGGGACTGGCTTTAACTGCAGCAGGTACCCAGTGCAGCTAGAAGGATTTTTTTTTTTTTTGATACACAAGTACAACTCTGGTGAATGAACTTTAATTTCTTTCTTTCTCCTTTAATTCATGAAGGGAAACCTTTAGCATTGTGGTATAGGAAAGGATCTGCTTTTACAAACAGAAAACATCAGTTGGATGTTTTCATGGATACCAGGTTTGAAAAATAATTGAAATTGGGAAACAAGTAAAGCTACATTTTTCCCAAAGTTAGATCACAGATGCAATTTTTTTAAAAAAATGATTAGACCCTGTGTAAAATTGCTGGTGTTAGGATAACCAAATTTTGTTAATTACTACCTGGGAAATTTTCAGGTGAGGCAAACTGCCTTGAATATAAGTATACATTGTTTCACCCACTTATGGCTGAGCTCTCTCTTCAAGAATTCAGTGGCAGAATATGGAGTCAGGACTGCCAAGCCAAGCAGAAATTCACCTGCACCGGAGTACAGGATTTTGTGTGGCAATAAGCATTTTTAATGACAAGTTTCCCAAGTTTGGAGCTGAATATAAACATGTGGCAGATTGAGCTAGCACATCCAAGCACTATTGGTGCTTCGGGGGAAATCTGGCTTTTTAAAAAATTGGATTGTTAAGCTGAGTAAAATCCAGCTGTGTTTTACTTAACACTGCACTAATCAAAGTTGACTCCCTTTTTCTTTGTCATCACTGTATCCAATGGTGTTGGCTCCTCATACCCCACCCATTCACATTTGTCTTTTAAGACTCATTTCAGATACGCATGTGTGTTAAAGCAATATAATAATCACTCACTGTAGTAAGTAATAGAAAGCCTCTCCAGTCTGTAGTTTATCTCTTAAAGAGGTCAGAAGCTGCAGGTAATCTTCATTTGCAAAGTAGTTAGATTTTTAACCCTTACATCTCACATTGCTAGAGGGAGGTCTTGGAGCTTACACAGAAATCAAGAACTACTAAGAACTAATATCACTTCTGGAAAGCAGTTTCATGAAATCGAGAAATAGTTAAATTGGAGCCCTGAATTATCCTTTTATGGTATTTGGCATTAGTGGGTAAGGGTGTGGGTGTGGATCAGGGAAAGAACTTAAGGGATTCACTTTCAAGGTTAGGTTTCTTAATGAGGGTCATTGTCAAAGTGGACTGGAAAAAATGTTTTAAACTTTTATTCTCTCAATAAATTCACATTTTGCTTTCCATTGGAGAAGTAAGTAAGCTGCCTTACCAGCTGCTAATATTCTCCATTCAGCAGATCTAAGAAAATAAATTCTTATTGAAGGTATAGGAGATGGTAAACATGATTTAGAGGGGATTTGAGGGTACTGGTGCTATTATGTATAAACTAGAGGCCCGGTGCAAGAAATTCGTGCATGGGGGCGGGTCCCCTCAGCCCAGCCTGCACCTTCTCCAATCCAGACCCCTTGGGGGATGTCTGACTGCCGGTTTAGACCAGCACTTAGACATCTCTCTCATAATCCTGGACCACTGGCTCCTAATCGCTCACTTGCCTACCTGCCTGGTCACCCCTAACTGCCTCCCCTCCCCCACCGGCCTGATCACCCCTCACTGCTGTGTGCCGTCCTGGTCACCCCTAACTGCTCTTCCCCCTCCATCCCCCGCTGGCCTGGTCACCTCTTACTGCACCCCCTGCGGCCTGGTCGCCCCTAACTGCCCCCCCCACCTCCCGCTGGCCTGGTCGCCCCACACAGCCTGCTTGTTCAGTTGTTTGGTTGTCCCTCACTACCCCCCTGCTGGCCTGGTAGTAGGCAGCCATCTTGTGAGGGCGTGAGGGTCAATTTGCATATTACCTCTTTATTATATAGGATATTTCCACAGATAATGCCATCCCCACCCACCCATCCCCCAGCCATTCCCAGGCTGCTTGATCTTACTGTTTACTATAATCCTGCTTCTCTGGGAATTACTTCAGTCTTCGCAGAGATACTTTCTTCTCAATACAGGAAGGGCTTGCTTATTTATTCAGTAGTAATGTGGAATATATTAGAGACTTTGGAGTTCAGTTCATTGGGTGGGTGTTAGTATGTGCACATACATAACATACATAAATGGTGAACAATAGAAGATTCTGAACTCTTTCTTAATAATTGCCATTTCAGTAACTGGGAGGAGTTTTGAATTCTAATTCCAAATAACTTGGTTGCAAAATCTGTTTATAGCTGTGTTTGGAAGTTAGACCTAAGTATTGAAATGAAATTTGTTAAGCATTGGAAATTCAGCGAATAAAGAAATTTACCCAATTTTTTCTAAAAGAAAAAAGAATGTGTAACCCAGATAAGATAAATGTAAAATCATATCTAGAAACATTAGAGTAAGCACTGCACAGAAAATAGAACAGATGTAAGAGAAAGATTGTACTTGCAAGGTAGGCTGTAGCAAATACCTTCTAACAGGAGGCAGGGAATCATATGAAGCAAGCTAAAACTTCTCAGCTTTGTTTCCTAGTAGAGTTCAGAGATTCTCCTCCACCCGCAGGTTGCCTCAGTTTTTCCTACAGCCTTTGACTAGGAGAAATTGTTAATGGAAATGGATGAGGGCCTTGCCATTCCTTTTTTTCTCTCTTAAAGTGGTCAAGCTTGCAGAGCATGCTCCTTGAGTCCTTCAGGCCGAAGCTTCTCCCTGCTGCCTTCAGCTCTAATCTCCTTATAGGTGTAGCACCATGGCAACAGGCCCAGCCGAGAGCCCAGGAACCTTGTTTGTGTTACCTAAGGGGCTGATGCAGTCTGAGAAAGAGAGGAAGGAATATTACCGATCCTGCTGTCTGTCTGGAAGATGACTTCATGTTCTGCTGTTTGTCTTTCTGTTCTGCTTCTATTGAGGACTTGAAATTACACCTGGAAAACATTGATCCAAAGATGTTATCAGTAATCGAAGGCAGCAGGGAAACCATCTTCTATTGGTTCTTGTCTTCTAAACAGAGAGTTGTTTTCTGAGATGTAGTTCAGAAAGTGACTTGCTATACCGTGACATGTGGCACCGCTATGCTTTGGGGTTGCACTGCCAGTTGGCTGTACAATTGCTTCATGTAGGTAGACATTTATTTTGTTTGAAACAAAATTAATTTCTGTTGTATAATATTTTCCTAGAGAATTTTAAAAATAAATAAAAGTGAGCCTTTTGTCATCCCTCCTATGTTAAATATGCCTTTTGGTTTCCTGTTGTGAGGCTCACTACCAGAGTGTGAGGCTTTTTTCTTCCAAATAACTCCTCCTGGGAAAATGGGCTGGAATTGTTGTTTTCTGTATGTTTAAAAAAGATTACAGTATCCTGTTGCCTCAACCAAGCTTCCTATGAAGCATAGTGGGAAAGTTGTATGCTAATTACATTAAAGTAAAATTATTTTAGCATTTAATTATTTATAGTTGTTGTGCTGTCTTTGCATTATATAACATGTCATTATCTTATCCAGTAAAACAAAAGGAAATAAATGTGGAGTTGCTACATTTTTATGTATAAAACATTATTTGGCTTTTGTGCATACTTTCAGGCAACATTAGTTGGCTTTTGTGCACACTTTTGTGTATTATTAATGCTAAATATAATTATTGCCTTTTTGACCTTAAAAAGACTGCTGAATATCAGAGCACACGTTTGTTAGTCTAAACATTAAATGGTGGTTGGGTTTTTATATATGGAAAGAATGAACTAAAATCCTATTGCTTAAGATGTTTCTTATTATATGGAGTTTATTAAATGATGTTAGAATGGAAACAGAGGGAAAGAGCAGCCTTTAGTGCTAATTTTCAATATCTCATTACTTTATAATTTAACTGAAAGCTACTCTGACATTTCTGATATTTGAGTTCCTTTTAATGTTTTCATGGTTATTTTAAGGAAATAAATGAAGCTGCTTATTTAATGTGTTTTACAAAAATTAATGTCTTCACACAAGGCATTTCTTTTTATCCCTATTACTAGGTACTTCTGCTCGAAGTATATATATTTATTTATATATATAAAAACTTTGGGGTTTTCAGCCAATAAATACTATAATTACTGAGTAAAACTGCATGGCTATCCATTACTGGATTAAAAAATATTGTGCTTTATATTGTTTGACTTTGCTAATTCCTCCAAGGGGAAGATAGTAAAGTTCTAGCTCCTGTGGTGACAAGAGTCATGATTCCCAGCCTTCTCTTTTAAACAGCTAGGAAACAAAATCAGTCAGGATGCCTGAATGGTGTTCACAAAGAACTGTTCTTCTAGATGAGAGCTTGAACATTTCTTTTGTGGGTGGGAGGTTTCTTCAAGGCATTTTATTCTTTATTCATATTTATACAGTAAAGCATGGATAGAACCAAAAGCTTGCCAGAAAAGAATGTCATATTGAGATGGAAATCAGACCTTTTGAAAGGCAGGGTCTTGTGCTGAAAAGCTTGGCTTTGACTGTGTGTGTGTGTGTGTGTATGTGTGTTTATTCTGCCAAAGCAGAAAGAAACAGAATGCGGATTTAGCCACTACTATTTTATCAGTAATAGAAGAGGATAATCTGAAAAATAAAATAATGTCTTTTGATAATACCTTTGTATAAATAAGAATATATAAGATAACCTTGAATAGTACATATTTCTCATCTCCAAACAGGAGTGAGGATAAAAACATCTGTACTGGAGCTTTGAGCTCCCTTGAGACTAGTAAAATTATGGGATGTATTTTTGCTTTATTGAGGAAAAAAATGTATGAGTACACACAAATATATGTATGATTTATATGTGCCACATAAGTATGGTTACTGTTATTATTGTTACAGATTAACTATTAATTTGCTCCTCATTTATTTTTTCCTTAGTCATTTATACATTTCTTGTCAGCCTCCACTGCATTAGACTGTCATTTCCTTGTTGGCCATGTAGTTACACTGTCTTACACATCTTTTTCTATGTTAGGTCTCGTGGGCTGCCTAAACTGAAAGAGTCCCGTTCCCATGAGTCCTTGCTGAGCCCATGCAGTGCAGTGGAGTGTCTGGATCTTGGCAGAGGGGAGCCCGTATCAGTGAAACCGCTTCATAGTAGCATCCTTGGACAAGACTTCTGCTTCGAGGTAAAAAAAAGTATAGAAAGAAGGAAGAGTAGTCGAACAACAAGCAGATTTTCTATCCAATAATTCTGTGATTTTATTACTATGGTATTGATGATTTGATCATCTTAACTAGTTTTCAGTTATTGGAAATTACCTACTTCTAGGGAAAAGGCTTGGAAATCTGTCAATCTAATTATATTGGTGGTTAAAGTTATCACTGATGGCTTCTCGTTCCTTTTGACTTAATCTGCTTTCAAAATAAAAGTTCTTTAGTACATTCTCAGCAGAGGCCACAAGACTAACAATAACATTAAATTTGTATTTCAGTTTTTTAGTATTGGTAAAGATATCAAACACTATCTTGTTATTTTTCTCCTAAAAGTCTAAGCCTCAATTTTAATGATTTTCTGAGGAAATTGACCAAAAAGTAATTTTTCTAACTGTATTATGGGTAGTTTAAGATCTGGGACCATGTCTTATTTATTTTTATAACCCCCAGCACCTTGCCCAGTTCCTGACACATTACAGGTGCCTGATTTCTTAAATGAACAAATTGTCCTTAACCATTTCAACATGTCACTAATATAAAACTTATCAATGAGATTTTTTTTTTTACCTTTTTTGTGGGAGGAGGGTACTAAGTCTTCAAAATCACCTGTGAAATTTTACATTTATAGCGCATTTCAATTTGGACTAGCTACATTCATTTCAGGTGTTCGCCAGTCATATGTGGCTAGTCGCTACCATGTTAGATCAGAATAATATATAATCTGATCTAATTTACTAGGTTATAATCTGAGATTGAGTTAATATGTGAGCACACTTAGCAATTTGGACAAGTCACTTGTTAGTGTGTTTTTTTATAAGACACTTGAACTTCCTGTATTTTGAAACTCGGCTCAACAGGTTGTATACCAAGCCCAGTGTTAACTGCTAGGCATATAGGTCGCATGTTCCATTTTTAAAGAAAAGTAATAATAGTGATCAGATTAACCTCCTAAAGACTGAAAATCACAGGTGAGTTGCCTAGTGGAGGAGAAATAGGTTCCAAAGACAATAATCCAATACGGGTAACTCTTTTCAGTTTCATTAGTACCATCTTACAATATTATAATGAAGGTGATGCTAGGGGGCACCCAGGGAGGCCTCAACCTGATCCAGGTCCTTGTCACTGAACAAGAAGGAATTCAAGAGCATGACAGAAAGATTTAGCAAAACGCAGTAATTTATTAACATTACAGTATGCACTTCAGAAGTGAGAACGGACAATCTTGGAGAATGAGACATGGTGATGGGGTCTGGGTGGAAGGTTTTTATTAAACATGGGCAAGGGGTGAGGGGATTGAGTGGTCCTCTGCTTCTGACTCTGGTAGGGTGACTGCTAATGCAGCTCATCCTTTTCTCTCCTCTCCGGATAGTGATTTTTTTTTTTTTTTTGGTCCTCCAATTACAGGAAACTGGAGAGGGGGAAGCAGGGGAACAGGTGGTGAGTGAAGGTTGAGTTTGTGGTGTTCCAGACAAGACCGAGAAGGGGAGGGGCAGAGCCTGATGCCTCTAAAGCAGTCCCAAGAAACTGGACAAGCTGTTTTAGAGACTCTCTTCCCTTTTTAGTTATTCTTTATTAACTCTTTCAGAATTGAACATATTCATTAGCAGTTCATTTAAGATGTGTCCTGGAAGGTTTTTAATTTTGGTATTTCAGAACAGTTTTAGGACCCTAAGCTGAATTCTCACTGGCCTTTGTTGTCTCATCAGGAGATAAGTGAGGATGCAAAGCAAAAAGTAGATGTAGATATAGAAATCACAAAGCTGGTTTCATGTAGTATGATTTCAGTTCATAGCATATCTTAAATCATAAACAATACAACTAGGAAACTAAAGCCCTCAAGCCCTATGTTTTCTTTTCCTTATGTCTAACCTTTATGTTGAAGGTTACCTACTTGAGTGGAAGTAAATGTTTCAGCTGTAACTCCGCTTCAGAAAGAGATAAGTGGATGGAAAACCTTCGCAGGACAGTTCAACCAAATAAGGTAATAGTGGCTTTGAGGTTTAAAAAATGTGTAACTCTGTAAGCAGTAAATTGATAGAAGCTAAATGCAGTGATAACACCTTAATTTTTATAGGACTTTTTAAACACATTTGCCATTTCAAACATATTATGCCATTTTATGCTGAACATAATTTTATTGCAGATATTATCATGATTTTACCAATGTAGATAAGAAGACTCAGAATTTAAGTAACCTACCCAAATCAGAAGCTAATACATCATAGAAATGGGACTAGAACACAAGTTTCTTAACTACTTATCTCTTTTTTATTTGTAGATATCAGTCCAGTTGCCACGAGGCTAGCTACATGAGAACTTACGTTACAGAATGATATTTTTAACCCAAGTAAAATAGAATGTATATGGCTCTGTAAGATTCTGATACATTCTGTTTATAGCTTCCTATTATCGTGAACAATGATATAACAATCCCTTTCATTATTTATTGACTAGAGGCCGGGCACATGAATTCATGCACCAGTGGGGTCCCTCAGCCTGGCCTGTGGGATCGGGCCAAAACCGGCTCTCCGACATCCTCCGAGGGGTCCTGGATTGCAAGAGGGCACAGGCCAGGCCGAGGGACCCCATTGGTGCACAATCAGGGCCAGGGAGGGTCGCAGGAGGTTGGCCAGCCGGGGAGAGACCACGGGAACGCTTCAGGGCATGTCCGGCCCGTCCCAATCAGCCAGACCCCAGCAGCAAGCTAACCTACCAGTTGGAGCGTCTGCCCCCTGATGGTCAGTGCACGTCATAGCAAGCAGTTGAGAGGCCTTAGCATGTCATTAGCATATTATACTTTGATTGGTTGAATGGACGACCGGATACTTAGCATGTTAGGCTTTTATTATATAGGATTACCCATAATAAAGTATATAAGCAACATCACCTATTTCAAAAGGAAAATGTTGTCTTTCTGGGATTTCAGCTCTCAAACTTAGCTTTATTACTTCTTTATAGGACAATTGCAGACGAGCTGAAAATGTTCTTCGTTTATGGATCATTGAAGCTAAGGACCTTGCCCCTAAAAAAAAATATTTCTGTGAACTGTGCCTTGATGATACCCTCTTTGCTCGTACAACCAGCAAGACCAAAGCAGACAATATTTTCTGGGGCGAACATTTTGAATTCTACAGCCTTCCACCTCTTCATAGCATCACAGTTCACATTTATAAAGATGTGGAAAAAAAGAAAAAGAAGGACAAGAATAATTATGTAGGTCTAGTCAACATCCCCTCTGCCAGTGTGACTGGTCGCCAGTTTGTAGAAAAGTGGTATCCAGTGAGTACACCTACACCGAACAAAGGAAAGACAGGAGGACCTTCTATTCGGATTAAGTCGCGTTTCCAAACTATCACCATTCTGCCTATGGAACAATACAAAGAATTTGCAGAATTTGTCACCAGCAACTATACCATGCTATGTTCTGTCCTAGAACCAGTAATTAGTGTGAGAAATAAAGAGGAGTTGGCTTGTGCCTTAGTGCACATTCTTCAAAGTACTGGCAGAGCCAAGGTAAGTGGAAAGGAGGTTTACGTTACCTGAAGCTTCTTCCCTACCTTGTATGAAGAAACCAAAATGTGATACTGTGGAGATGCAAATTAGAGAAATACTTCTAATACTCAAAAAAAGAAAAAAGAATTGAGAAGGAAACCTATTAGCAGTTCTTAGATCCAGAAAAGATAGAGATTATAAAACTAAAGGAATAAAATGGAGAGATCACAAATATTTAAAGTTCATTTGCATTGAAGATAGATACCACAGCTAGTTCTTTATTGTCTGAAAAATAAATTGGTGATATGGGTGTGATAATCCCACAGTACATTCAAGGATGTTTCTTACAGTGGTTTTACTCCTCACTATATCTTGTCTGAGTTCAGATTAACCAGTGACATATCCCCTGGTCACAGAAGGAGGTATTCCAGAAGCATTCTGGGTATTAGCAAGCATCTTCATGGGATTAAAATCTATATTTGGAATAAAAATAGCAAGGGATGTTATATAATTGGCATAATATGAATCATATTTCATCCTGGATAAAAGTAAAAATTTAGGAAGATGAAGGAAGAGAAATGTGCTAATTGTATGAAGAACAACAAGCAAATGATAGTCTCTGATCAGCCTGAACTAGAGTAATTATCACCTCTGTGAGGCATATTCACTTCATTAGGCTGAGTCACTATTACATTATATACAAATTGGCCACAGTAAAATTGTGTTTCAGACCTAGAGTCATTCACAGATAGAATAATTTATTTACAAAAGTGCTATTACGCTTTCTTGATATAAATCAGAATATGCCTATATATTCAATAACTAGAGGCCCAGTGCACGAAATTCGTGCATGGATGGGGGGGGTGTCCCTCAGCCCAGCCTGCACGGTCTCCAATCTGGGACCCCTCGAGGGATGTCCGACTGCCCATTTAGGCCCAATCCTATGGGATCGGGCCTAATCGGGCAGTCGTACATTCCTCTCACAATCCAGGACTGCTGGCTCCCAACTGCTCGCCTGCCTGCCTTCCTGATTGCCCCTAACCGCTTCTGCCTGCCAGCCTGATTGATGCATAACTGCTCCCCTGCCAGCCTGATTGCCCCTAACTGCCCTACCCTGCAGGCCTGGTCCCCCCCAACTGCTCTCCCCTGCAGGCCTGGGTCCCCCACAACTGCCCTTCCCTGCAGGCCCAGTTGCCCCCAACTTCCCTTCTCAGGCCTGGTTCCCCCCAACTGCTCTCCCCTCCTGGCCTGATCGCCCACAACTGCCCTCCCTTGCAGGCCTGTTCCCTCCCAAATGCCCTCCCTTGCTGGCCTGATCGCCCACAACTGCCCTCCCTTGAAGGCCTGGTCCTTCCCAATTGCCCTCCCCTGCTGGCTATCTTGTGGCAGCCATCTTGTGTCCACATGGGGGCAGCCATCTTTGACCACATGGGGGCAGTCATCTTGTGTGTTGAAGTGATGGTCAATTTGCATATTACTCTTTTATTAGATAGGATTAGTCCCTTATCTAACTGCCTTCCTATTGATTATAATTTTTGTGGTTGGATTTACTGGTAGTAATCTTTAGGTTTCTGGCATTAAAAAAGCTCAAGAATTTGGGGTGAGGTATCACTGAAATTTTAATTGTCATCTTTGAAATTGTAGGGTATGTTCTTTCTGCTTTTTAGTAGCTCAAAGTTCAGGATATATGCAGAATTTTTAAAACAACCTTATTGAGGTATAATTTACAAACAGTAAACTATACCCATTTAAAGTGAAAAATTAAATTTTTTTTGATAGATGATGCTCCCACTGAAACCACCAGCATAACCAAGATAATGAATGTTACCATCACCCTCAGAAGTTTCCTCTTGCCCCTTAGCCTAAGAGTTTAAATAGTGATTCCTAAGTCTACAACTCTTTTATACACTTAAAGGTGCCCCAAAGTAAATCCCATTACTGTTTAAAATGCTTAATTTTAAAATAAATCCGAGTATTCCCTGTTCTTATACTTTAGAGACTTTGATATATCCAGTGAATACATAACATTTAAAATGCTTGATATCACATTTCAAACTGAACAATAAACATGTTCTTTAAGACCATTGAGAAATGAAGCAGCTATTTCTTAAGAATTTTATTTCTCATCATGCCTTGCTTCTCTGTGGATGGATTGGGGGTGGAGGTGTAGCAGACAGACTGCCTAGAAAATAAGTTAAAGTGTTGAGTTCAAGAAATTCCATGTTGATACTGTGGACCAATTTGTAACTGTTAGATATTGAATACCTAATATGTGCAGAAACTGTTAAGTGCTTAAAAATATAGAGGTGAACAAAAATAGACACTGTCTCTGACCTCATAGGGCTTACTGTCTTTTAGGGGAAATAGATATTAATCAAGTAATTACAGAAATAAAAAGTGTGATTAGAGTGAGAAATGCTGAGAAGTGCACTATGGGGACTGACTAATGGGGTTCATGGCGGTGTTGGTCAGAGTAGACTTCACTGAGGAAAGGATGTACGAACTAAGATCCAAAAGATCCCAGGAATTAACTTCATGACAGTCGGGGCAGGAATGATGGGGTGAGTGAAGCAAAACTGAGAGCAGCATTTGCACAAAATTTGTGGTGAATAGACAGCACTGTGTGTTAGAAAAGACTTGGTGTGTTCAAGGACCTATAAAAGAGGCCCTTGAGGCTGGAGCAGAATACAGAGAGTGGCACAAGATGAGGCTAGGAAGGTGGACAGAAACCAGAACATATGGAGACTTGTCAACTGCACTCAAAATTGTGGTCCTTATTCAAGTGCAATGGAAAAATCTGTGAAGGAATTTTAAACTTAGGGGTGGTGACACCTAAGATTTTATCCTGACTTAACTTTTTTCTTTCAAATGAATCTGGTAGCTTTAGTTTTAAAGCAGGGTTCCCAGGATGTTTGATATTTCATCAGTCTCTTCTGATGTATATTATTTATTCAGTTGCTTTCTGCCTGATTGAACATTATTCTACCAGGATTTTCTGACGGACTTGGTGATGTCTGAGGTGGATCGTTGTGGAGAACATGATGTCTTGATCTTCAGAGAGAATACCATTGCCACCAAGTCCATTGAGGAATACCTCAAGTTGGTGGGACAACAGTATCTTCATGATGCCTTGGGTATGGAGAAGGAAAACATTTTCTTTTCTTCCCCTTAGATTTTAAGTTATTTTATCCTCATGAGACAAACCAATTAGGTTAAACTTCTGGGTGTTGTTTAGGTCTAGCTGACTAGAGTGTTATTCAAGATTTGGCTTAAAGAAGTCTCTGCAGTACTCACCAGTGGAGGAACAGCAGATGGGTTTATTACAATTTGTACAGAAAGAGAAAGCCCATCAGCATGTGCAGCTACCTCAAGATCCTCAAGTGTCTGAGATACACAGTAATACCAATGAGGGTGACCTGTTTCCCCAGACGTGTTGGTTAGTCACATCATGATATAAACGTATTGTCTTAAAAGTGTTAACATTTGTTATCATGCATCAAAAACTAGGAAACTCAGGCCAAGTCCCACAACTCTGTTTCTATCTTCAAGGCCTTCAAAATTTTCAACAATAACTGACTTTGTTCACTCAGTAGTTCCTGTTAAGCCACTCACTTGCAATTCCAGGCGTCAACCACTGTGCTGGGCACTTCAATGCACATCATGATAGAACAGGCATGAGTTCCTTGGAGGGAACTCATATCCCTATACTTTAGAATGTAGACCAACTCTGTCCTATAAAAGCATAATGGAGTTATATGTGAATACTTGAAATTTCCTAGTAGTCACAGGTGAAATTAATTTTAATAACATTTTATTTAACCCATTTTATCTACATATGAACAGGTCATCAGTATAAAAAGTATTAATGAGTAAAAGTTCTTTTACTTTTTTATACTATTTGAAATTCAATGTGTATTTTACATTTATCGCACATTTTAATTTGCACTAGCTACATTTCAAGTGTTCAGTAGCACATATGACTATCAGGAGTAGACCATAAAGAATGTTGAATGAGTTGGATAGATTTTGCCCTCAAGGAGCTTACAGTATAGGGAGGTAAGAAAAATAAGAATATATATCCCTACAACTAAAAAAGAGAGAAATTATGTGCTTTTTCAAAGACTTAAAGAAATTGATTCTAGCTGATACTGTATGTGCTATGGCAGGAGTCTCTAATGATACAATTGAAGATTTCATCATAAGCATTAAATAAAATAAAAAGACTTCAATGAAGTCTCAGAAAAACAAATTAAATTATAGCTGAGCACTCTGAATCATTAAAGTTGTGCTATAGTTCATACATTTTGGGAGGGGAAAAAGGGGTACTATTTCCAGACTACTTAAAGAATTCTCTAAGAAAATTGAGTTAAAAGTTGCCAGGTATATTATGTAATCTTCATTTCTCTTAATTAAAGCATTACTATTATTTCACAGGCTCTTTCTCACTTAGACTTAAATCTTCCATCTGTTGGCCCCTTTATCTTTCTGATTGAAATCAGATTGCATACTGAAGTCCTGTGACACACAGGAAATCCCACTTATGAGATATAGAAAAGCAGACCCTAAAAAGGCCTGATTTCCATCCTTGGTGACAAAGGCAAATGTATTTTTTAGCAGTAATATGTTGATACCTGTTGACATGAAATTAGATGCTAGATAGTAATAAGTTGATGGTTCACATGGAAAACACAGAACATTCTGGGCCCAAACTTCCATTTGGACCATGTAGTGAGCAGCCATCCCCTTGGGCTCTGATTTCTTTCAAAGGCAAGAGAGCAAATGTAAATGGATTGTTGAATCTGTCTCAGTAATATTTTTTTTGTCTCAGTAATTTTTGATTGGGTAAGCAGCTTCTGGATACAAACCTATAAAAGGTTCACCTTTCAATGTGGTACTTTCCACATTATCAGACATGAGTTATAGTTTCAAAAGTAAAAATAATTTTCTCTGTTTTGGATAATTATAAATATATCATAATGGGGGGGGAATAATTTTAGGCTGCAATTTTAGACAATTTTGTCATTCCAGACCCTTGATTTATTTGGCTCTTTTTCTTGAAGAATAAAAAAAATATTCTTAAAATTCACAAATTATTTATTAATATTAGTACTATTTCCCCAGGGTGGGATAACCTTAAGGAACTCACTAAACAGAATATTTATAATATAAATCTAAAGGTGGGTCAATTTTCACATGGAATATTTGACAGTGATGACTTGGTTTTAAATTCAGATACTCTTTAAAAGGGATAAATAGTATAGAAGCCCATAGCATAGAGACTTTGAGAGCATGTCAAATACAAATCTTTTGGTAAACATTTTTAGAAGCCTTTTACTAGTTTTAGTTATTTTACTTTATGAAAAACTATTTTAAAGTTGCCTAATTTGCAAATAACAATACTTATTGTATGGAGCCCCTCTAAAATGCCAGGCACCGTATTAGACACTTTTTTTTTCCCATGCATTATTTCAGATCCTCACCATAGCTCTGTAGAGTGGGAGTCATTATGCTATTCTCCAAATACGGCAGCTGAAGCTTAGACTAGTTAAGTGACTTTTCAAGGCCCACAATCATTAAGTGATGGGCCCAGGATTTGATCCCAGATCTGTCTGGCTCCAAAGCCTTTTTCTTCTCTGTGCACCACTGTTTCCTGTTCTCCAGGCATTTTTCTTTCAAATAACCACTTCTCATCCTCATAGCTATTTTTAAAAGCTTTCATTTACCTCAGTACTAGCCATTTTGCTAGGAAAAAAAAATGCTGTTTATATCACTGCTGCTACTTAATTTTACAGAAATCATTATTTACTTTCATAAAATCTATTATATCGAGCCTGAACCTCAAGTAATATAAGCAGATTTGAAAGGGTCTTTGAAAGATCTCCTCTTTCATAAAGGCCTATAAAAACCCAAGGACACATAGTACCAGGCATCATAAATATGTATTGAGCACTTGCAGTGCTTTGGGAGCTATTTGATAGGCTGGGGATCTGAACATGAATAGAACCTGGTCCCTGACCTCCAAAGGTATTCATCCTAGAGATGAGACAGACATATGAACAAATAAGCACAAAACAGTGTGAAACATGGAATAGAATATATATAGGTGTAGTGGTGGATAAACAGGTAAGGTAAGGACTTGTTCTTTCAGAGAATGTTGGGCATATCCTTTTAGAGAATAGGATATATGAACAGGGCTTCTAAGCTAAATCTATTTGGAAAAACAATACAGATTATATAAAGAGATGTTCTGCTACAAACTTGTGCTGTATTGAATGACTGTTCCCATTACAAGAGGTAAGTGTAGACATCCTTACTCAAACCTATGTTTGGTACCAGAACTAGCAGTTAAAACCTAAAGTGGGCTAGTTAGAGTCCGAGTCCAAGATGTGCGGCCATCAGGGTTATTTTTTCTCCTAAGATAATAACATTATTCACCCTGGTAAAGGGGCCTTATAACAAATAATGAATTTATGCTCATTTATTTGTGGTTTCAGATAAAAGATTTAAAGTTATATAATTGTTTATAGTAGTATCATTGTTGTTTTGTAAATATCATGATGATGATGATGGTGGTGGTGGTGGTAGTGATTGCTGTTTTTTCACCTCCAGAGTAAAGAAAATAAACATGATATTTTGGAGGTGATAACCCTTGGTTTCCAAAGCAGTGACCCTTCATGAACAGTCTTTTGTATCCTCCCTGTCAGATCTCAGAAAGATTCCCCATTATGCATTTTAGGACAGGAATCTTAAGTCCTATTGTTCTATTTAGGAAGACCCTATTTATTGTTCTACTATCTGTCATCTTCTCTCTTCAAATAGGGGAGTTCATCAAAGCTTTGTATGAGTCAGATGAGAACTGTGAAGTGGATCCCAGCAAATGTTCATCTAGTGAATTGATAGACCATCAGAGCAACCTGAAAATGTGCTGTGAGCTGGCTTTCTGCAAGATCATCAACTCTTACTGGTGAGCCAGTGTCAGTGCTTCATCCACCACCTTTGGAACTTTCAATTTCTATATAAAAGTCATCACGGTGTTAACTGTTATTTCCCAACCAAAGGAAGGGCTTAGGGGGGGGAAACTGATAAGTTTCCCTAATACATTCCTGTCTAAAATCTAAATCTCCATTGTGAGCCCAAGAATTTCTGAACTATATACATAAATACAATGTTTGTGTACAATATTAGCACCACATTCTCAAATGGGTTTCTAAGATATTTACTGGTGTTAAAAAGATGTGTTAGTTATTTTTGATCATTGCTCCAACCCCAGCAATTGGTGAGATTTTGGAAGATTTTAGATGAACAGTCTTTAGAGAGATTATGGTGATCTTGATTAAACCAGATGGTATAGTCAGGAGCCTCATGCCATTTTCCCACTTTGCAAAACTAAGTTTATACTAATTCCTGAGTTTTACAGCTTTGGGTTTCTAGTCTCCATTTGGGCTTCTGTGAATTTTCCACCACCTCTCAGCCACAAACCATTTAAGGTCTCCCTTAGGCCCTCATTGCCTGGCTCTAGAGCGGAGGTGTGTTGGGCCAGAGTGAGATTGCTTGCAGTTTCCTTGGGTATTTAGAGATTTTGATCTTTTTTCCTTCCCCAGTGTTTTCCCTCGTGAACTGAAAGAGGTGTTTGCATCATGGAAGCAGCAGTGCTTGAACCGCGGGAAGCAAGACATCAGCGAACGGCTCATCAGTGCCTCGCTGTTCCTGCGTTTCCTGTGCCCAGCCATCATGTCTCCCAGTCTGTTCAACCTAATGCAGGAGTATCCTGACGACCGCACGTCTCGGACTCTGACTCTGATTGCCAAGGTCATTCAGAACCTGGCTAACTTTGCCAAGTACGTGTTGCTACCATAACCCCTTTTTACAAAACATTGTTTTAAAAAATACATGAGATCTAAAATTTGGGTGGTGATAGTGATCCTCGTCACTCATGTTATAAGACTTTCATTGTGGTGTTATTATAAATAACAAAAAAATTGGAAACAACTTAAATATTCATTTTATAGAGTAGTGGTTAAGTAACCTAGGGTACATGCATTCAGAACATTTGCAGCCACTATAGACAGTGTTTTCAAAGAATAGTCAATAATATGGAAAATGATGAAGATATAGTAAATGAAAAGGGCTATTAAAAACTTTAGGGGAAAAAAAGGATATTAAATGGTGTATATGCTATTATTCCAGCAGTTTAAAAACACAAAAACTTTAGTGTAAACAAGTTGGGAAGAACAATCAGACAAATTCTGCAGTTACATTTTCTAAGACGATTGGCCTGGCCCCTTTAAACAAGTCAATGTCAGGAAAACTGGAAAAGATGGAAGGGGCTGTTTTAGATTTAAAAAGACTAGATGCAATGCTTGAATCTTATTTAGACCTGAATTGGTAAAAAGTCTATAAAAGTCCATTTGGGGACAGTTGGTGAAATTTAATTTTAAAAATTTTATTGTGATAATGACATTGGTTTATGTAAGAGATAGTCCTTATTCAAAGTGTGTGTGTGTGTGTGTGTATATATATATATATATATATATATAGAGAGAGAGAGAGAGAGAGAGAGAGAGAGAGAGAGAGAGAACGCGAGAGAGCAAACTTGGCAAAATGTTAACACTTGGTTAATGTAGATGAGGCATATTCTTTCAATTTTTGGTAGATTTAAAGCTTTTTTTAAAGGACATTAGAAAGCAGTTGGAAGAAATACACACAAATGTAAACAGCAGGTAAATTCAGGTGATAGAGTGGGTGCATCCACACTTTTTTTTCTACTTTTCATTGTTTACAAATTTTTCTCAGTTTGTGTAAGTTTTATAATTTATAGAAAATAATTTTAAGGAATCACTGAAAGAAACTTCACACTGGCAGAATTGATCAGAACAGACTCACTCAATAGTGAAGCTTAAAGACAAGATTTTATTAGTGATGTACTGAAGGAAAAATAGAACTTCAGTGAGACAGATTGTTTCCTGGTTTAAATAGCTACTTTTTAGAAGTGCACTACTTTAACTTTGAGTACTCTATAGGTAACCCAATGTAAAAACATACATATTTACCCATATTTGAGCTAATTTTAGTAAAAATTATTTCTGGCCTATTTGGGAACAAGTTTTATGGACTTAAGCTAGGTCCTAAAGATAGCTAGAATCTAGATAGGCAAAGGAGAGGAAGTTCTTCTCTAGTAGAAATATATAACATGAACAAAGGCTTGGAGAAGAAAAAGAGTATATATATTTGGGAAACTTTGAAGAAGCAAATGATATTGAAGGTTTATACTGATGATTATTTGGTAGGTAAATGAAGGTTATGTTACAGAGAGCTTTAAATACAAGAAAAATGAGTTTTAGCTTTATACAATAGAAAATAGAAAGCTATTCAGAAGATTTGAGTATTAATATTAAGAAAGTATGTCTTAGCATTTATCACTTATAAATTAACTAGAGGCCCGATGCATGAAAATTCCTGCAAGAGTAGGGCTTCCTTCCCCTGGCTGCCGGCACCAGCTTCCCTCTGGCACCGGGGACCCGGACTGCTTCCCTCTGGCCGCCCACAGGCACCCGGGACCCCGGCTGCTTCCTTCTGGCCACCCGCAGGCACCCAGGACCCAGGCTGGCTTCCCTCCGGCCCCAGCTTCATCAGGAAGGACGTCCAGAAGACGTCCAGTCTAATTAGCATATTACCCTTTTATTATTATAGATAAACAAAATTAGTCACCTCCCCAAAATAAAATAAAAATTTTATAGCTCTGTGTACAGTCAACTCAAAATGATCACCTCTCTTTTCCTGAATATGTTCTTTGTCATTTTCTCTCCCTCTCCTTTAGATTTGGTAACAAAGAAGAATACATGGCATTCATGAATGATTTTTTAGAACATGAGTGGGGTGGAATGAAGCGCTTTCTTTTGGAGATCTCTAATCCAGACACCATCTCAAACACCCCAGGCTTTGATGGTTACATTGACCTGGGCCGGGAGCTTTCGGTTTTGCATTCCTTACTGTGGGAAGTAGTTTCCCAACTTGATAAGGTAAAGTAGGCTGGAATAGTAAAGGGAGGAGGGAGGTAGAGAACTTGAATGTTCCTAATTCTGCAGAGCATCCACAGGGTGATAGCACTCACCTTTCCGTTAATTGAAAGCAACCTTTTGTCCTGTAAGTCTCAGAATAAATGGTTGTCATTTCTGAGTGAAATATGCACCCTACAAACCAGGAAATTCTAGAAACCCATGAAATTACTTACGTATTTTTCAAGTAATTATCTGCATTAATGGAGTATATATTTCTATAAATAAATAAGTACAGTGTATATAACATATCTAAAAACTTGCCTAGAAACTAATATCTATTATTAGTGTATGTAGCCTTATTCATGTGCAGTAAGATGAGATGAAGCCTTATACAGCAATTTCTAACAAAAGGGTGGACTTCAGAATATAAGGGTGGACTATCATGTTTAATCAGCTTTATCCTTAAGAATTTTTTTGTTGTTATGCTAGTCAGAGGGCTTAATATAACTGTTAGTACTACAGAGTTATGTGGGATCTGAAAATCCTGGTGGTTTCTTTCTCTATAGATGTAAATGAAGAATACAGAAAACAATTGTAATTTTTAATCATTTATTTTCTGACTATAAGCTAAGAATTTTATTATTATAAGCTAAGAATTTTATTATTAAATCTTAATAAGAATTTTATCTTAATAACTAGATATATACCATACCAATCATTTTCTTCCTTCTGGGATTTTGTAAAGAGGAATAGGTTTTATAATGGAGAATAGTCTTAACAGACTTAGGTTAGATTTATCACAATAATTATTTATTGATGCTTTTCTTTACTACAGGTACTTTATAAATATGTTGGTGTGGTATGTTAGAATAACTTCAAAAGACAAAGTTATTTTTCTGTGATGAGAATTTGTTTTCCTTCATTTTTCTATTATCCTTAAAAATGTTCCAATAATATTGGAGGGGTGTAAAACCTATTAATAAAGACCACTTTCCTTAGGAAATGTAAACGGTAGGGTGTCCACTGCTGCTTTAAACATTGTAAAATAATAAACTGTTCCTTATTCTTGAGGACCCCTTCTATACTTGTAGAAATGCCAGCTGGACTTTAAGTTGCAGCTGTGCTGAGGGAAAATCCCTTGACTATGAATCGTGGCTCAAGAAGGTTGAGCATGTAAAGGCATCCTCCAGGTTTCATTTGAGCATGCATTCTACTGATTTGAGCAGGGTTGAAGAATCTCTTGGCTGTTGAAAAACCATAGAAGACCCATAGGCAGCCATGTAAAACTGCCTAACAGTTGAGCGGTCCTATAAGACGCCATGAGAATAAGAATTCCCCAAAGAAAAAAATGACTGAGATGGATAAAACAAGTACTAAAAAGTTATTCTTTGTTGATTAGCTGTATCAGTGAGATGCAGATACAGTTTTCTTGTGAAATAAGCCTGATTTATTCAGGGTCAAGGTCTTTTTAACAGGCTTTGCTGTGTAAATACACTTTCTCCTTTTTTTAAAAAATCTCTGTTTGGTCCTGGGAACCAGGAATACATTTAGACGTATTTTATAGAGAAAGTTTACCTGAGTTTTCTGTGTGTGTTTTTTTTAAAAAAATGGTCATGCTTATGCCAACCTAGTTGGCAATAGTAGGTCCGGGTTCCCAAGATTAAATGGCATAGTTGATAGCAATGTCAACTGTGTGTCCTGGAGTGTTTTGGACCCCTGCATGCAACACTTTCTTGTATGTGGCATGCATTTCTTTCCTCACATAATCCCTTTTCTTTGGAAGTTTTATCACACTAGCCTTTTGGTTAGAAGGTATTTGGTCCTTCCCCTATCCTCACCCCCCTCCCCCAGCTTGATCTACTAGCCTTCCAAAGATTTTGTTTGCTTTGCATGCCTATTTTAGTTGGAATGGCAATATTTTGGTTGTTTTGAGCATGTCTTTTAATTTTTATTTGCATAATCCTAATTTCTATTTCCTTTCTTTCCTCGATGTCTGCTGCACCTTGTTTCGCGTCCTCCATCCATCTCGACGCCATGGTTCCGCTGCTCCATAACAATGCATTATGAACCTGCCACTCCCACATGCAAACACCTACCCTTCCCTCCAACCTACACCCCTTCATCAATGGGCATCATGGTCCCCAAAACAATCTGTGGTGGATGTCGCAATGCTTATTATCCAATTAGGGTGAAAATTCCTTCCTACAGGCGACTGTGGCAAAACTGGGACCTCTCCCTCGCGTTCTTGCTGATATCACCAAGTCTCTGACTAACCCTACGCCAATACAACAGCAACTGAGACGCTTCACTGAGCATAACTCCAGTCCCAATGTCAGTGGAAGCCTCTCCTCCGGGCTGCAGAAAATATTTGAAGACCCTACTGACAGGTATGAAAGAGAATTTGAAGTACTGTCCCAGAGATATAATGTTTAGAGATTTGGCAAAAATATTTTTAACTTATGTGTTGAATTTACAAACTTGAAAGTCTTGAGCAATTGGAAATAATCATCTGATCTGAGATAAAGCCAATTGTTTGTCATAATAATACACAAGATCTAGGATACTTATTTTCTAGAATGATATTGTAAAGTTATATTTAACAAATGCAGTAAAAAAAACTATGTCCTGCTTAATGGAAGACTTAAGGGCTCTATGAAATTGACATTTTTATATATTGTAGCACTCAAAAATCTGGAGAACCTCAGTTAAAAACATTTTGTAATTGGCTGTTTCAGCTACACAGTAGACACAATATTGATGCTTAGACTTTGTTTACTTTGTGTTGGCAAGATTTGTGCCTTTGGCATGGGCCCTTGGGTTGTGCACTTAGAGCCTCTCCTCTTGAACAAATTAAATATGAATTGGGATACCTTGGGAGGGCTTAAAGTCAAACTAGAAAATGGTTGGAATGCTAGTAAAAATGGAAGACAGTGATGGAGTGGTATACACAGTATTATTCCCCACCTTTGGAGAAAAACTAAAATCATTGGATTTTATTCTGAGAATCGTAAGGATGAAATCTGAGCTTAGATGTAAGTATCTGCATTGGGCCTGTGAGCCTTCAGAAGAGTTCATATGCCTGAGTTGAGGAATCTTAACTATGTTGAATGTGTCTCAAGAGTAATTAAGGGTCCTTTCTGTTTCTACAGTGATTTGCATAAACTAAAGTCTCCAAGCCAGGACAACACAGATAGCTATTTCAGGGGGAAAACATTATTGCTGGTTCAGCAAGCCTCCTCCCAGAGCATGACTTATTCTGAGAAGGATGAAAAGGAAGGTAGCCTTCCTAATGGGCGGAGCATCTCCCTCATGGACCTCCAGGACACGCACGCTGCTCAAGTGGAGCATGCGTCCGTCATGCTCGATGTGCCTCTGCGCTTGACCGGGAGTCAGCTTTCCATAACCCAGGTCGCCAGCATCAAGCAGCTGCGGGAAACCCAAAGCACACCCCAGAGTGCACCCCAAGTCAGAAGGCCCCTGCACCCAGCCTTGAACCAGCCAGGCAGCCTCCAGCCCTTGTCATTCCAAAACCCTGTCTATCACCTCAGTAACCCAATCCCAGCAATGCCAAAGGCCTCCGTGGATTCCAGTTTGGAGAACCTAAGCACTGCCAGTTCCAGAAGCCAAAGTAACAGTGAAGACTTCAAACTCAGTGGACCCAGCAATAGCAGCATGGAAGACTTCAGCAAACGTAGCACTCAGAGCGAGGACTTCTCCAGGCGGCACACTATGCCAGACAGACACATACCTCTTGCTCTGCCCCGGCAAAATAGTACTGGGCAGGCGCAAATCCGAAAAATGGACCACGCCGGATTAGGTGCCCGTGCTAAAGCCGCGCCATCCCTGCCACACAGTGCTTCCTTACGGAGCACGGGGAGCATGTCGGTGGCCTCAGCAGCCCTGGTGGCCGAGCCTGTGCAGAATGGAAGCCGGTCCCGGCAGCAGTCCTCTTCTTCCAGAGAGAGCCCTGTTCCCAAAGTGAGAGCAATCCAGAGACAGCAGACACAGCAGGTAGGGCGAGTGCTGGGTGACCTGGCTTCTATCTGGTCCAACTGTTTCCTCGGGTCTGTGTAGATATCATTGGGAAACCCCATTGCTAACAAGGTCTCCACTTAAAAATATTTCTGCCACCTTTAAATGGAAAGAGGAAATAAAAGGTTTGGGAGGCTTCTAGTGAGGTGAGGCAACAGAGTGTAGCTTGACTCATCACCCTGAGGACACTGTAACAACCACGCAGGGGCCTTGCCTTCCCTTCACTCAGCACTGAGAACAGATCCATTATGTTGAATGAATAATTACACACTTAAACTATGGAATCTAAAGGCCAAATCAACTAGAAAATATTTGGGGACCTGGACATTAATTCTCCCTAAATATTTTTTCTTAAGCTTCCAAAATAAAGTTTTGTATTCTGAGCCAAGAGTTTAATATAACTACTCCCTACTCTATCCTCCAGCTCCCTCTGGAAATATCAAGTCCCTTGTGCCTTTTCCTGGAAATCGCTAGGAAAATAAACAACTGAACACCGATAGTGACAAAGTAAAGGAGGTGGGGGTGGATAGATACACAGGTGGTTGACAAGTATTCTAAACATTTACCACTTCCTTATAATTTCTCTTTACATCTGGCGGGGGGAATTTGTGGCCCACAGGTCTGCAAAATCATTTGGTCTGGCCCTGCCAAGGCATTAGGGGTGAGTTAATTAAATGTTTGACAAAGTGTAGTAGGCTAATTTTTAAGTTGATAATTTTGTATGGCCTGTGAATGATATAAATATCCAAATAGCCCTTGGCAGTAAAAAGGTTCCCACCCCTGCTTTACAAGCATAAGCCCAGCTAGTGTCCTACCCAATATTAATATAAGATTGGTAAAATCTTTTCTTCTTGATAAAAAGGTTTCCCAAGAGGCAACAATATATATTTTGTTCTTTGAAGTAAACTAAAAACCTTAGGAATATGTATGAGTGTGTGTGTGTGTGTGTGTGTGTGAGTGTGAGTGAGAGAGAGAGAGAGAGAGAGAGAGGAGAATATTTCTTACTTTATTTGAAAAAGATTTTTCTCCCGAAAAGTTTTGTATTTATTGAATTTTTTGAAACCTAATCATACTTTATAAGTACTAGGAAGCTTTGTGATTTAAAAAAGGCCTTTGTCAGCCAAATAACTTGTCAGGGGAGACTAAAATAAAACCCCAATGTATCTCTTTAATATATTTGCATTTTTATAGGTAGGCCTTTACTAATTTGGCTGCTTTTGCCTCCATTCTGCTGTGATCAGAGTTCTTGCTCCTACTTTGATAACTATTGTTTAATTATTGTTTAAAAAGTAGAACATTTGCAGAATTCTTGGATGCAGAGAAAGAGGAAGGGATGGAAAACATGTCCAACTTCAGCTGATTCTGGTGGCTGACTTCCTGGGCAAAACTTCCTAGTTAGCCATTCTTTCCTAGGAAGTAAAGGTTTTCTTCAGTCTTAAATTTTTCATTTTTATTTTGTTGTATTTTTCCAAATTTACCAATTCATTTGATTTAATAAGCATTTTCATTTAAAGAAAAGGAAAATTATCCTCCTATATAATAAAGAGGTAATATGCAAATTGACCATCACTTCAACACACAAGATGGCCACCCCCATGTGGACACAAGATGGCTGCCACAAGTTGGCTGCCACAAGATGGCCAGCAGGGGAGGGCAGTTGTGGGTGATCAGGCCAGCAGGGGTGGGCAATTGGGGAGGGACCAGGCCTGCAAGGGAGGGCAATTGGGGGCGATCAGGCCTGCAGGGGAGGGCAGTTGGGGGCGACCAGGCCTGCAGGGGAGGGCAATTGGCAACCAAGCTGACAAGGGAGGGAAGTTAGGGATGACCAGGCCAGCAGGGGGAGGACAGTTGTGGGGGACCCGGCCTGCAGGGGAGGAGAGGGACAGGACACGGAAGGACATCTACTTACTTTTAAGGTTGACAGTGGATGTCAGCCCAGCCCTGAACAGGAGAGGAATGCTCACCCATTCCTCCTTTAGTCATCAATTCCCAGGGCTCATGACTCAGAAAGATTATTCAATTGTTCGTTACAATATTTGTGCTATAGGAAAATATAACACCTATCACATAGCACTCAGTACATGTTTCTATAGGTGATAGATGGGCAGTAATAAATGTATACAGTCTCCAAACAACCAATTTAAAATTTTGTCACAGCCATTAATGCATTGAAGAATGTCTATATTATATTGCCATAAAGTGAGGCATAGCCACAGTGAGATGTCCAAGCACAGCTTTAAATAGTCACCTTTGCTTATGCCTTTGCTGGTACTGCCACCTCATATCAGTTAAACCATAAATCACTATATTTTGATTGCTCATGTTTCTGGTTTTTCTACACTGGCTTTTTCTAGGCAGATGGTTCATTCTTTCGAATTTATGTTATTTTTTTTAAATTCCTTTCTGTTTATTGCTTGCTCTTCTCATCTTACTCCCATGAAGCCTCTGAAATTCTATATAATCAGCGCATTTTTCAGGCAAATTCCTTTACATATTATAATTGCAAATTGTGTTAGAGAATTCTTCTCTCCCCAAAACTAGAGGACTTCTTTGTGGGGATTGTTCTGTAGGCGTCTGCAATTATCAGTGGCTTTGTCCTGTGCAAATTCCATTTATATCTGAGCACAAAGGAGCAGCCATTGTTGGCACTGTAACTAGCCTCAGTCTCCTCCATTTACTGAGTAAGAAGGAAATAAAATTCCAGGAAAACAATCTACAGAGGGATTTTTTTTCCAGGAAACATTAATTTTTGTCCCTTTTCAGCCTCTGTGTGGATTTATGTTTTCTCATTTTCCTCTTCATTTTGTTTTTCATGCATCATGTACTCTGTACGCATAAAACACTTATCTGCAATGTCTGAGTTGTTCAGATATAGCATGTTACCTAAACTTAGAAGTTCAAATTTGAAGAAGCTCTTAAAATTGGTATTTGACCAGCCTATTGGAATGATGCTGTAGTTTTCACATTTGGATTTGTTGACCCTCCCCTAAACCAACCTCTTCAAGCACTCTCGGCATTTACTTAGTAATTTAATCCACCCATCTTTGGTGTTGATAGCAGAAGTGTTGTTATTCATTGATGGGAACCTGACCATTTCAGACTGTGGAGAAGCTGAAACCAACAAGTCTCATTTATACATAGTAAATACTAGCAAGGAACCAGGGAGCTGCCCCTTCTCAGTTGTCCTCAGCATAGCCAGGCTATGAGTAATTATAGGGTCAGCGAAACTGCTCCTCAGGCCCTTTTGCCCTAAAGTATCATGATTGTTCCCAGAAAAACCCTATACAGCTTTATCTCAAGAGGGAGATGTTCTTAGTAGGAATTCCTACTCCTTTACTTTTTGTCTTTTTTTCATCCTTCATTTTCTTTAATGATCCACTATTGAAAGTCAGTGGCCGTAAAAGCTCTTCCTGAGGCTACAGCGAAGCAAAGTGGGATCTGAATCACTTACCAACCTCTCTTTCAATGTCTTTGTCTATAAACTGGAGGTAATAAGTTCTATATATCCAGCTTATGAAGAAGATGGAATAATTATTGGAGAAAAGCCTTTGCTGCACTTTATTACTACATGTAGTAATAAAGTGTAGTTTATTACTAAGAGGAGGTTTAGAGGAAAAACAATGTATCTTTCCCTTAGTAATAAATTATAATAATGAATTCTGTCTAGAGTATTAATTAGTAAATAACTCAAATATTGACAGTCTAATTAGGAAATAAGACCAGCACATGTAAGACCAATAGAAAAAAATGTAAACAGTATATAGTTTTTTTATATGAAGAATATATTACAACAAAAAATAATTTTGAAACAAAAATCACCTCTATTTTCTTCCAGTCTAACACAATAACTAATTTTGATTTGTTCAATATTACTTTTCCATCTCTTTATAATTGTGTAAAGGTTTTATCATGAATACAAGGCATAGTTAATATTGGTCACTTATTTTTTCAACAGTTATTTACTACCTACCATATGCCACAAAAAGTGCTAGGTTATATTAGGAAGTGGTTGAAAATCAGATTCAACCAATAAAATAGGAATAGACCTGAATGCCCAGTTTCCATTGTACAATCTCTCATAATTCATTGGACATTGTTAATCCTGGAGATATGGTAGCTACCACCATCACCAATAGAAAGAAACCACTCATTTTTATGGCTTCTCATTTAACAGTTAAAGCTGAGATTACCCTAAGGAACTGCTATTTTTAATATGTTTTTAGGGGCTAAAGTTTCTCCTTAGTGGGTTCTTAGGAGTATTTAGTTTGAGGTACATATAGAGGCACTCAACACCATAACAAATCACAGGGAAAGAAAGTTTATTCAAGCAACATCTTGTTAACTTGTATAAAGCAGAAAGCTATTGAATTAGCTGCCTTGATGTAATAAGTTCCAAACAGTGAAGTTGTTATTAGTTTTGGTGGCTACTTTAGCTCAAACTACTATTGAATAGTAGAAAACAGGGATCATAGTTATGTCTTCCAACATTAGTTCTCTTTGTGAAACATAACTAGTGGATGAGCTGTCTTGGAGGATGCTAATAAGTATTTCTGATGCAGGTTCAGTCACCTGTGGACTCTGCCACAATGTCCCCAGTAGAGAGGACAGCAGCCTGGGTTCTGAACAATGGGCAGTATGAAGAGGATGTGGAAGAAACTGAGCAAAATCAAGATGAAGCCAAGCATGCTGAGAAGGTAGAACCAAGTCTGTCTTTATTGGCGTATTGCCCCACAGTGATGGGCCACAAAAGGGTTGTCTAGCCAAGGACCTGCTCTGCCCCTCCCCAGCTTCAGCTCCACCTCTTATGTTAACCATCATGTACATATCTATAAATAATAACTAGTAGTGTCCTCATGTGGAAATACACAGAAAATGTCCATTAAGCTGGGGTGGAGGGCACCAGCTCTATTTTCTTTTTATGTAGGTTGCCTTAATTTGGAGAATACTCTTAAGTTTCTAGTAATTTTAGGCACTTATAGTGTTTCTATAAACTGGTTGGTACTCTTCATCCAAGACCAAAGTTTCCCTTAGACTAGACTTTCTTTCTCTGTCTTGGTAATGATTTTTTGTTTGTTTTTTCTTTTTGTCTTTTCTAGATAAAAAAACTTTTGGTCTTATAGATGATTTTTTAAAAAGATATCTATTGACTCAGTTTTTGTTTTTAAAGTTGACATGGAAAAAAATTATCAAACAAGAACTTGACACCATGTATGGCATTATCTTATTTAACTAAGAACCAGACAACTAGCTTCTGCTTACCTATCAGCATGATCCGAAACATGCTCATTGATGCAGTCTTCCTCTTCAAACTGTCCTAAAAATTGTCATCTTTGACCTTCTGGATTAAATCATCATTTAGGACCATGTTGTTGAAGAAGCTAATTGTCTGATTGTCAATTAAATGAAACATTATGTGAAAATAGATTGCATTCTACAAATTATTGTACAGATTTATCACTAATTCCTAATGAATTTATGTAGACCATCTGTAATAAGGTTATGCTTCTCACCTTGCCTAGAAATTTGACATTCCAGTGTACTCAAACCCCACACCCAGCAACTTCAGTACAAGAAAGAGCCGTGTAACCAATTGAATTACATAAAGCTTTACTTTTGTAAAGCTTTTGCGAGAAAACAGACCTATGTGTTGAGAAAGGAGAACTAAATTGGACAGGTGAACCACATCGTAAAAAAGGGCCAAGAGGCAGTATCCATCAGCCCTAAAGTACTTATAGACCTTTGGCTTAATGCTTGTGACCTGAATATTTTATACTTTTCTAGTTGGGGAGAAAGAAGCAATAGTCTACTCTGCCATAAATTTCTAGTTACTTATTTAGTAGTGCTTAACATTATAGAAATGTTGGGTGTTCTCTACAGGGCTGATTCTAGTAGAGTGAAGGAACAATGAGCCGAGCTCCGTCTGAGATCCTACAGTACAGGCAATGACAGAACCTTTCTCGTCAACAACTGGCTTTTGGCTCATTTTAAGTGATTTGTCAGGCTTCTGAGTGCTTGATCATTTTATTTTCCTACTCCTATTTGATGCCATCACAGATTGGATGCGGCTTGCAGGAGCTGGTAGTTTAATGTGGAGAGAGACACATTAATATATAGATTTGGAATGCCAAGTTAACAATATAAATGTAATTTTAGGAGAAGGGCAGAGCTTCATTCCCATTTGTGCCTGTTGATAATTTTCAAGAACATCAGCAATAGGTGGGATGGCAGCTCGGATGGTATCCAGCTACCTTGCCTCAGAGGGTTTCTTTTTTCAAAAGCAAATCCCTGATTCTACAACTTGTGTAACTCCTTTTTCTGTCCTCTAGTATGAACAGGAAATCACTAAACTGAAGGAGCGCCTGCGAGTGTCCAGCCGGAGGCTAGAGGAGTATGAGCGCCGGCTGCTGGTGCAGGAGCAGCAGATGCAGAAGCTGCTGCTGGAGTACAAGGCCCGGCTGGAGGACAGCGAGGAACGGTTGCGCCGGCAGCAAGAAGAGAAGGACAGCCAGATGAAGAGCATCATCAGCAGGTTAGAGGGTCACCTGGAAATGGGGGTGGGTAGCCAGGCACACAAAGAGGTGGAAAGAGGAGCCAGAGACTCCTCAAGGAACGGCAGCAGTGCCACTTGCAACTCTGCGTATGCTCATGGTACTTAGTACAAAGGTGATGACTGGTTCTGTCTGTTAAATTTTCCAAGTGGGAGACCTCTGTGCACTTCCTTTGAGATAGAGGTGGTCTGTTTTCTTTCATCGTAACAATTAGGAAAAATAAAAACTTAATGATGCACTTGAGAGGCCTTAGAGGAGAACTGGGTTTTAAAAACCTAAGTATTCAGTGTCCAAGACTAACTTAGTTTTTCACAGAAGTTTCCAAAAACAGGGAAGGAAGTTTGTCTTGGTTAGGGCAAGAGAACCAAGAGAAGAGAGTGCCAAGGATGTCACGGGAGACTAAGGGAATGTTAATTTTACCCAACACTCAGCACTTACTATGGGCCTGGCTCATTTCTGAGTCCTTTACAGATTGTTTAATCTGTTAGTAATAATTTGTTTAATGCCAACGTCTGAGGTAGGCATATTACTATTCTCATTTTACAAATAAAGAAATAAGCAACAGGTTAAGTCACTTGCACATGGTCACCTAACAGTGCAACCAAGATGTGAAGCCAGGCTCAAGCTCCAGAGTCCATGCTCAGTAACCACTGTGCTTGCATCTTGTCAAAAGCTGTGGAAGGTCAGGTAAACTGAAGACAGAAGAGGTCTGCTGTTTCAGCCGTACAGTCTTACTGAGGGCAGTTTGATGGGGTTTAAACATCAGTGGGGTGAGATGTAAATGGTGGATGAGAAAGAAACTAGACCCACTAAGTATAGAGTCCTCTTTGAGGACCAACCTCTGCAGGGAACAGAAAGGATAGCTATCACAGGGTAACTTGAGATTAAGAGGAAATTGTTGGGTTTTTGTTGACTGGTTTGATATTTTAAGATGAAATGAGTTGTGCTGAGGGATCTGAGGGAAGAAGTGACCATGGAAATACTGTCACAGAGGAGATGAAAATGTGAGTGACCTAGTCACAGGTAGAGAAATTAATGTTGGGTGTCTTCCAAGGTAGGAGAGAAGAAAGAGCACACGGTTTCAGATATCTAATTGGGATGGAGTGGAAATATTGAACTAGGAGGAGTTTGGATTTCTTGTCCTCTGTGTTCGTTATGAAGCCCTCTCTTTGAAGATGCTGAAATGTCCTTCCTGCCACTTTCTAGGCTAATGGCTGTGGAAGAGGAATTGAAGAAGGATCATGCTGAGATGCAAGCAGTTATTGATGCAAAGCAGAAAATAATTGATGCACAGGTAAGCAGGCTCGGAATCTGGTAGAAGGCACTTGTTTATAATAACTGTCATTTCCTGACTTCCCGTCCCTTTTGCATGCCAAGGCACGTACTGGAAAATGGGTCACTGGGAAGTTCTCAGCATTACCTTTTGAAGATTTCTATATGATCTCTCACTTCTCCTTTCTTTTACTAGTGACAAGTCTGTTAACCCAGCAAAGTATTAGCGTGCTTAGTACAGTTGCTTGACAGATCTCAACCTAGTGCATGATGGGGTTTACTTCTTTCCTTATAGAAAGTAGGGCGTTCTCTAGGTAATAGCTGTGAAAAGTAACTGCATGTGTCTGGCTTGTGACCTCCACTGACCATTGCTTGGCTGTGATGTTCACGGTCTTGTCAGTCACGTCCACTGTGCCATCAACCTCTAGCCCCCAACTGTAGGGGAGAGACAAGGTTGTCAAAGGTACCCTTCCTTATTCCTTTCTTTCAAGGCTTGGCATTGATGCTTGGAATTTGCTTGGTTGTTGGCTGTGCTTAGAGAGCCTCTTTCGATTGATGAAATCAGTCTGGGCCTTTGCTCACTCTATACCTGTGACAGCAATGGTGTGATGACTGCCAAGAGTACCTCACAGGGACATATCAATGTTCAGAACAAAATCCAGCAGGCAGAAAATGTTTCTTAATTCTTTTTCATTTTATCAATGCAACATATAGTCGTATGTCTTAGAAAGAAACAAATCACAAAAGGCAGGTGCAGTTTTGAGACTGTCTGGTCTACCCACTGAATGTGTCACCTGCCTGAAGACAACCCAGCCAGGTGTGCATTTCTCACCCTTAAGTACATACCATATCCCTCAGCTGTAAAATAAAACTGGGAGCAAGGACTTCATGTTCTGCTCTCTTCTCTGCACGTCAGTCTGTGTTAGAGCTCCCATTGTTCTGAAATAGGCCCTTGCCAACTCCAGTCTAGGTGCTGGGGTGGGGGTTGTTTTTAAGGCACTGGGGGTGAAGCTGAAAGCACAGCCTTCGGAAGAATGCTCCATGGGCCTCGTACTCCTTCAGAGACACCTGACCTGGAAGTCGAGTGATGCGCTCTTGTCAGCATAGTTCCCAAAATATTTTGAACTCTTAAACTCTGTAGTTTCTGGCTATTTAGACCTCCTAAGTAGCAGAAGAAACTTCTGTTATAATTATCTTACATGGTCCTTTAAAAACAAAAACTTTCAGGTGTCCCCAGGGTGAGTGAGGGAAGGGTAGTGGAGACAAGGCCATCTTGCTGTGTACTATAAAAACTCATCCCAAAGGCTTAAGAGAAACAGCCTGCAGAAAGAGGGCAATTTAGTCAGGAAAACTAGTGTTGATGAGTTTTCACTTTGGAATTTTCAGTATGGCAGTATAAAGCAGGGAGAGTTCTAATAACCACACCAGGAGCGGTTTTCGTTCCAATAAGATACAACAGACCATTTTAATAATTTCAGCTGGCCTGAGGTTGTGTTAGCCTGAAGCAGAGGGAGTGTGGCTGTGTCATAGTGGTGGCTCTGCATGCAGGATTACCCTTTCCTTGGTTGTTCATCAAGACAGCTTCATCATCAGCTTCTCATTGTTAGCCCACCCCAGCCCTGTTTTGATATCTAGGGCAAGATGACTGGGTATGCAGCAGGAGCCCTAGGATAGAAGATGAAAGCAAGAAAGGGAACTGAATTTATCAGGGCTCAAATGCTCTGGAAAACAAGGACTTTCTGTCTGTTAACCAGGAGTGTGACACTGATCAGGAATGGAAGAAATATTACCCTCAATGCACCAGACTTGTGGTCTAGCTCAATTAGATAATATTTTGTGTCCATCCCTCAAGACAGTGGTGTTCAAATGGTTTGATTCCATGGACTACTTTGGTGAAACCAGAGGCACCTTTTATAGATTAGTTTCTAGCAGCTCCTACTGACCACTCAACAATAAGAACCACTCTCAAATAATAGGTCGAATGACACCAAAGCTAGCTGAATTTAATCAATTACCGATTTAAACATAGGCATTACTGTATCGTACATTTTCGACCAGATGCCCAGTGTGGATCCCCAAAGAATACTGGGAAAATCCACTAGAGCACATGTGGAAACCACTGCACCATGCACAGCACAAATCAAACACTAAAGTCAGTTTTTGAAAAATTATAATCTCCTTAAAAGGTAGGTTTCCCAGCCCCAGCTGTTGTCTTACTGATACATTAAAATATTATTATAGCAAGAGACTGTGAACATCCTTTGGTTCCCTTTGTAATGAATGGCTTGGTGCCACTGGTAGAAAAAACATTTCTGAAATGAATAGAGTATCTTTCCTTATACTAGAGTTGAGCCCAGCATTTCCCAAAATGCTATGCCGGATGCCCAGTGAACTGGTTTTCATCTCTCTCAGCAGCCCTGTGTCCCACAGGAAAGGCTTGTCCCTGAATTCAGCCTCTCCATCTCCTAGAGTCAGTTCATGCCGCAAGGCCAGCCTGGGCCAGCCGCTTTCTACCTGAAAGGGGGAGGATGAGCACTCCATCGGTGAGGGCGGGTCCACTGTCCTGGACCTTGTAGCATGGCCATGGGGAGCCTGGTGATGGTACTAAGGGACCATTTCTCAAACATCAGTCCAGGGCCTGTGCCACCTTTCACCCCCGTCCAGGATCTCTCCATGTGACTCAGATGGAGAACAGAGAAGGGCTTCCTCTTCTGAGAAGCAAGCAGCTGCCTAGGTACTGTTGCAAGTGATACCTCCACTGTGTTAAATTACAGGTCCTAAATGGAGATGAGATTATTCAAACAGGCAAGTAAACCCTGTCGTTCTCTAGCCGAGCAGTTCCCAGCCTGGCCCAGTGCACTGGCCTCCTACACATTCCAGCTCCTGACTCCCCACCCTTGACATCCTTCCTGTCAGGCCTGGACCAGATTGTTCTGTCTTTCAGTCCAGGCAGAATCACAATGTCAGAGCATCTTTTGTCAACTAAACATGAGCTTCAAAAGTCCCTATTTGATTTTTTTTTTCTTTTACTTTTTGTTTTATTTTGAGAAGTTGGCAGTGAGGGGAATTACAAAATGGAGTTTTTCCACTTAGAAACTTTTATCGGTTTGGGGGAGAGGAGTTGTTTGGCTTCTGTTGTTACTCTCATAGTCAATAAATAATTACAATCATTCTTAACCTCTTGGTAACCCTTTAAGAATCAAATGATGTTTTATAATGCCTAATTTTTTTATAAACCTGGAAAATCCTAGAGATATGCTAGTCTAATGAATATTCCTTAGTATTGAGGCCTTATAGATTAGCCTAATGTTGAATTATCTTTTTTCATTATTTCAAGAAATTTGTTTTTCTGTCTAGGGATCATAGGGCAAAACATCAGATTTGGCTCCCAGTCCTTATTTTCTAATAACCATGGGCCAGTCCTTACCGACTGACTGACTTGGAAAAGATCTATACTTATTATCCCAGTAAATTCCACTGGCTGTAATTTTTTAAAATTATTATCATTTTTTTAAAGCCTCATGGATCTTTCTTTCTTTGAGTTTTGCCTATCCTTCCAACAAGATACTCACCTTCCAATGTCAAAAGCATACTAGATTAGTGGTTAGTTAATAATGCTGATTTTGGGTATTTTACCACCTGAGTTCTCCATCAGGGAAAGGAAGAATTATTTTTTTAATGATAGTAAGCATGAGCTGGGTTTTGGTTTTTATACTGTTGAAACTATGACCACCACACTGCTGCCTTACAGATCCCTGCCCCACCCCAGAGTAGGGAAGCGTCATTTGATGCTGTGTCTGTACTTTTATCTAAATCTCCCCCCTGCCCCCCCGCTCCTTGGGCAGTGGTCTTTACTCTGTATCCGCTGCAGTGAGTTCCCTACAGAGCCCCCGTGGGCCCGGTGTTGCTGGCTTCAACAGCAAGGAGCAGCGCCAAAGCCTCAGTCCTCCTGTCCTCTCCAAGCCTGACCGTGACTCACCTTACCATGCTTTTCCCCATAAATGCAGAAGCTTCTGGGGTAGGAAAGCTCCTTTTGGCTTTGGGGGTTGTTCCTCATTTGCCATTTTCTTTTTAATTTCATGGGCATAGGCAAAGCCAGCTTTTCTTGGCATTAACTTCTGGAATGATTTACCTCGCTGGTAGGGTGTTTTTTGTTTTTTTTTAATTTAGATGGCCCTACTTTTCTTGAGATGCTTTTTTTTTTTTTTTTTGAGGGGGGGGGGCTTTTTCTCCCCCCTCAGGTTTTCTTTCTTCTTTTTTTTTTTAATGTGTTTGTATTCAACACCCTTTGGCTCCAAAATACTGGTTCTAAAGCGTGTGTTGTTGTTTTTCAGAGACTCAAAACTGAAATGAAAGCACTCTCCATGTCGGGTAGCTTTCCTGGAGTAACTCTGAGCTGGAATGAGTCCAGGAGCTTGTGTTCTCTGTTTGTTTTCATGTGTTATGTTTATGGCACCCCTCTCGGCCACACCTCCCTACCTGTATCCAAGTAACTCCCTGGTCTGAGCTTTTGGCTGCTTTCCCCCCTCTTGCGTGTTGCATCCTCACTTTGTTGGTGACTATAAACTGCCACCATGTGTTGTTTTTATCTTGAGCACAATGTGAGTTCTCTGCAAATACAACTGATGTGCCCTCTTTGGGGGCTAAGGACCCACAGATCACTTGCACTTCTCTGTGAAATGAAACCTCTGGTGCTTCTTTCTTTGCCATCTAATGTCCATGTTTTAAATTTGACCAAAAGCACTTAATACAGTCAGGCAGCCTGACCCTGTGTTGCATCGTCTGAAGTAACACGTGGTGTCACTTTACCATGATATCTTAGTGTCCTGAGGGATTATTAATAACACATCCTGCTATGCTGACAGGACAAAAAGAGAAAATAAGCACAGACCCGTTGGACTCGGTGTGCAGAAAGAGGCAGAGACGTTCCATTGATCCAGAAAGCATCATGCGTGCAGCAGTGTGATAGAAAGTGTTAGAACAGTCATTCTAAAGATATTATGGTATGATTTCCTGTGTGGAGCCGGAATAAAGCCATGATTGGTGTGTTGTAGGAAAAACGGATCGTGTCCCTGGATTCGGCCAACACCAGACTGATGAGCGCACTGACCCAGGTGAAGGAGCGGTACAGCATGCAGGTCCGAAATGGCCTCTCTCCCACCAACCCCACCAAGCTTTCCATCACGGAGAATGGTGAATTCAAAAACAGCAGCTGCTGACGGCCTTGGTGACTAGACAGACTGTGGGAGGAGACAGAAGGAAATGTCCCCGCTCTCCTGTCCCCTGCCCTTCCCCCAACCCCACCAGGTTTACAGAATGTTGCTACTTCAGAACAGCAGTGAGGTGAGAAACTCAATTGAAAAAGGAACCTTGTCTTTCAGGGCATAAGGCGAAGACTTCCAAGGTCGATGCTTTCCCCCGTGTCTCTGTGTACATAGGGAACTTAGTTCTGGGCCATGTACAGAAAATGCCACTGTAATATACCCAAAGGAAGTTAATAATGTAGATTACCTTTTTAATTATTGCTATTTTTATTATTGTTTTTCTCTTGTTGAAAGCACTGCAGTTGTTAGTTGTATGAGTGAGAAATGAGCCCAGTGGGTCAGTAGGTAGAGACCCAGTGTCTGTCTGTCTGGTAGAAGCTCACGGCGTACAATAGAACATTGTCAGAATCAATTTTTCAGGGATTCATCTGCCTGTTTAAAAAAATCCCACTCCGGCCCCCTGGTCCTTTAGGAAAACATGCAAATACTAAGGTCTAAACAAAACAGTTAATCCCACTGATCAACCAAGACTGGCTCTGGATGGACAGCTACTCCACTTTGGGGATACGCTGCTTCAGAGGACACAGACGAGAGCTCTTGCATCAAAACTGGACTTTAGGAGTGAGTTCTATTGAACTCCTGTTGATGTTTTATCCCTTCTGTCTATAGCAGATGGGAATTTTCCATTTTAGATAGGGGGCTGTTTTTTTTTACCCCAGTTGTAATAAAGGGTGTCCTCTTTCCTCTTTAGAGTTTACAAAACTATAAATATTTGTGTCTCTACACACCATCTCCACCTTCCCACACACACTGCCCTTCCCTCCCCCATGGTGGCAGCAGCGTCACCAACAGGGTTTACTCTCCCCTGGAGAGGTTCTTCCAATATGCTGTCCATAAATCATCCAAAACAGACACCCTTTCTTCCGCACAGAAAAGGGCTAACCACACCATAGCAGGAATCTCTGACTACTTCCGATTTAAAAACAAAACATTTTCTATTTGTAAATTATAATTTTTATTTGGGATAAAGATTTTATTCATTATACTAGCATATCTCTAGGCAGGGTAATCTTATCTCAGTCTTTAACTTTTAAGTTGCTCCTTTAATCACTTAAGTAAAATTTGGGAAGGAAATCCAGATCTGAAGCGTCACTCTGAAAAGTGATGACTCCTCTTGTAAGAAAAGAAACCCTAAGTGGGGGGCAGCGCGTTCCGTGTGTTGCCCCCATGCTCTCAGTAGATCATCAGTAATTACTGTCTCACCAGTAGTCATTCTTGGCTTTGGTGTAGGACAGAAACAGTCGTGGAAGCTGATTGGTTTCCTTTTTTCCAGAGGTGTGAATTGTCATCGTGAATGCAATCCTGATTATCAGAAGCATAGAATGTTACATATTAGCCATTATATATACAAATATATATACATATCTATTCACACATGTGTACATATAGCCACACAAATAGAACTCGTTCATGCCTTCTGTGCTGTGAGATATAATGTTAAAAGGGTGTTGAATCTCTTTAAGCAAGATCTAAGGAGCTGTTTCATTTGGCAGAGAACATTTCTCAAGTTCATGCTCTTTTAAATGATAAACTTTAAGGAAATTTTTAAAAAGGAAAAGAGGTGTGGGGGAAGAAAGACCGGAGGGAGCCCTGTGCAGGAGTGAGTGTTTCTACATAACAGAATATTTGGAAGGGAACAGGAGAACGTTTATCTATTGGGTCCTCTTTTGAGTGAAGCCTAGACAGCGGCCCCGAGTCCCTTTCGCTGTGCCCCAGCTTATATTCTGACACTTTAGCGCTGCCCTCTCTCAGGTGGGTCTCTGTGTTGGTCCTTGTATCTCAGCAGCCTCCCCAACCCACGAACTTTTAAAGCATTTCCCTTCATAACACTCCCATTTGTGCCAGTCAGAAATCTCAAACAGAAGTTTCTCACAGTGCTTATCTGATCTGCAGACCTCATGCCCACATGTTTGGTACCCATGTATTTTCTTGACCCTTTGTGGTTATTTTACAAATTCTTCTCTCTCCTCTCCAAGCTGAGGGCACACTGTAGTCAAAATCATTTATTTAAATGGGGATGGGGGGTAACCAATTCTGCAGTAGTGCCCTTTGTTGGGAGAGAATAACATAAACATAGGTCCGCTGTTTCTCAGCTTTAGCCAGGTTTAACTCTAATTCATTCTTCGTAAAAAGCCTTCAACTGTGCTGCAGAAAACCTGGTAAAAGTATCGTTGGTGTCAAGGGCCTTACGTATGTAACATGGGTGATGTGCTGCTTGAGGTTCGGAAGCTCTCAGATGCTGGTTATGGGTTACAGCGGGCTGGTAAACTTACCTGTCCTGGGGGCCTAGACACAAAACATCAAATGTGTTTTTGGTGGATGCAGTTTATCTTGTTGGCATGTGGGAGCTCCTTAGAGCTGCCTACTTTGGAAGATTAAATGCCCAAATGTTTGGATAGATTATGCAGCCCTCTATTATCAGGTTATCTCGAATGAAGAGAAGAGAATAAAAAATAATAAAGTTAGACATAAGCTAGAAGTTCAGAGTTGTTGCCAGATGTTAAATGTTAGATTATCCTTTGAGCCTGTTTCTATACAAATATTTTTCTGAGTTTTTCTTTAGAAAATGCTGCAATCTATAGAGCTTATCCTGAAAGGTTTTTTTCTCAAGTATGGAAGAAGACAGCAAGAGCTGACTTTTTAAGGAGGTATAGCTTCGCTGGCTTTGCTCAGCCCCAGTAGGTACCAGCCTCTGTGCTATTGGGAGGAGAGACATGGGGAAGAAGCGGGTGGACTCAGATGGCCCGGCCTTGCACTTCTACCCAGCACATCGCCACATTGTGTGCACTGCAGAGAACAGGATTGTGTGGAATTTGGAGATCAGGGGGCATGCTTACTAAGTTTAGCTTGTCCCACTACCAGCCAAACGTAGCCATTGACAAGAACAGTGCTGATAGGATTCAGGAAAAGAGCTTCATATTCCCCTTTTATATCAATAGGCCAAAGGAGTTACATTTCCATCAAGTCATCATATTCCCTGAGTCTCTGCAATATACTAAGCGCTGACAGAGGGGAGGTTGTAACTAAGCAACTCGAGCACTGTCTGTGTGCCGGGCTCTATCGCCCAGGTGCCGTTGGGGTCTGGGGCAATCTGTCGGCAAGAAAGATAGAAAAATGAGATAACCATGCTGCTGTAGCTTTTGGCTTTTTCCACTTGGTATCAAGTTGGTCAGAATTAGCTTTTTCTGGGCTGCTTCCACCTTTCCCTGTGATGCTGTCAGGGGAAGGGAAAGCAGAATTTTCTGTCATGACCACTGTGTGCCCTTGAGAATGAGCTTGACTTTAAAAGTCAGGCTTCTCACATCCTAGTCTGCCTGTGGTCTTTGCTTGTGGATCTGCAATTCTGTCCACCCTGTCCCCAGAGGTACACCAGGTTGGGAGCAGTTCTTTTTTGGAAGCCCCAGAGTGAGACAGTGGCCATCAAGTGAGCTTGCATTGGTGTTTGTTTTCCTTCCATTAGGTTTAGCCCTAGTTATGTCCAGTTGGGAGTTCCTGAGAAGTCTGGTTGTGGGATTGAACTTGGGGAAGGAACCCTCTTCAGGATGACCAAGTCCCATATGACCCTGAGCCCCAGGCCTGCCACCAGACTGGACTTTGTCGCTGGGCCTGACTCAGCAGCTCCGAAGCCCATGCCACAGCTTTGCTGACTTTTCAGCCACGCCTTTGGAGGCCACCTTCTCCTGCAGAGCGGAGGGGCTTTCCTCTCCCGTCACCTTCCCCTTTCAAGTCTAGCAGTGAAACCTCCTGTTTGCCCCAACAGTAAACAGTTGCCTTCCCACCCCTACCTGGGGGCCAAGAATTTGTTTTTATTTATACGTCAATTGGAAAGACCTATTTTACTAGTTTTATTATGTTTGGTTTTTTTAAATATATTTTTATTGACTTCAGAGAGGAAGGGAGAGGGATAGGGAGATAGAAACATCAATGATGAGAGAAACTCATTGATTGGCTGCCTCCTGCATGCCCCATACTGGGGATCGAGCCCACAACTCAGGCATGTGCCCTTGACTGGAATCAAATCTGGGACCCTTCAGTCCACAGGCCGACACTCTATCCACTCAGCCAAACTAGCTAGGGCAGTTTTTTGGTGTGTTTTTTAAGTAAGATATACTGGGGTGTTGAATTTTTAAATAGAATCTCTTCTGTGTTTGAGTGATTGCTTTAGTTCCAGAAGCATTCTCTTGTGGTCATGACCCAGTTATGGAGCTCTTGAGTTTAGGAAAGACAACAGTGATGAAATTTGCATGAGATATGATAAATATCTCATGAAGAGTGAAAGAAACTGAGGAAGATAACATGATCCAAAAGGGGACTGTGCACAGCAGCCTTCTCAATAGCCCAGAGGTTCAAGGAAACGGGAGGATTTACAGCCTTGCCTGCACTTAAAATACATAGGTATGTGGAGAGACAGTTTCTGTAGACACCATGTGCACACCCACACAAAACACAAATCCTGGGCTTCCTCTTTCTGAATGTTAATCCACCTACAGAGCAGTGATTCCCAAACTTTCTTGGGTTGTTTAGATTTTGTTCTCATTTATTAGATTGTATGACAGTGGTTCTCTCTTTTTAAAAATGTACCATATGTGTTATATGTGTGTGTGTGTGTGTGTGTGTGTGTGTGTGTGTGTGTGTGTGTGTATTAAAGTAACTTGAAATTGATTTAATTTGACATTGTCTCAAGAACCCTAGGTTTCATTATTGATACCTCAGGGTGTCATAGAAAGACAGTTGAATCTCACTGATCTGGATTCAGATCGGTGAAGATCAGTGGGATCCAGAAAGAAGCAGTTTTGGTTCCTGATCAGTTAGTCCTCAGGTGTTTGCATAACTAACCCAGCTGGACTTGGCAAATGCAGTAAGCCACCCAAGGAAAGCAAAATGGTAGTTTTTGCCCAAATTTCATCATGCATTTTAATTTCCTACTCAGTTCTTATTTTTCAATCAAATGCCCTCATTTTTCCCTAGGGAATTTTTTAGTTTGGGACCTAGAACCAGATGTACCTGCTGTAGATAGATTATCACAGAAGCTGTGTTTTAGGAGCCTCCATCATCTGTGTGGGGGTACACATTTGTGTATAAATAACATATCTGTGTCATTTCTAAACTCCCAAGGGGAAAATTTCAATTTCCAGTTCACCAAAAGATTAAATACTAAGTGAGTCAATAACCCCTCTCCTGCAGAGAAGTTGAAATAAATAGCAAAGCGTAAGTTTTGACTGGTGCTTAGACATTTCCTAGTTACGTTAAAATTAACTCAAGCAGACAGCAGCACATTAACCTGAATCACACCTGTGAGGAATTTACCTTTTAAATTGGCTTTTCTTTTTTCATCTCCAGGGCCTTAATAAAAGTGTGTTAATACACATGACTATTTTACAATGATAGCTCTAAATAATTTATTTTTTATTTCAAGAAAGAGAAATACACCTTAGAAAAACAAAACCCAAGATTTTATTTTATTTTTAAAGCCATATTTTTGTGCTGGTAGCACTTAGATTGTTCCACATGTGAGATCCATATCTGCATTTCATTACCTGGGTTTGTTCTAAAGAAGATTTATTTTTGTTCTGTGAATAATTTTTGATGGTTCTTGTACATGTACAGATATAGATACGTTTGAGGTCTTTTATTGATAATCTTACAAAGAATTCAAATAAACTTTAAACATTTCAGACTAAAGTTGCTATGGTATGTGACATATTACTCTCTTATTTCTTGCATGTATATCTGGGTGATTAGGACACTTGGAGAAAGACTAAGAAAAAAATATATATGCAGGAACATTATTCTGAAGGTATATTTTAACATTAAAAACAATGTCTTAGAATTTCCCAGCTTACAGGTAAGAAATATTTAGATTTATGGCAAATAGCATGAACATACAGTATGGTTTTGTGATAAGACCCCAGAGAGCTCCTCATTCTGGAGAATTTAAAATCCCTTTAATAGATTGTCACTGGTAATGAAAGCAGCCCCTATATTTGGAACTATGGCCCCACTTGGCTTCCCAAACCACTACTGTCCTCTCTTTAGTCCCCCAGAGAGATTAATGGGGTTTGTTTCAGGATTTGGGTTTTGTTTTTGTTTTTTTGTTTGTTTTGATTTTGTTGTTGTTCTAGTTTGCTTGTTATTCTCAAAGTTATTGTTCCCAAATACCTCCACCTTCCCTTGTTTCATACCAGTTGCATATGACATTTTCTTTTGTGCTGGTGGAGGTCTGAGTTCCACAGTTAGCCTCTTCACATATGTGGAGTTATTTCTCATTCTAAACTCCTTGGAATTAAAAAGTGAAAATGTACTCAAAACCCAGAGAAGACTGTGTGAAAAGGAGACTGCAGATCAGTAGACATGAGCTATTTTTTATTTACTTCAAAGCCAACCCATTTCAATCTGAATTGCTCATCACCTAACGTTTGCTTTAAGACTTCATGGATCTGAAACATCAAAAAGAGAAAAACTGTTAATACTGTCTTGTCGTCTCTATCCTAAACTGTCCACTTATACCCTTCATTTCTCTCAGCCTCCCTCCAGCTGCCTGCCTTTGTCATTAGCACTGTCACCAATGGGAAGGTACATAAATCGGTTTGTTAGGCCCTTTCCAACACCCCAGCCAACAAAGAAAGTTTGATGGTAAAGGAGGCTAAAACAAATGACTTAATCAGTGCTTCTCAACTGGGACTGTTCATCAGAATCACTGCAGAACTTAAAAAAAAACACAAAACACAGCAGGGCTGCCTTTGAGTTCCTCCACTGAACATTTCCATAGACTGTCTCTGAGGACTGGGGCCATGCTTTTCTTTAACTTCCCCAGGGATTCTAACCTCAGCAGGGTTAACAACCACTAGTCCCTATCAAGCTCTGAGGACAGTGTGTGAGTGTCTGTGACAATGTTTCTCTGTCTGTGTCCCTGGAACTGGGATAAGTCAGCTACAGGTGTTTGTCTTCTATGTGGAATTTTCTACGCTGCTAAAACTAATGATATATATTCTACCTTTCTCACACACACCTTGTCCTTACCAATCCCATCCTTTAAATCTGCGAGACAGACATTCTCTCCATTAATATGGAATAGATACATTCCAACTAAGGTGGCCAGAAGATGGAATTCTCCATTTGGACCCCAATCTTCCTATTATTGGATTTAATTTAAGACAGAAGGTAGATTGCTTCTAGTTTGGTCTCCCTACCCTCAAACCTCCCCCACCCAAAAAAAAAAAAAAAAAAAAACCTTGACATTTATAGAGCTGATATTCAACTCTGCAGTCTTAAGTTACTTGGACTTTTACTAAAAAAAAAGAAAAAAATGTATCAGATGCTGAAATTGCATCTTTTGTACCTGTTCTTTCTTCAATAGCAAAATGCACTAAAAGCTCGCCAGACCCCTCCCCGTTCCCTGGCAGACACACACACACACACACACACCATAATTCTTTCTAGAAACCTGAGTTTGCAAGATTTTAGAATAAATTGCCTAGGTGTTCTTTCTTTGGCCTGTGAGTAAATTGCAATAATCTACAAGATACATGCCCGTCTGTAAAGTTATAGTTTGGGCTGGATGACCCATAATGAGCTCTCTGGCTCTGACATTATATGATTATCTGATATAACTGAAATATGTGCCCTTAGGCCAAATTCGAAATCAGCTTGAGGCTTTTGTCACAATATGTAGGAATAATTCTTCCTCTTGACAATCTGCCATCTCTCACATACTAGTACTTTAAAAGAACAAGGAGAAAAAACTCCTGGAAGAAATGTATATTTAGAACAATAATAATATTGATAATAATAGTTAAAGTTAATGTTTATTGAGCACTTACTATGTGCCAATTTGCTAAGCACTTGGAATATTTCATTTAATCTAATACCAACCATATGAGTTAGGTACTAACTTATGAGGAAACTAAGACTCAGAAGAACTAAGTTACTTGCCTAAGGTCACCACAATTAACCAGGAAGCCAAGACCCAAATTCAGGTCCTTCTGACTATGCTGCCTTAATTTGGTGTGTGTGTGTGTGTGTGTGTATTAATCCTCACCTGAGAATTTTTAAGAGAGTGTAAGAGAGAGGGAGAGACAGAGAGAAACATTGATGTGACAAAGACACATAAATTGGTTGCCTCTGCACACACCCCAAGCAGGGCCTGGGATCAAGCCTGCAACCGAGGTATGTGCCCTTGACTGGAATTGAACCGGGGACCCTTCAGTCCAAAGGCTGATGCTCTATCCACTGAGCCAAACCCGCTAGGGGTTCTCTCTCTCTCTCTCTCTCTCTCTCTCTCTCTCTCTCTCTCTCTCTCTCTCTCTCTCTCTCTCTCTCTCTCTAAATTTGTTGGCAAAAGTTACAAAAAAGATCTGAAAAGATCTCGGAATATGAGCCAACCTGTCACCATGAGCCAAATTGATAGCAATGGGAACAGATGAGCGAATTTTTCAAAGCTTTCTCTCTCCCTATATTGGTTTTGACAGTATTGCCTTGCATTGTCAAGTCATCTGGTCAAAATTAGAAGTGGGCAGAAATCTCACCTCACTCAAAAATTGGTCTTTCATATCTTCTAAGTCCATCAGAGCTGGGATGGTAAAATCTGCTTTCAGGATTCCAAAGAATTGCTCTGAAAAAGAAAGGGCTACCTGGTTCAGGGGAAATTATCTTACTGCCATTTGAAAACTTCAAGTTCTTAGTAGTCAGAGTGCACACTGGACACCACAGATGGCACATGTGATTTAGGGTTTCAAAAAGGGAGAGGAAAGAGCCTACTGAACAGGAGAATGCTTGGCCACAATTAGGACCAACCAACAGTGGCTGAAAGAGTCTTATGTCGTAGGGTAACACTGGCCCTCCTCACACATCAGGCAGTTATTTTCCATTCTGTATTTCCCACCTTCCTCTTAATAACTCTATTAAGTAGCTGCTGGAAATATACACCCCCTCCCTGAGCCCACATTCGTAAAGACCCACTCTGCCCCAGAAAACTAAGTTGTCTAAGCCTACAAACAAGCTCAGCCTTCGGCCGTGGGCCACTGTAATCATCACAGAACTACCAGCTCATAGTAAGACTACTTTATATTTGTATAGCACTTTATGGTTTATGAAGTACATAATTATTTCACTGTGATGTAGGCAGGGTAGTTTTTAACTCCACCCCTTTTGCAGGTGAGAAATGAGAGATTCCACAGTGAGGAAAAGGCTCACTAAGCTTTCACAGCCGTCAGGGAGCTAACTAGGATCCTCACCCTTGTTCCTCCTGCTGCTGTTCCGAACCTTCCCACCATCTCACGCTGCCTCATAAGAAGGTATCAAGGAATCTGTGCGAAGGAGTGGCTGTCCACATCGAACTGCTTACTTGTTACAAGTGAGCGGGAACTTGGTAACCAGAAGCAGTTACCTGATTCTGGCGCTGGGGGTTTTCCTTGTGGCTCCAGGTAGTTAGATGTGCTCACATGTTGGGCCGGCTTGGCAGCAGTTGTATCTCTTATCTCAGTGCCACTTTCTTCACTGGGCATAGCTGCAGGAGGGGAAATGAAGGAGTTACTGCAAAGATGGCCAGTAGCAAGGCAGTCTGAGGTTGGTGACTGCCCCTGAGCTGGGAGACAGGCCTGGGCCTCACTGCCCATGCACACAGTTGGTGCAGAAAAGTTCAGGTGGGAAGCTGAGCCCCTGCCAGCCCTCTTGCCTGCAGGCTGATGTTCCAGCCCTTGAGTTGCTACTCCATCATCTCATCAAGTGCCCCTGGTACAGGATGTGTGGGGCTTGTGCAATGTTATGAGATTTCTACTCAGTAGCAAACGTTTTCTTTTGGCAGTTCCTACCCAAGAGGCCCCGACCCCTTATGTCTGATAGCCACACTGAGCCCCACCATTGGCATCCAGGGACCCCCAACATCTTCATCAAAGCGTGTTATCAAAATATTTCAGAACCAAGCTCAGCCTCCCCACAACCCCCTCTGCCCTGCAAGGTTACCCCTCTGCTGAGGCACCAGCCAGGGACCCCAGGTGCCCTCAGCTGCACCCTTACTCCCTGTCACTTGCTCTCATGTTCAGTCACCAAAGTCCTGTCAGTGCCTTGCTGGTATCTTTTATTTCAAACATGGAAATAACCATATTGATTTTATGGTATATTACTGTTAAGTATTTAAGCAAAAGTATCCCTCCGATGACCCAGGGGCAACCACTATTAACTTGAATTTTTTTAATTTGAATGCGTAAAAATCTACCTTATTCATATATATATATATATATATATATATATATATATATATTGATTTCAGAGAGGGAGAGATAGAAACATCAATGATAAGAGAGAATAATTGATTGGTTGCCTCCTGCATGCCCCACACTGGGGATCGAGCCTGAATCCTGGGCATGTGCCCTTGACTGGAATCGAACCTGGGACCCTTCAATCCACAGGCCGGTGCTCTATCCACTGAGCCAAACCAGCTAGGGCAAGGCTGTGCAGTATTTCATGTACCCAAACTTATTTCACCAACTTGCTTTCAGTGGATATTAGATTGTCTCCAGTTTTTCAATGTAATAAACAGTACTGCAACCAACAACCCCATGTGTGGAGGATGCGTGCACTGGTATATGTGTACACCTTGTGCTATTATTTCCTTAATAAATGTCCGTGGGTAGAATTTCTGTATGGAAGGGGTGTGCCCATTTCAAAACTGACATGCATCACCAGGATGGCAGCGCCAGTTTACTTTCCTACCCAATGTCTGAGATCGCTGATTTTCCCCTGTTCTCGTCAGCTTTATCACCCTTTAAATCTTTACCAAACTGGTAAGTAAAAAAATTCATTGAAAAAAATACAGCTTGCTTTTAATTTGCATTTCTGTGATAAAGCTGAGCATTTTTAAGTGTGTTTGTATTTCTATCTCTTCAGTTAATGTCACTTGCATAATATGTAAAATCACTTCCCTCACGTCCCTTCTCATTCTGCTGCTCCAGACCTGCCCTGGGTTCCTTCCACTCCTGGCCAGCCGCCTCCTCAAATGACATCTTCCTTCCCCACCCCAAGAATTGTCAATGTCTTTAATGAAATGAGTAAATCTGTAAAATCCAGAAACACTCACATCTCATCCCCTGAATATCACCACTGTTAACATTTTCACACATCTCCTCCCAATCTGTTGATGTTTCCTTTCAACATTGTGTGACTGTATTGTGTGGATAATGTTGATTCATGCTTTTTTCCTTTAGCATCTTAACACAGTCATTGTCCCATGTCATCATAACTGCCTTGCTTCTATTAACTACAGATCTGAGCATTTGGCTCACTCTGATGGTTCCACCACTGGCTGCGGGATCAGGTCCTTCAGAGTTTGGCCCCAGACTACTTGTTCCCGCTCACCCCTTGCCACTGCCTTCCCAAAAATGTGACCTCCATCTGGTCACATCAGACTGCTGGCCATTTCCAAACCACATACTTTCACGTCTACCTGCCTTTGCCTATGCAAATCCTTCTGCTCTCTGCTGCCTGATGAAATCCCCCCATTACCTTTTGTCCAATTGTAGTCATTCCCCCTTACCCCTGGGGATATACACTGAGTGGCCAGATTATTATGATCTCTGAATGCATAATAATCTGGCCACTCAGTGTATATCCTCTAATCTAATAATAGACAAATATGCAAATTGACCGCACCTTCGCTACACCTAAGCCATGCCCATCAGCCAAGCCACGCCCACCAACCAATCAAGACGAGTATGCAAATTACCCCAACAAAGATGGCGGCTAATTTGCATATCAAGACAGCGTCGAAAGAAGCCAAGAGCTGCAGAAGGGAGTAAAACTTCGAAGAAGCAAGCAAGCCGGGGGGGGGGGGGGGGAGGAGAAGGGAGGAGCGAAGTCAGGGCCGGGGGCGAAGGGAAAAGCAGGCGGGCTGGTGGAGAAGGCGGGGCGGGTGACAAGGGAGGAGCGGAGCCGGGGCCGGGGGCAAAGGGAAAAGCAGGCGGGCTGGCGGAGAAGGTGGGGAGGGCGACAAGGGAGGAACGGAGGCGGGGTAGAGTGCAGCAGGAAATCCTATTGCAGGATTTTTCCTGCAACGGGAACGCTAGTATATAATAAAAGGCTAATATGCAAATTGTCCCCTCTACAAGGAGTTCGACCAGCAGGCAGGCCGGCCAACTGCCCATGTCCCCTCCCTCCCCCCCTTGGCCCCCCTCTCCCCCCACCCCGCGGCCAGGCTGGCTGGACCCCACCCATGCACGAATTCATGCACCAGGCCTCTAATACACAGACACACACACAACACACACACACACACACACACACAGAGTGGTCAGATTATTATGCGTTCAAAGATCATAATAATCTGGCCACTCAGTGTATGTTCCAATTTCTTCCATGGGTGCTTGAAACCATGGATAGTATCAAATTCTGTATGTACACTTACGTGTTTTCCTATACATGCATACCTATGATAAAGTTTAATTTATAAGTTAGGCACAGTAAGAGATTGACTTTGTGCTAATCCCTCTCCCTTCCCCTTCCCCCTCCCCCTCTCCTCCCTCTTTCAATTGATGGCTACTAAGTGTCTAATGGGCAGGTAGCCCATACAGCAGCGATTTTCAACCTTTTTCACCTCATGGCACAAATAACTGATGACTAAAATCGCTGCTATACAGTGTGGGCAGAGTGAGACAGCCCAAGATTTCATCATGCTATTCAGAACCACCATGCACAGTTTAAATCGTATGAATTGTTCATTTCTGGAATTTTCCATTTAATACATATTTTCAGACTGTGGTTGACCACAGGTAACAAACTGAGAGTAAAACCCTGGATAAGAGGGACTACTGTACCACCTTCCCAGGCAGAGTGGAAGTCCCTCTCCTGCCAGGGCTCTGGTTCACACTGGAGCGGCGCCTACCAAACTGCCGGGCTGTCTCTCTCGGCCCCTGTTAGCTAAGCTCTTTCAGAAACAGGAAGAGGCCCTGCCGGTCTTGGTATCCACAGTCCACTGCCTGTTCAAAACAGGTACTCAGGAAGTGGTTGTTGGATTAAATCATCCACCAGTGTGCAAAAGCCTGGAGAAGATACGGAGGCATAAAACAGTCCCTGCCCGTGAGATCCCACAGTCCCGTGAATTCCTAATTGTGATCGTTCACAATCATTTGTAATGAATAAGATTAAAATGAGGTAAGGACAGAGGCAGGAGATGAATGAGTCACAAGTCATTTCACTAGAGCACTGAGGTTAAAATGGTAATAACCACCATTTCTTGAGTATCTGCCAGATGCCAGACACTGAAAGCTACCTCATGGCAATGGCATTCTCCCCCCCCCCTTTCTTCCCCGCTCCTCCTCTAAAGATGAGAAAAACGAAGTTCCGAGAGGGTAGGAAACTTGCCTAAGGACACACAGTAGGTAGTAGAGCCAACATTCCGTCAGTCAGTCTTCTGCATCTAAGTAGAGTGTTTCTCCCCCAGACCGTCCACCCAAATTATTGCCCACGGAGGATTGGGGGGCGGGGGGCTGGCTCCGGGGACAGCATCACCTGCGGGTGGCCCGGCACGCCCCACCCGCCCAGCCTCAACCCCTCCACCTGGGCGTGGAAGCCAGGGCGGGGGCTCCCCAAAGGAAGACCCGGCCCTGAGGCCGGCGGCGCTGGTCCCCAGGCCCCACCTTCGAGGGCGGGCGGGCACGTGCTCCGGCCCTGGCCGCTCCCAGCAGCCCCCGGGCGAGCGGCCCGCGTGGGCTGCGCACTCAGAGCGCAGGGTGCGCAGTGCGCGGTGTTCCTCCCGCCCAGCGGGCTCCCTGAACCCAAGGCCCCGAGCCGCTGTCTTGGGCCCGGAAAGCTCATGGAGGCTCAGAACCGCGCGACCGGCGGCAGGTAAGTGGCCGACGCAGAGCACCGCCATCCTGGGGGAAACTGAGGCACCGCAGGGTGAGCCGAGCCAGCCCCTCCCCCCACCCCGCGGCTGCCCCCTGCGGAGTCACGGACCTGCCGTAGGTCATGGGGTCCAGGGCCTTTCCTTGGGGACAGAGGTGTCCCTCAGGGCCACAGCCCCTGGGGTCTGGGGAGCCGCCGGGCCCTCGGAGGCAAGAGCGCCCAGGGCGGGCTGTGCCCTGGACGGGGCCAAGGCCCCAGGCGCTGGGAGGAAGCCCGAGTCCGAGGGTGGCCCCGGCCCTGCGGTTCCTTGGCACCGCGCCCTGCGCACCCACTGTGACAGCGAAGCAGGGAGGGCCTCCTGAACCCGCTGGGTGCGGCCTGGGCGGCAGCCGGGTGCCAGTTGAGACCTTAGACTCTAAGGCTTAGAGGGAGAGCAGAAGACACTCTTCCCGGCTCCTGAACCAAATCTGACCACAGACCGGCCCTGGTGCTGTGAGGGCCACATTCCTTAGCTCACAGGGGGCCCCTGCAGGATCTGGGGGTCCCCGCCCAGTACCCCCCAACCCACCTGCAGCTCCTACCTGCAAGCCCCCACCCAGTCTACCTCCACTCCCCTTTGCAAGCTAACTCTCTGCCTTCAAAATCACTTCCTCCTCCTGGAAACCCCCAGGAGCTGGGACGGGCCCCTGCCATGTCCCCATCATGCCTGTGACTACACAGTCACCACCGCCTTTCACAAGTTTCTCCCAGCGGGCCCTGCCTTTTGTCTGTGTCCCCAGGATGAATGAAGCTCTGGGAGCAAATCCCCTACTTTTCTCCATGTCCTCCAAAAGGGCAGTATTATCTTTGTCTGAAGTAGGAATCTGTAAAGAAGCCAGCAGAACTGGGACCATGCCCTCCGTTATCCTAATTGGCTTCGAAACGCTTGGGAAGCAACACGAAGTAATCGTTCTGAAGATGCTTCAGGAATTTAAAAATGCTAAAGGAACACTGTCACTGTCATTCCCAGCCTTGTCCCCACAGCTCACCTCTCCTCTCCTCCCCTCCCAGAACTAGAAGGGATTCCACAGGCACCTCTCTGGTGCGTCCCTTTCTGGATATCCAGCCTCAGAGGCCTCTGATGATTTTTCCGCTCAGCGTCTCAGGCCCTGGTCACCTCACCTGAGAGACTGACTGCACAGCCTGTCTTGGCCTCCTGGCCCTGGAAGGGCAAGTTCAGTGGCCCAGTTCAAGGAGGGGGGTTGACAGTAACCGAGGCCTCCTCCTCCGGACCCCAGCTCACCAGACGAGTGCTGACCCAGGGAGATCCCTCTCCGTGTGCGTAAGTGGCCCTTGGTTGCCATCCAGTTGGCCCACCTCTTTTCTGGCCTCTCCCAGGCCCTTGAGGAGGACCCATGGGACCCACCCTGTGCTGCCGATTTCAGGCCACTTCCAGACCCTGGCGACCCCAGGATCCAGCCAAGAATTAGGCCACGCACCCGTACAGAGCAGAAAACAGGAGCGTACCTGGTCTGGGCGTCATCCCCTCGGTCACTTCCGAGGAGGGAGTGCGGATAAGCTGGGGGAGTGCTGCCGACTGCCGGTGTCCAAGAGAGGGGTCTGCAGGTAAAGACGGAGTGAGTGTGAGGGGACCCCCACTCCCAGGTCTGTCGCAGGCCAGACTCGGGAGGACGCATGTATTGTACACCTAGTCAGTCGTGCCCACCACAGCTTCAATCCGCACAACAGCCCTGCAAGGCCTCCCTTCTGATCTTACACAATAAGGAGTTTCTTTGGGGCTGATAAAAATGTCCTAAATTTAGGTAGTGCTGATTGGACAATCCTGTGAATGTACTAAAACCCATTGAATCAGACACTTCAAAAGAGTGAATTTTATCACAATAAAGCCAGTTACAAAAGAAAGAAAGAAGGAAGAAGATAAGAAGCCTGCTGCTGAGGAGGCAAACTATGCACAAGATCCAAACAGCCAGGGTGGCCTCTGGCTCGCAGCATTCATAGTGACAATAGCAATGACAGTTGCTCAGATCTGCGGGGTGCTTCATTCTGTGCCAGGGGCTCTCCGAGGTCCTTTATACGCACCCTCATTCAGCCCTCAAAGCCATCCTGTGAGGCGGGTCATCGGGTCATTGGTACCATTTTGTTAAATATATTTTCCCGATGAAAAGGAGACTCGTTTCTAGCAAGTGGTAAAATCTGATTCCAAAGCCCCTGCTTTCAACCACTTCATTGCCCAATAACCAATTCCTGTTGCTAATTGGGAATGCCCGGAGGCTGGATGGGGCCTGGTCCATTCTCTAAAGAGCTCTCAGAATTAAGATAAGCTTTGCTCCAAAACTCAGTTACCCTCCGACTAGAAGTGCTTCCTTAGGTCTATCTTCAGTGTCTCCTGCTGCCAAAGCAAACCCATTTCCCATCCCGTGCAGACCAAGGGCCAGCAGGGAGGACTGCCACGCACCATAGAAGCAGATGAAGGGTTGCAGGGAAGAGCAGACCACTGAATAAACTCTGGGGGTGTAGCGTACGTAGGTGCGGAGCCCCGCACACAGTCCTGCCCCAAACTTGGGCACCTGCAGCCAGGCGGGGATGCTGGCACCCAAGTCGCTGGACCAGCTTAGAGACCCAGAGGCCGCGTTGAAGTAGAGGCCAATCCAGGCCTCGGTGTCACTGGTGATGGACTTCAGGGCCTCCACGCCTGCCTCGTCAGTCACCATCTGCAGGTCAGCCAGGTCTGTGTGGTGGGTACGGCAGTACAGCAGGGCTGACAGCCATGTCATTCCTTGGTTAAATCGTTTGAAGGTCAGTCTGCCAATCTGGACCACAGCTGGGGGAAAAGAACAGAAAGACCGAACACCTGTGATTCTAAACAAGGGAAGTTTGGAAAGGGCATGGTCTGGCACCACCCGAGGGATTGATTCCGGACGGAGACCTGAGAAAGGAAACACCTCTGTTTGCGGAATTGGGAGTCACATCCTCAGATTCAAATGGGGCCCCTAACTCTGACACATACCTGTGCACGGAAGCCCATCAAGATTTGCCTGGCATTTCCCTCACTTCCCCTGTCTGAACTGATTTTTAATGCACATAATACTCACCAGTCCTGAGCTTCGCAGGTGGATACATCCTCTTTTAAAAACCTCACTGTAACCCTGAGAAGTAGGTGTTACTAACTCCATTTTATAGAGGAGAAAAGAAAGGCTTAGGGAGATGATGACCTGCCCAAACTCATGCCATATTGCCTGGCAAGACAAGGGGCACACGCAGGTGTGCCCACCTTGGAAAACTGTCATTTTCACTCCACAACGCCATACTCCATAACAGGCAGAAAACCAACTCCACAAGACAGGTTGATGGAGGAGTGTGCTAGTATTTCCTTTGTCACAGAATCTCTCTACACCAGACATGAAGGGGTGACATTTTTTTAATACCAGGGCAGTGATATCCAGAGGGAAATCCCCCACCCCCACGAGAGGGATAGGCCTGGGCTGTGAGGAGGTGCCTCCTGCACCTCACTCCCGAGCCATGGAGGTGGGGGCATCTGAAGAGCTGGGGTGCAGCCTGGGCTCTGCCACTGTTTGGTTGGGGCCCTTGGCCAAGTCACCTCCCCCACTGGATCCGTCTCCCCAGGGGTGTCAGCCTGGGGGCAGCAAAGCCAGGGATCCCTGAGCCAGGGGGAGGGGTGGGGGGACCCAGGTGCGGCGACCCTGCCAGCTGGTTTCAGTGGGTCCGTCAAGCAGAAGGCAGGCCCCTGGGTCTGCACCTGGCTGTGGAGTGGTGGTCAGGCTGAGAACGGGCTCCTCGAGGTTGTAGTGTCTCTCCAGAGGATCTGGAAGACAGAAACAGACCTAAAGTTACGGGGCAGGCGTGGGCTGCCGGGGATCCTCTGCAGGCACCAGGAGCTGCCACGCTGAACTTGGGAGAAGCCTAACTCAAGTTAGACAGACTCCTTTGTTCCTATTGACATTCATTCTATAAAAGTATTGAGCTGCTGTGTGGCAGATGGTATTCTAGGCCCTGGAAATATAGTGGAAATAAGATAAGCAGGATCTTTGCTCTCAAAGAGAATAGGAGAAGGAACCCGCCTTGGGGCAAAGGCCAGGTCCTTGGGTGGGAAGGGGCCACATGGGTTTGAATGTGTGTAAGCAAAATGTCTGATTTACATGTTTAAGAGTTCCTTGTATAGGGAGCCCACTGTAGGTGGGGCAGACCCCAGGAGGAGGGGGTGTGCTAGTGGGTGGGCCCGCAGAGAGAGGAGAAGTGGGTGGAGTCAGGACTTGTCTAGGTGGCGCCCTGGACACCAGACTTAGTATTAGAAAGCACCTCATACACACTTCCTTGGTGGGGCTCCCATCCCAGCACACCACTCCCACTGCATCCGGAATCCTGGGTCACACCTGGGCCACTGCGGGCTACATTTCAAGGCTCTCTGACAAACATGGTGGAGAATTGGGGATTCATCAGGTCGGTCCTCTGGGCCCCTATTTGAGGGGTCGGGGTGGTATTGAGTTGGGCAGGCCTTGACTGACTGAGAGAAAAGCAGAAACTGGCGTTGTTACCAGGAAAGTGCTCTCTGGTCTCTAACCATGCCCATGTGATCTCAGACAGAGGTCAGTGGAATGGGCCACCCGGGCAGAGGGGCCAGCGCAGGGCAAGGATGGCCAGTACCAGGTGCATTGAGCACGATGGGGGACTTCCTGCAGAGACGCCCCAAGGAGCTGGCCGCACCCACCCTCTTCCCAGAAGCAGGAAGCCCCCCAGAGAGTGGCTGGCCTACACTACTCCCCACCCTCCCCTCCCTCCTCCCCCCTCCGCCTCCCTCTCCCCCTCCTCCCCACCCTCCCCCAGGAGACAGAACCACCCTGTGCTTTAAGAAAAGAGGAGAGACCGAATTCTGCTAGTTTCTGCACAGAGGCAAATGAATCCCCAACCTGCCTGCCTTCTTCCTCTCTTTCTTTTTTCTCTTCTCCTAAATCTTTAATTGGCAGAAGGAGGGGACAAAGTGGAACATTCCAGATTTTAGTTTTTCTCTACCCTGATTTATACCCATTTCACTGACGGACTCTTGGAAATGAGGGACAGAAGAGAGAAATTAAGGCTGAGGAATGTAGCCAGCGGGGCTAAGGTAATAGTTAATTGGAAAGACCTGAGCTCTCTCGCTTTCATTTGCTCGCGAAAAGCGGCCCTGGGAGGAAGACTGTGTCCAGACTGTGGCTGTGAACACACCGTGGTAGCAGATGAAGGGCTTCTGAGCTGTGCACGAGGCGGCCCCCAGGCTGGGGATAATGGACACGGAGTACAGCGTGGCACAGATGCCCTCCTTGAAGACGGGCAGCGGGCTCCACATCGGAGTGGTGAAGGTGGAGCCGCTGGACCAGCTCAGGCCGCCGATGCGCACGTTGTAGAAGAGGCCGATCCACGCCTGAGTGCCGCTGGTGAGGCTGTAGAGGGTCATCACGCTGCTCACGCTGTTCATGCTCTGCAGGTCGGCCAGGTCCGTGTGGTGCCCCCGGCAGTACCGCAGGGCGTCCATCCAGCTCAGCTTCTCCTCCACCCTCGAGAATGTCTTGCCATCGCTCACCAGCTCCTGGGCTGGGGCAGGAGAGGCTGTCACCATATGGCCATCTCCACCCCCACCCCACTCCCCCGCGAGTTCTCAAAGCCAGCCTCTTCTCTTCCACTCTGTCCCTTGCTGCTGGCCCTCCCGTTGCCCATAGCTCTGCCTCTCAGCCTTTGCACGAGCTGCTCTCTCTCGTCCCCAGAAGAACTGGCCACCTCTGTGCGCTCCCTCAATCCCCTCACCTCCCCCTTCCCTTTGCCCAGCTAGTGACTCAACCCTGTGCCCCATTCTGGGTCGGTGCCCTGCCTGTGGGCTGCGGTGCACCTTGTCAGTGCTTACCAATAGTAGATAGTGTTTACCGAGCACTCATGATTTCCAGCAACCCCCTAGGACAGGTGTCCCTGTGCTATTTGACCACTGAGGAAACCAAGTCCAGAGAGTTGAGTGACTTGGCCACCCACCCAGTGGGAAGGGGTAGAGCCAGGACCCAAGGGCCGTGGGTGGGGTTTCCAGGTCCAGGCCCTTAGTTATCCCATGTACCGCCCTGACGTAGGTGTCAGGGGCTCGGAATAGGGGCTGCGCATAGAATCACCTGGGGAGCCTTTCAAATACACGAATGCTCAGGCCCACCCTACAGCAAGGATCGGAATGTGCCGGGACCAGCATCAGAATTTTTTAAAAGCCCCCGGGGAAAGGACCTTTTTGCTTGTCTGTCTCCTCCACCAGGTCCAGGCACCTTGGGAGCAATGAAAAAGCCATATTCATCATGCTCTCAGCAGCCAGCACATCAGAACGGCTCCATGTGTTGAAAATGAATGAATGAACTAATGAGCAAATTACACTTCTCCTGGGAACCAGCCTCAAGACCTCTGTGTTCGCTTCCTTGCTTCCTGACTCCATACCCTTGCAACTCTGCCCAGGTCCCAGCAACTCTGCCCAGGTCCCTCGGTGCAGAGGGGTCAAGAGGGATGAAGGGCCTGGGGCCAGGATCTTGGGGGGTCCTAGGCCTTAAGGAACCAGCCTCAAGCCAGATGCCGTAGGAGAGGAAGATAAGACAGAAGAACTGGCACACAGAGTGCCCAGCCTGTGCCCTGTGTGGGGGGCACGGGGAAAGGACCAGGAAGGCACTTGCCAAAAGGAACGAAGCTGCTCACACCCACCAGAGTTCCAGAAGCCACCTGTCGCTGAGAAGAATTGGAGAAGCGCTGTGTCAGAGGAAAGAAAGAAGTTATTCTTTCATATGATGTGTGAATCACTTGGAATCCTCACCAGAGGATAGTTTTTCCATTGATTTTTTTTTTTTTTTTTTTTAGAGTGGATGGAGAAATCGGGGGGCGGGGGAGAAACATCGATGTGAGAGACACATTGATTGGTTGCTTCCCACAGGTGCCGAGGGTAGAATCAGCAACCCAGGTAGTTCCCTTTACCAGAAATTGAACCATGACCCTTTGGGCTGACACTCTAACCACTGAGCACACCAGCCAGGGACACTTTGCCATGTTTTATCCTAATCTGTTTAATTTTTTCAAATCACTGCCGGTGGCCCACCAAATTGATTTTAGGCTCTAATGAAAAACCCCGCTGCCCCGCTGATCTCCTGGCTTCATGCAGTGTCCTGGGGCCTCCCAGGTTCTGCCTCCCACCACTGAACTCCTGCATGTGTCCTTCCGGCTGTCATTCTGTCCACACACACAGATTCACCTTCCGTCTGCTCCGTCCTGGTGCCCCCAGCTCATTACATGGCTCCCTCCCTCCCTCCAGGGTCTCCAGCCCCAGCCCAGGAGTCACGGCTGGTCCCTCTCTTTCTCCCATTCCTGGCATCCAGTCTCACAGCAAATCCCGTCAGCTCTACCCAATGTGTATCTTGAGCCTTCATGAACTTTCCATTTCTTTCCATGCCCACTGCCACCCTGGCCCAAGTCACTGGCCTCTCACTGGGACTCAGCACTGGCCCCAGGGGGTCTCGCTGCTGCCCTCATGGACAGAAGGACCTTTCTAAGATATTCCTTCTTGTCACCCTGACTATTTCCTTAACTGCACTTGTCACATTCTGCAATCATTTTATTTACTGTCTTCTTGCCGAATGTCTTTAACCCCCGCTAGACCCTGAGCTCTGTGAAGCCACGCACCTATGAGGCACTTCATTACTACATGTTGGTCAGATGCCTCCGTGAGGACATGAGTGAGTGGAAGGAGATGAAGCACAGCAGGCTCTGGGTTCTGGCCCCTGGGCCTCAGAAAGGGAGGGACGGGGGAGAGGAGCCCAGCCAGGGGCAGGGGGAGAGGAGGCTGAGACCTCCGTCACCAGGCCTGACTGACAGTTGAAAAACATTGTTTTCCACTTTGTTTCCCCTTCAGCCTCAAAACCTGGGAACCTCAGAGGACAAGCACCCTTCTCTGGGACCCATGCAGGGAGCCCAGTGTGTCGGGGGGTGGGGAGGAGGAAGAGGGGTACGCGGGGTCCTTACCTGCTGCGCAGAGCAGGCTTCGTAGCCCCAGGCTCAGCATGGCTGCAGCACAAGGCAGGCTCCTCACCTCTGGCAGCGACTGCACCTGAGCCTCTGGTCTCCTCTTCCTTGCCCTCCACTCTCCTTCTACCCAAACTGCAGATTTTACTAAACAAATACTTACTCGGTGCCTACTGCCTGCCAGCCACTGTGTGAGGTGCTGGGGGAGCAGCTGGAAGAAAGCGGAGAAGATGTGTGTCCTCCTGCCAGCGGCAGGGATGGCCTCAGGGGTCAAGAAACTGATGAGTGGAGATGAGGGGAGGCCGGCTCTGGGGCGGCAGGAGTGGGCGGCAGAGGGCGGCCAGGTTAGGCCCATGGAGGAGAGAAAGGGGTGTTGGGGAGGGAGAAGGAATGGGTATGTGTGGGCCAGGCTTTGCTGGACTCTCCTCCCTCACAGCAGCCACACCAGCCACCGGGGAGGCTGGGACCCCCATGTCACAGGTGAGAAAGTTGTGGCTCAGAGAAGTGAAATAACTTGCTCAGGGCATAGTGGGAAGCAGCAGGGCAGCAGTTCAAACTCACTGGCAAGCGTAAGGTGGGGAGGCAATGGGCCCCCACAAGTCCTACCTCGGTGAGATCAGAGGCCTGCCCAGGTCCAGGCTTGGCTCCCAGTTAAGCACAGACCAGAGACCAAGGCACTTTCTCTGGGGAAGCAAGAACAGCTCAGACTCTCTCTCTTTCCTTCTCCCTCCCTCCCAGCATCCTGTTTGTGTCCAGCTTCTCTCTGTTCCCCTAAGGGCTGAGCTTTTGGAAACCACAGCCTGGAAGACTCTCTTTATCCTGCTCTCCACCCTTCACATCCTTCCCAGAGGGAAGAGCAAACAGCCCTCTGAAAGGCAGAGGCGGGAGCTGGTAATGCTTCCGCAGTCACGTCCTGCCACCGTGTTCTCTTGTGCAGCGATGGCCTCCGATGACTCGGTCCCAGGGACACAACCCCGTTTGCCTCGGCCTCTGAGGGTCACTCCCTGGGGATAGGAGGGAAGCTGGCCCTCCTGGCCTGGGAAACACCACCCCCCGCCAGGAGCACCTCTCTTGATTTAAGGGCCCTACTGGGCACCCTGGGGTTGAAATCCCAGTTCTCTTTTCTCTGGAGAGACTGTGAGCTCCCTGAGAACAGAGACTGCGCCTGACCACCCATAACAAGGGCAGCAGACCTCTCAGTAAGGCTCTGCGTTATGGTTTGTATTCGGAAGACTTGCTATTGTTATTCTCTTTGGATTCCCACTCCTACCTAGGACCCTGTCTGGCACCCAGCGCTCTTGAATGCAGGGCAGGGGAGGGGGCTGGTGATGAGGGAGGAGGACCGCCCTGCTCCCCAGGACTCGAGTTTCACTGGTGTTGTGTCAGGAAAGCCAGGCAGGGGAGGGGGAAGGGGTGAGGGAGAAGGAAAGCCAGGCAGGGGGAAGGGGTGAGGGGAGAAGGCAGGAGTGGGCTCCCTCAGTGACCCAGGAACAAACACAAGGTTTTCATGAGCTGCAGGAAACAAAGGGGTTCATGGAAACTGTAGCATCTCCACCCTCACCTCCCCCCTCACATACACAGGACATCCTTAGGTAAAAGTTTACAACGTTCACTTTCCCACAGTCTATATAGACCTTTTCTCCCGGACCCACCAGATCCCCAAAGTGGAAGCTGCACCTCCCACACTTGCTTTTTTACATCAGGCAGGTGTTCTGCAAAGTGGTGGCTGCCGCCCGTCTGGGGTCTTTGTTAGAGATGTGCACTGTGGCCTTTGCTTGGCTGTGGACATGACCTGTTGGAGTCAGTTGTGCCTCATGGGGCCATTTCTGCCTGAGGGGAAGGTTCTGTACAGCCAGCCTGTCTAACTCCCGGCACAGCTGGGGAAGCAGCGGGCTCCCGACCAGCAGGCCTGGGCTCCCCGAGGCTGCTATTTGAGGCCTCTCTTCAGGACTGCCAAGTAGAGGGGCTAGGGTTGGGGGGGGGGGTTGCAGAAGGGATGGGGTTCCTCCATCTGCATTGTGCGTGAGGTCTCCTGTGAACTTATCTTTGTTAACCCCCGTTTTATAAATGTCAGTGGGAAATGCTGACATGGGACATGGGCTGCTGTGGCTGGGACAGTCCACTCCTCTAGGGAGGAGGTTAAACGCACTGGCTGCATAGCCAGGCTGCCTGGGTTCATTTCACAGCTCCCCCACCAGGCTCTCTGACTTCAGAAAATGCCAGCTCTGAGTTAAACAGTTTCTTCATCTGTAAAATGGGAATAATGATAGTGCCTACCTCTTAGGGTAGTTGTGTGGGTTAAATCAACACATTCAAAATGCTTGGTTAAGACACTGTTTTATTACAGTGATTCCCATATTCCTGGAGGTGAACCCTTGACCTAGTTCAAACCTGCAAGCAAGACTGGCAGGGTCTCCAGGTAATCACTGAACCAGAGAATCCGGGTCCACCGGCCAGCGCCGCTCTCCAGGGTGACACAGTCCCTCCTTAGCAGTGGGACAGCCCAGTGTCTCTATGCCTGAGCCATCCCATTCTGCCACAAGGAAAGGGGCTGCGTAGCCTCGGCTAACTTGCACAACTGTCTGGTATTCACCAAGCTGCAGACAAGCTGTGGGAGGCAGCAGACTGGGGAGGCTGGGGTGGGCTTGTGCTGGGATTCACTCTCTTGAGAGCAGGTCTGAGAATGAGCCCAGAGGCGGGGTCCAGACAGAGGATAGATATGGTGGTCAAGGGTTGCTCCAGGGAATCTGGAAAAAGGGGTATTTCCTCCTGGAAGGACGGATCCGGAGGTCTGGGAAAACAGGCATCCCCTGCTTTGCTTTCTTGTGATTCATAAATGTTGTTTTTTTTACAGTTTGAAGGCAAGACTCTCCCCCAGCAAAAGGATTACAGCTTGCTTTAGTGCCGTGTTCTGGAAGCTGAGGGAGACAGAGGGATGGAAATGAGCTATGCTCCAGGGATGATGTGATGGATCGAGGATGAGGGAGAGACAGGTAATGTGATAGTTAATTTTACGTATCAACTTGACTAAGCCACAAGGTGCCCAGGTAGTTGGTCAAACATGATGCTGTGTGTGTGTGTGTGTGTGTGTGTGTGTGTGTGTGTGTGTGTGTGGTTCTGTGAGAGGCACAGTTGAGTCGGTGGACAGAGCAGAGCAGAGTGCCCTTCCGATGCAGGCTGGCCCCCTCCAGTCGTGAGGAATGGGTAGAATTAAAGGTCAAATAGAAAGAGTCCTTTCTCTCTGTGGACTGTTTGGAGCTGGGACAGGGTGTACTTGGACTGGAACTTACCCCACTGTCTCTCCTGGGTCCCCGGACCGCAGAGAGCAGATTGTGGGACCCCATAATCCCGTGAGCCAATCCCTTAAAATAGATAGGTAGACAGGTAGGTCTCCTGTTCATTGTTTCTCTGAAGAACCAAGTGGAAGGCAAAAGAGAAGGCCTGTAGAGGGCACTTGGGTCTGGAAGGAGGCCCGCTGAGGTTCCCAGTGGGGTCAGCGAGACGAATCTGACGGACCCCAGGCCAGCACTGCATCTCCTTCCTGCGGACTCCGGGGCTTCCATGTTTCCAGTTCTCTGAGAGCTGAGGGAGGTCCATGTACAAACCCCAGTGGTGGATGCAGTTATGAATATCCCATGATAGGCACACCTCGGAGATAATGCGGGTTTTGATCATCCAGACCATTGCAGTAAAGTGAGTCGTAATCTTTTTTTGTGGGAGGAGGGTTTTGCCTTCAATCTAAAAAATAACAACATCTGTGAAGCGCTATAAAGCAAGGTCTACCCATATTTCCCGAGGACCTCTGAGGACAGGAATGTGTTACCTGCAGACCCCCTCTGACGTGGTGGATTGTCAGCTTGGCACACACACAGCTCAGAGGACACCTTGCTCTGCGCTGCTAGAGGAAGTGCAGGTGTAAGCCCAGTCCAGACTGCCGTGGAGTGTGACAAGGCCAGGTGGAGGTGAACGTGGCCAGGGGGAGCAGGGAAAGCTGCTTTGTATGCAGCACTCCTGCTGGAGCCGGTAGGAGCCATGCTGAGGACAGTCCCTTTCATCTGTGGAGACAGGGCCCAGCGTGGAGGGGGTGGTCCCACTGACGAGTGAGGCAGCCTCTCACCTCCATCATCTTCTGAGGGCCAGGCAGGTGTTGGTGCTGGGCAAGCCTGGCATGTGGGGGGTAGCAGAGCCCTGCCTGGCTCCTGTGCTGGGGTTTAGGGAAGCACCTGCATCTAGAGGAACTAGGGTACGGGGAAGCTCTCAAGGCCAGGCATGGGGTCCAGCAGAACACGGCAGAGAGCCAGCTCCAAGAACTGGGCCATGCCCCTCCCCTGGGCTCCCTCACCATGTTGTAAGTGCCACCCTATTGTCACCTCTGTCAGTGATGAGTTCTAGGGGCCAGGGCCATGCAGAGTGCTTGGCACATAGCAAGTGTCCTGAACCAATAGGGGACTCGCTGTGCAGTCCCTGCACAGGGAACCTGGGCTCCTTGCTGAGAAGTGGCCTGGCCCTGAGCCTGGACCAGGGAAGCCTGGCAGGAGGTGTGGGGCTGAGGGCGGGGCACGCCTCAGCAGTCACAGTTCTCTGGATGGCTTATACTGTCACAGTTTTTAGAGGGGTGAGGACACAATGGAATCCCTTTTTTTAAATCAAGAATTAGGTAAAAATAGCCCTGCCAGTGTAGCTCAGTGGTTGAGCATTGACCTATGAACCAGAAGGTCACAGTTTGATTCCTGGTCAGGGCACATGCCCTGGTTGCAGGCTCGATCCTCAGTAGGGACATGCAGGAGGCCGCTGATCAGTGATTCTCATCATTGATATCTCTCTCTCTCTCTCTCTCTCTCTCTCTCTCTCCCCCTTCAATCAATAAAATAAGTTTTTTAAAAACTTACAAAAAATAAAGTAACACTTTAGGGGGCTCAGCAAATGTGTGGCTTACTTCAGTGTTTGATTCAATGCAAGTAGTCTTCCCCAGGGAGCCACTTTCACAGAAGTTTTGCCACACAGAGGCATGATGTCATGTATGCCTCCCTCTTCAGCTTCAAGCTGGAGCCCAGGGCCCCAGAGGTTCCTTTGTCACGTGGTCTGGTGCCTGCAGGAGGTGACCCTCCGTGTAGTTTTCAATCTACAAATAACTTCTGACTCCCCAAAACGTAACTGCTAATAGCTTGCTGTTAATAGGAAGCCTCACCATTAACATATACTGTATTTTATATGTTACTAGAGACCCAGTGCATGAAATTCGTGCACAGGAGGGGAGGGAGGGTCCCCTCAGCCCAGCCTGCACCCTCTCCAATCCGGGACCTCTCAGGGGATGTCTGACTGCCAGTTGAGGCCTGATCTCCAGCAGTCAGACATCCCTCTCACAATCCTGGACTGCTGGCTCCTAACCACTCACCTTCCTGCCTGCCTGATTGCCCCTAACTGCCCCTCCTGCCAGCCTGATCACCCCTAACTGCCTCTGCCTGCCACCCTGATCGCCCCTCACTGCCACCCCTGCCAGCCTGATTGCCCCACGCAGCCTGTTCAGTTGTCCGTTCGGTTACGACAGTTGCTTAGCCTTTTATATAGATAGATATGTATTATATACTGTACTCTTATAATAAGGCTAGACAAAAGAAAGTGTTATTAAGAAAATCGTAAGGAAAACATTTACAATACTGTACGTATTTATTGAAAAAATGTGCATATAAGTGACCCATGCAGTTCAAACCGGTGTTGTTCCGGGTCAACTATAATCCCTCAACAAGAGCCATCCAAAGAGGATGCACCCAGTTTCAGTGCTTCTGTGCTAAATGGGGATTTGGAGGTGTCTGATGTAGAGGGAAGGCTGCTGGGCACTAGGATGGCAGCTGTAGAGAGCCTGCAAGCCCAGAGGCCAAAAGAGCCAGGAGGATAGCTGCCCTCCTCTATTTGGACTCCACCCAAAGAGGCAAAAGGACACGGCCAAGCCAGGTGGCCCAGGGGCCATATTTGGCAGGAGCAGGGAGCCTCCGATTATTGGTGGCTCTTTATCTCCCACGCAGGCTGCTCTGTAACTTTATCTCCCAGGCAGGCTGCTCTGTAACTGCCGGCTGTGGGCAGAGGAGCAAGTCCCTCTCGCTGGGTCCTGTGAGGCTCTGGCAAACACGCCCCTGTCGTGTGAACGCACAGGAGGAAAAAGCCGGCAATCCTCACACAATGCCTTCGCTCTGACTTTTCACTTACCGTGAGATATATCAAATTAGCTGGAGATTTACATTCATCTGTTCAGAATATTGTGTTTTGTTCCTGAAATAGAGGTCCTAGAAGTTCCCATGGTAGAAACTGGATCATTGTTCCATAGAAACAGTGTAATAGGATTATGATTCTTGCCAAAGTCGGGCACACTATTTATAGAGATGATCAGAAATTGCATAGTAACCAACGTGTCAATGAGCACAGGCGACCGTCCTGATGTGATAAAGCTTTATGAGGCCTCTGTAAATCAGTCAAGTAGGATCATGCAGTAGCCAATCACATTAACTCTCTGAAAGCTGTATGCAAGAGGTTCTGGGGTAGGAACCAGCGAGCCCCTCTGGCTGAGGGCTGTGCCCGACTGCGGGGGATGTTCCCAGGGTGTTGTGAGAGCCAGTCACCTGGTTCAGGTCCATCCGAGGTGGCCTGGAGACCACAGCCGTCGCGACCCTGGGCACCTTGATGGAACATTCTGCCCCAGTCCAAGGCCTTTAGCACGCTGGGTCACCCAGTGGTCAAATAGACCTACAGCATGAATGACAGTCATGTTCTCTGGGCTACCTGTGGCTGAGCCTGGGCTTCGTCGTAGCCCAGATCCTGCGATTCTGTCCCCCTGCAATCACAGGAGACCAAACCCAGAGGCCTAAGGCCAGTTTTAAATCCCCTCTTCCCACCAGCCTTTCCGCACAACACTGTCTTCAAGAAGCTGAGAAACCCTCGTAAAGGAAATCCAAATGGCGTCGTTGGGAAGAGAGACGTGTGGCTGCCTCTGTGTCTCTGTTGTGAATGCTCCTTTTCCAGCAAACTCCAGTGAAACCTGGGTGGGCGCCTGCTCCTGGCCCGATACCAGTGGGTGTTGCCAGGAAGAGCGGAGCTGGCATTCCTCAGGAGGAACTGCCCACAGCCTGCAGGGAACCGTCATGCTGCAGCAACGCCCAATGTCGCGGTGTCGCCCTCGTGCTTCGTGCAGTGGCAACATCTTAAGGAGAAGGAAACAACCTGAGACTCCTCGACTGGGGTTTGTCAAGTGGATTTCCCGAGCCCTTCCAGAGCGCATCAATGACGACAGTGAGGTACTGGGAGCCTGATAGTGAGCACTGTGAGAAGGCGCAAGCCTGGAGCTGTGGGTCTTGTTAAATGTGTGTCCAAACCATGATGATTTTACATGTGTAATGTATAGAGCAGTTTCACAAGGAGACCTTGATTTCTTTGAAGACCCAGTTTCCCGATGTGTAGGCCATGGCCTCGTGGGATCTGCTTGGCTGGAAGGAGGCTCTTGGAACAGCAGTTCAGCCCAGCCAAGCAAAGGCAGGGAGATCTGCATCCACAGCGCGGAGGAGATGGTGCCCACATCCGGGAACTTCAGATGCAGCCAGTCAGTTTCTGGAATGTCATGCTCAGGCCTTGGGGTTTTTAGAAAGCTGCGAGAGGGTGAGGGGGGCTGGGAAGCTCCCCACCACTCCCTCCCTCCCCACACTGAGCAGAGTGACAGTCATATTCTCCTTTGGTTGTGACAGAGTAAGCAAGGGCTGTCACCAGGTTGGGGGCTGTGAAATAACCCCCAGGAAATGCATCAGCAAGGCCGCAGGTGGCTCCCCAGGAAGTCCCAGTGCTCGCAGCCTCTGGAAGGACAGGCGCAGACAGGGCTGGAATGGAGGGAGGTGTGAGGAGTCATTGCGAGGTGTGTTGTGGCACGGACTTCACATGCAGTTTGCGTTGGTTCCTGTACCCCTGTGCTGTCTGTCCTCTATTCCCAAACTGGCCTTTTCGGAAGCAACTAGTATTCTTTAGAATCTGTCCCTCCCTCCCCCGAGGCTTCTCACCTTTAGCATTATCCACGGATGACTTCTTGCCACAACCCTCTTCCAGGATGATGGAAGAAGCAGGGGCAGAGACTGGTGGTGGGGAGAGGGGACAGGGCCAGCCATGCAGTCAGACAGGGAGTCAGAACTCATCCTGCCGAGTCTGAAGCCACCCCCTCCCCGGTCCCCCCCTACAGGACAGAAAAACCCAGGTTAGCACGGTACCTGCACCTTGGACCAGAGAGACTTCTCAACCCAAGACGGCTTCCAGTCCGAGGGAGGGTCCATCCATGTCAGGAGAGCGTGGCAGAGGGAACTGCGTGGGCTCTGGAAGCCGGTGTGCGGGCAGACACCTCCTCTGGTCCACTCAGCAGGGAGACGAGCCGACTGGGCGGAGCCAGCAGTCCTTGCTTCTCCTGAGGTGCGCCTTGTGCTTCGGCCAGAACAGGCCCGGTCCCTCCGGGTGGACTTTGCAGGACACCTTCCCCCACGCAGCAGTCGGACCTGAGTCCCTCATCTCAGCGGCCAAGGCGCCCCAGGCTCAAAGCTGCGCTGACACTCAAGGATGGCATGGGGGTCCTGGGCATTGTGACCTCAGCTGCTCCACACACACAGGTGGTCACCTGTCCTCCCCTGGCCTGTAATCTGCATAGGACAGTGGCCTGGTCACAGGGCCCGTCGTGGGGAGGTTGGGAAAAGAACACTCTGGCCTCCTCCATCATGTCGGCCAAGAGGGCAGAACTGAAGAAAGCAAACCTGGTAAAGGAGAAAGGGCTGGAGCCTGGGGCCTCTGGGCCCCCGTGAATGGAGGTGGGGTGGGGCGGGTGCAGAGACCCCTGATGGAAGCTGGGCTTCTCTTTCTCCGTCTGAGCAGGAAGTGACCACTTAGCCCAGAAGGAGGGTGGGACTGATAACTGGCCTCGGTCTGGGAAGGAAAGCAGCCTCGGCTGGCTCCCTCGGGGACAAGGACACATAGTCCCGAACCCCACCCCTACTATCCCGGGGGCGGGACCCCACCCAGGCCTGCGCCAGGCCCGCATCTAACGGGCATGTCTAAGGTGTACAATAACTTTATTATATAAAATAATTATCTTCCTCACTTCACAGATGAGGAAATGGAGGCCAGAAAGACTAAATAACTTGCCCACGTTGGCATGGCCAGTAGGGAGGACGGCTGAGATTAGAACCTGAGTCTGCGCTCCTGAAATAGTACTTATGTGTCTTCCTAAAGTTCCCATAAAATTCCTCTCCGCCCAGGCACCCCCAGCAGGGAGAGAGCTGCCTGCTGAGCGGGCAGGCGATGCTCATGAGAGATGTGTAACAGCAGGACAAAATTGGAGTCGTCCTGAATCGGGGGCTGGGGGACATGTGGGCCTGGGCTCAAGCACAGTTGGACAGGCAGGGCCGGTGAGGGTCCTCCTGTCAGCCGGCGGGTAGCCACCCTGGTCCTGATGCCTGTATCCCAACTCCCTCTCTCCGCAGAGCAAGAACTACAAGGCAATTTGCCTGGAATTGAAGCCAGAGCCGATCAAAGTAAGAAGGTCTTTTGAGCCCATGCCAGCACCCAGGCCTGAGAGCGTGGGAGCTGACCTGGAGTCAGGGGTCATTCGCTTTGCTGTGGCCAAGTTCTGTCCCAGGTGCTGGGGGTACACTGAGAGACAGACAAGCTCTCTGCTCTCATAGAACGTCACAGTAGTAACTAATCAGATAAATGCACAAATCAGGAAAAAAAATCAGTAGTGTTAGTGCTGTGTAGAGAATTAAAACAGAGAGATCTGACGGGGAGGCTGCTGTAAATCAGGGGTCAGGATAGCCCTCTCTTTGAGCTGAGAGCTGAAGAATGAGACACCGGCCACTCAAAGACTAAGGAAGAGCACTGTAGGTCGAGGAAGCAGCTGTGCAAAGGTCCTGAGGCAGGAGTGAGCCTGGCTGTTCAGGGACAGAGCTGAGGCCCAGGAAGGGAGTGGAATGAGAGGAGCTCAGAGAGAATTGAAGGATGGAGGAAACTGCTGCACAGGTGGGGCCACCAGCTCCCCTCTGTCTACCCTGGCTGGGAGGGAGGAACAAAAACTCGGGGTGATCTCTCCTGCCTTATCTACCCCACACCTGCAATTTCCAATACCCTGTGTTTCTGGTTTTAATCAACAGACATATGAATGCAAAGGAATTAAACCAGAAGGGCCATTTACCAAAATGGGAGGGACGAGGGAGCTAAAGGTAGGTGTTTAAACCCAGGCTGCTAGGGTGGGGTCAGCCCAGTGAAGGGCTGAGCAGCTAAACAACTTCCATGGGGGATAAACTGTGACTCCATTCTCTTTAGTTATTTTGGTTTGTTTCCTTTAACTCTTAATTGTGAAACTAGAGGCCCAGTGCACGAATCTGTGCACCAGTGGGGTCCCTCGGCCTGGCCTGCGAGATTGGGCCGAAACCGGCTCTCAGACATCCCCTGAAGGGTCCCAGATTGCGAGAGGGCACAGGCCAGGCCAAGGGACCCCATGCAGGAGGTTGGCCAGCTAGGAGGGAGGCACTGTGGAAGGGCTCCAGGGCGTGTCTGGCCCATCTTGCTCAGTCCCAATTGGTTGGACCCCAGAAGTAAGCCAACCTACCAGTCAGAGCGTCTGCTCCCTGGTGGCCAGTGCACATCATAGAGAGCAGTTGAGCGGCCTTAGCATATCATTAGCATATTATGCTTTGATTGGCTGAATGGACAACCAGACGACCGGATACTTAGCATATTAGGCTTTTATTATATAGGATAATTTCAGACTTACAGGAAAGTTTCAAAAAATGACACAATGAATTCTAGTATACTCTTTGCCCAGATTTCCCAAATGTTGGCATTTAATCATGGTCCTTTCCCTCTATCTCATATATGTATATATTCACACACACACACACACACACACACACACACACATAAATATATATTTTTTCTGAACCATTTGGGAGCATGTTTCTCTCAAATTTCGGTGTCAATTTCCTAAAAACAAGAACACTCTCTTATATGGCCAGTAATATCAAATATCAAAATCAGGAAATGATTTTGACTCAGTATTCATCTACAGCCTTTATTCTAATTTCAACAAAGATCTCACTGATGTCTTTCATAACAAGAGAAAAAACAACAGCCTTTTGGTCTGGGACCCAATCCTGGATCACACGTTGCATCCAGGCTCTGTGTCCCTTAGCCTCCTGTCACCTGGAATGGTTCTTCAACCTTTATCTTGGACACTGACATATTTTAGAATCAGAGACCATTCATTTTGTAGGATGAGCCTTATTTGGGGTTGTTTGTATATTTTTGGCGGTCATATCCCAGAAGTGTCGAATGCACATGATGTTTGGATGTTCCACTCTCCTGTTTTCTTTTTCTTTTTTAAAACTTATTTTTACTGATTTCAGAGAGGAAGGGAGAAAGGGAGGGAGAGAGGAGAGAGAGAGAGAGAGAGAGAGAGAGAGAGAGAGAGAGAGAGAGAGAGAGAGAGAGAGAAGAGAAGAGAAGAGAAGAGAAGAGAAGAGAAGAGAAGAGAAGAGAAGAGAAGAGAAGAGAAGAGAAGAGAAGAGAAGAGAAGAGAAGAGAAGACTGAGAAACATCAATGATGAGAGAATCATTGATTGGTTGCCTCCTGCATGTCCCCTACTGGCGTTCAAGTCCACAACTCCAGGCATGTGCCCTGACCTGGAATCGAACCGTGACCTTCTGTTTCATAGGTTGATGCTCAACCACTGAGCCACGCTGGCTGGACTCTTCTATTTTCTTAGTAGCCTCCTTTCTGTCCTCCCTGATGGGAAATCTCTCCTTCCTTATCCACACCCCTGGATCTTTTCTTCCCTCCTTTGACACTTTCCCTTCCATCCAAGACATTTCTTTACTCTTCCTCTTCCCAATTTTATTTCCTCAGAATGATCTCAGGGAGGTGAGGGAAGAGCTCAAGGAAAAGATGGAGGAGATAAAACAGGTGAGGGAAGAGCTCAAGGAAAAGATGGAGGATGGGACTTTCCAGAACTTGAAGGTGAAGGGTAGCTTCCAGGAAAGTGCAGTGCCTGACTTTGAACAGGGACGGAAATCACATGGAGAAAGCACTCCAATGAACTCAGCCCAAATCCCTAGAGCATTTCAGTGTCGGGCAGCTTAGGATATCTACTAGTATTTGATGCTTCAACCCAATGATTGAGTGATAAGGACTCCTAAGGTGTCTTAGGGATAAGGTTGGGGAGATGAAACTTTAGTGACAGAGAGGGGCAGTCAGGGACCAGTTCAGTTTTTCTTACTCACCTCCCCTTAGCAAGCTGCGGAGCAAGCCCTCTCCTCTCGTTTCCTTGATGGGCCCACCTAGAGCATCCTTACGAAGAAGGGGAATGCTCACGCGAGAAGCTGTCACTGAAGCTATGGTCTGAGCTCCACATGGAAGCCTGGATCTAAGTTGTGCGAAGGCTGCTGGTGGTGCTAACTAGATACTAACTGCACCCTAGTCCCTTCCCCGACCCCTTGAGAAGAAAGTGGCTTTGATGGGCCATGATTAGTTCATTCCAGCAGAGCAGCTGCTGCCCTTTGCTTAAAATGACTCCACAGTCAGTAATATAGGCTCTGCGCCTTTCTTCCTTGTTAGATAAAATGTGTAATGGACAAGGATTTCGATAAACTCCAGGAATTTGTGGAGATTATGAAGGTAAGCATTTACATGGGCCAGTACCATCCTAGGATTTGTGGAAGGCGATACCAGGCCCTGCCCCAAATTCTGTTGCAAGGAAGAATGTACAGGTGAGTAACAAGCTAAATGATAACTGTATGTCACTTTATTAAGAGTTTAGGACGTGAGTAATGAAGGTGGGCTGGAGTAACCAGAAAAGTCCTTACAGAAAAAGTGAGTCTTGCCGAAACCGGTTTGGCTCAGTGGATAGAGCGTCGGCTTTCGGACTGAAAGGTCCCAGGTTCGATTCCAGTCAAGGGCATGTACCTTGGTTGCGGGCACATCCCCAGTAGGGGTTGTGCAAGAGGCAGCTGATCGGTGTTTCTCTATCATCGATGTTTCTCTCTATCCCTCTCTCTTCCTCTCTGTAAAAAAATCAATAAAATATATATTAAAAAAAAAAAAGTGAGTCTTCAGGTGAGCCTTGAAGGCTGCATTGAAGGCTTAATGCAAATCTAACCAAAAGCCCAATAAGATTACTTTTGAACTCAACAGTCACTAAGAGGATCATCTAGATCAGTGGTCCTCAACCTTTCTAATGCCTCGACCCTTTAATACAGTTCCTCATGTTGTGGTGACCCCAACCATAAAATTATTTTCGTTGCTACTTCATAACTGTAATTTTGCTACTGTGAATGAATCGTAATGTAAATATCTGTGTTTTCCGATGGTCTTAGGCGACCCTGCTAGTGGTTCTCAATCTGCGGGTCAAGACCCACAGGTTGAGAACCACTGCTGTAGAGCCTAAGACCATTGGAAAACACAGATACTAGATACTAGAACCGTGGTTCTCAGACTTTGGTGTGTTGCAGAATCACCGGCACAAGTAAACACAGCAGAGCCCGAGTCCTATTTCGATGGGACCTGCAACTACCCCTACTGGATATTAAAATTCATAATAAAGCCACAATAATCAAATTAAGGTGGAACAGCCCCAGGATAACCAGCACAGAGAACCCTGTAAGAGCCTCTCTGCCTGGGTACAATGAGGATACTTGTGAGGATTCCTAAAACTCAAATCCTCAGGCCTAGGTCCAGATTAACAGGCTGGGGCAGAGTTGTGATACTCGCCCCGAATGAGAACCCGGTCCTCAGCACTTCTGCAGTAGCTACTCACCTGGCTGCACTCACCTGAACTTGGCTCTCACCTGCCCCCTCATACTCAGGCTGCACCCCATAACAATTGCATCAGAACCTCTTGGGATGAGGTCCAGGGTCAGTAGTTTTTAAAGCTCCCATGTGATTCCGTTGTACACTCAAGTTTGGGAAACTTCCTCCCAACTCTATAAAATTTAAAATACAATGAAGATTTTTTTTTAAAGGTCAGCGAGAAGGAAAGGATTGTGTAATATTAACATTGCTTGACTATATGAAGAAAAGACTTAATTCACTTAACTCTGTAAACTGAAATAGTCTACAACGTGAATTTAAATATTAAAAAACAATAAGGAGAAAGTGTGTATAAGTATTTAACCAGATGTTCCAAGCATAAATACAATGGAATAAATCACAAAAGAAATATTGATATATTTAACAATATTTTTTAATATATTTTATTGATCTTTTACAGAGAGGAAGGGAGAGAGATAGAGAGTTAGAAACATCGATGAGAGAGAAACGTTGATCAGCTGCCTCCTGCACACCTCCCACTGGGGATGTGCCCGCAACCAAGGCACATGCCCCTTGACCGGAATCGAACCTGGGACCCTTCAGTCCGCAGGCCTACGCTCTATCCACTGAGCCAAACCGGTTTCGGCTATATTTAACAATATTAAAAAAATTTGAAATTATCACAGGAAAGCACCATAAACAATTAAAAAGCAAACAACAGTTTTGGAGAGACAATTTTTTTTCCACAAATATGATAGGCAGAGACAACAGGTTTTTTTTATCTGCAATATATAAAGTTTACACAAATCAATAAGAACCAAATAGAAAAATGGGAAAAGGGCAGGAATAGATAGTCCACAGAAGGGAATATAACTAAAAAGCAATAAACATTAAAAGAGTTTACCTCGTGGGTGATCAAATAAATGCAAATGAAAACAATGATTAGATTGTCACATTCAAACAAGCAAAGTTTTAATTTATGATAATTATAGAATAAGATAGGAATGCTTTTGTACTGCTGCTCAGAGTTCAAGTTTGCACAAAGCTGAAAAGGAATTAGACTATAGATATCAAAAAGCATTTAAATCCCTTGACTTATCAGTTCCACAATTTTAACAGTAGAAAAATAGGCAAATAAGTTATGGTATATTCATATATGGAAAATTAGGAACTATTAGAGACAGTGCTTAGGAAGAATGTTGTAATGAGAAGTAAAATAAGCAAGATACAAGACATGTGTACAGGCTGATCTCAACTAAACGGGAAAAATAGGTAAATGAACATATAGAAAAAAGACTGGAAAGAAATATACCAAAAGGGCTATTGTTATTTCTAAATGATGACAGTTTTTTCTTTTATGTTCCTCTGTGTTATCCAGATCTTCTGCAAAGGGCATGTGTTATTTCTGTGGTAAAATGCAAGCACAGTGAGTGTTTTGTTAGTGGGTAGGACTGGGCATGAAAGGCACACAAAGGAGGCTATTTCGGGCGTGGGCACAGCTTGCGCACAGCATGGAGGCAGGAGGAACATGAAGCGTATCACAGTCAGTGGGGAGATCAGTCATAAAAGTGGGATCATTTGGGGAAACTGTGAGAAATAAAATGGAAGGGGCACAAGGAAGTGGGTAATGAAGGCTTTTGAAAGACAGGCAGACCGGCTGGGACTTGGCTATGTAAGCAGTAAGGGGCCTCTGGAGATTCTTAATCAAAGAACATGCTAGGAGCAGCATTTCAGAAAGCTGAGCCGGCAGCTGTTTGCAAGGTGGCCTGGGGACCCTGGAGAGCAGGGAGGGGTCATCTGGAGCAAAAATATCAGACAGGAAGCCACATCCAGCTCAAGGTGAAGAAAGCTGGACCAGGTGTAGGAATAGAAAGGAAAGGGTGAATCTGAAAGATGCATCGAAGGAAAAACAACATTCTTGGTGACCGATTCAATATAGAGAATGAAAGAAGAGGAAAGCATCCATGATGACATCATAACCTTAATTTGTGTAATTAGAAGAAAGTGGTGACAATGACAGGGGTGATTGGGAAATAGAACTAATTTAGAGGAGAAAATGAGGAGGTCAGTTTGGGATGTGAGGAGTTTGAAGTGGTGGTGAGACTTGTAAAAATATGGGATGTTTGACTGATTTTTTGGACCCAGGGGAAATTTTGACTTCAAGGATATTTTAACTCTACTTATGAATACAAATATTTTATTCAAAATTTATACTAACATTTAAAAATGCTTTTCAAGAAGGTATTTTTTGAAATCATCTCCACCCAGACAGTTTTTACTGCAGTTCAGTAAACTGTTTCCCAGTCTTTCATTTTTTTATTAAAATTATTTTCCTCACAACAAATTGTTTTTCATTTACACTTTATGATGTTTGATCCAACCCAGTTATGTCAATAACAAATATTGTCTCTGATAACATCTGCCATCTTAGAATTTCTTTTGTGACCACTATTCCTATCTAGTTCTCCCAGGTCAATTTATCTAAACTTTGCTGAGATTTTACTATCCTTTTAGCTCTTAGTAAATAATAAATGGGAGGTGCCATTTGAGCTACTATCAGTTTTGTGTTGTAGTGACCATTTCTGCCAGGAATTGGGTAAAAGATGGAGCAAACAAGTATGAAATATCTGGGTGTGTGGCAGGGCCAAACGTTGGGGTCAATGTGTCTTTGTGTGTGGGTGTGGGGGGGGGGGTGTCACACGATTTGTTTTCTTGGTTCTGTCATTTTATAGGCATGAACCAAGGCAGGTAATGATTTCATCTAAGTGTGAGTTCAGATAAATCACTTCCTGGCCTCTGACTCACCTGGAGACTTTGGACAAGCCCCTGATGACTCTATCTATTGCTCAGCCCAATCATGGAATGGGGGAGGGGAAAAAGGAAGGCAGCCCATGTCAGCTGCACCTCATAAACCCCCTCACCCAAGGCTGGTGAGGATTCTGAGGAAGTACGATGCTGAGGTGTGATCTCTGAGTGATTTGCAGAGAGGCAGGAGGAGGGGACTTCAAACGCCCTTCAAGATGTAGAGTCTAGCTTTGAATTCTCTCTTGAAGGAAATGCAGAAGGATATGGATGAGAAGATGGATGTTTTAATAAATATACAGAAAAACAGCAAGCTGTAAGTATAACCTGCACCCATCTCTCCTCGTCCCTAAAGAATCTCCCCCTTCACGTTGCTAAATGTCCTCGGTCTTCAGACCCTGCGAGGAGCTGTCTTGCTTTCTGTGGCCCCAGTGGCTTGGAGTCACGGCCTTCCACGGCCACCCGTGCTATGGGTATCTCCTTGTCATGTTGGAATTTGTCTCCCCAACTCTGCTCCTCCCTGACCCCCCAGTCCCCTTAGAAGAGGACCAAAGGAGCATCAGGAACTCAGGCAGATAGGAAAGCCTGACACAGACTCACAGCACCGGCTCAAGAAACTGGAGGGAACTGAAGGAGCATCACTTTGTATTCACAAGAAGAATATGGCACTACAGAAACTCAAAAAGGACCCGCTGGACTCCCTTCATCAATGTGGGACCTGCTATGTGAGTGAAGCTCGCCACCCCCACCCCCCACCCTGCTGGGGAACTGTACCATGGGCTCCTGCTGTTGCCTCCCCTCCCCCTGGGCCCTCCTGACTGAAACCTTTGGCCATAAGGATTGCACCCCTCTGCGGTCCCGGGGAGGCCCTGGAGCCTGAAGTCCTCTCTGGAGTCTTGCCCTATAGGCCTGGGGAGAGTCCTAAGTCATGACCAAGTAGGTAGGACTCAATCCTGGATGTGTCTGCCCAAGTGCCACTGTATTGTTCTGTCCTTTCCTATAGCAAAACTTGAGGTGCCCAGCAGTCTGGCCATCTTGGACCAGGGAAAAATGATCTTTCTTGTGCTGTTTCTGTCCTCTACAGGAGAAATGTATGTTGTGTGCCCTAAAGAACAACCACAATCAGGGGTAGGTAGATCCATACGAGATGTGCCTTGTCTCAGGTGGGTGCCCCGTCATCCCCAAGGCAGAGGCTCAGGCTGCATTTACATCAGACCTTACCTGTGCCCACGCAGGCTCTGCCCCCACCACATCCACTCAGTCTTAGAGAACATGGCACCAGGAAGGAGGATTGGGTAGCCTAGCCTGGAGGCGGCTGCCTAGAGGCTCCCGTGGAGGGGAGGGTGCTCGCCAGCTGCTGATCTGACCTTGCCTCAGATTCCTGCCTTTCTCCCCATCTAGCAGGAGACCACACCAGGGCTGGGCACCCTCCTCATCCTTGGCATCTGGAGCTGCATTCTGATGTATCTGTGCTTCAACCTCTACATGATCGAGGACATGCTTCCAACTTAGTGCTGCCACGGAACCCACCAGAGCGCCAGTTCATCCTCCCCCAACTCCTTGAGCTGCACAGTAGAGGCTTGTTGCCCCTTCCATACCACCCCGTCCCAGGCCTCCCGCCACCCGGATTAAAATCTTCATTGAAAGCCAAAGGGGGTGTCGCCAAACTCGAGTATGCAGAGTGTCACTTCCTTTGTTCTCCAGTCCCTCTTCCTGCTTCCTGGTGGATTCGTGGGAAATTCTGTCTTGGTCATCCTTGGGGTCATCCCCACTCCCTATTGTCTCCTTCTGCTCCACCTTATTCTGTAAAGGCCCCAGGTCAGAAGAGAGGGGAGGCCCTGGAGATATCAAACACCTTCCTGTGTAGTCACGGGAGACACCCCCACTGCCCTATCCAACTACTCCCTCCATGTTTGTGGCTCTTGCATTGTATGTGTGTGTTGAGGGAAACCTGAGAGTTTGAGGTAATGTGGGGAACCCCCAGGCCCAGAGTCTAGTGTGCAGGAGGACTCAGGACCCGGTGCTCAGTGGTCACCTTGGGCACTGAGGATCCACCCTCCTTGTCCTCTAGCAGATTTCCTCCCGCCTCTCCACAGAAAGGACACATATCCATCCCTTCAGAGGCCTTAGGTCGTTGCAAAGGTGGGGATGAGCCAGTGACCTCCCCCAGCTACACTCTGTCCTGCCCCAAATCCTCTACCTCGGGGAAGATGAAGCTTGGCTGCTAGCTGAAAATGAGAGCAAAGAAAGATACAGAGAAAACAGGATTTCAGTTAACTCTCCTGCCATGGGTGTGCTTCTTGGCACCAGTTTGATGGAGAAACTCATGGGAGTTCATATTTTATTTAACACCAGCTCTTGCCTGTTTCATCTCTTTGCCAAGTTGGCTGCTTTGACTTTTAGACAGTCTAGTAAGTAACTGGTCATGGCTACATAGTAATGAGCGGTGTATTGAGTGCTTTAAATCAGCGGTCGCCAACCTTTCGGACCTCGCAGACCACCAGTGGTCCGCAGACCACCGGTTGGCGACCGCTGCTTTAGATATATTATTTTATTTTTTTAGATATATATTTTAAAAACAAACAAAAAACAAAAGAAAACGTAAGCCTTGCCTTTATAGTTTTAAGGAGATGGTAAACATGTACAATAAAAATCTGGACCCTAAGTAAACCAGTACAATGGTCGTAAGCATGTGATGAAAGCAGCAATGGGGCAGGAAAGGTAAGGAGAAGGCCGGGTATAGCCCTATGTCGTTTCCCTGCAGTGGTAACAGATTACCACGTAGTCAGTGCCTGGAGTCAACACAGATTGGGTCTCTCTGGGCTGAGACCCAGGCAGTGGCCACCTGTGTTCCTTTGGAAGGCTCTGGGGGAGAATGTTTCTTGCCTTTTCAGCTTCCAGAGGCTGCCTGCATCCTCTCTCACAGCCTCTTCCATCTTCAAAACCAGCAATGGCCAGTCCAGTCTTTCTCATTCTGCAGCACTCTGATCCTGGTTCTTCCTCTGCCTCCTGTGCCCACTTTTAAGGACCCTTGTGACCACATTGGGCCAACCTGGAAATGCCGGATAGTCCCCTTAATGTTAAGGTCAGTTGATGAACAAACTTCTTTCCCTTTGCTGTGTAACATAACATATTCATAGGTTCTAAAACATGGGCATCTTTAGGGGTTGTTATTCTGCCTATTGCAGGGAACTCCCCAGATGCTATCCTTTGACTACCAAACCCCCAAACATTTGGGAAGACTTCTACTTATGAAAAGTAAAAGTCTGGGACCTGCATATTAAATTTTATATATATAAAAAAAAGTGAGTCTTCAGGTGAGCCCTGAAGGCTGCATTGAAGGCTTAATGCAAATCTAACCAAAAGCCCAATAAGATTACTTTTGAACTCAACAGTCACTAAGAGGATCATCTAGATCAGTGGTCCTCAACCTTTCTAATGCTTCGACCCTTTAATACAGTTTCTCATGTTGTGGTGACCCCAACCATAAAATTATTTTCGTTGCTACTTCATAACTGTAATTTTGCTACTGTTATGTATCGTAATGTAATTATCTGTGTTTTCCGATGGTCTTAGGCGACCCTGCTAGTTCATTGTTCAGTTCTATGTTGTGGTGGTTTCCAAATAGGCCCACAAATTCTTTGATATCCTTTCAAGAAGAGACTGAATCCTCTCTCTATGAGTGAGAGCTAGACATAGTGATTGCCTCTAAAGAATAGAATACAGCAGAGATGATGCTCTGTGGCTTCCAAGACTATGTCATAAAAGACATGTGACGTCTGTCTTGCTCTCTCTCGGACATTCATTCAAAAAAGAAATCTGATTGGGCAGGTTGGGTTGGATATCCACCTTGGTCTGATCAACTGGGTTCTGTGTCACAAAGAAGTGGGGGCATGTAGGCTGGGGAGACCCCCAAGAGGCTCAGTACACAGGATAGGAATAGCATCTTTGGCAGAAGAGACAAGATTAGTATAATTCCATTCTAGATGAGGTGACATTGAGACCTACAGAAAAAGCACAAGCTCACCAGCAAAGCTGGCCCACGTGCAGCGTCAGCAGGAATGAAGGGCTGTGGCTCCCTGAAGGTCCATTCCCAAGGACAGACGGGACAGCTGTTTGTAGCCAGGCAGACCTGCCCCCTCCACACACACACTTGTCCTTCTGTTGCCTTTGAGTTGGATGATGTGGAACTGGGGCCTGGAGTAGCTTGGGGATGGTCAAGGGCCAGGGACTGCAGAGACCACTGCCACTGTCCTCGGGCTTGACAAGCACTGCAGAGTCGTATGCACAAAGGAGACTCGGCACTTCAGCTCAGCTTGGCAGCTCTGGTTCCCTGATGGCCTTGTCTTATTCCTTAAAACTGGCATCTGCTTAGGTTTGGAAACACATCAGGGGCAATGTGGCCACAAAATCAAGTCTCAAGAGCCCTCACCAAGTCTCCCCCATCTCATGTGTCAATGTGAATACAGGTCACAGTCCCATGTGTCCATTTGCAGACACTATCTAGGATGAAAATCTGGAGTCGGGAGATTTTTCTTGGGTTCACCCTCCCTCCCCCAAACCTGCTTGGTCCTGAGGGACCTAAGTGGGAAGTCCCCTGGGACTCTTCAGGGATGTCCACAGTGCTAAGGCCACAAGTCCTGAAGGGGTCAAGAGGGGGCCAACACATGAATCACTCAGGGGAGGCAGCAAAAGTTTAGGTGACAAACAATTCTTGTGCAGGGCTCTGACCTTCATGCTGAGGATGAAGATGAAGATGACTTACGTGCTGCCTTTAGAAACCAATGAGCTGCATGGAGAGGAAAGACATGCAGGTTGCAACCAGTGAGAAGTTGGGAAACTTTAAATGGCCAAGTGGCCAAGTCATTGAAGAGTTGTGTAGAGGCAAAGGGCAGTCCAAGGTGGATATCCAAACCAAGTTGCTCAAGCAAGTTTCTTTCCCTGGGAATTCAGAATTGGAATTTGGTGAGACTCAGCTGGCCCCCAGAACTAAGGCCTCATAATTGGGAGCTGGAGAGGCACCTGCCACCATTAGCCAAAGAAGCAGAGAAAGCTGATCTGTAGAAAAATAAACCCAGTTTTCAGAGACACAGAATAAAATGGGGAAGCTGCGAGAAGTAGTGACCCATGCAGTTCCAGAGAGGGGGCTGTAGGTCTGGTGCTAGCCCAGCCTTCACTGCGCGAGAGCCCCAGACTCTTGGACTGCAGGGTCTGGTTCCGTTTAAGCAAAGAAGCTTTCTGTTACCACCAAACAAGCCTGAACTAAGGAATCTCAGAGATTGTCTGATCCAATCTCCTCAATTTACAATGAGATTCTGAGGCCCCGAGAGGTGCAGTGAGGTGCCCTCAGCCACACACACAATTTGAAGCAAATCCAGGACCCAAAGCCAGATGTTCTGACTCCAGGCCCAGTGCTCTTTGCCCCCTTCGCTCTGTGGCTCTCTGGGGCCGGAGGCACTTCCAGGGGGCGGAAATGAGGTGAGACCACAGACCTAGGGTCAGCTGGATCAGAATACAAGTCAGTGGTGTGGCTGCAGGTAAGTCAGTTCACCTCTCTGAGACTTAGTGTTCTCATCTGGAACATGGGGATAGGAACATATAGTTCACAGGGGGTTGTGAGGGTTAAATGAGAGTATATGCGGAGGAATTAAGGTGTGCTTTTAATGCCATGACAACAATGATGATGAGGTCAGAACTGCCTTTCCTAGATTAACAGGCCTTCGATTCTCAAGGTCAGTTTCCTGACACCATGACTAACTCCAGTCATAACATAGCCAGGTGTGCAATGAAATGAATGTTGCTCTACTTTAAGAAATAAGCAAATGACCTATAGCTGTTGTTTTGAGAGGAGGAGGATATGCATATTAAGAAATCAAACATTAGGAAAATACACAAGTGGTAGGGGGACTGGGACTGGCTAGAGGACAGAATGGGTCCCTTGTGACACAGCATCTCACTCCTGTGACCTCAGTGTCCCATTCCCATAATTGGCTCTCCCCAGCCCACCCATGGATAACAGGTGCTGCACCCCAGGCCCTGACCCAAGCAGTCACCAGAGAAACATGAGGGTGAGTCATTTGGCAGCATTCACCCATTCCATCAGTGCCATAGGCTCGTCACATGCCCACTCACAGCTTCTCTGGGTCTCAGGCTGCAGCCAGCCCTGGAAGGTGGGTGAGGATAGGCTCCGGCATCTACTACCCCTGATGGACCACAGACCAATCTCTCTCAGACTCAATAGGTCTGATTACACCCATTTCCATGGCAACAAGCTACCCATCCACCTTCCTAAGGGGGTCCACGCTGCCTGGCTCCAGAGGCCCCTATTGCTTTTCTGTTCGAGCCTTCAGTGTTTCAAAGGTGATTCGCCCTCCTATGTGTGTGATCAAGGTGACCTTTGGAACTCCTGTTTATATTGAAATGCAACCCAACCACGTTCTGAGATAAAACAGCGAGTGTGAAAGCCCCTGTTGGAGAAGACACAGTTGGGGAAGTGCCCTCAGCAGGTGATGGGGCAGCATTTGAGACTTTAATATTGACATCAGCTTTTAAAAGTGACAAAGAAGGTTTTTGTGTTTTTATGGGTGATGAATTTGTGGGGAGATGAACAGCTCTGGGCGAGACATACCTGATGCCTGGAAGGAGGAAAAATTATAGATGGCTGCCAGGTTTTCACTGCAAGGGTACTCGTTGTAGAGTCATTTATAATATATGCTTAAAAATCAGGAACAACGTAAGTGAACACCAATTGGCTAAATAAATTATGGCACACCCATAAAATGGAATGTTCAACTGCTAATATCTTGTTGAAATATATTTAATGGCCCTAGCCAGTTTGGCTCAGTGGATAGAGCGTTGGCCTGCAGACTGACGGGTCCCAGGTTCGATTCTGGTCAAGGGTACAGACCTAAGTTGCAGGCTCGATCCCCAGCCCTGGTTGGGGCATGTGCAGTAGGAAACCAATCGATGTGTCTCTCTCACATCGATGTTTCTCTATTTCTACCCCTCCCTTCCACTCTCTCTAAAAAAGAATGGAAAAATATCCTTGAGTGAGGATTAACAAAAAAATTAAGAAGAAAAATATATTTAATGCCATCAAGAGGTGTTGATTATATAATGTTAAATGAAAAAAAAGTTATGAAACAGTATTAGAATATCCCATTTTTGGTGAAAGTGTGTGTGTGGCCCAGCTGGTGTTGCTCAGTGGTTGAGCATCGTATCATGAACCAGGAGGTCACGGTTCAATACCCAGTTGGGGCACATGCCAAGGTTGTGTTCTCAATCCCCAGGTAGGGGGCATGCAGGAGGCAGCCAATCAATGATTCTCTTTCATCACTGATGTTTCTATCTCTGCCTCTCCCTTACTGTCTAAAATCAATAAAAACGTGTGTGTTTTTAAAGTGTGTGGTGTGCCAAGAGAGGCATGCATGAACTGAAAAGAATAACAGCAGTGGCTTTCTCTGTATGGTAGGATGATAATTTTTCTGTCATTCTTTGTACTTATCTAACATTCTAACGTTTCTAGGTATTATTTGTATAATAAAAAAAAAATAGTTGTTGTTTTTTTTAAAGGAAGAGATAGATGGCCCAGAAAAGACCCTTTGGAATGGAGAAATAGTCAGTTGAAATCTCCTAAAATATTTTGTGATGGAAAGCACCTTAGAGCTTTCTGTTTCCTGGGAATGAGCAGTGAAGCCATGCTCTGTCCAAGTGCTCATCCAGAGGAAGGGGCGATTAACCCACTGAAAGGACAGTAGGAAACTCAACTCAAATGGCTTTATGTTCATAGCCATAACTGATTCAACATATATCTTCCCATCACTTCCACCAGCATCTCTGCCACCCCATCTCCCTCTTCTGGGTTATTACAATGGCCTTGGAATGTAGTAGGAGTCCCTACAGTCTGCTCTCAACAAGCCAAAGTTGTCCTATTAAAATGTTAGGTCATGTTGCTCTTACGCAGAACTTTCCAGTCTTCTCCCATTTCTCTCAGAGCAAAATCCAAAGTCAATGGACTGCAAGGCCCTATAGGAACTGCCCTGCCACTGTTATCCCCTCCCCACCACACACACATTATTTCTCCCCTCGCTTTCTGAGCTGCATTCACACTGGTTTCCTTCTCTTCTCCACACCTACCATGTACACTGTTGCCCCAGGGCCTTTGCACTTACATATAGTGTTCTCTCCCATTTCCTCAGCTCCACCCCCTCAAAATCACCTCCTCAGTGACTCTTTCCCTAGTATTCTATACAAATAACAATATCCCCATCCCCAGAGTTCCTTATCTTTCCTCTACTTTATTTTCTCTTCAGCACACTTAATCATTAACTTACATACCATATATTTTACTTGTCATTGTCTGACTTTTTCTACTAGAATGTGGGCTCCTTGAGAGCAGAGGTTTTGCTTCTGTCACTGCTCTATCTCAGGGTGTAGGGCCGTGCCAGGTGTGTAGCAGGGGATAGATAAACACTTCCTGAAAGGACACATGAATGTAAAGATGTTTACCATATGCCGAGCACTGTAGGCTCTGTGCTAAGAGCTTTACCTGCGTTGTTTCATTTTGTTCTTATAACAACTTATGAAGTCATTCCGTCTCTCATTCTATGAAGTCATTCTGTCATCCTATGAGGTCATTGTCCTTATTTTATGTAAGATGAAACAGGCTCGGAGAGAGAAGGTAATGAGTAATCTGTCCAAGGTCACAGAATAAGTGGCAGAGTTGGGACTTGAACCTGAGCATCTGATTTCAGGACCTATTTCTTCTATACTCTTGCTTCTCGGGACGTGAACCAGCAACATCAGAATTATCCAGGAGATGGTTGGAAATGCAGAATCTCAGGCTACATCCCAGACCTGCTGAACCATGGTCAGCATTTTAACAAGCCTTTCCAGGTGATCCCAGGACTCACTCAAGTCTGAGAAGCAGTGTGCCATGCTATGTATTTGGAACATAGGGGCCCTCACTCTGAACAAGGGGCTCCCACAGTCCGAGTTAGATCGGCCTTGGATTCTGTGCCTGTATAGGTGGTTCCCCTGCCCGCTCTCCACACTCAGGAGCTGTTCTGTATCTGCTGTGGCAGTCCTGTGGGAATGCTGAAAAGGGTCTGGTGCAGATAGTAAAGCCTTTGGCTTCCCAATCCAGCTGCCCCGTGGGCCTCTAGGGGGAGCCAGAGTTTCCTGTTGATTAGTGAAAACTCAGTGCCAGCCTCTGTCCAGGAGCCAGACCCATTGTGGGCAGGGTTGCTTCTCTTTCTCAGAGGAGTCTCTCAGTTTGCTTAGGCAAAGCCAGACCTCTCCCTCTCCAAAGCATGTGAGAAGACCTGTTGGCATCAGAGATCAGCACTGAGCCTGGAGTAGAAGGTATTTCTACTCCACATTTAAGCACTCAGGCCAGGGAGGTTGTTAAAACACATAACAAAACCGACTTTTAATTAAATTATTAGTGCCTGGGAACCCAACCTGACACCCATTTTTATCACCAAGAGCTGTTTTCAGACTTGACATTTATAAGGAATGGGCCTAGAATAAAATCCTCACTCACAGCCTTGCCCAGGGCCCATTAAAAACAAGAGTACATATAAACCCAAGAACTATGCAAAAGACAATTATAAAAATATACCAGCAGAGGGTGCTGGGTCCCCATCAGTTCCTTCCTTTCCAAAAGGAAAAGTTACAAAAAATACAAAAAAGGAAGGTTATCAGATGAGGCTTAGAGTCTACACCATGGCTCCCACCCTGGCTTCCTCTTGGAATATTGTCGGAGCCGAGGACACCTCTGATTTGTGCCTACAGGAAAGCCAGTTGTCTCCCACATAGTGATCAGTTCCAAAAGGCCACCCCCAAATCCAGTATTTGGAACTCACCATGAAGCGACTTTAATTCACTTTTTTATTTACTTAACCAGCACTTGTGGAGCATCTACTCTGAGCCAGGTACAGGGCTAGGTCATGCACTTTCCCATAAAGTGATGCTATGACAATAGATTTGGGGTCAGAGAAAAGGCATAGGGGAAGGACAGTGTGGAGGAGAGGACGGGAAATGTGGGAAGAGACGGAGAAGAGGACGAGTAACAGGACCCTGGGGAAGAGGAAGGGAAGTTGGGTTCCAGCCCCTGCCTGCTGCATGTAAAACTTTGGGCCTTAAAGGTTGTCTTGGGCACCTTCCTGTTGCCCTTTCTAGATTCTGAGTGGGACGACTCATCTCTCCTGAGCCTTGGAACTGCAGCACAGAGTAGCCTGCCCTGCTCATCATGGCTACCATGCTCCCGAGTTTTTTATTCTCCACTCCCAGCCACATGCCAATGCCTGCAGCTCCGTGTTGGTAGGATATCAGTTCATTAAACTAATGCGCCCTGATGTGTGACAGACTGGCCCTCCCTTTAAAGGAGGACCAGTTGCATCTTTTAAAGAGCACCCAAATTCATCTCTGATTGATCAATTCGCAAACGGTGGGCTAGAGAAACATGACAATTTCAGGCCGTTTGTGTCTGGGACCAAAGCCTGGGGCTCTCACACAATCAGCGGAACTGGCAGAAGGGATTTCTGGGGGGAGGAAAAGTCATTGGCAAATCGATTATTTTCAGGTCTTATCTTTGAACGCTTTAGAGTATGACAGTGGCTTTGTGGGTGTAATTCGGTATGGATGAGGCCAGAGGGAGGTCACTTAGAGGGGAAATAATAGGCTGGATGCCGGAGAACTGCTTTGGCAGGAGTAAGGGCCTCCAGGTGCGAGGGGCCTGGCTGTGGCAGCTGCAGGCCCGACTCTACAAGGGCCACCACCTGGGAGCCTTGCCTGGCTGAGCACGCCCTGCAGCATTGGCCCCCGCAGAAGCTATATGAGGCCCATGCACATGCGCAGTGCCCTGCTGGCACCCACTGCCCATGCGCAGTTCCGCTGTCGGCCACTGCTCATGCGCAGTTCCCTGCTGGCGGCCCACCTGCGCCGAAGGTCCAGCCTTGGGTGGGGCGGGGCCGGACGTGTCTGGGCTGTGTCTCTCCTCTAAGCACCTGGGGGTGAAAGGTAAGTGCAAACTAAAGGGGCAGAGGAGGGCAGTGTGACGCGAGTAGGATAGTTGTGACGTGGAGGAGGACCATGTGACGTGGGGAGGGCAGTGTGACGTGGGGAGGGCAGTGGTGACGGGCCTTCTTCACCAAGACAGACCACTCATTGCAGCCCCAAGTGGGCATAATGGTGGCACTTGGATGAGCCAAGGTTGCCCCTAAGATGAGTCAAAGTTGTCCCTCGGATGAGCCGCGGGCACCGTGCACATTGCTCCCCTCTTTAGCCGCCTCCTGGGCTTCCCAGACCCGGCTTGCTATTTCTCTGAAAGGGGCGCCGGCTGTGCAGAGAGGGGCCAGGAGGGAGGAAACCTGTTTGTCCCCAGGCCTTGGTGTGGTAACGGGAAAATCTGGACACAGAGGAATTGACCGCTGGGACCCCTCGGCCTGGGTCACTGTTTTCACCTCCTGTTCTGCCTCTCAAAGCCCCAGTCTCAGTGGTGACAGAACTCAAACCAATGGCTACCTTTAGGGTGGGCAGATGACAGGGAAGAGGCCCAGGGGACAGTCCTACAGAGCTGACAAGATCCTGTTCCAGGGGTGGGGAACGTCTGGCCTGTATAAGACCCACAAATTCATTTGGTCTGGCCCTGCCAAGGCATTAGGGGTGAGTTCACTAAATATTTGACCAAGTATAACAGGCAAATTTTCAAGTTGATAATTCTGTATGGCCCACAAATGATGTTATAAATATCCAAATGGCCCTTGGCAAAAGAAAGGTTCCCCACCCTGTGACCTATTCCTTGATCTGTGGAGTGATATGGGTGTGTGCTGAGTGTAAAAAAGTATTCCTTAAACTGCAAATGTAAGATGGTGGAGCTGCTTTGGAAAACAGTTTAGTAATTCCTCAAAAACTTGACGTGGAGCTCCCATGTGACCCAGCAATTCCACGCCTAGGCATATACCCCAAAGAACTGAAAATACATGTCCACACAAAAATGTGTACATGAATAGCTGCATTATTCATATTAAGATGGAAACAACCCAAATGCCTATTAGTTGATGATGAAAAGATAAGCAAAAGGCAGTCTGTCCCATACAATGGAATATTATTCAGCCATAAAAAGAAATGAACTACTGATTCATGCTACAACACGGATGAACTTTGGAAACATTATGTTAAGTGAAAGAAGCCAATCACAAAAGAGGACATATTGTAGGGCTTCATTTATATGAAAAATCCAAAATAGGCAAATTCACAGAAATAGAAACTAGATTAGTGATTGCCCGGGGCTGGGGGAGGGGAAATGGCAAATGACTGCTAATGGATATGGGATTTCTTTGTGGGGGTGATGACAATGTCCTGGGATTATAACAGTGGCAATGGCAGTACAAGTCTATGAATATACTAAAACTGACTGAATGGTACATTTTAAAAGGGTGAATTACATGGTATTTTATGATGAGTTATACCTCAAAAAAAATTGATCTATCTATGTTTATGATGTGTGCCCTTTGCTCTTTGTGTGTTATAGCTTAATAATTTTTAAGAGTTTACTTTAAAAGTGAAGGTGCCACTACTCTGTTGTTCTGGCCCCTGATTTTGAAAAAATTTCCCCACTACTGTCCCAGCAAAAATGCCTCCTCCTCCATGAAGGCTCCCTCAGCCCTCCCTGAGCCCCTTTAGCACTTAATGTCAACACCCGCTCACTTGTTGCTTGTAAAGCCTGGCCACTCGGTGTGGCCCATGGACCAGCGTCACTGCATCCCTCGGGAGCGTGTTAGATGTGCAGCAGTTCGGGTTCCCCAAGCCTAGCCAGGCTGCAGAGGTGTTCACCACCGAGTTAGGGATGGATAGTGTGTCTGGTTAGCATCATTCTCCGTAACAGAATCAAATGGTAGAGCTGGGGGTCTCACCCCCACCTCTAGCTATGCATTTGAATCACTGGGGAAGCTCTGGAAACGTGGGCCCTGGCCTACCCTAGACCAATTAGATCTCCATCCTGCAGGAGGCCTGGGGCTTCCGTGGTTGCCAGTGTTCCCCGGTGATTCAGACGTGTGGTCAGAGGGAGATGCTTGGTGTCAGGCAGACCAAGTCAGGATTTTAGTGGGTCTGCTCACACTTAAATATAGCCAAGTGAGCGTGCTGGGAAATGGTGACAGCCCCTGCCAGGTAAATGACAAATTGAGTTGATAGAGTGTCAGCTTTGTTTTGTTTTCTGAGTCACTTGAGGTTATTTGAAGCTACTGTGTCCAACCTGAGTCACTTCTCTCTGGGTCTCTAGGGTGTGGCTAAGATCCGAGTAGGCCGGAGGTTGGCTCCCACGGGGTCAGCTGTGTGGGCTCCCATGGCTGCAGGCTTTGGCAGCACAGATCAAGCACCAAGGGAAAGCAAGCTCGTCAGCAGAAGGCACAGTTGGGAGCAGGGACCAGTTGTGAGGTTGTGGAGACAACTGGCCTCCTGCCCAGTGGGAGTGCGAAGCTGTGTCAACCCCAGTAACCCCAGCTGCTGAACCTGCAGCGCCAAGCCCAGATTCCATCTCCACGGAAACCAAGTCCCTCCCGTCGGGATCTGGGTCCAGCACTGAATAGTGACTTTCATCTGTGCCACAGTGGAAAGTTAAACTGGCTAATTGACAGGAGACAGGGAGATTTAAAGTAAACGTGTCAGGAGCCACCCGATCCCTGGCCATTGGGGGTGAGGGCAGTGTCTCAGCAGTCAGGAGACATTCTGGGAAAATGTGATTCTGGTTCCCAAAATTCCATTCTCAGGTACTAATTGTGGCACAGAGCAAGGCCCCCTTGCTGCCACCTGCTCGCCGAGTGGAGGTGGGATGGGCATCTCCTTAGCCACCATGGGAGCTCCTTGGCCTCCTGGTCTAGCAGGAGCCTGTCTCTTTTAGGCCCACTTGGCCCAGAGGGAAGGCTTCTACCTCTCCCCCACACCCAGGGTTAGTGACTAAGCTGACCTACCATACTCTCCTTCTGCTCTGCCTCATTCTGCTCCGGGGGCAACCCCTCCCTTGGACCTTCCCTTTGTCTCGGCCCCACCCAAGTTTATCTGCTCTGATCACTGACCAGCTCAGCACTGCTCATGGTTCCCCAGCACTGGGGCCCTTCTGTCTTGCCCTCTGCCAAGAACTTTCCTACTTACCTGCTGCCAAGTAACAGTAAGGCAGGGATCTGTAACCAGTCAACCAACCAGATGGTCTCTTGGTCTAGCTGCCATAGCCAAAATTAAGTTCTCTTCCGTCCCTACACCTTTTCCCTCACAGGTCAGAGCCCCCAGGTGCCTGGGCCAGGATAGGAAGCTTGAAAGTTCCACAGGGGTGGGGAGAAATGAGAGCACCTGACGCCTTCAATTCCCAAAGGGCCTGATGGGTCCTTCCTCCCACCAAGACTCACCTGGGGGAATTCCCCCAACGAGGAAGGGTGCCAGAAGCGAGGCAGCCAAAACAAAGTAACAGTAACAAGCCTAAGAGGCAATTTTGTTGATGGAAACAGTGAAATGAACTAGTTTTGTCTTTAAATTTCGAGAATATCCAGATTAAAAACATCACCTAGAGATGAGTAAAAGGGCAAGACTTTGTGTGGATACATCCTCCAATTGCACATAGGCCATATCCAAAGCAAACATTTACAGATGCAAAACCTGCGGGGGCGGGGGAGGGGGTGAGGAGCTGTACTGTACACAGCCATCCAAAAATGACTCATTTTTCACCTTCCAGAGAGTTTTCTTAGTGGTGTAGTTCCTACCTCTGCAGACAGGGAGGGTGCTGTGACCACAGAGTCTTCCTCAGAGGTCTGGTCAGACTTCAGGGGTGTGGTGACATCTGGTTGCTGATGGTTGAGGGGAGGCTTGGTAGTAACAGCAGAGTGGTCCATGATGTCTCCTGAGGGCCCATGAACTCCCTGAAATTGCATGAAAAATACTGCTTGTGTGCACATGTCATTCTTCTGGAGCAAGGTGAGGGCTTCCCTGGGATCCTCTGATGAGAACAAGCACTGCTCTAGAACAATATTTCCCCAACACTTTCCTGATGCTCCCAAGGCCTGATGGGATGCACTGAAAGGTCAGTTTCCATCCCCATCCATTCAAGTCAGGCATTTAATCCCAACTTCATCCTTCTGCTGTCTCCTCCTTCCTTGCCGTGGTGAACATCCAGCCCCAAATGCTCCCTCCCTGCCACCTGCAGCCAGAGTCATCACCTAACTTGGATGTTTAGAAGGGATTTCATTGAACATAGCCAAACCAGAACTCTTGATTCACTCCCTTCCCTGAAGCCCCATCCTCCCTCCGTTTTCCCTTTCACAGTAAATGGTATTATTCTCTTTTATGAAGAGGAGGAATCATGCAGTGGTTGAGCACACACTGAGTTCAAATCCCAGTTTTTATACTTGCTAGCTGTGTGACTTTATGCAAATTGATTAATTCTCTGTCCCTCAATTTCCTCTTCTACAAAACAGGGACAATAATAACACGTAGGTCATAAAAGTATTATGAAATTTAAATATCTTTAAAATATGCCAAGGATTTAAAAGAGTGCTGGGTAACAATGAATATCAGCAGTTGTCATTATTCCTATTGCTCCGGACAAAATGCTGAGAATGATCCAGATGAAAGAGTGAAGAGAGGGACTATAGGAAATGGAGACACTCTAACCAAGCTGCTAAAATTGTTAACATGATAAAGGTGGAGGCATGAGGAAAGAGCCCATTCTTGTCCTAACTAGCCTGGGAACTTAAACTGTTCTGAACTTTCCAGCCCTGTGTCAGGTAACAGGGCGGTGACGCAGTGGAGAGAGGAGTAGGACTAGATACCTGTGTCAATGCCTGGATATGCGTCTGGACCTCCAGATAACCCTCTGACTACCCCGAAGGACTCGTGTACATTTTGACATCTATTATCCAGACCACTGGACGTGACCGGCCTCAGCATCCACCATCCTGACCTCCTGACATCTGACTGATAATCATCCTGGACCAACTCCCATGGGCTAAGAATGCAGGACCGATGATTCGCAAGAATGTATTTTTTACTCTGAGAACTTTTAACTCTTCTCTGTTTTTTGGAACACTTCTGGGGTTTTGCCTAGCCATGTTCCCAGTGTGCAAACTCTAAGATCCTTGAATACATCTCTATTATTTATTTCTAGCAAAGCCTTCAGACTCTTTCCGAGTTCGTTCCATGGCCCTTTATTTCTCTTTCCTTTACACATCCCACCCAAACCCATCAGCACCTGTCCATTCCTCCTTCAGATACATATCCCAAATCCTGTCTCCGCTCATCCTCTCCGTTGCTACTGGCCGGCAGCAAGCCACATCTGTCACTTCCACTGGCTTCTGATGAGTCTCCTGCTTCTGTGATGCCCACCCTCCTCACATCAGTTCTCCAAGTGGCAGCCAGACTGCTCTTTTTAAAATGTGAATCAGATCGTATCCATCCTTTTCAGACTAAGAACCCCTTTCTACGACTAACAAGACGCTCCCTGTTCACCGCTCACCGCCTACCACTTCCCCTTCCCGCCTTGGCTCTGAATGTCCCTCAGTGGTCCCTCCTTTGCCCTTGTTATCCCCTGTGCCTAGAATAATGCCAGAATAAGAGGATGTGGGATCGGGCTGTTGGCCTAGGCTGGTGAGAAGAAGTTCCTCTGTGGAGGTGACAAGGGAACACACTTGAAGTGTTGGAGAAAACCATGAGAATACCTGGTGTTGGGAAGCAAAAAAAAAAGAAAATTATTTCTTCAGTGACCTGATTTTCTGCCAGTTGTATTCAATGAGTCTCCTACACCCCTGCAGGGAAGTATCCATGGTTGCAGGGTAGCCTCAGGCACGGGGGTGCAGCCTGGGGCTGGAGGCGATCTACTCGGGTGGCCAAGTACCACCTTCCTGGTCCACATCAACCAGGGCACAGTGCCAAGGGCTGGTGGGGGCCAGGACAGCCTGGTGGAGTCAGGTGTTCTGTTAGCACCTGGCTTGAGGCAGCACACCACCCTCCCCTTCTCCAAAGCCTCCCTCGCCCTCTCTGAGCCTCTGTCTGCTTCCCCGGGTCGGGGAAGTTACCAGCGGAAAATATTCCTTCGCTTGCTTTTTGGAGGCTGAAAGAAGGGTGTGGAGGCCCATAGGAGGCAGGCGGGGTTTTGTGGGCAGCTAGCTGTCTTACAGGTTTCAGGGGCTGAAGTGTAATAAGGGCCAAGGGCAGCTCAGTGAATAAATGAGTGCTTCTAAGTAATGTTTAACCCAGGACTCCAAGACAGCGCCTGATGACAGGGCTGCTGACGTCTTGATTCTGCTCCACGCTGTCCAACAGAACTCAGACACTTGGGGAAATTTAAAGCGCCACTGAAATAGTAGATGTTACCATCTTTGTCCGCACTATGAGTTCTACTACCATTCCGGTTTCTTCTTTTGCTAAGAGTGGCTTCGTTCCTGGCACAGGAATGATAGCAACCTTACACCCGCATTGACTCGGCGCCAGGCATTGTTCTTAATTGTCTGGTGATCTCAGCTTCCAGCGGTGGGAGGCAGCTAGGATCACGGGGACATGCAGTTCCCGTCGAGCCCACTGGGTGGCGCAGGCGCAGCACTTTGTCCTGCACACCCAGGACCTCGGGGATGCTGCAGCCTCACCGCCCCCCACCCCCACCCCCCCTTTGCTTTACAGCAACTTTTCTCCTGTGGGATTTGCATCTCACAGAGCAGGCTCCAAAGCCATGGGCTTGACCACAGATGGACTGAAATGAGGGTTAGGATTGGGGTGAGAGGGAGGTGCTTGCTGAGTGAAGTGAGGAGGCACAAGGTGATCTGTGGTCAAGGCCAGGCTCGTGGTCAGCCTGCTGGGTCCTGATCTTGGGGTTCCTGTGCTGATGCTGGTGCAGGAATAGGAGGTGTGAGGGAGGCTCTCCCTGGTGAGGGGAATCAAGGGTGGAGATTGGGGGCGGTGATGCAGTGGAGAGAGGAGTAGGACTAGATACCTGGTCGTAGGGCCCAGGCCTGCTGCAGTGGAGTGGGGGCCCTCCCCCTTCCCTTTCACCACCCTTTCCTCTCCCATAGAGCATCTTCTTCTGAGTGTCTCAGGTTCCAGTGGGAACCAGCCTCTCCCTCTACTTCTGAGTTGACCCTTCCTCCACACCTGGACAAGAAACCATTAGCCCATGTGAATTTGGTTTTCTCCCTGTAGGAAGAGACACAGGTGAGGCGGAGGCCCTGGAACGTCCTATGAACACTGTCCGGGGAAGCCAGGAAGTGGACCTGGGGACAGGTGCCTGCGCATTCATGGAGTCCTTTGGAGCAGCGGTCACCAACCTTTCGGACCTCACAGACCACCAGTGGTCCACGGACCACCGGTTGGCGACCGCTGCTTTGGAGTGTACATTTTAGGCCACAAAACCACCTTCCACCTCCACTTCTTTGGTATATCCACACAACACCTAGGGTGTTCTATGTCCACAGCAGACTCCTAATAAGGGCTTATTATCTGACCACATCAGAGGAAGGAAAGCAGTATCAGAATACTGTGCCCCTGGGCTGTTTGCAGATTCCACTTCTTCCTCCAGGTTCTAATTCGGTAAGACTAAGATGGGCCGTGAAGCTGAGTTTTTACCCCCCCCTTTCCTTCCCCCCACTAATCTGAGGCATGGCGAATAGCCCACACGTGGAGAAATATCAGCCAGGGCTTTTATGCACCACTGTGGGGTGATGAGAAGCATGGACTCGGCAGTCCCACCCGCTCGGTAAGGCTTCAGGCCTCCTGTACCATTGTGTCCCCGCCCCCAGCCTTCTCAGTTTTCCAGTGCCTGCTTTTGTTTTGTTGCTGTTTTTTCCCCTTGAATTCTCTGGAATGTTGAGCCAGATTCTTTCAGAAGATAAGCTCTTCCGTCAGTTTTTAGGGACCTTCAGACAGTTGTGAAGCATTGGATAAATTCTGTAAGAAATGAAATTCTCATTTTCTAGTCATTCTTATAGAACCTGCATTCTGCAACTCTTTTCTTAAATGGAAAAGTTCTGATTTGAGCCTAAACCCCAGCATACCCACCCCCAATTCTCTGAGCCTTCTGAACGTCAAATCTCAGAGCTGTCAATCACAATTTCTTTAACTTTTTAGATGCCTCATGGCGTTAGACGGGCAGGTTGGGGTGGGGAAGAGGAGTTGAAGAAAAAAAATTAGAAAATGCCTAGATTTCTTTATCTACTAGAACTTAAAGTAAGTGCACTTCTCCGGGGTTTATTTTCCCCTTACAACTCAATCTTCCATTATAAAAGTAGAAGCTTGGCAGCCCTGACCCGTGGTGCTCAGTGGTTAGATCTTCAGCCCATGCATCGAAGGGTCTCTGGTTCAACATGGGTGGGTTGCAGGTTTGATCCCAGCCCCACTGGAGTGCGTGCAGGAGGCAACCAATTGATGTGTCTCTCTCATGTCATTGTTTCTCTCTCTCTCTCTCTCTCTCTCTTCTCCCTCCTTCCCTCCCTTCTATTCTCTCTAAAAAAAAAAAAAAAAATCAATGGAGCCCTAGCTGGTTTGGCTCAGTGGATAGAGCGTCAGTCTGCGGACTGAAGGATCCGAGGTTCGATTCCAGTGCCCGGGTTGTGGGTTTGATCCCCAGTAGGAGGTGTGCAGGAGGCAGCCAGTGATTCTCTCTCATCATTGATGTTTCTCTTTCTCTCCCTCTCCTTTCCTCTCTGAAATCAATAAAAAAATAAAAATACTTATTTTAAAAATCAATGGGTAAAGTATCTTCAGGTGAAGATTAATAACAACAACGAAATAGAAGGTTGGCAGACAAATTATACAGGGTCCTCAGTTGCATATTTTATTACTGCATTTTCAAGGGCAGTATTTTATAATCGCTCTGATAATCTGAGGGATGATATCCTTGCGAATGAGTCAACAACACCTTTCCTGCTGGTGTCTGCCCTCTAGTAACCCTGTGGGAGGGACACAAGGCCCAGGAAGGGATCATCACAGAACATTAATAAAGCGGACGGCTCTGTGCTGGCGCCGGGAATGCTTCTGAGACAGAAAACAGCAACTGGGCTGGGCAGGCCTGTTGTTTGTGCCCTTGGAGAGAGAAGTGAGAAATGGAAAACGGTCTCTTTACCTTCCCAGTAAATACAGGGCCTTGCCTAGAATTTCCTCTGACTTTGTGTTCTGAAGACACTGGTACCCAAAAAATGAATGTTCTCTCAACTCTGTGAGGGCAGATGGGTTCTGTGTGAGGTGAGAGAACTTGGAGAGGGTCAGAACTGACCTCCAGGAGCATGTAAAAGCCTTTAGAAGGCTGGGGAGGGGGTACACTTTAATCCTTTCCTAAAAATTATATGTTGAAGTTAAATTTGGTCATGCTTTTTCTGGTACTTAATGGGGCCTCAGGAAAGAGGTGATACATTTCATTCTTTGTTTGAGGGACGCTAAACTTGCTGGGATCCTCTGCTATGGAAGCAGCAGTTTCACTGTATTTGGTAACCACAGAGAACTTGCTCTGTGGCAGCCATGGGCTGTCTGGGGACCTCGCCAGCTGTGGTCCCCACCTGAGGGCCACACGAAGGGCCCAGACCAGGAGCACACCACTGGGCCCCAGAACATGGGCCCTTCAGGATTTATTTTGACCACCTAAGCACAGAGTATACCATTTCCACTTGTAAAATTGCCCCATTATCCCTGAGAAGTGTCCATATTATTGCCTGTTTACCGATGGAGAAAGTGAGGAGGAAGGAGGTCAACAGAGCGGCCCCCTCACCGAATGTGTGCCACTCACCTGGGCATCCTGGGCGCCTAGAACATCAAAACCCTCAGTAAGTGCTTTTGCAATGCAGGATGGGAGCAGGGCTTTGGGACCAAGCCTAGCTGTGGTTTGCAGTCTAAATTCTCTACACTTCATCACGGCTTCTGGAATCGAAAAAACCGGGACAGTGATCTTGAGCTTTTTCATTGAAGACCTGAGACCTCTGTTGCCCGGTCTTCTCTCCTTTATTTCTGGAGCTGCTTAAGCCGATTACCATTTCATGTCCTAAACTGAAGAATAAACTCTATAGTTATAAACATGAACATTACAAAGAACAAGCTGCAGCCCACGGGGAAGACAAGTACCTGCAGGACAGCTACACAGAGCCTGGGGAATTAGTTCCTAAATCCCAGGATGGTATTTAGAGATAGAGAAGACAAAAATGCCTCGTGTCTGACTTGATTCTTGTCACAGCTGGGCCATTCTTGGCAGGCCAGTGCCTGTGTTGGGTAGACACAACCCAGAGCAGCCTGATTCAGACAAAACATTTTGCTTCTGAAACTTCTGAAACCATCTTGGCCCTTGAAGGGGGAAGAGCCCATCTGAACATTTTAGGGACCATTTAGCACGCGCAGTGACGGCAGGTCATGGGAGAGGTGGTCTTTAAGGAGCTTGTCTTCATTCTGAGGGCCACACAAAAATAAGATGAGCAGAAAAATGAGGTCTTGTCAGAGTGGTTTTCCAGGCCAAAACTTAAAGAAAAAAATGTTCAAGGAAGTACATGATGTGGCCCTCCAGAAGTCTAGTATAAATATAACGATGGGTGTTGCCCCACTTCTCCTGAGACCTGGTTCAGGTCCTGCCTCCTCCAGGGAGGATCCTGAGGCCACACTAGCATCCAAGCACTTTCCTTTCTTTAACCTCATCTCAATTTTTTTGTGTGTGTAGAACACACCATGGTGTTCAAAACAATGCACTCTTATATTTGACTGACTCCTTTCTCTAATACCCAGTTTGGGGTCAGGGACTGTATCTGCAATGAGAAGAATGACAATGCCCAGTATGACTATCTTTCAATCCAAGCGGGAGGAATGCTGGCCCTGGGCAGCACTTTTGAAGTATAAGCCCACATCCTACCTTCTAGAACATTCCTCAGGAACTTGGGGCATGTAGGTCTGTCCTCCCTGGGTGGACCATGTTGCCAGGTCATGGAATGGCTAGCGGGCAACTATTTGCAGGGGATCTGACAGAGTTTGGACACAGAGCTGGGTGTCCACATGCCTGTATGTGCTTCTTTTCATGGTGCTGGAGCCTGGTGGGAAGAGAATGGGGTTGGGCTGAGGCCAAGCACTGTGACTATTTCCCTGGGCCACCATGTTCTAATACGGAGTTCACGAGGAGGCCGAGGACTCTGCATTTGAAATGGACTTTCTAGCCTCATGTTGCTCTGAGGAACTTGAAGGGCAATGAGCTAGGAGTACGTGATGCACACAGGTTGCCTGGCTTGGAGTGGGAGGGGAGAAAGAGGCTCCCTGCATAAGGAATGTGGGCTCCCATTGGTCTCTCTCCAGCCCCACAAAGTCTGAGGCAGCCTGGGTATGTCATGGGCAGCTCAGTTTGATTCTGAAATCCTGAAAGTTCTATTTAATTCTCATCTTGCTATTGCTGTCACCTATCTGGAGCCAAGAAACAAGACACCAAAAGAATGAAGTGCCTAGCTAAGCTTAAAAAACAAAACCATGGGGACTTTCTAAATAAACAAGTTATGAAAAACAAAGTGGAATGAATGAAAAGACTCTGTTCCAAGATGGAAATAATGTTAAACAGAGAGTTGAAGGCAGAGAGAAAGGCAACCCAGATGGAACTGACACCATCTCCAAAACAAATGTGCATTATTTGTAATACTGACTTAACACAGCATAACTTCATTCCTTTCGATGCCTCTGATTTAAAGTGTAAATGTACACGGTTAGGCTAGGGACATACAAAACTGCTTAACAGTTTTAGGAAGAAAATTCAGAGGACAAACAACAGTGCAAGAGGGATGTTAGGCTTAATTAAGAAATCAGCTCATTAAAGGACTTTAGCACAATAATTGTTGGTGTGTGGATAGTGCTGTGAATTATAAATGAGTCATCCATTCTTTGAAGGAGCCTGAATAGGATTTCTCTTTAGAAGGACTTGGGGAGCCTTTTGAGTAGTTGAAAGGAAGCAAATTGCATTTCATCATTGTCTAGCAATAATTATGGGGTTCTTTCAAGCCTGAAAACAGGTTACATCTGCTGGGTGTTTATTGCACATGAGGCCCTTAGTTGAGTGCTTTCTGAGCATTTAGCCCTCACAGCAGGCCTATGAAACGTCAGGTACTATATTATAGCCATTTTACAGATCAGAAAACTGAGGCACTTGGAACCTAAGTGCCTTGCCCAAATTACCCAGCTGAATACTCGGGAAGGACAGACAGATACACCAGGCTCTCTGCCTTTAAGAAGTTTACTATCCAGTTTATTTTTAATGTTGTCCATTTTCCAATTTTATTAAGTTCAGACCAGCTTCATCTTCCAGCTGATCTGAGTTTGGTGCATTTCACTAAAATAGAACAACATGAGATTTTTCTAACCAATTAACTATTGTCACATATTATAACCGGAATGAGGGGAAAGCTCTGATGTGATCTCTAATCCACACTTGGGAATCAACTGCCCGAATAACATTCTTATTTCCAGATTGTAACGTGGTATTTATCACGCCTGAGCTATGACAGAAATACTAATGATTTTGTAACAAAACCTCAGGGAGGCTATTAACAAGTTGGCACTTGTAATTCATGTGGAAATGCTCATTTTATTTATCAGAAATGCAACACTGGTGTTCATTTAATTAAGAGGCTTGTACTGTGGAAGAGCAATTTTGAAAAGTTCATAATATTGCAGACAAGCATGAATTTAAACTCAAAAGAAAATTGGTTAAGTATCTAAGTGGCAGCTTAATTTTCCTTTGACCGTCTCATCTCCTATGGTTTGAGAGCTGTTTAACAAAGGAATTCTACAAATATGTTGTAAGATTTTTTTTATGGCAAACTCATTTAAATAGAAACTGTTCTAGGCTCATAAGTAGCCAAGAAAAAAGGTGCCTCCAACTTTTGATAATAGCTAAGGAAAGCTATCTCTGTGTGTTAGCAGGCAGGTTAAGATCTAGCCTGTTTTGACTGCAAAGAAAGTGTTGGCATGGTCCAATCTCTGTGATAGGCATTACAAAACTAAGAAGGTGAGAAAGCTGGTTTGCATGAGAAGGAACTGGGAAAAGCAGATAATGGGAGTCAGGTTGAAGGAGACAAAGGTATTAGAAAAGGTGGCCAAGGCGAACACCACTATTGGTGACTAACACCCACACCTTCATCAGCTGGCTAAGCCCTAAACTAAGGTCTGGTTATCTCTTGGACCCAAGTGTCTGCAGGTGGGTGTGCCACTTTCATGGCCCAGCCTTCCTAGGCCGCCTCTCTTCAAGGTCTGGATTCATTTGTTCATAGTAGGCATTTATGTAGAATTAATTATGTGTCAGGCACTGGGTTGAGTCAGGGGACACACCCATGAACAAGGAAAGCAGGTCCCTGGCCTGTAGAGCTGACATTCTGGTCAGAGGAGACAGTCTGTAAACAAGTAGATAAATAATTTTGAGAGATGCAAATGTCGATCGGTGCTGTAGAAAATAAAGCAAGGTAAGGGGATTGAGTGTGATGGAGGGACAGAGGGGACTCTCCATGGTGACACCTTAGCAGGGAAAGAGCCAGCTATGGGAAGCTCCAGGGGGAGAGCACTCCAGACAGAGCAAGTGCAAAGGCCCTGGGGTAGGAAGGAGTTCCATGTATTTGAGGATGAGCAAAAAGGTGCCAACACAGCTGAACCGCACAGAGGAGAAAGTAGGAGATGAGGGTGGAGGAGTCACAGAGGCCAGATCATGTGGCCTTCTAGGCCATGGCCAAACTCTTGGATTCTCTTCTAAGTGGAATGTGAAGTCATTGAAAGATCTTAAGTAGGGAAGTGATAAAATCAATTTCCACTTGTCAAATATTACTCTGCCTACTCTGTGGAGACTGGTTTATAGGAAGATGAGAGGAAGGAGATGAGTGAAGAGAGTGACCAGTGCTAGCATCCATCTTCTTCCCAGAGATGCATGCGGGCATGGGTCTGTGACCCTGTTGGGTGGGGCTGAAGTCTGTCCATGGATGTTTCTGTGGGAGTTGGAAGGGCAGATTCTCTCTCTTCTCTTGGGATTTGAGCTATAATCTCTGCCACTGGGAGGATCCAGAGAAGGTGATGAGGGGCTGAGAGAGGGATGGGCAGCATCAGGGCCACACCTGCATTCCCTGAGGTCCCAGGGCTGCCAGGGTTCCCACAGCTCTTCAATTCCATAGCCTTGAGCTGAAGGAATTCTGATGAACGCATGAGGTTAGGGATGGAAAGCAGATGGCCAGGGAGGAGTGGAGGAAAACAGAGGGAGGTGGACCTGGCTTGGACCTGAAGGTGGGTGGGGTCCGAGAAAAGGGAGGCAGAGATGGTGTGAGCTTTTGGCCCAGAGATCTCAAGTAGAGAGGACTCTGTGACCCCAGCAACAGGACAACTGCATGTTTTCTGTCTAAACATCCAGGTTACTCACTCCCCCCATGACAGTGCAGGTGCGGGTCCTGTGAACAGCACACCCGCTAACAATTCTGCGTTTTAAAAAATCAGAATGGTACTTAACCAAAGACTCAAGAAGACAAACGAGGACAGCGCATTAGTGTGTATAACTTAGTGTGGGGCAAAGCAAGGCTAATTCACCGGATTTCCTTTCAGACACAGGGAAAGAAGATCCTGGAATTCCCTACAAACTCTAATGAGAACTAATAAAGATGAGCAAAATATCACAGATATTGTCTTTATTCTGTGTGGCATCCTTGTTATTTTATTGTAGCGAATGATACATATTTGTAAAGGTTTCTATAGCTTCTCTCTTGCCTCAATCCCCAACCCTGTTTTTATAATAAGGGCTTAACCCTTACTGTCCATCCTACCCCAGAAGTTGTAGCCAAACCCCACTCAAGGGTGAAGTTTCAGTTAGGAATGACTCAAAATCAGAGTGCCTGCTAGGGGTAGAGGGGTGATGAGTCCAGAAAGGTAGGGAGAGGCTCGATGTGGAAAGGGAGGGAACCTTGTTTTAGAGCAGGTCCTGGTGTCCCTCCACAGGTGCTGTCTTCATTCTCCAGTCAGGCATCATCGCCAACACACGGAGTCCTCGGGGGCTAGGGTTACCCTCTGGTGAAATGGGAGAAATGGACTCCCCAAGGGGCCTCTGAAAGCTGCTGCTGTGCCCAGTGTGTGCTGTGTGTATGAGTGTCTGCTAACAAAGTTGAGTGCAATAGCACCTTCAGTTTTCACATACAGCTCCCTCTCTCCTCGGGCATCAGTTCATGGGGCAGGCATCAATTTGAGGGCAAACACCAACTTTCCGCAACCTGTATGAGGCTTATGCTCCTTGCCGTGTCTTCTCTGCAGTCGCTCCGGTAAGGAGGCTGCACGTGGGTCAGTCCCACCAGTTCACCTGGCATATCTAGACACCCCCACCCACACCCACCCCAGTACATAAACCAAAGTGTGAGATAAGCAACCTTGGGTTTAATAAGAGTAGAGGGACAGCCAAAGACAGGAGGCCTTAGCTGCTGCAGAGTCCCCTGGGCCTACCCCATCGTCCTAGGCCAGGCCATGGCTGGAGAACCTGCACTCTGAACTCGTCCCACCCTGCCCCCATGATACCGATGCATTGATTTGCAGACAGTGTGCAAGACTGGTTTAGAGGGAAGGGAAGCTGGAGGCCAGATCAGTGTCAGTTTACATCGTGTGATAGAAGGCAGAGGCCTGATGGCTCCAGGCACCACCAGAGAGAGGAAGAGGAGGGATCAAGGTTCAAGGTGGACTGTGACTGGAGGGGGAAGGGAAGGAAGCCAGCAGGGGGAGGTCTGCATCCAGGCTTTTCCTGGAGAACTCGGCTCTCACACATCTAGGGGAGGGGTTCTGGACTTCCTGTCCTCCTGCTGCCTCCAGCTGGCTCTGCTCAGCGACAGCAGCTCTCCTGGGGACAAGCCAGGGCCACTCCCTGGGAACACGCGGGTTACAGCTGCACCTTGGCCTCAAACACGGCCTCTCCTTGGCCCCTGCCTGATCGTTACTAAATGTGAGGTGTGACAGATCCCTGCAGGAGGACAGCGAGTGGAAACCATGGCTGATCCCAAAGGGTTTTAGTGAGAACACCCGCACCTGACATTTCCAGAGCTCCCTCTTCCAGGGGATTTAAAACTCCCTCACGGGGGCTTCGGGACCCAGGAACATTGTTTCAAATGGTGTGCACTAAACACGTCAAACTCGCGGCCTGCGGGCCACATGCCTCATTTAGTTGACCCATGTTAGCCTTTTGAGTTTGACATGCTTGATGTACACAATGGGTTGTCAATTAGAAGTATAAAAGTTACTTTTCTTTCCATCTATTTGTTATTTAGTGGGGAGAACATTGATCTCATTTTATAGACGTGGATCTAAAAGGCTCACTTATTTTAGAGATTCTGATTTGAAGCTGCTTGTTCCCTACAGATTTGTCCTTTTGTATTAAGGAAGTCCACATGCCTGTGGTGGGACCCATGGGCCTTAGAACCCTTGTACCCGGAGAACCTCACCTGAGAAGTTCACCTTCCGCTGGCTTTGAGCTTATGCAATGCACCTGGCTGAGGGCTCAGCCCAGAAGGAAGGGCAGCCCCGAAAATCACGCTCATCCTCACCATGGATCCAGGTGTCGCCATGGGAAGGGTCCTGCGCCTCTGGGAAAGAGACTTCACAGAGATTGCTGCTTCCTTCTACAGATGAGGTAAGAAATGGGAAGTGATTATCTTAACTCCCCAGAGAAAAGTATCTGCGGCCAAGTTTGTGTTAGGCTTAACTGGGCAGTGTAGTATCAAGGTGGCAAAAGTGTGTGTGTGTGTGTGTGTGTGTGTGTGTGTGTGTGTAGGGTGAGGCAGGGAATGAAGGATAGCAAATACAAGCAAAGTCCAACTTCACTGGGAAGCACAGCAGCCTTCAGCTCAGTCACACTGGGTCTTCCAGGGCTAAGTGGCTCCTCCACCCTTCCGAGTGGGAGAGGAAGTGAAGGAATTTATCTGTGGGTTCTTCCACACTCTGTCTTTCATGGTCCCAAGTTCTCTCCCTGGGGGTTAATTCCCACACAGCTCTGAGCTGTGTCACCTAGCCTCTCCCGGTAGTCCCTGGGGAAGCCAGACCCTGTGCCCACATTTCTTTTATTAAGATCTGGCCTGGTGTCAGGAGCCTTGTGTTCCCCTGGGGGTGTTGGGAGCAGGGGAAGATAGGACAGGTGGGGCCCAGCAGACCTGGGAGACGTGTAAACTGGGTTTGGTTCGTGGTAAAGGAGTTAGGGATTTTGAAAAAGGAAGTTATTTGCCTTCTCACTGAAATGGTGGCCCCGCTAGACCCCCAGTTGCCACTGACAACTTATCCACTATCTAGACTCGCATTGTCTTTAGCAACATGGAGAAGTTGTGGGTCAAGAAATCCAAATGTTGCCCTAGTCTAGTGGTCGGCAAACTCATTAGTCAACAGAGCCAAATATCAACAGTACAACGATTGAAATTTCTTTTGAGAGCCAAATTTTTTAAACTTAAACTTCTTCTAACGCCACTTCTTCAAAATAGACTCGCCCAGGCCACGGTATTTTGTGGAAGAGCCACACTCAAGGGGCCAAAGAGCTGCATGTGGCTCGCAAGCCACAGTTTGCCGACCACTGCCCTAGCCCATTTGGCTCAGTGGATAGAGCGATGGCCTGTGGACTGAAGGGTCCCTGGTTTGATTCCAGTCAATGCCACATGCCTGGGTTGCAGGCTTGATCCCCAGTAGGGGGCATGCAGGAGGCAGCCAATCAATTATTCTTTCTCTCAGCATTGATGTTTCTCTCTCTCTCTCCCGCTCCCTTTTTCTCTGAAATCAATAAAAATACATTTAAAAAAAAAAAAAAAAAGAAATCCAAATGTCCTCACTTTATGAACTAACCCACCTCATTTATCTGCCAAGTTCCACTAGTTATTGTGTGACCTTGTGAAAGCCACACTTAACCTCTCTGGGCAATTTCGTGAAGTCAGTGTAATACAACATAGGGTTCTCTTGAGAAGCCAATGCAATAGGGAACAAGTAAGCTCTTTTAAATCCCTGGTGTGCTCTACAAGGTGGGGGGCATTATTAGTACCCCCAGTCTTTCTACAGCACCACCCACCATTCCTCTTGAGACTCTTCTGGCTTCTTTCTTGGACCTTCTTGGGCTTGGTCCCAGCTGTGTTTCTAGCGTGTCTCCCTCCAGTTCTGGCCCCCAAAGCCTTTGCTCCTCCAAGCTTATCTGTCCCTTGAAACAATCTCTCCTCGGCACTCCATTAGGGAGAATTCTGACATTCATCTCAGGGATCCCAGTCTTTTGGCTATAATGGTTTGCTAGGGCAATCTCTCATGATTTCACAATTAAAAAAACACACAACCAAAACAGCTTTCTTTTGAAACTGGGTGTAAGCTTGCCACAAGTACCAACATGTTGGCAACCATAAGAGCTTGCCTGGGAAAGGTTGGCCAAACTGTACCTAGAGTCTCTGTATTCAGGCTGAAAAGAAAGGCAGGTCAGCTTGTTCATTTCATTGCTCAGCTTCCTCCTTCCCCCTTAACATCTTTTCCTATGCATTGGCTCATTTTAGCCTCCCAATAATCCCTACAAAGTAGGAAGGCCATGTCCATTTTTATAGTGAAGATGGAGGTTCCAAAAAACGGAGTGATTTGCCCAAGGCCCAGAACAGCCAGCCTGAGGCTAAGCAAGATGGGAAACTGTCTTTTATTTCCCAGTATTTTCTGTTAACACCACTGTCATTTGTTCTGACTTGTCCCTGTGCCCTTTATTCTTGATTCTCACAAGAATTTCTATCTCCAGGGAAAGTGTCCTGGCTTCACACAGGTGCTTATGTTCTTGGTAACACAATTTCTTTAACTCACCAAGGAAGTCAGTCACAGAACCATGCAGCCATTAGGGGTCAACCAAGACCATGTAGCCAGCCTCCTGCTTTGAGCTCCATGGAGGCCTAAACAATTGGTTCCTAGCTGGTTGAGGGAGCCTTGTGATGCCACGACCTGCCTCAGAGTTCAGAGCAGAAGGTCCAGGGTCTCTCTCAACTCAGCCTCATGTTTGGGGGCCTCCCTTTGGGTGGGGGAACCTGAGCTGCACCTTCCACCCGCATTCCCATAGGCATGATCACCAGACTGTAAGGGCACTAATCCCATTCATAAGGGCTCTGCTTTCATGGCCTAATCACTTCCCCAAACTGTGGGTCTTCTTGTGCCAAATGTTGGCTGGTTTCTGTTTTTCTAGTGGTGGCATTTTGAGAGGGCATCTGGGGGATGGGAGTGGAGTGAGCAGGGGCTAGAGAGGCGGAAAAGGAGATTGGGGAAGGAACTTCGGGGGAAGAGCAGAGATGAGAAATGGGGTGGAATGTGTCTGTGTGATGTTCACATATCCTGTGTTTCCCTATGAAAGGTTCATCAAATTTGTTACTCATTGGTGCTTTGGGAGTTAATGGGGGAGGGAAACCGCAGAAGTGGGATGGGACTTGTTGGGCATGAGATGAAAATGGGGGCAGCCCAAGTGCTCTGGTGCTGTACAGGTCACAAACTGGAGATTTCATTGTGGAAAAGGGGAGTCTATTGTTGGCCCATATCTTCAGAGCACTGATCTCCAAATCTGAAGATGAATGTTTACCAAGAACTTCTCCTTTACGTCTATTCCAAATCATTCCCTTTTAAACTCAGATTCAGATCTATTTTTTCAAGTTAGGCTCCAGTTGAATCCTTGCCAGTGTCCCAAACTTTGACTTACAAAATCCAGAATTGTAGAAAAAGGCGTGCTGGGGAAGAAAGAGTATATGGCCAGAGTCAATGGAAATTGTGGACCCAGCAGTTTTGGAAAATGAATTACACAGTTACAGAGGCTGGGACTGCAGCCATCGGAAGGAGCTATTCCTGTTCTGCAGAAAAGATAGTGAATTCCCACTGGGTGAAATAAATTATAGGGAAAGTCAGAAATATCTGGTTCTTCCAGTGGTTTAAATTCTCATGTTGATTGACGCCCATCAGAAGCAGCCAACAACATTGACCACACAATGGAATAATGGTGCTCATCATTAGTTCAAACGTATCCAAACTTTGTCAAGCACAATTTCATCTCCTCAACCCTATCTTATCTCACCTGTAAATCCATCTTCTATCTATGGGTGATGCCAGACCTAAGCCTGCTTCCTGGGCAACAAAAATCTCCCTTGTTTGTTAACACAGCCCCACCTTGTTAAGCTCAGGGTATTTTGTGCAGAAACATAGTCTGTACAGCTATTATAACAAAACTAGAGGCCCAGTGCACAGATTCGTGCACTGTTGGGGTCCCTCGGCCTGGCCTGCGGGGATCAGGCCAAATCCAACTCTCTGACATCCCCCGAGGAGTCCTGGATTGCGAGAGGGTGGTTCTCAGGTGACACATCCCAGAATCAGGCTCCCTCCTCTCTGGATCCAGGGTGCAAGTGAAGCAGATTTGGGGCTGACAGTGCCTCAGCAGCAACCTAACCCACGCTCATTCCATGAGGAATCGGGCTCCTTCCTCTACTGATTAGAGTGTCTGCCCCCTTGTGGTTATTGCGTGTTATAGCTATTAGGCAAATTGTCTAATGGTCGGACGGTCACTTAGGCTTTTATATATATATAGAAGACTAGAGGCCTGATGCACAAAAATTCATGTAAGAATGGGCCTTCCTTACCCTGGCTGCCGGCACCACCTTCACTCCGGCTGGAGCCACCTTTTCGCTCTGGCCCGGAGCTGCCTTTCCACCTTCCCATGCTGCCCGGAGGCCCGGAGTGGCTGGGGAAGTGCAGAATGCCTGCCCCCGGCCACTTGGTGCCTGCATATGCAAATTAACCCACCATCTTTGTTGGATTAATTTGCATACTCACTCCTGATTGCCTGGTGGGTGTCGTGAAGATATGGTCAATTTGCATCTTACTCTTTTATTAGTGTAGATAACTCAGGCTTATAAACAACAGAAATTCATTTCTCACAGTTCGGGAGGCTACAAGTCTGAGGTCAAAGTGCCAACATGATTGGGAGAACCTTTTTCCAGGTCACAGACTTCTCCCTGTGTCCTCACATGAAGGAAGGGGCTAGGGAGCTCTCTGGAACCTCTATTATTATAAGGGCACTAATTCCATTCATGAGGGCTCTGCTTTCATGACCTAATCACCTCCCAAAGGCTATACCTCCTAGTACCATCACACTGGACATCAGGATTTAACATGAATTTGGAGCTGAGGGGACAAGTTCAGACGATAGCAGTGCTACAATTTGCAGACCAAACAGTGTCTGCCTCTATGCAGGGCCCCATCTTTAGAAGTAACTAGTTGGTGTGTGTGTGTTTAAACATGAAGATGCAAACATTTATCCATATTCACATATATGCATATGTTATACATTTACATAGCAAAGGCAGGGAAGGTAACTAGGTCTAATAGGGCAATAATATAGTAACTGTTTTGAGGGATCATTGCTTTTATATAAGCTACCATTTAGATTTCAGGGCACATTTTACTTCTCATTTCACTTGACACATGAGAAAATTGTTGCAAGTTAGTTGAGCTGTAAGGTGAACTTGACTGTGATAATGGGACACAGTTCAGCAAAGACAGCAAGGTCAGCTGACCGGTGTTCTGTTCTCCTTGGCATGCTATATCTCCTGACCTGGTTCAGGATCACCTCTTTATTCTCCAAAGACTATCAGATTAGCACCAGAGTGGCCCAAGAATGTCTTGTGTACAATTAACTGGTAAGGACACCAACCAATGTATATAGAATGAATGGATTAATTAGTATGTGTAATTAATCCTAGAGAGCCTAACTTTGCACTGAACTGTCAGCCTAAATTCCTTTTCCCAGAGAAATCTAGAAATCTTGGCGAGGGGGTGTGGGGGGAAACAGACAATGTCTGTTTAAATCTCCAGTCCTACTATTCCAACTGTGTTGGTCAAGATATGCTAGATATGCTATGGTAACAAATAGCCTTCAGATCATAGGATTATGCAACAAAAGTTTATAGCTCAGACCATATCTGTTGTTGCTTTGGGCAGTTATCCAGGGCATCTGCCCTCACATGTTAACTCAACGTTCCATTCCTGTGGCTCTTCCTTATCAACACACTGATTGTCACAGCAGGGACAGAGCCGGGGGAGGGAGGGGCAAATAAGTGCTTTCACCTGGAAGTGACATAGGTCATATTTCATTTGCAAAAAGCAAGTCCCATGGCCACACTGAACTCCAAGCAGGTAGATGTATCAGTTATTGGTTCCTGTAAAATAAACCACCTCAAACTTATCCTTTCAACGACATAGTATATTATTTCTCATGTTTTTGTGAGAAGGCTGGGCAACTCCTTAGCAGGTTTTGCCTGGGTTTGCTTCTACAGCTGTATTTGGTTGGAGGATCAGCTGAGCTGAAAAGTCCTAGGTTCATGTGCCTGCCGTTGCTGCTGGCTGTTGGCTGGGGTGCCCCGGTGGCTTCAGGTGGCTTCTCCTCCAGTAGTCTCAGCTGACTTCCTTCCATGATAAGCCCAGGACAGTGTTCCAAGGGGACAAAGGTAAAAGCTGAAAGGTCTTGAGTTTGCACAACCTTTCTGCCCCATCCTGTTGGCCAAGGGGAGTCAAAGGCCAGGCCAGATTCAGAGTATGAGGAAATAGTCTCTTGATGAAAGGGTTGTAGATATGTAGCTTTGTGTTTTAATCTATTGCAGCAGGGTACCTGTACAGTTGATTCTTGTTATTTGTGATAGTTACATTCTATAAAGTCATTGCCAAGACTGATTTAGAGAATATGGAACCATTGCTCCTAGGAGAAATTCTAAGTTAGGTTCCTATGAGCTTTGGAACACATTTTCATAACTGATCAATACATAACCTTGTTGTATGTATGTATCTATTTAATGATACCTTATTATATATATATATTTATATATATATATATATATATATATATTTGACTCATTAATGTTGAACTCATGGCTAGCAGCACTATGAATAAAAGACAAAGGCAAAGAGAGAATCTTGAAAATAGTGAGAGAGAAGCAACTCATCATATACAAAAGACACTCAATAAAATTAACACTTAAACACTCCAATTAAAAGGCAGACATTGGCAGAATGGATAAAATATACCAAAATGATACAACTATATGCTTTCTATAAAAGATACATTTTAGATCCAAAGACACAAATAGATTGAAAGTAAAACAATAAAGATATACCATGTATATAGTTACTAAAAGAGAGCTGAAATAACTATATACTGATAGCAGATAAAACATTATACTAATTAAGTATACTATATCACACTAATATATGCCAAGATTGTTAGAGAAAAAGAAGGAAATTTTGATAAAGGTCAATCCATCAAAAAAGATAAAACAATGCAAAATGTCCAACAGAGTCCCAAAATACATGAGGCTAAACGACAGAATTGAAAGGAGAAACAGATAATTTAGCAATAATAGTTGGAAACCTCAATGCTTCATTTTCAATAATGAATATGAAAACTAGACAGATCAACAAGGAAATGGAAGACTTGACCAATACTATAAACTGACTAGACCTAACAGATATCTGTAGAATACTACACTCGATAACAGCAAAATACACTAAGCCAGGCAGTTGACAACTCTGTCTTAGCATTTATTTCCTCCTTTTTCAGAGCCTCAAGGTTTGCCAAAGGTGCGAGCATAGGGTCTTCTCAGGTCTTTTCTGAACATGTACAAAGCCCTGGGAATGCACCCAGCCCTGCATATGCCTGTGGACTTGTTGATTCATATTTTACTCCATGGCTTTTCCTTTTTACTTTTCCCTCAGCCTGTTGTTTATCCCAGGGGTTGTAAAGTTAAACAATTACCTTTCATTTTTGTCAACAAGCATACCAGGCTATTCACACTGGGTGAGCTTGAACATAGGTCAAATAAAGATAGCTTGCCCGTAGGGTCTTGTCAAGAAATCACAGACAGGACAAATAATGACAATTCTCTGGGAGTGAGTGCTCTAAGCTTGTTTTGCTCCTCCCTCCCTCCCTCCCTCCCAAGTAGCAGGTAGGTTTCTGGTTTTCACTGAGATTAAGGACTGTTGGCTTACAAAGCCACCACAGAGCTGGAGGGGGGCATGTTAAAATGCCACCAAGTTTGCTGTTCTTACTGAGATTCAGTGGTTTTTCTTGAATAAATAGGCTAACCAAAAAGCTTTTTGTTAATTTCCAGAGTTTTGAAAAAGTTGACCCTGCCAATTTTTGCCAGTTTCCTCATTGCCTTTATGGAGGAAAGAGTTTTTGGAGGTCCTTACTCTGATTTTTTCACTCGTGTCGATTGGTATCAACCCATTATATCAGTTAAAATTAGGTTCATCCACATGTGACAAAAAACCTGAAGTAACAGTGGCTTAAGCACACTAGTTCTATTCTCTCACATTAAAAACTTTAAAGTAAGTTCCAAAAGTTTAGAATGTTCAGAGACAGCAGCTTCTTTCAGCTTTCAACTGCATCGCTAGAGTATGCCGCTCATCTTCATGGTCTGAGATAACTGCTGACTCCAGCTGTCATATCTGCATTCCAGGAAGCAAGATTGAGGAAGAGGTGATGCAGATCACACACCCTTCCTTTAAGGACTTCCCAGAAATTGCACATGATAATTCAGAACACAGTCACATAGTCACACCTAGCTACATGGGAGGTTGAAAAATATGGTCTTTATTTAGGAGGTCATGTGTCCAGCTTAAAACCAAGGGTCTGTTACTAGGGAAGAAGGAACATTAGCTATCTCTGCCACATGCATTTGACAGGTGAGAACACTGAGGTTTAGAGAAGTTTAGGATTTTTATCAAAGGACACCCAGGCAGTATGCAGATCAGGTGATCTGACCCTAAAGCCTATACTTTCAATCTCTTTTGCCATTCACATTCAAAGAAGTTAAATAATTTGATGAGGTCCCATAGCTGCCAAGTGCAGATCTGGCCCCAAAGATCATCCTTTTTCTATTACTTACCCTTTTTCTATCATTTACTCTGGTGGGCCTCTAACAACCGTGACAAAAAAGCAGACCTCACTGTTCAAGCTGGAAATGCCCATTAAGAGACCTCAGTAAAGTACATTGAATGTTCTTTAAACACGGGGCAACAGCAGGCACCTGAAGGGCAGCAAGTGAACCAAGTTGATAGATTATTAGAAATAGAGCGAGTGAGAAACAGACACAGTGAAACTCGGTTACTTTCTGAAGTAGGATTGAGGAACCAATTTGGTACAGGCTGTGAATTGCTATTTAGAAATCAGTATTAAAGTTTAGTCTTTAACAGAAAGCTAAGCCCATTTTGTTTTGTTTTTCCCACAAATCTCCTGGACTCCCAGGCCCCACTTCACCCAGTGGGGAGGTTTTTATTAGTCCATTCTACTCACATCTGGCTCTGGGGGGTCAGGAGGGGAGGTGAGGCCCATATAACCCCAGGTCATAAAGGCCCATTGAGCCTACCCAAGACCTAAGGGAACAGACTCTAGGGCAGGCGTCCTCAAACTATGGCCCGCGGGCCACATGTGGGTGTTTTTGCGGTTTTGTTTTTTTACTTCAAAATAAGATATGTGCAGTGTGCATAGGAATTTGTTCATAGTTTTTTTTAAACTATAGTCCGGCCCTCCAACGGTCTGAGGGACAGTGAACTGGCCCCCTGTTTAAAAAGTTTGAGGACCCCTGCTCTAGGGCCTGCTTTGACTCACCATTTCTTTTTCTTTCTTCATCAACTCTTATTTTTCTTCACCTTGGATTATTCTCAAGCTGAGTTCATTGAGATCTGAATAAGGAAGGTCGTATTGTAACTACAAATTCAGGGCAGGTTTTCAGGCACAGCTCATTTCATGGTGTGCACAGAGGACACACTCACCAAGGGGATGTCAATGCAGTTGCAGTTTGATAACCAAACAGAAGGACAATTGAAGCTGTGGTGACCAATACAGCCCCATTCGAAGATAATCTATTCCCCGTGGTTTGAATCAGTAAGAGTAAAAATAAAAATGGCTCCAGCAGCTGGAGTAATTCTAGCTCTATCTAATGGTGTATGTTTGGGCTACTGAAGCTGAAAGCTCATGGTTGGACCTTGAGCCCCATAGGGAGCTACCATCTGTCCCTTCCTTTGCCCTGGTACCCCCCAAATAACCTCTGCTCATGCCTTTCTTCCACACGTATGCATGTGCAGGCAGACACACACACACACACACACACACACACACACACACGCGCGCGCGCGCAAGAATAACTCCACATTGAGCTTTTTTTTTTCAGGCTTCTTAAAAAAGTTAACAGATGTCCATCATGAGAATACCAGGTTTCATTTAATTTTTAAATTTAATTGAACACTTTATCTTTAAATAGTTATAGATTCACATGCAATGGTCAGAAATAATACAGGAAGATACCATGTGATTTTTACCCAATTTTCACCAATGGTACCATCTTGCAAAGCTATAGTACAAATCTCAACCCTAATATTGCCATTGGTACAATTCCCACATCTTATTCAGCATTTCCCCTGTCGTATGTGTACTCATTGTGTGTGAATGTTTGTTTTGTTCTATGCTATCTTATCACATGTGGAGGTTTGTGTATCAGTCACCATCTCTTATATTCCCTTTGTATGACCCCATCCATCTCCTTCTTACTCCATCCTCCCTTGACCCCCAGCCATAGCCCCTAGCAACCACCAATCTTTTCTCCATTGCTATAATTGTTTTTGTTCCAAGAAGTTATATAAATGAAATCATGACATATGTAATCTTGGGGGGATTGGGTTTTTTTCACTCAACCTAATTCCCTTGAGATCCATCCCAGGTTTAATATATATTAATGGTTGGTTCCTTTGCATTGCTGAGTAGTATCACAGTTGGTTTAACCACTTACCCACTGAAGGATATCTGGGCAATGTGATCCAGTTTCTCTGCATCCTTGTCAGCAGTTGATATTATTTTAGCCATTCCTTTGTTTGTTTGTTTTGTTAATCCTCACCTGAGGATATTTTCCATTGATTTTTAGAGAGAGTGAAAAGGAGGGGGAGAGACAGAGAGAGAAACATTGATGTGAGAGAGACATATCGGTTGGTTGCCTCTCACACAAGCCCTGACCAGGGCCCAGGGATCGAGCCTGCAACTGAGGTATGTGTCCTTGACCGGAATCAAACCTGGGACCCTTCAGTTCACAGGCTGATGCTCTATCCAAACTGAACCAAACCGGCTAGGACTCTTTTAGCCATTCTGATAGGTGTGTAGTGAGAACTCATTGTGCTAATTTAATTTTTAAAATATATCTAGTTTTATATTTCAGTTTTAAATTGTTACTGATTACTTATACAGCTTCTGTGTATTTTTATTTGAACACTTGGTGAAGTGTTGGAAAAATTTAAATATTATTCCACATAATTCCATCTCATCAGTGCACACTTTTTTCAATATGCCAAGAATTTCGTCAACACCTGCTTCTGAGACATGTCTTGATGCACAATTTTGAAACCTTTTGAAAATCGTCGCCTCCCAATGTTAATATCACATAGACTACATGACTAGTGTAGTTAAATGGCTATTCTGGCCTTCATAGGCCTACTGTAAAAAGAATTGCTTTGTCCATATACCAATTATGTTTCTATAGTCATTAAGGTTTTTTTTTCTAATAAAAAATGAAGACTATGAAAAATAAACACCTGTCTGTTTCCCTCCCAGCCCTTCCAGAATGAAAATTCACATAAGCTACTCCTTGATTCCTCCACTATGTGCACCCCGGGTTTCCCCCCCCCCCCCCCTCCCTGCCAGCTTTCAAGTCACTATACTTGCACCTGAGGGGAAGCAAGGTAGGAGGGGGAGCTCAGTCTCCCAGGCTACTATGTCCCTGGGAGGGAAATCTGACATTTTTAACAAAGACTAGAATGTTTACTTTGAAAAAAGTAGAGACCCAGTTGCCTGGATTCAATCAGGAATACATATTGAATCTGCGGGTGACCTGTAGTTACTTTGTCCCTTTTTGAATGTCCAAAGCATTAAGGAGAAAATGAGACAGCTCTACAAATACCTCATACCTGCTTGGGCTGTCTCTGCTGGTCCTCTGGGGGTGTGTATGCATCACCCTGCCACAAATGCGTGGAATGAATGGTGTAAAAACCCCGAAACAGACATCAGCTCTATGGATTACCAGGGAGTCCTAATTGGGTTCACTAGCAACAAAACTTCTATAATGTCTATAAATAGCAGGCACATGCCTCCGTAAGCAGTGCAGCTATTTATTTTTTCAATAGGGGATTCTCATGTTACAAGGACATCACAGATTACTGAATAATTTATTTAATGGTAGATTATATGGGCTTCATTCTTTGCCAATGAGCTCATTCCCAAATGTCTAAAGGAGATAAGGTGAGCACAAGCCAGAGCTCAGGCTTGGGTGAGCTGTTTATTTTTTTGTTAGACATGTATAACAATTATAGTCATATATATATATATATTCTCTCAGCTGCAAACATCATATACAATAGAGGCATTACTTTATTATTGACAGTTAGCTAACTCATAATAATACTGAGAAACACAGACTAGAATAACAAATGACCTTATCTAAACTTGGTGATTTTAACAAATGACCATGATATATAGGGGTATGTTTGTTCTCTATGAAAATATAAGGAAACAACAGGGGAGCAAAATTCAATATAACGATGGAGATGAGGGGAGAAAAAGATTTGGATGGTATTTTTCTTTGAACGTCTATTGTTATCTTTTCAATGATTTAGAGTTGAAAAACAAATATTTCTAAGCTTACAGATCTTAGGCAGTTTGCCTTTAACTGTGTACAGTTCTCAGGTGAGCACAGGTACCTTGGAAGATGGGCATACTTTTCTGTCAAATGCAATTTTTTTATTGAGATCAAATATGTTTTAAAAGAAAATTTAAATCTGACAATAGAAAGATGGCAAAAGACCTGGACGAGCACCTAACATAAGAGGAAATTCATGTGGTCAATAAGTGTGGCAAAGGCGGGGCTTCATTTTATTAGCAACCAGGGAAATGCATATTAAACACATACTAAAACGTTTAAAGTTTGACAATAACAAGTGCTAATGAGGATGGCGAATAATGGGAACTATAACTGGTTGGTGGGAGTTCAGGTTGAAGCAACAATTTTGGGGAACAGTTGCTGTTATCCATTGAGGTCGATGATTCACACACCCTATTCACAATTAACAAATGCCACTGTGGGAAATGTCCATATGTATATCCTGCGGCCCAAGACCTATACAAGAATGTTTATAGAAGCATTGTTCATAGCCCAAGCTAGAAACAACCTACATGTCCGCCCAGTGGAGAGGGGCTATGTAAAAACTAGAGCCACTTACAACAGCAGGGATGAATTTCACAAACATAATGTTGAGCAAAAGGAGCAAGATGCGACACAGAGTAAGGGTCAAGGGACAGAAAGTTCATAAATGGGCAAAACAATTTTGTTACCTATGGAGATGGCATAATGAACAAGGAAATCCTTATAAAAAAAGTCAGGATGAGTGGTTACATTTAGAGGAAAGGAAGGCTTGTGATCAAAGAGAATACTCTGAAACTTTTGCACCCTGGGTCCTATTTTTTTTATCTGGCTGTGGTTTCATATGTTTTCACTTTATAATTATTCACTAAACTGTATATTAATATTTAATGCACTGTAGTCATCCTACCTAATAAAAGAGTAATATGCAAATTAACCATCACTCCATGACAAAGATGGTGGCACCCATAGTAGCATTGGCCAGGGGAACACTGGCAGCGTCGCCCTGGCGATGTGAGCCCAGCGCCCTGCACCATGGCTGCGCAGAGGGAGGGGCCTCTGGCCAGAGGCCAGGTGTGGAGGGAGGGGCCGGGGGCCCAGCGTCCTGCGCCCCAGCCGCAGGGAGGGAGGGGCCTCTGGCCAGAGACCGGGGTGCAGGACGCTGGGCTCGTGGTCACTCCCGGCGATGAGCCCAGTGTCCTGTGCCCTGGCTGTGCGGAGGGAGGGCCTCTGGCCAGAGGCCAGGGCACAGGACGCTGACGTCGTTGTAGGCCGGGCTGAGGGACCCCCGCCATGCATGAATTTCATGTACTGGGCCTCTAGTATGTATATATGTTTTATATGCATGTGAATGACATGCTTTCTGACCATTCTATTAAATACTAAAAGATCAAGATTTTTTTAAAAAGAACTCCCAGATTATTAGGCTAAGTGAAATAAGCTAGTCAGAGAAAGACAAGTATCACATGATCTCACTCATATGCAGAATCTAATTAACAATGGAAACATGGAACAGAGTATGGAATCTTGGAGGGAAGGCAGGGGAGGGTGGGTGGGAGGTGATCAACTAAAGAACTTGTATGCAAATATGCATAACCCATGGACATAGACATAGGGTGGTGAAGGCCTGCGGGGTGGGGGGAGCAGGGCGAGCTGGAAGGGGAAAATGGGGGGAAAAGGGAACATATGTAATACTTTCAACAATAAAGATTAAAATAAAATAAAAAAGAACTCCCACCCTGGCCGGTTTGGCTCAGTGCCTAGAGCATCAGCCCACACAAGGAAGGGTCATGAGTTTGAGTTCCATTCGAAGTCAGGTTTGATCCCTCCCCGCTTGCAAGGCAACCAATCGATGTGTCTCTCTCACCTCTCTCTCTCTCTCTTCCCTCTTCTTTTCCTTCTCCCTCTTCCTCTCCTTCTCTTCCTCCCTCCCTTCCTCCCTTCCACTCTCTCTAAAAATCAATAGGAAAAATATCCTCAGGTGAGAATTAACACAAAAAAGAACTCCCTAGTTAAATTTACTATCTTTGAAAAATGAACTTTAAGTGTTCAGTTTAGTTGAATGAACATTTAAAACAGGAGGCCAAATCTTATGCACAGTTCCACATCAGAGGTGGTGCCGAGGAGAGGAGAGCGTGCTGGCTACACCAGCCCTGACCCCCTGCAGCGGCTTCCCTGGGCAGTTCTCGGGGCCTTGTTCCTCCTCTCTAAAGAGGATCAGAACTCCTCTGAGAGTCTCCTAATATATTTTGGGAGTTCTCTGTGTGAACTTTAAACATTTTTAATAAGAAATTCTTTCAATTTGATGAACCTGGAGAATAGGAGCAGCATCTGGGTCGTCTCGCAGTGCCGTCATTGCTCTGTGTCCATGGTCACCTGGGGGCCCAGATGTGCTCTTTTCCTTGTCTCAAGCCAGTGAGAAGAAAACACTGGTGACCATGAGTCCGGTCTGTGTTTGCCAAATGACCTCATGAAAGGTTCACAGCCAAGGTTTTCACAGGAGTTTGTGAGCTTTGTGTCATGGAACAATGCCTGGCCCAAAGAAGTGACTAGTCACACAAGTGACAAAGCGAGGGGTGAGTTACTCCACAAAAGCACATCATCTGTCTCATTCAATTAATGTTGTTACCTTGAGTTTTACTGGTTTGTCCAAACCATGAATTTGTTTTGACTCTGTGGTTGTAGAAGTTACAAGCCTGTGGGATATATGCCCAGTTTCATGTTTGTTCCTATTTAACAATCTTACAAGGGAATGTACGTCAACACTGGGAATCCTTAAAAATTATTTTCCTGGGAAGGCACCACACGTCATTCGAATTTGACCCCACTGACTCCAGGGCCTCCTCGGACCCTCCTGTGATTCTGCTTCCATTTTGGAAGTCAGGCACTTTCCAAAGCAAGTGGCAGGGTGTGTGCCTAGAATCCGACCCCTTGCATCTGTCCAGGGACCTTGTCGGGAGACATTTTTTATCGTTATCTCTAGAGGTGGGAGCTGGTCAGTAGAGGTCAAAGATGCTACTTAACATCCTGCAATTCTCAGGACAGCCCCCCACCCATAACAAGAACTATCCAGGCCATAATGCCAATAGTGCCCAGGTTGAGAAATGCTGGTTTTGCTCCCGACAGGTTTAACTTCCGTACAAAGAAAGTCTTCTGTGTGTGTGTTCCCCGTTGATTAGAGTAAGGTAGGAGTTTTCTTTGATAACGTATTACCTTTCTCAGAACCTGTTTCCTTCCACACAGCACACACGCATAAGCAAGCAAATGCCTTCCCTTGGGTGTGACATCAGGTGCATGCCTGGCTTGATTTAAAAGTGGAGGTTTATCGGGGGCAGCCATTTCACAGTGTTTTGAAGCAACCTTATTCCTGGTCCTCCTCTATTGGGGCCTATTCCACCATCCACACAGTGTCCTTGCTTTGTAGGAACCCAGTGCCAGAGGTTTGTAGTTGGTGTCTGGAGGGAATGTGGTCCAAAGGGATTCCCAGAGGAGCCGATGTCTCCTCCAGAATAAAATATTGGGAACAGTATTTGAACAGAAATGTTAGTGAGGGCTTCAGACAGGTTAGAGTGGTTTCACCCATCTGAGGAATGTGGGTCAACCTCCAAGGTTGACCTTGGGGCCCACCTAATTGGTCTAAGGGCCTGTACCAGCTGCTAGGGAATGTCTGTCCTCTCGCTATCCATCCCGATACAATTCTGTGTGTGTTCATATAGATCCTGCTGTGTGTTTCCGGGTCCTAGCTCATCTCCCCCATCAGATATTTAACTCCTTGTGAACAGAGACTTTTGCAGCTTTTCTCATCAGTGGTATATGGCCCTGTGTACTCAGCACAGTGGCCTGCTCTGTGGGTAGCCAACACTGTCAATGAGCTATGAAAAAACACCATGTGGGCCCGATGGGATTATGGGTGATGGTTTCCTAAACACTGCCCACCAACCTCCCCAGCCCCTCCTCTTCTTCACCTCTTATTCTAGTGGCCAAAATCCAGTCACAGCCAGCCTCTCGGCTTTGGGAGCATTGGAATCTATAGCTTTCTCCCAACAAGAGAACAGCCCTTCATCTCTAGGACCAAAGAAGGGAATATGCTCTCACTGACCATGTCTGAACATCTGGATAGATTCCCTGAGGAAGAGATGGGGCAGGTCCTCAATCTATACCCCTTCTAGCACTCCCCTCCCCCGCACTGTGCACATAGGGTCATAGAGACCGAAGTGGACAAGTCTTCATCCATCCCTGACAACCACTGATACAAGGCAGCTGACTGGATGCCTCTCACCCTGCCTAAAACTACTACTCTTCCCTCCTCCACCCCTTTTTAAAAAGAGAAAAATATAATCCTTGTCTGGCCTGTGTGGCTCAGTTGGTTGAATGTCGTCCTATGCACCCAGAGGTCACCAGTTCGATTTCTGGTCAGGGTACTTGCCTGGGGTTGTGGGCTCGATCCCCCAGTAGCGGGTGTTGAGAAGGTAGCCAATTGATGTTTTTCATCAATGTTTCTCTCTCTCTTTCCTTCTCCTTCCCCCCCCCCCCCCCCCGCCTCTAAAATCAATAAGAACATATTTAGCCCGGCCTGTGTGGCTCAGTGGTTGAGCATCAACCTATGAACCAGGAAGTCACAGTTTGACTCCCAGTCAGGGCACATGCCCGGGTTGCTGGCTCCATCCCCAGTAGGGGACATGCAGGAGGCAGCCAATCATTGATTCTCTCTCATTGTTGATGTTTCTTTCTCTCCCTTTCCCTTCCTCTCTGAAATCAATAAAAATATATTTATAAATAAATAATAAAATAATAATACTCTGTCTATTATGTAGTCTTTCAAAGACACAGTGAAGGCACCATGCCTGTGGCACAACACAGTGCCCGGGGTTTGGCATGTAGGGTCCTTTTTCCTGGCCTGGAAAAAGGACCTTTAGGGGTCTGTTCAGAAGGAGCCTGGCACTGCTGGGAGGCACTGACAAGAATGAGGGGTGCAGGCATCTGCCTTCAGCACACACAGCCCACAGACTTCCTCTCCCCGGGGGCTCTTTGGTTGACATGCCTCCTCCTTCGGTCATAGTGTTACAGAAAACCGGAATGAATCAAGCAATGCTCGGAGAGTTTGGAGTCACACTTGATTCACCGATGGGCTTAGAGAAAAATGAATTCAAATTCTAAGCAGAGCTATAAGCAGAACTTCCCTTTTTATTAAAAAACCAGCCCTATGTGTGCTTAGTGGTTATCTCGCTGGTGGCCTTGAAAACAACACAGTTCTATCCAATTAAAAAATACATCTGGCATGGCATGAGAGTATGGGCATATCTAGTCTCTGGCCTACAAGGTCAGGCAGCTACGTTTATCTTCCTTATTATTCAAGCGGCTAAAGCAGGCTAGAAAGCAAAGTTATTTTTTCAGAATAAGAGGCTGTCTAAAAAATAGCAGAGAATTTCAAACAGTAGTTTTACAAGATAGGGGTTAGCCTTCTCAGTAGAAGTGGTTACCCTCGTCCTGGGTCTGCACACCTGAATGCCTGGGTGACTTGAGGCCGCTGACTGCAATAGGATGAAACTGTGGCTGAGGAAGAAAGCAAAACTGAAAGCCAGGGTAGCTGAGCATTGGCTGTGAGGGGTGAGGCCACAGAAAGGAAGGCCCATGATGGGGTCAGAGGTCCAAAGGGTGAAAGTACAGCAAGTAAGGTTGTAGGAGACAGGTCAGTGGGGACAGTTCAGGGGGAAGTCCATGAGCATTCCCAGGCTGGGATCTGGCGATGTTTTAGATCTGGAGTGAAGCAAAGAGGGAAGTGGGCTTGACGGCCTCCAGGTGTTTAGGCAAGACTCCACGATTCTTCAGGTCAGCCAGAGTTTAAATCTATGATGCTGAGACTTGGTTGGGGTGAAGGGAAGGAGTAGTCGTCGTAATTTTTCCTTGACTTTACGGCCAACGAAGTGATGACCTGGGGCCCAATTTATGTCCCTGAAAGGCAAGCCAGACCTTGTCCTAGCCAAAGCATAGGCAAGTCACCAGCTCAGTGGTGGGGAGTAGCTAAATGTGGCCCCCTCACCTGGTGTGAGCCAGAACCTAACTTTAGCCTCCTATGAGCACATGCAAAATGAGGAGCCAGCTGCCTCGTCAGCCTCACCCAGGGCACTTCTGTTTTACATCCTGCACCTGTGGAGGTTTGCATGTCTCAGAGCAAGCATATCAAACTTGCGACTGGAGGGCCACATGCCTCATTTATTTAAATGAGGAGGTATGTGGCCCACCGGCCATGAGTTTGACATGCTTGTCTCAGACCTTGCTGGCCAGACCTGAGGCTGAGACCCTCCTAGACTCACAACAGGACTCCTTGTTCCCTTGGCAACAGCCAGCTCATTCCTCCCTTCCTACCCTAGAAGCAAAGCTTCTGGTGGGTGGCGTCGGGGGAGGGTCCTTCAGGAGGAGGGCTGTGTGGAGGACTTCCCCTGTGAGATGGAATATGATCCTGCAATCAGTCCAGGAGCCCATGGTTCAGTTTGCAGGTGATCCAGGCTCCTTATTCTCCCTTCCTTCTAGCTGCAGCCTTTTGTTTTTGTCATGGTCGATTAGCTTGCTAAACAGAGGTTGGACAGAGAAAATGAAAGGAGGAAAGTGAGGAAATTAATAGCTCCGGTAAAAGGTCTGGTGGGAAGGAAGTTAGAAACAATTAACCAATTGAGATTTCAGTTTTCCCATAAGCTCTCCGTCTCCTGCATGGTGCATAGCCAGCGATCAGAATGAAGGTTGGATGTAGGCACAAAACACATTTTACACCTATTTGCCTATGAGTTCTCTACTCTTCAGCTTGAAAGATGCTCCTCTGGGACCCATGTCATTAGGCGACAGACACCATGCACATGCCTGCAGGCTGGAGGACAGGAGGCCTTGCCAGTGAAGACGATGGGGCAGGGATGTCTTCTTGCCACTATGGAAAGACACACGGACAGGCCACGGGAGTGGAGAAAGTGGAAGAGGCAAAGCAATGTCTCTTCCTACTTCAACTCGGGAAATGCCAGCGTCCTGAAGTCTGGCCCAAGGATGACCACATTTTAGAGAAAAATCAAAGGACAGATCTGAGCAGTGGGAAGAGGCCAAATAGTTCAAGTCTCAAGTGCCCCCCTGGCAAGAAGAGTGGATCTTACTGCCAGGAATCCCAGGGCTAGAATTCTCTGCTGGTGACTCTCTCCTTTCACCTTATGTATTCTTCCTCTTCACCGGACTCGGTCACTCAAAAAGAAATGCGGAGATGGGCTGCATAGCTCCAGAAAGCTTTTCTGTGGCTCCACTAAACTCAAGTGGACTCGGAACCTGTAGGAGATGTCAAAACAGGTGCAAAGGGAGGAAGGAAATGTCTTCTTAGTGGCAGCTGCTAAATGGAGCTCTATGGGTTGATGGGATGTGGGACAGAATTACTGCGCCCATTTGAAATCCAGTTTCTGCCCTGCCCATAACAAGCCACCCAAACCACAGGCCCTTCGGGAGAGCCATCTTGTTTAAGGGGGGGACCATTGATGTCATGGACCTAAAGCCACTCTACTCCTAGAAATCACAACAATATCAGTTGAGTTCCTACCCAGAAAACGAAGTCTATCCAATTTAATACAGTACCCACACCCCTCTACCTTTGCTTAACAGCTGGTGACTATCTGGGAACATGGAGCTACAACTCATGTTACCCAAGTCCGTTTCAAATCCCATGCTGGGTGTCATGCAATAGACGGAATGCCCTGACAGTGTGGGCAGTGTGGCACCATGACTTCCTAAACTGCCCACCAAATCAAGCCTGCTATTTAAGTCAGTCCATGACTTTGAGAAATTGATGTGGTTCCCTCTGATGAACCCCATGCACAGACCACTGTTCCCACCCTCCCCCCCTTCATTCCTGAGGTCTCTGACTTCACTGGCCCAGAGTGGACATGCGATCACTACCTCAGATGAGCTTTTGCCACTCGTGGTGCTGCAGCAGGAGAAACATTATAAATGACAGTTTCTCCGATACGACTCAGAGAAGAGACCTGGTGAATCATTTTGTATGGACATGGGGTACGCTTAGAGAAGCACAGGACATGACCTTGTTATTCCTGCTAATATGGATTTCCAGACAGTCATCAATCTAAGTGACAAAACCAGCTGGCACACATGGAGCACCTGCTGCAGAAGACACTGTGACCCAGCTGTGGGGGGTGGGGCATGGAGACACAGAACGGGGTCTGTCTGTCTGTCAGGGAAAAGTGGAGAGGGCGATCCAAGAATAACAACATGGAAGGGAAAAAAATTCAAAGAATTCTACCTTCAAAAAGACCATTTCTCTTTGGAAACCATAAAAGTAAGATCACGTTGTTTGGTCCCAAGTAGTGTGGCTTTGACCTCTAGCCCAAGGGTGTGGAGAAGTCAGTCATGGGGCTGTGCAAATGTGGAGAAGCCAAGGAAAGGAGCCTTTTCATTCATGTGGCATTTTCCAGCTGCCTTTACCCACGTGCTTGGACCTGATGCTCACAATCACCTCTGAAGTAGATAAGAATTCTCATCTTCATTTCACAGATGAAAAAAAAAACCACAGAGTCTAAGAGAGGTCAAATGATTTCTTGTGGCAGAGCCTGGTTTAGAACCCAGGTGTTCTAACTTGAAATTCAGGGCTCTTCCAAGCTATGGCAGTGGATTTCAAACTGTATACCCAACAGAACCTCCCCGAGAGGAAGGGTATCCCAACTCCCATTCAGATGCAAGCAGCTCTAATTTTATCGGTTCGTGTTCCATTCAAGATCTCCTCTGTAAGAAAAAAGGAGGCATGGGTTGGGAAGTCACTGTACTCTGCCATGATCCCTCCAGTGGGGTCCAGCCATAGGACAAGAGTCCACTTGGAACACATTCAAAGAAAGGAGGTGGGAGGTACCGGCTCCACAGGGCAACTGCCCATGCACGTGCTCTGCACCACAGGTCTTCTCTTAGAGAAAGACAGAGCTGAGGCCTGTCCAGCTGGGGATGTATTTCTGGGGTTGACATCATGGGTCCTGCTTGGTCAGCTTTGTGGATCTTGTCCAGACAACTCTAAAGCCCTCAGTAGACTCTCAGTCACAAACTGTCCAAGCTTAACCAGCTACGGCAGCCCCATGCCCGGCAAGCAATGCTTCCAGACTCCTCCACGCCCAGCCTCCAGTGAAATGCATGCTTATCTCAAGGGTGTGCTGGTACTGGGGTGTGAGGCCACTCAGGGTGTCCCTTCCACCAGTCTGAGCCCCAAGACTTCCCAATAGTGTGTCCCTTTTCCTCCAGGCTCCTTTTTCAAATGGCTCTGTCTACTCTCTGACTGCGGCTCTGATCTTTCCAGAACCCTGCATTGCACCGACTGATTTCAGCTTCTCTAAACAGGAACTGTTTAGAAACAGCCTCCTACTCTCCCCAACTTCCCATCTGGCAAATATTCTGGCTTCCCAAGGGCCTCCTGGATCTGCACGGAGTGCGGCAAACCATTCCGTGATTTTTTTTTTTTTAATATAATGATTTCAGAGAGGAAGGGAGAGGGAGAGAGAGATAGAAACATCAATGATAAAAGAGAATCATTGATCGGCTGACTCCCACACTCCCCCTACTGGGGATCGAGCCCACAACCAGGAATCAAACCAGTGACCTTTTGGTGCATGGGATGACCCTCAACAGTGAGCCACACCGGCTGGGCTTGGTTTGGGTTTTGACCCTCTAACCTGGACTACTAGAAAGCTCCCTGCTACAGATAAAGGACTTGTCTGCTTAGTAAAGCATCAAACAGACTGTCAAATTACAGGGGGAAAGTTAGGGAGAGGTGGGGGAGATAAGAGATCAATCAAAGGACTTGTATGCATGCATATAAGCATAACCAATGGATGCAAAACTCTGGGGGGTGAGGGCATATATGGGAGTGGGGTAGGGGGTGGCAATGGTAAGATATGTACACATATAATACCTTAATAAAAAAAATTGGAAAAAAAAAAGGACTTGTCTGCTTATCATCACAGCTGATAGCCTGAGATGCTCAAATTTTTACAAAGCACGTACAGCTTGACTTGTCATTTGTTTTCATATCTCTCTCCTTTAACTATGTGTGACAGTAGGAAACCACACAGCCCTGGGGGCATATTCCAGCTTTGCATTTACTAACTGTATGACCTTGGACAAACTGCTCAAACTTTCCTCATTTATATGCAGGGTGTCCCCAAAAAAATGTATACACACTTTAACATCTGATAGCTCAATTTTGAAAATGAAATGGTATTTTAATAAGCACTGCCTTTATAATTATTCCAAGTGTGTGTATACATTTTTTGGGGGGACACCCTATATAAAAATACTAACCACTGTACAAGATTGGTGTGTTGTTGTTTTCATTGAAGAATAAATAATGAAGATATTTCTTTACAGTGTTTGACACAGACTCAGATTTCAATAGATGCTAGTTTCTTCTTCATCCTTAAGGATAAAAACCAAAACTTATCTATGAAATCTACAGTGTCTGGCACATAATATACTCTCAGTAAATGTTTGTTGATGGTATGAACGAATAAGGAGTAAATCAAGGGGTTCATTTATGAAACTGATGAGACAGGCCACAGGAAGTGTTGAGTCCTATAAGACAGTTAACAGTGTTATAATTTGAGAAGTGAGAAATGTATCCTAAAGAGGTAATAAATGCTCCAAAACGTACATACAGAGATGTTCATTGTTGTGCTCTTTATAATAGTGAAACTTTTGAAATAAACTAAATGCCCAAGAAAGGAGAGCAGGTACAATGAAGTGTTTTTAATATAATAAAATGCTATGCACCCACTTTAATGTAGATTTAGAATTTACTATTCAATAAAAATACCCAACACAGAATTTTAGGTGAAACAGTGTGTTAGAAAATTGCACTCATATAAAATTATTTACCTTTCAAAAGAAAGAAATGCTTGGAAGACTATTAAAAGGCAGTGGTTATGTCTGGATGGTAGAATTATAATAATTTTAATGTTATGTATTGTTCTTTTCAATACTGTTTGAATTTTTGTGAGTATCAATTCTTATAATAGGAAAAAATTTTTCCTTTGGGAAACCAAAACACATACAGAGTGTAGTATAATAATAAGTAGTTTTGTTGTTGGTTTTTTTGTTGTTGTTGTAAATGTCTAAAGCTACTTTAAACTCATTTTGACTCCATGGAAAATGTATTGAAAGCTTATATGACTGCTGGAAGGTTCAAGGTGTGGCTGTGCCTCAGGATAACTGGAAATGGATCTGGCAGACTGACTGTCTGGGTGTTGGTATAATTCCTTCCACTGCAGGCCAGCCTCCTCCATGGCAGGACACACCATCTCAGTGAGTTCAGAGCTGCTCGTCTGCACACACAGAGAGAGTGAGCTCTGTGGTCCCCAGGCATAGTTTCCCAAGATATGCTGCGGTCGGCCCCACTGGGTCAGAGGTCTGTCCCTAACCAGTTGCTGTGCCCAGGGCCTGGCAGTGCTCCATAACTGGCCCAGCTCGTGCCCCTTCTCACTCTTAGATCCACCAACGTGGCCCAGGAGGCAGGGTCCTGTAAGAAGAGCTTAATTAATGGGTTGAGAGATGATTGCCACCTGCCCTCTGTACCCTTCTACTGAAAACTGATATTTCCTCAGAGTTGAAGAAGAGAAGATAGGACATTGGCTTAATTCCTGTTCTCAGTGGAGGTACAGAGTGGCCAGGACTGGATTGACAGTTGTCAATATTGGAAGCGGTGAGTGAGCTTCCCTGACGTGTCCCTGTGCTGGTGCAGAGATTCACCTGGGTCCTCAGAGAGCTTACGGCTCAGCCCACGGCCTGAATGCTGGTTAGATGGAGGCAGCAGCTTCCATCATCAACTTTACCTTACCTCTCTTCCTGGACACCTTCCATCTCTTCCATATAAGCAAGGAGAAGTAGGTCTTCTGAAGAAGGATGGATTTTCTTAGTGTCTTGCAAGAAACAACCAGAGCTCAATAAAATATTCAGTGGTTTCCATCCCTCTGGGTACTCCCTGTCTCCTTTACTTACTTAGAAGGTAGTCATTTAATTTCTTTCCAAAATAGAGTGGCTATGTCTAGAAAATAAGCACTTTTAAATACAGTAGAACTTTGTGATATCATAGCTCACGGTTGTAATTCAATCTGGAATAAGTTATGGTAGAATGGGGTCACTGCACTATGAGCCCTGGTAGTCAAGAGCTATGCCTTAGCCATGTCTGAGCCCCAGCTCCTAGCGCAGTGCTGGTCCACAGTAGGTACTCAGAGGTTAAGGGTATAGTCATCCCCAAATCCCCAGTAAATGCCTGAAAACTGTGATAGTACTGAGCCCTATATATACATTGTGTGTTTTTCCCCGGTACGTGCATATCTATGATAAAGTTAATTTATAAATTAGGCACAGTCAGAGGTTAACAACAATAAGTAAAAATAGAACAATTATAACAACACACTGCAATGAAAGTTATGTGCATGGCTTGGGGACCATTCTCATGTAAAGTCAGGGTTACTTGGACACCAGCACTGTGATACTCTGCAGTCTCTCTGACAACCAAGACAGCTACTAGTGACAAAGGGGCAGGGAGTGTAAGCAGCGTGAACAAAAGGATGAGTCACATACTGGGCGGGGTGGACAGGGGCAGTGCCAGATTTTATCATGCTACTGAGAATGGTGCATAATTTAAAACTTATGAATTGTTTCTAGAATTTTCCTTTTAATATTTTCAGATTGCAGTTGACCATGGTAACTGAAACTGGAAAGCAAAACTGTGCATAAGGAGGAACTACTGCATTCAGTCTTATGGTTCATTTTTAACATACTTGTTTCTTTCTGTTTCTGTTTGTGTTTTGTTTTTCCTTCCTTCCTACCTTTCTTTCTATTAAGGATGCCACACCTTTCCCCAAATCTTCTGGTTTCTGCACTAAATTACCTTCAGTGGTATAGTCTTCCTCCGAGTCTTTGGGATGATGTTCCCTTCACCTTGTTCTATAGCATTTCCCCATATAATGCATTTTTCACCTATTTCCTCATTCTTGACCAAGGTAAGGTCTATCCTCCTACCAACAGAGAGGCTATTTGAATTGCCTTGGGTTAGACTCATTGTGCACTTGAGCACTGGCTGAATCCTCATCTTAGTTCTGTAGAGGGGAGCTGGTTAAAAGTACAACTCCCAGCCCACTATAGGCAGTTACCTTGTTCTTGCCGTAGATTTAATCCAGCTTCCCAGAAAACATTGCTCTAGCAGATCTGCTGGTCCCCAGCCTATTTATAAATAGTATAGCACAGATGAGATTATATTTCCAAGCTGCACAAAAGGATTTTAGGATGGCATCACTTACCTACAGAGTTACATGCCTCATCCCTTAAGAGCCATTGTAGTGAAGGTACCTTGAGACACGTTTTCTTTATGATGATACTTAGTGATCATTAAGCACTGAGGGGAACAAAAGGAGTGGCTTTCTTTCCTATTCAGCAAAAAAGCCACCAAAACCATGGCAAGTCTGGCAACATGTATCCCCGTTTCCATGGCCATGTACCGTTACCACACATTATTTTCCTTGCTTTTCAGTGAGAAATTGTTTTTTAGTTACAACTGAAGGGATATGCATCAACAGTGGCTTAAATGATAAGGAAATGTGTATTTATTAAACAAGAAATGCAGAGGTATGGTCTCAGGGATGGTCAATTGTGTTATCAAGGAGCTCAAGCTCGTTCTTTCTCTGATTCACTAGGCATATTGCTTTTCATCATCGTGCTTATTGCTTCATGGACTTAATGTAGCTGCCTCAGTTCCAGGCATCACATCCATATTCCAGATAGGAGAATGGGGGAAGGAATAGCCCCAAGCTTTCCTTTGAGTTTTTCCTTTTGATCAGAAAAGCAGATTTCCTAGGAAACATCTAGCAATCCTATCTAATAATAGAGTAATATGCAAATCATCACTCTGCTACACTCACCAGCCACGCCCACCAGCCAATCAGAAAGCAAATATGCAAATACACCCAACCAAGATGGCCGCGGCCTCAGAGAGCGGCCATGGTCAGAACTGGGTGATTGGAGCCGAAGATCAGAGGGGAATATCGGAGCTAGCTGGGGTCTCCTGCAGGCAATCAGAGCCAGCTGAGGGTCCCTGACCAGGGCCCAAGCCTCAGTCAGAGGCTTGCAGACTTGGCTGGGGGTGGAGCCCGGCGATTGAGCCAGCTGGGGGTCCCTGCCCAGGGCCTGAGCCTTGGCCAGAGGCTTGCGGCCTTGGCCGTTGGGGCAGAGCTGGGCGATCAGAGTGAACTGGGGGTCCCTGCCCAGAGCCCAAGCCTCTGCCAGAGGCTTGTGGCCTTGGCTGTGGGTGGAGCCGGGCGATTGAGCCAGCTGGGGGTCCCCTGCCAAGGGCTGGAGGCTTTAGGCCTTGGCAGGGGCGGAGCCGGAGATCTGAGGAGATAGGTGTGAACTACAGAGGAAACACCTTTTCTGACCACTCATTGGCTAAGCTCCCTGTATGCCACTGGTAATATTCTTAGTAACTTGGGTATAAGAATCCAAAAAGGTGATCTTGGGCTTTTCCACCACACTCCTGGAGAAAAAAACGAAGGTCCGCTGCTGGAGGGCTAAGAAATGTCATAACCTGCCCTACGCAGTTTGGCTCAGTGGATAATGCCTAGGTTTGCCAACCGCAGAGTCCAGGTTAGATTCTGATCAAGGGCATGTACCTAAGTTGCAGGCTCCTCCCTGGCTGGGGCCCAGGTCAGGGCTCATGCAGGAGGCAACCAATCAAAGTGTTCCTCTCACTTTGACGTTTCTCTCTGTCTTTCCCTTTCTCTTTCACATTCTCTAAAAGTCAATGGAAACATATACTCAGGTGAGGATTAAAAAAAAAGAAAAGAAAGAAATGTCATATTCTATGAAAGACACATCTTGAAAATGCCTAAAGAAAGTTGTCATTTTTTCTTGATGAAGGGACTGGAGTCTGTGTTGATGAAAACACCTTGGTGGCTGCTGTGACTGGCAGTGGCTCCAGCAGCGGGGTGATGGGGCTGGTGCCTTTCCCTGATCAGCTCGGTTGTCTCTCACAAAGAGAGGCCAGACTGCGGCTCAGGCCCACTCCCTATGGAGAGCGGGCCTAAGCCGTCAGTAGGACATCCCCTGAGGGCTCCCAGTATGTGAGAGGGGGCAGGCTGGGCTGAGGAGACCCCCCACCCCCCCAGTGCACGAATTTCGTGCACCGGGCCCCTAGTCTTTCATAATATGTCTCAATGGTCCCAGCTGGTAACATTCCACTCCTCACAGCAAGGAGGACGGGAAATTTTATAGAGAGAAATAGTATAACCGTGACTGCATTGAATTTATTAATCTTAATTTATTCCTGGAGTCCAGGTACATTGCTGCTACACACCACTGACCTCCACCACCATCCGAACAAAATTAGTGTTGTGTTAGCGATGACTGCTGACAGTTCAGGGCAACCTTGGTGGCTTTATTTTTAGCTTTGGTGATGGTAGCCGTAGAAATGACCAGTGCTTTCCTAAGATAAAGGTACTTTGAACGTGGTGAAATACGAGTGGTTTTGATCACTGGTAATGAATATGGAGTTAGTGGAACTGAATATTACTTAATATAGCCTGCTTAAATAATGACAGCATGGCTTATTGAACTCTAGAAGATTACAGAGAAATCAAATCCTATAATAGAATCAAAATTCGAAGTGAAAAGTAGAAGCTGCTGTGAGGGCCTGTCAGGCTCTGGATTTGGGAGCAGGTATTGGAGCTGTGAGTTTGGCTTCTGCAGATAAAAGTCCCCCACAGGGGAAAGGTACTCCATGGGAGGCACGCCAGTCAGAGTCACGCTGACCACCACAGGCCAGGCCAGGGCTTCCCTGGTTTGTGAAAGGAAGCTGGAAAACCTGCCACTCACCACCGCCGAGGTGTAGCTTAGTGTCTCGAGAACCAGTTCAGACAGAAGAGGGATACATAGAGAGAGAAAAAGAAAGGGGGGGAGGGGCTCCATATATGATGATCCTATAAATCCAGCTTTAAAATACATGAAGAAATCTTATGCCAAGAAAGACAGCCAATAAAATAAATAATTATAATATGAGTTTTTCCAGGAATAAAAACAAAATAGTAAAAAATCTGAAACAGACGTGAAAATATGTACATGTAGGATCCTTGAAGAGATAAATGAAGGTTCGATTCCTTGACCAGAATAGAACCCGGGACCTGTCAGTCTGCAGGTCGACGCTCTATCCACTGAGCAAAACCAGCCAGCGCAAACCATTGAATTTTTTTTTTTTTTAATATGATAGATTCTACTACTATATGTAGTTGAAGAGAGAATTACGACATTAGAATTGGGAGGAATTCACCCAGAAGGTAACAGCTTCGAAGGGGTCATAAAAATAAGATAGAGAATGACGTGTGCTGTGGTGATAGATAGGGGCTCAGGAAAGGCTTGTCAAAGGAGACAGACACTTGAGTGGTGACCTGAGCCAGTAAGGATGTGAGTGATGTGAATGTAAATAAAAATAAATCCATAGATGCACAGTAGTGGTAATACCTATTTTCCAAGTTGCTGTGATTAAGTAGGATACAGAAAAGCACTGAGCCCAGTGCCTGACACATGTTTAATAACAAATGTTAAGACCCTCTACCTCCTGTTCTAAGAACCTGAGTTGATAGGGTATAATTTGCATTTCACTTTCATAGAGGGGGCTTTGGACACCTCTGCTGGAGCCCACCATATTCCAGGGGAGTTTGAATCAGCTGATGATTTTTAAATGTAATAATGGTGGATTTAGCTCTTTGTGACAAAGTGGCTGGAACATTGTCAGCTGTCCGTGTGCCTGGTTTCTCCTTCTGCTGCTCTCCCTTGAGAACAAACTCTATTTTTCCCTCTAGCATTAACTAAACAAGCTAGTCACATCCAAAATATAGAGATGACATTTTAATATATCCAGGCAGCCTGGCTAGTAGTTTCCTTGCAAATCTTAAATTTTTATCAGTGCAACTCTAAGCATTTCTCCCTGCTCTGTCTTGTCTGGAGCCTGGAAAGAACTTCCGACAGAGGTCAGGGAAGGGGAAGAGACAAAGCCACCCTCTTTCTGAGTATGCAGCCTTTTCAACTCACAGGCCCCTGATGGAAACGTTTCCTAATGAAAGGAACAAAATAAGCCTGGCTCACAATGAACAGCAACAGAATGTTCCATCGGACAGGGAGCAGCTTCTTGGGACGTGAGAATCTGAGAGACTGGATTGCATTCAAAGAAAATGCCCCCAAAGTGAAAAAGAGCTAGCCCTAGGGACCGAGCAACATAGGAGAATCCGTTTTACAGGAAGGGGGAGGTCCCTGCCGAGGCTGGGGGTGGGGGCTGGGTGTCCTAGAAACTGAACTAGGCTGGGCGTGAGGCTCTCTTCCCTGAGCAGGAGAGATAAGGGAGGGTGTGATGAATCGAATGGAGCAGCTGGAGATGCAGAGTGTGTGTTTTGTTTTTCTAACCAGAAGGGAGAAAACTTGTTCCACCCTCTCCGAGTCTGTGCTCAGAAAAAGGTTGTTTTAAGAAGGAAAGAAGAAAGAGGAAGAAGAAACATCCTTTTTTGGCTGTGACTAGGACAGGCATTTGCACTTGGCTCCCAGGGGCAAGGCAAGCTAATGAATACTGGGGAGTGGCCCAGGGGGTCCCCTCAGCATCTCAGTCCTACCCTCACCAGCGTGATTATTCCACACTAAGGAATCTATAAAAAATAAGACTTCCCCTTGTTTACTTTGAAGTGCCCCCCCCTTTCCCCCCAAACACTGCACATCTCACCAAGTATGAATTATTTAAAAGAACACAATAAAGAACTGAGCATTACATCTTTGGCTCAGTTGGAGGTAATGCTCATGCTCCGAATAGGAGAAAATAATAGGAATTGTAGGGAAAACCTGGAGGATTTTAACATCTCCCACATCCTACGGTGTGTATATCTATCCCCTGGTGTCTTCTGATGAAGGGGAAAAGAACCTTAAGTTCACATCACGTTGAAGACAAAATAGAAAACCAGATGTTTGGGGTGAAGTTAGGGAGAAAATGATTGCACACCACAGAATGAGAGCGTGAGGTATGCAACTGCATAGCCGTGTGCGCTGCAGCGTCTTGGCATCTTCGCGTGGGCACAGATGTTTGGTCTTCAGTGTGCTTGTCTATCTCGCACACACATGCCGCTTGAGATGCATCTTTAATAGGATTTCAGTCCCTTTGGTAGGCAGGTAGGAGAGGCATTAAATGGAGGAAACTTCAACATGAGAGTAGGTCATGGTTTAGTTATCAGTATTTATTTTATCAGGCATTGCAGTCAGCTCCTTACATGTCTGCTGGTTAAATTAACCCAGGGCACCATAACAGCAAGTGGAAATGGACTGGATTCCTTTCCTTGGAGACAGTCATGTTGCTGCTACCCCTTAATCATGCCATATAACCAGTCACCTACCTACAGAGACTGCCATAGGGTATATGTTTGAGAAACAAATTAAGTTACAGTTTCATAATTAAATCCTCTCATAACCTACTTCCTCATTCTAATTAGCAACACTGTATTGATCTATGTTCTTTCCTTACACTTCAATACGTATGGTCACTTTAAAAATCCATCTACTTTTTAACGTTAATTGCCTGTCTTCGTGTGCTCTTCCAAAACCCACAGCCCCTGTGACAGCCAGGAGGGTAATTTAGGCGTGGGAGGGCCTTCCAGGCCACATAACTCTTACAATCACTCTTCCTAGGTCTCATTCTTAATTTTTAAGAGGCCTTTGTTGCAGACCTAGAGGTCTAGCACTCTTGTCTGTAAGTCCCAGAGAGTGAGAGACTTGGGAAGCAGGAACCCAGGGAGGAAATGACCTGTTCAGCATTGTAAGCAAAATAGCAATTAAGCCCAACTAGAAACTAGGATTCACTGGTTCCAAGTGATCTTTGTGAAAAACACTTTCCAAATTAAATTGGAATATATTGAACAGCTATGCGTAGGGATTTGTTTTGTGTCGGGCAAGTTAAGTGCAATCAAATAAAGTGCACATTAAAAAAACACCCTGGCAGTGTGGCTTGGGTGTTGTCCTGTGCACCGAAAGGTCGCCCGTTTGATTCCTGGTCAGGGCACATACTTGGGTTGCCAGCTCATCCCTGGTAGAGGGCATGCAGGAGGCAGCAGATTCATGTTTTGCTCTCACATCAATGTTTCTCTCTTTCTCCCTTTCTTCCTCTCCTGCTAAAAAAAATAAATCAATAAAAAACAGAGTAGAACAGAAGCAAGTAATCCAATTTACTTATCCAGTTAAGTAGGAATATTCATTTAAATGGCTAAAAAATTGACACTTAGATAGAAAAATAACTGCCTCTTGTTGGCTGAGACTCAGAAATCATATTAGAAGCCCCCACTCCCTTGTCTCCTGATGGAATCAGCAGTGAGTTTAGCAGCTGCTCTGTTATTATAATTCAGCTACTTTATTCCTGTTTTAATCAGAACAGATTATTTTCAACCAAACTAGCATCTCTGGATATAATCTACACTGTACGACCTCTTTAGGCTAATGAGAAATGGTTCTCTCTGTTCATTTCATGTTTGTGCAAAGCTAATTAATCTTGACCAATATCGTTATGCTAATTATATAAGTGCATTTAGCTCTTTCAGACAATTTCTATTATGAGAGCTCTTGAAAGTGCAACACAGAAGAAAGAATAAAATGGAGCAGACATGTAATTAGGGACATTATGAAGATCCTTTTCCGGGTATCAACTTGTACTTGAAGCACAGGAATTTGTATCTTTGTGTTACATGCCTGTATCCACTTCTGGGCCAGGTTGATCCTTCAGTTCCAGGGGGTAAAATCTCAGATGCCTTTGGGGGCCATGAAGATAAAAGGTGAATGAATGAAACAGGCAGGGTTCAGCTGCTTGTGCCCATGTCATCTGAGTGAGGATCTTGGGATCTTGGAGGCCTGGACCTGGGGGAGTACCTGACCCATCTGATACCAGAGGGCAGAGACCCCGAGTGGCCAGAGAAGCCAGAAAAATCTGAATTTGAGTGAAGTATCCTGATTTTCAAGTGGCTCTATTAAAAAAAGATTTCTGTGGATTTATCTGGAATCTTAGGGAGCAGCTATCCTCTTGATCTCACCAACCACTGTCCCCTAAATCCTAATGCAGCCCAGTGCAAAGAGACCCCTCTCCTTCCCTATCATGACTAGACACAGATATGCAGAGAGACGTGACACCCACCGCCGCCCCTGCCTGGCTCCCCACCCGCTCCCCAAGGGCCCTTGGGAGCCAGTCTGTGGAGTGTGAAAGGCAAACAGCCTGACCCCACTTCCTCCTTTCTCTGAGTGGGAGGGCACTTGGTAAAAGGTGTGGAGTCGCTGAGGTGAAGAAAGTTCGTGCCCTGGGTCGGTGCCTGCTGTAACTGGGAGCCGTGGGCATCCTGGGAAGACAGCTGTTTAGTGTCAAGGTCTAGTACAAGTATTGTCAGTGTCTACTTGATGCTGGCACATGTGTTTGAGGCCTGCGTTCCTGTGTTCCTTGTCCTTTGTATGCCGCGGTACCTGGCCTGCCTCCCAAGCTCCAAGCTCCAAGGTCTCCTGCCTCTCTCTCAATCTGGGTTTGACCCTTGCACCACTGCTCATACCCACAGCCCAGAGTGGGGCTTAGTTGGGAGGGGGATCCCTGCTGGGAGCCACGGGGGCGGGGAGGGGGGTACAGGGGAGGGAAGTGGGGCCTGGGAACTGGCTTCCAGCTCAGCCCTCCAGACTCCACCCTGTCTTCTTTCTGACGGGCTGGAAATGAAGATATCCTATTAGAAAATGTCAATAATGTTAATAAATGTTGCCTCATTTAAAGGGGGTTTCAAGGAGGCCATGACAGGCAATTTTTTATAATGCCACGTTGCAGGAGGGCATTGTAAATGGGTGAGAGAGCCCCGCCTCAGAACACATGGGCCTGGCCTCTGGTTGGCCCAGGTCTGTGGGAAGCCTGGGCAGAGTAGATCTCCCCAGGTCTCCGGCAGCTCACTGAGGCGCAATTGTCACAGGGTTCAGCAAGGGGAATACGTGCTTTCTAGCCACTCAAGTGGCCGTGGGCAGGATGCAGTCCCTCCTGAATCTAGAATAAGAGTCTCAGTGGGAATAAGAGCCTCTGTTCCTCGCGGGCTGTTGGTTGGGAGAGACCTGGGTCTCTGCATGGAGCAGTGCACAGCATGGCGGCTGGCTTTCTTTAGCGTGAGCAAGAGAGGGCAGGTAAGATGGAAGTCAGTCTCTGTGACATCCATCATTGCTCTGTTCTGTCCCTGGGAATTGACTCACTAAATCCAGCCCACACCCAAGGGAGGAGAGGACTCAAGGGAAAGAATGCCAGGAGGCAGGGATCCCTGGGAGATATTTTAGAGGCCCCAGGGCATGGGGCCTGTGTTTGGGGTGCCCTGGCCCAATTCATTAGATGTGAGGGAGAGACACAGAGTGCCCTGGCCCCAGTGGTGCCTCTTGGCCACTGGAGGAGGTCTCTAAAGGCCTTTGCCAGCTGTAAAAAGTAAAGTAAATGGACTGAATGTTGAATATTCAGCAAAACTAGGAAAAAACAAGATTGAAGGTATTTAAAAAAAGGCATTGGATGGTATCATCAGTCCCACTGCCTCCAACTTTCTCCTTCCAAAGTCCTCACCTCTAGGGTTCACTTCCCACCACCCCACAGCCTGTGGTTTTTTCTTCCCAGCTGGGACTCTGCCCTCCCTCATGGGGGAACTTGCTGCTCTCTTGCCCTCCTACCTATGAAGCCCTCCTTAAATTCATCCCAGGATTCCCCAGGAAACACAAGATCACAAAAGAGAGTATTTCCCATGGACTCAGACAGTAGGGTGATGAAGGCCTGGGGTGGGGGCTGGAAGTGGGCTGGAGGAGGTCAATGGGGGGGGGGTAAGGGGTGAGGAAGGGACATATGTAATCCTTTCAACAATAAAGATTTAAACAAACAAAAAAGAATATTCCAGGCAGAGGAAGTGTTTCAGAGTGCAGACACAGCGTGGCCCAGGACAGTGGTCGGCAAACTCATTAGTCAACAGAGCCAAATACCAACAGTACAACGATCGAAATTTCTTTTGAGAGCCAAATTTTTTAAACTTAAACTTCTTCTAACGCCACTTCTTCAAAATAGACTCGCCCAGGCCGTGGTATTTTGTGGAAGAGCCGCACTCAAGGGACCAAAGAGCCGCATGTGGCTCGAGAGCCGCAGTTTGCCGACCACAGGCCTAGGATAACACACATCTGGGCACACTGGCCAACTGACACAGCTTCTCGGGCAGCCAAGAAGTCCTCCATTTCAGTCCTTAGGTCAAATTCCATTGCCACTCCAGGTGGCCTGGCACCCACAATAGTTATGGCGATGGCTGGGGGGCCTCCTTGTGCAAATCAAGGACATAAACCCAAGGGACCCGTTGAGTTGCCTTCTTTAATCTTGCTGTTAAATCTCTTTTGTATTATCGGATTGTGGTGGTATTCATAGAAAATGCTATGGAAATTCATACTCTTGGATTTATAATGACCCTACAGCCTGTCAGGGTTTGTTTTTCAGTTAGGTAGCACATCCTATACCGGGCCACTTTTAATTTCCTCAGTCCTCCTTCCTCTACATGTGTAATGGCCTGAGGCTCAAGGAAGGGAGAATCCAGTATGATGGAGCCACGGTGAAGTATCTTGTCATTTACTCTCCTACCCCTTCTAACCTCCTCCCCAGCCATTTATCTGTTTCGAAATTTGATGTCTATACAAATATATTTTTTAAATAAAATTGTGCACTGAAAAGACTCCTCCTTCTACCTTCCTGTCCCCCCCTCCTAGATCCCTTTGGTTGGCAGCAGGGCCCTAATCTGGAGGCCAAGTTGAACCACCCCAGAGAGTCAAAACCACAATCAGGAAGCGTTTACACCAGACTCTTCTATGCAAAACAGCCCCACAGCCGGTTTCCAGTTTCGGACCTAATTCTGACTCCTCCAGTGTGAACCACCTCCTCACCTGTCTTTCAGGATGTCATTTCGACAGTGAACTTTCTTGAAAAATCATCCTTTCATGAGGCTCCTTCCCAATATCCCCTCCCCAGTCTTTTCCTTCCACCTGGCAGCAGCAGACCTTTTTCTGTCCCCTTGGAGCACCCTGGCGTGACACGCAGCTGCTGAGGAATTCTTCAAAGAAACAGATTCTTGCTTGATCCCCGACCCACTCACACAAACGGAGCCCACGGCAGGAAGGCCCAGTGCTCGGCTGAGCGAGCCAGGGCATCGCCACCCACCACGCACAGCTGTTCTGCTATTTTTACACTCCGAGCAGCCACCTGACTTCAAGGCGCTTTTGAGATGCACCTCACACCCTATCTCAGGAGGTGATCTGGGGTGGGGCCCACTCCTTGCTTTTAACACCCATAACACCTTTGTGAGCTAAGAAAAGTGACTTTTTGGGAGGCTACTCTCAGTAAATGATCAACATGAAAAACAGCCCTCAATCAAACTTCATTTACGTCCACCTGGTCTATCCAGCTGCTTTATCTCTACCCGGACATCCAGCTACCACCTCACATTCCACTTGTCCGAAGGGGAACTCCTCCGCTTCCTCCAAAGACTGTCCTCCTGTCTCTGCCTGTCTGAGGCATTTCCGGTTACCCAAACAAGGAGCCTCGGGGTAACCTTGATTCCCTTCCCTTCCTCTCCAATCACCGTCTTAAAATTAACATTATTTTATCTCCTAAGTAAGTGTTCATAAACTTCTCTCATTCCCACAGCCTTTGTCCAGTTCAGGTGCTCTTCTCTTCTCACCTGCACACTGCAATCTCCCCACCTTCCTCCTCATGCACTTCAAGTCCCACCACCAAGACAATTTCTCAAGCCGTATCTCTCTCTAGCTTAAAACCCTCCAAGGTTTCCTGCCAGATTCTCCATGCTATCTGCATGTTTGGATCACCTGGGAAGCTTTAAAAAAAATTCAGTGTCCAGCTTCCACCCCAGAGATTCTGATTTAACTAGAGAAGGCATCCATATTTCTTTTTAAAACTCCCTAGGGAACTCTTAAATGTGCAAACTCTAATGAGAACCACTGACTTACATGAAGGAGTCCAAGCTCCTTCTGTGGCACCCAAGACTCTCCCTGACTGGACCCTGCCCACCGCTCCAGCCAGCCCCACTCCTGCCTCTCCACCCCTTGTGCTCAGTGACACTGAACTGCTATAGTTCCCACCACCACGCTATTGCTCATGCTGTTCCCACAGCCTGAAACACCCTCCCTACTGGACCAACATGCCCTGACTCCCATTCCTGACTACCGACCTCAGCACCTTCCCTCACTCCCTGGTGCTCCATAGAACTTTGGGCACGTCTCTGTTACTGCATCACCTATTTTATGGTGATTCACGTGTTCATCTTCAAAAGCAAAGGGGAGCCATTCATTTACAAAGGGTACTTCATGGAGCCCAACGTAGCTCTACTAGGTAAGAACAGCTGGGGCTCTCGAGCACTGGAACCCTCAATAAGAAAGCTGCCTGAGACTGGGGCACTTCCTCTCTCTCTCACTCTCTCCCTGGGGTTATATGGCCTCTGGTCTCTCTTCATTATTTTTGGATCTTCTTAGCAGACAACATTCTCTCCTCCTGTGTGTCCAGTGGTCCAAAAATGGCCGCTCAGCAATGGTGGCTCAACTCCTGGAGATACATGTTCTCTCTTGCCCCAACATTGACTAGCATCCTAAATGTCAATTCCAAAGTCCCAGAAAAGATATTCATATTGCTCCAAGAACTCACCCCTGTTTTAATCAGCTATGGCCAAATATGGCTGCTGCACAAGAAGTCAGGTCTTAGGAAAAAATGGGATTGGATCGTGAGATGGACAGACATCCATCCCAAAGATGATAATTATACCACAAGAGTCATGTGGTAAATGTGTACAGGTCAGCAACAGCTGAACCAAAGGAGGAAACCATTATCTTAGTCTTGGATGTCAGGGAAGGTTTCACAGGAAAGTTGATGCTGGACCTGGGCCTTGAAGGATGAGTATGATTTTGCCAGGCACACAGAAAAATAAAGGATATTCTAGGGCAGTGGTCGGCAAACTGCGGCTCGCGAGCCACATGTGGCTCTTTGGCCCCTTGAGTGTGGCTCTTCCACAAAATACCACGTGCGGGCGCGCACGTACAGTGCAATTGAAACTTCGTGGCCCATGCGCAGAAGTCGGTTTTCGGCTCTCAAAAGAAATTTCAATTGTTGTGCTGTTGATATTTGGCTCTGTAGACTAATGAGTTTGTCGACCACTGTTCTAGGGGAAGGCAAGGTCAACAAGATACCTGGGAAGTAAGTTTCCATGTAAAAGTGCATGGAAGTGACGGAGGTGGTGCCAACCTGTCGGGATCAGCAGATGGGGCTAGAAATGTGGGTTTGGCCCAGGCTGTGAGATTCTTTGAGTGACAGGTAGGGAGAAAGGGTGAGAGCAGGCAGTGGGTAGATTCTTATCAGACTTCATAGTTCAAAGACCACTGCCTGTGATTCCTTATCTCATCTCCACAATACCTTCATAATTTAGGTAAGGCTGGCTTCTTTTCAATTACAGTTTACATTCAATATTAAGTTTTAAATGTGCATATAGCAAAGTGGTTAGAAAATCATATACTTCACAGAGTGGTCCCCCTACTGCTTTAAGTACCCACCTGGTCCCATACATACTTATTTTGATGCTATTGACTATATTCCCTATACTGTAATCTACATCTCTGTGGCTATTGTGTAACTACCAATTTGTACTACTTAATCCCTTCTTCTTTTCCACCCAGCCCCAAACCCCTTTGCCTTTGACAGCTGTCAGTCTATTCTCTATATCAATGAATCTGTTTATATTTTGTTCATTAGATTTCACATATAAGTGAAGTCACATGGTATTTGTCTTTCTCTGAGTGGCTTATTTCACTTAGCTCAGTTGGTTAGAGCCGTGGTCAGCAAACTGCAGCTCGCGAGCCACATGCGGCTCTTTCGCCCCTTGAGTGCGGCTCTTCCACAAAATACCACGGCCTGGGCGAGTCTATTTTGAAGAAGTGGCATTAGAAGAAGTTTAAGTTTAAAAAATTTGGCTCTCAAAAGAAATTTCGATCGTTGTACTGTTGATATTTGGCTCTATTGACTAATGAGTTTGCTGACCACTGGGTTAGAGCATCATCCTGATATGCCAAGGTTGCAGGTTCGATCTTTGGTCAGGGCACATATAAGCAGCAACCAATATTAAATGCATAAATAAGTGGAACAACAAACTAGTCAGTCAGTCTCTCTCTCTCTCTCACTCTCTCTCTCTCTCTCTCATCAATTTTTAAGAAATTAAAAAAATTTCCCAGTCACTGACTAATACAGAGTATATTGGCCACAGTCCAAAATATATCACATACACTTTTTTCACCAAGATTATGTAACTCAGCTTTGTAATATTTCCCCCAGTATCCACTTACCAAAAAACTACTGTTTATTGTTAATTGTCTCAATATATATCTAGAAATGAAAGCTCAATCCTTTTTATAGTAGGACATGAAAGTCATCTTGTGACATAAACTTGTGGTTCACAGTGTGAGGGGGTAACTAAAACGTTCATTCTTGTGACTGAAGGACCAGAGGAAATTCACCATGGTTGCAAAGCTCAGTTGAAAACAAGGAAGATTATACAGGGACATTCTCAGGGCCAGGCAGGGGCCTGACCACAATCCACAGCTCAATCAGGTGCAGGAGGGGTTGAGAAGTGATCTGGGACGGGCTAATGCTGGGCCTCCTGTGAATAAACACCCCCAAATAAATTGAGCTGCTTTCTGAAGGAAGCTTGGGCCTTTCCAAGCTACTGAGTTGGTTGTTTGGTTGGTTGGTTGGTTAGTTTGTTAGTTGGTTTACTTGCTTGTTTGAATTTGAGTTCTGAGCTGAATCTAGATATTACTGCCTTGCTCACATATCCATTCAAGGGACAGGTGTTAAATCATCATGCTAATAAGAAAAAATTGTTAAATGATTTCATCCTCTCAATAGATGCCAAGAAACAATTCAAGTCAAATCAACATTTATTCCTTTTGAAAACTAAACTTTTTAACAAGAAGGGTTTCTGTATTAAAGTTTCTTTCTTAGCCCTGGCCTGTGTGGCTCAGTTGGTTGGAGTGTTGTCCTGTACACCAAAAGGTGGAAGGTTCAATTCCCAGTCAGGGCACATAAATAGGTTGTGGGTTCAACCCCTGGTTGGAGCACGTAAGGAAAGCAGCCAATCAGTGTTTCTCACATTGATGTTTCTTCTCTCTCTCTCTTTCTCTCCCTTCCTCTCTCTAAAATCAATAATAAGAAAACATAATTTTTTTTCTTAAAGAAATAAAACTATGAGCCAATGTATATATATAAAAGGCTAAATGACCAATTGTCCATCCATCCGACCGGCCTACTGTCTGACTGACTGGCCGGTACATATGACATGCAGTGGCAATTTAAAAGAAAGAGCAGTCAAGAACAACAAAATAGCCCTGGCTGGTGTGCTCAGTGGTTGGAGCATTGGCCTGCACACAAAAGGGAGGCAGGTTTGATTCTCTATCTAGAGCAAGTACCTGGGTTGCAGGTTTGATCCCTGGCCCTGGTCGGAGCACATTCGGGAAGCAACCAGTTGATGTGTCTCTCTCACATTGATGTTTTTCTCTCTCTCCCTCTCTTCCCCTTTCTCTCTCCCTTCCACTCTCTCTAAACATCAATGAAAAAATATCCTCAGGTGAGGATTAACAAAAAACAAAAAAATTAACAAAATATTTTTTTTTAGTTTAATGATGCATCCTGTTAGATATTGAAACATAACTAAATCTTTATGAAATTTGTATGGTATTGACATCAAAACAGGGAGAGGAAGGAAATCACTAATTGAATAAAATGGATATTTTAGAAATAGATTCAACAGCTTTAGGGACAAAATGTTTGGATGGTGGTAGGGAATATAGCAGTATAACAGTGGAAAAAGAAACATTATTTAAACAATCTGTAGGAAAACAGGGGAATAATTATATATATGTACATGTCATTCTATTTAGAGTGATTTATTAAGAAAGTATCTGGGGTCTTGCCTTTTGACATGGTTTATGGTTTTGTGGGGCCTTGTTTTTCTGCTGTGGACTCATCAGCAAAGACTGAAGGGAATTTCCCCCTTCCCTCTCTCAGAAAAGGCAGCCAAGCAATCTGTGTTCCTGGTTCCCAAGGAAACAAGCCTTGTTTGGGGAGCACTGGTTTCCAGGCAGGAGGAGACTGGGTTGGGGACCTGAGATGTCTAGAGTTGGGGGGAGCTTGAAGCCAGGCAGGGGATGGTTGGTTCTCTGGTTGGAGAGGGGAGCACACAGTGCCCAGGAGGTGATGGGACCTGGAGTGGGGCATGGGTGCAGGGATATTGTCAAGGCCAGAGACACTAAGCTGCTCAGTTTGAGAGCAGCTGCCATGCTGTGTGGCCTGGTGAGGAGACAGTGCAGCTGCAGAACCTACCAGCCATCCAGAGGCCTAAGTAGGTTTAGAGAGCCAGCATCTTGTGTGGTAACCAGCTGGACTAGTGACAGGGGCCTCTTCTCCATCCTCCTAGACTGAGTGACTCCCAAGGGCCTGGCACAGCCCAGGCAGGGGCAGGGAAAGCGAGGACCCCTCCCTGAATAATTGCTAGAAGGCTCCGAGAGCCCGGTCCTGAGCTAGAAAAATAAAGTGATAGTTTTTGCACCTCAAGTGCAACACAATAATTCAAACCCATTACACACATCATACATTTCGATAAACCCAGGTGCTTCAAAGAATTATTATACAACAACCACAAACTATTTTGAAAACTAGAAAACAAGCTAGTATACTTATCCCAAGGGTAGAGAACAGATGCATTTATGGGTATCAAAAAAATAAAAATAAAAAAACAGGCGATTAGACAGAGGGGTTATGGAAAAATGTACAGCCTGACTGGCATTTAGAGAAATACAATCACATATTGTACCCAGATTGCCCCCAAATGCCCTGGGAGTTATTCTAACTCAGGATCAGCTGTATTTAATCTATCAGTGACTATTAGCAAAATGTTTCAAGGACAGGGGAATAAGGCCAGCAGTGTGATATGCATTTTGCGCTACATTTGACATAAAAAGTCATTCCGAGTCCAAGTGAACAAAGGGCTTATTCAGCTTATGCAGTGTCTTACCTGAGGTTTCTTCCTGAAGCAATGCTGAAGGGGTCTGCCCTTCTGACTCTTAGGAACAGTCATGCTCTCTCACACCACAAGATGTGCCTGGGAAGCAGAGCTAAGCCTAATGCCATGAAACAAAGCCTAATCAACGATTTCAGTGGGGCCCAACCCATAACCTAGGTCTCCTCTGTCATTAATCCATTTAGCAAGGGTCAAGGCTAAATGTGACCCCTCTGACTCCACAATTTGGCCACTGAGATTTTGAGATTAAAAAAAAAAAAAAAGTTTACATGGTGTATTAGTCAGGATTCTACTGAGAAATGGAACCAATAGGAGATGTAGCTATAGATATAGATGATAGAGCTATAGTTGAAAAGAGAGAACAAACCCAAAATTGAGTTAGTTGTGGTAAGCTCCACCAAGACTTAATACCTAACCTAATTGTAGTTTTCATCTTCACCCGGTAGTGAAATTTTAAACCTCTCTGTTTGGAATTTCCAGGTCGGCTCCACTGAGGTTATCTACCTGATTAGACCCGCTGTGGGGAACATCCGGCACTCGGGCCCTATAAGGCCCAAGAAATCATTTGGTCTGGCCCTGCCAAGGCATTAGGGGTGAATTAATTAAATGTTTGACCAAATATAATAGCCTAATTTTTAAGTTGATAATTTCGTATGGCCCACGGATGATATTATAAATATCCAAATTACTCCTGCCCTAAGGGAAGGTGATCTGGTCTAGAATTATCCACTCTTTTAACTTTCTTGTGCATGTCTTTATTTACTGCATAGGGATGCTGCCTGATTCATGAATCGTTTAATAAGCCAATTAGATCTTTAAATTTACTCTGTTGAAAGTTTGTTCTTCATGAGTGTGTATGCGTGTGTGTGTGTGTGTGTGTGTGTGTGTGTGTGACAGAGAGAGATTTATTATAAGGAATTGGCTCATATGACTGTGGAGGCTGAGAAATCCTACTGTCTGTCATCAGCAAATTGGAGGCTCAGGAAAGCCAATGTACTTCCAGTCCAAACTCAAAAGTCCTGAGGAGCGGGGGGGGGAGGGGGGGGGGACCAATGACGTACCAAGTCCCAGTTCTAGTGCAGGAGAGGACCAATGTCCCCGCAGACAGGGAGGCAGAGACAGAATTTGCCCTTCCTCCACCTTTCTGTTGTATTCAGTTCCTCAACAGATTGGATGAGGTTCACCCACATTAGGGAGAACAATCTGCTTTACTCAGTCTACTCATTCAAATGCAAATCTCTTCCAGGAACACCCTCACAGACACACCCAGAGGTAAAGTTTAACTAGGTATCAGGGCATCCCTGGGCCCAGTCACGTTGACACAAAATGAGCCATCACACAAGTATGTAAGGATTATCAAGGATTACTCAGCTGCCTAACACTATGACTCTGAAACATTCTCAATGTGTGTCTCATTAGCAGGCTTAGATTGGCTCATAAGTGTAACTGAACCAAATTATAGTTCATGATATAAATTTTTTAATTCCTCAGATTAATTCCACTAAATTTCAGAATGAATGGAGACATCATGGATCACTGGGAAAAGGAAAGTAGGTAAGAATAATCCCTCCTATGCCCCTGATTCACGTTAGAGTCACAGGATTTTCATTCAACATGATTATCATTAAAAGTAAATGAATGTACTAGCATCCACTTAATTGAATTTCTGATCACATGGTCCACTATTGTGAAAACTTGATCGTTCTTCTCCAATTAATTGAGTTAACCAGGTCAAATTTCAGTATGTAGTAAAATTAATTTTTAATTATACTTGTAGTTTGAACAAGTTCAACATTTTGATTAGACCATTAATGGCCTTAAGGATGCTGGTTATTGACATTGTCCAAATTTTTATAGTTTTGTTTTCTCTGCCAACAAAGGATGCTCCTTCCAGTGGCTGCTCAGACTAGGTCTGTTTTCTTTCCCGTCAGCAGCCCAAGATGGGGTTACACATTTAGTCAGGGTAGTGGCAGGAGCACTGAACCTGGTGCTGTAAGACCTGAGTTACGAGGCTACCCCATTTATGAGCATGTGACCTCATGTGAAATGGAAATTGTAACACCTGCTTTGACATTCTTCCCTGAGCCTCCTGGTAAGGCTCAACTGAGGTATTATACAAAGGTCTTTGTAAAGCACAGCCCCATAAACTGTAAGGTATTAATGGCACTCTGGAATCAATGTGCTTAAACCCTAGAGTGCATTTAGAATCATGTGATTTGCTGGTTTAAAATACTCATTTCTAGGCCCTACTCCCATAAAGTCTAGTGCAGTAGATTCTGGGTAGAGTTCAACAGTCTACATTTTTATCATCTAACATTACCACCACCCTTCTCCTGCCATGTGATTATATATGAATGGTCCAGGGATGACAGAGACATACTGATGGAAAAACGAAATAAACCACTTCAGAAATGGCCTGTTAATGGTAAAAAACATTTAAACCTGCAAAGAATTTTTGTGAGTTTATTTGAGCCAAACTGTTGACAGTTGCCAGGAAGCAGAATTTCAACATATTGAGATAGCACTTTCCAAGAATGGTGGTTTTTCACCTATTTTTATACCTTACCATCAAAGGTGGGGATGTAAGTGGATTACATGAAATCCATCAGTGATAGATTAGGGAGGTGGGAGAAAGCATAGCAGGGAAACCTCTGGGATTGGATAAAAAGTAAAATGATAGACACATGCATCTTTTAGGTGGGTACAGGTTAGTTACCAGTCAACAATTAACAAGATAACAATAACAATGAGGGAATTTGTGGTCTCTGCCCTGGCACCATTTGTTGTGCTCTGAGGGGTCAGGAAAAACAGAAATTATAAGTTATCTTGACATTCCACAGGTATGTTATCTAGATGCAAAAAGTCAATAGGCTCAGTAAAGATCTAAGTTGATCTTTGTCAGGAAAGATTCTGGCTTAGGACATGACTATCCACTATAAACTGCTTTTTACTTAAAGGTTTTAATTTCAGACCATCCTTTGTGGTTACTTTAGGTCTCTTTGAGTTTGCAAGGCCGCCGCACAGGCCTTCCCTGAGCTAGGTTAGCATGTGGCCCTTTCTCGTCTGTAGGCCCTTCAGAAGAAATCAATGAGGTCCTGACAGCTTTGATAAGCTTAAAAAGGCCACTGAACTGATGGCCTGTTGGAAGATATAACCCAAATGAATTTACTACAGAAAAAGTTCTTTATTGTAGAGTTTATTTTAGAGTTGGTAGAAAACAATGGAAAAGAGCTTTTGCTTTCCACTGTACCTTCGCTCCCTCTGTCCCATTTGGGGCACTGTTTCTGGCTTCACTCCTTCTCTGACGTGATTTCTGTCCCAAATGAATGCCCTCCCTCTGGTTGTTCCTTTCCACTTTGGGGAGACTCACGGAGTTCTGGTCATTTTAACGAGGCTGTGTACTGAGCCATGTGGGCGTGCCACAGGCCAGATGGATGAGTAAGAAACAAAGCTTCAAGAATTCTGGCAACCACTGGTGCGTCCAAGATGGGAAGTAATACTGGTAGAGCTGCTGTCTCTCAACAGCCACAGAATCCAATGGCTACCATTTTGTCATTCCGGATGGGTTGCATAGGACTAGCCCTGGGCTAAATTATTAAGTCACTGAACTCACTCTCCACTTCCTCAGCATTCTTCTTTTCTCTGTGCTAGACTCTAATCATTTCTAATAATTTATTTATAGGCTTTTAGGGTTTTCTGTGCAGATAATAATCACTTGTGAGTGACATTCCAACCTTGACAGTGTTGGGCCTCCTTGTTCTTGATTTTAATGGAATGCTGCCATTTCCCTATTAATAGTGATGTTTCCTGGGGGGGAGGGGGATTGTTTGTTTGCTTGCTTCTTTAAAAAAATTTAGGTGACATTGGTTTATAACATCATATAAGTCTCAGGTATGCAATATTATAAATTGACATCTGTATGTACTATATCATGTTCCTGCACCTGGCACCTAGAGGCACTTAATAAATATTTGCTGAATTGGACAAAATTAAGACATTTCTGAGAGAGTTCAATAGAATTTTGGCATGTGACTTGTCAGCTCTGGCCATGGGCAAGTCATGAAACCTTCCGAGCCTGAGCTTCCGAGCCTGTAAATGAGAGACTACCACCCTTCAGACTTTGTAAATGTTAGTGACAATGTGTGTAAGGTGTCTGGCACAGTCCCTGAAACACCCACATGGTACACACACACACATACACACACACACACACAACACACTCACACACCATGTATGTGCATTTTAAAAAATTATGATTGTGTGCAGTAGGTGTTTTGAAGGCACCCTGAAGGTGAGAAAAGAGGCATTTTGGCAATATTTCAAACACCTACAATTCTCCTGGCCATTATTAATTCTTAGGAAAATATGACTGCTGGGTTCAAAGGAAAAAATACTTTGAAGATATTTTTTTCATTAAAACTCTGAAGTCTTAGATATCACATAGTGATTTAGTGAGTTAGATGTGAATAAATCAGAACATATGTATTGAATTTATCTTGGAACCCTATGTGTTGAAAACCTATCTATAAAATGGGCTTGGCATTCTCTTGCTGTCCAAGGGCTAGAAAAACAGCATGATAATTCTGCTGAACCCGAAATGGCCTTGAACTCAGCAAATAGACCAAACTGTTGAAGAATCCCAGGTCACTTTTCGGGGTCCTTACCACATTAAGGGATACACAGCCTGCTATGATTTGGGATCATTTTTGTTTGTTTTCTTTTGGTTTGTCTCAGAAACCTAGGGGGAAAAGGATCATCCCCTTTGTTCTCTGTCTCATGTTATTTAGATGGTGAACTTATTATAGGAAAATAAGAAAATAAAAGTACAGCTAATTCATCCCACAAAAGTACCACTGAAGGGCTTGAAGGTATGTTGTGGACTATACTATGAATTTGCTTGGTATTGGCCACTTAAATGCTGGTGGCTGCCTGCTCCACACAATACTTTTTGTGTAACCATGAAAGTATCTGGTGGTTAAGGTTAAACCCTCCTTTTTGAAAATGGGTAGATACCAGCTCTATTTTCTTCTCTCTGCTTTTCTACAAGACTATACCTGCTGTTAATTTTGGCAGGGGGTGTGTCTATGTTTATCTAAAAATTGTATCAGCCATTAAGATCTCTATTAAAAGAAAGAAGAAGAGGTTGGGTAGCCCAGAGGAGGGGGAGCAATTCACCTGATTGGTGAGTTTAAAAGGTGAAACTGGATGAGGTTGCCTAGCCCTCGCCCCCCATTTGAAGCCATTCCCCATTGGGGACTACATGTTCTCAGTTTCTCCTTGTCCCACTTCTTACAGAAGCCTGTGCTAGCCAGGTATTGCCTCGGATCGGGTGGAAAAGGCTGTCTAATTCTGGGACTCAGACCTCAAAAAACTCACTTGCCCACAGACACCAAGATGTTGCTCATCTCCCAACAACAGATGTATTTTTGCTCCCATTTGCCTTACCCATTTGTCTTATTTCTCAATTGATTCACAATCCAGCAGGGAGGTGGTTATTAGCTTCAGGGCAGTTGTAATCCATCAATAGGCCAGGGTGATGTGGCTTAGAACTCACCCTTCCAGGGTCATTACTAAGAAATCTCTAAGGTTGTGGTGAGAAGCTGTCAACACTTGTCCACAATACCTTTCATGTTCAAGTGTTACTTGGAATGTTCTAGTGTGTAGAAGTTTGGCATCTCAACAGAGGCCTGGCTCTTGTAGGCCCAGCTCCAAGACTGATTCCTTAAGAAAATCTTGGCTTTTCCTGAGACACATTTCTACTCCCACAACCAGCTCCAGGCAGAGATGGGGAGGCCTTTGATCTAGACAGGGATCCTGGCCAGGTTCTTTTAAGTTTCATAACTGAGCATTAACCTTCCCATCTGCCCACCTGGGTTTCAAAGTGAATGCCTCTCTCCGCCTGTAAGGACAGTAAGGAGTTCCTGAGTCCAGGTCCCTGCTAGGGAAGGTAATTTTGAATTGCTTACTACCCCGCTTTTCTGAAAAACCCAGTAAGAACATCTTATTTAGGGAAGATACTTTAATATTTGCTATAGAAATGATTATGGAAGATTGTCTAGATGAAATATACAAGTAAGTGTTCCTGCTATGTTTACTATGAAGCTCTCACTAGCACCATTCAGAGCAGCTTCCAAAAATTTCTATCTGGGCCATCTCAGATCTTGTGCTAGGGAAACCTTGTCTCCCCTGGGAATTGAAATGCATCTTCCTCTCAGGTGATAATTGAAGAACCACTATTCCATCTTTACCTTGGCTCTAAGGAGGCTGCAGCCAAGCCTCAGCCTTCAAGCTCAATCACAAATGCTCTGTTGACCCTTGTGGTTGACAAGGGTCAATCTTGCTTTTCTTTTCTTTATCCCCTCTCTTTTATTGATTTTGATATCTTATTCATTTTTAAGGCTATTGTTCATTCTTTTGCAAAGAGGCAAGATATAACTAAATGAAATGAAATTAAGATTCAGTGATTACTTGAGGTTGGGGGTGCATGGGAAGAGGGAAAACTGCAACAGGACATGCAGGAACTTTTGGGGATAATGTAATTTCTATATCTTGATTGTGGTAGTGGTTCCCTGGGTGTGTGCATCTGCCAAAATTCATTGAACTGGAAACTTAAAATGGTGTGTTTTATTGGAAGTAAATTAAAACCTCAATAAAGTTGATGTATTCATCCAACTAATGTGATATTTCTGCAGGCACATTACATGGTGCTGCACAGTAAGAATGTACACAGCGAAATATGTTGTTCATTGAACAAGGGTACCTTGTCAAGGGGCCCGAAGGCTCTCTAAGCGAGGGGTCCAGCACAGGGCTTGGTCTTCAGAGAAGAGGCAGCCTTTTCTATTTTGGAAAAGGCTTTATACATAGATGGATTCCTAGAAGTCTTGCTCTGAAAAATATAGTGAAAAAGAATATAGACCAGTAGTTGCCAACCTTTCGGACCTCACGGAGCACCAGTGGTCCACGGACCACCAGTTGGTGACTGCTGATATAGACAATCCCCAGCCCTTGTGGAGCTTCTAGTCTACCGAGGAGAGGGTGATAATAAGCCAGGAAATGTATAAGGTGATTATATTTTTAATAAGAACTGCATAGAAATAAAGAGGAGGATGTAATGGAGAGTGTTGGCCTGGGGGAGATGCTTGCTCTAATAAGTCGTCACAGAAGACTTCTTAGAAGATGCCATTTCAGCTGAGGTTCAAGTGATAAGAATCACCCAACCCTGTCGAGTGTGGGAAAAAAAGCATCCCAAACAGAGAGAACAACAAGAGCAATTATTCAGAGGCAGGAGCATAAATGCAAAAAACAAGAGCCAACTCACTCAACTGATGGCACAAATAGGATTAGAACTCAGGCTTAACTTCAGTTAAGCTCAGTTCTTATTTACTCATTGCCCACCATGTGTCAGGAACTATTTCCTCCTTTCAGTCCAGAGCTGTTCAGGCTTGGTAGGGTTGAATAATAAGAATGACAGAATTGGTGAAATGGGACTGCTGGAGACATATTAAGATAAGAAACAGCTTCCTTTAGACGGCTGTTGATTTACTCAGATGAGTATTTCACAAGAATTGATTTTTGCCTTGTTTTAAGAAATGTTTCCATCCCCAAAATTGAGATACATTTTTAGAATAATTAACATTTTAAAGCAACCAATTCTGAATCCTATGTTGAGAGCTGTAGGAATGAGAGGACTGGGTTAAGGGACTGATGGGTGGGGAGATAGCAAGGGTACAAATCTCTGGTGAAAAGTGTTGATCAATCATCAGCATCCCAGTCATCTCTAAAATCCAAGGAAAGCAAGATTGAGCTGGGAGCCTTACAAGGAACAACTCAGATCTCACACCTCACTCCAGCCACAGAACACTGACACCTACCACATTCCCTTCATCTGTGTGTACTCACTGCCTGTAAATGGCAGATAAAAAGGGGAACTACCTCTTCTGAAGCCATATCTTTATCATTTTTAAATAATGTGCTGGCTAGCAAAACCAAAATTCTTGGAATTATATTGTTCGTCTCCAACTTCTCTTTTGAGTGAAAGAAGTTACAGCCATGCTATTAAGCCCCAGCCCGCAGAAATACACCATGAAACCACTATGTTCCTCACAATAGTAACAGAAATGAAACCTACCATCTTCAGTACAAACTGGAGTGTCCTGAAGCAGATGAAAAAGCTAATGAAGAAAGCAAGGCCACCATTTTAAAGGATGTTTTCCCTTGAGGGTGAGGACTTTGGATTTTGTATTTGTTTTCTTTTTAACAAAAATTACTTTCATAATTTCACCTCATAGATACTTTCTCAATGGACCCCTAATCCATAGATGCAACCTCCTAGCAGTCAAGTCTATACTGGACAGCTTCTCCTCATTCAAACTCATTCTGGTCCCTTCCAGTCTGTCTGAGTCCAGTCTGACCTCCAGTGGAGGTGCAGTGGACTTTTGCTTGTACAATTTGCTGCCCACCATTTCCTCCTTTTTTGTAACAGCTCTATTCAATCACAGTGCAGTTTCTGGAGAGACCCATCTCCTAGGACCCACCTCTCAGGCCACACTTGATGGGCAGCTGGGCCTCAGAAACTGATCAGGAACTTTAAGGCCTTCAGGCAACACCCTGAGCAGCATATCTCTGCTTCTCTCTCCTTCTGCTCCTCTCTTTCTCTCTACGCACTAGCTTTCTCTGTTGCTCAGTCCATGTGGTAGAAGATGACAGTCTCCCCAAAGTTAAGATTTCTGTTTGCAAGCAACAGGGTGTCAGAGAAACCAACAACAGGATTATAAATGGGCCTAAAGTGTAATAAGAGCCAAGAGCTTGAATAATGTGGGCAAGAGTCTAACGGTCCCTTTTCCTGGTTTCTTCCTACATATGTATGTCAAAGTAGCTCTCTGTTCCCCAATCCACAAAGAATGGCCACCTCCGACAGCTCTTCAGGTTATAACTTCAAGAGAACAGTTGTACTGAGTTGGAATCTTAGCTTAATTCCAAATTCCTGGGAAAACTCCTTGATTTTTTTCCCTGTGGGATGTTATTGGCGTTTTGGGCAGGGCAATTCATGCCATATGGAACTGTCCCATGTATGGAAGGAGGTTTAACATGTTGACTCCTGCCCATTAAAATGCCAGTAGCACCCCACCCTACTGTTCATGGCAACCATAAAAACGCATCCATCCTCTACCAAAAGCCTCATTGAGGGGCAGTATCACCATAGTTTGAAAACCACGGCATTAGACATTACAACCTAACCTGGTTTGGTTTGGTGTCTTATTTCTAGAGAATTCTAATAGTGGTTATTAATGGCTAAATCACAAGAGGAGTTTCCCTTGGAATACATCTTGAAGGACAGAGGCGTGTGGAACTCCAAATGACATTTTTATTTCTTTATGATTCTGAGCCTGCTATATTTGTTTCTGAAACAAAATGTGTTTAGGGTTATTTAAACCCTCTGGTTTTGGTTTCATATTTGTAAGATGAAGAAGTTGCAGTAGATCAGTGGTCCTCAAAGTGTGGTCTCTAAAATAGCATCATCTGGGAGTTGTTAGAAATGCAGATTCTTCAGGCCCCACCTCAGACCCCAATCAGAAACTCTGGGATGGAGTCTGTGTATTAACAAGTCCTTTATGAGGTCCTGATGCAAGCTCAGGTTTGAGAACCTCTGCTCTGGTCCATCTCTGAGGTCTCTGCTAGCTTTAATGTTCTGTGGTTCTCTTCTGTCTCTCCTACTGAGGACAACCTTTCTCCCAGTTCATTCATCATTTATTTGGTGCTGACAAAGGGCCTTCAAGGGATCTGGAAGTTCCTGGACACTCAGGGGAATGGTTCTCCTGCATTCAGACCCAACCTCTGCTTGCAGTAGGTACAGGTTAAAGGGGTTAAAGGTAACACATTTAAAAATCCTACTTGCTCAGGAAACATTACAAAAACCAAGTGATGCATAATTAAGTTCCACGTAGAGGCTTATCTGACTTGGTCTCTTACTAAAATGCTGGAGCCAGTTGCTTCTAAAAGGAGCAGGGCTGTAAATCATTCCTGCCAGTTTCTATTACTAGCCGTAGAAGTTTACCTTAGCCTTCTCTTCAGGATAAATGTTTCTTGGATTACTCAGGTGGTAAGAATCTCTTCTAGCGCCTTCTAAATTCCTCCACCAGTCCAGAGTTAACTCTTGTCTGTTAGAGGAGTCTAAGCTGTGACCCAAGAAAGTATTAAGTTTGCTCTGATTGACTGGTTAAAAACAAACAAAAGTCTCTCCCTTCTTGGCTTATGGATTGCTCCTATCACTGGAGGTCACCCACTCACTTTCACTCCCTTGTGTTCAACAGTACCTGACTCTCAAAGCTACTTTTCAGTCCTGACCTTGCCTCAATTTCAATTTCTGACTTTTATTTTTGTTTTTACATTTTCATTTATTTATTGAATGAATAACACATTTATATACTTCAAAACTGAAATGAGACAAAAAGACATAGTAGAAATCTACATGCCCACTTCCCTTCTTCCCCTGAACCTCCATCCTCCAGGTTCAGTTGCTGATTTTTGACAGTCTTGGGGATCCACTTTTATTTATTTATTTATTTTTTAAAAAGACTACTATCTAGAATACAATTTATTTATTAATCTTCATCTGAGGATATTTTTCCATTCATATTTAGAAAGAGTAGAGGGGAGAGACAGAGAGAGAAACAGCGATGTGAGAGACACATTGATTGGTTGCCTCCCACACAGTGATCAAGCCTGCAACTGAGTTAGGTGTATGCCCTTGACCAGAATCAAATCTGGGACCCTTCAGTCTGTGGGCCAACACTCTATCTACTGAGCCAAATCGGCTAGGACCCGAGATCCCCTTTTAGAACTGATGTCACCTGAAATACAGTCTGTCTAAAACAAAACCATCAGCTTCCCCATTACCCTGAACCCAAACTCTTTAAACCTCTTTGTCTTCATCTATAAAATGGGATAATGATAGTGCTTTCCTCATAGGATGTGTATATTCCCTGTATAGCCACTACTTGTAAACTTTAGTACTGCTGGGCAAATAGCACTCCGTAAAAATTCATTATTGATAACCCTGTAATCATCATCAGCTCTGCTTAAATTAAATAACTGGGTGTGGTTTTGCCTTTCCCCCCAATCTTCCAAATTGGCAGCTCTAGAGTTCATGTTTTCCGTCTCTCTCCTTTCTCTCCATTCCAGATATTTTGGCTCATCTAGCTTTATATTATTCCTTTCTCGATGGGATTTGGATTGGGCCATTGGAATGAGAAAAAAATGCCCTGGGAGGCTGCCCTTTTCTTGCGAAGGCTCTTGGACAAGACTGCTGAGGAGACTCAGCTGATGGGTCACACTCCTTGCCCCATGCTCCTTCCCACATGGACTCTCCTTGGCTCTCCTCTGGGACATTGCTGGTCATTAGTAGTTCATTCCTGACATTGCTATTTCCCCCTGGGTCCAATGATTGAGATTGTTATATTTTAAAATACAAGGTTTCCTGGCTCTCTTTAGTGCATCTAATCTGCCACAATAGCTTACTTTTCCCATCCTGGACTTCCACAAACAAATGTAATTCTCATTTTCACAGTGAAAGACACACACACACACACACACACACACACACACACACACACACATTAGAACAAATCCTATCTGTCAAGTATTCTAGTGCTTAAATACCACTTTGTAAAGAGTATGATTATCTAACCACTATGTTGTTTACCTGAAACTAACACAACATAATATTGTATGTAAACTGTAATTGAAAAATAAAATAATAATAATAAAAAGACAGCTATCTTGACCTTGGGGATGAGAGGAGAGATGTGAACGAAGGACTGCCTCGCTGCCCTGGGTCAGCATTTCACTAGAAGGGAAAGGACCGTGTGGATGCTCACATTTCTGCATTCTGATCTATATTCAATCAACCATATTTTTGCCCTTCCATTCTTAGCAAATTTTATATCAAGGACTGTATTTAAATCTAATCCTATGAGTCATTTAAAAAGTTTTTATAGTTAAGCACTTAATTTTTTCTTTTTAATCCTCACCAGAGGACATTTTCTTCATTGATTCCAGAGAGAAAGAGGAAGGGAGAGAGGGGGAGAGAGAGAAGGAGGGCGAGGGGGAGGGAGGGAGGGAAAGAGAGAGAAACATCAATGTGAGAGAGAAACATCCATCGGTTGCCTCACACATGGTGCCTGACTGAGGTTTGAACCCGCAACCTGGGTATGTGCCCTCACCCGGAACCCTTTGGCGGGAGAGATGATGCTCTAATCACCTAGCAACACCAGGCAGGAAAAGCATTTGAATTAAAATATATATTTCTCATCCCCTTAATAACAAGTCAAAATGAGTGCACAGACCTCTAAGTGCTCCCTCCTAAGCCATGTTTGAGCCTAGTAGAGAAAGACTTCTCAACTGAACTTGCCATTGATCAGAACGCTTGTAATCCTGCCAAATAAAGGGGTTAAAAGAGAGATGGCTGCTTAACCAAAGCTAAAACATCTGCCACCTGGCTGCAGTATTTCATATTTGATTAAGGAACATTGGATTTATTAGGCCATGTACCTCAATTCACAGCAGATGCTTCCTCTGCAGGAAAATATTGGGCTCAGGCATTTCCGCCTCCAGGAAGTCTTCCCTGACCCAGGCCCCTCCCCTGGCCTCGGTTATTTTTCCAGTGTTTCCATACCCACTACTGTTCTCAGTGTGAGGGGAGCTGTCTTGGGCCTTGTTTTAGGGGCTCCCCTTTGACCCTCCTTTGGACTGGGTCTTCCTTACAAGACAAATAACGCAAGGACCAAGGGGATGTGCCCACTCAGAGCGTGTGCCTTCCCTTCCGGACTGTAATCTGGGTACCCAAAGCCCCAGAATGCCTTCTTGAATGGCCTACAGCCCTCCTCCCTAGGTTCATCCTGAAAGTGGACCACACAGCTGGTGAACACACCCCAGGGTGTGTGTTAGGCAATGGTTATTTGCTGCTGGGGAGAGGTTAGATATGCAATCTGGGGCTTGGGATGGGGGTGGAGGGGATTCTCATGCATGTGAACCTGACCCTCACAGTACAGGATGAAGCTGGGGTTGGGAACTCAAAGGAGTGAACCAGGGGTAGGTCTGAGAAGGTAGGAGGATAGAACATATTTTATTGATAGTTAGCTAGCTAGGTTTATCATTTTAAATACTTAGACACACAGCCTATGCCCTGGGCCCTGCAACTGATAAAGGTGGGCCTGTTCATGACACCCTGGGGACATCTCTAGGTTTGCAATGCCAACATTATATCATCATCTGTTTTCCTGGCTGTGGTAGTTGCCACATAGTTCCTCAACCTCAGGGCCCTTGCACAAGCTGTTGCCTCTCCTGGAATACTCTTCCCACTGACCACATTAGCCTAGTGAACTTTTCATTTATCTACCAGACCTCAGCTGAACCATCATTTTCTCAAGAAAGTCTGTCCTGACTTCGTAGTTTAGGCCCTCCTGGTTTCTAACTCTCATATCTCCCTATACTCTGATAAAACTGAGGGCAAAGTATGATACTAATCACAATAGTAATGTTAGTGATAATGATAAAAGCAGATAGTCATTGACTACTTGCTGAGTGGTAGACATGATAGATAGGCATCATGATTGTTTCTCCCCTTCCCTGGCTCCTCTCCTGGTCTGTCCCACTATACCCCCTCCTCACCACCACTTCCCCATCAAGCTGGCTTCCCCTAGCCCTGCTGTCTTGAGCATGTCCTGGGTGAGATAAGACTATTGAGAGCAGCAAAAGTCCTTGAGTAAGGTGGGCAGCTTCTCATCAGTGTGAGGTTCTCTCCAGCCCTGGGTGCTCACCACACCCCTGGTTCCTCCCTAGGAATCAGTTTACCCCTCCCCGCCCCCCACCCCTGCCCTTCCCTCCTCTGTGTCTCTAGGACACTCTCTCTCCAGGTCTCTGCCCTGCCCTTCCCTTTTCTAACACTGGACTGACAACTTTTTCTTGTTCTCACTAAGATTTTCCATCAGAAGTCTACAGAGTTGGCCCTTCTCATCTAGGGAAGCAGAGGATACAAGAGGCAACAAATACCTTCCACACAAGTACCAGCCAAGACTATAAATGCTTTCTATTCCCAAAGTAGCAACTAGAGGGGAAGAACACCTTCTAAAGGAAGAAATACAGTGAGGGCAGCTGGGCCTGGAGAGTGAGTGGCATCTTCCGTATGCTTTGGCACAAGTTGAGATTTGGAAAGTCCTTTATCAAGGGCAGGGTTTCCTAGGATACTTGCCCAAGGCTGATCCTTCTACCTTCCAGAAAAATGTGGGTTAGTTTCCTTTTTTTTTTTTTAAACATTATCAAAATACATTTTACATTCAGAAAATATACCCATTTCAAGTGTACTACTCAAATATCTGTAGTAACAAATACCATCACTGTACATATATTTAGAGCATTTTCATCCGCTCAACAAGGTCCCTGGTGCCCTAACCTCATTCCCATCCCAGCCCCAGGCAATTGCTATTCAATTTTCTGTCTCTATAAGTTTGCCTTGTCTAGACATGTCATGCAAATGTGATTGTAATATGTGGTCTCTTATGTCTAACTTATTTCACTGAGCATCATGTTTTCGAAGTTTACCCACGATGTAACATGTCAGCTTCTATTCCTTTTTCATTTCTGAGTAGTATTCCATTGTATGGTATACCACATTTTATGTATCCCTTCACCACTTGATGGACATTAAATTTGTTTCCAGCTCTTGGCTGTTATAAATAATGCTGTCAGGAATACCTGCATGCAAATCTTTGTGCAGATATATATTGTAATTTCTCCAAAGTAGCTAGCGAGGAGTAGAATTATGTTTATGTTTAACTTTCGGCTGTAAACTGTCAAACTGCTTTCAAAAGCAGCTTTCCTGTTTTTCATTCCCATGAGCAATCTCAGGTTATTTTCTCCTCCCCCAAGTCATAGTACAGGTATCCTCTAATCATTGATCAACTCCCAGTTTTTTTTTAGTCTAAGAATTAATTAGGTCCTTGCAAATGTTTCAGCTATGCTCTCTTGGGTTGAGTTATGCTTTGTTCTCTATAGTGACCTTAAACAGACATTTATGATGGTTACACTTGGTATGTACATGTGCCATTATTTATTCATCTAAAATACTCAGCTCTTTAGACTAGCTCCAATAATCATTTAGTTTTTACTGTCTCAGGGGATGGCCATGCAAAAGTACTAGGCGGATAACAGTATACTGCTCAGAAGATCTACCAGGTAACTGAATCCCTGGAAAGTAGATTTCCAGAGTCTAAACCAAGATGGTATCTTCTAGAAGGGAACCCTAATTTTGTCCACATGAATTTCACTAAGCTGAAAAGTCAATATGAAAGACACAAGTAGAGGAAAACCTCAGAGCCCAGCCAGAGGAAACAAGTTTAGGGAGAAACAAGTTTAGGGTTGCGTGAAGGTATACACCAACACGTCTCAAGGATGTTAAGTTGTTTTCTATTATGCAACTATAGTCAAAGGAAATTTGGTCAGAAATTCTTTTTCTAAAAGCCTAATAGACTGCTTCTACACAATAGCAAGAGTATACATTCGAAAACTTTGCTCAATGGTGGAAAATATTCAGAGATTTAGAAATAAAACTCAAGACAACTCAAATCTAAACATTGCCCTTGAGGCCTTGGTAATACTGACTGCATTTACCTACTCAAGGGAAGGGGTTGGTGAGGTCACAACTGTTGTCTCCTGAGGTCATGTTCATAAGAACTTCAGGTGCCCGAAATAGTGAAAGTCTGCTGGACTAAGATTTCTAACACTGAAAACAAAAACAACACAGGGAGTTAAGGGCACCAAAGGCCTCCCCCCCCCCCCCACACACACACACAGTCAACAAAAACCTCTTCTCCCTACCCCAATCAGTCGAAAATCTGTGTATAACTTTTGAATCCTCCAAAACTTAACTACTAATAGCCTACTGTTGACTAGAAGCCTTACTGATAACATGAACAGTTAATTAACACATATTTTGTGTGTTATATGTATTACCTACTGCATTCTTACAATAAAGTAAGCTAGAGAAAAGAACATTATGAAGAAAATCATAAGGAAGAGAAAATACATTTTTAGTACTGTACTATATTTATCGATACCATAAGTTTATGTTGTCTGTTTACAAGATGAAAAAAATCCTCGTGTAAGTGAACCCATGAAGTTCAACCTGTGTTCCAGGGTCAACTGTATTTGTAAAAGGAAGTTACTGGCTGTTAAGGAGTAACATGAGGGAGTTTCTTTGTGGTACCCAGATTGTGGCATTGATTCCTCAATCTACACATGCGCTAAAATATCATAGAACTATACACATATACACACACACATAGAGTGCATGTAAAAACTAGTGAGATCTCAGTAAAGACTGTATCTGAGTTAATAGTGTTATACCACTGTAATTTTCTGGTTTTGACCCGTACTGTGGTTATGTAAGGAAGGTATTTTCATTGGGGAAAGCTGGGTGAAAGGTACATGGGAATTCTGTACTACTTTTAAAACTTGTAGAAAGTGGTAAACTATTTCTAAATAAAAGGTTATTTAAGAAAGAAGGAAAGAAGGACCAGTCAAAGATCCGTTTCTCCTGTAGATAGTGAAGAGGTTGGGGACAGTAAGGAACCTCCTAAATTTGAAGACAAATATTCTTTATGAAAAGGAAATTATGAAAAAATCAGCACAACAAACCTACCCTAAACTGGAATCTGTACTTGGGGGTGTACATGTATATATATTCTGTATAGAGAAGGACCAAGTGTAGTGTGAGAAAATCAGCATGTGTGAATGTGGGGTCCAACTGCTTGTCCCGGGCCTTTATTTGGCACAAGTGGTAACAGGAGGGATTTAGCCTTCACTGTGTCTACAAGCAGAGAGCACAAGCATCGAGAACTGTCCAGAGGAGAGGGCTGGACGGGCTGTTCCCGCAGCCTTGGCAGGGGTATCTCTGTGGCAGAAGCGGATGCATCAGACCATTGAGCCTGGCGACAGGAGCCATTAAGACCATTCTCCAATTCCCTTTGCTGTGATTCCTTACTCACTTTTAATTGTGCCTTGGCTGTTCATGTGGCTTTTGTATAGCAAGATAATGAGCTGATCAGCCAATGCAAGGATTTTAGCCCACTTGACATTATTTCTTCTTCATAAATTAATCATTTAGCAATCTGGTTCACATATCAATATCTTGTGGGTTTTATAAGTATGAGTGAGAAACTTGAAGAGAAGTTCTTTCTTTTGTTTGTTAATCCTCACCCGAGGATATTTTTCTGTTGACTTTTAGAGAGAGTGGAAGGGAGGGGGAGAGACAGAGAGAGAAACATCAGTGTGAGAGAGAACCGAGCCTGCAAATGAGGCACATGCATGCCTTGATGGGAATCAAACCCAGGACCCTTCCGTCTGTGGGCTGATGCTCTGTCCACTGAGCCAAACCAGCTAGGGCTAGAAAGGGAGTTCTTAACCTGAAAACCAAGGATGGGGCTTTCACAGATCCTTTAAGCCCTAAGATTGTATGCAAAAGCGTACAGTGTGTGTTTATCAGGGAGAAGGGTCGATAGCTTTCAGCAGATTTTTCATACAGTTTCAAATCTGGATGTCCTGGAAAAATAAAATTTGGAAGCTTACAAAACTTATTTTCACATAACACATTGGGAATATTTCCCTGTATAATTCTTTTATGACAACATTTTTAAGAACTTCATAGGATTCAATTGCTTGAATTTATCTTCTAAGCAAGATTTAAAAAACTTATTAACTAATCACCTCTGCAAGACTTAATTTTTAGGTGGAATTTGACTTATTTTTAGTAATAGATGCCCACGTGTGAGAATGAATGGCAATCACCACTATTAACAGCTAACACTGGCAGACACCAGCTCTGTAATGGGCAGTGCTAACTCTGTGCTAACTTTGCGAATGGGATCTTACTGTGGGCTTTCCAACTGTCCTGAGAGGTGGGTGTTATTACTTCCATTTAATAGCTGAGGAAACTGAGGTCCAGAAGGTAAAAAACTTACCAGGTCCCATTGCTGTCAGCGGTGGATGACAGTCACAGCTGGGTGGCCTTTCCCCCTGGCCACCATGCTCAGTATCTTCATCCTTCATTGAAGGCCCTTCCTCCTTGAAGCTTTTTTACCCAAAGACATTTCTCCCCTTGTGGAAGTCCTCTGCTTCTTCAACTGGCTCCGAACTACCCCATTTAGCACCATTAAAGTATTATCTACCTCAAGGCCAGCAGACTTTTCCTTAAAGGGCAAGATAGTACATATTTTAGGTTTTGTGGCTAACATGGCCTCTGTCACAACTATTCAACTCTGCTGCCCACTGTTGCACAAAAGCAGCCACAGGTAAGACGTGAGTGAGTGTGGCTGGGTTTCAATAAAACCTGATTCACAGGCTTTGACATTTGAGTTTCACATAATTTTTACGCCACAAAATAATGCTCTTCTTAATTTTTTTCCAGCCGTGTAAATAGGTGAAAACCACTTCTAGCTCATGCTCTGTTCAAAAACAGGCAGTGAGCTGTGGGTTTGACCTTTGGGCTAAAGTTTGCCTACCCTGCTCAGGCTGCATCTTCTATGTTCATAGTCTCCACGACTAGGCAGAAAACCATTTAGCTTAAACCTGTATCTTAACGTTTTCTTATTCTCCATAAAATCTACATGCAGGCCTAGACTCATAAGTAAGTGCCCAACAAATACTTGCTTAATATCATTGATTCTTCTCACCCTCAGAGTCACATCCAAGGAGAAATAATAAGTTTGATTTGAAACATGTGGCATCTTTATGATTTCCACCCTTTTCCCTCCCCGAGGGAATTCTGTATCACTAGAATATCCCAGGGATGTTTGGGTCCTGAGGATTGATAAGAAATGCCAATGTGCTTGGCCAGCTTGAAGGTCAACTAGCATCCTGGCCTGGGGCCAGTGACCACAGCTGGTGAAAATTCAAGCCGTCACACATTTGTTGTTAGCCCAAGTTTTCTAGTTCATTCTTCATGAATTATGACAATATTTTTAATAATGAATTGCTGCATGAGCAATCATTTTTAAAACCATAATCCCCAACCAGAAGAGATGTCATGACTTGATGGGCTAAATTTACGACCATGAGAACCACGATGTAGGACTGGCTGCCATGCCTCTTCCCTGGGCCTTCCTATCCTCATCTGCAGACGGAAAGTAACAGCACCTCCCGCCTCCTATGGACTGACAAAGGAACCACCCGCAGGTACCGTGGTGATAGTTGTGAACATTTCCATGTACTTTGGTTCCACATTAAGCAGTACTGGTCTGTGGTACTACTAGAGAAGTATGTAGGAACAAAAATTTTTTTTTTTCTAATTTGCTTTAAGGCCATATCTTACAAGCTATGAAATCAAGCTGATATTTACTACTAAGTATATATTTAAAAATTCTATAACATGTGCCAATGAGCTTTCTCGTTTTATCATATTGGTGCAAAATTGCTGAAAATAGAAACTACAATTAGGACAGTCTTTCTGCTGTCCTTCTATGGGTCAGATTTCACTCTGCTGAACAGCATTTGAAAATGGGAGGTTCATATTCTTCCTCGTTAAGGGTGGCCCCTGGCACGGTGTTCAGGATAGAATCTTGCAAACACTTCTGGGCACTAAGTGGTGTTCTAGGTGTTTGCAGAGCCAGTGTCTCTGCGGGACTTGGCTGTTATTCTTATTTTTTCTAAAACAGTTTTTTTAAAAGAATTGTTTTCTGGGGTTAGTTTTCACCCACTTTACGGATGCCTTAAAATAATCTGGTGCTGAAAATGCCTCCAACAGCTGCCAGCTTGCCTCCGAGGTGGGGAGGCTGCCTCCCGCAAGGGTGAGGCAACAGTCCTGCCAACAAATGTTTCAAACTGGTGACACAGCAGACAAAGGATAGGTTTAGCACTTATGTGGGAACTGTAGCAAAGCAAGTGTTTTCCAGGCAGAAACCCCTCAACCTTCCACAGCAGATGGGTGACTTAGGGCTGCTAAGGTATATAGTAAGAGGTGGGATGTGAATGGACTCACAAATGATGGTCTTTCAAATCTGAAACCTCAATGGCCATGGAGAAGGGGAGGGGGTGTTGGGCTCTGTAACTGGAACTTCAGTAATATAACTTGAGCCTCGGGCTCAAGTATGGCTGTGTCACAGGGAGCAGCTGCCTTCTGCTCCCAACGCTGCCTCAGTGTGTAGATGGGTCCGATGACACCTGTGGACGCAGAGGTTGTGACATTTGTTGGGTGCTTATGGTGCCTGGCTGAAGAGTACTTGCGGGAATGTTAGCGATCACTAATTACTATTATAATAGTACTGTGGAAAGAAGGTCTCTTGGCCTTTAGCAGATAGCAGCTTGTATAAGTACTCTGCTTTGATGTAAGAAGCTCCCAAGCATAGTGGTTAACATAATTTTGGTTGGCTCTTACAGTCAGCTGTGGTCATTATGGTGCCTCCCCTAATATAACCCAAGGAGCAGTTCACGTATTTCTGTGTGGGTTAGTCACAGAGTCATTAATTGAGAATTTAAGCCACTGGTGTGGCAATCTTGTTGCTACTCCCAACATGCTGGTCCATCTCTCCCTCCCTTCACCTTCACTGTGGTCTCAGGGTCGAGAAGAAAATGTTTTCCCTCAAATTTGGATTCATACTACTTGAAATCAAAAAGTCCAGGAAATGTTTTCGCTGAATATAGAGCCTAAGTTAGCCTAGGAGTAAAAATGGGAAGGAGGGAAGAAATACAGTTTGGAGAAGTCTTAGGTTGATCTGACTACTTGAACAATTATTGAGCCCCCACTATGGCCAGACAGTGGTAATTCGAAGATACAAAGCCATCAAGGAGACTGTAGGCTGGGAGGGAGGGACAGATGAATTGACAAGTGCCAGAGGAGCCGTATGTGCCGTGATGCATGTACTAAACGCAGTAGAGACACGAAAGAGCAAAGGACTTTCTATCAGGAGACGAGCAAGCCTGTTAAAAAAATAAAAAAAGTCAAAGAAAGGGATCTGAGCTAAATTTTTAAAAATGGATGTGATGGTTCCTCCAAATTGATAAACTGCCCATCTGCCAGACAGGAGCAGAATTAGGAGCAAGAGTTTGGAGGTAAGAAACAGACCAGCCGCATGATGATAAAAAGAAAGCAGAGACAGAATTCTCAAAAATGTCTAAATGACATGCTAGGCAGGACCACCAGTGTCCTGCCCCGATGCCATCCGGGGCCTCTTCATGCCATACCTCCTTCATGAAGCCTCCTGGCTCCTTGGAATTCCTGGAGCAGTTTGTTGATGCCTTTCATTGTGCCCTCCCAGCCTCTTCCCCACCCCATTCAATTCACTGCACTCCTAGCACTCCTGGGGAGCAGCCGGAGGGCAGGGATTGGGTCTCTTGTAAGGGAGAGCTGGGCCTAAGCTTCATTATTCCATTTGAATTGACCTGCTCAGTTTGATTCACTCTGATCTATGTACATAGAGACCCAGAGTGGGCATTTCCCCCTCTTTTTACATTTTTATTTTGAAAATTCAAATTTATAGAGGCTCTGGCCAGGTGCTTAGTTGGTTGGAGCGTCATCCCAATGCTCCAGGGTTGCGGGTTCAACCCCCGGTCAGGGCACATACAAGAATCAACCAATGAATGCATGAATGGTGGAACAGCAAATTGATGTTTCTGTCTTTTTCTTTTTTTAAATATATTTTTATTGATTTCAGAGAGGAAGGGAGAGGGAGAGAGAGATAGAAACATCAATGATGAGAGAGAATCATTGATCAGCTGCCTCCTGCATACCCAGTACTGGGGATTGAGCCCGAAACCCAGGCATGTGCCCTGACTGGGAATTGAACCGTGACCTCCTGGTTCTTAGGTTGATGCTCAACCACGGAGCCACATAGGCCTGGCTATCTTTTTCTCTTTCTCTCCCTCCCTCTTTAAAAAAAAATTTATGGAAAAGTTGTAAGAACCATAAAAGTAGTACTGGAAGCTTCTCTCTATCTTTCATTCAGTTTACCAATTATTATCATTTTATCACATTTGCTCTATTCTTTACACACACACACACACACACACACACACACACACACACACTGAAGTTCCTTCCCAAACCATTTGCAGACATGATTCCTTAATCCTCCCACATGCCTTTTTGTATTTGCGTCCTATAAACAAGGATCTTCTCTTACACAGTACAACCATCAAGCTTAGAAAACTAACATTGATCCAACATTTACCATGTTTTTCACAGATCCCATTCCAATTTCACCTATTGTCCAAATAATATCTTGTAAAGGTCTATGTCCCTTATAGTTATCACTTCTCTTTAATCTCCTTCATTTTGGAAAAATACTTTGCTTTTCCTTCTTTATCATGACCTTGACATTTTTCGAAGCACAGAGTTACTTTGTGGAATGCTGAGCAGCTTGGGTTTATCTGATGTTTTTCTTCGTGATTTATGCATTTGTAGTGAGGACACCTCAGAAGTAATGCCCTGCTCTTGTTGTATCACATCAGGAAACATAGCATATCAGTTTGTCCCATTCCTGGTTTTCTGTCACATTTGGTAAAGATAGTAACTTACAGCGTTTTCCACTGACTCATTCCTAAGGACTTTGTGAGGAGATGCCTCATTGCTTCTGTTGTAAGATAGAACTTCTCTTTGTCTTCAGTTTATTCATTTAAGTTTTATCACTGTGGACTCATGAATTCCTATTTTACTCAAAGGGTTAAAATCAGAAACTGTCATTTATTGCGATAATCAAATCGACCCAGACTTGGCCAGTGGGAGCTCACTTAAGGCAGTTTCTGTGTCTTTTTGATATGCCCCCATATCTGTGTCTCTTTGAGCATCTTTACCTTGTAGTACAAGATGGTCCTGTCTTACCTTTTATTTTCCCTACTCCAGCCCTACAGTCAACCATTTCTCTAAGGAACCCTGGTTCCTTTAAATGGAGAATAAAAAATATTTAGTAGCCAACTCTTAATGCTTATTGCTGCCAGGTTATCTTTGCCTTTAGCCATCTCAGGTAGAACTAGGAAATAAAAGTATATATCTGCCTACACGTATATGTGTGTATACATGTATGTATATATATTTGTGGTGTATATACATGCACACACATAAACATCTGCACATACATTCACACCTATTTCTATTTCTGTATCTATGTCTACATAAAGCCATGAGTTCACATTGATTCTTCCACTTCCCATCTAACACCACAGGGTTTATTCCAGCATTTCTCTTTCCGTATTTGTAATTCCCTCTGACAGCAAGAAATCCTTAATGCATTTGCTTATATTTTCTCAGTCATCCCTCTATGTCACCAGTCTCCCAACTGCACTGGCCAAAACCTTGTCTCCTCACCATGGACCCCCGAAACAGGCAAATCCCTTCCCCTGTCATGAAGGGACTTTTGATCAACAATGACTGGCCTGGCCAGAATTCACACTTTTTGAATGAATTCTGCCCACTTGTGCCACTCCCTGGACTCAGGATCAGTGAAGAATCACAAGTTTTCCTTTTCCTGTTGTTGCTTAGCAGAGTGAATGTTTTCTTCTTTGCCATGGCAGTGACCTCTTTGATGTGGAATTTTTTCCCCCTTGTTAGCTCCTCTCCACTTCTCTAATTACTCATGGGATGGTAAAAGGATGACCTGAATCCATTCAAAGATGTGGAGTGCTCCCAGCTTTTCCCAGGAAGAATGCATGATAAATATTATATAGCTGTAAACTCAGAGCTGGAGGCCAGAGGTCAGCGGATCCCTCCCCGGAGCGGCCAGATGGTTTGGCTCTTCCAGCACATTCTCAGAGCCACCAGTTCACGTCCTAGATACATGTCTGTAAGAGATCTTCCACTCCTCCCCCATGTCAAATGGTAACCTCAGTGCAGCTGCTGGGTCGGTGTCTCCTTGCCCCTTGACGGTGGGGTAGGGACTGCCCCCCACAGTGTCCTTGCTGTCCTGGAGGGCAGAGAACACCTCTCCTGTGAGCTAACCCTTCCTGAAGCATCTAGATATTTCCATACAGAATTTCCAGAACCAGATAGTTATGACCCACCAGACTTACCAAAGGAAGTTTAAAAATCCCGTTTCTAAAAGCACTTTCAACGCTCTCACAATTTGTATGTACTGTTAGAGCAAGTGGACGATCATGGGGCCCACGGTCTTTCAGGCCAGAACTGACTGCGGTAGAGGAGCCAGGAGAGCTGCCTGGGAGCACAATGCATAACCTTTGTTTACAGCCAAGGCTGGAGTAACGAACAGATGGTAAGAAAATCGGATTTAAAGAAGGGACAGATGCGCCAGCGCGGGGAGCTCGGTAAATCTCGTGCCTTCTGCTTTGCCTGCAAGGATGATGTCTAGCTGCCCACGGCGGTCGCACCCCAGTTCGCTGTTGCTTGTGACTGTTGCATCTTGTCTCTGAGAATAGTTACTACATCTCATTACAGGCGTTTATCTCATCCCTCCCACGGGGAATGTGTTTTCCCAGGGATTTGTATGTTCCCTCTCCTTTTATGGATAGTAGTTTCTTCATCATCCATGTGATTGTGTATCTGAAATTTCAAGAATATTTAAGCCGTGAACCCTGCTTGTCTATAACAGGATGGGGTTATAGTTCTATGATCTTAGAAATATTTACAATGAGCATGTGTAACAAGGGAAAATAAGCATAAACATTTATGTTTAACACACTCATAAGCACACCCTCTCCCTCCAGCGTCTCTCTGTGGTGCTTTTCTCTGCGAGGGCGAAACATTGTTAAGATGCTAGCTCCCTGATATACTAGCTAGTATAAATGTCATATTAAAGCTGCCCGGACATATTAAAGCTGCCCCGGACCTCCTTGCCCCCTTCTTCCTAAAGGAAAATGGAAGTGATAACTTGGGTTAAGATTTACATTTCTTTGGGGTGGAGGTGGGGGGTAAAGAGCACACACCTTCTGTTTCAGTGACATCTGGTGAGATTTAACAGGTTGAACAACTGTTCAATACTGAGATCAAGTTAGAAAGATTTTATTCCAAAACAGCCCCCTAAACATTTGTAGCAATTCTAGGGCCTTCAGAGCCACCCCATAAGTCACTTCCCTACAGAAACGTGCACATGACCAAGACATCTGCCCATGCTTGCATGTTGCAACTTGTCACTCCTGGGTGACATCAAGTCCTGTGAAAATCATGCCTTTAGATTCCTCCTGAGGAAAAGACGGAACTATCTAAGTAAAAGTGCTGTGTATTATAGAAATAGTTCCTTACAAAATAGTCCTGAGTTAAAGAGCGAAGTGCCTTACAGCACTGGCTGCGACGCACCCCGGCAGTGCTTTCAGTGGCTCCATCAGAACTGGTTGGACTCAACTCCTGCTGCCCGGTATGCACAGGGCCAGCCAGCTGCCCTTTGGGCATGAGTGTGATTCTGTTGGATGGCACAGGGGTTGTCACCTTCATACAAACTCTCCGGGCATGCCTCCCCAGCCCCTGGAGCACACTGAGGGCTGCACTCAGATTCCCTGTTGGCTCTCATGTCCAGCATGACCTCGTCACCAGTCTCTGGAAAGGCAGTGGAGGGGTAAGAGGTCTGTGCTTGCTGGTACCGCCAGTCTCTCACAGTGCTTGGGTTCTGGCTTGTATCTGTGCAGCTTCCTCATCCCGTGGGCAGAGGACACAGAGGGGGCCACAGTATTGGCAGTAGGAGGCCAGACTAGGCACAGGGCACCTTGCTGACAATTCACTCCTTCTGCTTTAAGTGAGTCATAGTCTTTTACTTTATTCACACAGCCTCCCTCTGAGTCTGCCACCATCTCTGATTCTCTAGCTCCAAAGCTCTGTAGTAAACAAGCCAAGGAAAAGGCAGCCACCAAGAAATCCCAGAAGAAGCCACTATGGCTTACCTCCTTTTTTATACAATAACACTTACTAATTTCAGAGAGGAAGGGAGATAGAAACATCAATGATGAGAGAGAATCATTGATTGGCTGCCTCCTGAACGTGCCCCACTGAGGATCAAGCTCACAACTGGGCATGTGCCCTGACAAGGAATCAAACTGTGACCTCCTGGTTCATAGGTCGACGTTGAGCTATACCAGCTGGGTGTGGCTTACCTCTTTACAATCACCAGCCAGGAGGCAAGTTGCTGGGTCCCCTTGTTGGGGATCATTTTCTTTGCCTGACACCAGTATACCCTCCCCTCAGTTTTGCATGGGATGGACCTTAAGGGCATGCTAAGTGAAATAAGTGGAATGGGGGTACCAGAGAAGTATTGCTTTTGACTATGATTTTATTCTCACTTTTCTCTCCAGGTTGGTATGGAATGGGGGAACATGGATTACGTATTGGTAGCTCTCACAAACTAAAGCCCCAAAGCCCTTCTTGCCTCCCAGTGCAATCTTAGCACCCAACTCTAAGCCTGTATTGTTTCAACCCCTGTGTTTGATTATTGTGCTAGTTTATTGCCATCCTGGACAAATTGGAATTGGACAGATTCCCTCCCCTCCCCCCGGAAATGTAGATGCTCACTGTGTGTTGATTTGATTTAAGCTATTTTCTCTTTTCTCCATCACATCAAGACCAAGGCCCAGAATAGCACCACCTCCTCTGAAAAGCAGTCCCCCCAGGATCCTGCAGATTTACTGAGACTCTACTATGTGTCGAGCAGGATTCAAGACACTGAGGATATAGCATCAATAAAAGACACAGGCCCTGTTGGGTTGGAACATGCACCATAAGTGGGCATCAGGTCCACTCTTTATCTGAGGCAGAGTCCTCTCCACCCCAGCCTGACCGCCACTCAGCCGGCCCCCTCTCCCATTCCCAGGGATAGCCTGACTTATCAGTAGTGAACCCTGATGCTTAGAACACTCTTGCCTAAATGGTATCAAAAATATGTTTTCCTGCTCTTTCTAGTTATTGGCATTGGTTTTGTTCTCTGGAGCTAGACAAAATAAATTAAGTTTTCTTTCATTTGACAGCCCTTCTAATATAGGTCAGTACACAAACTCATCATCTTTACCCCTCATCTTTGCCGTCTCCTCTTTCCCCCCACCACACCCGGATCAGACCTCCTGCCCTTATCTTCCCCCATCCCTGCCTGACTCCCTCAAAGTTGGACACATTTGGACTCTTTTACTTCAATTTTATTTCTTCTTCAGGCTATGTCTCCCTTCTTGCCTCCCAACTCTAAGCCTATATTGTTTCAACCTCTGTGTTTGATTATTGTGTTAGTTTATTGCCATCCTGGACAAATTGGAATGGGACAGATTGCTATAATAGCAAGGAGGTGGCGTCGGCTCTTCTTGGAGGGCTTTGTTTTGTCTTAGGCTGGGTCTATTATTTCTTTAAATTTAAATTATTGCCATGCAAAATTATTTAAGCAACCAGATCAGGGAGTCCCACATATGGTAATTATTTTGCTCATTAAAATACAATTTAATAAAACTTATCTACCAGCAGAAGTTGTACAGATAAAAAGTAAGCAGAGAATGAATAAATGAGTGAATGGCCCTAGCCAGTTTGGCTCAGTGGATAGAGCATCGGCCCTTGGACTGAAGGGTCCTGGGTTTGAGTCCAGTCAAGAGCATGTACCTTGGTTGCAGACTCGATCCCTGGCCCTGATCAAGGCCCAAGCAGAAGGCAGCCAATTCTTGTGTCTTTCTCACATCAATGTTTCCCTCTGTCTCTCCCCCTCCCTGCCCCTCTCTCTAAAAATCAATGGAAAAATATCCTTGGGTGAGGATTAACAAAAGGAAAAAAAAATAAAATAAGTGAATGGATGGGTCTTTTCTTGTCCATAAGTCTTAGAATTGGTGTTGTCTGTTTTTAGTTTATTCCTACTCATACCAAATAGGTAAATAAAATGGATGGTTTTTCAATTGAAATAGCTGTTTCAGTCCTTACTATTGCTAGTTTATTTATATTAAATAAATATATAACCCCATCACCTCACACAGCATAATTAGCAAGTATTTATGCTGTTGAATTCATGACCTAGTTTCCTGAAGACATCTGTTTTCTAAAAGGATTTTTTTTCAAACTGAGATTAAAGGAACTACTCAAGTACCGTTGGCAGATAAAATGCAGGACACTGAGCTAAATTTGAATTTCAGATAAATAGCAAATAATTTTTAGTGTTAATATGCCTCAGTTATTACATAGGACAGATTTATGCTAAAAATTATCCATTGTTTATCTGAAATTTGAATTTATTTTAGCATCTTATATATATATATTTTCTCTTCTTTTCTTTTTCTTTCTCTTTCTGTTTTTAACCTAACAACCCTAAACCCAAGATATAAGCCTTAGAAGTCCCATTTTCCCCTTTCTACTCCTAATGGCCCTCTTTTCCATCCTCTATCCCATTTGTTTTATTTCTTTCTTTTCAGATAAAAGACTCAGGTTTCAGTTCTCCCTAGTGTAATGGCCTCATTTCTATTCCAAATTATTATTTTTTTCCCCTTTGACAATATACAATAGATTGTAGCCCTTGTTGGTCTCTGTTTGGGATTAAAAAAAAAAATGTGTCTAGGATAAACTGCTGGGGAAATTGGCTTCAGCAAACTCTGAACTGATGACTAATGGTTTAACAGCTGTAAACAGGTGAAACCAGTCTCACTGTGCAAATGCAGCAAGCTCCAGGGTCAGGGTGGGTGGAGACCTGTGACAGTAAAACACTATTCCTTGCCAACAGAAATGTGTCTATTGAATGTTATCTCCTGTGATCTGAAGGCCTGGTGTATTCAACATGTTTCTTTTTTCACCTGAGAACTAGATTCATTTCCTCTTCTTTCTTTCTTTCTTGCTTTCTTTCTTTCTTTCTTTCTTTCTTTCTTCCTTTCTTTCTTCTTCTTTTGTTTAATCTATCTCAGTGACTTCATTTCCCTTTCACCTCATCCACTCAGGCCATCAGAGAGAGTACTCCATGGATGACTTCTCTGAGGGCCCTGAGCCATTCCATACCTCTAAAGGCTTTTGCAAAGCTAAGAGGTGCCCCATTACCACCATCTCCTCTCAGACAGCACCCTGGAGTTATTCATGCTATTCTGCTGGCCACATGATTGATTAATTACATTATTGCTTATGGGTCAGAGTAGGCAAATGTGTGGAGTCAATCATAAACATTGGAGGGGTGGGCATGGAGAGAGACACATTATTGGTATGGAGAGTAGGCTGTCAATGTCCATGGCAGGAGGCTTTAAATTATTATCTAATATTGTCACCATATTAGACAATGCAGGCTGGTTCAATGTACCGTCAGGTGCTTCACCTCTCTGAAATTAACAAATTGTGCAGTACACTCTTGCCTGAGTTTAACAAAATACTACTCCCAAGAGAGACTCTTAAAAAATGAACTGAATCATTGATACTTAGAAATGTTAAAAATAAAACAATCTAGAAGAGCAAATATTAAGATGTCCTTGAGCTTCAAAGAACAAACTCGAGTTCCCATGAACCTTGGGTTCTTAAACTTTCATATACATAAAAATGTCCCAGAGATTTTTCTAAATACAGACTACACTTGTGTGCCATTCCCAGAGACTCTGCTTCAGCAGGCTGTGTAGCACTGTGGTAAAGAGCATGGATGCAGGAGTCAGACCAACCTGCCACTTGGCTACCTATGGAACTCTCTCAGGGTCAGTTTCCTCATCTGTAGAATGGGAATACTGCCTATTACATGGAGTTGTGAGGATTAACAGTTACTATCTGTAAAGCACTTAGTAGATAACCCGTAGTAGTTAACGTTTTTTTTAATAAGCCAGCACTCCCGGTGACTGTGATGCTGGCAGTCCTCAGCCCACACTGACTGAACACTGCAGGCTAGCTATTAACACAGTTTGGGCTGTGCATACATTAGTCCATCTCTGTGCATCAGCTTACTGCTGGTAAAAGAATTTAACTAACTCATAGATCCAGTCCATGAGAAAGGAAATGGCTACATTTGCCCCAATGGCCTGGTGGTGTTTACTCTGCTCCGTGAGAAAGTTTGGAGCAGTAAGAAATACATGGTAAATGACAACTGTGCCAAGACTGTAGGCACTGATGAAACACATTGGACCTTTCCCCCCACTCTCGTGGCAAGATATGAGTGGTCACAAGAAGTTTGCAATCAGTGAGCATATCACACAATACCATGGACATGTTTGGATATGCTGGACACCTCAGCAGCCATAAGTTCGGGGTCTTCTTTCTGACTCCCCCTTCCCGACTTCTAAAAGCTGGTGGGCCCAGGACTCTGACCTCTACACTCAATTCCTATGTGATCTCACCAAGGCCCTTGGCTTTTTGTATCTCTAGCCTGACCTTCATTGGGTTTCAGACTTGAATATATAGCCAGCTGTCTACTCTGCATTTACACTGGGATCCCTAAAGAGATCTCAAGCTTAACACGCCCAAAAAATGAACTTGTTTCCAAATCTAACAGCTCTTTTACACATATCTGCACTCACTTCCTCTCCCACGCTTTTCCTATCAGATACTCAGACTTTGCATTTCACCTTTATTCTTCTCTCCCTCAGAGTCGTACAGTTTCTCACCTCTGCTTCCTCTTCATTCTCATCTCCTACCACACTCTGCCCCACATGAGCCTTTTAGCTGTAGTAAAACACCACTCATCTTTCTAGAACATTCCTGCTCTTGGGACTTCATTTTCTGTTCCCTTTACCTGGAGCACCCTTCTCTTGGATTGGCTCATGGCTGATTTCTTTTCATAAGTCTCTGCTCAGATATCACATTTCTCATTCTCTAAAAGGCCTTCCCTGATCACGGTGTAGAAAACAGACTGCACTCCCATAGTCATCTCCAGCCCTTACCTTGCCTTTTTTTTTTTTTTCCTTCCCTCATAGCACATATCTCCATCTGAAGCTATACTACTTGCTTGTTTGTTTACTTGCTTAATGTCTGCCTTCCACACCAGAATAAAAGCTCCTAGAGGGCCAAGACTTTGTCTTACTCACCGTGGTATTCTGAATTCTAGAATGGTGATAACTCAGAGTGGGTTCCTAGGAAATATTTGTTGCAAGAATGGATTAATGAATGGGTGATGAATCAATGCCAACTATTAATAGTAAAGGAGTTTGGGGACTAGAGAGTATTAGAATACATTTTTTTAAAAAAATGCCTGGCCAGTGTGGCTCAATGGTTGAGTGTCAACCCATAAACCAAGAGGTCACCAGTTTGATTCCCAGTCAGGGCACATGCCCAGGTTGTGGGCTCCATCCCCCAAGTAGGGGGCATGCAGGAGGCAGCCGATTGGTGTTTCTCTCTCATCAATATTTCTTCCTCTCTATCCCTCTCCCTTCCCCTATAAAAATCAATAAAAACATATTTCAAACAAACAAACAAACAAACAAATATTCTATTTGAGCCTTGCAAGGCTGGAAGGATTTGGACAGGTGACAAGAAGAAGAAACAGCTTAGCAGGTATAGGAATAGCACCCACAAAGCCAGGTATGGCCACAGTATTAGTGAGACAATAAAAAGAAACTGTCCTGATAGAGGCAGAGAGCAAATAAGAGATGAAAAAAGAGACTGAGGTTGAATAGGTAGGAAAGGGTCAGACCAGAGCAAGTGTTGGATGTGTCACATGGAAGAATTATTTGATGGGGACATGACTTCTTCCAAGGGGGTGGCAAGGTGTCAATGACAAGTGTGGCATGACGTGGTGATTGAAACTGGGAATAAAGGAGAGTTCTGCACCAGTACAAGAGTCAGGCAAAGCCTTGGGAAAAGATAAAGGGGTCTACAGGCATATTTCCCCCACAGCTTGAGTAACAGTTCCAGGAAGAAACCCCTTTGCTCTTGGGATGTATCTTAGAGGTCAGGACAGAATCTGAGAATGGGCCCACCAGGAGGACCTCACAATACTGTTGTCAGAGAGTAACTAGTTGTTGCCATAGAATCCAGGAAGTAGTGGCTCTTGTGTGGGGGTATGGGAATCTCAAACTTTCTGAAAACACCTCCGAGATATTGTTGAGAAAATGTCATATTTTTAATGATGCAAAAAATGACCACAACAGAATTTCAAGTGAATTCCCCCCCCCTAATTTTGCTATAGATGCCTTAAAAACATAATTTGTTCTGATTCTAAGTGAGTTTTTGTAGCCTTGCTCTAAAGATGCACACACTGACCTTTTGAGAAATCATGTTTATTCCAGATGTTGCTAATTGTAGCAGTGGTGGAGAATTGACTTGCTGTGAGAAAAAGCTGGAAATGACCTAGATGAGTACAGCAAAACCCAAAGGATCCAATCATTTTTCTATTAACATCAAGTGTCTAATTAGTTGGTAAAACCTGTTACAGTTCCCTGACTTCCACCTCTCCTCAAAGATGACAAAAGCACATTATGTCTCACCAAAGCAACCCTTTAAAGAATGCTTCAGCATTTATTTGCAAGCTTTTAACTCAGCCATTTACTCCCCTTGGGGGGGAAAAAAAAAGTCCCTTTGTTGTTCCTTTACTGTGTCACACACACAGCCTCACATGGGTGGTGGGAACGCTGAGCTGTGCCTCCCTCTTCCTGGTTCAATCTTGTGTCCCCTCTGTTTTCTGATGCATGAGGAAGGGGAATTCCATCCAGTGGGTGTTCCACCTCTCTGCTGGGTACTTCACATAGTTCATAGCTCAGCGAATCCTCACATGTGAAGGCAGTAACATCCCACTCCTGTCACATGTAAAAAAGTAAACCTCAGAGAACAATTTTGTCTCTAGAGTCTGTCTATTTTGGATAAGTAATATGTTGACTTTTGGACCTCCCATTTTGGGGCTCCAAATCTTTGCATTAAGAATAGCTCTACCGAGCCCTGGCTGGTGTGGCTCTGTTGGTTGGGGCGTTGTCCTATACACCAAAAAGTGGTGGGTTTGATTCCCTATCAGGGTGCATACCTGTGTTTTGGGTTCAATCCCCAGTTGGATTATGTGTGGAAGGCTGCCGATCTCTCTCTCTCTCTCTCTCTCTCTCTCTCTCTCTCTCTCTCTCCAACCTCCCTCCCTCCCTCCCTTCCTGTCTCTAAACAATATCCTTGGGTGAGGATTGAAAAAAAAAAAAGAAGAAGAATAGATAGCTCTGCCTAGTCACATGGAGGTAAAACCCTTTGAGACAAAATTGATTAATAACTTAGAAATGGCTAAATCTCACTTATGTCACACACACACACCCCCCCAAAAAAAAGTCCAGAGCAACAAAAGAATATGTATAGGAACGACAAAAAAAATCCTTGTCCTTTCCTCCTCCAGACAGGGGCCACATCTTCTTTGTCACTATATCCCCAGTGCCTGGGATAGAAAGAAAATGAAATGGTTCTACGGAGGCAAATGAATTCCTATGGTGGCTTTGGGCCCTTGCTGTATAGAGTGGACTGGAAGTTTTCTTGAGTCACTCTGGGCCAGGTCCCCTGCTTCCAAGCAGGTTCACATCCAAGGTAAGCAGCAAAAGGACTTGGCCTTACTCCTTAAGGCCTAAAAAACAACTCAGATGGACAGTAAGAAAAACAGAGGCCTAAAGTCAAGCAAACATGATCCACATTGCCTTCTTGCTTCCTTTTCTAGCCGGTTCCCTCCCTCCCTTCCTTCCTTCCTTTCTTCCTTCTTTCTTTTTTGTTAAACACACACACACAACAACAACAGATCTGTTGGTGGGAGAATTCCTGGATGTTTCCACAAGCAGATGGCAATGTTCTTGTTCTCGAGTTATAGGAACCAGACAGAGAAGGGGCGGTAGAAAAGGGAATGACTGAATCCAAATTAGACAAAGCACATCTGTCCAATCAGTAAACCTCTAGTTCTAATGACTTGAAAAATGACTGCATTTGCAAAAATGATTTAACATTATCGCTACATTATTATTACAATCAGGAGGGTCCCATAAAAGATTTCAGCTTTATTCATTCTTTTAACGAATGTTTGGTCGGTGCCGTCCACGTCAGGCTTCAGGCTAGTCGGCTTGTTTTAAAGAGATGAACAAAACAGGGTACTTGCTGTTCGCAGGCTCACCATCAAGCCAACCCAAACAGCAGTGACTGTGCAGCTTGGTCTGTGCTGGGACGGCTGCGTGCCCAGGACGGTAGGGAAGCCTTGGAGGACAGTCAGAAAGGGTCCCAAGACCTGGTGACACTGGACCTGTGTCCAGAAAAGTGGTAGGATTTAGACACAGGTGGAGAAGCAAAGAAAGTTATTTGAGGCAGGAGTAAAAGTCAGTGGAATATGAGAGCACCTGAGCTGTTGGGATCCACAGCTAGTTGGTGCCTCTAGAGCCTGAGGTGAGGCTGAAGAAGCAGCAGGGATGGATTAAGAAAGACTCTAACTCTTATGATTGGACATTAATCTGAAAGCAGTGGGGAACCATCAAAGGGTTTTCAACCAGGAACAGAAATATCATATTAGCATTTTGGACAATCACTTGGGAAGGAGTCGGGAAATAAGACTGGAGACAGGGACACTGGGTAGGAAGGTAGGGCAAGAAACTAGGTGAGAAATTACACAGAGCCTACACCAAGGAGTGTCAGGGAGGATGGAGAGAAGGGGCATGCTGGCCAGCTGAATGCAAAGAGTGAGAAGGAGAAGGAGACACCTTAGAAAACTCCCAGGCTGCTGGCTTGACTTACCAAGTTGAATATTGATATTACTAACCAACAAACAATATAGGAAAAGGGCACATCTTGGGGAGGAAGATGATGTGGACAATTTTGGATATGTTAAGTTTGATACTTCCAGCTGGCCATGAGAGAGCCATGTTCAAAGCTCAGGAACAAGATCCAGGCTGAAGAGATGAATTTTAAAAATACATGGTGGGTAATCACCAAAGCTGTAGGTTTAACTTCTATTAGATCAATGGCTTGCAGGCAGTTTTTCTATAACCCACAGTAGAAATACATTTTATAAAGCAATCCTGTGTACACGTAAACATACACATAAAAATTCACTAAACAACACTTATCATTACTAAATGTAATGGAATGTAATAATTTCCCCTCTTAATTTTTAAATGAAGGTCAGATGTACACTAACAGGTTGCAAACTTCAGTTCAGAGCACGCTGTCCTAGACTGTCAGCTTCTTGTGGTGAGTACCACATCTTACACAATTTAGATTCCCCACAGCATCAACTATGATGCCTTTCACATAATGAATTTGTGTGGAAGGAAGGAAGGAAGGAAGGAAGGAAGGAAGGAAGGAAGGAAGGAAGGAAGTTAGTTTGGCTTCCTGATACTCAATCTTAATTTTCTCCAATAGTACAATGACATCTTGTCTCCTCCAATTCTCTTGAACTTTTACACATAGTTTCTATTTCTCTCACATATTTTCAAGATGAATCAATTATGAATCATAAGGCCCCCTGGGGTGAGATTTGATGGTTTGCTTTTCCTCTCTACCACCCCCCCTCAACCCCCTTCCTCCCCCCCCCCCCCCCCCAATACCAGCTCCCTAAACCGCACCAAGCATTCCAGGCATAGTCTTTGAAGCTGAGCTGGACTGGCTAAACAGCGTGCTCACATGGTACAGCTGCAGCTCTTTCTAGGCAAAGACTGTCATGCTCTGTACCACATGACCCCACTGCAGCTGCGGGGACCAGAAGATGACAGCAGCAGCCAATGCACACACACACACAGAAGAGGAAGCAAAAGCCACGAGGAAGCAGAAACTGTGAGCTAGCTGAAGGCAAGAGGAAGAGAGGACGGGATGTAGAAATTGGTTGGTAGGAAGAGCAGCAGCTAAAGAAGAAGCAGAGAGTAGTTGAGAAACCAGAGCAGCAGAGCTCTGGAAAAGGGCGCAGTGGCAGCTTCTGCTCAGAGGGACCAGGTACCAAAGAAGCCGTGACAAATCCTGAGTTACCTTCCACTCACCTCATTGCATTTCAGCTCCGTGAGGTCCCGCTACTCATAGATTTTTTTTCTCCACAAGGCCTGGTTGTCCCAAGTGCAGTTGCTCTCTTTCTTAATTTCCCATGTATTTTTAAAAATTCTTAAGTTATGGAAAAATTGCAAGAATCTTTTAGAGAATCCACATACTCTTTACCCAGATTCACCCATCTTTAATATTTTGCCACATTTCCTTTGCATCTCATTTGTTTCTGAAGCATTACCTCCTAATATTTCGGTGTATCCTACCTAATAATAGACAAATATGCAAATTGACCATACCTCCGACACACCCACAAGCCACGCCCACCATCCAATCAGAGCGAGTATGCAAATTAACCCAAACCAAGATGGCTACAGCCATAGAGAGCAAGGTTTCCTAGGTAACAGAGGAAGCCAAGCTTTCTGCCAGCCGTTGCAGGGCTAAGCCTCCACTCAAGCTACAAAGTTTCAATTATAGTAGGTAAACAAATTCAAACAAATGGCGGCAGAATGGAGCTTGAGAGAGCAGGCCAGAGTTGCCGCCAGCAACAGGGGAAGCAAAGCTTTCCGCACACCCTGGCCGGGCCCACCCACTTAAGGCAACAAAGTTTCAATTATAACCCCAACACAAATGGCTGCGGGCCTCGGAGGGAGCCCCAGGCTTGGCTCTGCTCCAGGCTACAAAGTTTCAATTGTAAAAGGAAAATAAATTCCAGATACCAGGGCCTCCGCTTGCGTTGCCAGGGGGGGTGGCCGGCCTGCAAACCACCACAGGCCCCTCACTCAGGCCGCCCCACGCCCCAAGGGAACCCCCACCTGATCCAGGACACCCTTCAGGGCAAACCAGCTGGCCCCCACCCATGTACCAGGCCTCTATCCTATCTAATAAAAGAGTACTATGCAGATTGATCATCACTGCAACACACAATATAGCTGCCCCCATGTGGTCAAAGATCCTGCCCCCATGTGGACACAAGATGGCCACCACAAGATGGCCAGCAGGATAGGGCAGTTGGGAGACACCCGGCCTGCAAGGGAGGGCAGTTGAGAGGGACCAAGCCTGCAAGGGAGGGCAGTTGGAGGTGATCAACCCTGCAGGAGAGGGCAGTTAGGAGTGACCAGGCTGGCAGAGGAGGGAAGTTGGGGGCAAACAGGCTGGCAGCAGAGTGGTTAGGGGGTGATCAGGCTAGCAGGCAGAAGTGGTTAGGGGCAATCAGGAAGGCAGGCAGGCAAGCAGTTGGGAGCCAGCAGTCCTGGATTGTGAGAAGGATGTCCAACTGCCTGTTTAGGAATCCGACTGCCCACTGGGATCGGGCCTAAATGGGCAGTCGGACATCCCTCTAGGGGTCCCAGATTGGAGAGGGTACAGGCTGGGCTGAGGGACAACCCCCCTCCGTGCACGAGTTTCGTGCACCGGGCCTCTAGTATTGTCATAAATAGGATATTTTCTCATGCAACTACAATACAGATATCAAATTCAGGAAATTTTACATTGATGTAATACTTTAATCTAAAAGTCCAAATTTCTACATCAATGTTCATAGCAGCATTATTTACAATAGTTAAAAGGTAGAAACAACCCAAATATTCATCAGTAGATGAATGGGCAAATAAAATGTGGTATATGCATACTGTGGAATATTATTCAGCCTTGAAAAGGAATGAAATTCTAATTTATGCTATAACATGGATGAACCTTGAGGACATGTTAAATGAAACACACCCATCATAAGAGGAAAAATACTGTATGATTCCATTATATGAGGTACCTAGAATAGTCAAATTCATAGAGACAGAAAGTAGAATGGTGGTTCTCAGAGGCTGGGCAAGGGAAATAGGCAGCTTTGTTTGATGGGCATAGAGTTTCTGTTTGGAAAGGTGAAAACATCTGGAAATGAATAATGATGTTGGTTGTACAACATTGTGAATGTACCTAAGGACACTGAACTAAACACCTAAAAATAGTTAAAATGGTCATAAATACAATTTTTAAGCCCATGTTCAAATTCTGTGGATTGTCCCTCCCCCACTGTCTAGGATCATGCATTTCACACGCTGCATTTAATTATTAGGTCTCCTTATGAGCGACATAAGGAACAACTCATTTCTGTTTACCTGGACTTTTGCAGTTCTCATACTGAAAGTTCTGTGTCTTGGAAAACCACTCAGTTCTTGGCAAATGGGGACAGTTGGCCAGCCTACTCTTTAGTCTCCTTTGATCTGTAACAGTTCCTCCACCATTCTTTGTCTTTCGTTGCCATTTTTTTAAGAAATCAGCTCAGTTATTTCATAGTATGCCCCTCAATTTGATTTTGCCTGACATTTTCCCAGGTTAGGCATTTCTGGCTGGAATACTGTGTTAGTAATATTGCATTCTTTTGGAGTATTGCACTTGGAGGCACAGGTGTCCCTTTGCCCCACCTGGGTATGCTAATTTTAATCATGGTCAAGGTGTGGTCCAGTTTCACAATCATGTACTTGCTGCTTTCCTCCCCATATACTCTTCAAGTAAACTTCTGTTACAGTATGTAAGTGCCCCTTGCAACCTGAAGGAGCCTAAGCAGAAGGTACACATTTTTTAGGGAGCATCTGATGACATTCTTGCACTTGAAAAAAGAAACCATTTCAGGGCCCCATTTCCATTGTCATTTCACCAAGCACAATAAACCACTTTATTCCTCACCCCTTCCCTCCTTGGCCATTTTAGGTTTTTGAGAGAAAGGCTTTTTGAAATGCAAATATTTCTATACAAACCCCTCTCTTTAAAAAAAAAAAAAAAGGCATCACATGTCTGAAGAAAGTATGTATTTCTGTTTGAATTCTGTGCCTTGACACGTATTCTCAAAGTGAGAAGTGTTTTGTTGGGGGAATGCACACTATTTATGTGTAGCAGAGACCTTTGCTCTCCTTTATCGACAGCCCAGTTGCCATCAGAGTTTGTTGTATTAAGTAAATGAATACAACAGTTCAAATGAACACATCTCCTTTATTAGTTACCCAATCGGGTAACCAGTGGACTCTCCAAAATCACAAGCAGTCATAGAAGGCAGGCTTTATGGGGAAGAGGCAGATGAGCAAAGGTCTCTGAGCTATTGGAAAAACACAGGAGCCTTAACCCAGCCCTGACCATGGTCTAACATGCCACATAGTCTGTTTGTTTATTGTGTTTGCTCTCTGTTTTCTGCCTCTCTCTGCTCTTTTGAAGAAAACTCCCATAAAGCCAGGATCTCTGTTGTGCTCACAGACATGCTGCCTGCCCCATAGTATGCATTCAATTAAGATTTGTTGAATCAATGAATGAATTTATTCATGACTGTAATTAATGTAGTAATACCACTAACTTGTACACCTAAAATTGGTTAAAACAGTACATTTTATGTCAGGTATATTTTGCCATTCAAAGAAAAGTTTTAAAGTCATCTGACACTGGTAGTCCTGAATTGCTGCTGTATTTGAAATTGTCTCCATAGATTTTCTCTCAGTAGGTCTTCTAATCAGCCTAGACCAGTTCCTCATCCCAACCTAATGGAGGATCAGTCTGTTTCAAAACCCCTTGACTCAAGTTTTTAGTTTTTCTGGTGGGCAGTGGGGGGATGAAGAATAGCAGCCTGTCTTGGTTATAAATAACCTTTCCCACTATACTTCCTTCCCAGGCACCCTCACTCCCACCCTCGAGTTGAAGAGTGGAGTCCTCTAAAATTAATGATAGAATAGTTTTGTTTTCCACATTTTCCCCAGGGAAAGGTAGGAAAAAATATTAATTTGTGTTTTCTGCCAGCATTCCTGGTCATCCATCTTCAGCCTGGAGAGCTTAGAAACTGCCCCTTGAATAGCACTCCATTCACTTCGTTTCTCGGGTTCTCTTCCCTAGCAGTGAAGAGCTCATTCTTGCCAGTGATGAAGTCTGAAGAGCCACAGAAGCAAGAATTACAGCTCAGGGACATTCTGTGAAATAGAATGAGCAGGGGGAGATGTAGCTATATTAATCATCTCTGCTTGGAGTTTTCTGTTCACTAAAGCATTTACTGTTCACAAAATACTTGGTGAGCTACAGCTAATAAATGTACAGACCAATGCAAGGCAGAACCTGCAAGCAGTAAAATCATTATGGATCAAAGCAGTTTTTCTTGGCCCTTCAAACTATCTAGTTTGCTTTTTATTTTTTTATTATTATTTTTAATCCTCAGAATATTTTTCCATTGATTTTTAAAGAGAGTGGAAGAGAGAGGGAAAGACAGATGTGAGAGAAACACATCGATTGGTTGCCTCCCGCATACACCCTGCCCAGGGCCCAGGCCAGGGAGGAACCTGCAACCGAGGTATGTGCCCTTGACTGGAATCAAACCCTGGACCCTTCCATCAGCAGGCTGACCCTCTATCCACTGAGCCAAACCTGCTAGGGCTAGTTTGCCTTTTTTATTAATTAAATTTTATTAGAGTGACATTGGTCAACATGTACATATAGGTTTCATGTGTGGATTTCTAGTTTGCTTTTTAAATATTTGAATACTTTTGTACAAGTTGTGATTATGACACAAGTTTAAATACACCATGCCTTTTATGAATCAACCCTGATCTGGGAAAGCCTCCACCCCAACACTGACTCTTCTCTGAGGTTTGGGAGGAAAAGCAAAATTTAAAGGGGTGCTCATTAATGTAAGCCTTCAAAAATATATACGATGCCAGGAGTATATTGGATGCTCAATTTAAAAGCATTTCATTGAATTTAACACCAAAGTCAATGAGCGAATATAATTGTGGAAATAGTGATAAAAGAATTTGTAGAAGGCAGAAATGATGAGTGACATCATTTACAAATTTTCTGCCTTTTGTGCAAATGTACAGATGAAGATGCAACAAACAGATCCTTGGATGCCTACTTTGTACTATTTTAAGTGTTTTTACACACTTTATCTCATTTAACTTACAGCCATATCCACATCTCTCTACATAGATTAGAATATCAAGGTACTCTTTTTGAGAGAAATGATTTGGTTCTCAGCTAAGTAATTTTCTCTCCTTCACTCTCTTTTTTTCATTTCTTTTTTGAATTATAGGAACAAGAAGCCATTTCTACTTTATTTTAATCTACTGCTTCTAAAACTCAGACACATTTTTTAGTTTTCTAAGAAACAGAAAAAGCATGTTTTTTGTTGAAAGATTATAAGGTTAATTATATCGATCTCTAAGCCAACATTTTTAATAACTATACTTTATTATAACTACACATTTTAGTTAGAACATCACTACTGTGCTTAGTTTAATTGTATGTTTTGATTCTGAACTGCAATAAAAATGCTGGGTTTGAGCTAAAACTGTCACAAGGGTGTGCAGAAAGTTTGCAAAGGAAGTCAGGATGAGAACTATCAACTGGGGATAAGGCTCTCAGAAGAATGGACTATTCGACACACCCCCACTCCTAACAAGCTCAAGTCACCTTTTCTAACTCTCATTTTTGGTAAAAAGTGTCAATGAGCACAATGGCTACCCACAGATTACTCCAGAACATAACCTTGATCTGACATTAGCAGTATGTCATTGACTACCATCTTAGACAAAATAATTTAGCAAAACAAAAAAAAATTAGGATAAGGGTAACATTTAAAAAGCATCATACTAAATAACACCCATATTATTCATTAATAAAACCCCACTCAATTTCCATATACTCTCATAAGTGTAAGGACTATTCAATTGCTGCAGCTCCCACTCGAGTGATCATAATGAATAACTGTTGACTTGTTAGAAGTTATTCAACAGTGCCTGTGACGGTATAGATGAATAGATAAACTTCAAGAAAAGATAGATGATGCTATGTATGTGGACTGTAAGAAATCCAAACTTAACGAAGAATGTGGGATCTGGAGCATGAAAATCTGAATTTCATGAATCCATTCTAACACTTATTCATTGTATGACCTTTCAGAAGTTCATTTTCAATTTGTAAAACAGGGATAAAAATATTACTTGCCCTTTAATAGCATTATGGTGTTTTGAGGATAAATAATAAGAAAGAACATTTTAAAACCAAACACCACAGAAAAGTTAGTTATAATAATAAATGCTTCTAGAAAGACTCCAATTTTAGTTTCCATTTAAATTTTTTTATTTTAAAAATCAATTTCCAAATACTCATTTAAAAAATCAGAAAAGTAGATATGAGGAAAGAGAAAAAAATCATCCATAGCTCTCCCATCCTTCTTCACCTTCAAGTCTTTGCTTGGATATCACTTTCTCAGTGAGGCTTTTAGGACACTGGCTTCAAAGTTCTTACACAACCACCTCCACACACACAAACACAGGCACTGCCCATCTATGGCACTTCAGGCCATGTGACCCACAAGTTAATATACTTATTTGCATATTGTCTTTATCCAGAGGAATTTGAGCATCATGAAGTCAAGGACTTTTTTCATTTTGTTAGTTGTTGTATGCCTAGTCCCTGTCCATTGTCAGCATTCTATAGATATTCATTGAATAAATCAATGAATTCAAACACAAGTACTATTAACATTTAGTTAGATGTGTTTCTTCTAGTATTTTAAAAATTTTAATGCAGTGAGTTTTATTTTCAACATAAAGGGGGGAAAGTAACATTTATTAAGTTCCAGGCACTGTGCTAAGGAGTTTACATATTTTTTGTTATTTAATCTGTCAGCAACCCTGAGTGATATTACCCCTGTTTTACAGATGAGAAAACCAAAGGCTCAATGTGTTAAGCAATGTACGCAAAGCAATGTGTGCAAGGTCACGTTCCTAGGAATTGAAATTGAATTCAAATCAAAGTGTGTGACTCTAAAGTTTGTGCAAGTTTCACCACATCATTGGGCTTTATAGTTGTCCTCTTGCTGTATCCATCTCTTACCACTTAGCTTTATATTTTAAGTATTTCCTCATGGTATCACATTTCATTTCCTATTTTAAAGCTAAAACTAACTGCAAATGCAGACCATACTAGAGAGAGCGGTATTATACATTGGTTGAAGGTCATCCCTATCTATCATGTAAGTGTTCGGTTACAAGCTTTCCTAAAAATCCTATTTAATCTACTCCTGTGCTTTTGTCCACAACCCCTCCCCATTTCTGTCTACCCACTCACATTTGTATTAGTTGAGAGTCTCAGACTCAACCTAGCTGCTCAAGTGTTTTGTTTTTGAGGGGGATTATTTATGAGAGGAGACTGGGTTGGCTCACAGGTTTGAAGCTGAACAGTTAAGCCTTGAAAAGGATGTGTCAGCTGGAGCCCGGCCATTGGGGCTCTCTGGCCATCTCCTGCCTTTGAATCTCTGCCTGTTGGTGTCATCCTCCCAGACCAGCTTCCTCCATTGGAGTGGAAGACATCACTGCCTTGGGCACACATTCTTCCAGCTCTCTGACCAAAGGAAAAAGGAATATCTCTCTTCTAGCTCAAGCTTGATAAATATTAGTTAAAGGACAGAGATTGACCTGCCTGGGCTTTGTGCCTATGCAGGGACTGATCACTGTGCCCAGGGGAGTGGAGAACAATGATTGGCTCAGCTCGAGCCACGCGACTTTCCTCTGAAGCACTTCCCATTACGGTAGCCCCCACTTGGTGTTAAGGATCATGTCCCAAAATAATGTCTGTTCTGAACAGTCAAAATATTGAATGTTCCCCTGTAGGACCAGATCAAACCCTGCCTCCTTCCTTAACCCTTCAGGCCTGTTCATTCATTATGAAGAAAGAGCCACAGAGCACCTGTCTTATAGTAGGCACCGCTAGGTTCTGGAGATAGCCTTATTAATTCAGTCAATCAACCAACACTTATTCAGTCTCTTCTGTTGAGCACCTTGTTATAAATTGCTAGGAACACAACAATGAGGAAGACAGAAAAGTCTCTACCCTCTAGAACTTATATCCTTTTGTCATGACACCTGATACACAAGTAGATAAATGAAAGAATCATAGGCTGTGAGAAGAAATAACAAGGGAACCATAAGAGGATAATGAGGGTAGACACGGGGAAGGGTGGCCCCTCTGAAGAACTAATAATGTAAAAATTACCCAACCCACTGTGTCCTCTTTATGAATCCCTCACAGGCCTTAGTATAGAGGCTGAGCATATGAAGATTTGCTAAATTGAAAAGGAACTTGAGAAATGCAATGTCTAGCTTAGTGTAAAAATAAAGGAAATTTCTTGAACATTGAGACTTGCTGGTTAAAGGAGGTCATACTCCCTTATGAATTTTAGGAAAAAAAAACACATCATTTAACAATCATTAAGAAAAAATGTGTGACCATAGGAACTGCAGAGTTCACAAGGTTTCAGTACACATTTCCAAACAAGCCTAAGAAATGTGTCATTGCTATCCAACTCATCAAAAACAAATCCATAACAAAGGGGGGAAAAGGCTATTCTGCACTTCACATACCTAAGCACTAAAGAACTTAGACTTCTCTGAAAATCCAATAGGCATGTTATTTCTTTGCAATGATCTTTCCCCCTGGATAAATTTGTTTCTATGAGTAACTAAACTGGGTTCCTAGACCCAATTCCAATGTGTTGGGGGTGGGGGGGTGGGGGGTGTTCCCCCACACAAACAAACAATTCCCAGACACTAACAGGGTATTCAAGAATTCAACTCAGTTCTGACACTATTTACCTGGAGGTAGCATCAAATTCCACAGGTTAAGAGTTCAGTCCCAGAAGAATGCCATTCCCCAATCCAAACACCACCACAGCCCAGGCTCTTACCTGTGCTTCTGACCAACTGACTACAGACAGGAGATTTGAAGGGCCCCCCTGCAACTCAAAGTGCCAATTACAAGTTACTCTCAAATCTTCAGAGACAATGACCTTGTTCTTTTTATGTCTGCTCTTCTTCAAGCTAAGCACCCCTATTTCTTTTGATGTTTCTCACATGATGAAGTATGCCCCTTTGTTACACCTCTGCAGCATCCATTTGTTCTCTTTTCTCAAGAATCCTCATTTCCAACTGGAACTCCATATGGTTCTGGAGAAGCTGACCCCACCCCTGCTCCTCTGGTGAAGTCCATTCCATTCTCCTGGCCACTGGGGTGGCATCAGGGGTGGGTACTTGATGTAAGCCATCCAATCAGAGTAAATTTCAGGTCTTCAGCTCTTTGGATCTAAGGTATGGGATGGGTTGAGGATGCATGGAACCTTGGGAATTGTTGACATCTCCCTTGGACCACAAAAAGAAGAGCCTACCTGAAAACGGTGCCAATATCCAAAAAGCTGGTGGAGAGATGGAGAGAAAACCTGAGTTCTGGTTGCCTGATGTAACTCCCCAGAAAAGCCTTGTCTGAAAGCAATTCTTCAGAATTATGTGGTTTCAATTACATGAGTCAGTAAGTACTCTTTCTTGCTTAGCCCAGTTCGATTCTAGTGTTTTGTTACTCACAACTAAAAATATCCTGACTGGCGCGTGCGAGATGGCTCTTTCCTATGGTTGCCTTCCTTTGGACAGACTCCAGTTTGCCAATGACCCTCTTACCAGGTTCCCAGAACAAAACCTACTGTTCTAGATGGAGCCTGGCCAGTGCAAGTCACAGGGGTTCTCTCATGAGCCCTGATTAGAATGCAGTGTTGTTACGTCTGAACCTGAGACTACATTAGGATTTTGAGCATCCCAATAAAAGCTGCATTGTTACTTAGGTGGAGAAGCTGGATTTATAAGTTGCCTGGCTCCAGAGTCCATCTTTAAATGGCTATGCTCTACTGCCACTTGAGTGCTGTGTTTTTCAATGCTGCACCCTCATATCTGTAGCTACATCCTAACGTGCTACATTGATTACTTCATATCCTATTTGACCATCTCTATAGATCTGAGTTCTTATAATGCCGTGTTTCTAAATTTTTTTTTCTTAAAAAAGTATATATATGCATGTACACACACATATATACTTTTTAAAGAAAAGTAAGATACACACACACACACACACACACACACACACACACACACACTTATGATATATGCATGTGTGTGTGTATAAAATCCTTACTATTGTTTTCATGTATACAAATATATGAGCAAAACCCTGCTCGTATGGGCCGTTGGCCAAGACAGGACCTTTGTTATATTGAACTAGACAGCATGATGATAGCTGTTAAAACAGGGCTCTGCCTATACTTAATCCTTCTCCAAAAAAGGAAATATTTAGTTTCAGGGAGGAATCTAGCAGGAAACATTAGAAAAGAATGAGGGACGTGTGTTGGCCTCCTGTTAGAAAGCGATGGCAGAGTCCGGGGCAGCTGCTCCTACCCGAGGCTTGAGGAGGCACAGCCTGGCCAAGTAGCTGGGATCCCTACAAAAGGCCCCAGTTCTACTGAGTTGCTCAGCTACTTATCAAACAACCGCTATAATTTTAAGAAAAATCCCCTTATTTTCATTTTTAAAACCTAAGGTTTCTTTTAAAAAAAATAGATTAAAAATTCACATAATTCCAAAGCCTAAATGAACAAAAGATTACACAGTGAAAAGTCTTCCTATACCTAAAACCCCAAGACTTGGTTCCCCTCCTGGGAGACAATGTCCCTTCTTTATCCTTCCAGATATATTTGATTATTAATTTTTTACTGTCATGTTTTCCCCTGAAGGCGTGTATTTAAGACTTTTTATCTTATCTTGCCACACTTTCCTCTCTTTTCTATCTCTTCTTAAAGAAGACAAGGCCAACCTCCCCTGAGGACTTTCTTCCAAAGACCAGTTTGTCGTTGGTTGACATTGGTTTTATCTTCCCTGCAACTCCAGTTTTTTGCTCTAGCGAGGAATAAGTCTGTATGTGACAGCTGGTGGGCCCAGTCACCTTCCAGTGAGTGATGGATGGGACCAGGAGGAGCGACCATTCCCTAATAGTGCAAGATTCTTGCAAGCTCAAAATCCTAAGAACTGACAGTTGCCTCCAACTGTTACCAGCTGTTAACTTGGCTAATGTGGGGTGATCTGCCTCCCCTTCAGCAAACCATCTGGGACAGCAGCTGGCTCACTATATATCTTCCTTTACAGCCTCTGTGACACTCGATTCTGAATTTCTTAAAATTCCTAAAAATAATATCCTAACCCCATTCCAGAGTCCCCACATTCATCGCTAGCCGTGTGACCTTGCAGGAGTAACTTACCCTTGGTTCTGGGTTTCCTGTCCGTACAATGGGAGGGCAGTGGGGTCTGGGCGCTTCCAGCCCTAAAAACTCGATAAGAACAATGGGGTCAGTTGTGAAATGGTGATAAGCAGTTTCTGCTCTTTGCTGCCTTTGTCCTAGAGAGTTTAAGAACTGCTTGTCTTGTTACTGCAAAAAATTATTTTCGAATCCCACATACTGGCAAGTAATTTTTTTAAAATCATTTAAGTTATTACAAAAATAGCATTAATTTTTTTAAGTATAAAAGGATAGTAGATAAAGGGCATTTACCTCCCCTTTTAAACCTCACCTCTGTATATTCAGTTAATCAATAATTCTCACCCAATTGAACGTTATTTTGAGTCAACAGAGTTGTCAGAGTGTCAGTTTTGAGGTGGCTGAATGAGTTATATGCATCCCCCTGGGAAGGGCCAGCCTGGATGACTGCAAGTGGCAGTACAATGGGGTGCCACTTTTCTGTGTTCTGAGGTGTCGGATTCTCAGGATTCAGCTACACAAGAGACTGATGTCTAACCAAATTGACAACTTCTCTGTTTGCAATGGGAAACATACTTTGTCCATAACCAGAATACTGCTATGTGTAGTCACCATCTCCCCTGAAGCAAGGTGCCTGGGGAAAAGCTTTTTATCCAAAGATTTAATGAGAATGAAATTAGTAAAAGATAATCTATCCTAGCCCTGATAGATAGGAGCAGATAGACAATTCCTACTTCACAAGAGAGATTCCTGGAATGGAAGTGTCTCATGTTTGGTTCATTTATTCATTTAGCAAACATTTAACAAGCCTGCCAGCAGACTCACTTAAAGTATTAAAACGTAAGTTTTCTGGCTCCTCTCAAGACTGTGGGAGGAGCCTTCATACTATGTTCACACATTAATATGCTTTTGTAAAATTTGCAAAAACAGTTATTTTAAATGCAGTCAGTTAAGGCTTTCATCTCTGTCCTCGTACGTCTCCGCAGTCATACTTCCTCTTGAGTTGGGTGGCATTGGAGTTGTCATAGGCATTTTTGGAATCTGGAAAAGGAGGAGTTGACTTAGGGATATATTTTGCTTGGGTTTAGTGGCTCACAATCACTTCTTTAAATAGGTAAGTCATTGCTGGCTTCCCTATATCAGAACAGCTTCTGGGAATGCTTCAGCAGCCCACTGAGTCTGCTCTCACCCGGCAATGAGACAGGGAAGGCACTGGGCCAGAAGTCATATTATAATAAGAGCATGTCCTATGCATCAAAACTGTGTGGAGATTGGAAGAGAACAAAGGTTTGAAATATACACTCAGAAGCAAATTCATGGAAATTTCTTCGTCTTCACACATATGAAATTCTAAGTAGAAAATCCAGTTATCTTTAATACCTATCAAAACAAAAGTTTTTCCCATCAGGAATATACTTAATTATGCAGTACATGCAATGATAAACATGTCACACAATTTTTTTCCTTTCTTGATGGAAATAGGGCAAAATAGAACATAGTAGAATCCTGTATTTGTAGGGTAGTATTATAAACTATGAATCCATCTGTAAGGGAATTTGAGTACTTCATGCATCCCAATTATCAATATTTTAAAAATTGTTGAGCCCTAGCCAGTTTGGTTCAGTGAATAGAGGGTCGGCCTGTGGACCAAAGGCTCCCGGGTTCAATTCCAGTCAAGGGCACGTACCTTGGTTGCAGGCTCCTTCTTGGCCCAGACGCTGGTCGGGGTGCGTGTAGGAGTCAACCAATGGATGTGTTTCTCTCACATTGATGTTTCTCTCTGTCTTTCCCTCTCTCTTCCACTCTCTTTAAAAAGATCAATGGAAAAATATTATCGGGTGAGGATTAACAAAAATAAATAAAAAGAAAAAAGAAAGAAAAAAAAATTTGTTGATCAACCAAGCCAGAAGAATGAATTATCTTCCTATTTTCTCTATATAAAATGATATGGCAAAATAGTTTTCATATAAAGATTATCCAAATTTTAAAATGCAGGAAAAATAGCATTATAGAAGTGTTTTAGGTGGTTAATTAATAAAGATACCATCTTTTTTAATCAATATTTTGTCAGCTTTTAAAAATTTACCAAGAGGGAACCCTAAAATATAAATATTTTTTAAATTTATTATATATATACATATATATATACATATATATATATATATATATATATATATTTCATTGTCTTCCATTTTCCCTTCTTTATCCCCCTACGCCCAGCCCCTACCCTGTTGTTCATGTCCATGGGCTATGCATATAAGCATGTAAGTTCTTTGGTTTCTCTCTTCTCGACTCCCAACCACAGACCCCCCCCCCCCCCCCATTGAAGTATGTCAATCTGTTTCATGCCTTCATGCTTTAGGTCCTTTTTCTTGGGGCAAAATTAATTGGCTGTGAAGAGGTCCAGTCATTACCCTACTCTTTCATTTACCCAACAATAAAATTTCAGATGACCTTCATGACCACCTCCTTTTTTAGCTCTTTACTTGTCTCATTAAATAGGAAATGGGCGCAGGTTGGGACAAAGATTTTTTTTGCATAAGAACATGTAATGCTTACTTGTTCTATTATTGCTGCAATATTGTGAATTTTTCTCTTTTGGAGAAATGTGCATACAGATCTTGGTGTATTTTACTTGAAAATAATAAGTTAGAGTTACTATTAGTTATTTCTTCTTTTTATTCAAAAAGAGAGAAATGTGGGGAAAATGTCATGGTTACTTTAGATCTATACGGAAGACTTTGGCCAGGAGTATCCTAATACTACAAGATTTAATACATATTTTATGGTTAATATTATCTATCATCAGTTATAAGTTTATACTTACTAAACTAACCGTTAAGTAATTAGAGGAGATATGGAATGGTGATTAAGAGCTTAAGCTCAAGTCCAGCTGGTATGGCTCAGCATTGAGCCTGGACCCAGGAAACAGGAGGTTGCTGGTTCATTTCCTGGTCAGGGCACATGCCCGGGGTTGCGGGCTCGATCTGCAATGAGGGTTGGGCAAGAGGCAACTGATCGATGATGTTCCTCTGTCATCGATGTTTCTATCTCTCTGTCCCTCTCCTTTCCTTTCTCTCTCTCTAAATATATATATATATATATATATATTTTTTTTTTAAGAGCTAGACTTCCTGGGTTCAAATCCCAGTTTTACCTCTAATTATCTCTGTAAACTTAGGTAATTTTCAACACCTCTCCATACCTCAGTTTCCTCAGAAGTAGAGGATCACAAGTAGAGGATCAAAATGTTATTCCTTTCATATACTTATTTTTTGGGATGAAATGAATGTCCCAGTTTTTGCACCTGTAAGATGCTCTTTCTCACAGGGTGGTTGTGGGGACTCAACTCATTAAACGTGAACAGTGTTTAGCACAGGACCTGTCTCATGGGATGGCTTCAACAAATGTGTTTTATGTAACAAGTAAGGAAAGAAATCTGTCTTAACAATACAAAATTAAATGCTTATTTTACTTTTCACACACCATATTACAGCCAGGAATTTGGGCATTAATATGCTGTACTGACAGTGAATATGCTGAAAGAGAAATAGGCAAAGCATTAACTTTGAAGAGAAAATTCCCTTGACATCCTCATATTTCATTGCATGAATCACCAACTGAATATAGTGGAAAAGGAGAGTAAATATATATAAAGACTTAAATGATTTTCTGATTTTTAATAGAGCATATATATTTTTAAAAATTTTGTTGATTGATTGATTTGAGGGGGGAGAGAGGGAAAGAGAGACAGAGAGACAGAGAGAGAGAGAGATCAATTTGTTCCACTTACGTATGCATTCATTGGTTGCTGTTTATATGTGTCCTGACCGGAGACTGAACCCACAACCTTGGTGTATCTGGACAAAGCTACCCAGCCAGGGCTAAATAGAACATATCTTGATTTTAGTTCTCTATTCAACACTATTGTGGAAATGTAATGGTAACACAATTTCTTCATTTTATCTGATATTAGTTCTCTGGTTTAGCTCTAATTTGTTGAGAGTAAACATGTGGCAAAACACTAAGTCACTTATTAAATCTAATGTTTTTTCTTATTATATAATCATGACCAGGTTACATGTTCTAGGTTCTAAATGGCATTTAACTGGGTTTACTAGTATATAGCATTAAAGCATCCAGATATAAAAATAAAGGGAGTCAGTCAATTATCCCTATTTTTCATAAAACACCAAAAATAAGTAAATATTTAGAAATGTCTATAGATTGACTGAATTTTTTACTTTTTATTTAGACATTGATCATAATTTTAAAGACATACACTAAGTCAAAATACATTAAAGCTAGCTTTGTGCTTTTGAGTCATCCAATGTAAGCTATTTTTGTGTCTTTAATTTCCCTAATTTTCAAGCTAGACATAACATTGAACATGATAGTGGGCAACTATAGTTTTTGATTGCCCGAGCCACCCTTTATTTGGAGAACTGTCCCTTTGTACTTTACTAGAGCTTGGTGGCTGTCAGTCACAGTACTCTGCCACCTGCTCTCTGCCTATCATGGTGACAAGTCAGTAATGTAGCCTGCTAATCAAAGTAACCCAATTCCCCAGGTAAAGTGGTTGGTCAGAGGTGAACATACAACCCACGATGAACCAATTAAAGTTCTTCCCTGGGACTTTTCAGCCAGAGATAGAGTTGAAACCTGTTCTCATTTCTAGATTACGGGGCTGGAAGGAGGTGCATGTGGACCTCTATCTCCTCATCTGTAGGAGCAGAACAGGTCTACTTTCCAATACAAGAAAATCTGAGATGGAACGAGGGGACCTGACTATATTGCTTGGTCCCCTAGATTTAGTTCAGGTACTACATTGTGTCCTTGCACCCCCACACATGTGTGTTGTTGTTTTCTTAAATATTTTTTTCCATTGATTTTTAGAGAGGGGAGAGAACTAGAGAGATAGAAACATCAATGAGAGAGTAACATCAATTGGCTGCCTCCTGCTTGCCCCCTATTGGGGATCAAGCCTGCAACCCAAGCATGTGCCCTAACCAGGGATCAAACTGGCAACCTCTTGGTTCCTGGGTCGATGCTCAACCATTGAATCACACTGCCAGGTGTGAGTGTGTTTTAAAGATCATTTGAGTTGAAGGAGTCCTGATAAGTATAGACATCTTTCTAATTTATTCATAAATGCAACCATTGAAAGTGAATGTATAACAATGGAGTACATTAAAAAATGTGATCCAGGTGTGTCACTTGAACCCAGGCAGTATTCAAAGCAATTGAGAGGCTAGGCTCTGGAGTCATACTGTGTGCTTGCCTGCAGACTAATCACTAGTTGGGGCTGGGAAAGACAGCTCCTCTATAGGGGACATGTGCTCCCCACTTGTTATAGAGAGGGCCTCAGTCACCACCAAAGACGCTGTTGTCTTTCTTAGCAGTGCATTATGAGAAATGTCAACCATTTCTTGTCTCTCTGTCTATATCAACATTAGAAAGAGAAAGGTAGAATGGGTTACCCATGAAAAACAGGAGCAAGCCTTTTTCTCTGTGGATGGGAAGAACTTTCTTCCAGGTTGTGCTTTTAAGGAAACAATACAGTCTAAGCCACCGTTGTGAGTCCACTATTTATTCATTTTCATCACTTCCTTGGGCGTTTGCCACCCTGGATTGGGGACTACCTGTCCCTGAATATCTTCTCCAATACTACTTGAGTATTTTCATTTGTCTACTATGCTGCTGAGAGGTGGAGATTCATTTGGGTTAAGGATTCCATGGTATTGATACAAATCCCTCTGGGAAGTTTAGCATGAAAGCACAGGCTTCAGTGTCAGTCTGCCTGGATTCAAAGGCCAACCCCATTACCGACTGTAGACAAGTTACTTAACCTCTCTGTGCCTCAGTTTCCTCATTTGTGGAATGCAAGTAATAATGGCAGCTCCAGCCCTAGCCAGTTTGGCTCAGAGGTTAGAGTGTTGGCCCATGGACTGAAAGGTCTCAGTCAAGGGCACATACCTCGGTTGCAGGGTTGGTCCCTTGCCCTATCCAGGATGAGTACAGGAGGCAACTAATCAATGTGTCTCTTTCACATCCATGTCTCTCTCTCTGTGTCTCTCCCCCTCCCTTCTACACTCTCTTAAAAAAAAAATCAATGGGAAAAAAATATCCTCAGGTGAGGATTAACAACAACAAATAATCCTATATAATAAAAGCCTAATATGCAAATTGTCCCCCTTGACCAGGAGTTCGACTGGTCACTTTAAGGTGTGCTGACCACCAGGGGGTGGCACGAAACATGGTGGGCATCAGCAACACGCTGCAACCTCTCACCAACTACCTGGGGTGCGGGTGATGGGGATGGAGGTGCGGTGAGAATGCAGGGTGTCAGCTGAGCTTGCTCTCACTCCCCCTGCTACCCTCCCCTGGGGCGCCAGGGCTCGCATGCTGGGGAAGCCCCCTCCCCACTGCACTCAGGTGCTGGGTGCCTGTGAGGAGCCCACCCCGCACCCACGCGGCATCTTCCAGGTGAGCCAGGCCACAGCTATCTGGACCATAGGGGCCGGGTCGGGCTCCCTGTGGGTTCGTGTAGAAGCTGGTCTGCAAAGCCTGCTGGGAGAGAGTGCACTGCCCACCTGACTTCCATGCCACACCACTGGGCAGCCCAGAGGCCCACACTGCGGCCCAGCCTGTGACGTCTGGCCGCGCTCACCACATCTCTGTGTGGGGACTCGGGCACTGTGACTCAGGCGGAGGGGTGTGCATGGGGGCCCAGGGGCCCAGGTGCTGCCCAGGGCCCAGAGTTCAGCTGAGACCTGCCCTTCCACGCCAGACACTCATGCTTCGATCACCAACGAGGCCTAGGGACCACACCTGTGCACAAATTTCGTGCACTGGGCCTCTAGTAATACTAATAATAGCCCAGGATCCTTAAGGGCTTGAAGAATTTGTGCATGCTTAGAATAGTGTCAGGCACACAGGAAAGCATCATATAAGTATTAGCTCTGACTATGCTTAGGTGTTCATAGATCATTTAAATCAGATTTTCTTCTCCCTAATCTAGCTGAGAACTGCTTTGCTGAGGTAGTGGAGGGCAAGGTGGAGTGTTGGGGACCAGAGTTGTTGCAAATCAGGCTTGTGGGTGGAAATGGAGAGGATGAAGAGAGTGAAGGATGCTGCAGGGTGAAGTAAGCCTAGATAGGATGCTACAGCTGGGGTCTTTGGGCCCCTAGAACAAAGGATATTATAAGATGGAAGGGAGGAAAAGGAAAGGAAGTGAGAGGGTGCCAAAGTAAATAGCACAAATTTCAAAGCCTTGTCCAGTGTTGACTTGCATCCAGAAAAGGGAAGAAGTTCTTTTTCTACCTCTTACTCTTGGACTAGTATCATAAGTTAACTTCATTATGAAAATGAAATAGAGTGCTGTGGACAAACCTGAAGTCCCAACCATCTATAATAATAAAAGCATAATATGCTAATTAGACTGGACAACTGAATGACCTTCCGGATGAAGCCGCAGTGGCGGGTGCTGAGACAGAGGCGGTTAGGGGCGATCAGGCAGGCAGGTGAGTGGTTAGGGGTGATCAGGCAGGCATGCAGAGTGGTTAGAGGTGATCAGGCAGGCAGGCAGGCAGAGTGGTTAGGGGCAATCAGGCAGGCAGGCAGGTGAGCAGTTGGGAGCCAGTAGTTCTAGATTGCGAGAGGGATGTCTGACTGCCAGTTTATCCCGAGGGTTCCCGGATTGCGAGAGGGTGCAGGCCGGGCTGAGGGACACCCCTCCACCCCCCATGCACGAATTTCATGCACCTGGCCTCTAGTCATTTATAATGTTGTACAGGAAATATTTTCTGACTTCCAAATACGAGGCTTCAGTGATCTTTTGGAACTGGATCCATTTGTAAGTTGGGGCCTCTCATTTCCTGGGGTGGGTGGCAGAGGGGAGGATGCAGCTGGGCAGGTCAGATAGAATGCCAGTGTTTCACAACAGGAAAAAAAACACACTCGCGTTTACAGTGGTTGGGTTGTCTGACTAGTAACACACTTGGCACCAGAGCCCACATCTCCAGGTCTCTACGTTTGTCGCAGATGGTGGATGACCACCTGCCATTTTTTTGAGGAGGTGGAAGAGGGGTGAAAAATGGGGAGAGCCTCAAAACTCCTCCAAATCCAAGATTCAGTGATTAGTCTATACTGCCTACTTTTATGAGCCATTGTTTACTAAAAATCATGTCTTGAATAAATATTTTAGATTAAACCTGTTGCTCAGAAAGCCAGTTAATGTTTTCTGTGTAGAAGGCACTAAGTAGAAGGGTTAAAACCACCATGCTCCTGGAGCAAGACTGCCTCAGATCAAGTCCTGATGCTGCCACTTCCTAGTGTGTGACCTTGAACTAGCTGCTTATGTTTAGTACTACCCTCTAGGGCTGCATGTGGGTAAAATGATTAAGTACATGTGAAGTGCTTAGAAAGCACCAGATCCATGGGGTCAATACTGATAAATACCGTGTCAGAATACTGTATGAATGGTGTGATGAGGTTAAAAGTGTGGTCCTTGCTTTCTAGGAACTTAGAAACTAGCTGGGAAGAGAAAGCATCTGTATATAGTATGTCTTAGAAACAGGTACAACATAATCACAACTCCTTTCATCAAGGTATACACTGGTGTATCACTATTAAAAATTAAGGAAGTAAGAATTAAGGAAAGAAAAGAGAAAGTGAGCTATGACCTGGATTTTGAAAGACTTGCTGGTTTACCACTACAAACAGTTTCATTCAAGGATTTTGGAGTAGTGACTTGTCCATGATCAGTATTGTTAATCTTGGTTCATTATGTATTTAATGAAAATGTCCTTTGTGCAAGAAGCTTAGTATTGTCTTTCTTGGTTAGTTGTAACAAAGGACTACAAATTTGAAGGAGCTCTTATCCTCAAGGAGATTAAGATCTGTTATAAGAAGTTATATACTAACAGAACACAAGGTGGAAAGTACCATGGAAAAGGCATCACCAGTAGGCCACACAATGGTTTCCAGAAAAACAAACCAACAAAAAAACAGGAGACATATGTACTAAACAATAAAAATAAAAAAAAGGGTTAGACTTTGGTGCACAAAGGAGCCCAGATGCCTAAATCACATGAGGGAGATCTTGGTCTTTTTGGAAAGGCCTCCTAGGGTATAATAGGTATTGGGACTGGTCTTCCTTGGGCTTTGTAGGATGAGAAATTTAATCAGGCTATCTAGAAGCTGCGGAGACCCCACTAAATGACAAGAGAGGAATCTGAATGAGAATTTATTAAATAATCTAGCCAGACAACAGGACTGATCATCTCTATGTCTTCTGATTCTCCACCTCCCCACCCCCCTTCACCCTCATTACTCCTGCTAAATAGAATCATTTTGGGAATAACTTATAGATCAAGGGAGTGATTGGTATGAGTCAGATAGATTGACATTTTTCACTCTGAGAATATTTCCGTTTTAACTACACTTTTGCATCTGGACAATTACTTTTCTAGACTCTTCTTTTTACATATTTGTTCTATTATTACACACTAGAGGCCCGGTGCACGAAATTCGTGCATGGGGGGGGGGGGGTGTTCCTCAGTCCAGCCTGCACCCTCTCCAATCTGGGACCCCTCGAGGGATGACTAGGCTGTTTGTATTTTTAAAGTTGGGCAGTCAGACATCCCTCTCACAATCCAGGACTGCTGGCTCCCAACTGCTCACCTGCCTGCCTTCCTGATTGCCCCTAACTGCTTCTGCCTGCCAACCTGATCACCCCCTAACCACTCCTCTGCCAGCCTGATTGATACCTAACTGCTCCCCTGCCAGCCTGATTGCCCCTAACTACCCTCCCCTGCAGGCCTGGTCACCCCTAACTGCCCTCCCCTGCAGGCCTGGTCACCTATAACTGTCCTCCACTGCAGGCCTGGTCCCGCTCCCCAACTGCTCTCCCCTGCAGGCCTGGGTCCCCCCCAACTGCCCTTCCCTGCAGGCCCAGTTGCCCCCAACTTTCCTCCTCTGCTGGCCTGGTCACCCCTAACTGCCCTCCCCTGCAGGCTTGATCGCCCCCAACTGCCCTCCCTTGCAGGCCTGGTCCCTCCCAACTGCCCTCCCCTGCTGGCCATCTTGTGGCAGCCATCTTGTATCCACATAGGGGCAGTCATCTTTGACCACATGGGGGCAGCCATCTTGTGTGTTGAAGTGATGGTCAATTTGCATATTACTCTTTTATTAGATAGGATAGAGGCCTGGTACACGGGTGGGGACCAGCTGGTTTGCCCTGAAGGGTGTCCTGGATCAGGGTGGGGGTTCCCTTGGGGTGTGGGGCGGCCTGGGCAAGGGGCCTATGGTGGTTTGCAGGCCGGTCACGCCCCCCGGCGACCAAGCGGAGGCCCTGGTATTTGGGATTTATTTATCTTCTATAATTGAAACTTTGTAGCCTTCAGCACAGGCCAGGGCAGGCCAGGAACTTGGCTTCCTCCATTGCCTGGGAAACCCAAGCCTCCTGCTGGCTCCGTGACTGCCGCCATTTTTGTTGGGATTTATTTATCTTCTATAATTGAAACTTTGTAGCCTTGAGTGGAGGCCTGGGCCCGCCAGGGTGTGCGGAAAGCTTGGCTTCCTCCATTGCCAGGGAAACCAAAGCCTCCTGCTTGCTCCGTGGCCATAGCCATCTTGGTTGGATTAATTTGCATACTCGCTCCTGATTGGCTGGTGGGCATGGCTTGTGGGTGTGGCGGAGGTACGGTTAATTTGCATATTACTCTTTTATTAGATAGGATTCCTTTTTCATCTGTACAAAAAATGTTAGCATGTTACAACTTTTAAGTGTATAGTTCATCTTATATTGGCTACATTTTAAAAAAGAAACTTTAAAGTTTCTTCCTGGTGACATTAAGGGAGGAAACTTGGTTTCTTATCAGTATTTTCTAAATCCCACTATAGGATGAGTTATGTTGGAAAGTTGACTGTTGAAAACAAATATTAACATAATAGTTGAATTATTTCTTTACCTGAAGATTTCATCTTCCTCCTTTTTGTTTCCATCTCCGTCCTCAATCTTGAATACTATTTTTAGATTTGACTCTGTTTGCTGATTATACAACAAATTTTATATGGTTAATTGAAGAGGTATCTCAGTACCTGGTGTCTCCAATTCCTAAATTTTCTAGAGTTCTGCTACGTAAATCAGCAGGCTTCTTTTTGCCTTTTCCCTCTACAGGCAGTTAATTTCATTTTTCTCTGCTTAGTTTATCTTTTTCTTTTATCTTCCAATTTTTTTTTTTTTACAATCGCCCATTCTTTTTGCCCTTTATTGTAGTTTTAGGAGAGTTTTGAGAGATAGCAGATAAAACATGTATATTCAATTCAAGTTTAGAAGATGGTCGATAAATTTGTTTTTAATCTATCAGAAGCCCAACACCTCTCCTGCAGTTATATTTCAAAATTAATCATGTTGATAGGAAAGAAGACTGAAAATAGGTAAGTCTTTGAAAATATTTATGGATAACTCAGCCCCAAAGTCCATTAGTTTTAAAGTGATTTTATTTTAGCCCTGGCTGCTGTGGCTCAGTTGGTTGAGCGTGTCCCATACACCGAGAGGTCAAGGGTTCAATTCTCAGTTAAGGCACATGCCTGGGTAATGGGCTCAGTAGGAGACAGGCGATCGATGTGATCAGCTTCTCTCTCTCTCTCTCTCTCTCTCCCTCTCTTTTAATATTTAAAAATGCAGGGGCCTGAAGCGGCGGGGGCCAAACATGGCGGGGATCTCCCTTTTCCGCGTCCCGCACGGAAAGAGAGATGAACGAACCGGTTCTAAGTGGAGGGGGCCAGGGATTGAGAAATAATAGAAATAAGAAAACAAGACGCAAAAATAGATTCATGAAGCTGGGGCTGGGTGGGACGCCATCTTTCCTCTCTGATGGAGAGGCAGCATGACGACGACCCTGAGCCACCCAGCAGGTTTATTTTATATCCCCAAAATCCAGGAAGTAACACCAAAACTTAGGATCAAAGGAGCTTATTTGCATTCTTAACTAGGCCCCAGCATTACTGGATTTACATATCTAGACCCGCCCCTGCTGACACCTGGGCTGCTATGAAGTCAGAACTGATTAACATGTCCAGCCTCATTGGGGAAGCATGTTCCCAGGGCGTGACTTGGCCTAAGCCCTGAGTTTGGCTGATGAATAAGGAAATGCCCAGGTGCCTCCCAGGCGGCCCTCTACATAAAAAAATAAAGTGGTTTTAGTTTAGTTTCAGTATCTAGGCTGGTGATGTTCATAGTTTAGTACATATCAGTAAATTGAAGACAGTCTTTTGAAAAGTAACTAACATAGGCTGTTTTTATTTTTTGTTAATCCTCACCCAAGGATATTTTTCCATTGATTTTTAGGGAGAGTGGAAGAGAGGGAAAAAGAGAGAGAAACATCGATGTGAGAGAAACACACCGATTGGTTGCCTCCTGCACAAGCCCTGACTGGCGGGGGCAGGGTGGGGGGGGTGAGGAGCCTGCAACCAAGGTACATGCCCTTGACGGGAATGGAACCTGGGACCCTTTGGTCAGCAGACCAATGCTCTATCCACTGAGCCAAACAAGCTAGGGCTAGGCTGTTTGTATTTTTAAAGTTGTGCTTTTAACTGAGGTCACAATTTGAAAGTCAATCTATAACTAATCTTGTCACCACTTAAACTTTCTCAGACCGAATACTCTTAAATAATAACTAGTATGTTATAGATATCATGGCTTTTTTTTAGATAAATAAAATTTCCAGTATTCAACAATGAGTTTCAAATTTGTATGTACAGGATTAAGTCTTAATTAAGAAAGTCTCTCTTGCTAAGTGAAGTCTCAATTAAATATAGTAAAAATATTACATTAAATGTATTGGTTGATCTAATGGAAGTACTTTAAAATGCTTATGTTACTAATCTCCATAAGGAATAAGAATATTTCTTTCTGGAATGTGAAACCACAGATAGAATTGCATGTCTCCAGGGAAATGGACTCAGTGGCTATGCAGTAAGCTTTTTCCATCTGTAATATGATAACCAACTTTATTACCGCACTACTATGGTAGAAAATTATCTCCTGCAATATATTTTTTTAAATATATTTTATTGATTTTTTACAGAGAGGAAGGGAGAGGGATAGAGAGTTAGAAACATCAATGAGAGAGAGACATTGATCAGCTGCCTCCTGCACACCCCCTACTGGGGATGTGCCCGCAACCAAGGTACATGCCCTTGACTGGAATCGAACCTGGGACCCTTGAGTCCGCAGGCTGACGCTCTATCCACTGAGCCAAACCAGTCAGGGCTACAATATATTTTTTAATACACTGGGCAAAAGGAGGAATTGGACCTAATGTCCTTCTCCCCACCCCCATTTAACTTTTTCCATTATTCTAAAAGTATTTAGATATTTGAAAGCACTTTTACTCTGGAATTCTTGAGTAAGCTTCTATAACCAAACTAAATTTAGAAAATAATATTTTTATTTTTAATTATAGCTGACATACAGCATTATATTAGTTTCAGGTATACAACATAGTAGAAAATACTATTCTTAAGTGAAATATGTATTGGGTACCACATGTCAAGTTGTTCATTGTTAGCATAAAGTACATTATATTCAGTAAGTATTTTCCAAGTTTTATTGATGTACTTGACATTGTGCTGTTAACTGACAAGAATATATAAGCAGCACAGTTTTATAGGGAGGCCATATAGCATGGAGACTGTAGGTCAGACTGTGGGTCAGACTTTGGGCAAGTCATTGAACTTCTCTAAGCTCAATGAAGACGAATTGAGATAGGAGAGAGGGAGAGGGAGAAGGAGAGGGAGAGGGAAAAGGAGAAGTAGAGAAAGAGAGCTTGATTGATTGTATTTTGTTTTCCAGGAGCTTACAATCTATTGGGCAATATAAGAAACACACACATTGGGTAAAACTGTAAGTCATTATGTAATACATTTTCAGAGAGAGAGAGAGAGAGAGAGAGAGAGAGAGAGAGAGAGAGAGAGAGAGATACCAATGATATCCTCAGCAGGGGTTTGGAGAAGAGAGGTGTTAGTGTGAAATGGATGTACCAATTGGCATATCCTCATGGAAGGAGCTGAGGCAGGTACTAAGTCAGACTCTAAAGAAAAGATTGGGCCCTAACCAGTTTGGCTCAGTGGATAGAACATCAGCCTGCGGACTCAAGAGTCCCAGGTTCGATTCCGGTCAAGGGCATGTACCTTGGTTGCAGGCACATACCCAGTGGGGAGTGTGCAGGAGGCAGCTGATTGATGCTTCTCTCTCATCGATGTTTCTGACTCTCTATCCCTCTCCCTTCCTGTCTGTAAAAAAAATCAATAAAATATATTAAAAAGAAAAAAAAGAAAAGATTGGAACAGACAGACAAGAGGTACAGGCAAAGGTGTGCTGAAATGGAATAAGAGTAGGTCCAAACTGGGGGCTTATTAGGAGAAATAATTGTCTATTGAATAAATAAATCAAAGCATGACCTGGCTAGTATGTGGAGTGGTGATGAGGTGCATTAGTAGGGTAAACTGAGGTTATGGAGGTCCCTGGATGCCACCTTGGTAAACCACAAGGAACAACTGGGGATTTTTTTTTAACTTGGAGATGAGTGGAGGTGGGAAAGATTGTGGCACAGTGAAAATAGTGTAGGAAAAGGTGTGTTAAAAAGAAAAAAGTGTGTGGAGAGTAGCTAAATTTAAGAGATCAGTTAGGAGTACCATTCTTCGTACATAGCTTGGGCTCATAATTACCCTTCAAAATTACAAAAATATAAAGATCAAGGACTAAATGGATTAACGATGAAGGCGAGAAAATAAACGTTAGCACTGATTCTAAAACTTCGGAGAGAGACAAAATGATGAAAACAGCGATGTCGGAGGGGATGCCAGTTAAGGAATTAAAAGTTTTCAGTTAAAAAGAAAGCAATACCTTTTATGTTGTTGTCATTGCTTTCATAGGTGATATACATGCATCTAGTAAAGAAAACTATAACAACAGCAACAGCAAATGATGGAAGTATACAAAGTAGAAAAATGAAAGTTCTCTTCTCCACCCCCAATTCCACTCTCTTGGGGTAACCATTGTGACATTGGCACAGCTTTCCAGGCGGGTTTCTATGTGCATCCCAACTTAAAAGGAAAGGAAACGGAAACTAGTGTACGTATTTCTCTGCAACTTGTTTTTTTCAATATTGGTTCATATAGAGCTATTTTTCTTTTTTTTTTTCTAATATATTTTTATTGATTTCAGAGAGGAAGGAAGAGGGAGAGATAGAAACATCAATGATGAGAGGGAATCATTGGTTGGCTGCCTCCTGCATGCCCCCTACTGGGGATCTAGCGCGCAACCCTGGGCATGTGCCCTTGACCGAAATCAAACTCAGGACCCTTCAGTCCACAGGCCAATGCTCTATCCACTGAGCCAAATCTTTTCCATTGTAAGAAAATACTATAATTGCATTTACCCACTCACATTGATAGATATTAAATATTCTAACTTTTGCTATTACAAGCATTACATAATGAATAGTCTTCTATAGCTCTTTGAATGTTGCCACAGTGTTTTTGCAGGACAAATTGCGCGCGCGCGCGCGTGTGTGTGTGTGTGTGTGTGTGTGTGTGTGTGTGTGTGAAATTGCTGGTTCAAAGGATGTGTACCTTTAAATTTTTCCTTGCTTTTTAGCTATTTGTTGACCAAAGATACATGCTCATGCATACTCCCACCATCAGTGTGGAGTCTGTTGCCCACATCTTGGCTGACCCTGAATATTATCTTATTAATTGGACGATCTGTTAGGCAAAACATATCTTGTTTTAGTATGTCTTTCTTTGGTGAACAGTAAGGATGGACATATTTTATTACTTTTTTCCACCCTTTTAATTTTTTTCTCCTGTGTTTTTTTTTCCATTTTGAACTTATTAAGATTTAACAGATAGTGGAGTGTCCTCATATAGATGTCACAGAGGCAATGAGACATGTGGTACAGAAGTCTAGGTGAGAATTACAGTGGAGCAGTGATAGTTGAAAATATAAGGCCATGTAAGTTCCCCGTATAAGAAGAAGAGACTAGAAGGTCCTTAGGAAATTCAGTTAGGAAGGAGAAAAGGGAAAGTGATAGCTCAGCAGTTACAGGGATAGAAGTAGAATCAAGATTGTGCTCTGTCATGCTAACTTGTCAAGGGATTTTTGGGTGAATCTCTGAGCCTCAGTTTCCTCAGTCATAAAATGAAAGGTTGGAAAAGATGACTCTTAAACTATAAAATTCATTGCCTCTCTATTTTTAACCCAAGAGTAGTATACAATTTAGAAAGCATGTGGAATTTGGCAGTAGGGTGGTCATTTAAAATAATTATGATGCTATAGTCTATGGATTGCTTACTGTTGCTGCTGCTGTTTTGAAATTCTAACATTTTTTTAAAAGCTCTTTTGGGGGAATAATTTCAAATGTATAGAAAAATTACCAAATACCGTTTATCCAGAATCCCCTATTGTTAACATTTTACTTACTTTTCTTTTCTCTCCAGCCCCCCCAACTCTCTGTGTATACACACACACACACACACATTTTTTTTCCCTCTCAACCATTCATACATCCTAGTCCTTTGCTCCTAAATACTGCAGTATTTGGGGATATAACCACAGTATAGTTACCATCAGTAATTTTAGCATTGATACTTTAATCAATCTACCATCTGTTTTCCAATTAATGCAATAATGTGTTCCATAGACTTCTTTCCCCTCTAGCGAAGGATCCAGTCTAGTATCCCATATTACCGTTAGTTGTCATGGCTCTTTAGCTGGAATATTCTCACAGCCTTTGTCTTTTATAGCACTGATGTTTTTGAAGAACACAGTCCGTCCCCCATTAAAAGCAACAGCAAAACATTCCTAATTTGGGATTTATCTGATATTTCATCATTAGACTAGAGGCCCGGTGCACAAAAATTCGTGCACTCAGAGGGTCCCTCAGCCAGGCCTGTGCCCTCTTGCAATCCGGGAGCCCTTGGGGGATGTCCAACTGATGGCTAAGCCACAGCCTGGCCTCCCTCTGCAGGAGGTGACCAGCTGGCCAATCAGGGGGTGGCGTCGGCTGGCGAGGGGCCAACCCCGCCTCCCATTGCCCCGCCACTACCACCGGTGGCCTCCCTCTGCGGGAGGCAACTGGAGGGCCAATTGCCACCGCTGCTGGTGGCCTCCCTCTGCAGGTGGTGACCAGAGGGTGCAGGCCAGCGAGTGGCCGGCCCCCCCCCATTACCCCGCTGCCACCAGTCACCATTGCCCCCTGATCGCCGTCCACTCCTTCTTCTCACTGGCACGCACCTTTGCTGGCCTGGCGCTGCCCGCTTCCCAGCCCCGCCCCCTGCCGACTGTTCGTTCCGCTGTTCGGTCAATTTGCATATTAGGCTTTTATTATATAGGATTCCTCCTTAGGTTTTCTCACTTCCTCATTAGATGTTGTATCCAGTGGGACTCACATCTTGAGGCAAACAGTGTCCATCTATCCCTTCTTCATGATGTTAATTTTGATTGCCTGGTCAAGGTTTTATCCAATTGTTCCAGTTTATAAATACAGTTTTTCCTTTCTTGCAACCATTCAGAAGTCTATGGGAACAAGTTTAAGATGGTGCAAATATCTTGTTCCTCATCAAAACTTCTCCCTACATTGAGCATCCATTGATGGTTCTTGTCTTATCCGATTTTTGCTACAATGGTTGTAAAATGATGATTGTCCAACTCCAGCACAACCTCCATATTTACCTGTTGGCATTCAACATGCTACCATAAGCAAGAGTATTTCCTTCTTCTCTATTCTATTTATTACTGGAATGGATTTATGAAGTCCTGTGTGTGTTTTTATAAATTCTAATCTTATTTTGAATGCAGGCTATATAAGGAAACTACTTTGATGATCATTATTGAAAAAGAACCTGACCTTCCATTAAGCAAGAAGAGCAATGCCTAAAATTTTTATAAGGAAAGTAAGATGTAAAAAGAATTCACTTACCTGATAAACTCAATTATCCAAAATATACAGGAAAATAGGAAAATGGCCTTTATACGAAGTAAATGCCACCATTATCAGAGTTGTTTTAGCATTTTTTTCTGAGATTCTTTACTCTTATTTTATACATATATGCATATATTTTAAAATATTAGTTACTTGGTTTCCCAGGCTAACATGCTAAGGGAGGTGTGTGTGTGCACACATGGCAGTGCTGTGACAGAGGTGCAGTGATGAGAAGGGAAGGCCTGAAGGTCAGTGCCGGGTGCCATTCAGATCAATCAGACTCCAAGGAATGCAGAAACATAGTCGGCCACGATTATCCTATATAATAAAAGCCTAATATGCAAATTGTCCCCTCGGGCGGTGGTTCAACCGGGAGTTCGACCACTCACTGGACTCTGATGAGAGCAGGACCACGGTTGGATGGTGGAGCAGGTGAGCGGGCGGTACCAGGCCAAGGCAGGTGCGAGCAGGTGGGGGGAGGGGAGGAAAGGGCTCCGAGGGGAGGGGCCGATCACCCCGCCAATGGCCCCGCAGATGGTGACCAGCAGTGGGAGGGGAGGGGGGGGGGCAGGGCCACCGCCAGGCTCCCAAGCACTGAGGGAGAAAGGGCAAATAGCAATATTAAAATATTTCTTCTAATTATTTCCCTTTCAATGTGCACGAATCCATGCACTGGGCTACTAGTTTATTATAGGGTGAAGGGTACTGAGTACTTCCAAGCTCCTGGGGACATCTTGGTATTATAGCTTTCGTTGTAAAGTCCTTAGGAATAAGTTCAGCTTTACTGTGTTTTGTTAGTCGAAGGCAGAGAAACTGGTGATATTTCAGAAAATAAAATCAATACAAGTGATATAAGCTGTTTCTCGTGTTTAAGATGAAAACCTCAGTTATCTAGGATATCTATGTTCAATCCCTCACTGCTTCCTTTCCTTATGAGGCATTATTGAAATTGTCTTGAAAGTTAATATTGAAAGTTATTAGTTCATGCAAACATTTATTTGTACACTAGCTGGTCTCTCCGAGAGCTATTCTGTCACTAAGTAAATACATCTTTGCTGATCCCTGCCCTATAGAGTCGCCCTTGTGAAATAGCTCAGTTGTAAAATAAGGTCTGGTGCTTTCTGAAAGTTGATGCTCATATTTGAATGGACTGGTGATTATCGTTGTTCTCAGTACCTTAATATCTCTGACATGTCTCCCTTGACTGGGAATCATGGCAGGCTCACTTTGTACCTAAGGGTCACACATTCTCTATCTCTTCAATGTCCCTGTGCATCCTTCCCCTAAAAGTGGGTTTGGGTTATGCTACTTTGCCTATATCTTAAATCAGCACATAACTGAAAAATGTTCTCAAAATGCCTAGATTCAAGGTTAGAGAAATAATAGAGGTACATGTTATTATTGAAATTTTGTTGGCTGTAATAGAACTAATTAGGTGTTACTGAAATAATGCGCTTTCTTACCATACCAGGTTGACTTTATCTTGGCAGCTATAATGAGATTAGTTGTTCTTTGCTGTGGTGGTCTCTTGATTTTGAAATTGCTTGTTCTCTATCTAAATCAGTTCTTGGCTTACCCCTTGGAAATAATTTTGATGGATAGTAATAAAACTGCTACATAATGGTGATTCCTCTAAAGTGATTTTAAGCATATTGAATTCTTATTGATTCTATTTTACATAATGGCATTTCTATTTTATACATTAGTACTTTTTGTTATACTAACACATTACATATATTTTGTCTTTTGGCAAAAGCAAATGCAATACAAAAAGCAACTTACAGAATGTACCTGTAATAAAAGATGCCGGGATAAGGAAAAATTGCTGCTTGTCCTCTAATTATAAAAAGCTGTTGTTTTATTTGCATATCAATGAATGTAAAGGGAAATTTACTTTCTCAAATAATTATCAAGCTATGACCAAAAAAGAGAGAGCTTTTTTTCCTGTATTTTTAACACAAAACTCTTAATTTTATCAAGTTCAGAATGCTAACAGAATTCTGAACCTAACAGAATGCTAAAGGCTAATAAAAGTATTTCACAAGTTATCAACATGAGAAACAGATTTTGAGTAAATTATTCCAAACTCAGAAATTCAGTCTGTATAAGAATTTGTGTATCCATGGCCTATCTTCATGAGTCACATGACTTTTTCTCTTCAAAGACCAAATGAGATTTCACTGCTCTCACAGTAAACTGTGAAAATTATTGGCAGATGTAGGAACACAGGCTTATTTACTTTTATGAAACCTCAGTTCAAGTTTAAAGTAATTGTTAAGACATTTATACAAAATAGGACCCCCTGTTGTTACTCAGTTTTCCTATTTCAACAACAGCGATAATGGGATATACTCAAGAAATAGCCCATTATAATTATTTATAAATATATATGTATAATTGTTGTAAGTATTATTGTTGGCACACAGCCAACTCCCTTTTTCTTAATCTTTTACTAACACTTAAAAAAAAGCCTAAACATTTATCCAACTTGATAACTAGAAGGGTTTTTCCTCTAAGTGCTAATCCTGTTTTCCTTTTGTTTCTTTGGGACTTGAAGCAGTTAACATCTATGGGAAAACTGATGTATACATAATCCATTTTCCCCCACGTTCTATCAATGGTCTGTTTTCCTTTTTTTGTTTTTTCAGTCTATTCTCATTTGAAAGCTGTTTGTTTTTGTTTTGTTTTTCTTCTTTTGGTTCCTTTACGTCTCCCAGTGATTTCATCATGATTCCCTTAAAGACCTTCTTTAAAAGTAAAATGGAATAACAATGGAAAACCAAGAACTTTGCCTATCCTTGTTTTTTCCTTTTTGTTTTTAAACTTACCTTTGGGTGGGTGAGTCCCTATTTAAGAGAAGGGGGTTGAAAGACTTTCCAGTTCCCCTAACTAGAGTAGAGGGCTATGACACAAGGCTGTCAAAAGAAGAAATAATTAGTGGTCTTCAATATACGGGATTAATCAGTTCTCTTTAGTGGTTATTAAAGAGAGGAAAGAAACCAAGTGGGGACAATTTTGGTCCGTTCATGTGTTCTACCCAATGCTACTACACAGTATTCCTCCCCCAGGCTGCTGCTCGTTGCCTAGAGAATAATCATCCATTTGCAAATGGGCTAATGGCTACATATACAAAGGTGGCTCACTTAAAACCATCCATTTATAGTCACAAGGCATCAAGTGGTGCTAATTTTAAGTAGGCCACCCCATGTACTTACTGCACCCGCCGAAACCACACCTTTCCACCACTTATACCAAATCCATTCCTTTTTCATTCACTGAAGTATTTACTATTTCAGAATCTCCGTGCATTGACGTGAAAATGCTGTTCACCTGCAACTCATCAATCTGAGACCCAGGGGATGCCACATTTCTGTCACGTGCTCATTAAGCCAAGGGCAGTAGCCTGCACAACACTTACAAAGGCTGCTTCTAACACTTTCCGAATCTTAATGTGAGCGTACTGACCACCATAATTGAGGACCCTAAGGCAGTGGGGTGGCTCTTCGCTTTCGGAGCCCCCCTCACCGGTCCGCAGCGAATTCTAAAAACACTGCCGGCGCGGGCAGGATGTTTGATCTGGGGGCCCAGGGTTTCCAGACTTTGTTCTCTGGCCTTAAAGGTGAGGTGCCGGCGCTGAAGCCGACAGACAGCGCAGTGGATTTCTCCGCGGAGGGCCGGTGCGGGGAGGGGTGCCCCACCTGCCAGCCCTCCGCGCCCCCAAGTGTGGCGGGTAGCGGCCCCTCCCTCCCGCGAGCGCGCCGAGGCCACCGGCGCCGGGCGGCAGTTGGGCTCGGCGGGCCGAAGAGCGGCCGGCGGGGGCGCGCGCGGGGAGACCCCACCGGCCGCGGCGCACGGGGCCAGCGCGAGCGCGCTCGGTTGGTGTGCGAGCGCGACTCCGCCCCGCCCGCTCGGCGCGCGTCCCCGCCAGGTCGGCTCTCCTCCCCCAGCCCCGGGCGGACGGGGTGGATCCAGCTCACTCCCCTCCCCCGAGTGCCGCGGCGGCGGTGGCGGCGGGCGCTAAATGAGAGACGCCGAGCGGTCGGGTCGCCGAGCGCTAGCCTAGGCGGCGGTGGCGGCGGAGCGCGAGGCCAGCGGGTCTTTCCATCCTCCGAGGTGACGGCCACGGCTGCACAGGTCGGTGCTCTGGCCGCGGGCCGGTTGCGGAGCCCCGGCAGGCGGTGCGGGGGAGGGAAAGTGGGTGCGCGGTGCCCCCCGGGCGGAGCGGAGCCGCGGCGGCGGCGGCGCGGGGAATGGCGGCGGCTGCGGCGTGAGCTCCCGGCCGCCGGCCCGGGCTGCTCGGCCTCGGCGCGGGGAAGGGGCGGCGGAGCTGGGGCTGAGGGAGGACGGCGCCGGGGGCCCGGGGCGCACCTCCCTCGGCGGCTCGCTCTCGGAGTCAGGAGGCGGCCTTGGGGTCCCCCCGCCCGGTCTCAGTCTCGGAGCCGGGGGCGAGTCGACCCCCCCGAGCCCGTCTCGCCTGGTTTCCCTCCCCGGGTGGCTGAAGCCCCTGCCTCCGCCCGCGCTGCCCAGCGGCGCCGCAGCCTCCCTCCAGGTGAGCGGCGCGGGGACCGCCGAGCGAGCCACACCCCCTCCCCTGCCCCGGCCGCTGTGCCCCCGAAGCCCGGCCGCCGAGCCGGCCGCCTGCGAAGCGCACACCGGCCGTCAGGGTGACCTGTTGCGGAGCGGGCCGCAGCCCCGGTCGCCCGGCAGCCTCGGACCCGGAGCGGCCGGTGCTGCGCTGGCCTCTGGCCCGGCGCGCGGCGCGGTGCGGGGCCGGGGGCGCTGCCAGCGGTCGGGTGGCTGCGCTGCTCGGAGCGGGCGGATTGAAAGGCGACTCCGGACCGCTCTGATCAAACACTTGCAAAGCCGGGCTATCTGTCTGCAAATATCCGGAATTCCATTGCAGTATCGGATTAGCAACGCTCGTAAACACCGTGCTGGGGAGGTGGCTTGGGAGCTACCCGAGCCCCGAGTGAGGAGCTCCTCTCTGGGAAAGAGCCGTAAACCTGTGCGGGGCTGAACTGTCCCCCCCCAGCAGCCCCCCTCAACTCTTTTCCTGTAGCTGTGTGTTGTGTAGACGCAGGCGAGTTTCAGTGTACGTGGGCGTGTTTGGGAAGAAGCTGCGAGCTGATAGGAGGCACCTTGTACAAATGTTAATTTGTTTGAACTGGGAGGGGTGAGGGAGGAGGAAGAGAGGGCACTGGTGTTCGCTGTGGAGGAGGGGCAATGGAAACACTAAATTTCTGTTTGAGAAAGCGCTAGAAAGAAATATCTAATACCCAGTGTTTCAGACCCTGAAGTAGGAAACCCAGCCAGCAGGTAATTGAGCTTTATCTTTCATATGCCCTGGGTTTTTAAAATGCAGCGCGGCAGTTGCTATAGAGAGCCCTTGTTTTCCTACCAGTGTTGATGAGTTGACTTTGGTGTTCTTTTGTGTTCACCCTCAGATTGACTCTTGTTCAAGTCTTTTTGAAGATGACCCTCAGAATTTGAGAAACTTTTTGATCCGTGCACGCATAGTATTGCAGTCACCGATCATACCTTGCTGTTCATAAAAGCCTGTTCAACCCAGATGATTATGCTTATACAAGTGCTGTAGAATCATACATACAATGTTTATTATAATGTTATTGCTGACTGTTTTACTGTAGACTTTAGAGTTATGAAGGAACTTATCCAAAACTATTGTTTTAATAAAAATAACCTCTAACTCACTCTTTGTAAGCATAAAGTTTATTATAAAATATAAGGACAGTAAATGGTTTTTTGAATAATTTCATTGTAACTTAAGCAGTTTATTTTCTCTTTTTAAAAATTCAATATAATAATTTTGAAATGGCAAGATCTTCCTTTTTTCCATTTTATTCCAATTTTCTTTCAATTAGGAATTTGACTTTTAATAAAAATACATTGGTGAGACTCTGGAAATACTGTTCACCTTGCCTAAATAATTTAATATGGCAACAGAACTTTAAAGATAGTGCTTGCATTATCAGGATTGCAACATACTTTAATATCAGAAAGAACACCAAAATTTTTTGAGAGAAAATACAACTAAAAAACTGGATTTGTGAATCTTGCATGTACTTCTGTTACACATGTGAGTAGTGTATTTGTGTGTGTATAAATATCTAGTACATGTCGTCTTATACTTGAGAGAGTAGTTGTTTGTAGTGAATGATGGCTATATAGGTGAAATTGCTCTGTTGCAACTTCAAACATTGAAGCTTTTGTCCAGAGGCCCAGTTTGTTCATTAGTTCGTTCGTTAGTTCATTCATTCATTCATTCATTCATTCATTCCGCACATATTTATTGAGTACCTGCTTGGTACCTAAATGTTGGGGATACATAGAAAAAGACAGGTCTGTGTCCTGATGGAGCTTAAAGGGTAAGAGGGCAAATAGTCTACTACTTCATTGTCAAATAACAGTGTTTCATGTTAGTTTAAGAAGTAAGAACTCTGATGAGTTTTTTTTTTTTAAATTAAGGGTATTATTTGTGTTTTTTCCTTCTAAGAATAGTGGGAATTAATACTGAGTGGACAAAAGCAGTAAGACAGTTGTTTTAAAAATATACTAATGTTTATATACATTGGGTGTTTGGTTCCCAACTATATACCAAAAATAAACATCCTACCTGAAATTAGATGACATAGAGTTTACATGTGGCTAAACAGCTTCATTCTTTTGGCTTATTTAAATGAAATGTTTGCTAAAAATATTCCCTCTTGGTGCTTGTTTATAGGAGAGTCTAATTCTTTTTCAAGTCTAAATTAAAAAAAAATCATCACCTGGCTGTGTGTGTGTGTGAATGGACCAATGTCCTACTTTTCTTCCATAGAATCTGTAACCATTAATAGCTGAAATCAGAAAAGTTTGAAAGTGATTGGTTCCTTTTTTGATTAAAATCTGACAAATATTGGTGTCATTCTTTACAGATTACAAAGTTTTTCTGTAAATTGATACTTTGATACTTCTCATTGACAGGACCCTATGTAGGCATTATCATCTCCATTTTAGATGAGGAAAGGGGTTTGGAGATGGTAAGCATACAGGTAAAGCAGAGAATCCCACCCCCGTGGCTATATGGGATGCTCCACCCTGGAGTGGAGGGAGCTGTGGAAAGAGCATCCACATCTCTGGCTACTACAGTTCAGCATGAGTATAGCTCCTGGGCTGCTCGTCCAGAAACCTCTGAACTTTAAACTCAACTCGTTTCTGAAATTTAGTTAACTGAATTTTTCTTTTTGTGAGTTAAACTTTCAAACCTATTTAAATCTAAAAGTATTGCTTATTTTGCTATATAAAAGAGATTATTTTATTTCTCATGATATAAGTGTTTTTAAAATAAGCTGTGTTAAAATCAATTCTGTTTTTTGAATATGTGGTTTTTCTTGTGTAATGGAAGAAAATATGGAATAAAATTGTTGCTTCAATCTGAACACATTTTTTAAGTTACTCAATTTTCAATGAAAAGATAATTCCAATAGCTTGAAACTCTACATCAGCCTGAGTGAGGGTCCTTGGAGAGTAAAGTGAATGTATTGCATTACCCCGTAAATTGTTTCTTTAAATGTGTGTTATTTCCATTGGTTTAGGGTTCCTCTTTTGTGAGAGAATGAAGATTTTATGTGATAAATTTTGGTAACTTGAAATTACTCTGGAATCTTTCTTGATCAATGTCTTTAGCTTTTGATTTAGGAAAATTTAGGAATAAAACACTGGAATTTGAAATGTGTGACATCCACCTAATCTACGGGAAGAAACGAGTTTGCGTATAAATGTATCCGGTCACATCAATAAGTAATGGCTTAGGCTGAGGGTGCCTGGCCATTTGTATATTCCACTACGGAGAACCTTCGGTACTGGCTCTTCAGTGAGCCATTGCTTTGGAATATGAGAGGCTTAAAACGAATATCCTACCTTGAACTTAATTCGTACACTTCTGTTATTTTACTTACATGACCTTTTCTCAAAACAGATTTTCCTTTTTAGGTTGATTTTTCCTTTTGGCTGTGTCTTGGAGAGCCCTTTTCTATTCATTGATTCATTGATTCATTTTATGTATTTTTCCCCCAAGATTTTTAATTGATTTTTAGAGAAAGGAAGGGAGAAGGGAGAGAGAGAGAGAAACATTGATTGGCTGTCTCCTATATACCCTCCTACCGGGGAGAGCCCGCAATTGGGGTGCTCTGACCAGGAATCAAACCGGCAACCTTTGCTGCACAGACAACACCCAATCAACTGAGCGACACTGGCCAGGGCTTCGAGAGCCCTTTTCTGAAAACCGTACCTAAATAACACGCCTATCACACTTTACCCTTACCTTTATTTTTCTTCACAACATTAATTTATCTGATATTATAGCATACATTAATTTGTTTATATTATTATCTGCTTTCCTCTGGATGTAAGCTTCAAGAAGGCAAGGGCTTGTGTTGTATTCACTGTTGTATTCCTAGCACCCAGAAAAGTGCCTGGCACCATAGTCAGTACCCAGGTATTACGTGTGGAGTGACTGAATTAATAGGTATATGGGTTACAAAAACCACTAATTTTGTTTGTTTTAACTTTTTTTATAAACTGCCCCATTATATTCAAACACATCAAGTAATTGATTGTTCAAAAAAAATTTTTTTTTAATTGGGAAAGTCCAGGGGCTCTTACCCTTCTGCTCAGATTTGCACTGTGGCTCATTCCTGCAACACATTAGTTTGTGATTGTCCTTCACTGAGATTCTGACAATTCTCCCTGCCTTTTCCCTGTGTTGAGCCTGTGGTCTCTGGACCCCTGCCTTCCTCTTTCTCAATTTACACTTTTGTTTTGGTGAAATGCCTCCCTCGGTAACTTTCAAGAAAGAAAGTATGAGAAGGTAAAACTTTTGAAATGTTTGTATTGCTTAAAATATCTTCTATCATGACACTTGGTTGATTATTTGGCTGGTCTGGGTATAGAATTCCAAGGTGAAATATTTTTCCCTGAAAATTTAAGGGATCCCATTATAATTACCTAGCTTCAGGTGGTTGTTTAAGTCTTATGCCCCCAATCTTCGCACTGCCCTGTTAAGATCTTTTCTTTGTCTTCAGTATATCTGATACGTCTCTGAAGTTGTACATGTCTTGTCTGGATCGTACTCATTTCTTGTGCATGGCACTTAGTGGGCCCTTTCAGTGAGCAGTGCCCATTATAGATGAGAGGAGAGATGATCTAGCGTGGGGGTCAGCACATTTTTTCTTTAAAGGGCTAGATAGTAGGATATAGGCTCTATGGGCAATACACTACATACAGTTCAGCTTTGCTTTTGTAGCATGAAAGCAGCCTTCGACAGCGTGGGCTGTGGTTTGCTGAGCCCTGATCTGTGCACAGGTGGAGGATAGCGGTAGGGAGAGAAGACAAAATATGTTGACACAGATGATAGTGGTTTGAGGAAGTTCCCATCTGAGGTTTTCTGTTTACCTTAGTGAATGGGAAGCAAGGTCATTAGCTGAGAGTAGGAAATAAAGGGAGTGTGTATTTGAGGTTTGAGAAGAGGGAAAAATATATGACATAATCACCTATCCAAGAGTGGAAAAGGGAATAAAATAGAGAAATATAGTGTGATTGCCAGGCAACATTAAGGGCTCACTTGAGATAGATGGTTTAAATTTCATGTTTCTTACTTTAATAGGAATACTGCTAAAATCTCATCATTAAGAATATCTCACCATAGGTTATTTATTTAAATTAGGTAGGGTTATTTTATTAATCTTAGAAATATTTTCATAAGTAATATACATAAATGTATGTGTATTTTTACGTATACACATTTAGTCTCTAACTGCTTATTTATACAGGAATGTCAAAAGAAAGTACTATAATTTTTTCTCAAATGTAAATTTTGATTTGAAAATCATTTATTTATTCATTAAAAAAACACACACACACACACACACACCACATCATACAGCACTTTCTATGTGCTAGGAATAGTTTTTGGTGCTGGGAATATAGCAATAAACAAAAAGACAAAAATACTTGCCTTTATGTACATTTACATTTTAACATAGTAAATTATATACACACATATACATTAGTAAGAAAGGAACATTGCGGAGAAAAGGGGGAACATAATGTTATTACATTTATTTTTTTCAGCTTTACATTAATTTAAAAAATGTGTAAGATATGTGAAGTGTACAGTGAGGTTATTTGAGATATGTGTACACATATTTACCCTTTGTGTGTATGAGATAACATTTAAGTTCTACTTTCTTAGCAAATTTCAGTTATATAATAATGTGTTATCCATGGTAATTACTATGTTATACATGAGATCCTCATCTCATAATTGAAAATGTGTACCTTTTTACAAATCTCTCCCCATTTTCCTCAATTTACTATATAGTTTTGATAGATAACTAAAAGATTAAGAAATACTTTCTAGTCTTAGTCTTAGATTTTTAAAAAATATCATGAATAAGTATCGAATTTTATTAAGTGCTTTTTCTGTATTGGCAGAGTTGATCATAGGTATTCCCTCCATTAATCTGTTAATAAGATGTATTACGTTCTTAGAGTATCTCCTGTTTGTATTATTGGGTCCTACTTAGCTGTGTTGCATTTGTTTTTTCCTTCTACACTGCTGAACTTGTTTACCATTGTTTTACAGTTTTATAAAATCCACAGTTATCAGTAGATAAATCTATCAAAGGTTTATATGTATGTACTAGAGGCCCGGTGCATGAAATTCGTGCACGGGGAGGGTGTGTCCCTCAGCCCAGCCTGCACCCTCTCCAATCTGGGACCCCTCGAGGGATGTCCAACTGCCCGTTTAGGCCCCGATCCCATGGGGATCGGGGCCTAAACGGGCAGTCGGACATCCTCTCACAATCCAGGACTACTGGCTCCCAACTGCTCGCCTGCCTGCCTTCCTGATTGCCCCTAACCGCTTCTGCCTGCCAGCCTGATCACCCCCTAACCACTCCCCTGCCAGCTGATTGATGCCTAACTGCTCCCCTGCCAGCCTGTTTGCCCCTAACTGCCCTCCCCTGCAGCCCTGGTCACCCCTAACTGCCCTGCCATGCAGGCCTGGTCACCCCTAACTGCCCTGCCCTGCAGACCTGGTCCCCCCCAACTGCCCTTCCCTGCAGGCCCGGTTGCCTCCAAATTCCCTCCTCTGCAGGCCTGGTCACCCCTAACTGCCGTCCCCTGCAGGCTTGATCTCCCCCAACTGCCCTCCCTTGCAGCCCTGGTCCCTCCCAACTGCCCTCCCCTGCTGGCCTGATCGCCCCCAACTGCCCTCCCTGGCAGGCCTGGTCCCTCCCATCTGCCCTCCGCTGCTGGCCATCTTGTGTCCACATGGGGGCAGTCATCTTTGACCACATGGGGGCAGCCATCTTGTGTGTTGGAGTGACGGTCAATTTGCATGTTATTCTTTTATTAGATAGAATAGAGACCTGCTGCACAGGTGGGGGCTGGCTGGTTTGCCCTGAAGGGTGTCCTGGATCAGGGTGGGGGTTCCCTTGGGGCATGGGGCGGCCTGGGCGAGGGGCCTGTGGTGTTTTGCAGGCCGGCCATGCCCCCGGCGACCCAAGCGGAGGCCCTGGTATCTGGGATTTATCTTCTATAATGAAACTTTGTAGCCTTGAGCGGAGCCAAGCCTCCTGCTTGCTCCATGGCTGCAGCCATTTTGTTGGGATTTATTTATCTTCTATAATTGAAACTTTGTAGCCTTTAGCGGAGGCCAAGGCAGGCCAGGGTGTGCGTAAAGCTTGGCTTCCTCCATCGCTGGGGGCAACTCAAGCCTCCTGCTCTCTCCGTAGCTGCAGCCATCTTGGTTGGGTTAATTTGCATACTCTCTCCTGATTGGTGGGCATGGCTTGTGGTGTAGCAAAGGTATGGTCAATTTGCATATTACTCTTTTATTAGATAGGATTGTAGCTTCAGAATTCTGCTGGCTATATAAAATGAGTTGTGAAGCTCCCCCCTCCCCCCCTTTTTTTGTCTGTTTTCTGAAATAGTTAGATAGCACAGGAATTATATGCTCCTGCAGGGAAGTATGGATATAACATGGAAGGTGAAAATTAAAATTTCTAGAAGAAAACAGAAAAATATCCGCATGATCCTATGGTAGGCAAAGGTGTTTGTTTTCAACAGTACACAAAAATTCTTAACCAGAAAAGAGAAGATTGATAAATTGTTCTTCATTATGTTCATCAAAGGATACTCTTTAAGATAGTGAAAAGGCAGTAACACACTAGAAAAAATGCCTGTAATACCTAAATCTTACAGAGGACTTGTAACCATACCAGATAAAAATATGTATGTTTCCCTGACCAGATAGATCAGTTGGTTGGAGCCTCATCCCATGCACCAAAGAGTTGCGGGTTCTGTACGTAGGTTTCAGGTTCCATTCCCCTCAGGGTGCCAGGGTGGGTAAGGGAGGCAATTGATCAATGTTGCTCTCTCACTTCCATGTTTCCCTTCCCCTCCCTGTCTCTCCTCTCCTCTCTCTAAACATATCCTTGGATGAGGATACACACACACACACACACACACACACACACACACACGCACACACAGGCAGCCCATTTTAAAACAATTGGGCAAAAGACAGGAATGGCCATTTGCCTATATTTATTTACTTCTAGTATTATGGCTTAAAAGTTTTTCATCTTAATTCATCCTATTTTAGTAAGATCTAATTTTTTATCTTTTTATTCAGATGGTTAGCTAAGTGTCATAAAGTTAACGGTGTTTTGAACAAGGAGTGGCAGACTCAAATGTGCATGTTTGAGAAACATTAATTTTGGTTTCATCTAGTCTAAAAATTATCACTTGCATTTTCTATCAAAGTATAAACCCTATAGTTTAATATACATTGAAAGGAATGTTGCCTTAAATTTCTAAATACATAAATTAAAATTTCTAGAAGAAAACAGCAAAATATCCACATGACCCTATGGTAGGCAAAGGTGTTTGTTTGTTTTCAACAGTACAAAAAAAGTTTTAACCAGAAAAGAGAAGACAGTTAACTAACCATTTGAATAAAAAGATGAAAAATTAGTGTGTTTTTGGAATCCATCAAATAGTTTGCTAAGTTAAATTGATAGTCAGTTTTTGTGTGTGACATAGACAGTGGTTTTTTTTTTTTAATCCTGTGCTTAAGATTTGTATGAATCTAGGCAAGTTACTTAATTTCTTTATTATTCAGCCTCCCTAATTTGTAAAGTGGGTATAAGAGTGTCTTTTCACAGGATCATTGTAAAGATTAAATGAGAAAGTATAATAAGCAGAGTGTTCAACTGAATTAGCTCTTCACTCTTCCTGGTTCAGGACCATGAAGAGCAAGTGTAATCACATCCTGGCTTATATCTGGGGTTACTCTAGATCTCTTGGATTACTGGAGCAATTATTCTTTAGACCACTTCCCATCCTGATTTAAATTCCCAGGATTTGACAGAATGTCCCTGGCCTTCTGGCATTAGCTTCCATGACAAATCTGTATGTTTTCTTTTGCTGTTATTAAGCTGCTCTTCTGAATGTACTGGAATCTTTATAGATCTTCATACATTTCAGGGTGTTGTAGGTGGTGGATTAATAGATATTTTAAGTTTGATATAGTTTTTTATTCTGTAAGTTGTTGCTAAGATAACCTCTGTTGCTGTTCTTTTAGTTTTGATTTGCAGATATTCTTTTTATAGGCTTGTGTGGTTTAGATCCTACCCCTTAAAGCGGGGGGACAGGAGTAAGTCTACTGAAAGAGAAGCATTTTGAGGGTATCTTATGGATAAGAAACTTCGCTTTTGACTTGCCTCTTTTTGGCAGCAGTATTTTTGAATGTTTTCTGTGAGCATAATACTTGTAAATGTTATCATAGAAGTATGTCTTAGTCTTTACATGCATTTACATCTTGGTGAAACACGGAATTTTATACATGAAATCACAGTAAATAACCTAAGACCATATGTAGTTATGTGTCATACTGCAGTGCAGTTCACAGGAGAGGCTCAGAGAGAGCACAATGGTCCTCAGGGAACGTTTCATTCAGGTGGAAAGTACATGTAGTATTGGGGAGTAGCATGACTGAAAATGCAACCACAAGAATTCTGGTATGCTCTGATTGAAGGGTTTATTTGGGATGGGGTGCAAAATAAAGTTATATTTGATAAGGTGGGACCAGATTACTCAGCCCTTAGAAATTAAGCAGGTTGGAATTAAAATGATAGTACATATTATTACTAACTTAGCTTCTCAATATTTCCTTTGTGTTTTTTTTAAATTTGTAAATGAAGATTGGAAGAAAAATCCAGTTTAGAACCTGCCTTTTTCTTTTTTAATTTTTTGTGTATTAGGTAATCTTCCCAACAAAAAGGCTTAAAACAACATTGATAGGGAAGTTTTATTAATAAGTATTATGTTTACTTTATCCTTTCTGCCCCTATCCTTGAGCTTAGCTAATTATGTAGCAGAAAGTTTTAAAGTTAAAGCCTTTCTCTGCCATTAAGAAAACCAAAGGTGTAGGATAGAACCCACCTGCAAAAAGGTTTTTAAAGATCTCACTTGGAGGTTTGAACTTAAGGGAACTAGAAGTACTGTTGAAGCCGTCTGTGCTGCAGTTGTCTATCTAAACAGTGTGGGCAGCTGTGACTGGGCTGTAGAAACGACAATTGTTAATACATCCAGCTCCCCACCTGCTTCAGTCCAGTGTGGCCCAGCAGATACAGCTGTAGGAATGGGTAGGATCAGTGATGTTTACTATTCTTTCTGAGCAGAATTGAGCGTGGTAGGTGAGAGTGGGTTTTCCTTCTCTCAGTGGTTGTACTGTTGTCATAGTATGGCAACCTTAGATTTAACAATAGCTGCACCAATGACTCATGTCATACTTTAGTGACACTGTAAATTTTGTGATCTCCTTAATAACAACCAAAATTTATATTTATAACTGCATAATTATCATAACTAAACAGATGAGTAATACTGACAAGACTTTTGAGCCTCAGATGAGAGCTGACTTAGCTGACTCACTGTCCTAGACATGTGTTTTATAATTCTGGTCTGCCCACAGTTCTTTGGAGATAATCTACTTTTTCTATAGTACATTGCAGAGGAACCCTCAATAGCTCTGGGTTGTTTTTTTTTTTTTTTTTTTTTTGGGGGGGGGGTTTGGTTTTGTTTTTTACCATGTAGAACTACTAGTATATTGCAACTGATTGGTCCAGGAGTGGGCATTTTACCTAAGGGCTACTAATTTGTAAGCCAGTTAACAATTAGGCTTGTTCTAGTGGGGAAAATTATAGCCATATACGGGAAGCATGGAGTTGATTTGCAATGGAGCCATGGGAGCTGAAGCTTGAAGAATGCATTAGTGTACAGGCCTGTAAAACTAAAGTTTAAGAGATTGGAAAGGAAGTACAGTATAAGCAGAAGCTGTGAGTTAAAGAAATGACACAGGAGATGAGGAAGCCAATTAGTCACTAGAAAAGAATAGGGCATCTGTGCCAACAGAAGCACAAACTTCTAAGAGCAAAACCCTGTGGTCTGAGAGAGAGAGAGAGAGAGAGAGAGAGACAGGCCCAGAGTATGAGATTGAAGATTCTGTTTTCTGACTCTGTAGATGCTCTTCTTTCATTACTCTAGTCTTCTGTGGCTCCTGCCCTTCTTGAGCTCATCTCAGTTTTTTCTCAGAAAAGAGTCAGACTTTTGGCAATGGAATTCTGGCTCTATCTCTTACTGGTACTACCTGTGTAACCTTGGGCAGGTTGTTTAACTCTCTGTGTCATTCTTCATCTGTAAAATGAACATCATAATATTATACTTTCCTCATAGGGTTGATGTGAAGATTAAATGAGATGACACATGCAAATCTTTTAGAACAATTCTAAGCACATAATAAATGTTCAGTAAATAGTATCATATATAATGCTATTTGGGGTCATTTGAATTTCTTGCAACTAAAAGAGTGAATTTCTTGCAAGCTAAGGAGTTAATTTGCTTGCAGATTCTATTAGAGTAGTGCAAACCAGTATGTGGGCTGGGTAAGCAAGATTACTTTAGGTAGTGCATAGGGAATTTATTAAAAATACTGTCTTAAAAAAAAATACTGTCTTATTCAATGTGAATAATAGGACTTGCTATTTATTAAGCATTTAATAGATGCTTGGTGCTATTCTAATAATTTTCCCTATATTAACTCATTGGATAGTCATGACAGCCTGGTGAAGTAGGTACTATTGTTATTTTCATCTTAAAGAGGTAAAAACCGAGAAACAGGGAAGCTAATCATCTTGCTTAAGATTATATAACACATACATGAAGTGGTATAATGTTATTTGAAGGTAGACCATGGTAAGTTAAAAGATCTATATAATAAACCCTAAAGCAATTATATTTTTAAAAAGGTTATAGGTAATAAACCAACAAAAGAGATAAAATGGATTATACTCATGTAATTCAAAAGAAAGCATAATAAGAAGGAAACAAATAACAAGGTTATAAACTTAAACATAAACAAATCAATAATCATGTCAAATATAAGTTGTCTGAACACACCTGCTAGAAGACAGAGGTTGTCAGATTGTATAAAAAAGCAAGACCCAACTATATACTTGCCTATAAGAAACATTCTTTAAATATAAAGACACAAATAAGTTAAAAGTAAAGGATGGAAAACACCATATTTACAGTTGTCAGAAGAAAGATGACATGGCTATATTAATATCAAAGTGGACTTCATTCATAGCCAAGAATATTTCCAAGGACAAAGGATGTCATAATGATAAAGACGTTGGTTCATCAAGAGGACAAACAGTTCTAAACATTTGTACTCTTAATAACAGAATTTTAAAAATACATGAAATAAAAACTGATGGATTTCCAAGGAGAAACAGTCAAATCCTTAGTTTTAGTTGGAGATTTCAATACTCTTCTTTGAGTATTGAAAACTACAAAAGTATAGTGGACTTGAACAATACTGTCAACCGATTTGACCTACCTAATTAATGTTTATAGAATAATCCACTTAACAGCAGAGAATATTCTTCTTAACTCCACATAAGAACAGTTTCCATGATGGACCATAATTTGGGCCATAAAACATGTCTCAGTAATTTAAAAAGGATTTACATTTTATGTTACCCGATCACAATGGAATTAAATGAAGAATTAACAGAAAATTGGAAAATTTTCTAATAATTGGAAAATAAGTAATACAAAGAAGAGATCAAAAGGAAATTAGTAAATATATTGTACTGAATAAAAATGAAAACAACATATCAGACTTTGTAAGATGCCAGTAAAGCAGTACTTCGGGGTCAGTTTATAGTACCGAATACCTATATTAGAAAAGAAAAAAGATCTCAAATTAATGACCCCTACTTCCACCTTAAAAATGAGAAAAAAAAGGTAAAATAAAGTAATTAGAAGAAGGGAAATGGTAAAGATCAATGTGTAGAAAGCAAACACAATAGACAAAATCAAGGAAACCAGAAACTGGTTCTTTGGGAAGATCAGTAAAATTGATAATGCTCTAACCAAACTGGTTAGCATCAGAAATGACAGGTGACATCACTACAGATTCTACAGATAATAAAAAATAATAATACTATGAACAACTTTATACCTGTACATTTTACAACAGAGCTACAATGGAGAAAGTCTTCAAAAGGTACACACTATCAAACTTCAGTCAATAATAGACAACCTGAATAGTTCTGTATCTATTATAATTAAAATAGTCTCACCAAAGAAAAAAATACTCTAGGCCCAGGTGACTTCACAAGTGAATTCTAAATTTTAAGGATGAATTGTACTAGTTTTACACAAGCACTTTCAGAAAATTGCAGAGGTTGGACTACTTATTAACTTTGTGAGGCCAGTATTACCCTTATGTTCAAACTAGACCAGTGATGGGCAACCTTTTGAGCTTGGTGTGTCAGACTTCGCCAAAAAACTGAGCATAACTCGGGTAGTGTGTCACTTTGAGGAAAAAACATTATTTCGCAAATGTTTCATCCTCGGCATGCGACTGAGTCGGCCGCGTGTCATCAGAAATGGCTACACGTGTCAGTGCTGACACGCGTGTCATAGGTTCGCCATCACTGAACTAGACAAAGGCATTATGAGAAAAGAAGACTATACAGAAATATTCCACATGAGCATACATACAAAAATTCTACACAGTATAGCAAATTGAATGCAGCAATTTATTTTAAATAATAATACATCATGACCAAGTGGGGTTTATTCCAGGAAAGCAAGGTTAGTTTAACATTTACATTCCATGTAATTCACTCTGCCAGCCAACCACATGATCATCTCAATAAATGCAAAAAGAAAAAAGTATTTTACAATCTTGCCTTCATTTCAGATAATAACTGTAAGCAAATTAGGATTGGGAAGGAACTTCAACCCAATAAAGTACCTCTCTGAAAAAAGCACAAAACTACAGATAATGTAGTTTTCATAAAACATCAAATACTTTTTCCTAAGACCAGGAATAAGACAAGGTCGTCTACTCTCATCACTTCTGTTTCAAAGTTTACTGGAGATTTTAGCCAGCAGCCAAGTGAGAAAAAGAAATACAAGGCATTTAGCATGGAAAGGAAGAAGTAACTTTTAAAAGAAGAAAAGTTTTTATTGATTTCAGAGAAAGGAAGGGAGAGGGAGAGGTAGAAACATCGATGAGAGAGAATCACTGATCGGCTGCCTCCTGCACACCCCCTACGGGGATTGAGCCTGCCACTCCGGGCGTGTGCCCTGACTGGGAATTGAACTGTGATCTCCTGGTTCATGGGTCAACGTTCAATTGCTGAGCCACACAAGCTGGGCAGAAGTACCTTTTTCTGAAGATGACATGACTGTGTAGAAAATCTGATGGAACCTATGAAACTACTAAAAATAAGTTATGTGATACATGATCAATATATAAATATCAGTGTATGAACAGTCAGAAATTGAAATTTAATAAAACCAGTGCCATTGATAATAGCAACATGTGTGAAATACTAAAAATCACACAGCATTGCTGAACATAATTTAAAGAAGACTTAGATAAATAGAGAGGTATTCCTTATTCGTGGGTTGGAAGACTCATTGTTGCTAAGATGACAATTCTTCCCAGATTGATCTGTTGTTTAATTGCAGTCCTAATAAAAATTTTGACAGGCTTTTTTGAAGAAATTGACAAGCTGATTCTAAAATTCATGTAGAAGTTAAAAGGATCTAGAATGGCAAAAACAACTTTGAAAAAGAACAACAGAATTGGAGAGCTATTACTACCTGATATTACAGTTCATTATAGAACTACTCAAAGCAGTGATAGAGAAACAGAGTCCCAAAAATAAGTCAATACATGCCATGCACTTCGTTGAGTTTTAACGAAGTGCAGAGGCAATTTCAGTGAAGAAAGGTTAGTTTGTTTAGGATTCTGGCACAGTTGGCTATCTATATGCAAGTGTATGAACTTCAATCTATATCTTGCACTGTATAAAAAAATTAAAATGAATCATAGACCTAAATGTAAAATCTAAAATTATAAAACTTATTTAGATAAAAACAGAAGCCGAAACCGGTTTGCTCAGTGGATAGAGCGTCGGCCTGCGGACTGAAAGGTCCCAGGTTCGATTCCGGTCAAGGGCATGTACCTTGGTTGCAGGCACATCCCCTGTAGGGGGTGTGCAGGAGACGGCTGATCGATGTTTCTCTCCCATCGATGTTTCTAACTCTCTATCCCTTTCCCTTCCTCTCTGTGGAAAATCAATAAAAATATATTTACAAAAAAGAAACAGAAGAAATTTTTGTGATCTTGAGTTAGGCAGATATTTTTTAGGAACTAGTATACCACCAAAAGTACAATCCATAAAATAACATTTTAATAAAACGAACTTCATCAAACTCAAAATGTTTGGTCTTTGAAAGATATTAAGAGAATGAAAAGACAAGCCGAAAAAATATTTGTCAATCAAATATCTATCTGGTTAAGGATTTATATCTAATATATATATATGTGTGTGTGTGTGTATGTATATATAAATATATACATATACACACACACATATACATACATACATACATACATACATATATATATATATGGCACTCTCAAAAACTAGATTGTTTATATAATATTGAATGGCTAAAATAAAAAAGACTGGTCTTACCAGCTGTTGGCAAGGGTGTGAAAGAACTGGAACTCGATACAGTACTTTGTCGTTAAGACTGTAAAATAGTGCGACCAGTTCTTAGGAAACAGTTTGGTGTTTCTTAACATGTTAAATATAGACCTACCAGCTATTCTACACCTAGATATTTATTGGAAAGGTTTGTATAGTAATATTCACAGCAGCTTTATTTGTAATAACCACTAAAACCCAAATGCCCATCAATAGGTGAATGGATAAACAAATTATGATATATCCATACTACTTGGCAATAAAAAAGGCATGAACTATTGATATAAACAACAACACAATGAATCTCAAAATAAATATGCTTATTGAAAGAAGCCAGGCACTTGGGAGTGACAGGATATGTTCACTATCTATCTTGATGAAGATTTTTTCACAGATATGTACTATATACTTTGAACCTGTGCGGTTCATTGCATGCTACCTATATATAAATAAAGCTGTTTATAAAAGTGATGTAGTGAAGATCCTAATATAGATAAGGTATTGATAAAAGATTTATGAAAAACTGTTTATATCACATGTACCGTTACTGCACCTTTCACACAGTTATTTAAATATACACAAAGCTGCCCTGGCCAGTGTGGCTCGGTTGGTTGGGTGTCCTACCTTGCTCCGAGGGTTGCTGGTTGGATTCCTGATTGGGGTGCATGCCCCAGCTGTGGCTCTATCCCTGGTGGGGAGTGTGCGGGAGGCAGGCTATTGATGTTTCACTCTCGAATCAATGTCGATGTTTCTCTTTCTCTACTTCCTTCCTTCTCCCTTCTCTCTCTGAAGATCGATAGAAAAATATACATATATACACAAAGAAAAGTCTATTGAAATCTTTTTCTTAGAGATCATTAAGAAATTTAGTTAATTTGGAGCAGCAGTTCTCAGCTGGGGGGATTTTGCCCTCCGAGGGATATTTGGTAGCATCCGGAGACTTCTGATTGCCAAAACTGTTGATGGCATCTGATGGCTAGAGGCCACAGATGCTACCAACAGCCTGTCAGGCACAGCAAAGTCCCTCTCAGCAAAGAATTGTCTGGTCCCAAACAACGATGGTGCCAGAGTAGAGAAGCCCTGCTTTCGAGTGTCTAAAGTTGGTTTAGCTCTTATTATTTGAATCCTGTGTTGAACATACTGACAAAAACAAGTTGCTGAACAAAAACCTTTGGAGAAAATTGTCTTGGATTTGGGACTGTCTGGATGACGTGTTTATGAGACTTTCACTTTTGAAGTAATTATTTTTGTATAGCCACCTGGAGTTGATCTATTTGGATATGTTGCGGTATTTGTTTTCATATCATTTGGGGAAAAAACTTAAAATATCACCACCAGTGGCGCATAATTGTAATCAATGGATTAAAGTTTAGTTTTTATTTGCTTTTGAAATAACTAGTGCTATCTGAAACCAGAAATTCAGAGTTAAGATTCAGTAATTTAAAAGGCCTATCTAGCTGCCTTTTTGCCAGTGTTCTACAAATAGGCCAGGACACTGGTTCTCAGAGCCAATACCTCATTGGTTTCCCATTTAAAAAGTGGAAGAATGAGGAAAAAGGACAAGGATTTGAATTGGGTTGAGAACTTTGGCCCTTAGTATGTTGCTTATGAGGAGCTATATTTTTTCCAGATAGAGTAATACTTTTGTACTATATTCGATTTGATTAGGGGTAGTTTGCTGCTCCTAGGGCACTGATGTTCCATGGCTAAATTGGGTCCACATACAGCCTTCCCTGCATATGACTCCCAAATCTGGTCCTTAACACGTTAAGCACCCAGTCAGTCACCGGTGACTGACACTGTACTTTCCATCCAGAAGACAAAACAGTCTGGGTGCTGTTCTGGGAGTGTTTTCTGGGGTAGAACCTGTTCTTGTTTTTGTTCTAGACCAGGGGTTGGCAAATTTTGTGGAAAGGCCCAGATGGTAAATACTTGAGGCTTCCCCCCTCCCCTCCCCCCCCAATCCCTAAAGCCTCTGTGCACCTATACAGGTCTGCCTCTGTGTTGTAAAGATAACCATAAACAATATAAAAGCATGAGTGCATCTCAGTTCACAAAAACGGGGCAGGATTCAGCATATGGGCCATACTTTGCCAGCCCCTGTTCTAGACCATCAGCATTTTCTCTGAGGCATTTGGCATTTTCTGGTTAGTTTCCCACTGGTGGCTGTTTGCACATGTAAGAAAGTGGTTCTCTTCTACTTGCAGTTGCTCCACTGTGTTAATGGCTTTTACTGATGATGGTGTGGAATGAGTGTATGGCATGAACTTTAAATGGGAAGTAGAATGATAAGGCATGCTTAGTTCCTTTCTTGCTCACAACCCACATGCAGATGGCCAATACATTATAGCAAGTTTACCTTTGAAAAGTTTCTGGAATTACGTTTTTAAAAATGTACTTATAACCCAGGCAGCGTGGCTCAGTGGTTGAGTGTTGACCCATGAACCAGCAGGTCATGGTTCAGTTCCCAGTCAGGGCACATGCCTGGGTTGTGGGCTCGATCTTCAGTGGCAGAGGCATATAGAAGGCAGCCAATCAATGATTCTCTTTCTTCATTGATGTTTTTCTCTTTCTTTCCCACTCCTTTCCTCCCTCCCTCCCTCCCTCTCTCTGAAATCAATTAAAGCATATTTTTTAAAAATTAAAAGAATGCTTCTTTAGAAAAGTACTTATAATCTTTTGGATGGTATAGGGCAATAACCCTTTTATTGCTGTATTTGCTTTTGAGTTTCCCTTTCTAACTATCAACCGCCATAGGTGTTGCCAGTGACTTTTCTAAAAAGTATTATGGCACACATCCTTGCCTGTAACTACACTGTGACTCCCAGTCACTCAGAACAGTGATTCTTAAACATTTTTATTCCTGAGTCCCTTTGAAAATCACTTGATAGTTGTGGATCTAGGGAAATTTATTTTTTAAAGAGTTTATTTATTGGTTTGAGAAAGAGGAAAAAAACATCAACTTGTTGTTCCACTTATTTATGTATTTATTGGTTGATTCTTGTATGTGCCCTGACCAGAGATCAGACCTGCAACCGTGGCATATTGGGATGATGCGCTAACCAACTGAGCTGCCTGGCCAGGACTACAGTCTGTCTTTGCAGTTTATTGTTCATGTTCACACACACACACACACACACACACACGCTCACTCACACTGTGCTTTCTCTACAAAGAATTAACTAACATTCTCCTGTCATGACAATCAATTTCTTCTATTCTTATGTCTTTGTAATTACTATTTCTTCTTCTTGCCAGGTATGTCCTTACCATTTGCCCAGTTTCTACTCATTAAAATTCATCTCAATAATCAGATCTCTGTGAAGATTTTCCTGACATTTCCTCTTTGGCAGACATAAGTAAATAGGAAGGAATTGTAGCAAATGCAACATGTAGGGAAACCTTCCTTTTGGGGGTTTGGGTTGGGAAGTAGGATGAAGGAGAAAACTTCTGGAAGATTTTTTTGCTCTTAAGAGATATCCCTCTTCTTAACCTCTTTGAGCCTCATTTCCTAAGTTGGATGTAACAGTTTTTATCTTAGAGGGCTGCTAAAATAAACGAGGGACAGTGTTGTAGTCTCCATAACACTCCAATATTTATACAGGAAATTCTCTTCATCTGGTCATTGGGTGGTCCCAGGACCTTATGTAGGAGTAAACATCTTCAGATACCCAGTACTCTTGGTTCTTACTAAAATGTTACAATGGAAAATTAGGTTGTAAATTTACTAAAACATATTATCTCTCCCCCCCCCCCCCAATCTTAACTGAGGACATGTCCATTGACTTGGGGGGCAGGGAAAGGGGCGCGGGGAGAGAGAGAGGAGAGAGAGATTGAACTAGGGATCAAACCCACAGCTTAGGTATGTGCCCTGAGTGGGAACTGAACCTGAAACCTTTTGGTATACAGAACAACACTCCAACCAATTGAGCCACACCAGCCAGAGCTAAAAAAAAGATACCTTGAAATCCTTCTGCCGAAATTGTTTTAAGCTGTGTGTGTGTGTAAGCTATAAGCTGCTGTGCAAATATTTTTGTTGTTATAGGCATTGTCACTTTTAAAAGACTGCTGGAATCTTTACTATCAGAGTACGCGATGCTTTTTTGACTAGTCATTTGCTGATAGAACAATCTCTGTGTTTCACAAATTAACACTGTAGTTTTCACTATTCCATGAGTGATTGGGAGGGTTATGACATATAATAGTTGTCAGTTTGCTGAGCACACATAGATTTGATCCTAATTCACTACCCAGTAGGCACACCTCAATGCAGTTCATTATTCTCTGCTTTTTTTGTACAGTAATTTTATTTATGCCAGCACTCTATGCTACTGGAGCCAACTCCTAGTGCTGGTGACCACTGAATAAGTCTAGGAAGAGGAATTTTTTTATAAATTCAGACCCTGTGGTGGCTTAAATTCATAGTGTAAATCAGTCTGTTCTGCAATTTTTATGATAATGTAAATAAGTATAAATTATTTCAGTATTTTTAGAATCATTAAAAGTCTGTAGGAGTAAAAAAAATAGTTATGCTTTAATGTGTTATATGCCATAGTAATATTCTTTAATTTGAGGATTTTTCAAAATGTTTTGGGACAAATCAGTAATCAACATCGAAGGTCATTGTAGTTGAAGTTATCACATTTGTTGAGACTTGAATTCAATAGGAATGAATAATAGTCTCAGTATGTGTGTATCTCCTTCTGAATGAAACTTATAAGATCATATAATTTACTAGTCCATTTATAAGGGCTCTGCCTTTTCATTGCCTACAGGATAAAGTCCAGCCTCTTCTTTTTACTGGGACAAACATTGTCCTTTCTTTAAACCTACTTCTCCAGACGCAGTTCCTGATGCTTCCTGTCTCATTTACATTTTGCCCTCTAATTATACCGTATTTAACTATAGGCGCTTCCCTGAATGCCAGGGACAAAAGATTTGACTATTCCTAGCCTTTGTACATGTTCTTTCCTTTGTCATATTGTTCACCTAAGGAATTTTATTAGACGTTAAGAGGGAAACTAGATATTTCGCCCCAGCCACCTCCACATTTCCACAGTATTTAAACGTTTAATTAGGGTTGGTAGGGAGAGGGTAATTTGGCTTTGTAGAAAGTGCTGAGGTTAACAAACAGAAAACTGGTTGAAGACCCACCTCTGCCATTAACTGATTATGTGATCCTGGCCAGATCACATGACCCCCCACTGGAGTGTTGTCTCTCTAAAATCAGGGGATTGGAATAAAGCAGTAGATAAACTTACTCCCCCCCTTTCTTTTTCTTTACTTCCTTTTTTCTTCCCTTCTTTCATTCTTGTGCATATATGAAGGATACTTCCCCATCTCTTTATAGTAAACTAGAGGCCTGGTGCACGAATTCGTGCACTGGTGGGTTGCGGCCGGCCGACCCTGATTGGGGCTGATCAGGGCCGGGCCAGCCCTAACCCTGATCAGGGTGGGAGGGGACAATCAGGGGCCACAGTGCATGTCAAAGCAACCGGTCGTTCCAGTAGTTCTGGTCGTTCCAGTGTTCCGGTCACTTTGCTTTTATATATATAGATTATTACAACCACGATTCTCCTTTAGGAGTGGGAGTGTAAGGTATGCCCTGGGATATTGGGGGCAAATATTAAAATAAGGGAAGACTTGGGGATTTGAAATGTACCCCAAGCTGAGATCTCCAAAGTACCTTCTACCTCTTAAGTAATGTTCATCTGTATTATTCTTTGTATTAGCGTGAGGCACAAGTATTTCTGGATCTGTACAGCTTAGTTCCAAAGGCTGCTCACCAAGCGGGCTCTGAAGGCCAAAGTGACACTAAACCAGTGACCACTGAGGCCCTCTGTTGGTGGGAAGAGTTGTCCTTTTTTTAAAAAAAAATATATATATATATTTTATTGATTTTTTTACAGAGAGGAAGGGAGAAGGATAGAGTTAGAAACATCAATGAGAGAGAAACATCAATCAGCTGCCCCCTGCTCACCCCCCACTGGGGATGCGCCCGCAACCAAAGTACATGCCCCCGACCGGAATCGAACCTGGGACCCTTCCGTCCACAGGCCGACGCTCCATCCACTGAGCCAAACCGGTTTCGGCAGAGTTGTCCTCTTGATTGGATGTGTAGCTTTCTTAGTTCCTGTGAAATTTTGCAAGTTGTGGGTTTTTAAGTTGAGGAGCTTCTGTATAATTCAAGGATAATTTATAGAATTCCCCTTCTACTTTTTATTTTGAAATAATTTCAAGCTAACAGGAAAGTTCTAAGAGTAGTAAAGAGAATAAAATAGTTCACTCTTTATACAAATTCACCAATTGTTAATGTTTTGTCCCATTTGCTTTCTCATCACTTATTTCTCTCTGACATACATATACATACATACTCTTTTCCTGAAGTATTTGAGATTAGTTTGCATACCTCATGCCCCTTTAACTTACAGTACTTCAACTATGATTCTTAAGAGCAAAATTATTCTTTTATAACCACAGTGCAGTTATCAATTCAGGAAACTGATACAGTACTTTTATCTACAGTCTGTAGTCCAGTTGTGTGAGTTATCCCGATAAGATCTTGTGTAGCATTTACTGCCCTCTAATTTAGGACCTTTAGCTGGCATGTCTCTTTTTCTGTGTAATGCCTTTCTTTGTGCTTCCTAACATTGACGTTTTAAAAGAATGCACTTAGGGAAGGTTCCTTGAGGTATGTTTGTTTCTTTCCTCGAAATTAGATAAGGAAGGTTCCTTGGGCTATGTTTGTCCATTTCCTTGAGATTAGATTCAGGGTATGCAGTCCCAGCTCGTGGACGTGATAAGTGATGTTTACTTCCCATGTGTCATGTCAGAGGCACATGGCGTCCGTTCTCCTCATTGGTGGTGGTAACTTTGATCCACACAGTGTAGTTCCTTATTTTCTCTCTTGCAACTAGTAATCAATCTGTGTGAAAACACTATTTTTTACTCTTTTCTAATTATCTCTGTAGAAAATTTAAAAAGTCTGTAGGTAAGCCAAAAGTTAGGGTAAAATTGACTTGTAAACTTGGAGATAGTCACGTTTCAGTGTATGCTGGTTATATACTACTAGAGGCATGGTGCATGAAATTCGTGCACTGCGGGGGGGGTGGGGAGGCGGGTCCCTCAGCCCAGCCTGCACCCTCTTGCAGTCCGTGAGCTCTCGAGGGATGTCTGACTGATGGCTTAGGTCTGCTCCCCGCCACCGCAGCTGCACTCACCAGCCATGAGCCTGGCTTCTGGCTGAGCGGCGTTCCCCCTGAGAGTGCACTGACCACCAGGGGGCAGCTCCTGCATTGAGCATCTGCCCCCTGGTGATCAGTGCACATCATAGTGACCGGTCGTTCTGCCGTTCAGTCGATTTGCATATTAGCCTTTAATTATCCTATCTAATAATAGAGTAACATGTAAATTACCATCACTCCACTACGCCCACGATTGGGCGGCGGGAGGCTGGGGGGCGGGACTTGGGGTGGCCTATCCGGCCATTGAGAGGCACGGATCCGCTGCCACTGAGGGGGGCTACCCTGCTGTTGAGAGGTGCAGGGGGCGGGACTCCTGCCCCCTGCGCCTCTCAATGGCCAGATCCGCGGCCACTGAGGGGGCCTGCCACGGACACCCAGCTGTGCCTCTCAACGGCAGGGTAGCCAGGTGTCTGCGGCAGCCCCCCTCAGCGGGGGGCGGGAGTCCCGCCCCCTGCGCCTCTCAACAGCAGGGTAGCCCCCCTCAGCGGCCGCGGACCATCAAAAGCGTGGGAGCTGGGTGCCTGTCTGCTCCGGCACCAGGCCTTTCAGAAGCCTCTGCCGAGCCGGAGGCTTCTGAAAGGCCTGGTGCACCAGCGGACAGGCACCCAGCTCCACCACGAAAAGCGAAAGTGTGTAGGGGACCCTACACGTGCATGATTCAATCATGCACTGGGCCTCTAGTATAGGATAATATGCTGTGCTATAATATATCTATACTAGTGATAATGACAACCAAAGAGTATCATACCTTTCGTACTGTTTGAAAAATTGCCTTATTCATTTAGCAGTACATTGTGACTGTTTTCTCTTGCATCACTGAGTTTTCTTCTGTGATCTTCCAGTGGTTGCCTAGTGTTCTACTGTGTATAATCCTTTACCTGTGGATTATTCTGTAATGTTCCGTTTAGATTCACTTCTTAGATGCTGGGCTATTTAATTGCCATTCTCTCTAGGCTCTTTCCTCTTGCAGCTTTAAGGGAGGTACTGCTGTGCTGTTACCTCACCTGAAATCTTGGCTCCAATCTTGAAGTCCTGACATCTGTCTTGCCCCTATTAGCGTTGTTTTTCTGTTCCACTGTCCTATACAATAAAAGGCTAATATGCAAATAGACCAAACAGCGGAATGACTGGTCGCTATGATGTGCACTGACCACCAGGGGGCAGACACTCAACGCAGGAGCTGCTGCCCACTGGTGGTCAGTGCGCTCCTACAGGGGAAGTGCCGCTCTGCCAGAAGCTGGGCTCACGACTGGTGAGCGTGATGGCGGCAGCGCTAAGGAGCAGCAAGCAGGCAGGCGGACATCCCCAAGGGCTCCCGGACTGCAAGAGGACGCAGGCCAGGCTGACGGGACCCCAGCCTGCATGAATGTTGTGTACCAGGCCTCTAGTTTGATATTAACAGGCTGAGTTCCTTTCTCTGACCATTCCTGGGCCTTCAGTGGCACACTTTTGCTAACTATATAAATCTCTTTCTGATTCAGTTGGATAGTTTTCATGTTTTAATTGCTACTATCGTTCAGTATGTTCAGAATTTGTTTTTTGTTGTTTTATTTCAAATATACAAGATTATCCTATCTAATAAAGCAGTAATATGCAAATTAACCATCACTCTGCCACGCCCACCAGCCAATCAAGAGTGATATGCAAATTAACCCAGCCAAGATGGCAGTTAACTTGCATATCCAGGCGCAGAGCGAAGACTGAAGACAGTGGAGAAGGAAGCGAAGCACTACAGAAGGGAGCAAAGCTGCAGAGAAGTAAGCAAGCGGGGCGGTGGAGAAAAGAGGGAAGCAGGCAGGGCGGGGGAGAAGGGAGGGAGCGAGGCAGAGTAGATGGGTGGGAGCGAGGCAGCGGAGAGGGGAGGGAGAGAGGCAGCGGAGAAGGGAGGGAGCGAGGCAGCGGAGAAGGGAGGGAGCGAGGCAGCGGAGAGGGGAGGGAGCGAGGCAGCGGAGAAGGGAGGGAGCGAGGCAGCGGAGAGGGGAGGGAGCGAGGCAGCGGAGGGGAGGGAGCGAGGCAGAGTAGACGGGAGGGAGCGAGGCAGCGGAGACGGGAGGGAGGGAACGAGGCAGAGTAGACGGGAGGGAGCGAGGCAGCAGAGACGGGTGGGAGGGAGCGAGGCAGCGGAGACGGGTGGGAGCTTCGCTCAGGCTGCAGGAAGCCCTATTCTTGCAGGAATATTCCTGCAATGGGCGGCTAGTGAGTTAAATGAACACCCTTATGGGCTAGTGTTCTGAGTGGAGCACCTGGCCATATGTGCATGCGCAAGCGCGCGCGCGCACACACACACACACACACACACACACACACACACTCAAAACACACAAATGTTTGGAGCACTGTTTGTCTTTTTGCTTGGAACTTCCTGTTATCTGGTTAACCTACATTTCTATTTTGGGCCAGGTCACACAGGAGATCTCAGAGCTCTTGTGTATTAGAACCACCTGTCAAATTATCTTCAGCAAACTTCTATGCTGGAGATGGCATATAACCTTCAAAGACGTCATTTAATAGATTTCCCCCTGTTTAATATTTAGTAACTTGAAAGTCTCTCTTCCACTATAAGTATTTATGTAGGTCATTAGGTACATGGAAATATAAACAATCTGTGTAGATGTAAGCCAGTTTATAAATGGATCACCCCATTGCTTCTACAGTTTAATACAAATGCAACAAAATTGTATCTGAAAGACTTGTGTGTAGAGTCTCTATTGATTAAGGTAACACAGTTTTAATCCAAGTGAATTTTTTAAAAGTAGCTTCACTATTTTAAAGCTTTTGTCTACTTTCAGAAATAATGTCTGCTATTTTTATAGATGGCGAGGTTTTTAAATGGACTAGTTTCTTTTCATTGGCCTTTAATATATGCATTCTACTTCAGGTGGTGTTATTAAGGTGGCATGTGATGTGAAAATTTCCTGCTATTATCTTTTTTCTTCTGATTTAAGGTCTTAGCTTATTTTGTTTTGGAAATCATCTTTCACACACACCTTGAATATGTCACTAAAATATTTAGAAATAAAATATATGTCTGGAAACTATATATTAGATATTAACTTTAAACTACAATTTGTTAAGTGATCTAGTAAGCAGTCTTGCTGGAATATAATTTATTTAGTTCTTTTGACATGAGACTTCTAAATATGTAGATTAACTTAGACATTATCAATTTTTTTCTTCTTTTGCAACCTGGGTGGTATGTGAAATTGCTAAACCTGTCATTGTGGTTGGCTTATAGTGTTGAAGTTTCTCAGACCTTGTCTTTTTAGTTTCAGGTTGAAAATTGCTGTTGTTTGAAAAATGTTTGCTATCCTTTGGTTAAGAATTAAGTGAAATTTAGAATTTTTTATTCACTTAAATACTGTACTACTAAGGGTATGTGGAATATTTTCAAGTTGTGTACTTTTAAATAAATTCATAAAATAATACAACATGTATGTTTAATCTATACTTAGTGTAGGGAGCAGCTATAGGGTCAAGCTTAATTGTGCTAGGAGGGCTCTGCCCTCCAAGCTGGGACTTGTATGTGGCTCTGCCACAGGTCAGTCCGAGGCTTAACCCTATAGCCGCTCCCTACATCTTCCCTACACTTAGAAAACAGTTAACATGCAAAATGGTATCTCTCCTAAGGGACCTCTCATCATTAAATCCAATGATTTAGTATTGCAAACTATTTGTAGATTTATCTCCTTGTCCTGAGAGATACAATTATTATCAGTTAACATGTTTGCTTATTTAGGACTTCTTTTTAAAAAATGAATACTTTTTAAAGTAAAAACGTTTTTAGATTATTTAGTAAATTTTCAGTATACCTGTATTTTAAAATACACTTTCAAAATGCTTAATTTAGAGTAATAGTTTACTTGCCTTTTTAATCCATTAATTGATATTGGAATTTTCACATGCTTCTGGAATTTAGAAGTAGAAGACATCTGCCTTCTCTTTTCCGTTTGCTTTTCTTTTTAAATCACATCACTGATAGATGGACTTCAATATTAGCAAAGTTCCTTGCCCCAGGCCTTATAGCTAGCTGGTAGTGCCTAGGCTAGGATTTGAACCCAGGATTTCTGACTCCAAAATTTGTGTTCTTTCCATTATAGTATATCATTTCTAGAAGCATTGATTTTGTCTTTCTATATGATTTCATTTCTCTCAAACTCTCTCCAAGGTACATTTTATCATCTCTTACCTATAAATGAATAAACCAAAGTTCAGAGATTAAATAATTTACCCAACATAGCACACCTGTTTAAAGTCCTAGTCGGAGTATTTCCTGTCTCATGCTTTTCCCACTGAACTACTTCCTGTGCCCCTTGGCCAAAGTTTGGATGGGGGAGGGGATGGTGGGATCATGGGGGGCTATTCATGAATTCTGACTTGTTTTTGTTTTAATTTAAGTATCATCTAAGTGAAATTGCCATTTCTACAGAATTGGGGATTCTGAATTGGAAACTGATGGTGGTAGGATGATCTGATTGGAGTTCAGGAGATAGAATGTGACCATGGGAAGCTTTGTACAACTATAGATTAGAAGAGGGTTCTGGAGAGCAGAGATTGGAGAAGCTTGGGTGGGAAAGGGGCCTGCACACCCCTTCAGATCTTTGTTGTTTTAAAAGCCCAGTGGCATGCCCCTGGCACATTAAACCTTGAAATACTGTTTTTCATTTCCTAAGGCCATTGCCCTACTCAGAAACCTTTAATGATTCCTAGTGCCAGATCCTTTCAGTCTAAATTCTGCCATGTGACAGATGAAACCCTTCAGAGTCTGTTGCTTCTTTGACCCTCTCAGAAAGGTTCTCCAGAACTCCGTACTGCACCTCCTTGGGACTATCTTTACTTTAAGTGTGTGCGCTTGTTTATGGTGTTTTTACTTCTCCTTTCTTCTTGACCTTCAACTTGTCTTCCTTTATAAACCTAAACATCATTTCCTCCTGCAGAAATCATGTGACTCTCAAAGCTGAATCACAGTGTAACGGATTGTAGTATTCTGTGTTCTTTTTTTCTCTCATTTCCTGCTCTTTCCTCCTCTAGCCGTATAATAAACTTGAACTGAGTAGGAACAACCGTTTCTGTTTCCCTCCTTTTTTCATTTCCTCCTCCTCCCCTTTCCCCTTTCTCTTACCCTCTCCTCCCTTCCCCACTCCCCCTTCTGTCCTGTTTTTTTTTTCTTATCTGTTTATCCATCTGTCATGTCATGTTTTTCTCTTCATCTGTCTTCTTTTATTCTCCCTTCCAGCTGCTTATCACTATGTACTAATTTTGTGGTAAATTCTTTCTTTGTTTAAAATATCTTTATTTTACTTTCTCTTGAATAAGAATTTAGCTGGGTATGGAATTCTAGGTTAACAGTTATTTTCTCTTAGCACTTGGAAGATATTTTTTCTTCTCTGTCTTTTGGTACTATAGAAGCTTTCCACTTAACTTTGTCCCTCTGTAAGTAAAGTGCCTTATTCTGCTTGCTTTTTAAACAGTTTAAAGTGATATCCTATCTAATAAAAGAGTAATATGCAAATTGACCATCACTCCAACACACAAGATGGCTGCCCCCTTGTGGACACAAGATGGCTACCACATGATGGCCAGCAGGGGAGGGCAGCTGGGAGGGACCAGGCCTGCAAGGGATGGAAGTTGGGGGTGATCAGACCTGCAGGGGAGGGCAGTTAGGGGTGACCAGGCTGGCAGAGGAGGGAAGTTGGGGGCCACCGTGCCTGCAGGGAAGGGCATTTGTGGGGGACCCAGGCCTGCAGGGGAGAGCAGTTGAGGTGGGACCAGGCCTGCAAGGGAGTGCAGTTAGGGGTGACCAGGCCTGCAGGGGAGCAGTTAGGCATCAATCAGGCTGGCAGGGGAATGGTTAGGAGGTGATCAGGCTGGCAGGCAGAAGTGGTTAGGGACTATCAGGAAGGCAGGCAGGGGAGGGCAGTTGGGAGCCAGCAGTCCTGGATTGTGAGAGGGATATCTGACTGCCCGTTTAGGCCCAGCATCGGGCCTAAACGGGCAGTCGGACATCCCTCGAGGGGTCCCAGATTGGAGAGGGTGCAGGCTGGGCTGAGTGACACGCCCCCCCTTTGTGTACAAATTTCATGCACCAGGCCTCGTGTGTGTGTGTGTGTGTGTGTGTGTGTGTGTGTGTGTGTGCGCTAATATATAAAAACCCAGGGTCTGTAAAGACCGACTGAAGTCTCAACTGAACACTGGAAGTCAGTCCTGCAGTCAGTGCTGCTGCTGGTGCAGGCGCGGCGACACAGCACTGACTGCCGAAGGGGCTGTGGATCAGGCCTGGAAAAAGGCCTGAAGAGAGAGGCAGGGTCTGATCTGCAGCCTCCGTGGCAGCTGTTGATCAGCCATTGCCTCTCTCTTTCTCTCCGGGCTTCTCCAGCACCTCTGTTTCTCTCTGGGCCTCCGCGGGGGTAGCTGATTAGCCCCGCCTCTCTGATCAGGCCTGAAGAAAGGCCCAGAGATGCTGACTGGCATAGAAACCGACCAATCAGAACCAAATCTGGGTGAACTGGGAGGAGCCAATGGCTGCCTAGGAGGCAAAGCTTTTGATGCTGACTGGCATAGAAACCAACCAATCAGAACCAAGTTGGCCAGCAGGGGAGGGCAATTGGGGGTGAGATCAGGCCTGCAGGAGAGGGCCATGAGGGGTGATCAGGCTGGCATGGGAGGGCAGTTGGGGGCGAGATCAAGCTGGCAGGGGAGGGCATTTGGGGGCAACCAGCCTGGCAGGGGAGGGTAGTTGGGGGTGAGATCAGGTCGGCAGGGGAGGGCCGTTGGGGGTGAGATCAGGCCAGCAGGGGAGAGCAGTTGGGGGCGATCAGGCAGGCAGAGGCAGTTGGGGGCGAGATCAGGCCAGCAGTGGAGAGCAGTTAGGGGTGAGATCAGGCCGGCAGGGGAGAGCAGTTGGGGGCAAGATCAGGCCAGCAGGGGAGCAGTTAGGGGTGAGATCAGGCCGGCAGGGGAGAGCAGTTAGGGGCAAGATCAGGCCAGCAGGGGAGGGCAGTTAGGGGCATCAAGCAGGCAGGCAGGCAGAGAGGTTAGGGGTGACCAGGAAGGCAGGCAGAGGGGTTAGGGGCAATCAGGCAGGCAGGCAGGCAGATAAGTGGTTAGGAGCCAGCGGTCCCAGATTGCGAGAGGGATGTCCCACAGGGATCAGGCCTAGACTGGCAGTCAGACATCCCCCAAGGGGTCCCCGATTGGAAAGGGTGCAGACTGGGCTGAGGGAACCCCCCCTCCATGCACAAATTTCGTGCACCGAGCCACTAGTGTGTGTGTGTGTGTGTGTGTGTGTGTGTGTGTGTGTGTGTGTATTATATATATATGACTTTTTAAATTATCCTGCTCAAGGCTTGTGATTCCTAAATAGGAAGGTATATGTCTTTCTCATGTTCTGGAAACTTCTCAGCTTCATTTCTTTAAAGAATGCCTTTCATTATCTCTCTTTCTCTGGAACTGCTCTTAGGCTATTACATCTTTTTTTTTTTTTTCATTTCTTTTCATAGTTTTCCATTTCATTAACTCTTTGTGCAGAATTTTTGCATAATTTTATTTTTCTACTAGAGACCTGGTGCACAACATTCATGCACTGGTGGGGGGAGTCCCTCAGCCCTGCCTGCACCCTCTTGCAGTCTGGGACCCCTCAGGGGATGTCCGCCTGCCAGACATCCCCCGAGGGGTCCTTAGTGCTGCTGTGGAGGTGGGAGAGGCTCCCACTACCACCACCACTGCACCACCACCACTGCACTCGCCAGCCATGAGCCCGGCTTCTGGCTGAGCAGCATTCCCCCTGTGGAAGTGTACTGACCACCAGGGTGCAGCTCCTGCATTGAGCATCTGCCCTCTGGTGGTCAGTGTGCATCATAGCAACCAGTCGTTCTGCTGTTCGGTCAATTTGCATATTAGGGTTTTATTATATAGGATTCTACTTTACAAATTCTCTCTTCAGTTGTTTAATCTGATGCTTACTTCTCCAATGACCTTTTTTTCTTTTTAAAAAATACTTGGTTTTCTTACAAATGTTTGTCTTTTTCAGTTTCTCCTTTTAAGGCTGCTGGTTTTAATCTTCCTCTTTGATAGCTTTGTATCTAATAATTTCTCATCTAAAGTTCTCAAGTGATGATCCTAATAATAGTTGTGTTTCCTGCTTTTACTTGTAGTGGGGTTGTTTGTTTATAGAATTGGTAAATTTTTATTCTTACCTTGCCACTGGGGCTTTATCTGTGAAAATCCCACATTGCCTGATTTAAAAGAATGTCCCTCCCCCATATTTTTTTAAAATATATATTTTACTGCTTTTTTACAGAGAGGAAAAGAGAGGGATAGAGAGTTAGAAACATCGATCAGCTGCCTCCTGCACATCTCCCACTAGGGATGTGCCTGCAACCAAGGTACATGCCCTTGACTGGAATCGAACCTGGGACCTTTCTGTCCGCAGGCCGACGCTCTATCCACTGAGCCAAACCAGTTAGGGCCCTCCCCATATTTTTGTTGCTTTCATCTGCCTTGGGTTTTGGGAGTCCCACTGGCTTGTGAACATATTAAATGTGAATTTCTTGTCTTGAGGGTCTTGGATCATGCTGGTAGTATAAATTCAAATTCCATGTCTGTGCTGAAGCATGTCTAGGATTACACATTTGTAGACAAATTTGTAGATGCCCTTCTCCAGCCTCTGTGTGAAGCCTAAGCCAAGACATGTAAGTTTCCTTATCTTCCTGTACCAGTATCCATTTTTTCAGAATAGACTATCATATCACTGATAGAGGTAGACTGTCAGTCTCTGGCTTTATTCTAGGTAAAGATGTGGGAATGGGGTGGGAAGGAGAATGTATGGGTCTCAATTCCATTATCTTATCTTGGTTTTTCTTTGCTATCCTACTGTCACCAAAATTCAAGCCCCCATTCTGAATTTCTTTATTTTTATTGATTTTGAGGGGGAAAGGAAGGAATGGAGGGATGAAGGGAGGGAGGGAGAGGGGGAGAGAGAGAGAGTGCGAGAGCGAGAGAGAGAGAGAGAGAAACATTGATCGGCTGCCTCCTGCATGTTCCCTACTGGGGATCGAGCAAGCAACTCAGGCATGTGTTCTGATCAGGAATTGAACCAGTGACCTCTCAGTGCACAGGACAACACTCAACCAACTGAGCCACACCAGCCAAGATTTCTTGTATTGTTTTGTCAGCCATGTTGCTGGAAATTGAAATCTTCATAATATTCTTTTAAATATGCATAGTATTGTGTATATTGATTATTTTATTGCCATTTCCCCTATATTCTTATTGTTAATCAGACGTTCATATAATGACTACTTTGTTCAGTCATTCATTCTTTCAACAGGTACTTATTAAATTTGAGGTCAAGAATTGCATTTATGTGCCTGAATAAAAAACAGTTGTTGTTTTTTCTTGTGTTTTGTTATAAATATGAGTTTTTTAAGGAGATATATAAATAAATCAGTGCAAAAAATATAGCAGTAGAATTTTGACAAGAACAGCAAAAGCACAAAAAATGGGAAGAGACTAATGTCATTAGTTTCTGTGGGAGACACTGGGCAACTGTATACCTCTTGTGTACATCAGGACCCCTTTCTTTTTCCTTTGTAATAACTTAAACGTTTTAAGGGGGGCAAATAAGAAAGATAATCTTGCTTAGTACTATACCAGAAATGGTTTTAAGAGGCAACCACATTTTTTAATTAAACTTTAGTCAGAATAGCTCAATATCAATTATTTGAAAACATAATCTTTCTCTGTTACTCATCAGCATTTTGATAGCTATAATTGTTGGAAATAAAGTACTAGGAAATTTTGGACTAATCTACCATTTTCGTAGGTCAACAATATTAAGGAGGCCATGCAAGTTTAGCTGTCACATGTGCTGAAGTGAGCGAGCCTTTATGCTATGATATATACAGACCATTTAAATCTTTGGGGCCTTCTATGAGTGTCATATAAACTGTGTCTTTAATGTTAAATTAATAATAAATTTTAAAGGAAAGCAAGCTTTGAAATAACTTTTATATACATATTGAATTACAAATACAGTGTTTTAATCTTACCTATGCCTTTTTTTTTTCCCCACAAAACTTATAAAAATATAACAAGAAGTTTTAGTTTCTGCTGGACCTGTCACTCCTGTTTTCATGTTTCTTTATAATTGTCCACTTGAATTTTCTTTTTAAATCCTCACCCAGGAAAGTCTTGAAGCATATAATAAAAAAATAAACTGTCTTTTAGTAATTAAAGTGTTTTTATGGTATCATATGAGGCTTTGTTGTTCTTAAACAGTATTAAATATTGTTGGTATGTAGTACATTTGTAAATAGTTATGAATAGGATATTCTTTGAGGTATGCTTTGCTGTGTACATTTTTTTTTTTTTACTAAAAACATAATTGATTTTAATATGACCTTAATTCTTGAGGAATAATTTGAATGACATTTTATTTAAAAGCAGGTCAAGAAAACTTGAATCTTGATATAGATTATCTGGCCTTACTGTTATAGTTCCCAAATGTATTAATGTTAATTCTTGGTCTGTATTACCTATTTTTTAATAAATAGTGGCAATAAAATGTATATATTTGATATAAAGTAGATTAACCCTTTGCACTCGCTTGCTTTTTCTCGATTCCTTTATTCTAATGCTAACCGTGTCGAGTCACACTCGACATCCAAGTGCAAAAGGTTAAGAATACATTCCCTAATTTTTTAAAAATATATATTTTATTGATTTTTTACAGAGAGGAAGAGAGAGGGATAGAGAGTTAGAAACATCGGTGAGAGAGAAACATCGATCAGCTGCTTCTTGCACATCCCCTACTGGGGATGTGCCCGCAACCAAGGTACATGCCCTTGACCGGAATCGAACCTGGGACCCCTGAGTCCGCAGGCCGATGCTCTATCCACTGAGCCAAACCGGTTTCGGCCATTCCCTAATTAATTAAAATATTTTTCTTAACACTAGGGGGCACTGTTGATATATGAATTCTTATCTAAATTAATCTTTATGCATAGAATGTAGAATAAAGTGATATTATTTGAAAACATTTCATTACAAATTGAGTGTTGCCCTCAGAGAGAATTTGGATTTTTAAGGATAGTGAAGCTTATAAAATGAAATACTGTGGATTGAAGAAAGTTAAAGTATTTCTGTGAGCTATTCATTTTCACATTGATTTTCTAAATGAATTCTAAATGGTTTTAGACCATTATTTTTAAAATATATATATATTTTATTGATTTCAGAGAGGAAAAGAGAGAGAGATAGGTAGAAACATCAATAATAAGAGAGAATTATTGATCAGCTGCCTCCTGCATGCCCCATGCTAGAGGTCAAGCCTACAACCTGGGCATGTGCCCTGACCAGGAATCAGACTATGACCTCCTGGTTCATAGGTTGATGCTCTACCACTGAGCCATGCTGGCTGGGCTAAAAACCATTATTTCTAATACACTTTTTATTTAAAAAAATTCTAGCACAATGTTTTGCTCTTAGCTGGTTCTGAGAGTATATCTAAAGAAATGAAGATAAACTTAAGATGTGACTAAGGGTCCTGCCATTAGTAATAATTTTTAAGCATTCAGGTGTCTGCAGTTAGGATTTTGGTGATGCCCACCAACAGATATTTTGCTGGAGGTATATTTCTAAGGTTTTTGTCTTTAATTAAAAGGCTCCATTAAATGTGAGCTTTATGTAGCTTAAGTAGGTAGTAGACAAAATATGCATCATTATAATATCGCACTTAACCCTGTGTCAGCACTGTTTTATTAATTCATTTCTCCTCAACACAACTCTGTGAAGTAAGTACTCATTGTCAACTCTGTTTCGTGCGTGAGGAAAGTGAGCATGAAGTCCAACAGTGTACAAACTTAGGCAGTCTGTTTTAGTCTGTGCTTCTGAATCACTGTCACGTAATGCACTCTAGAGAAAGGAAACTTAGCATCAAAAGAATTATTATTTATATTTCAAACTTTTAAAAGTGGGTATAGTTTAAAGTACCTAATTTATAGACATTTAGCATTTCTCTTATGAAAAACATCAGAGAACTGAATGGGAGAGCCTTGGCCAGTGTTGTTCAGTGGTTAGAGCGCCGGCCTGAGCGGGTTTAAATTCCCAGTCAAGGGTACATATTTGGGTTGCAGGATTGATCTCCATCCTTGGTTGGGTGTGTGTGGGAGGCAGCAATTGATGTGTCTCTCTCATAGCACTCTATCCTCTCCCTTCCTTTTCTACTCCCTCTACCTCTCCCTCCATCTTTATCCCCCTCCCTCCCTTCTACTGTCTCTAAAAATCAATGGAGAAAATATCCTCAGGTAAGGATTAATTAAAAAAGAGAAAAATAACTGAGTGGGAGAATATATTTGCCAGTGATATATCTGAAAAAGGGTTAATATCCAAAATTTATAAAGAAAACATACAACTCAACACCAAAAAAAAGTCCATTTAAAAAATTGGCGGAGGACCTTAATAGACACTTCTCTAAAGAGGACATACAGATGGCCAATAGACATATGAAAAGATATTCAGTGTCACTAATCATCAGAGAGATGCAAATTAATGAGCCCTGGCTGGTGCTTCTAAGTGGTTAGAGCATCAGCCTGCACACTCAAGGATTCAATTCTTCGTCAAGGGCATGTACCTGGGTTGCAGGTTTGATCCCTGGCTCCTCGGAGCTCGTGCAGGAGGCAACCAGTCAATGTGTATCGCTCACATTGATATGTGTATCTCTCATATTGATGTCTCTCTCTCTCTCTCTCTCTCTCTCTCTCTCTCTCTCTCTCTCTCTCTCTCTCTCTCTCTTCCTCTTCCTCCCTCTCCCTTCCCTTCCTCCCTTCATCCAACCCTACTTCCACTCTCTCTAAAGGCAATGGAAAAAATACCTTATGACTCAGCGATTCCACTTCTGGGTATATATATCCAAATAAACCCAAAACACTAATTCAAAAGAATATATCTACCCCTATGTCCATTGCAGCATTATTTACAATAGCCAAAATATGAGAGCAACCCAAGTGCCCATCAACAGATGAGTGGATAAAAAAAGCTGTGGTATATATATACAATGGATTATTACTTGGCTATAAAAAGAACGAAGTCTTACTATTCATGAATAGACCTAGAGGGTATTATACTAAGTGCAATAAGTCATTCAGAGAAAGACAAATACCATATGATTTCACTTATACATGGAATCTAAAAAAAATAAGCAGAAACAGACTTATAGATACAGAGAACAGACTGATGGTTGCCAGAGGAGAAGGGGGTTGGCGGACTGGGTGAAAATGGTGAAGGGTTTAAGATGTACAAATTGGTAGTTACAAAACAGTCATGGAGATGTAAAGTACAACATAGGGAATATAGTCAGTACTAGTGACCCAGTGCACAGACTCGTGCACATTGAAAGGAAATTAATTAGAAGGTGGCTGGCAGGGCGGGACTGGGCAAGACGGGGCCGGACATGCCCTGGAGCCAACCTCCCGTGGTCCCTTCCTGGCCAGCTGCACCTGGGGTGGCACTGTGGCTCAAAGGGCATCTGCGGAGTGAGTGGGGTCCCTCTGGCAGGTGGGGTCCCTCGGGCTGGCCTGCGGGGATCGGGCCGAAACCAGCTCTCTGACATCCCCCAAGGGGTCCTGAAGTACAAGAGGGCACTCTGCAAAGTTGCTGTCACACAGGGTGTGGAACGCAAACGCAAGTGTGCAGTAAACCAGATTCAGGGTGACAGTGCCCCAGCAACAACATAACCCACGGCCAAAGGTGGAATCGCACGGCCCCGCGAGGAATCGGGCTCCCTCCTCTCTGGTTTCGGGGTGTGTAATCCGAGAACCTCTGCTGCCAAGTCACTGCAGCTTGGCAACTCCTGCGTTGAGCATCTGCACCCTGGTGGTCATTGTGTGTCGTAGTGACCAGTCAGATGGATATGTAGTATATTAGCCTTTTATATATATATAGGCTATAGGACCGATGCATGAAGATTCGTGCAAGAATGGGCCTTCCTTCTCCTGGCTGCCGGCACCGTCTTCACTCTGGCCCGGAGCCGCCTTTCCGCCTTCCCACACTTCCCCGAGGCCCGGATTGGCTGGGGTGGTGGGGAATGCCTGTGTTGTCGCCATGGCAATGATGCAGGCATCCCGCCCCACCCCCAGCTGCTCAGTGTCTGCCTATGCAAATTAACCTATCATCTTTGTTGGGTTATGGGCATTGATTTGTTGGGTTTGATTGGCTGGTGGGCCTCGTGAAGGTATGGTCAATTTGCATCTTTTTATTAGTATAGATTATTGCAATAAATATGTATGGTGCCAGGTGGGTACTGGAAATACCCGGGGTACCACTTTATAAAGTATGTGATTGTCTAACCACTATGGTATACACCTGAAACAGTACATAATAATACTAGATGTAAATGGTAATTGAAAAATAAAATTAAAAAAAGAACAAAACGATCATAGAAATTTATCGTTGGGAAGGGGCCTTAAGGCATTCTAATTTAATTTAGAATGCCACGAATGTAACTTCGTGGCATTCTAAATTAAATTTACTCCTTTAATTTTCAGAGAGGAAGAAATTCTGCCCTAGACAGGTGAAGCTATTTGTGGAAAGGGATTAGAACCTCAGGTAAATATTCTGACTTCTAGTAAAGTGGAAAGAAATACAGTGTTGTGGAGAGAATATTTGACCAGAATTTTAGATAGCTTGAATTTTATTCTTGGCTGCTCATTTACCACCCTTTGTCCTCAGAGGCTGTTTGTGTTATATGAGTAAAATATCTTCCTTAATTAGTCTTATCGGTAGTTGTGAAGATAAGTGAGACAGTGGATTGAAGATATTCAATAAACTTTAAAACCCTATACAAATAAATACATATTGTGGTATTTTTATTACACATTCCATAATACTTTATTTATTTGTAATGTCTTTGTAAGCTAGATTATTAGCCATGGTAAACTTACTCATTGTTGATTAAAGGATGTCATTTAGATCTCTAAACATTTATTGTTAGGCCATGTGTTACTCTGCCACGTGTTTTCTTATACTTTATTTACTTAAAAGTAAAAAAAATTTTTTTGAATTTTTCTCACAATAAGTGAAAAATTGCACTTCTGCTTTGATAATGAAGAACCATAACAGTAACATGCATTGAACACTGTCCGTATGGTGTTTCTGATCATGTGAAATAGCATTTGGGTTGTCCTCAAACTGGCTTTAGTGATTTAACTGAAATAAGAAAGAGTTCGGCAAAGTTGAAAAAATGTGTTTCTTGACATGGTGATAGGCCTGGATTTGGTTTCTTAAACTTCCAATAATAATTAAACACACATTTAAAATTTTATTTCTTTTTTACAGGAATAATAATGTATTTGTGGCCTTCGACGTGAAGCAGTCAGTCAGTCTTCTGTGCTGTTAACATAGCAGCAGGACTGATGTTGTGGGAAGCATGGACCTACTGAACGGGCAGGCCAGCAGTGTTAATGTTGCTGCTACCGCTTCGGAGGTAAGACATTGAAGAAGTTGCCTTGAAAAGTTTCTTCGTGGCATTCTAACTTTTCAAGCATTATCATTGCTCACAGATTTAAATCAGAACTTAAAAAAGGGATAAAATTTTTTTAGCTTAAAAACCAAGTGTTTTGTGCCATTTAGATGTTCACTGTGCATCTTAGAAACAGCTAATCCTTATCTACTTAAAATGCTTGACAAACAATGATTACTTAAAACCCTTTCTTGGGTTTAGTTCTAAAGGACACCTAGAATTTCTTTTTTGGGTATTTTTACATGACATGAACCTTGAGGGCAATAGTAAAGTGAAACAAAGATTCTTTTATTTGGAATTGTACATGTAATTTTGGTCCTATCTAGATCCCTTGATTCCAAGCCCATTGAAGGAGATTGAAGAGCCACGAGGCTGGATTAGGAAGGGCTACTCTGATGATGTGGCTTAGAGTGTTAAGGATGGAGATGAAGCTGGAACCGATGCTCACCTCTCTAGTTAATATCTCATTAATTTATTTTTGCCTCACCTTTTTTCTCTCTTTTGTTTTGTCTATAAATATAGGGTACTTGCCTTCTTTCCTTAATTTAGCATCCAGCTTCTGTGCTCTTCCTTTATTTTTCTCTTATTGTAAAGCTTGAGAATAATGGCCCTTTAACACCTTGACCTCAAATTTCTTTAATAACTTCAACTTCATTTTGCCCCAAACAATTATTTGGACCTTGCTATTTTTGAAATTATTCTAAGCCTATAGTTTTTATTATTTGTCTTATAAAAATTATTTTCATATTTTTATCTCTAGCTCTGGCTTCCCTCATAAATTTTATTAAGCATTTCTGAAAGACCAGACATTTTAATTGCAAAATGAACAGAATCAAGTTACTGCTACACAGTCTGCAAAGAAAATAGTCCATCCCCTCTCTGACTTCTGTTAATAGCATTTCCCTCTCTCTAGCCTCTAAGTTTAAATTTGTAGATTTCTCATTCACTTGCTTTCCCCTTTGCCCATCACAATTAACTGCAAAACTGAAGTTAACTGTCTTCTGTAATGTAATCCTGGGACTGCCATCCTGTTGGTTAGAAACAGGTCATAGGTCCTGCTGCCACTCAAGTCGAGAAGATTACACAAGGGTGTAACTACAGAGAGAGAGATCCTTGGCAGCTGCCTTAGAGCCTGTCCCCCACACTTTATCTCTGGTCCTGTCCTTTCCTCCTTATTTCTGCTAGCACTGTCTTCGTTTGGTCACTTATTATTTCTTGTCTGAATTATTGCAACAGCTTTTTAGTTTGATATTATACTTCCAATAAGCTGGGTTTGGTCCATTTGACTGCAGTTCAATTTTAGTATTCTTCAAATACAGCTGTTAAACTTTATTGTACCCCCAAACTATTTGTGGTTCCTCATTGCCTAATTAAATACAAATGACCCTCAGCCTTGCCTTCAAGACTTTTCTCAAAATGGCCCTAAATTTGTTCTCTAATGGATTTAACTGCTGCTAATCCTCTATAAAATGAAATATATAGTCTCATGAAAGAATATATATAATCCTTAGCTTTTCCTACTTCTGTTATACCTGCCTACGTCATTTTTTTACCTGGAATTTCTTTTCTCATTCTGATGTGTCCCTCCTTCTCACTGCACAAAAAATACATTTTTTATGTCTTTCAAAACCTGTTTCAAATGCTATACTCTTAGGAAAGTCTTTTCATGATCCCTTAAACAGATGGGAGCTTTTCTATTTTTGAAACTAACACTTAAAAAAGTACTTTTTAATAATTTTTTCACAAATTTATATATAGCTTTTCTTCCTCAGGGATTATATTATATGTTTATGTATGTTTGTATTATATGTATGTTTACTTGATATATTTATAACCATATTACTTTAATATGTTAACTATATGTATACCATATTAATAACTATATGTCCTGAAACATTTGTCTAGTATTACATGAAGCAGTACACAATTATTAGTTAAATAAAATGGATCATCTCACTTCTATACAAAATTTTGTTGACTTTCCTAAAAGTGAATGAATTACATCAGGCTTCAGATATAAAAATAGTTTTCACCTTCTCTTAATGTCTAGATCTATTAATATATTAAAACGCAGATTTCTCATAAATGTGATAAGCTTACAGAATGAACAAGATACTTTCTCTGAGTGATTGACTTCTTCTTTCTCAGTATCTCTACTCTTTTTTAAAAAATTATATCTTTATTGTTGAAAGTATTACATACCTTTATTCTTAACCTGAGCTATCAAAGTTTCCAGTATCAGTAGAGTTACAGTAAACTTTGTTTCAGACTTTTAGAAATGTGTACTTTGTTTAGTATTGTGTTGAATAAAGAGTTACTAACTGTTCTCTTAGGGTACATTATGCTTAAGTACTGCTTAGCTTCTTATCATCGCTGTTGTGTTTACTGGTATTGGGAAAGCAGATAGAAGCACATCCCTTGTCATTGTAAGGACAAAAGGAAACTGATTACTCATTTTCATGACCAGGAAAACTACCATTGTGATTTGCTAGCTTGTCTTGAAGCAGTTAAAAACTTGGAAAAAATTACCGCTATGTTTAATTACCAGGTTAGTACTTGACTGATGTAATTAGTTATCTGGGCAGTTACTGGATTAGTGTATACTGCTAAACTGAATTCTGTTTGAATACTTAACATTATGAATAAATTTCTATGTTAGTCTTAGGACATAAAATAATGTTGTTGACATACTGTAAGCTTGTCATAGTTCCAGAGATTAAACACATCAAATAAAACTGTAGAAAAGTCATTTATGGAATGAAAAAGTGGAACACTATCCAACCAATGTTGTACAGTGACAGAGTTGTAGCATAGTGGGACTGCCAGAGGAGAAAGGGGAGCAGAAGAAATATTTGAAGTAATTATGGTTGAGAGCTTTTTGGAATTAATGATGGGTCCCTTCCTTTGTAACCATTTTAGTAATTAGCTGCTCCTGAAAGAGAGGGGAAAAGTAAAAATGAGGCATAAGGACAAGTGCTCAAAATTGGTGTCTATCAGCTGGTAGGCTGACATATTATACCTTGGTAATTGTAACTTTGGTGAAATTTTTTGTCATGAACTGTGCCTGATTTCCTGCTACCATTTAGTGGAGCATAATCTAAATATTGTTACAGTGATCAAGCTCTGATTTCAGCCAACAGATGCAGAGTACATTTTTATCATGACCAGAAATAAGATATTCAGAGCCAAAAGCCACCTTTTGGTCTACATGTAATAATAGCAAATTCAAACATAAAATAGTAACCTTAAAGTAGAAAACACTTAAATTTGTAATATAATAGGAAGAATAGTATCAATTGCAGTATCACAGACATTCACATCACAAATAGTATTGGATTATTTAATTAAAAGAATTCTGAATATTTTCTTGTGGTTTATGTTATGAAAATAACCTTTCCTTTTCTTAGTAAAAATTAGTGTAAAAATTACTAGTATAAAGAGGTATATCCTCCTCTTTAAACTTCCCTTTTAACCCATTTGAAAATCATTGAACTTATAAAATCCTGTATTTCTATAGTAATGATAGGGTTGTCAGGGTGAGGAAACTGACAGACAACAAAATGTCTTACTCAGGAACCTAAAAACCTGAAGTTGAGATTAGGCTTCAAGTTGCCTGACCCTTTATCTTGTGCTTTTCCAGATAAGTAACACATTCTGCCCAACTTTCCTGCAGCATCTGTTAACCCACTCTCCTCGGTTTCCTCAGTTTTTAATGCCAATCTCGTTCCTGTGACGTTGACTATGAGATAGTATTAAAATGGCTGCATTTTCTTTTACTTTAACAGAAAAGTAGCAGTTCTGAATCACTAAGTGACAAGGGTTCTGAATTGAAGAAAAGCTTTGATGCCGTGGTATTTGATATTCTTAAGGTTACACCAGAAGAATATGCGGTAAGCCTTCCCCCTCCTTCCTCCAGTTTTTGCACATAGTTTACCAATTGGTGTTATTGAGTTAGAATTTGTAGGGTCAGCAGAGGACCTGGTAAAAGTAAATAAACAAAGCTGGGGGTGGGAATTAAAAGGGAGAGTAGCCCAAGATGGAGCAAGCAGAGGGATGAAATGGGGAAGGTAAGAAGAGCTGTAGATATTTTTCGAGCAGCTTCATAAACTTCTATTTCAGCTTGGTAAGTAATAGTAAGTATTTACCTTCATGGTAATTGCTTTTGTAGTCCCTACTTGTACCACCTCCCCACGCCAGCTGTACTTTATTGACATGTTAGGGGTATTTTTACTTTTTGTAAATTAAAAAATTGAGAAATGAAAGTTGAAGGCATTATTACAATATCATGAAAGTTACCCAGAAAAACTTTTATTTCTTAAATGACATAAATGCTTATTTATATTCTCTTTCTCCTTTAACTTATTAACATAATATATTGATTTCCTGATATTGAACACTGCTCCATGAACCAGTAGATCTGATTTTTGGTTTTGATTTTGATTTCATGTATAACTGTGTTCAAATTTTCAAAATTATTTTTATTTTTTAACTTTACCTCATTTATCTCATAAGAAAATAGGAATAGGTATGAAATAATTCGAAATACTTATATTTATTTAATGGTACTAGGACTCAATTTTCATTTTCTTAAGTCCTTATAAATTGACATTTTTCTGGTAAAGACTTGCTTATTCAATATATATATTTTAGTACAGAATATCACTTTAATTTAATATGTCATTATACAATTTATATGTCATTATCATGGAATTCCAAAGAAGAAATTGTCTTTTTTTTTTTACTTTTTATTTCAGGGTCAAATAACGCTGATGGATGTCCCAGTATTTAAAGCCATTCAACCAGATGTGAGTACTTCTAAAGAACTTTTCTTTTAAATATACAAAATAGGCAATTATAGTATCCCAAATTAAGAAGTTTTAGAATTGTCAAATTATGTTTCCTAAATTGTAAACGTTTAAAGCTCTTGATGTAACTTGTCTGTATATTATTCAGGCCTCAGAAACTCAAGTGGTGTCCACAGCCATACTTCACTCAGTCATATGTAGGACTATAGGAGTCATTTTGGTCGATTTGGCTTCATGACTTTAGTGAAGGGAGAAAATAGACTCCAAGAGGTTGAATGATTTACCCAAGGCTTTGAAGCTTTTTAATGGGAGAATGAGAATAAGACACAGTTTCACAACTTACTCCAGTTGTCTTTTCCCTAGTACCTTTATTGTATGACTTTATAATATGACATTATGTTGACATTTTGGAGAGAAGAGAGAGAATCAAAAAAGGCATTTTTATTTTGTATTTTTAAAGAATGTTATTTCTAACATCTACCCACTGTAAGCCACTTACGATGCTTATATAGGGGGAACCATTACTGGAGTGAGTTGTGAAACCCAGGGCAAAGGCCAGTGAGCTACAGTGATTTATAGTGGACAGATAGCAGAAGGTGAGCGGTCGAGGGAGGGCTAGATGGTATGCCACCTCGAAAACCATCACCCATAATCACCAAGATTACATGACATCTGGCAGCATAAACTGGACTTCGTCATCTGGCAGAAAAATGTTTTCTAGTTTATCATGAAATATTTAACATAAGACATAAAGAATAAGAAGAAGAACTCCTGTGTACCTACCCAACCCATACTGTTGAAGCTGCTCTGTGTTCTCCTACATTCACCTCCTCTCTTCCCTCCTCCCACCAAGGCCTCCACTATCCAGTGCGGATCTGTGTCATTCCTGTGCACTTAATATACTTTTTTCTGCAAGCACATATATCCCTTAGCAATATGTGCTGTTGCAGGTTTTACATTCTTTGTGTAAATGGAATCCTAGTTTTTTGTCTTCTTTAGCTTGCTTCTTATGTTCAGTGTTGCTGAGGAGCATCCATGTTGATATCTGCACTCCGAGCACATTAGTTACTGAGTTGTAGAGCATAAGCATCTTCAAATTGTTTTCCAAATTGTTTGTCCAGATACAGGTTATTTTGTCAAGACTATTGCTACGGAATAATTTGACAAAATATTGTTTAAACCATGATGTCAGCCAATCTAATCAGTTCATCTTACTTAGTAGCATAAAATGGTATCTACCTCATTATGTAGTTAGAGTATTAGCTTCATTAAAGTATGAAGGAATTCTTTTAAAAATGAAGGAATTCTTTTTGTTAAAATTAAACAAAATACTATGAAAAGATAGTGGTTATCACTGAATCTAGTAAGTTTATCTTTGTTTTTGTCCAATATACCAATGTTCAAGTCTCAGTACATGCAAAAAACTTTAAAAGCTGTGTTTTTGTGTTGTGTGTGTGGGGGTGTGTACTTTATGAACTGTAAAATCTTTAGTTACACCAGAACTATTTAAATTAAAGCTCATTATTATGTTTGTATATTCATATGTACCTTTATTGCAGGTGATGATTTATTCACATTTTCTGAAATTGAAAGTGTACTAAATTTGAATTTTGAAGATGAGAGTCTGAATCCTGTGTGGCTTAGTAATTTTACTGGCAGGCTGGTGATTAAACCACACAGGTCTCCGTTATTTATACTAGAGGCCATTTCTTTTTATTAAAATAGATACCTCCTATTGCTAATTCAGTGCCCTAAGTAGGACCCTGTAATTCCATCAGTTTGTGGAATTCCTGTCTGTATTCCCGAGGCTTTCGTGTCAAGTGGAATTTTGCTAAATGTTCCACCTAAACTTGTTGACCTGTAGGAAGGAAAGAGCAACTGCAAGAATTGCAGTCGTTTTCTAGTGAAACTTCTTTTTTTAAAAAATATTTTATTGATTTTTCACAGAGAGGAAGAGAGAGAGGGATAGAGAGTTAGAAACATCGATGAGAGAGAAACATCGATCAGCTGCCTCCTGCACACCCCCCACTGGGGATGTGCCCGCAACCAAGGTACATGCCCTTGACCGGAATCGAACCCGGGACCCTTGAGTCCGCAGACCGATGCTCTATCCACTGAGCCAAACCGGTTTCGGTTAGTGAAGCTTCTTATCGATCACGTCTAATGGGCCTTATATTTCAGAATTGCTCAGGGGGGAAAAGAAAAGTTCCAAACCTTTTATTTCACTGTAGGAACTAACTGCCTTATCTTTGAAGTGTGAAAAGTAATTTTTTATTACATAGGGACTGTCTTTACTCATTGAAACTATACAGAATCAAAATCATGTCTTTAAGAGCAGATCTGAATCAAACATAATGCTAATCTGGTTTCTCTCCAACCCTGTATCACTCTTGAAATTAACACAGATTGAAAGAAGACAAAAGAACAGGTTTTTGTTGTTGTTAATCCTCACCTGAGGATATTTTTCCATTGATTTTTTTTGGCAGAGTGGAAGTGAGAGAAAGAGACAGAGGGAAAGAAACATCGGATTCAAGAGAGACACATGGATTGGTTGCCTCTCATATGCGCCCTGCAACTGAAGTACGTGCCCTTGACCAAAATCAAATCTGCAACCCTTCAGTCTGAGGACAGACACTCTTACTACTGAAACCGGCTAGGGCAAAGGAACAGATTTTGATACTTGGCTTCTTGTTTTTTTTTGTTTCATGATAGGGAAAAAATATGTTACCAATAAAAGAATTTAATATCAAAGGAAAGTTCACCGGTAATTTCAAAAATACTAAATAGGAATATAATTACAAAGTGTTTGCTTTGGTATTATTTTTTAAGGTTCCCTTTCTGAGAGATTTGTACCATCTTCCCATTTTTCATTCCAATCAGAAACCTCCAAGTCATTCTTTCTCCTTCTCCCTTTATCCTCTTTTCCCTGTTCTCCAATATTGCCAATTGATTTTACCTCCTAAATAATTTTCCCCTTCTACTACCCTGTCAAGTCTGAAGGACATTTATTAGAGTACAATGTTTTTACAAGGCTGCAACTCATTGTATCTAGAAATATGAGCATCCCTCAGTGTCTGCATGTTATTAGGCCTGGGACAGCTCAGTGGGTCATCTGTGTACCAATGGATCCCTCTCCATCTGAACACTTGGCCCTGCTGATCCCATAGCTCGTGCTACAGAAATCCTAAGAATCTTCACTTGCCCACTAGCCCCAGCAGCATGGCCAACTTTGGAAGCTTCTACAGATAGTCATCTCCCTTACACAAAACCTTTCCACGATTCTGTTCTCCTCCCAGTCAGTAGACATCTCTCAGTGATGGGGAGGACACTCAGTAATATTCTGTGGAAACAGGAGGGGTTTTTCTTCTGCCCACAATTCAGAACATTTTCAGGTTTCTTCCCTAGTCTGAGTTATTCAAGACTTTGGACGAAAGTTTAGCTTAATGGTTTTGCAGTATAAATTTTGGGGTATTTAGTCGAAGCTCGGCTGTTATTCAGCTTTCCCCACATTTCTTATAGGTGTAGATTTCCCCAGTGCGATTTCTGTTTTGATCATGCAGGCTTGTTTTCTTGCAGAAAGCTCTTACACCTTTAGAGGGCTTCCCTCCTGTGTGAGTCCTTCTGTGCTGAGGAAGCAGTGACTGTATACTGAAGGTTTTTCCATGTTTATTGCATTCATAGGGTGTTTTTTTTTTGGTCATTTATGACCTCTGCTGCTCTATAAAGCTTGTGTTTCTTCCAAAGGCATTGCCATGTGTACTACAACAGAATGAGCGTTATGTCATTCATCACAGGATGAGTGATGACAGGAACCTGCTTGCAGTTAGGTTTCCTCCTCAGGAGCATTTCTGTGGTGCTTTTGTAAGTCCTAAGGAAGGAGCGAACAGTGTGTTCGTCATTACATTAGATGATGTCTGCCTCTCTGAGGTTCTCGAGTGTTCCTAAAGTGTCAGGCTCTGATCGAAAGTCCTCTGACTTTGAATTCCATTCAAAGAAAAAGCCCACACTTTATTTGTTCTGAAGGTCAGTACAACAAGGCATATAGATTGTCAGCAAACAGACATTAAATACAAAGGATCGATAAGCCCCTCCTGTAAAACTGGGGTGCACTAGAGATTGAGGAAGAATGCTGGTTAAAATGAGGGTAAGTACATAATAGGAAATTCTGATTCTTAAGCCATTTATTAAAAACTTTCAATTGTTATTCCTGACAGTATGTAGAAAGAGCTTTCCCTCTGCAGTTTCTAGTGTATGCAGAGACTGTCATCATGGTAACATCCAAAGTTCCAACATCAGGAATATCTTGTTCAATGAAGATTATCACTTGCATAGAATTAAAATGTAAACAGTTCATGAATGCAGTGAGAAGTTTGAAGAAAGCAAAAGACATGTTGACTTGAAGGTTTTCCTGTGGACTGGAGTAGACTGATTGTTCTGTCAGAGGCGGGGGCAGTTGTTTTATCTTTTCACACCATTGCTGTTTATCACCATGAACTTCCTTTATCTCGATCTCATGATAGAGGCAGCTTTAACCAGTTAACTGCCACGATATTGTGAATTTAATTAAAAAAGGTCCGCCGCTTGCGTCTATAGACGCTTATGCGTACAAATGGTTAAGGTAATGGGAGGAGGGGAAAGGAGAGAATGGGTATATTAGAAAAAAGTTATTTTTTTAAATTGAGAGAGAGAGAGAGAGAGAGAGAGAGAGAGAGAGAGAGAGAGAGAAACATTGATGTCAGAGAGAGATCAATCAGCTGCTTCCCCATATACACCCCAACCAGGGATCAAACCTGCTACCTGGGTATGTGCCCTGACTGAGAATTGGACCCATCATCTTTTGGTGTATGGGACAACACTCCAACCAGCTAAGCCACACTGGCCAGGATGAAAGTGATATATATATTATACTTTTATTGACTTTAGAGAGGAAGAGAGAGGGAGAGAGAGATAGAAACATCAATGATGAGAGAGAATTATTGATTGGCTGACTCCTGCACACCCCACACTGGGGATCGAGCCCGCAACCCGGGCAATGTGCCCTTGAGCGGTATCGAACCATGACCTTCTGGTCCATAGGTCTATGACCAACCACTGGGCAGAAATGATATTTTTTTATTTCACATATTACATTTGAGTTATATAATTTGAGGAAGAATGCTAATTTCAAAGCTTATTCTGTTGATTAAAAATACAGGAATTATAGTGAGGACTTCATCTGTGGCTGAGACATCTTTCTAAATAGCCATGTTGGCTGAATGCTAGTGGATATACTCTACCCCTTTAAAGCTTCCCACTTTTGAGCCAGTGTCCCTCGGCAGGTGTTATCTTGTGAGGATTCCCGGGCCCCTGCAGTCTTTACAAATTCCATCACTTTTTCTGTTCTTCCTCAGTCTCTGTCTACATGCTGGTCTATATTGGCCTTTTCTCTTCTTCTATCTTTAGGTATCCCTACAACATCACCCTTAGAGCAGTCCTTTTAAGAGTGTTGGAACCTACAGGATGAAAGTTAGATCAAGAATTTGACTTTACAGAACAAACCTACAAGACATAAGAGAAGCTGTGGCTCCTGTGAAATTCAGTAATTCTTTCACAGGGTAGGTGGTCCTCAGTTGTGGTATTTGCCTTCCCACATGCTTCCAAAGTAAACGCAGTTGGAAATCGGGCTTAACAGTTTCATGGCTCAAAATGATACTTGAAAGGAACAGATGAGTCCATGAATACTCTTTCAGTTACACTTTTAATGACCATTAAGAAATTGCCTTTCGCCGAAACCGGTTTGGCTCAGTGGATAGAGCGTCGGCCTGCGGACTCAAGGGTCCCAGGTTCGATTCCGGTCAAGGGCATATACCTTGGTTGCGGGCACCTCCCTAGTGGGGGGTGTGCGAGAGGCAGCTGATCGATGTTTCTCTCTCATCGATGTTTCTGACTCTCTATCCCTCTCTCTTCCTCTCTGTAAAAAATCAATAAAATATATTTAAAAAAAAAAAAGAAATTGCCTTTCTATATGAGAGTTACTATTAGAGGATTTCTCATCACTCCCTGATTTAAAAATTATTAAGTTAAATGCTATAGTTCCTTGAGCCTTTACATAGTATACTTGAGTTAAATCAGTTCTATTCTTAAGTCAGAAACATCCTTTGAGTCACTAATTACTTCAACTTTTTTTTTGGTGTTCATGAGAGATATTTAATATACAATAACTCTTGACCAGAGTACGAGATGATGCTGGTAGAATTTATTTCTTAGATTGTATTTTCATGTCACTTGAAAGAAGACCCTAGAGTCTGAGACAAAAAGAGGTAGAGACAAAGGAAAAGGCAACTTCTTCTTCTCACAGAGAAATTTAGTGACTGTTGAGAGCTGGAGGTGGGGCAGGACAAAATACCTTGAAGGCCAGCTAACCATAAGTGCATGTCGGGGTTTCAGAAGGAAGTGGTAAGGTCCATGCAGTTTCAGCTTCATGATCCATTACGTGGGTCTTTGTTGTTGTTGAACTTCTTATTTTGAGATAATTATAGATTCATAGGAAGTTGCAAAAAATAGTGCAGAGAAGTCCCATTTACCCTTCATGTAATTTCCCCTAGAGTTACATCTTACAGACATATAGTTCAATACATGTCTGTGACATTTTATAATATGTGTATATTTGTCTAACCACCCCCTCAGTAGAGATACGGAACAATTCTATCAAAAGGATCTCTCCCTTGTGCTACCTTCCCCTTTAAGTCACACCCATCTCACTCCTTCCCCCAACGCCAGCATCCTTAACTCCTGGCAACTACCAGTCTGTTCTCCATCTCTATAGTTCTTGTGGTTTATTGTGTTAGATGGACTAGTAATGTAACATTGTCTCAAAGGGGAAATATTTTCTGTAGTAAAAACTACCTTCTTAACATAATTTTTTAAAAAACCTTATTTCTTCATATTTTCAAATTATATACATTTCTTTTTAATAAAGGTCTCCAATTGAATTTTAACCCATTTGCTCCTCAAGTAATATGACAACAGATTTATTCATTCCCCTCTACCCATCTTCCAACAAAATTTTCTTAAAGGGGCAACATATTTTTCCATTAAGTTAATGATGTGGAAATGTTCCAAGAATTAAGTTTTTTAAAACCTCTTAGCATTTTTCATTTGAGGAAAAATGTAAAACATAAAGCCATAATTCACCAGTACTTTTGTCTAAGTTCCTTATCTATCTATAATAATAAAAGCGTAATACGCTAATTAGACCAGACCACCTTCCTGATGGAAGCTGGGGCTGTGAGGGAAGCCCGGGTGCCAGAGGGAAGCCGGTGCCGGCAGAAGCGGGGGAAGGAAAGCCTACTCTTGCATGAATTTCATGCATCGGGCCTCTATTCATAATATAATGGTGAAGGTAGGATTGAATGAGTTGGTATGTATAAAGCACTTAGAATAGTGCCTGGCACATGGTGATCTTTAAATTGGTGTTAACTATTATTTTTATTGCTGCCATTAATATATCTGTTCTCAGGATGAGAAGAACTTTTAAAGCAAAAAAAATCTCAGTAGATTAAATCACACAGAAAATGTCAGGTGTAATGGCTGTTTTAGAGAAACAAAATTCCAGGTCCCATAGGCACGTCAAAAAGATTGGGAAGATGTGTATTATATAGGTTTTCTTTGGGTGGTGGGTTCATAGGTGAATCACAGTCCCCCACTCCCTATTTTCTCTCTGTTTAACAAACATAACTACTCTTTATTTTATTTTTAGTTCTTTATTGTTGAAAGTATTACATACGTCTTCTTTTCCCCCCATTAACCTCTCCCCGCCCACTCATGCCCCCAGCACAGGCCCTCACCCCACTACTGTCTGTTTCCATTGGTTATGCTTACATGCATGCATACAAGTCCTTTGGTTGATCTCTTACCTCCCCTGCCTTCCCAATAAGAAAAATTAAGAATTTTTTTTAAAATTCATAAGTAAATATACCCAGTTTTGGTATGACTGTTGTGTAGTGCTAATATAAATAATTCAGTATTTCAGGGTGGCAATTAGACCTCAAAGCCTTGAAAAAGTTCATACTCTTTGACCTACTGATTTTACTCTCAGTACTATATTTTTAGGAGATAATCACAAATGTAGGAAAAGATACAAGGATATTCATTCTTTATAGCATAGCCTTTTAGCAGGAAAATGAAATTTGCCTTATGTGTAAAGCTCTATAATTTAGTTTGCACTCCTTGTCAAATGGCTGCATTGAATGGATTAGTAAGTTTAACAGCAATTTGATAGAGATACTTTGATCATAGCATTAGTATAAATTTGGAAATTGTATTAATTGGTTAAAAACAAATTTGGTATTTATGGATTTAATTCAGGAATTTTGTCTGAAAATATGGCATTTTTATATAGTTGTATAAGACTGATTTTTAGGAGGAATAAAAATGTTTTCTAGCAGTTGGATGTTTTCTAATACAATTATATAATGTTATTTTTATGTTAATGTACTATCTACCACTAAATATTTTTGGCTGTACTAGAATATAATGTGAAATGAGCATATATCTAGGCTGAGTACCAAGCAGTTTTTTTATTGTAGAGTTGCTTCTGTCATTTTATTTATTCCTTCAGTAATATCAAATTTGATAGTTATAATTTAATTTTAGGTTTTAAAAATGTTAGTAATTTATATCTTCAGAGTATTTATTGCTTATCAGCAGTGTTGAAGCAATATCATCTCTTCCCTTAGCATGCCCGTCTCAGTTGTTCCAGTCGGAAACTTGGAAATCTTAGTACTTCTGGATACCTCTTCCTTGGCTTACACTGACTGTATGAATCCAAATTTTTACCAAGTCCTGTCTGCCTCCACAATAACTTGAATATACCACTTTTTTCAATATCCACTGACCCATCCTAGTCGAGGGAACTACATTTTTCTTGGGAGTATTGTAGTATCTTATTTCCTCAAACTTTCCCTGACTCAGTCCATTCCTTTGTGTTAGTTTCTATTTCATTTTAAATTTTATTGAAGACATGTATGCATCATGTTTAAGAAGTTAAATATTTCCATAAGAGAACATAAATAGCAATACCCAAGTCCAGTTGCTCCCACCCTTCCAGCCTCCACCCTTGAGCCCCACACCAAGTCTCTTAGCTCTTCCTCCTTGGAGGAGTTCATGTCCAGTTTTCAAAATCTAGATGCCTGTTATTTGTGATTTTTTTAATTTTTGGATATGATTTATTGACTCTCTAGTATAGAAGATTATTTCACTCTCGTATATTCTCTTCCCCTCACATTTACACAGTTCACTTCCTCTTTTACCATATAGTTGTGTCACAATTTTGACGTGAATCAGTAAACCATGGCTTAGTTGTAAAGAACAAGTTATTCTTGGCTTAGTTATTCTTTACAGTTGAGCCATGATTTCTTAAATTCTGTTTTCCTTAAGCTGCTAACTTCTATTAGCTTTTCTGTACTTTCACTAATTTTTCTGCCAGAAGTAAATGTATTGAGTGTGTTCACTCAGTTTATTTAAACACATCAGATATCTTCCCTCTTTCAGAGACTCAAGTCTCTTAGAATCGCTGTCCTCTTGGTACTTACTGTCTGGACTGTTATTCTTAAGGTCTGCTCAACGCTTTGTTCCAGGATCTCCCTTTACTGTTAACCTGAGAATTTCAAATATTTTCTTTCTCTGTTGGCTTCTGGTTTCCTGGATCCCATCTCTTTTCTGTTTCTTAATTTACTAGTTTGTTTTAATGGAACACATTCTACTAGTTCTCTTAGAATAGGTGCATAGAAGGAAAATTCTGAGACTTGAATGTCTGAGAATGTCTGTAGTATACTTTCATACTTAATGTATATTTTTGTTGGATTTAGAATTCTAGGAATTTGATGGCATTGTCTCAGTGGTCTTTTAGCTTCCAGTGTTGCTATTGAGATATCTGATAACCACCTGATTCCTGTTTTTCTGTATGTGATATATTTTTGTTTTGTTTTTTAATTTGACAGATTTTATGATTTTGTGTCTAGTATGTTGTAATTTTCTTGATGCTAGGCCTTCATTTGAGTCTTTTTTTTCCTCTTAATTCATTGTAATAGGTCCTAGACACATCTTTTCTTGTCATTCAAGATCTAGAGCATTTTCATGAATTTTCTTGTGTATGTGTAAGTTTCCATTTTCTCTGTTCTCTCTTAAAATTATTTTTCTTACAGATGTTGACTCCTATGGACTCTTCTAATTAACATAACATTTTTGTTCCAGTTTTAGCTTACTGTTTAAAAGATTTTATCACTTTATCTCACAATTCTTCTATATATATATGTTTTAAATTTTATTTTTCATTTCCAAAAGCTCTATTTTTTTCTCTGGTTATTTCTTTTTTAATCCTCCTGGTTTTTCTAATGGGAGCAATGTTTATTCTTATCTATCTGAGAATAATAATTACATGGTTTTGTCTTTTTCTTTTCTCAGTTCTCTTTTGTTCCCTGCCCTAACTCAGTTTCCTGAGTTCTTTTTTTTCTTCCTATAAATTCTGGGTTTCTTTTTCTGGTGGTCTTTGGTGTTCCAGCAGGGCTCTTATTTTGAACCTTGGACCCCTTCAGCAGACAAGCCTGTGGAACTAAACACTTTTTTATTTATCTTCATTCATTCATTCATTCATTCATTCATGTTTATCCTCACCCAAGGATATGTTTATTGATTTTAGAAAGAGAGGAAGGCAGAGATAGAGATTTTTTAGCAACATCGCTTGGTTGCTTCCCCAATGTGCCCCAACCGGGGACTGAATCCAAAACCTAGGAATGTTCCCAGACCAGGAATCAAACCCGAGACCTTTTGGCGTATGGGACGATGCTCCAACCAACTGAGACACTCAGCCAGGGCTGAACACTTTTTTTAAATGAAAGGAAATACATTCTATACACTTATCAAAATATTTTTAAACTGTTATATAGCAGTGTATGTGTTTTTTAATCTATTAAATAAGATCTAGAGGTGAGAGAGCATAATATTGATGATAAGTGTGTTTTTGAGGTATCTTGTAATGCAATTTGAAAATACATTATTTTTATTAGTGACAGAGTCACAATAATTGCTAATTCTTTTCATTTATAATGAAAAGTAATGTCATTTCAGTTAGAGGTTACTACAAAATACAAATTTAATTTTTTTACATCTAAGTTTTTGAGCCCTTTGAATTCTATTAGCAGACCCTGTGGGGGATTAAGTATCCTTTCATCAGAGGTTTCTTAAACTGTCTGGTCGTTGGTTGTCAGCTCAGAGTGAGGTGCTGGAGAGGGAGAGACATCGATTGGAAGCTCTGACTGAATGGGGCTTGACAACTGGTAGGCTTTACTTTGGACTGTGGGATGCTCGGCTTTCATGATCTGTGGATCTTTCCTCTCGAGATTCAAGCCTCTTCAGTAGAGGATCCATCAACCTGCCTGTAGAGCAGAACTCAAGTCATCTGTGTTCACCTTCGTGTAGACTGCTAATAGCATTTGCTTTTGTGATTTTACTGAATGGTTATAATGTTTGTTACATCTATTCTTACTAAATAAGACATTTCTGGGAAGGGATGCAACTGTCTTCAATGTTCTGAAAGCCTTAATATGACAGGAAAACCTGGCTATTTCTTGAGTTTATGTTTAATTTCCAACTTAATTTTCCAGGAGCTTTCAAGTTGTGGATGGAATAAGAAAGAAAAATATAGTTCTGCACCAAATGCAGTTGCCTTCACAAGAAGATTTAATCATGTGAGTTGCTTATAAAGTTTTGATGTTTAGTTTCTGAAATATAATTCCTCAATATGTAATTTTTCATAAAGAAATAGTTTAACTTTACATCTGTTCTGGAATATTTTCAGCCCATATTTCTTCAAATGTTGTCTCTCTGCATAATCTCTTATTTTTTCCTTCTGTAATTCCTATTAGAAGTTTGTTAGAACTTGTCACTTTTTCCTACTTGTCTTAACCTTTCATATGTTGCATCCTACCCCTTGTGCTCATTCTGTGTGATTTTCTCAGACCTATAATTTAGTTCACTAATTCTCTTCAGAAGTGTCATATCTGTTTTAAATCTGTGTCATTTTTTCTTATTTTTTAAGTCCTTAAATCATTTTCAACATTTTATTGTATTATTTTTTGTTGTTGTTATTAATCCTCACTGAAGATATTTTCCCATTGATTTTTAGAGGGAGTGGAAAGGAGAGGGAGAGACAGAGAGAAACATCTATGTGAGACACACTGATTGGTTGCCTTCTGCATGCACCCTGACCAGGGCCTCCTGTAACCACAGTACATGCCCTTGGTTCTATCCACTGAGCCAAACCAGCGAGGGCAATGTTTTATTTTATAATTTCTGTGTTATTATCCAAAGTCCTTGGGGGTAATAAATCTCTGTTATTTCTGCTTAACCTTTCTCGCAATGGTTTGTTCTCTTAGGCATTTTGTAATTTTGGATTGAGAGCTCAGTCTGTTTAAGCTTTATCTGTGGGGATTTTGCCACCACCTAGATTGAGAGTATATCCCTTCTGAGAGGCTTTTGTTTGCTGATTCCCAGAGCTATCACCGACCTAGGACTGACTATGACTATTCTTTATTGTTAAGTGTTTTGTTTAGGGAACATCTGTACTTCTCTGTAGTGAAAATTTAAACTCAAAATCCAACTTAAGGGCAGGTTGCAAATTCTCATAAAATACTTATTTTTCTCCTCCCTCTGCCAGTGGGTAAGTTGTTTTATAATTGTACTATATATTGTCAGAGCATATAGACATTGTACAGTGTACTCACCTTTAACCCTCTTGGTTCTATAAATAAGTGTATATTTAAAACAACCATCCTTATGTTGATGTTTCTTTAGTCATTTTGGTTGTCTGAAGCTTGTCCTCAAGTAGGTTACTCAGGAAAGACTCATTGGAACAATAATTCCTGAACTCTTAACATGTTGGCAAGTTTGCCTGTCTTCTGTATGAAGTTTGATACTGTACTCAATTTTTTTTTCTGTCAATGTTGCTGTTGAAAAGGTTGATGATAATTACATTTTCTTCTAAAAAATCACTTTTTGTCTCAATGGCCAAAATATTTTTTTTTCTTTTATGTCCAGTAATATTATTAAACTATATCTTGGTATTGGTCACCTGGGTCAGGATTCTTAGGTGGGGTTGACTTTAGCGGGGACTGCCGATTGGGGAGCACCCACACTTAGCCTTTCTGGCCTGGTGGTCTGAGCGAAGCTAGACCTCTTCCATGGTAGCCTAGTGACCAGGAGACCTTGTCCTGGAGGTCAGCATCCATTTCTTTAACCGGCTATTCATCGAGGCACTCAGGAGCCTGTCCAGACCCAGTGAGAGGTGACAACTTTCGATGAGAGGAATGACAAAGGATTTGTGGTCATGTTTTATTTATTTTCTTTTAGGACATACATTTTATTTATTTTGTTGTTTTTTCCATTTTTTAAAATCATATTTGTCTTAATATTTATCTCACATTAAAGTTAATTAAGTCAATGATTATGCAGTTTAGATTGCATTCTCAGTTGATAATTGCTAAGGTTATTGTTAAAATATCTAAAATATGACATTTTATATGTTTTAGAACTAAACTTAGAATCAGGGATAGTTATTGCCATTAGTAGCGCAAATATAGTAACAGATATAAAGATGGCTTTGTAAAATATATACGTTTTACTTTTACATCTACACTTGTGAAATATATACATTTTGACAGTTTACTGATGAAAATAGCAAGTAAAATCTGAAATATTTGTCACTAAAAATAGGTGAAGAAATATGAAGTGGTGGCATTATCTTTTCCACTAAGATTTCTAACTACATCCTGTTTTTAGATTTATATAGATAGGAGCCAACTGGTAGTGCTTTGATTTTTATTTTCATTGTGCATGAGTTAAAATGTTACGTGCTTGTATCATATGATAAGCAAACTATTTTCACTTGCATAGAACATTTAGTAATGTTATAAATCTAATCCACCTTCTGATGAATGATTTTAAATGTTCTTTAAAAGAAATCATGACCATGGTTTCACTGAACTAGAAAGCACTGCATAATTTTTAAAATACAATCTTCCGGGCGAGGCCGCGCGCCCCTGGGTCCGGGTGAAGCTGGATCCCGGGTCCGGGTGAGGCCGTGCGCCCCTGGATCCAGGTGAGGCTGGGTCCCGGGTCCAGGTGAGGCCACGCGCCCCTGGGTCCGGGAGAGGCCACGCGCCCCTGGGTCCGGGTGAGGCCACGTGCCCCTGGGTCCGGGTGAGGCCACGCGCCCCTGGGTCCGGGTGAGGCCACGTGCCCCTGGGTCCGGGTGAGGCCACGCGCCCCTGGGTCCGGGTGAGGCCACGTGCCCCTGGGTCCGGGTGAGGCCACGCGCCCCTGGGTCCGGGTGAGGCCACGCGCCCCTGGGTCCGGGAGAGGCCACGCGCCCCTGGGTCCGGGTGAGGCCACGTGCCCCTGGGTCCGGGTGAGGCCACGCGCCCCTGGGTCCGGGTGAGGCCACGTGCCCCTGGGTCCGGGTGAGGCCACGCGCCCCTGGGTCCGGGTGAGGCCATGTGCCCCTGGGTCCGGGTGAGGCCACGCGCCCCTGAGTCCGGGTGAGGCCGCGCCCCTGGGTCTGGGCGAGACCAAACCAGAGGGAGTCGGACCTGCATTACCACCATTTGTCCACTATCCAGAGCTGAAAAGTCAGTGCCGACATGTACACATAAGGAACTGGTGGACATTGAAATTGGGTCTCAAAAGAACTGTTGGTCCAGAAAGAAACTTACTACAGACTGATTCATTTGCCTGTCAGCATAACTATTATTGCTCGTCTCACATTCGGTTCATATATTTCTAGTAACACATGATCTCACTCATCTAGGGGAAATAATGAACAACATAGACTGATGAACAAGAACAGACCCAGAAACAAGGAGGCATTGATCGGACTGTCGGGCCTCAGAGGGAGGGCAGGGGAGGGGGGGTGTTGGGGGGAGAGATCAACCAAAGGACTTGTGTGCATGCATACAAGCCTAACCAATGGTTAAGGACAACAGGGGGGTGGGGTGGGGGATGGGAATAGGGGGATGAGGACAAATATGTGACACTTTAATCAATAAAGAAATTAAAAAATAAAATAAAATACAATCTTAACTTTAGAATGACTTGTATGTATTTTTTATAGTATTTTATTTCATTTTATTCAGACCAAGAAAACCGTACTTGAGATTTTCCACACATAGGATTCTGCTCAGTGTAAATAAATGGCAAGTGGGATTACATAGCCATGGAAAAACGTGCTCTACGTAGTATATTTTCCAGTGTCTGGTCTTAGAGGTTACCCGATTCTGCCAAAGTATTTCAAAATACAGCAAAAAACACTTGTACTTGTTCATGTATCACGCTGGCTTTATTGCACTCTCTCAGCTCTTTTCCTTCAAAATTTATATTAGCTTCTACAAATTAAAAATAGTAGTGGTGTTTTTATGTGTGTGCACACATATGCACATATTGTATCTATATCTGTCTATATATGTGATGTGTATGCAACATTTGAAGATTAGTTATGTCCTGGTGGTGAGTCAAGGGAAAGAGAAAGCTCTAGCTGGGTCTTCATGTAGCTCTTGTCATTACTGTGATCCTAGTGAGTAAGGAATCTTGCCATTCACCTATTTTTAATTTTTATTTGCAGGTAAGCTTTTGGGTTGTTAGAGAGATTCTTCATGCTCAAACATTAAAAATTAGAGCAGAAGTTTTGAGCCACTATATTAAAACTGCGAAGGTAAGAAAAACTTGTGTTTCTATTTTTTAGTTCAACTACTCAGCAATGTTTGTGAATATTTGCCTGTGATACTTTATTTACTATTTACTGATGCTGGAAAGTAAGACGTATTGATTCATATAAGTCAATTTTTTAAACTGGATGTTTGTTTTCTCCACTTTTTCCTTTATTTCTCTATCTTTTATATCTTTCATACCGTTTTCTCTATTAGAATAGCTGAATGACATGATATATTTGACTGAATAAGTAGACAGGTCAGATTATGGTGAAGTCCTGTATTTACTAGTAAATATTGGACTCTTCTGCAGGTGATTAAGAAAGCCTTGTAGAATTAAATAGGAGAATGCATAGCAATTAATTGTTTTTGTAATAGATCATTCTGGCAAGGATATGGGGAATGGTAAGACTTTATTTTTTAAAAGAATAGTATAAACGAGGATGTTAACCAAATATGTTAATTGCGTAGTTATTGGGGGGCATATGTAATAAATGCAGCAAGAGAAATGGAACATATATTTAAAGGACAGGCAGAATTTAGAGAGGAGGATGGAACAAACATTCCCACAAGAAGATCCCAAGATTTTATTAAAAACTTGTAACAACTCCATGTCCTGGTCAGGTGGCTCAGTTGGCTGGAGCATCATTCCATACACTAGAAGGTAGCGGGTTCTATTCCTGGTCAGGGCACTTGCCCAGTTTGCAGGTTCAATCCCAGGTTGGTGCATAAGCCGGAGGCAACCGATCATTGTTTCTCTTCCCCCCACCCCTTCCTCTCTGGAAAAAACACACAAAACAACTATAAAACTTGTAACAACTCCAAATTTATGTTAAGTTCACTAAAAAGTGGTGCACTTGTAGCCACATCGTTCTTGTAATAATTATATAACTTAGCTCACCTGTGAATGAAGGAAGATGTAATAAAATGAGTATACCATTTTAATAGTTTTAAGTTTTGTAATTACTGTAAAATTACAATTATTGTAAGTCATACCTCTTGCTTATTTTCCTTGAGCTCATGGAACAATTGTATTCTAACATTTTGTGGCACTAGATGGCAGAACTAGCCTTCTAAAATTTGATATTCTACAGAAGTGTCATAAAATTTTTTAAAACATTCTTTGTGGTATGTTAGGTAAATACTGGGTTTTAGCTTATAGAAATTCATGACTTTTCTCCATAAATTATGAATTTGCATTATGGTTTTCTCATAATTTTGTTAGTTTTTTATGTGCTTGTATATTCTACTTAAAATCACCAAATTTTGCCCATCAAACCTGCCATTATCCTGCTCGTCAAGTAGGCATTTAGTTCCAGTTTAGGCTCTTAGACTTTGAGTTATGTTTGACGGTGCTTGCTTTTATCACAAGCCCTAAATTTATAACTTTTTGTCTCATCGGTGTCTCTTAAATTTGTTCTGACTCTCTGCCTTCTACATTAAGTTTGTTACAAAGCTGGCAGGTCCTCTCTTTTTTCAGTAGATTGTTTCAGTTCGGGTTCTCAGGAGACAATGAAATATGTATAAATATGTAATGTGTAAATTGACTTAAAGAATTGACTCCTGGGGTTGGGGTCGGGGTTGGGGTCGGGGCTGGCAAGTGTGACATCTGTAGGGCAGGCGGACAGCCTTGAATCTGAGGCAGGAGTTGAGGCTGCAGCTTGGAGGCAGAATTTCTTCTCTAGGAAACCTCAGTTTTTTCTCTTAAGGTGTTTCAACATATATAATATGAATGAATTATATATTCCATGTTGGCCTTTTTGCTGTACCTTTCATGTCCCTTAACTTATTTTAAGAATTTTTAAAACTCATTGGCTTTCATGTTGTATTCTGGATAGGGCCTTCACATTTAATCTTCTTTTATTTGAAGGCCATACCTGATGTTGTTCTCCATTTGTGGGTTCTTATTTCCTTGTGGGTTTTTCATTTTCCTTTTTTTTTTTTTTTTACTTGTGTTTATATTTCTTGAAACTTCATGGGAATTCTTTGAGACCTGAGTTAAGGTGGCATACTAGGCTGAGTTCTCCAGAGAAACAGAACCCTTCTCTTTGTTCTAATGTTCAGAACAGGCTTTTTGTCTTGGAGTCACTGGATAGGGCGTAGGACCATTTTAAATGACTGATTTTTATATAGGGCTCTTGGGATGTAAGCATCTCATAGTATGAAGAAGTCTGGGAATAATCACAGAGGGTCGAGCAGATGTCTTGGCAAATGGATGGAACCTATTGTTAGGTACAAGTTGTCTGCAAGGAGACTGTAAGGTAAAAGCAAGGTCTGGTCCTGGGAAACAGGTGGATGTCCAAGCATGAACAAGGAACCCTGGATCTGGGGATTCAGGCAGGAGGAGGCAGGGAAGTAAGGAGGACTGTCAAAAGCAGGTTTGAGCTCTAACCCTGAATAATGGGGGTATTGAGTAGGAAACCAAATCAGGATCCTTTTCTTGAAACTTGTATCTTAGGACAGAGGCTTAGTAATATTTTAGCGTAAAGAAGGAGACCGCTTGCTGGGTACGAGGGTGCATGATCGTACCAGGTGAAGTTGATATGAGCCATATCTTTGTTTTTGTTATTATATTACCCAAGTAGAAGTAGATTGGTTCCCAGAGCTTGGGGGCAATGCCAGGCTACAACGCAGAATTTCTATTGAGGGCCAAAAGCAACTTAGGGGTAAAATAGGGGTGTTCTAAAGACAGATCTCAACAGTGAGAGTGCTAAGTATGGACACTACCAATTACCTAGATTTTACTTGTTCATCTAAAGATTTTTTTGTATTAATGCTCTTTATTTGTCACCTCTTCTCTTTTTCTTAAATCTTCAGAAACTGTATGAGCTGAATAACCTCCATGCACTCATGGCAGTGGTTTCAGGCTTACAGAGCGCCCCGATTTTTAGGTTGACAAAAACATGGGCGGTGAGTAATCCTTTTTAAGTTAATGAAAGATTAGATTTCCTATTGGAAGTAAAGATGTATTCGTTTCTTTTGTAGTGCTTAGTAAGGTTAATATTATGATAATAGATAAGGATTTTTAAATCACTTTGTCCTCTGTTCTTTGAAACCTACATTTTTATGTCTCAAGTGTCTCAGGAGGCTTATCTGATAATTTTGGGATAAATTACAACTTGGTGCTTGTCTTTAATAAGCATCTAGATAATACAGCCTTTCATGTTTACGGATGGGAAGTGTAAATACATTTAATCATGTAAAAACTATGCTTTTGGAAAGTTTAAGGAAAATCTAAATTTTAAGTTTCAAAAAGTATACTTAGTTTCCATTAATTTTTAGTCAACTTTTGGGGATTTTCCTGAGGAATAATGGAAAGCCTGAGAGTTAGCATGCTGTTATGCAGTGTTGCTGCACATTCTGATACGTTAATTATGTTTGGTTCTATTACCTTAGCAAGGTCAGGATGTGAATTTTTATGTCTGCAAATTTGTATATTTCATCTTTGAGTGACATGATCCTGACCTCAAACTTTCTAGGTATTTTTCGTTTAGATGTATATAAGTAAAATTTTACATTTAATTAAGTGTGTTCATATTTAATACTGTTCTTCAATGTTAAAGGGATTAGCCTAGTGTCACTTTCACTTTTCATAGTGTCTGCAGACAGATGTTACTCGTGAAAACCAGGGTAGATTTCTATATTGGAAAAACATTAGTGTGGAAGAACTTAGACCCCTCTTTATATTTCAGAAACACCTGAGTGAAGGGTTTTCCTACTTTAAAATTTATTTTTAAATAATGATGTCCTTATTCTCTTTTCTTAATTTGAATTTCATGGAGGAATGGAAATGATTATAAATATACAGTTATGAATTCCATCTTTGAAGTTTTAGGGAAAAGAATTACACTCTGATTTATATTGTGGTTTAGAAATGAGCTACATTTTCCTCAAGTTAATTTTCATTTTCCTTGAAGATATTTTTATTATCTCCTTCATGTATTTGCACGGAAAAGATTTTTTAAAATTTAGTAACAGCTCCATTATTAATCTAACTAAAATTTTTGGTGTTTATATTAAATTTTAAAATATTCCATACTGTACCAGGCACTGTGTAATTTGCTTGACATAAAACAGTAAGTGATATAGACAGCCCCATTCTTACATAGCTAATAGTTTACTGGGAAAAGATAAACTGTAAATAGATAAATGATGTGTCATAAATAGTGATGAACGCTCTGAAGAAAAACAAAGCAGAGTAAATGGGACAAAAGGGGAAGCAGGGAAGTATTTCATATAATATGTTGTAAGAGAGTCTCTGATAAGTGAGAGTTGGGGAGAGACCTGGAGGAATTGAGAGAGCCATTCACGTGGATATCTGGGAAAAGAGAATTCCAAGCAGAGGTAGTAGCCAGTACAAAGGCCCCAATAATGTTCAAAGAATAGCAGGGTGGTCAGTGTTGACAGTGGAGTAAGCTAGGGAGTGGTTGATGATAGGAGATGAGTCCAGGGAGGTGGCATTGACTCAGATATTGGAGATGCTATTTGCTGATATTCAGGGCAGCGTAGATATTATTTGGGCGACTGACCATGCTTTTCTTTTATTGTCCTTGATTATCTTTATGTTTTTCAAAGGGCACGCACAACAAATCAACCCTCAAGCCTCTTAAAACAGTTTCAGTTGATTATTCAACTGTGTGGATACAGCCAGTGGTCAAAGGGATAAAAGGAAAAATGTCAAAAATCCAAAAATGTAAACCAGTTTACAAATATTGTGGCCATAGTTAAATTTGTCAAGAAAAACGTGTCAACAAAAATTGCTTAACCATTTAAAATAGCAAAGATGAAAATAATGTATTATAATTTACTAACTTAATGATTTTATGTACATGTCTGATTTTGTCATTTATGTATTACCAAAATATAATTAAAGAATGTATAACTTTGAAATTAAATTCAAATTTACAGTAAATACAACACAACTTCAAGTCTTTGCTATAATAAAATGGGATTTGGAAATAACTTAGGCTTTTCTGTTTGTTTTTTAGTTACTAAGTCGAAAAGACAAAACTACCTTTGAAAAATTAGAATATGTAATGAGTAAAGAAGATAACTACAAAAGACTCAGAGACTATATAAGTAGCTTAAAGATGACACCCTGCATTCCCTATTTAGGTGAGTTGACATCACTGTGTGTTCATTATGCCTGGTTGTTGCTCTGCTTAATCAGTAATTATATAAAATTCAAGATATTTTAAAAGTGTTTGTAACCTTTAAAGAAATTTCTGGGATTATTAGGCTGAAGAGATTGACTAAAGGAATGTATTTTTATATTAAATTAGCCTTTGCCCTAAAGATTTTTTAATTGACTATCATTTTCTCTTAAAAATAGACCATTTGGTAAAACAATACATTTTAGCTATTTTGTAATGTTTTTAAAGAATGAAACAGTAGTTTGCAATGAACTTTAATGCTGTAACAATATTTAGCATTAACTAAAGAAACTGACCAAGAGATTTATTGAATTTACTTTTAATATCATAAGTTCATGTTTTATACAGTTGGCAGATACTTTAGGGTGTATTTTGAAAAGTAGTGTCAATAATGTTGGTGTTATTGTTTTTCTGGATAAAATGAGCTGTTTGACTGGGTGAATTTAGCTTTAGTGCTAAGACAAATAAATCTGTATTTGATATATCACTTGACTAAAGATTTACCTCTTTACTGTATATTTTACAGTGTTTATAAATTCCAAGAATTATTTAAATAATAACATTATAATATTAATATTTTCAACAAAATATGAATAATGTTTTTTTAGATCTTTAAATAAAAACAAGTTTCAAACTGTCCTTTAAAAAAATAAGTTGGTTTGATCCTGTATAGAGAGTAATGAAATGATAAACATTTCTTTCTTTCTAATATCCCTCTTTCTCCCATCTCCATTCTGTCTTTTATGTAACTACTCGTACGGATTTTTCGATAGCTGTTTTTGAAAGTAAATTGAAAAGCCTGTTAAGTGTTCAGGAGGTGCTGCAGTGTCATCTTTGATGCCTTTACAGTACTGTGACGTGGAAGACAAAATAGAGCCAGAGGCAGTAATACTCATTCAGCCGCTATAGAGCATCAGGCTTAGTCTGTCCGAGAACTAAGGGACCTCCTAGGATTCCCGTGGAATCGGGAATGTTATGCACCCTCTGTCGAAGGCAGAATACCCCTAAACACAGTGTAGATAATGGCACTACATTCCAGAATAGTGTGTCCTGTTTCTTTGATAAATGACTCAGGGCCATCGTGAGCATGACTGTACCAGAGAGCCTCTAAGCTGGATATTAGGAGAGACATGGTGCACGTGTCCGCTTTTTACTGTAGCCTTGGCTGTGCCAGTCTTAAAAATGTAATTTTGGGGAGAGGAGGAATAGAGCATTTAAAAAATATCATCAACATCTTCAAACTTTATAAGAACTTAAACTTTTCATAGCATAAAGAACATTTAACTGAAAATCAACAACCCTCAGTTCCAAAATGGCACCACCATACTAACTCTTCACGTCATTGAATTGTCTTCTTTGAGCCCTGCTCTCTTTCCCTAGAAATACACACAGGACCAGAATCATATTCTTTTTAAGGCTGGATGGGACCACAGTGATCACTTTATGTTTTAGAAAACAAAGGTCCAGAAGGTGGTTGACCTGACTCATAGTCCTAAAACCTAGTTACTACAAACCCTCAATCTGAAGGTTTGATCTAGCATCTTTTCAATTATACCTGCTAAGCTCTTGTTCTAAAATTTGCTGGTTCTGTGATTGTTTTTTTCTCATTGAAATGTTTTTCTCAAATTCCATAATTTGTATCTTTTAGAAACGTAAGTCAGTATTGTTTTCTATTGAAAAAGAGAAAATGGCAAAATAATAATAATTCTGGTGCTCACATGTCTAGTTTAGGGTCCTTGTTTTATATTTTCCTCAATCCTACAGGCAGGATTTGAAGTTGTCTCTGTGTGTGCATATATGTGTACTCTGATGCGCATACAGAGAGAGAAGCATGGTTGGAGTTTAGTGGAATCTGGAAAGGTTTTCCATTAAAGAATATACCTGCTTTCTCCAAACGCTGGTCCCTGAAACAAACACCGTAATTATTTCTGTGGGTTAAAGCCAAGGAGGCAAATATTGAGGTGCAGAAGTTAATTTGGATAAAATGTTAAAACCACTATCTTTCCTGTATCTTCAGTTTGGTGTCCATTGACTTCTTCTCTTCACTTTCTTTAGTCTTATATGTTCTCCTGGCCCAGAATCTTCCCTTTCACTATCACCATGTAATTCTCCTTCACGCCTAAGCCAGTAAAAAAGTCACCCTATTCCTCCTTTCTCCTTGCTGCTGTCATGTCACCACTGACTTCCAAATTGAAGTATTTAATAAGTATTTCTCAAGCCTCATCTTAAATTTGTGAGGTTGATACTAGTTATTTCTGCTTCTTGAAGTTCTCCACTTGTAGCACCTGTCTCTCTTGGTTTACCTTCTGTATTCCGGCTTTTGTTTTATTGGCTCCTCTTTCTCTGCCTTTGTCTTAAATCTCTTCTTCTAGAGGTGTCTCAGTCTACATTTTTTCTTATTCTTTACTCTCATTTGGAGTGGTCTCATTCAGACTTTTTCCACATATCACCTGACTCTCAGATCTAGACTAGACATTTATGTCTAGCTGCCTATGTAATTCCTGAAGCCTGATAGCATCTTAGGTATTCAGATACTGATTGCATGAGATACCTGTAGTAACTCTAAGTCAGCATTTTTCCCCTTCCTCCAAAGCAGATCCCCATCTTATCTCCCAGCCTCATGTACCAGTGATCATGGTGTAGCATTGTTTACACTACTCCCCCACACTAGAAACCTGGGGGTTTTACCGAATTTCTCCTCCTCATCTACTTCTCATATTCTCTGTTGGATTGAGATGCATCTTTCTGAGGGATATCCAAAATTTAAAATCAAAAGGAGGGAAATGGCAAAGAACTTAGAGATTATACATTTTAATATCTATATAATCTTATATATTGGAAGTCTTCATATATTATTCAACCCTTTACTAGTTTGTGAAGCACCTGAGGCTGTGATGTGATTGTGCAACATTTGGCATAAATATTTGGTAGACTTGTGAAAGGAAAATGAAACATTTCTCAGATAAATTATTTTGACTCAGTTTAGCTTATTTCCAGCATGAAAATCTTTTTAATATAGTGATGTTTTTGTTTTATTTTATAGCAAATCTTGAAATTAAATGTATTCCATCTATCAGAACACACATGTTTTTCTTAAGGAAATGTGAAGCATTTTCAACTTATACAGCTGTGACTACTTGATTTATTTGCATCATAGACAGCTCGTTCTTTTCTTATTCCTGATCTTTTAGTACCAAAGTGTTCTGAAGAATGAAGATTTAACAATAGTTTATATCCTGGTAATATTTACTTTGTTCTAATTTAAAATGAATTAGGGTCATGATTTTTTAATTTAACTTGTCTTGATTTTAGAATCCTTTACCCCTCATAAGAAACAATTGCCAAAAATGTCAACATTGACAAGATGCTTATAGTTGATAGGACAGAATTTGCTCTGAAGACATTTGAAAGATAACATTCATTATGGAAATGGGTAGTTTCTGTTTCACTGCCCTCTTCAAGCATACTGAATTTACATAATGCTACCCTTTATCCCTTATGTCTGCAAAGGTTTATTTGCAAACATGTATCAACCAGAGCAATCTGTAGTGCCTAGAGAAAAGGTAAAGACTCATGGCATGTTTCTTAACATGAGAGATGGGATCCAAACTGATGGTGTTTGCCCCTAAAAATTATGATCAAAACTGACCATTCTTTGTGAAACTTAAAAAAGGAGGTGGAGTTTTATATGCTGACAAACTCTTTACTTTGATACTGCCAGATTTATCTATAATTCAATGTGGATTTAATTCTACGAAGTAGAATATGTTTTTCTGGCTTTCAATTCATCATCCCTTGAAAAGTTGTCTCTTCTGTTGGTTCTCATTCAAAGTAAAAATTAGCCTGGACAGACAATACAGTAAATAATTCTGAGAGCAAGGATACAATTTTTTTGGAGAGGAATAGTTTGGCAAATCTCAAGGAAAAAATTGTTTTATATGAGAATTATTGCTTACAATCTGAAAATCATTAACAGCACTCATTTGTTCTTGTCATTGAAGAACAATCTTAAGGGGCTTATGGAAGAATTTGGCATAGGAAGTTTTGCTTTGCTGGAGAGGAAGAAAAGCAGAACATTGTGCAAAAATAATTTAGTTGTATGAAACTTGATATTCTTTCATGTGCATTTTCTAGCCTCATTTCTATTTTACGTAATTTTGGGAAGATGCAGTAGCTCAACTGGCTTATGTTTTCTGGGAAAGAAAGCATACAAAGTGGGTCAAAAGTTGGTTTACAGTTGTTTGTATGGAAAATCATACAATCCTATCTAATAAAGAGGGAATATGCTAATTGACTGCCACGAGGGATGGCAGTGCCCACAGCCACATGATGGTAGTGCCCATTCCCCGCAGCCCTGCCTCATTCAGCCGGAGTCCCCCAGTCCCCTCAATCCCACCTCATCCAGCCTCAGTCCCCCAGTCCCCTCTGCCCCGCAGGGGAGGGCACTTGGAGGCAATTGGACCGGCAGGGGAGGGCAGTTGGGGACAATCATGCAAGCAAGGGAGCATTTAGACATCAGGCCAGCAGGGAAGCCGTTAGGGAGCTATCAGGCTGGCAGGTAGAGTGGTTAGGGACAATCAGGCAGGCAGGCAGGCAAGTGGTTAGGAGCCAGCAGTCCCAGATTGTGAGAGGGATGTCCTAGTGTCCCCCCGAGGGGTCCCAGATTGGAGAGGGTGCAGGCTGGGCTGAGGGACAGGACACCCCCCTCCTCCCCGTACCCTCCCGTGCATGAATTTCATGCACCAGGCCTGTAGTAATAAATAATAATACAAGAATAAAATTTGAGTTTCACGTACTCACAACTATAAACCTACTTTTGCCCCACCCTGTATTTCTAAAACTGGCAATAAGTAAATTGTTGCAGTTCTATATATTGCTTTCTATTCAGTAGAAGCCTAGTTTTTGTTAAGCTACTGCCCTTCTGTGGAACACAAATACCTTGTTTTGGTGTATCCAGGTATGACTCCTTGCTCTTGTAGGGAGAACTCCCCCTCCCACACGCACTTAATTTCTTATTTAATATGTTAGGTTTTCACAAAAGCTCTCCCCTTTATTTTTTTGAGAAAAGAAAAGCTGTTTTTAAAATATCCCTCTGTAATACAGTGCCCTCTCCATCTCCTGTTCTCTGAAAAGCACCATTTTATTTTCATCATGATGTTTGCATTAATCTCTATCCCCCTCAGCCATATATAAGCCCTTCTTTTTTGTCTTTTTTTTTTTTTTAAATACATTTTATTGATTTTTTTACAGAGAGGAAGAGAGAAGGATAGAGAGTTAGAAACATCGATGAGAGAGAAACATCGATCAGCCGCCTCCTGCACACCCCCCACTGGGGATGTGCCCACAACCAAGGTACATGCCCTTGACCGGAATCAAACCTGGGACCCTTGAGTCCGCAGGCCGACGCTCTATCCACTGAGCCAAACCGGTTTCGGCTTGTTGTTTTTTTTTTAATCCTCACACGAGGATATTTTTCCATTGATTTTTAGAGAGAGGGAAAGACAGAGAGAAATACGATGTGAAACACATCTATTGGTTTCCTCCTGCACAGGCCTGGGCCAGGGAGGAGCCTGCAACCGAGGTACATGCTCTTGACCGGAATCAAACCCGGGACTCTTCAGTCCGAAGGCCAGTGCTCTATCCACTGAGCCAAACCGGCAGGGCTGTAAGCCCTTCTTTGTCTTGGTTCAAGGCTTTGTCCTTGGCATCTAGAACAAAAATAGGCACTTAGTAATATTTGTTGGTTGTATTAATTAATTAAATGATTCTTTTCTGGTTCTTCCCATTGGTCCTATAATTTTATTTGTGTGGCATTTTTGTATACATTAACTCCTACCCACCCCAATTTTCTTTTGGTGCATCAGCTGGCTAACCAGTATTCGCTTAGCAGTAGGCTTGGTGCTAGATGCATAGCAGTGAATAAAATGGGTTTTATTCCTGCCTTTATGGAACATCACAGCTCTTTAAAACCATGGCTGAGGTTGCTGTTATAGCCTTGTGAATCTTCTGTCTCCTGTTTCATGGAAGTGGTACATGCATGTAATTGCCAGGCCTTGTTTGAGGTATCCTCATCTTAGACAATGGAATGTTTAAAGCATGCCTAAACTTAGAAGGATCTTCAGGTTTTATCTGATCCTTTTATTTTTCAGTAGTTTCTTCCTATCTTGATCTCTTAGTAAAATACGATTCTTTAGTTTTACATTAGTTTTAGAAACTTCTATTAACCGATGCACAAATATTTTCAAAAATAATAGCTTTGCATTCATTTTTTTAAAAATATATTTCATTGATTTTTTACAGAGAGGAAGGGAAAAGGATAGAGAATTAGAAACATTGATGAGAGAGAAACATTGATCAGCTGCCTCCTGCACACCCCCTCCTGGGGATGTGCCCGCAACCAAGGTACATGCCCTTGACTGGAATTCGAACCTGGGACCCTTGAATCCGCAGGCCGACGCTCTATCCACTGAGCCAAACCGGTTAGGGCACATTCATATTTTTATTCAGATAATTTCAACAAAGTCCAAAGCTTTCTGCAGCTCTATGGATATTGAGGTGTGTTTTTTTTCCTTCCCCTATGGTAGAATCGTACTTGGTTAAATATATAAAAGGCTCTGAACTGATCTCAGAAATGCCTAATGGTTAAAAAATGTCACTGGCATTCAATATTTAAAGAGTGTTATTCCATTTTTCTTTCTTTGGTTTGGTTTGTAGGTAATGTACACCATGGATTGCTTTACCTTATTCTCCTCAGTAGATTATATATTGTATTCTAGAACAGCAGTCAAGCGTGTTCAGGCATTTTCTTTTGAATCCTGAGAATGAGCTCTAACCAAATGGCAGCTAGCCTAGCTTTTTCTTTGGCCAGAATTACATCCCCATTTTCCATTACCTCATTTATATCCTTTTTTATCCTTATTCTTTTTATATATTTAAAATTCCTCTAACATTCTTTAATGGTATACGTAGTTTCTGAAGTTTATTTTAGATCACTCATTAGCTTATGATATAAAAAGGCTGGGGATAGGGTTGCATTAATTTCTTTCCCGTGTTCATCGTTTTTCTTTAAGAGCCTATCTCTTTAAAAAAAATAATGCATAGCAACTATACAGTACTGCATCTCAGTCATAAATATAATGTAATTCCCAAGTTCCAGCAGCTTTGCCACTGGTACTTCCAACTGTTGATGTTTCAATAATTTGTAATTTTTTAAGCAAAAAATTGGAGATTAATAATAAAAATCTTTTTCTTTAAGATATCTTTATTGATTTCACAGAGTAAGGGAGAAGGAGAGAGAGATAGAAACATCAATACTGAGAGATAACCATTGATCGGCTGCCTCCTACACACCCCCGTCTGGGAATTGAGCCCACAACCCCGGCATGTGCCCTTTACTGGGAATCGAACCGTGACCTCCTGATTCATAGATTGATTCTCAACCACTGAGACACATCAACCGGGAAATAATAAAAATCTTAATAATTAACATTTATTCAGTACTTAATACTATATGCCTGATGTGCTGTGTACTTACATAAATTAATTATTAACACTTTATAAGGTAAGTGATAATCATATTTTGCAAGTGGAGAAACTTAGTCAAGGGAGGTTAATTGACTTATAAAGATATGCATTTTAAGTAATTCATTTATAGTTCAAAAAAACTATGAAATTATATCAATATTTTGGGAGTCTGTATGTAGATTGAAACTTAGTTCATTCTTTAATCTTTCTTATAATTATCTATAGAACTACAACATAATAACTGTTAACCCCACTGATAAAATTGAAAAGTGAGCTTATTTTTAGATGGCTTTTTTGGAGGTAGGGGGTGGGATTATGGCATTGTAAGTGGAATCAATCCTTTCTTACTTGGTTATCTTTCATAGACCCTAAAATAAAAGACTAAAAACTTGTTAGGGTGTAATAATCTTTAACTTACTATTAAGTATATAAAAATAGTATTACATTACATTTACACGTAATTTAAAACATTTTACTGATTGTAGAAGTTTTTACAGGCTTTTTGTATTATTACCAGGAGGAGACCTAAGAACAATAATGTAGAAGAATTAGCATTCTCACATGATAACTCTCCAGTGACCATTAGACCGAAAATTTGGTCTTTATACTCCACCAGGCTTGAAGCCTAAGGATATGTTTATTTATAGATATCAACTAAATTTCAAGGTGGTGTCTTATATTGGCATTATCCAAAATCTCAAGTTTTAAAAGTAGACTTCAGAGATGCCAAGTTTCCTAGGCATTGATGGCCTCCCACCGAGAATGGCAGAGTCTAAATCTTAGGATAAGCTCCATTTCATTTATTAAGAATAACTGACCTGAGTCTTTCGGTAAGCCAGTTCCAAAGTTATAGTCAATCTTAATGAAGGTAAGGCAACCACGGTTTTATTCCAGGTAACCTGCACAGTAGCTAGCTACTGGGCCTTTCCTACCACATAGGCAACCTGTCGACTTTCTCATAAGATTCTCATTAAGCCCTCGCCGGCATATCTCAGTGGTTAGAGCATCAACCCGTGGATGGAAGGTTCATGAGTTCGATTCCCAATCAAAGGCACGTTACCTGGGTTGCAGGTTCAATCCCCGTCATTGTGCTTACAGAAGGCAACCAATCGATGTTTCTCTCTTTATTCCTCTCCCTTCTTCTCTCTCTAGAGTCAATGAAAAACATATCCTTGGATGAGAATTAAAAAAACAACAACAAAAGATCCCCATTAGGCTGAAATTCCTACTATGGCTATTCTTGCCTTAATTTTTATTCTTATGTTTTTATGGTCCAGTCTCTTTCCTATCTGCCATAATAGCTGACATAGCTCTATTAGGTTATAATGAAGATCATAGGCCAGTGTAATTTTATGTCTGAAAACTTGGATATTATTTATTTTATAAACACATTTATTGATCACTTACTCTATACAAGGCACCATAATAAGTATTACAGAAAGTACGTAGATGAGTGGTAACCTGATAGCTACCGTCCACTGAGTCCATACTGTGTCAGGCATTATTCTAAATGTTTTGCCACACATGTATTACCTACCTTATTTGATTTTCACACTAATCATGTGAGCTAGGCAAAGTACTGTTATTATCCCCATTTTATAGAAAAGAAAACAGGCAAGATATATAAATTGCCCAGGGTAGCACAGCTGGTAGATGGTAGAGTTGGGCCACAAATGCATGCAGTTTGGGCTTTAGAACCTATCCTCAATCATTACATAATATGCTTCTTATTCCCTCCTCTCAAGGAGTTCACTTGCATAAGTTATCCTGAAGCTCTCCAGATACTCCGGAACAGAGCTGTATCAGCTCTCTGAAGGAGAGTAGAAGGCCCAGCAGCCAAGGAAGTTTAACATTCAGCACAGTTTTGTTTGTTGACTTTCACATCATTCTGGTGTTACTAATATTCCCCTTCTGTGAAAATTCTACAAGACTTGTCTTTGATTGAGTTTTGGATGTTCACATGATATGCTATAGTTGTGTCAATAAATGAAATGCCCTCGTAAAGTTTTATTTAACTAAGATTTGATATAACAATTAGATATCTAATTCCTCCCAGAAATTTTATAGCAGATTTTTCAGGGATGGGGGGAGTTCTGGGGATGGTGAGGAGGGCCTTGAAAACCATTCTAAGAGGAATAGGTAAAATAAAGAATAAAACACAATAAGGTTTTAGTGTTCTCTTACCTTCTCTCCAGAAGTTTTATTTTGAGATGTGCCAGAGGAAAAACATTGGTCATGTTTTAGTGGACTTGAGTTGTTCAAATAAATCATAGTCTTCAGTTCCGATTAGATTTTCTTTTTGTTTGAGCAGAAGTCTGATGAGATTTCTCTAAAATTTTACTAGTAGTTCACAAATGAATTAAGGGAAGGTCAGCTCTAAGCAATGGACATGTTTCTGGAAGGAAGTTGTTTCAGAAGGTTGGTAATAAAGTTGTTGCAAAGATGAGTTAAAGACATACACATTATAAAATGGAATTAACGTTTGAACTAGCCAAACCCCTATGGATTCTGCTCTGAAGCAGTTGAATCTCAGAATCTCCGTATTGGGGGAATACCTAAAGTTCTTACAGTTGTTTTAGTCTTACCGGTAAGTATGCAGTAATGTTGCAAAGCTGTCCAAGCTTTCTGAATTGAATAGCATGATTTTTCCAAATAGTAAGGATCAGTAAGTTAGAAAGGGAAAGTATTCTCCTATATAATAAAAGCCTAATGTGCAAATTGACCAAACGGCTGGTCGCTATGACGCCCCCTGACCACCAGGGGGCAGATGCTCAACACCGACGGCAGCGGGGGGTGGGGTTGGCAAGCGGGCAGCGCCAGACCAGCCAAGGCAGATGCCAGCAGGGGCCCCCCAGTCACCCTGCCAGTCGCCCCGCAGATCGGTCCTGATTGCCGGCAAGGCCTATGGACCCTACCCATGGACGAATTTCGTGCACCGGGCCTCTAGTCCTACATAATAATAGACAAATATGCAAATTGACCATACCTCCGACACACCCACAAGCCACGCCCACCACCCAATCAGAGCGAGCATGCAAATTAACCCAAACCAAGATGGCTACAGCCACAGAGAGCAAGGTTTCCTAGGTAACAGAGGAAGCCAAGCTTTCTGCCTGCCCTTGCCAGGCCTAAGCCTCCACTCAAGCTACAAAGTTTCAATTATAGAAGGTAAACAAATTCAAACAAATGGCGGCAGAATGGAGCTTGAGAGAGCAGGCCAGGGTTGCCGCCGGCAACAGGGGAAGCAAAGCTTTCCACACACCCTGGCGGGGCCCACCTGCTTAAGGCAACAAAGTTTCAATTATAACCCCAACAGAAATGGCTGCCGGCCTCGGAGGGAGCCCCAGGCTTGGCTCCGCTCCAGGCTACAAAGTTTCAATTGTAGAAGGAAAATAAATTCCAGATACCAGGGCCTCTGCTTGGGTTGCCAGGGGGCGTGGCCGGCCTGCAAACCACCACAGGCCCCTCGCTCAGGCCGCCCCACGCCCCAAGGGAACCCCCACCTGATCCGGGACACCCTTCAGGGCAAACCAGCTGGCCCCCACCCCTGTACCAGGCCTCTATCCTATCTAATAAAAGAGTAATATGCAGATTGATCATCACTGCGACACACAATATAGCTGTCCCCATGTGGTCAAAGATCCTGCCCCCATGTGGACATAAGATGGCCACCACAAGATGGCCAGCAGGAGAGGGCAGTTGGGAGGCACCCGGCCTGCAAGGGAGGGCAGTTGAGAAGGACCAGGCCTGCAAGGGAGGGCAGTTGAGAAGGACCAGGCCTGCAAGGGAGGGCAGTTGAGAAGGACCAGGCCTGCAAGGGAGGGCAGTTGGAGGTGATCAACTCTGCAGGAGAGGGCAGTTAGGGGTGACCAGGCCGGCAGAGGAGGGAAGTTGGGGGCAAACAGGCTGGCAGCAGAGTGGTTAGGGTGTGGTCAGGCTGGCAGGCAGAAGCGGTTAGGGGCAATCAGGAAGGCAGGCAGGCAAGCAGTTGGGAGCCAGCAGTCCTGGATTGTGAGAGGGATGTCCGACTGCCCGTTTAGGGATCCGACTGCCCACCGGGATCGGGCCTAAACGGGCAGTCGGACATCCCTTGAGGGGTCCCATATTGGAGAGGGTACAGGCTGGGCTGAGGGACAACCCCCCTCCGTACACGAATTTCGTGTACTGGGCCTCTAGTTTATAAATAAGCTTAGAGTTATAATTTAGATCTCCGTTAGACCATTGGCTTATTAAATAGTCTGCATTTGTATAATATTAATATCTTACTAATATAACAACATAAAGTGCACTTCAGGTGATTTTGTCCAGCAAATCATATGAAGATAATACAAAAAATGTATTTGTATATTTCTGTTTTTGTAAATTGACCATTTAAATACTGTCTACATTTATTTTTTTGTTTTAAAAATAATATATTTTAATACTGTGGGTCACTTAATTCTTTTGGGAAATTGGCATAAAATAATATTGTTATGAATTTAGATTTAATTATTTCATGTGAAAGGCACAGATTCCATTTGAAATAACTTTTATTTAATGCAAAACATATTTTTATTGGCAAAACTAGAGTTTTCTCTAATTTCCTGTCTATTTTTTATAAATAAAATGTATGACTTGACTGAAATCTTTAAAAATAATTTTTCATAGGAAGTAAGAAAAATCTCATAAAGTTTTAAAATAAATTGGTAAAGGTGTCGAACATGTATTCAATTTTGATTTAAAGTAAAGCTGAGGTTTGTTTTACTTTGTGGCAAATATTTACATTGTAAAAAACAAGCTTTGCCCATATTTAGTCATTGTAATTTTTAAAGTAACTAAGATTATGGCAGCTAATAATATTCTCCTGTATATTGAGGGAAAATGAAACCATATTCATAAATTCTCTTTTATAGGTACGGTAAAATTTGTTCAAAAAATTATGTCTGTAGAAATGGATTGTGCAAAGTAATATCCATGTAAAATTTACGTTTTCAGGGACTGAAAAATGCAGAGTTCTGTTTAAGTTGTAGACGGTCTCCCTTTAGTCAATAGGCTTGATCATCATCTGAACTGCTCTCAAGGAGTATGACCCGCCTCGGTATTCGGCCCAAAAGATTCCATCTTGGTACTTGCTTCTGTAGTGGCCTCCTCGGTACCACACTCCGTTCAGGTTAGAATGTGCACAGGCGTTGTACCACCAGCCTCCTTTATGAAAGTGTGCACAGTTTCCTTTGAGGGAAAAATAGAGTTATCAGAGTAAGTTTCTTCTAAGTGTGGTACTCTGCACACCACCCAAAACCTAACTCTTATCTGTGGAACAGTACGTTTTCCTTACTGACTTCTGTTAGCCTTTATCTTCATAATTTTGTTTCTTCATTTACTCTGTTACTGTTAAATACTAAGTACATGAAAGATCACTGGAACTTTGTTATCTTGCCCTTTGCTTGCTTAGGATTTGTTTTGTTGATGTTGTTGTTGTTGTTTTTTAAGTGATTTAATTTTGCAAGTAGCAGCGTAAATAAAATGCAAGTATTGTTTGCATGTAAGAGAGAGATTGGAAGGGAAGATAGGAAGTTGCTAAAGAGAGTAAAGTTTGGGGGAAATTAAATTCTCAAAAATAATATAAAACATCATGACTGTCAATTAAATGGGTTTCTATAAAAAAGGCATATGTTACAGTTATTTCACTCATCCTTTTTTCCTCTCTTGCCTATGTGAAAAAAGGCTGTTTGCCAGGATACAGCTGAACAGAAATACAGATCAATTTTGGGGGGTGATATCTCCCCCCAAACCTGGGTTAAGGAGGCAAAAAGTATATGAAAATTAAATTAAAAGTTATCTTATGTGGGTGGCCTAATTGATTCTAAGAAGAATATTATGCCCATCCCTTTCTGTTCCCTTACTGAGTTTCCTTTTTCTTAGAGGACTTGTCACCATCTGACAAGGCATTTGTCTCCCTCTAGAGCAAGCTCCAAAGGGCAGGAACTTCATTCACTGCTGTGTCCTCAGCACCAGCTGGCACATGGGAGGTGTCCAGTTAGTGTCTGTTATGAATTTTAGGCAGTTGGCAGTTTTATTTCAAGATGAATGCCTTTTTGTTTTGTTTTCCATTTCCCATCCCTCCAACTTAGACCAACAGAACCTTCTTCACAGAGGTCATGCATTGAGATTGCCTTACAGCAGCGATTTTCAACCGGTTACTACAAGAATTTTTAAAAAACGTAGTACCTGATTCTTTAGTCAGGGGCACTGACCTCTTTTCCCTTAGATTGTCAAATAACAAAATGACAACAGCCAATACAACAATAACTATCCCGTGTGAATGAATCAAAATTATCCCTATTTTTTGTCGGATCAGCAAAAGGTATATATTTTTTGGTGTGCCATAGAATTCTAGTAATTCATTTATGTGTGCCATGAGATTAAAAAAGTTGAAAATCACTGCCTTACAGTTGTAGAAGAGATCCTAAAGCTATTCCTTTCCAGATTATATTCCTTTTGACTGAATCCAAAATTCCACTGACCTTTCTAGAAAGATTTTTAGTGGTATACACTTTACTAACAGGTTCTATTTCATGCACAGAAAGTGGTGATTCTACAAAGAATGCACATCAGCTTTTTTCCTACCCACCTGCATACATATCTTTATCTCTGTCCAGTGTGGTGAATTGTTTACCATTGTGCCACATCATAGAGTCCCCTGCATTTCCCTGGTAAGTCCCCAGGCGCAGTCTGTAGAATTCACTTTCAGGTTCCAGGCGAAAGCTGCTGTATTCTGCATAGACTTTTTTATCACTCCAGTCTTCTAATTCAATCAGCAACTTGTAATTATCTTGGTTGCTAAGCATATAAATATTTTCCAATCCAAGCCAGTATTCTCCGTCAATGTTTCCAAACCCTTTCTGTAAATTAAAAAAAATCATGAGTACATAAATAACTAGAGATAGTACATGTTTTAAAAGATAAGTTTTCAACATTTGAGCATAATGATATTGGCCATTTAAGTGGTAATGTGAAATTCCATTTTAGTAGGTCACCCGATCTTTATGAGCCCCCACATAGTCACTTAGTTTTGTTTTGCTTTCTCTTAACTTGTCAGTAGTATTTATTTGCACAACTAGTTTTAAACCCTACAAATAAGACAAAGGCAAAAGAGAATAAAAGTGACTCATAGCTGCTAGAAACATTAATGAACTACCCAGATTCTTGAACAGGGTTCCTGATAGCTCTCATTATACAAAGAGTTCATTTTTTCCTAAAAGTATATACTGTCCCCACCATAGTCAAACAAAAAGGATATCTAGCATTATGATCATTCTATAAAAGTGATAGTATCTCTTAGGACAAATTATCTTCTTTAGCTCAATTGTAAGTAAAATTAGTAAATATAAGAAGATAAAATAGTAATCTTCAAAGTTCTCCCTTTGGAAAATTGTAGATTAATGTTTGAAAAAATAACTGTCCCATTTCAGTAAGCACTTGCCATTGCGTGTGTGCAGCAGAATGTAAGTTCAGTAAACCTTTTCTTAACACTAAACGTATTTTCAAGGAGGTTGTGCCGCAGAATTCCTTTTTTCTAGTTAGTACTTGTTTAGAAATTTACACTTCGGACATGGATATATTAATGTCTCATGTTTAGCTGCCAGTAAAATATCACCTAAGAGTGAATAATCATGTTATTTCACAGTTTTGACTGAATTATTAACCATCTAGAAAATATAGTTTCTACCATCTGCCATCCTTAAACGGAAAATATATACCACTCATTAAAAACAAAACAAAACATTAGCATGGTTATCAGAGGTAATTAGTCCTAGAAAAGGGGTAATTTTTTTAAGTCCTATATTTTAAATTATTGTTTAAATATATTTGATGGGTATAGATGTGGTTGTAAACAAGCAGTTATTGCCTTAGAAAATGGAATTAGGAGAAGTCTTTGCTAAGAACTACTTACATGTATGAGTCATCCAGATGGAAAGGGGTCATTTTAAAATGCATCTTCAGTTTCCTTTTCATATTTTAATTTTTACTTTAAAACTAGAGATGAGAACCATATTTTTTGACAAACGTCACTAACGAAAAACATGGATAGTTATTTTTTTACCTGTGTGTCTAATTTATAGAATGGCTACTGTTCTCTTGTCTGATTCACTGACTTACCTTATAATTGTCCCAGTTTCTGAAGAAGTTGACAGAGCCATCTGCCCTCTTCTGAATAACAGTCCAACCCCCAGGGTCCAAACTGTTCTCACACCATAACTGCATTGGTCCATTGCTGTTTTCAGGTTTAATCATATAAATTCCACTGACTGAGTAGCCAGCCTCTTTTGCATGCTGGCAATCTTTGAATGGTCCTGTAATTGAAATATTATTGATTGGCTGGAAACTTAATAAGAAAACAGCCATATTAAAATAGTTTTTAATCAGGAGCCTTACCTTTGTATCTTTCTTTACAGAAACCACTTTTTGTCTATTGTGTACACAATACTATAAAAGTTAAAGGCTAAATAAAAGGATTAGCACAGCCCCACTGTCCGGAACATTAACTTGTGTCATTTTCCACTGTTCTTGCAAGCCTTTGTACATATACACACATTTTTATACTGTTATCATCATAACACATATAGAAAGTTGGATTCTGTCTTTTTATTTTAACAAGCATTTCCATAGTCTGCATTCTAGCACTTACGATGTTGACATGTTATTTATTCCACTGACATTGGGCATTGAGGTTTTATCTGATTTTTGCGGTTAGAAATGACACTACACAGTATCTTCTTAGGTTTCATTTTTTCATATTTTCTTATAAAAACTTTGTGGGATTGATCTGGATCAGGAGAGTGTGAAACTTTTACAGTTCTCCATAGTACCCAATTTACCGTTTTTAAAATTTGATTTCAGTGGAATACACTAGTTCTTTGAAATACTAACAACATCATGCCATGATGAGTTTTAGAATTGCTGAATGTTCTGTTAGCATTTTGGAAACTCAGACTGTACATTCACATCTTAAAGACTGAAAAGCCCTGAAGTAAACCATAGTTTCCCAAACTTGTAAAGTCTTCTAACTTTCCCCCCCATGCAACAAATAGTCCATGAGAATACATTTCAGGAATGTTGGCAGTGTGCCCTTCTAAAGAGTTGTATCAATTTTATGACTAATAGTAATTTTTAAATTGAATCTACACAATGACCCTGTGATAGTTTACAGATGTTCTATAGATGAGACAGTTAACTATAGACTGAGGTCCCATATCGAATAAGGTAGTAAACCCTGGACTTAAAACTATTTCTTTCTAATCCCAGAGACCATGCTCTGACCTGCTGTTACATTTTAGAGTTTTATGGACTGTCTCATTTTTTAACTCACTAATAAGTTCTTCATGTCTTCTCAGATGACAAAGTATTTTGTAAAATCATTTGTTGAATGTCTGACTCGTGAACTTGTGATATCCACATATTTGGATCTAGCCACTGAGAAAAACTGGCCAGGGCTATTCAGAGCCTTTTGATGCAACACTTAAAGTAGTCATTATCAGTAACTGTTAGTTCTCTCCCTTTTTCCTTTTTAATCTTGACACATAGTCATAGCTTATTTAATAATACAAGTATTTAATAATTTAATGAATATATGCTTATTTCGTTTATAGATTTAATGTGGCTGTTCAAAGATAAACACACATTCATTTCTACTGTAGCAAAATACTGTATTTCTGAAAAACCCATGTTCTGCAAAATCATGCACTGAAAATAGCAGCCAGTGTTAGCTGTTAGCATACTTTGTAATCAGTTGCAGTTAACTTGTGGCATAAAACTGATGAAGTGCTTGGGAAAATCCCATATGAACCAAAATGACCCCTTTGTTTTACTGATATTATTCTCTTTTGCTAGTCACATATGAGCTGCTTCACATTACAGAAACATGCATTGTAGTCAAGTCAGAGAAAGGTAGAGAAGTTGTATTTCAGACAGTATAAACTTTAGAGAATTTAAATTTCATATGTGGGAATGAAATGGAAGGAAAAGTGAAGTATGATTTCCAAGTCCATTCTTACATTATTTTGTGTAATGCATGGTAATATGTTCATTTATATATTCATGGAACTTCCCATGGGCAAGAACTGTATCTTTTGGTTGTATATCAGCAGTTTAAACCCACTTAGGCACTCAAATATTTGTTGAACTAAATGAAAAAAAGCCACAGTGGTTTCCTCAGTTCTGCATTTTTCCAGAAATGTCTTTGCTGCTTCTGCTATAGGCTAGAAACTGTTTTAGGCTCAAGCGGTAAAGAAGCAGCCATAGAGTAAAGTGGGAAAGTGGGGAAGTGGCAAGTAAAGAGAGAATTTCGCTACAGCATGACAAATGCTTTGATGGAGTTATACATCCAGGTTGTGCACATGGGAACACTGGCTAAGAAATAGCTCACCCAGATTTTTAGGGAATAGATCAGTCCACCTATATCGGAGCTGAGTTTCAAAGATGGGTTAGTAGTTAGGCTGGCGGAGGTAGCAAGTCTGATCAAGGCCACACATGAGTCATGTGCTGAGGCGGAGGCAGAGGCGGGATACGTGTTACAGAGGAGTTCCGAGTTCAGCATGCCTTAGTGTGAATGAGGGTGCCACTGAGAACTCGTGAGGTAGACACTGGAGCTGAAACTGCTTTCCTCGGTTTAAAAGTAGTCATCGTGGATATTTCCAAAGTTAGCCAGAGTTTTCTAAGTTGTCACTTTCAGAGTAGTCAGGATATCTTGTTTTAAAACCTATTAGTGTTGTAATTAATGTATGCATGAAGTGATTTTGCAATACACATACCTCTCATTTCAGAAATTCGCTTATTCTCTGTCACCTTTGTATTGTTTAGTTCATAAATATAATCTTTGTAAATATTTATTCTGCACGCATTGGAGTATAACTTGGGCAGTTTATATTTAAGTATATATTCATGACTTAGACTTTCATGAGTTTATTTAAAATGCTGTAAAATATTTATTTTATTATTATTTTTTGTTGTTAATCCTCACCCAAGGACATTTTTCCATTGATTTTCAGAGAAGTGGAAGGGAGGGGGAGAGATAGAGAGAGAAACATTGATGTGAGAGAGAGACATATCCGTTGGTTGCTTCCTGCATACGCCCCCACCAGGGCAGGGGATCAAGCCTGCAACCGAAGTACATACCCTTGACCGGAATTGAACCTAGGACCCTTCAGTCCACAGGCCAATGCTCTGTTCACTGAGCCAAAGCAGCTAGGGCAATGCTATAAAATATTTAGAAACACCAAGGTTTTGAATGTTGACAGAATATTTATAAAATACCTTTTTCTTTCTGCTACTTAATATGCCCTTGGATATTTAAACAAATGAAAGAATTCTGGGTTCGATTTATGCAAATTTAAAATGATCTTCAACTTTAATTTTCAACCCACATTTTTTTATTGGGCTTCATATTTACAAGGTGGATGCCTGTTAGACTTAGTTGATATAAAGGCTCAGGAAAATTAAGTTGAAATTCTTCTTCAGTACATGTGGATAAAATTAATAAAAGTAGTGCTTATTGTTACCTTTTTTTCTCGTCAGTAAAGATAGTAAATATAAGAATTTAGTATTTGTTTATATTTATTTTTTAAATAAACCATTAATCTGTCTTAGCCAATGTGTACTGTTAATCTTGGCAGAAATATTTTCTCATTATTACTTACATATCTCATTTGCTTTCTGCTCTAGAATAAATCATTCTTATAATACATGTTTTACTTTCTCTGTACTGTAAAAAACATTGCTTAATGGGAATTCTTAAATGACTAGTAGAAAAGGACCAGCTTTCTTTTTGAGAGATCAAATATAACTTGTTCATTTGAATATTATCAGAAATTAATTGACATATGATTTAGGAATTTGTTCATAGTGATTCAATGGGTATAGAAGTACCTTTGCTTTAAAATAGGAATTTTATTAACCCGTTTCTTGTCTTGTGATATTCTTCGTCTTCCATGACACACACCTTGATTCTTCTCTAGTCAAGAAACTGGAATTCTGTGCATGGAATTTGAAGGACCAGTCTCTTTCTTGCTCAGTTTTTTTGATGATTAAAGTTTGTACAGGGCTAACAAATTCCAATTAATAGATTTGATTCATAGAAAGAAAAATATTGACCTGTAATTTTCCAGTGGGCATATCTCATAAAGAACCCATATTTTAAACAAAGCAGTGAATTAAATAAAAGATTTCAGCCCTGGCTGGGTGGCTCAGTGGGTTGGTGCATCATCCCGTACAGTGGAAGGTCTCGGGTTCCATCTCCGGACTGGGTGTGTACCGGAAGCAGCTGATTGATGTTTCCTCTCCCTTCCTCTCCCTCTAAAATGAGTGGAAACGTATCCTCAGGTAAAGATTTTAAAAAAAAAGATGTCATACTTTGAATAACACTTGTGCTAGGAGTCATCTTTAACATACCTGCCCTTTTTCTACAAACTAATTACCTAAGTTAAAAGGAGAATCCTGCCCTTTTTATTTTTAAATTTCTCATTTATTTTCTTACTTTGTCCAAATATTGTTCTCTTTGTGATAGGAGAAGCAGGACAAAAAAACCCAACACCCACCAATTTAGAGCTTTCAGATAATTGGTCAGCAAGTAAAATCTTTTGAAAGGTAAACTCTCTAATTGGGTTTGTCATTTTGAGTTAAGTATAAGGTACGTGTATTTGACAGCATTTCTGGAATGGGAAGTTTGAGGCAGATACTTTCTAAAGTGGTAAGAGATTCTTTTTTGTAATAATATGAATTACTTTATTAATCTTTAAATTCAAAATGCAGTTACCAACCTGAGCTTTTATTTTTGAAATTATTAAAGAACTTACCTATTGTTTTTCATAACTAGTTAATAGAATTATATTCTAATGGGTCCTTTGCTTATTCACCAGTCTTCTTTAGTTTTTTTTGTTTGTTTGTTTTAACTGTTAATATAAGTATTCCACTAAAACCAATTGCATCTTTAAAATTTATAAATAGGAAACATTTTAAATCATTGAAAATTATCTTATTATGCACTTAAAAGCATATTTTTAGTTTCTAATGATTTTTTTCAAGTTTAAGTTCTCTTTTATGTCCCTTTACATGTCAAGGCAAAGCAAATACAGAGAAGTGCACACACAAAAGTTAATCATCAGTGATGGTCAGACCACACACAATTCATTTTTTTCACGATTCACCGCATTTAATCATCACAACAATATCTTTTACAAAAGAGGCAGCCAGGTCTCAGAAAAGCCTTGCCCGAATCCAAGGTTCCTGACATTTAGGTCTATGCTCTACCACACTGTAGAGAAGCTCTCAACTCCCTTTACCTGTAAGGAATGAACTTACCATTTGTGAAAGAGTGATGTTTTCTTCTATAAAAGACTGACCTAAAGTGCAGCCACCGAATAACATTGACTGCTAAGAGTTTTATTGATGCCAATTTGCCAGTGGGTAGTCATTCCCAAACATTGTGTTTTTACGGTAGAGGGAAGGTAGTGTTCCTGGAGATAATTTATGTTGAACTAACAAAATCATGCCATTACTGGCTGTAAGTTCATAATAAGTTTGTCATTTTTTAAAGACCATTTTAAAAGAAAATATAAAACTGTCATTAAAACACCTTTTTAAAAAAATGATGGTAAGATATAGATAACATGACATTTACCAACTTAACCATTTGTAAGTGTGCAGTTCAGTGGCATTAGTACATTCTCATTATTGTGCAACCAATCTCCAGACTCTCTTTAGCTTGCAAAACTGAAAATTCTGTACCTCATTCTACAACTCCCCATTCCCTCCCTCACCCCAGCTCCTGGCAACCCCCATTCTTCCTTTTGTCCTCATGAATTTGACTCTTGTAGTTACCTCAAAAAAATGAAATTATACGTATTTGACTTTTGTGACTGGCTAAGACACATTTTAAAGAATACATAAAAATGATGTATTTAAAGACTTTAGAATGATAATGTACAACCTACATGTAGAGACCAGTAATCTGAGCTTCTTGGTGTTCGAAGCATATGTAAGTACAATAGCCCCCCATCTTTGCATTCTTTGTGCAAGTACCCAAACAGCTTAGACATATGTTCCAGTCATAGGATATTATGAGAGTTTAGCACATTATTAAGAAAAGAAAAGAACTAGTTTATTGTTTCTTGTAATAAGTTATAGTTGATAAGAATCACAGAATATTAGAACTAGAAAGGGTGTTAGAATCATCCAGTCCAACCAATGCTCATTGTACAAATGAGAAAACAGAGACAGGCAAAGTGACTTACCCAAGGTCAATAACAAAGAAAACACATTTTCTCAATTTGCGCACTTTCTTATATATTCATTAGTGTACTATTGAACATTCTTATAGTGTAATTAATATGTCCTTGGATTTCAGAGACCAGCATTTATAGAATAAAATAACTAAAAACTTAAAGTTTGCTTATAACAACAAATAATAACAGAAAAAGTTATGCCTGTAAAGTTAACCTTTACATTAAGTATTGGTTTAGTAGGGATATATATACCATTGTTTCATTAAAGCAAAAGTCTTGTTTAATGGGACTTTTGATATGCTGAATTCCTAGCATGGAATGTAATTCTGTAATATTAGATTTTTCTTGTACTGCAGCTCAATGTATAATAAAGCCTAGAACTGATATCTCATTTCAGATAAGTATTGTTTAGTGTGTCAGCATATGAATATGTGAGTATTCATTTCTTCTAGAATTGGTGATACCATCCACTTAACATTCAGCACCCACAGAAAATACTCCATGACGGTTGTCTCCATGTGTACATAACTGTACACCCACCAGCTTATTAAAATCCACACGCTTCAATTATGTTTATTCATAAATCATATGTACAAACTACTATACTGATTTTGTGTACATTAAAAGCTTACAAAAATATATACATTTTTAAAAGAATATACAAAATAAATATTTTTTTCTTTCTACACCAGTGGATCATTTTTTACATATCTTTCCTTTGGAAAACAAAGGTGGTGGAGATATTAATAATGATCAGCATTTACACAATTTAATGGTTCTCTAGCCTATTGTTACTGAATGAATCCAGTATATAGAATGCATAAAGTACTTTCTTGAAGGTTTTTGAAATGACACAACTTGAAGAAGCTGTATAAAAATGTAATATTAAGTCAGTCAGCATCTATTTAGCATCTGCAAATGAGACACAATGGCATCTGCAAATGAGACACAATACCCATCTATCAAGAAGGAGCTTATAGTAGGAAGGCAACTTTTTATATGTGTATAGGTCCTGTGTGTATATATAAAGATAACTGATAATTCAAGAGCTAATATGAGAAATGTTTTACAGAGAGAAGAGACATTCATGGAGGGAGGCAATCACTTCAAGCCTATGGGAGTCAACAGGGGCTTCAAGGAGGAGTAGCTACTTTTATTTTATTTTATTTTCCTTCTTTTAGTCTGGGCCTTATGATTTGAATAGTTAGAAGACAATGACTTGATCCATTTTATTGAAGCGGGTGGTTTTTGTAAAGGAAATCAATAGAAGGAAAGCTAAAGAAGTAGGATGGATCTTTTGAGGATATTAGTCTTACCCGGCTAAATAAATTGGACTTTTTCAGTTTGCAGTCGGGGAACATATAAGCAGAAGTGTGATGTGATCAAAGTGGTGGTTAAAGAAGATGGATTTTCTTGGCACGTAGAATATATTTTCATGAAGAGATAAAACGGAGTTATGGAGGCTAGTTGACAGGCTATTATAACATCTGAGTTCCAGGCACTGTTATCTCCATTTTAAAGATGAAGAAACTGAGGTATGGAGCAATTCTCCACCCAAGGCCACACAGCTAGTAATTGAGGAAGTTCCTATCCTCTAGACTCCCATAAATAGTTTGGATCAAAACTAGAGTTCTGACTCTGAATACAAATGAATTAGCAATGAGCTTACTAAACTGAAACAAAGATGAATGGTTTATTTTCGCACCTAGATCAGTGACTGATACTGAGTGAAGGAAAGAATAAAATTAAGGAAGGGAGGTAGAGATCTTAGGATGAATTCTAGGTTTTGAGTTTAGGGGTTTTTTTTGCTAGTGAAAACTTATTTATACTTATTTATAGTCTTAGAGCTGAGAGATCTATTTTTCAATTCTTAGTAGAAAACAAAAATAGAAATTTTAATATTATGTATAATTACTTCACCAAAATGAGGATTGTTTCCTCAACTGTAAAACATATTAACCCCGTACTTCCATTTTTAACAGTAAGTGGTAACTCACCTTCATTGATGAAAGTTACTGGTGGTATCTTGAAAGGGCTTTTGGTGGGAGAAGTCGGCAGATCAGGTGGTGGCATTAAATCTCTGGGATCACCTGGATCCCTCTGTATCTCATTACCTGCCAGTAGCCCAGGAGTGTACTGATGACTGCTAGGAATGTGTCGTGGCACTACCTGGACGAGAGGAGGAGACACATGGGGTTCTTGTCGGGAAAAGATCCTCAAGCACTGTTCTTCCAACAGAGTGATCATCACAGACTGATTATTGACAAGGTCAGTCAAGGAAGCATATTTCACCTCTAGCTCCCTGTACCTTGTTGCCATCCTCAACATTTCTGTGGTGATGTTGAGGATTTTATTTTCCAACTGGGAAAGTTCAAGTGAGTTATCCCTCTTCCGGATAATCTCGTGTAATAGCTGCATGTAGAGTTGGGTAACTCGAGAGTTCATGTTCCGGCTCTCTTTTCTCAGCAGCTTGACTTCATTCACAATGTTTCCATCCACATCCACCACCAGCTGCAGGACATCTATCTCCCGCTTCTGCTTGGACAGCACGTCCTTCAGGTTCTCCAGGTCCATCCTGGTGATCATGTCTTTAATGGTGCTTGCGTCTTGCCCTTTGGTATTGACACAAATCGGCCCTGTTATTTTCTGTTCAGGTACCAGGAACGTGTACGCACATTTCTTTACCTCCTCTTTACTGTCTGTGGCACGAGGATATCGCCTCTGGGTTATTTTTTTTATTTTGAATTCTCCTCTACAGTGTTCAGTGCCCATTAATAGGAAGAGGAGCACAATTAGGGTCCAGATAAAAGCCTTCATTTTGAAATGAGCTTGTGTAACGTCTTCTAAAAAACAAACCAATGAAGGGAAGAAGTAAGAGCAATGAATAGTAATCTACTTTTAAAGTCAGTGATGTAAAAAAGTATCTAAGGGGAAGACTGAATATCTGTTAACAAATTGGACCAGAATTAAAGTTATTAATTTCTCAAGTTCAGTATCACAGCACCTTTGCATTTGTTTAAAAATTAGGTTTCAGAGACTACCTTTCCAAGTGCCACCTTCCTGCTTTCTGTTCCCAGCTCAGTGCATGCCCACTGTGGGCAGAGGCACCTACGCAGAGACTTTTCTGGCTTTTCAAAAGCTCGCTCACTACCTGGAAACTCTTAAAACAGCACACAGTGTCTGTAAGGCATTAATTAAAACTGTTCCCTAACTAGTGTTAAAGTTACTGGGTGACTACTAGTCGGTGTTTTCTATTTATCCTGTGCACTTTCAATCAAATTAGCCCTCTGGATGAATACCTTTATAAACTACCAAATTCAAGAAACATTTTTAGGTAAATCTAAAATGGGAAAGTTTTAGCATCGGTGTTTTGTTGTTGTTGTTGTTGTTTTATAGCATGTCCTTTTGGGATCGGGGACAAGTTTAAGAATAATAGTATGTGTACAGTCATTATTGTGGGTAATCATGTTTCTCAACCATAATGTTATATATGCTCTAAGCCAGGCGTCCTCAAACTACGGCCCGCGGGCCACATGCGGGTGTTTTTGCCGCTTTGTTTTTTTACTTCAAAATAAGATACGTGCATTGTGCATAGGAATTTGTTCATAGTTTTTTTTAAACTATAGTCCAGCCCTGGTCTGAGGGACAGTGAACTGGTCCCCTGTTTAAAAAGTTTGAGGACCCCTGCAGCAGGTTCATTCTGCTGAACTGTATTTTAGTAAAATGTTACCTTTCTATGACCATTACCAAGGAAAGGAACTACCTGTAATTGAGTGTGGTTGTTAAAGTTGGGAAGTGCCTCCGAGACCACCTCAATCAAGAACCTCTTTGGGCCCGAGTGCATGGTGAAGGCCTGGGCCACACAAGCAGGTGATGTTGGAGCCAGGTCAAGAATTCAGGTTCCCTGGCTCTTCAGTGAGTGTTTATGGCAGTGGCACACACACTAGACGTGTGCTTGCTTGGGATGTGTCGTTTTTGCTGTGGCAGATGAGAAATACTTGTCCTCTATGCTATAGTTTCTGTGGAAACTTTCATTAGAACCAGTTTAGTTCCTCTCCCTTTCTCGGTAGCTACCTCCCTAAAGAGGAGCAGCAGAGAGAACGTGTCCCTCCATCAGGTTCATCAGCACCTACTGTGTGTAGCCCACCTTCTCCTGTAAACTGCACTCCTATCTGATCTTTTTGAAGGATGGCAGTGGATACACTAAAACAGAGCTTTTCTACTTGTTTTCCACCAGGTGTCACTTATTGGAGAAGCTGGGGCCCAAGTTGTTTATGCCCGCTAGCGATAATTACAACGCCATCCTACTCACTTGCATGCCTGCTAAATGCCAGGCATGGTTTAAAGCCCTTCACATGGATTAAATCATTTGCTTCTCATTACAATCCTCAGAGGTAGATTATTATGATCTTCATTTTCAGATGAAGAAACTGGCAGCCAGAGTTACGTGCTTCACCCAGAGTCACACAGCTCCTAAGAAATGGAGCCACAGTTTGAACCCAGGCAGAAACTCCAAGGTCCATATTTTTCATTAACCACTACATCACATGGCAACACGTTCTTTCCTTTTTCTATCAGCAGCATTACAACAATCCCCTATATTTATATTTGCTTGGCACATGTTAACTATTTGCATTACACCATTTTGCAAAGGAATAAAGTCGTGGAGAAGCTAAAACACTCAAGTGGGATTCAGATCTTCTTGTGACTTCTCTAGACCTGTGGTTTTTATCCTGGTCATTCATAACAACAGAGGAGTCATAACTTTGTGTCTCTTTTCACCAAATAGGGGGAGAAGGGTAATGAAAATAAAGAACAGATGGAGTGTGGGGGATTACTGTCCTTTTACAAAACAGTTTAGATAGTAAGGGTGAGCATAATAATATTTCATATGTATATTAAAGGCCTTCTGTTGCTGACTGCTCACCAAAAGCATACGTCCATGAATACTTTCAGTTTTTTGTTTTCATACTTTGCCTTCTGACATTTTAAAGTTTAAGAGTCTTCTATTTTATTTTTAAAAGGACTTTACTACCTAGAGTTACCCACACCAAAACCAATACAAGATTTCTCGTTATATTTACGGACTTATGAAATTCAGATGTGGTTTAATTTAAAAACTGAGGGCAAAAATAAATAAAACAAACTGAGGGCAGTAAAATAGAAGCCCTCAGGTTTCTCCTACAGTTACTCACCTAGTGCTCAGGTCCTCTCATTTCTTAGATCATAAAATCATTTTAATAATCTATGAAATAAGCTACCAAAATGGAAAATTTAGAAAGTAGTGTGAAACTTCAAAACAAGTAGAATTTTATGAACAGTATTCTATTTGAAAAGCTTGAGTTCCTACTAGACACAGATTTTTATAGAACAACTAAGCATATAATCCAAGACTGTTGTGACTTTACATCAGTTTTTCACAGAAGAACAAAGATGTGAAAATACGAATCTAAATTAAAATAGCAATAGCTTCCTTTAGATGTATTCTGTCTGCCTTGGCTATGTATGGGCCCCTGTACAGTTAAATCATAACCAAAGTCACTGTCTAACATAAGAGAATCTGACCTAAATTTGTATTTAAAGGAGGCAATTAAAATTTTTAAAAATAAATACAACTCCCTTATCCTTACAAAAGTGTACTGACTTTGTTGTCATCTAAAACAGAGTAAGGAGCCAAATTTTTAAGTAGTAGACTGAGCTACGTCATGGGTAAAGAACTGGTTTTAAAAATACAGTTACTGTTACATTTTCTGAAACATTCTCTTATTTAATATTTTCCCACATATGTTCAGTTTTAAAAGTGAAAGATCCATAAATCTGTGTTACCTCATAAAACCTTTCTGTGTATGGTAAAAATTTTCCTAGATCCCAAGAGAATGTTATAAATTAGTTACAGTATACTTAAGTTTAAATCTGTCTTTGCTTGGTTGTTTTTTGGGGGAAAAGTCTTCCATGCTTTGTGTTAACTTTATTGGTACTTTTTTCCTCTTCATAGTTGCTACATTGTCAGCTAGTAGAGAGAAGAAATAATAGGATTGACTTCCTTTCAGCTGGTAAACATATAGAGGCACCTCACTGCCTGTGTCATGCCCTGAAAACAGCATGAGGCAGCGAACTTGAATTTAGGAAGCATTGAAGATACCTTAGATGAAGAATTTCCAGATTGTGTATTTGTGTTCTAGGAAGAGACTAGCTGTCTGTGTGCTTTGGGTTTTAGATTAAATGCTACCCTCAGGCTTCAGTAAGAATTGAGATTTAATGAGGTCCTGCACTTTTCATAGCAAACGATGAAAAGATGGCAAGTATTTCAAATCAAGTATTGCTTGGAAATTTTATCAGAATCTCTTGTGAAACACATTTCACAGAGATCTTCCCAGTGTTTAGAGTTAACAATATTTAAGGAAAGGACATGAAAGTTGGAGAAATCTTAGCTTTATTGTTATTTGCTTATTAAAGATACTTAAAATTAGTATTTTGAATGTTTAAAAGGACAGAGGATCCCCAAATCATAACCAACAAGTATTTTTGGTGTTAAAGCTTACTAAATAGTAACCAGGCATTAATAATTCTCACAATACAGTTAAAGCCCCCAGATGAAATATTGAAAGAACACTCTTGCTTATGGTTACCAAAATTATTTCTATATAAAATTCATATGTTTTCTATATTTTAATCATGTATTTAAGTAACTGTATCTTTGGGGTTTTTCTGTTGTTAATACTGACTTACATAATACTTTTATCACATTTTCTTTTTCTCCCCAATCCTAATCTGTAAGGTTTTAGGGGGGTTTATGTATCAATAACTTTGCTTTTTTAATTAATTCAATTATAACAGTTTTTATTTCTGTTACCCAAGTTAAATTACTGTTACATGTAAACCTGGGAAAATATTTAAAATTTTGAGTTTTTTAACAAATATCATAGACCTGTCTTAAATCATTACAAGGATTTTTGCTGACATTTAGTTATACCATATTTGAGGTTTGTTGCAAAGCCTTTCGGTTAATTTTATATCTTCTGTGTTTTTTAGCTGTAGTTTAAGATATCTAACAGCATATAAATCTTCACACCCTGTAGATATGTGAAGACTAATGTTTATAACTTTTAAGTTTGTATTCCTTTATTTTTAATCATTATGCTATAAATATAAACCTTATACATAAATCTTTAAGTTAACGTTTCTATCTAGTGTCACTATAGCACTTGTTTTCTGAAACCCCGCTTATATGCATTAATCTAAAAGCATGTCACTAAATATTATTAAGTTGAAAAATAACACATTAATCATCATAAAGTACGTAATGACCAGGTTTTACATAAAGTTGAAAAACAAAACCTTTTCCAGATTAAATAAATTTTAGTGTATTCCAAAATTCTTTGTTCAATAAGAGATTTTGAAATTTCTATGACAGATGTAAAATAATTACGCATTTTGACATATATTAGAATTTTTAAGTAAAAATAAAAGCATTAAAATACCTTTTGCATCTGTTGATAAAGCAAAGCCAGAAACTTGCCGCTCTTATTCTTGCTTTTAAAAATCAGTGTAGGAGTTTGTTCGTCTGTGACTTGAATGGCAACTGCATCTTTGTTTTGGGCCGTTGAATCCAGGCTGTAATAAGGAACTTCTTTTTCTTCTTACCACACTAATCAATTGAATTTGACAAGCCACCTATGTAATTTTAAGTAGTGGAGTGGAAGTTCTGGTCTGTGGGCTGTCTTTAATCCAGCAGAGAAAGCGTTGTGGCTTTGCTCTGTCTGCCACATGGAGAAACGCTGTAACCAGCTGCAGCTGACCCAGATTGTATATACAGTGCCCTTGAATAGTGATTCCCTCTTTCTCAGTAGACTCAAGTTCAGCCCACATCTTACGTCACCAAAAAATTGCTGGAGACTGGGGGTGTGGGGGAGTCTCCTCCCTAGGATTTCCTCTCTGTGGCCTTAAAATAGGGGTGTGGGGAGTGGGATCAGCGGGAGATGAATAGCTGGGAACAAGGAGAGACTGTGCAGGTTGAAGGAAGGGCACCATCTGGAAACAAACTATCCTAGTTCAGCGGGCAATTATAAAACAAACATTGTAGTCTGCTGGCCAGAGATCTTTTAAGTTAAATACTGAAAAAACACAGTACTCAACTTCACTTAGAAGTAGCTGCAGGCTGATGAGTTTGTCTTTTGTTACAAAGAACAAGTTGCACTGGGTCAGGAGGCAGCCACCTAAAGAATGTAATGGTCTTTATAGCCTAGAAGTTTTAAACATTTCACTGAGTTGCCATTTTAGAAGATTTTAAACGTTATTAGAAACCTAATGTTGTTGTAATATGTTTATCATTACCAAAAATAAGTGGAAATCTATGTATAAAATTATTTCAGAAATTTAACATTTTTAAACCTAAACTCTGATGCTACATGTCACTTCCTTCTGTTCTACAACATGGCACCTCTTGTCTGAATAAGGTTATTCTTATGGTTGATAGGATATAAATGCAAACATAACTCTGACCTGAGAGGCAAGGGTTCTCTCTCTCTCTCTCTCTCTCTCTCTCTCTCACACACACACACACACACACACACGCATGCACACATACACATATGCACGCACACACTGTAAACTTGGACAAGCCACTTTTACCTAGCTCTGGCCCAGTTCTTCTGCTATGAAATTAGGGTGCTGGAGAGAGGATTACTAGTTGTTGAGTACTATAACTATGCTAACAAATTTCATTAAATCAGGAAATGTGATTCAGTAACTCAATAGCTGGGGAAACACAAATTTAAGCATCTTAATTGATTTGGCTTAGTACTTCAGCACTAAGTGGTAGACTGGGGGATTAAACTCTATAACTCTGAAGCATTATGCCACACTCTCACTGGAGTATATAGTTGCTGATTGCTGCTGCTAGATAATACCTTTGGGCTTCCATTCTCTATATACCATGTGCTTTCCCCTCCATGTTGATGTAGCTTGTACTTTATCTTTCTGATACTCTACCATCAACTGTTGATCCATATATCCTTATTTAAAATCAGCTAAGTTTCTGCCTCTTTTGCAGAATTGTTTCTTTAAATTCCTGTGACATACATAGATACCAGGGGTTGCAAACTCAAGGGCCTATAAAGACAAATGCTCACCACAAGCATGCAGCCCTGGCTGGTGTGCCTTGGTTGGTTGGAGCGTTGCCCTGTGCAAGTTCGATCCCCAGTCAGGGCACATACCCAGGTTGCAGGTTCGATCCCTAGTTAGGGCGTGTATGGGAGGTAACCGATCAATGTGTCTCTCTCTCCTTCTCCCCCTCTCTTTTTCCCTTCCTCTCTCTAAAAATATTTTTTAAAAAGCAAGAATGAAGTAGGTGATGTAATAAGCAAATTAAATCAGACCATAACAGGAAAATGAGAGTTATGACAAACTGATATTATTATAGTTGTGAAGTCTGCACCCTTTTCTGCTATACCTCGTTGCAGATCTCCCCATTTTTTAGGAAAAGAAAGTTATTGAGGTATTTCCTGTGATACTTCCTGATTTTACAAACACTGGGACAGATGGACTGCCAGCTTCTGGCCTCTGATTTATATTATGTAACATTGCATGAGCATTCAGTGATCATGTTTTATTCACTAGTAGTTTAATCTGGGAAAATATGAGTAGTAAATTCCTCCTGAGTTTTTTCACTAGAGTGAGTTGAGCTTTCAAACTTTAGCAATTAGTAATATCACTAAGCACAGTAAGAAATTGGAATAGCAAGTGTTTAGGAACAAATAATGGTTAGTTTGGCATGGAAAATGAGTCAGGAGATCAGGTCTGTAGGGAGATTTGGGAAGTCATTGGCAACTAGGTGATAGTTGAAGCTACAGAAGTAAAATAATCCAGAAGAAGTACATGTAAACTAGGAAGATTAATGAAAGAATCATGAGGAATACCAAGTTCCAGAAACATGAGGGAAAAAAAAAAAAAGAACAGAGGCGGGTAGAAAGGTTCTAGCCAGTAAAGACCAAGGAACGAAGGGAATAGTAAAAAGACTACAGAGAGACAGGAAGAGACCAAGAGAGATGTTTAAAGATCTAATAATGAGGAGGCCATTTATCCCTTTATCAGAATAAGTTCCAGCAGAGAGATATAAATATTGACTTCAGGTTAGATAGTAGGTTAAAGAGTAACTGGATAAAATTTAACTGCCAAGGGGGTTCGTTTTTACAATATATTAAGATCTTAGAAATCAATAAGAAAAAAACAACCCAGAGGGGGAAAATGGACAAAAGACCTGTCATAGAAATATGAACATTTAACTCATTATTAATCAAGGAAATGAAAATTAAACAGTGATATTTTATACTCACAAGATTGGCAAAAATTAAGGAGCTGATAATATCAAGTGTAGATCAGTAGAAACTTACATACTGTCAGTGGAAGTATGAATTGATAAAGCTTTAAAAACCAAACCAATGAGCCCTGCCCAGGTGGCTCAGTTGGTTAGTTGCAGCATCAGCCCATGCACCAAAAGGTTGTCGGTTCAATTCCCAATTAGGGCACATACCTGGGTTTGGGGTTGGATCCCCAGTTGGGGCACATGCAGAAGACCACTGACTGATATTGCTCAAAAGCTCGCTCTCTTTCTCTCTTTCTCAGCATGTCCTTGGGTGAGAATTTTTTGATAGTATCAGAAGAAGACTTCTACCAAAAAAATAAATAAATAAAAAATTACAGGGTGGAGCAAAAGTAGGTTTATAGTTGTGAGTATGTGAAACAGAGTTTACTCTTGTATTATCAATTATTATATTATTTTCCATATGAACAACTGTAAACCTACTTTTGTCCTACCCTGTATTTCCATGTTTGGCCCCAACACTATGGAAATGTAGGCCTCGGTGGCCATGTTTTTATAAAGCTGCAGTGTATTCATAATACTACATTCTAAATATGGCATATTAGAGGCCCGGTGCATGAAATTCGTGCACTGGTAGGGCCCTTAGGCCTGGCTGGTGATCAAGGCCAATCGGGGCCTTCCCGCTGCCGGCCAAGGCCTTCCTTCATTCCACGCCGCCCCCTGATGGTCAGTGTATGTCATAGCAAGTGATGGAACTCCCGGTCTCCCAAGGGGACACTTTGCATATTAGCCTTTTAGATAGATAGATAGATAGATAGATAGATAGATAGATAGATAGATAGATAGATAGATATAGATATAACCTGAAATACATCTATAAGCTAGCTTTTTTCCCCTTCACTTTGCCATACTCTTCCAAGCTACAAGTAGGAAAACTCTCAATTTATCTAATTTCATTTCAGGTATATATTTGTCAGATTTAACTTACATTGATTCAGCATACCCGTCAACTGGCAGCATTCTAGAAAGTGAGCAGAGATCAAATTTGATGAATAACATCCTTCGAATAATTTCTGATTTACAGCAGTCTTGTGAATATGGTAAGTTTCTGAAGGATGATACTAAGCCATTATGCTGCAATTCTCCTGATTCATTTACACACAATGAAGGCCACTTTTCACATAGCAGGAAACATCTTAACATAAAGGATAACAGTGACTGTTTTATTTCACTGTTTAATATTTAGCATCCAGTTTAAGATCTCGCTTTTAAGACATTGAAGAATACTTTTTTCTAGTTAAAATTTTAAGTTTCTTGAGTCTGATATTGAGTAAATAACCAATTTTTTTCCAAGTTCTACTTTGTGGAAACACATGTATAGAAACAGCTTCCACAAGCCCAGATGTTTAGAAAAGGTTGTGTGTTTTTTTAGTATTTTAAAAATGTTGGGATTCTTTTAATTTGATAGGAAATTAATTAAATATAGGCTACTGAAATAATTTTTATGGTATTATAAAACAGTGAGTTTATACTATCTAATTACTTTAAAATAAATTTGTCTTAAAACTGACTTTACTATGTCTAAACTTTTAAGAAAAGCTCAAAAACTTCTTAAAAGTTGGGGTGTGGGGGTGAGTCTTACTGAAAGTTAAATCAATCTCTTGTCCTTTTCTCATTTTTTTTTAAACATACCAAATTATAATGTGAAATTAATGTTTGAAATTTTTAGGTAGGGCAGGAAAAACTGCATTTACAAATGAGAGCCAGGCTTCTTTAAAAGAAAACAAAACTGCCTTACACCTTGCCTTTAGATGAGATTTCAATATAAGTCACAATGAAGTCTGATTTTTTTTTTCCTAAGAAATTTCTCAAATGTGATGGACTTTGTAAATGGGGCTGTTTGGGTTTTGTGGGGGGTTTTTTAATCTATACAACTTGCATTCTTATTTTAAATAAGATTTTTCCTCAGTAATGTCCTTCTAGAATTAATTTAAATTTGGGGCCAGGTGACCTTAATTCACCTTTAAATATCATTTTCTCAGCTTAACTTTTAAAACTGTGCTTGAGATGTACTTTATCAGATGTTTAATTACTTACTACATTTTACCTAGATATCCCCATGTTGCCTCACGTCCAAAAATATCTGAACTCTGTTCAGTATATAGAAGAACTACAAAAGTTTGTGGAAGATGATAATTACAAGTAGGTTGGATCTTCAAAAGTGGTTTGTATAACTGTCCTCTTTCCACTCATCCCAATGTATTTAAACATCTAAGTCTTCCATCATATCACGCAAATGCCTAATCCAGCCATATATTTGCAATGGTGAAGGTATTTGCATGTATCTCTTTTTAATCTCTTGACATGATTGAGTCAATGTACAAATATTTCATCTGGGTTTTTTTTTTAAGATTTTTAATTGATTTTGAGAGAGAGAGAGAGAGAGAAACATCAATGTGAGAATGAAATATCAATCGGCTGCCTCCTGCATACCCCCTACTAGAGATCAAACCTGCAACCTGGGCATGTGCCTTGACCTAGAATTGAACCTGCAACCTTTCAGTGCATGCGACGATGCCCAACCAACTGGCCAGGGCTCATTTATTCTTTTATTAAAAAGTATTTCATCTTTCTCAGATTATTAATAGTTATGTTTGATAATTCTAGTTTAAATGCCTTCTTTCTATATTCAAACGTTGAATCTTTATGGAAATTTATCTTTTAATAGACTGAAAAATTAATGAAACCATCTACAAGCAGAAAAGTTACTCCTTTTTTAATGGTGATTTTTGACACATCTTTAAACTTATTTGGAATTGTTTTTGTGGTTTGAGAGAATATTGAACTTTCTTGCCTTTGGTTTGGATATATAGTTGTATATAGCACCATACTTAACCTTTTCTTTATTAGAGCAAGTCCTTTATTAAAGATTTTTAAAATCATTATTAAAATAGTGTTCATTTCCTTCTCATTATCATCCACAATACTGACCAAGGTATGAGGGAATTTGGAATTAACCCTTTGTATTTTTCAGTGGTATGCTATACATCACAGCTGCCAGGTTTTTTCTAAAGATGAGAGAGTAAAGAACTTATTTCCCTTTAGAATTCTGCAGGGGTTTTTCACTTCATATGTTAATTTAAAAAAAAATGTTTGTGTTCAGCTTTATTATGCCAGTTGTTCCTAAGTTTAAAATTAACTTTGTCTTCCACCAATATTTTTTCCAATCAGAGGTCTTTAAAATTTTATCAAATTGAAAGAGTAGGTTACTTTTCAATATTAATGTATTATATAAAAATGTTTTTATCTCATTTGATAGTAATGATCAGCTTCCTTATTCCATAACTTCAATAATTTTTAAAGAATTTTTGCAGAATACAATTAATACCAGTAAAGGGCTAAAATTTCTGAAAAATGCTTAAGAGGCTCAGTCTAATGCAAAACACATTCACAAAACAGATGGTTACAAAACAGTTCAAACAGTACTATAATAGAGATATACCCGGCATGTTACGGGAGCATAGATAAGGGAGGACCTGACTCAGCTTTTCGTGGGAAAAGTGAAGAGAAACCTGAACAGCTTCAGGAGACAGTGTCACCTGAGGCTGAATGTGAGTAGGAATTAGCTCCTCGTTGAAGGGTAAAGAAAGGTGTTCCAGGGGAGGGAATGATCAAACATTGAGTTTGCTGCAAGACTCCAAGCCACTTGGTAGTGTTGGGGCATCAGATGGGAGACTAAAGAAGATAGTTTTTCTAAAGCTGCAGTTGTGTTGCGTGAGCCTACTAATTACATGTGTAGAAAATCAGAGCATTTTAAGATAGGAGCCATCAAAGTAATTAGGGGAAAAGTGTATCTTTCCGAAGAAAGAGATTTAAGTAAAAATGACATTGCATTTATTCAAATGTCTCTGTTTGGGGCAACTTCATCTATATAGGCAGTCAGTGTGGATATTACAAATTACATGCATAGGCTTTAATCAGGATGAAATTCTATAGGAGTTTTTTCATTTTAATACTGAACATACTTTTTTCATTGACTCAGCATCACAGTTATCTCACGGTATTGTGATGAGGATAAAGGCACTGACACTGGCCAGCCTTCACTGCTGCACTTTGCGATGCTCCACCTTCTGTGCTGCTGTCAGTGGTGCGCTGCTGCTGATAGCCCTGTGATTCACCCACAGCTTCCTTGCTGTTTCTTCCATTTTGCTTCTGTGTCAGGAAATGTAGTTATTTTGTTCACTTCTTTGTCTTACACCTACTAGACGATAATCTTCAGGAGGGCAGGGCCACCGTGTATGCCTTAGTCTCACTATATTCCGTGAGACCAAAGTGCCCAACACAAAGCAGGTGCTCAATAACTATTAAATGAATGAGTTCAGTATAGTCTGCAGCCCAAGTGATTAAACTGCTCTGTTAAAAGAAAAACAGAGAGTTCTGGTTAATCATATTCTACACATGCATTTAATACTGTCCAATAATTGGAATATAATTGTATGTAATCCCCTCTTAAGTTATCAAAGAAGTGACAAGTTAAAGACCTATAATAGATTTATCATTATGAATGTCACTTGTATTATGTAATTTCATAAATCTAGTTGACAGAATGCTAAAAATAAAATGGCTTCATTAATTTTCAGACTAATGCTTAATAATAATAGGCTTTGTGGACTACACTGAAGAATTCTCCACAATCCTATTTCATTAAATAGTTTCCATTGATAGGAATCATAATCTCTTTTGCTGTGGAATTCAAAACTATGTCTGTGATCCTAAATGGAAGTTAAGTACCAACTAATAAACTGTGACTTAGGGCAGGGATTTACCAGGAATTTTGCAAGCAACCTTTTTTATTTGTATAGACCTATCTTTTGATAAGTTGAGATGGTTGGTTTTTTGTATGGTGAGTTTTAAATAAGGTGTTTTTCAAACATCCAGTGCTACAGAAGCCATTAGCCCATCTAGTAAAGATTCTAGGATGAATTTGCATAATATATTTAATAATATATGTGAAAGTTCCTGAATTATCAGGTATCAATATAACTTCCCGTTTAAACCACCTTTTAGTCATTCATCAAATATCTTTAAAAGTGATGAATTGTTTGGCAATGTTGGGGTAGTTTGGGGAGATTTTTTTCTGATTTTAAATGTGACTTTTTAATGTTTATCCCCCTTTCTAATATTTCCTAGAATTACCATAAGATGAGCTTAGTATGGAAGAGATAGGAGACTTAACCAAGTTTGCATTCAAAGAAAAATATGTAGCTGAGATTCTTTCATTAAGATGTTTTTAGTTTATTTGTGGGAAAATACATGATTTTAATATTATTTTGTCAAATGTTAGTCATTTTATATGTTTTGTTTCTTTTTGGAATTCAGGCTTTCATTAAAGATAGAACCAGGGACCAGCACACCACGCTCTGCTGCTTCTAGGGAAGACTTAGTAGGTTAGTGCAGTTTTCTCTCATTACCATAATTAATCGGCTAACCTAATGGGAAGGAAAATGCTGCAAAGTAAGTAAATACTTAGCACATTTTATACTGCATGTAACATTTACTTTTAGTATTAAAATATATGTTTTTTTCTGCTTGGGCTTTTTTGGTTTTTAATCAAAAAGTTGTTACTTGTAGTTTGTCAGTAATGTAACAAAAAAGATATTCTGTCATATTAACCAATATTACCCCAATAAGTTTAATTTAAAAAGGGGAAAAAAGATATTCTGACTAATCAAGGAAAATAGATACCACAGACAGAAAATAACAGATAAATGTTTATAAATATTCTTTTTTTAAAAGAATACACTGTGCTAGACTATGAGTATTGATTACATTAGAAATTTCTGTGGTCAAATGGAAAATTCTATTTCGAATAATTAAAGAAGTCAATTTTAGTGAGCTAATTTTTTTAAAGTTTTACTTTAATACTGGGTCAAGTAGTACTGAAAATATTTTAAAATATAGTCATAGTCCTTAATTTACCTTTTGCATTATAATGAGGGTACTACATATATACCACACATGTTAAAAAATATAAAATTGAAGACTACTCATTATTTAACAAATAATTGATAAGTGCCTTTTTAAAATTTCAAACACAGACCTTGGTAATAACCTTCATATTACTGTATGTTCTAAAAAACATTTGAAGAGCCATCTAATAATGTATGAAGGAAGCGAGAGAACAAGCCATGGCTGTATTCAGTGGGGAGAGGATTCCTAGCAAAGGGAAACATTTCTATCTAAATCTCTTAAGTTTGCTTTTCTTACAGTCATATTTTGCAAATCTGTGTACTTTGGAGTTCTATTTTTTATCTTACCTAAAAGGAAGCTGCAAGTAAGAGTACAGAAGCTGCCTGTAAAACTAAACAACAGAGCAGTGAACTAGGGCTGGGAGACCTGAGTGCTCAGTCCAGGTGTCATCTGTGGTGTGAGACCCTGAGCCCAGCTCTTTCAATTCTGCTTCTGCCTCTGTAACGAGGGAAGCAGTCATACTGCCTACTTAGTGCACATCAGAGAGAGAGAAATCAGTGGATTTTGTATGCTTGGGATTTTGTGTTTTAAGACTTAGAAAAGAACTATTTCTCATGTTCAGTTAATTAAGTGGAATTAACATATCTTAAAAGTTAAACCACATTTTATATTTTTACATTGACCCCTTAGGCCCTGAAGTGGGATCTCCACAAAGTGGAAGAAGTGTGGCAGCTGAAGGAGCCTTGTTACCACACACACTGCCATCCCCTCGAAACCTGATTCCACATGGACATCGCAAGTGCCATAGCCTGGGTTATAAGTCAGCATTTTTCATTTTCTCTTTCCAATTTTTAAATCACTTTCAGTTGATTTACTTTCTGTTTATTTTATTAAACTGAAAATAGTGTCCTCATAATTTTTTGTATACTTTTGACTAAAAGCATTTATTTCTTCCTTTACCTTAATTTGGAAATGAACTTTTCCCAACAGTGCCTTCACATTTTGGGGAGATAAATGAGTATCAGAGAGCATCAACATAAATGAAATCAGGAAAGCAATATACTATTTTACTTTTAAATTGTAACCTTTCTTTGTGTCACCATAAATTATGGTTTATATAAATTGTTCTTTTTATTCCTAAATATAAACAGTGGGAAATGATTTTATGTTTAATTTCTTGAGCTTTGCAAGATCGTTTTTTTCAGAACGGGGCCTATTGCTCACCTTTGCCATAATTTTTGTGAAAATATGATATAATAGCTATTTTTCAAAAGTAAGTGTGAAAACAATTTTTTAATAGACTGGAGACTTAAAGCATTCTCTATTACATAGGTAGATATGGCCTTGTTTCCTAAAATACTTTCCTATACTCTTAGTTTGAGACCTTCAAATAAATAAAATCTGTGTGTTCATTAGTTATGAGAGTTCAGAAGTTCAGAATAGTGGGTAAATCTTTTACTAGTATTTCCTGGATCTCTATATAGGAGTATCTTCTATATCCTGAATTAGTAATAGTAACGAAATATTTTTCTTTCTTTCCAGTTTCATTCATAAAATGAACACAGCAGAGTTTAAGAGCGCGACATTCCCAAATGCAGGGCCAACGCATCTATTAGACGATAGCGTCATGGAGCCCCACGCACCATCTCGAGGCCAAGCTGAAAGTTCTACTCTGTCTAGTGGAATATCAATAGGTGAGAAATATTTCTCTGGAGGGTTCCAACTTACTTAAAATGTGGTGTTTAACAAAACTCAGCTGGAAAAATACCATTATCTCTACTACAGATACAGAAAATTTGATGTAAGCAAAGTAGCAATTAGACATAGTCTCATCTTACTAGTAGTATTGAAGTGAATAATTCGTGATGGTGCCCTGGCTAGTGGGGCTCAGTTGGTTAAGCGGTGTCCCATGCACCATTCGAAGTATGCCATGGACCTCTTAAGAATTTCATAATTATATTGGTCTTAAATTATGACAAACCTAGTAAGGAAAAATGTACTTATATGCATTCCCTGATCATACAAGAAATTTGTTTACTAACAATGAATTTGAGCTATAAAGTAGACATGCAAAAATGTTTTATGTTCATTTATTTTCTTGTCAACTATATTCCAATATATTGTAAAATAAGTTTAGCAGCAATAATATTAGAATGAAGAATTAATATGTGGATGTCTACCCTCAAATAACATGATTCCCATTTAATAAGCACAGCTAGAGAAACTATTTTTAAAATTAAAAAACACAAACTGAAATTCTAATGTTTGAAAAATAGAATAACTTGTAATTTTAGGTAGCAGTGATGGTTCTGAACTAAGTGAAGAGACCTCATGGCCTGCTTTTGAAAGGTAAGAAAATTGTCCATTTGAACTGTTCTGAGTTTTTGTTTTTTGGTCTGTCTGAAAGTATATGAATAATAGAATTCACCTATGACTGTATGATATTTAAGAGATAATATTTATTACATACCTCTAAGGCACTATTTGAACTTCCTGCTGGTGGCAGAAATTAGAAGTTGATATTTAAGTCTGGAATTGAGTCTTACCTAATAAATACATGTTTATTTGGTGGCTTAACACATGTATATAAATTTTAGCACATTTAAAATTATAATTTTAAAAAAGTAATCGTGGTCAATGTATCTACTTATGTGTTGAAAAGTAAAATTATTTCCTAAATTCCTGGTTGATTTAAGTAATTTAAGCATTCAGTAGAATGATCAACTTCCTTCTCTGCTGCTTTGTCAAGGGCAAAGTGACTTATTAAATTTTAAATTATACTGTAAGCAAAGCAGTTTAAAGTTTGAATTTAAATTGTCGCTAAGTTTGCACAGAGGACACAGATTTACACTGAAACTAGAGGCCCAGGGCACGGATTCGTGCATGGGTGGGGTACCCCAGCCTGGCCTGCGCCCTCTCGCAATCTGGGATCCCTCGGGGGATGTCGGACTGCCGGTTTTGGGATTGGGCCGAAACCGACAGTCCGACATCACCCAAGGGATGTAGCAGTGCCAAAGCGGCAGGCAGCCAGAGAGGTTCCCACTGCGACAGCAGCACTCCCACTGTGAAAGCACACTGACCACCAGGGGGCAGCTCCTGTGTTGATCATCTGCCCCCTGGTGGTCAGTGCATGTCATAGTCATAGCGACTGATCAACCAGTCATAACAGTCGTAAAGGTCACTTAGGCTTTTATATATATACTAGCGTTACCGTTGCAGGAAAAATCCTGCAATAGGATTTCCTGCTGCACTCTACCCCGCCTCCGTTCCTCCCTTGTCTCCCGCCCCGCCTTCTCCACCAGCCCGCCTGCTTTTCCCTTCGCCCCCGGCCCCGCCTCTGCTCCGCCCTTGTCACCCGCCCCGCCTTCTCCACCAGCCCGCCTGCTTTTCCCTTCGCCCCTGGCTTCTTTCGATGCTGTCTTGATATGCAAATTAGCCGCCATATTTGTTGGGGTGATTTGCATACTCGTCCTGATTGGTTGGTGGGCGTGGCTTGGCTGGTGGGCATGGCTTAGGTGTGGCGAAGGTGCGGTCAATTTGCATATTTGTCTATTATTAGATTAGACTAGTAGATACTATGCATGCATTCTCCTTTCCTTTTGCTTTAAGCTATAAAAGCTATCATTGGCCTGCAGCAAACGTCATGTTATATTGAACTTCCAAATAAGATGACTTTAAAAATGTAGCCGAACAGTGCAAACACATGTTTATACTAAATGTTCATTAGAGCTTTTATGTTGTCTCCGACAATTTCATTTCTTCCATTTTCATATTTATACGACACTTGACTCTTGACCGGAGTAATTGTTCTGTATTGTATATACTAAGCAAGCTATGTTTCTAAGCAAAAGTGTCATTTAGATTGAATTTTGAATGTCATGTTAAAATTGATGGAATTGAAATATTTAGTTATCTAACTTCATATCAGTGACTTTTAATAAAAAACAATTATACTAAATACATACTTAAAATTAAACTATATTTGAATTTTGTTGTTTAATTGGAAAATTATAACCTCATTCTCAATGACACTTTATAAAGAATTCTCACCATTATGTGATTAAGATTTTACTTGGAAATCCAATATTTTAAAGTATTCCTAAGCCTTTCTACACTATCAGTATTCCCAAGTTTTGTTCTTTTTGTTTTGGGGGATTCTTAGCAATTTGTTTTTGCATATTATTTTTCTTCCAACTTTTACTTTCAATCTCTTTATTTGGGTTTGCCTGAAATGGGAAAAACACAAGAGTTGCCTCCAGCACATGATGTCTATACAAACTGTCTTAGTTCTTTCCCTCTAGAAAGAGCATAATACCATCATATTGGTTATAGAGTGTGTTGTAATCTTTAGATGAAAAATATTGATGAACAAAATTGTTTCTCAGATTGCTTGAGATATTACTGAATAACCAGAGTGGTGTGGGTAACCTGTTCTCATCCCTGCAGGTTATTTTCAAAGACAGTGTTTAATGGTGTTACCTTCACATCTCAAAACAATTCTTTTTTTATGACAAATGCTTTGCTTTGCAGACATTTGCAGCTAAAAAAATCTATACTCATGCCAAGTTTAAATCAGTGGCTCTTGAAACATTTTGAGAGCAAATTAAAGCTGCCCAGCAAGACTCAGACATGAAATAATAATAAAAGAATAAAGAACTAAGATTTAAAATACTACCTATAGATAATGAACTTAAAATAGGAGTCTGAATGTTAAACATGCCATTTTCTGTTCTTACTTCCTAGAGAGACATCAAATAGGTTGCTGCTTCAGTTGCTAAAATAATGCTTTTTGTTTTAAATTTCATTTATCAACTTTTGGCTTTTCCCAGGCAAAGAAGTATCAGTGTCTATGTGTGTGTTTATTTTCTTTTGTTAAGTATTACATGCCATTTTGGGTAAATATTAATTCATACCATTGTTATCACTTACTGGCTTTATCATTTATTTTGGTTGACATGGAAGGAAAACAATGCCTTTATTACTCAGTGTGTCTCTCTGGGATTTTCTTGGATTTCTTAGTTTTCTTGGATTTAATAAAAAAGGGGAGGAAGGACAATAAGGAGTGTTGGCAGCATTAGTTTTTTAAGTTTACTGGCCACATTGCTTTTAGGTGTCTTCATAGGGACATACAATAAAAGGAGTTATTTATATGAATCCAGTGTCATGCTTAAACTGGAATCCAAGCACTAGAATAGAAACAAAAGTATTTTTGAAGTATTTTTCACGTTTTGATAGTACCTGCTTATAAATTGCTCTTTAATTATTTTAGCTGATTTGTGAAAGTGAATGTATATATAAATGTATGATGTTTTCTAAGCAGCTATATTCTAGCATCAACAGTAAAAGAAAAGTTTTTTAAATCTATGCTGCATGCTTTTAAAAAGGATCAGAAACAATCACAGACTAACCTTTTGTAAGATTTAGAAAGCTTTATTACACAAAAATTATTATGCTGTTCTAGGTACTGATGATGTTTGTGTGAATTAAAGTATATGTAATATATACAATTTATAATGGAATCCAACAGGAACAGATTGTACCATTCTCTCGGCCCGATGACACGAGTGGCACGAAATGGCTATCGAAGCCACATGAAGGCCAGCAGGTACAATTCCCCTGCATTCAGGGGCCACAGAACTCCCCTCTGGTGTTGGTGATTGGCTTACATGGGTGTGGTCTCACATCATTTCTGTTCTTTCTCAACTAATTGATTCAAAGACTGAAAAAAATGCCTAGGAAACTTTCCAAGATTTAATCTAGAGATTAATTTGAATTATTCTTTCTGATCCACAGTTAATTGCTAAAACTTGCATCTTTATGTCACATTTTAAAAATAATTTCAAGTTGGTAGCTTTTTAACTGCACAAATCTTTCTAATGCTGTTATTAGATGAGCAATACAAAAATCCACTTGTAGCCTTATTCAAAGGCTAGAATCAAAGAATTTACTTTGCTAGTCAGATTTGCCTTGTGAAAGAACTTGTTTTTTATAAACTGCAAGTCCTGAATTTAGACTAGTCTGTCTCATTAAATAATACTTGTGTATTTAAATGCATGTTCATTCCATTGTTCATCTAGTTAAACTGAGTCCTCTTTCTGCCCTGTATTAGCTGCAGATAAAAAATAAGAGTAATGCACATTGATTCGGGGACTATAGGTTAGTGCTAATCAACAAATTGATAATACAACAAAATAGCCAACTTTAGAAGTGAACCTGTGTCATTTTGATGGTGTCTAATCTCCTCTTGTATATCTCCCTGAATATAAATAGCTCTACCCTGAAATTTCTGATGGTTTCTAGGGGTTTAAGTCACTTTGAAGACACCTAAATAATCATAAAAGGATAAATTGGCAAACTTTAGTTTTCATCACTATTACAGGAATTCTGCCACTCAAATCAGATCACCAGAGAATGACAGATTTTTACTATGGAAATTACTCTTGTTTTAAATATAGGAACTTAAGTCAGTTGGGGAGGCATATTTAAATGTGTGGTTATTTTTAATGGTTTTCTTAAGATATATGGAAAGGAAATCTTGGGTTTGGGAGTAGACTATAATCAAATACTTATGCATTGGAAACATTTAAGTGTCATTAAAATTGATTGCAGAAAGCCAATTTAAAAACATGTTTCTATTGCTTTTTACTACTTTCAACTGTTTAGAATTAAATGTGTGTGTTTTTCTTTTTTTTTTTTTTTTTTTTTTTGAGCTTTTATTATTTTTGAGTTTTACATGCTTAAATACTTTTAACAAATAGAATCCTCATCTTTTCTACCAGGACTTAAGGTTTCTAATGGGGAGAAAGTTTACAGCAGTGATGCAGTGTGGCATGTTAAGAAGAAGCAAAGTCTTAAATTTATTTAATCTTTACTAAATTAAATTACCCTATTCTTTCTAAATTATACTTGTTCAAATATGTAATAAAGTGTGTGTTTTTAACCATCTGCTGACTTGAATAACTTCCAGATTAACTTTTGTAACAGCTTATAAATTTCAGATCAATAAACTTTTATAATTGTCAGTGTCTTCTCATTCTGAATAAAGTAACAAAGTTTTGAAATAAAGAATAATTACATTTCATTTAAGTACCTATTTGATAACTACCATACACAAAAGCTCTTACCTGTTTTTTCTTTGTTTCATTATTATAGTTCTGCAGAATCAGAAGATTTGGCAGTACATTTATATCCAGGAGCTGTTACTATTCAAGGTGTTCTCAAGAGAAAAACTTTGTTAAAGGAAGGCAAAAAGCCTACAGTAAGATTTTATCATATTTTAACACTTCTAAAAAATATATAAATGTACAGGACCCTAAGAAATATGAAGGCAATATAAATAAAATCACATACATAGTACACTTGAAGTGATACAAGGTACACATTTGCCTTTCCATGTTTTTTTAAATTTATCTTCATTGTTTAAAGTATTACAGATGTCCCCCTTTCCCCCCCCCATGACCATTCACCCCGATCTCACCCCCCCCCCCATGTTTCTTAATTTAGATTTCAGTTGAATCATGCATGTAGGGAGCTTAAAGCATGCCTGCACTTCTCTGCCCTCTAATATAGTTCTTGTTCAAAACTGTTTCTCAGAACCTTGAAGTACATACTGTACAGAAGTATTTTAGTAATAAGTTCAGGAAAAATAGAGAAAAGAAAGTTAACCCTCAAATGGAATTCAGTCAGTTTTTTGTTGTTGTTGTTGGTTCTAAGTTGTTGAAACTCAGTAATGCAGGTTTGTTTCCCACGTGAAGTAGAACCCAGATATTAAATGTCCTCCAAACCATAATTATGTTTAAAAAAAAAAAAAAGTTTGGTGAAACAAAGATTTTCACATGTAACTCAGAAGTAGTTTTTCCCCAACAGCAGCATAGTAGTTTGATGATTGAAGAAAGATTTATTTTCTTTTCTCAAATAATATTACATCTAGTTTGGAATAAACTTTGATGTATATCTGCACTTAAAGTTTTTGAAGATGAAGAGGGCTTCTTACACCTAAGCGATCTGATTTTTGCTGCTTACGTTATAATCCGGAAGCTACACTAGACCAGCTAGCTAGCGAACTAAGAACAGCACAGCAGCTGAGGCCTTGCCACACCTAACGTGTGCCAGGTGCCAGAAATAGAGCAGTGGACAAGCGCCTGCCTCATGGAGATGGCGTTCCACTGGGGAGAAATAGCCCTTAAAGTGAGGAGAGGAGATGGACAGTGATGGCGTCACGAGAGATGTCACCACGGGGCATTTGAACTGAGGTCTGATGGAGGAAGGTGAGTTAGCCATGTGAAGACCTCGCGGTCAGGAGACAAGGTGACGTGTAGTTGAAGCGTTGAGCGGGCAGTAGGTGGATGAGATGAAGTCAGAGAGAGGCTGGGGCTGCAAGTGGAGATGTCAGTTTGGCTCTTTAAAAAGAACAGTTCAGAAGTTGAGCAGAGGAGCTGATGGCCAGCGATGGAGATTTGGGAGTCATTAGCATATGGATGGTATTTGAAGTATGGGCCTGGTGAGATGGATGATCTGTGAAGAAAGTGTTGCTGGGGAAGAAAAGATGGTTAGATTAACTAGGGTTAGGGTTATGTCAGGAGAGCATGCAGTGAGATGGAAGAATTTGGAAAGGGATATGTATAGTGCAGAACCGTGTAATACAAGACAGAACATGAAGAAAGGAGAAGGGCGACATGAGATGGGGCCGTGGCAATACTAGACAATATGAAAAAGTGATAGAATTCTTGATGAGATGGATAATTGAATGCAAGTGCAGTATATTAAGTGGAAGTGATAGGAGTGCTGGAGTTAAAGATTTCAGAAGTTGTGCTCTAAGGTTAGGCGGAGGGGGCTGAAGTGGAGCAGAGCTAACGACCATGGCACTGAGGAGTCAGCAGCATTTCCGTCGTGTGATTCATGTGTTTGTCCTCTCCAGGTAGCATCTTGGACAAAATATTGGGCAGCTTTGTGTGGGACACAACTTTTTTACTACACTGCCAAGTCTCTGAAAGCTACAGAAAGAAAACATGTAAGTATTCTTTCTCTAAATTGTTAGCATTGTTTCACAGCCTTTTCATGAATGAGATTTATCCAATTTTCTGTTCTTTCATAGCAGCTCTTTTTTTGTTACTAAAGTGTAACTTTAAAAAAACTAGAAAAGTGCCCTAGCCCGTTTGGCTCAGTGGATAGAGTATCAGTCTGCAGACTGAAGGGTCCTGGTTCCATTCCAGTCAAGGGCACATGCCTGGGCTGTGGGCTCGATCCCCAGTAGGGGCATGCAGGAGGTAGCCGATCCATGATTCTCTCTCATCATTGACGTTTCTATCTCTCTCTCCCTCTCCCTTCCTCTCTGAAATAAATAAATAAATACTAGAAAAGTAACAAGCATGCTAAGAATATTTTTTGCATATATGCTGTATATAGATATAGATAATAAAGAAGTGTCTGACAGCACTTGGTTTAAGACAGTGGTCGGCAAACTCATTAGTCAACAGAGCCAAATATCAACAGTACAACGATTGAAATTTCTTTTGAGAGCCAAATTTTTTAAACTTAAACTTCTTCTAACACCGCTTCTTCAAAATAGACTCGCCCAGGCCGTGGTATTTTGTGGAAGAGCCACACTCAAGGGGCCAAAGAGCCGCATGTGGCTCGCGAGCCGCAGTTTGCCGACCACAGGTTTAAGAGAACACCCCTATTACATTGTACATCTTTCTTTTTTTTTTAAATATATTTTTATTGATGTCAGAGAGGAAGGGAGAAGAAGAGAGAGAAAAAAACATCAACGATGAGAGAGAATCATTGATTGGCTGCCTCCTGCATGCCCCACACTGGGGACTGAGCCCACAACCTAGGCATGTGCCCTTGACCAGAATCAAACCTGGGACCCTTCAGTCTGCAGGCTGATGCTCTTTCCACTGAGCCAAACTGGCCAGGGCTACATTGTACATCTTAATCTTACACAATGTTATAAGTCAAGTATATCTCAATAAACTGGGGGGAAGGTAACATCTGTATTAAAATGCAGCTGTGTTTCTTATAAGAAAGGGTGAGGGGGGAGCACAGTAACAGACGAAACAACATAGATGAACTTATCATTCCACTAACAGTCCTGCTCTTTGGGAATGGACAGTGGGACAATTAGGTGTTGACAAAGAGTTGACGCTGAGAAAGATCTGGAAGGCAGGAGAGTGTCTCCACAGGGGCCGAATTTATTCATAAAAGGCCCTGAGCACACCTGACCAGCACAAAGTCACAAGTCTCATGTCTCAGTGGGAGAAACTGAAGATATGCTCCCTGACACATCAACTTTACTGAGGATGAGCCATCAAGATGACCATTAGTTGTCTTTCTATCTCTCAGTTCAAATCAACATCAAATAAGAATGTATCTGTGGTAGGATGGATGGTGATGATGGCTGATGACCCAGAACATCCTGACCTCTTCCTATTGACTGACTCTGAAAAAGGTGAGTCTTTAGAGTTACCAGGGCTTATAGGTAACTTTATAGTACGCCAAAGCCTAGTTTCACTGGGTTCATACTTGACTGGGGGAAGATTTGTGTAGTTTTATCTCTTGAGAAATATTTTTGTCACATAATATATAATAATGAGATTAATGTTTATAATTATCAATATTTATTAAATGCTTATTTAATAAGCTTATGGAGGGAGGGAAGGGCAGAGGAAGGGAATTTGAGAATCTATGGCTCACTGTTGCTTTAAAATCTCAGTGGTTTGCCATATACATAGTACCCCTTCATTTGTACCCGGAATTAAATTGTTATTCTTAAGTTCTAAATGTGGCAGAGGTTTTCCTTTAAATGATCTTTATTCCATTGCTTTTAATCAGATTAATTGCTTATTTGACTCAAAGCGCTTTCCAAAGAAGTATAATTTTAATTATAATACTTTGCTCATAAAATATAATAGAGATGTTGGAGGGTGGCTATAGAATCACATGCCAGCTGGCCCTACCTCAGGTGGCAGTCAGAACAGTCCCAACATGACTGCTGCTCTTCCTCAGACAACCTCTGGCTGTTGACAAGCACCCCCGGAAGCCAGCCAGGAAACACCTTCCTCTCTGCCCAGCAGCTCACAGCGGAAATGCAGCAATACCTTTTATGGGCTGAACAATTATATTTTGACCTCTGTTTATTCAGAATGTATTTCATATCAACAGATAGTGTGCTTTTAGGGTATTATGAAGTGTTTTAAGTAAAAATGTAAGCAAAATATGTTGAACACAGAAAAAATAATAATTGTGGCAAACTTCATTGTAGAAATACTTTCTATTTAGATTGATCTGGTGTCTGCATCTCAGTTCAGCAAGCAAAACAGTATTTTAATTTGAATAATTACATATGTGGTGAAGGCAAACCATTGCTTCTGAAAGTGAAAAAGTTCTTTGAATGTTAAAATCTCAAAGAAAACTTGTATAATGTCTAATTATAGATTAGGCTCCTGAGCAATTGAATGCAGTTATAAAGCAAAGTAGAAGTTGGTAAGAATTGGGAAATAAAAAGAACTTAGGTCAATGAAAAAAAGGGAGTAAAGCTCAACTTAAGGCAGCCTATATAGTACATGAATTCATTCTTTTCTCAGTTTATTACCTTAATACGTAGAACCATATAAAAATCTTTATGTGTCAGTCTTAACATAAGGTTTACTAAATATACACAACACAGATGAATTTCTAATTTTCCCTGAGAGCCCTCAATAGGCCTGGAAAGCTATAATAATTTTTAACAGATGTAACTAAAAACTAAAAAAGTAGCTGATATTGATGTTAGCTAATTAATCCTTATTCACATTAAATAGCTAATGTCTGAGTATTAGACACTTGGTGTTAAAGCTGTGGCCTGTGAAAACCTCACGTTAACATTGCTAATAGATCATCTAAGCAGTATTGAGAACTGGTATTCTGCACTCTCATCCACACGTACAAATCTAAAGAAGCCAATTTTATTTAGGTGTAGTTTACACTAATGAACAGTTAAGGAGATGCATATACTTCTCTCCCAGTTCACAAATAGCAAAACCACGACTTTCTGCGTAAGTGACATCATGTGAATGTAGCAGAGAGAACTGTTTGTGTTGGAAAATTGGGTGTTGGAGAAATAGACTTCTGAAACGGAGAACTCTAGTCTTGTTTTATTTTGCTTTGGTAGCTGGCAGAATTATTATATGTCAGAGTCCTTAAGTTTTTATTATTTTCCCTTTGTTTTTGATGATTTTAGGAAATTCATACAAGTTTCAAGCTGGCAATAGGATGAATGCAATGCTGTGGTTTAAGCATTTGAGTGCTGCCTGCCAAAGTAACAAACAACAGGTGAGCATTTCTCTTAATCCTCAAATAGTCCCTAACTTGGGCATGTATTTAAGAGTTCTAAAGAGAAGTAGACTAATTTTCTGAATGGAGTCGGGGAATATGTTTTTATTCTTATTCTTTTTCTTGTTGACATCAGTCAACAAGGCATGAAATTCACATTTTAGAGAGATGGGCAATAAACAAATGAACCAATAACAAACTTTCAAATAGTGAAAACTATACAAGCAAACAAAATAGAATTACGTGATGCAGAGTGATGGGAGTAGAGACAACTTTACATAAATAGGAGAGAGCAGCAAACATCTCCCTGAGGAGATGACATTGGCATGAATGATAAGAAGGAACCGCCACGTGAGAATTCGGGGGAACAGAGGGTGCAGGGGGAACAGAGGGTGCAAAGACCTTGAAGCTGCAATGAGCTTCAGTTGTTCAAAATAAGAATATATAGCCCGGGCTGGTAGAATACAGTGAGAGGCAAGGGAATGAAATTCTAGGGGGGATAAGAGGGGCCACTTCAAATTTAAAAAATTTATTCTTACTCATCTTAATTTGTTCTACTAACAGGTTGATGTGGGTTTCTGTGGTTGCAGTGAAACCCAAAACCATTTGGATATTTTTGTTTTTATTTTACTGAAACAAAGGCTTTAAGCTGCAAAGGAGAATAAATTCACAGTGTTATTTTCCCCAATCCCTATTACAGGTTTGAAGTTGAGACACAGCCCTAGCTGGTTTGATAGAGTACATTAGCCTGCGAACTGAAGGGTCCCAGGTTCGATCCCCAGTAGGGGGCATGCGGAAGGCAACCAATCAGTGATTCTCACTCATCACTGATGTTTCTATCTCCCTTTCCCTTCTCTGAAATCAATGATATATACTTTAATAAATAAATAAAGTTGAGTCACAAATTGGTTGAACAGACATAAACATAACATTGATGTTTCACTCTCACATATGAAGATCAATAAAAAACCATTAAAAAACGGTACTTTAAGGGGATCACATATATGTGACAGAAAAAGATTTCACTTTGGGTGGTAAACACACAATGCAATATACAGATGATGTACACTGAGTGGCCAGATTATTATGATCTCTGAACGCATAATCTGGCCACTAAGTGTATATATATTAGAGGCCCAGTGCATGAATTTGTGTATGGGTGGGGTCCGGCCAGCCTGGCCAGGGGGAGGGGACATGGGCAGTTGGCCAGCCTGCCTGCTGGTCGAACTCCTGGTCGAGGGGACAATTTGCATAGTAGCCTTTTATTATGTAGGATATACACTGAGTGGCCAGATTATTATGCGTTCAGAGATCAAAATAATATGGCCACTCAGTGTATATAGAATTGTACACTTGAAACCTATATAGGTTTATTAACCAATGTCACCCCAATATATTTAATTTTTTCAAAAAGATACTTTAGGTCAGAAAGATTTTAACACTTGGGCTCACTTAAAATGACAAGGAAAGATAAGAAATAGTACTTTGAAAAACAACTTTTAAATGCTATCACTTTGTGAATGGACCTACAGGGTAAAACAAATACCATGATTTCACTTCTATGTGGAATCTAAAAAACAAAAGAACAAATAAAACAAACAGACTCATAGGTAGGGAGAACAGACTAACATATGCCAGAGGGGAGCTGGGTGAAAACGGTGAAGGGATTAAGAAGTACAAATTGGTAGTTGCAAAATAGTCATAGGGATGTAAAGTACCTCATAGGGAATATAGCCAATAATACTCTAATAGCTATGGATGGTGCCAGGTGAGTACTAGAAATATCAGGGGATCACTTCATAAGTTATATAAATGTCTCATCATAGGGGTGTACACCTGACACTAATATAATATTGAACGTCATTTGTAATTGAAAAATCTATACCAATAAAAGGGTAATATGTTAATTAGACCGGATAAACCGGACATCCTTCCGAACAAAGCCGCAGAGGCTGCAAGGGCCGAGGAGGGGTGGCTGCAAGGGCTGGCAGTGGCAGCAGCAGCAGCGGGGTGATGGGGGTGGCGCCTTCCCCTGATCGGCCCACTTGCCTCCCGCAGAGGGAGGCCAGAGCCAGCAGCAGCGGCAGGGTGATGGAGGTGGCACCTTCCCCTGATTGGCCCGTCACCTCCCACAGAGACAGGCCAGATTGTGACTAAGTCGTCAGTAGGACATCCCCTGAGGGCTCCCAGACTGCGAGGGGGCAGGACGGGCTGAGGGACCCCCTCCAGTGCACAAATTTTCGTGCACCGGGCCTCTAGTATTTTAATAAAAATAAATAATGTTGTTTTGTAATGCTTGTATTTTTTAGGTTCCTACAAACTTGATGACTTTTGAGTAAAAGCCTAAGAAAGAAGAGAGGTGAATTGTTGCTCCACAGTGGGAGCGAGGCCCTGGTGGACCAGCGCCAGCAAAAACCAGTCCTGTGCCAGGGGAGCCGAGCTTCCCTCTTTGCCTCCGGATTCTGAACCGAAAAAGCACTGATTCCAGGGAATGAAGTGAGACATTCCCAGAGAAACAATTGCAGTTGCAAAACAAACTGCCATGGACCACGCTTCTTATCTCTGAACTGACCTGTGGAAACCACTGCCTTAAAAGAACGCAAGGAAAACCAACACCAAACACCAAATAGTGTGTGTGATCTCCTGGCGGTGCTGTGCTTGGAATAGATCGTAGCTCATTTGCATTTCTTTTAACTTTGTGTTAATTTTGGAGGGGGGAATCGCCTTTTTCAGATACACTTTAAAAAGGAAAAATTTCATTCTAATGGGTTACATGAGGAGCTGGTTTTGAACCAAAGTGTAAAGGTCTTCTGACAAGCAGCATTCTACCAGCAGCTCCCAGAACGTGTGTTTGTCCTCGTTCGCCTGCAGCCTCATGCTCTCATAGCCCGAGTGGAGGAACTAGAAATGTTGTAATGTGAGTTGTTGGGACTTTGTTTGGGACTTTGGGAGGGATTTTGTTTGGTTTTAGATGAGGAAAGCTATTTTTAAACACTAAACTTCTGAGATTTAGTACTGTATGGGGAACACGACTTCCTGCAGGGGTATAAAGGCCGAGTGTTCACCTGCCAGACACTTTTCACATGGGCTCCAGAAAACATGGTTGTTTTTAACCGTGTTTAAGGTTAGCCTCTATATGAATTCATTGTTGGGCCACAGTTCTGCGTAGTAGGGATTGCATCCCACCTAAACTTCCTTGAGATTTTACAGTCATTACTTTTTCACTTAGCTGGATTCGCTCTTCTACCAGTCACAGGTGATTTTTATCACCAAGGAGGAAATTGATGTTTTCCTTTACCTTGTTTATTGTGCACAATGCCAGTTGTTGTTGGTGTTTTTTTTTTAATTCATTTTCATTTTTTTTGCTCAGTATGAGATTCAGGGTCACATTTGTTTAAAAGAGATTCCATATATGTATGTATTCATTTTTTTCTAAGGCATACAAAGTAATTTTAAGAGGATAAAAGGTGAGAGGTTGAGGTTCTAAGAATTTAAAGTATCAAAACTCTCCTTGTACAACTTTTCTTTATTGCAAAACATTTTGCTGAAAACTTACTACTTATGTATAGGTCCCTGCCATGAAATCAGTAGTTGACCAAGTAGTTTTATGAGGCTCTTCTATGCAGTAATGCATTTAATATCCAAAATAAATGTTGACTCACTAAAAAAAATAATGATAATATTGAAGGTAAGATGCCTTAGAGTTTTAACAAAAAATGGCGTTTGAACAAAGGCTATGTCGATGTTATAAACTCATGAGGCATCATAGGTTTTAGCACTGGCCCAGAGTAAGAACGCCTTCTGTCTGATACCTTCTACCAGGCTCTGTTACTTTGGGCCTCACATAAAATCGCTTGCATTTGTATTCTTAGAAAACATTGTACTTTTTTATCATAAGTATTTCATTCTTGAATCTATGAAACTTCAATAGAAAATATTGCCCACAGACTAATTAGGTAAAAATCTACTCAAAGGGAAGTAGAAGAGCTTTTTCTGAGCACTGAGTTTTTCCATTTAGACCTGTTTCCAAAGGATATTAAGAGTACAGATATTTTTCTCATACAGCTCAGTTAGAAATGCCTTAGTTCCTGGTTTTGTGGAAAGTGATGACATAGGCTGGAGAGGACAGTGTTGCCTGTGCTGAGTGATGTTTAAATTAACGACCTCCTGAGCTTGACCCACGTTGGGTACATGGAGGGACACCTCCTGCGGAGCCAGCAGTATTACTGTGTAGACCTTGCACATCTGACTTCTGTTTTGCATTTTTTTTTATTTCTTTGTTTATTTCTCTTCAGAAAGAAATGTTTTTAATAGTGTATGTGCTTTTTAAAAAATACTCTGGATGAGAACCCTGTGGATTTTTTTTTATTATTGCTTTGTTTGTTTGTCATAAATAAGCTACAGTAGATATGTCACAGAGGAACCACGTCTGTGGAGGTAGGCACCTGGAAGTCAGAGCCTGATGTTTTGCCAAAGAGGGAGCTAAACTGAAAGATGTGTTTGATGTTTTCAGCTCTAAACATGAATGGATGCCTGCACAGACGAAGAATAGTTTTCAATTTGGTAAACAGTTTTTTTGTCTGAAACTCTTAACATCACTGTGCATAGAAGTTGCCATTGTTTTTTTGTCTTCAAATTTGTCCATTCAAAAGATTAGTCACTGTTTTTTGAGATTATTTTAGCATTTGAAGCAAATGGAAACCAGTGAGAAAAGTGGATTAACCTAGTGGAGGTGAATTTTTTATCTGTAATTCACCAAATGATATCTGATAATAATTCATGCAAAGAAAGTATGTCACCAAAATGTGTTAAATATTTAGGTAGTTTATTAGTGAGATGATAAATTTATTTCCCTCTGATTAGGCCTGCCCTTTATAAATTAGTAAATTAGTGACTCATAAGCTTGAAATTTCCATCAATATTAGGTTTGTCTGTTTCTCTCCTAGCCAAAAAGAGCTCATAGAAACAAAAATTTAAGCTGGTTTATGATAAGCATAATGGTTGGCGTATTATATGGCCCAGAGTAGTAGAATATAATACTGGCCAGAATACAGTTCAGACACATCTCATGTAACAGTTATTTGAACAAAAGCTTATTTTTCACATGGAAGTAACATACCAGTTTTTAAAATATAACTATAAAAAATAATTGCATAATGAGCACTATTTTTGGTTTTATGCCCCCTGTGTATTTGGGCTCTGCTTATTTTTTCACAGTTTTTTTTTTTTACTGTAACCTCCAAAATGTAAGAATTGAAAGAGAACTGATCAAACACACCTTCCTATTTCATTTTCTTCACTGTGTAAATGTCATTTGTGTAAACATTACCAAAAGGGATGGAAACAATTTGAGTTTGAATGCTTTTTCTCCCTAGGCCTGTGCTTCGATGACAAATGTTTTTCCTGTGTGGAAAATGCCATAGACCATTGCACTACCTTCTGTGTGGACTGATCTGGTATTCGGTCTTTCTGTGCATCAAGAGTTACCGTGATTATAGCTGCAAAGTTTTTATAAGTGGCTTTATTCCTCTTCTAGAAGGTTTATAAAGGAGACCAAGGAGCACTATTGTTATGGAAGGAAACATGTTTACAGTGTATCGTGTACACACTCTGTAGATTAGTTGAAATGGGGGCCCTCTTAGGGCAGGCTGGTCTATTAATCTGTTGGGATTACTAAAATTTACCTGGCAAATGACTTGAGCAGAGGTCTTTTTTCTCCCCACCTCACCCCCCTTTTTTTTAGGTTAAATCTGTAAGCTGTATGTCTTTGCTACTGAAAACAAAACTGTAAGGCATCATATTAATTCTGGGAATCAAAACAGATTTAATCCATCCACTTTTGTAAAGAAGTTATCCACTGTTGACATGCTTCCTGTTTTTTGAGGCACATTCCTTCACAACCAGTTTTTAAACTGCCATGTTATCTTCTGCAAACAAGGGGTACCAGTGTTGCTTGCAGAAGATAATCTTTCATAACAGAAATCCTCTGCTTCAAAGGCTTTCGAAATAATTGGATCCCTTTTTGGAAATGAAGATGCATTCGCCCGTGTCCAGGTGGAACAATATTAGCGCTGCTGATGCATGAACAGATGGTGAGGTTTGCCTGACTTCGTGATCTTTTCGGGTTTGCTTTTATTTTCTCTCTTTTGTAGTTTTTTCTTTCAAAGATTTTTACAGCCGGAGTGGTATTCTGATTTTTTCTAAGCTTTCAGAGACAAACATTGTTATTTAATCACATAGATGATAATTATTTTTCATGTGAAGTCAGCCTTTTCAAAATGATTCAAGTTATTTTTTGCTTTTGCTCCCCAAAAAATGGCTTGTGTCTAAAGTGACTTTTTTTTTTCCTTTGGAGAATTCTAATGAAAGAGATCTCTGTGTTCGAACTCTTAAGCTTATTGAAAGCAATTTCATTACATGGTGTCTCAAGTTGTAGTGTGGGGAAAATTTGGTCAGTGCCTTATCAACTTGAAGACCAATTATAGGCATCGAGTATGACTAATCATTGGCCCTCTTACTCCTTTATTTCAGGAGTGTGTGCTATCTGCCCCTCTCTCCACCAGCTCACTCTGTCTTACATCCAGTCTAAGAAAGTCTGTATAGATATTCCTAGGTAATTGTTGCAGTCCTGGGTTTTGAGTCTTTTTAGACAAGCTTCCTTCCTGCTCCTCTCCTTCCAGGCAGGAGATTAAAAATAAATCCACCCAAATCGCCCTTTGGATGAGCACTCTTAAGAACAACTTGGAAGAGCACCCATCACGGAGTTTATGTTTATTTTATGTTGATGTTTTTGGTTGTTGTTGTTGTTGTTGTTGTCATGAGCATACACTTAATTATAAGGCCTTTCAGGAAATCTCTAAAGAATATGATACAGCCAGGAAGATGTGTTCAGGTTTTATGAAAGCTGTTGAAGTCTTGTGATGAGAATCCTTTTGGTCAGAAATGAGATTTCGTTTGGTTCATTCTTATATTTAAATAAGACTCAGAACAAACAAGCAGTCACTTAACCTACCAGTTACTCTTCACCTGAAAACATTATGATGGGAAAGTGAAAACAACTCCAGTGTACAAATTAAAGGGAAGTTAAGAGACTAAACGAAATTTCCCAGGAAAAGCGAAGCTTGGACACACTTTGCTCCTCTATGATTATTGCAAGATCGGAACTACTACTGTTGTTCAACTGAGTCAGGATGCTATTGTCACAAATATGAACGGGCTCGTCTGTTCCAGAGTAGGCAAGTAGACATGGTCTTTAAAGCCACATGAGGGGTTAACTCACTGGTCCTTAAGGGTTAGTAATTAGCAGAATTTAAATTTTGATCTGGTCATTTGGACTACAAAGTAGTGAGATTCGAAGAATACATAATTAGAGTGCTTTGAGATTAAAATGGTTTTTTTTAATAGAAAATTTCATAAATATTAGCCATGCTTTAGATACTAGGTCAGAAATACTAAGTTTCCCCTCAAGATACCGCCTATTAGAACTATTCACAAAGGTAGTCTGGTAACTATTGACTTAGGTCTGACAGCATAGCTGATAAGAAGTCACCAGGCTCTCAATAGTTTCTACACTTTGGTTGTTGACAAATTCATTGTTGTATAGGCTACTGAAGTGTGTTTGGGGGATGAGGGACCATCCACAGTGTAACCTAGAGGAGGTAAACATCTGTGGGGATAAGTACCCAGTGATGCTTATATGCAGGACAACAAGCCATTTTTACCCTTTACCCCAGTGAGCTTGCGTACTCATGACAAAGCACTTGGCTGCACTATGACCTCCCTGAGTGATGTGCAGCTCGGTTCCTCTCTCACTTTTTGTTTCTGTTCAATATGCAAATGTGAGTGTGAGATCTTCGGTGTGTTTGCATACGCTAACTTAAAAACGAATTTAAGTACAGTTTTCTGAAATATTTCTATTGAAATAAATTGCTTAAAAATATAGGTTGTGTGGGGATAATTTATTACCATACTTACATTTTTATCCTTCACTTTTTTATTATTGATTTCAGAGAGAGGAAGGGGGAGAGAGAAACATCGTTGAGAGATCGGCTGCCTCCTACATATCCCCTACTGGGGATTGAGCCCACAACCCGGCATGTGCCCTGTCCAGGAATCAAACCCTGACCTCCTGGTTCATAGGTAGATGCTTAACCACTGAGCCATGCCGGCCAGGCATCCCATGGAGCTTTCAATTGGAAGAAGTACAAAAATACCTGTGTTGAGTCTCCTAGAAGTCATCGGCTAGGGTGTTGGTTATGTCCTTGCCTCTAAGAAGCTTGGGAAACCTCCAGACAGGACTGGATTTTCTTAAGTCTCTGCTGGCCTTTGAAATTGTTGCTTCTAAGGTTCCCTTTCCTGTCTCAGTAGTAGTTTGTCCTGAGCCAGTACCACATTCATTACTGTACAGCTATCTAAGCTTTGCTGTCTGGTGAGCTAATAACATTGTTCTTCCAATTTGCCTTACCTAGACTTACTCTGGTCTTCCCTATGATCTGTGTGTCAAGTTCAATGAAAACACTGTTGGTATTTTTATTGGAATTGCTTTGAATATGTGGATTAATTTGAGAATTTACAGTTTTGGTGAAAAGTTTATTCCTCTTGTTTATGAACATGAAATATATCTCTCTGTTTGTTTAGGGTTGTAATGTCCCTCAAAGCTCTACAGTTTTCTCTCTACTGGTTTCACACAGCTTTTATTTACTTACTAGAGGCCCGGTGCACAAAAATTCGTGCACTCGGAGGGGGGGTGTCCCTCAGCCCGGCCTGCACCCTCTCACAATCCGGGACCCCTCAGGTAGGGTCCCTATGCCTGGCCTGAGATCAGGGCCTATCGGGGCTTTCCTTCCCCAGGCTGCAGGCAGCTGGCCCCACCCCCACCACTGCCACTGCCACTGCCATTGCTTGCCATCTGTGCAGCACTGCCCCCCCTCCCCTGCCACCGGTGGCCTCCCTCTGTAGGCGACAGGCTGGGGTACAATGGCTTGGCTGACCTGGGCCTCCCTCTTTCTTTGCTGGGGGGCGGGGCCAGCCCTGCGAGGGGCCGTCTGCCTGCCTGATTGCCCCTAACCACTCTGCCTGCCTGATTGCCCCTAACCACTCTGCCTGCCTGATTGCCCCTAACTGCTTGCTTGGGGTCGGGGCCAGCACTGACTTCCGGTTGGTCACCCTCCGGTCGTTACTGGTTGCTTTGACCCAGGGTTTTTATATATTAGGATTCCAGGTAAACTAGTTTTTGTTTTTACTATGAAATGACCTTTTTCCTGTGACATTTCCTAGTAATCCTTACATCCAGCAACCATTGAACTTCATCTTATAAACTTTTCAGATAAGCCAGCTTATTTGAGACAAACTGGCAAGTTGAGAAAAACATGAAGAAAAGCCACCTATAAAAGAACCCCCATTTGTTACTGTTGGTTATTAAGACCAGTATTTCACTGACTGGGGGGGGCGGGGAGGGTTCTTGTTTGAAATGATGACTTCTGAACACCACCCCAGAATGGCTCACTCAGAATCTGAGGGCAGTGCCTGGTGCACAATATAATTGGAATTTGATTTGGGCTGACTTGTCCACAACCCAAGCTCAACTGGAAGTAACAATTGATGAAAAGCCAAGTTTTCCATCCAGTTTAGGTTCAAAAACTGTTAGCACCCATATTAAGCTATTGTGGCAGAACGATAAGCAAGCTGCTGTTTGTGTTGCTGGAGACCTCTGAGATTTTAAGGTAAAGCAGGACCCTTTTCTATTTGGTGTGGAAGCAAAGCCTAGAGCTTCACCATGAGCTTCTTACATCTTACACAATTAACAAAGACAACCAGCGAACCTTTACCAACCACAGGGTTGATGCCTTATGCGCCCTAAATGACACTTGGTTAGAATTCTACTTTGAGAGAGATAAACAGTTATACTTTTGAGTGCAATTATATCTCCCTGGATCTTTGGGACAGAAAACCTAAGAAAAAGTCCCAGAGGATGGCCTGGTGCAATTTGAATTGAGACCTCTGGTTCCACGATACATCTAAGGAGGTTCTATACTGCTCTTGGGTAACAAATGTTATGTGAGAGTCCTTAGTTTGACTAAATTAAAACGGATTCCCCTCCTAAAGGAAGACGTATTTCCGGTTTCGTGTCTTTCCTTCGTTAAGGGGCTCGTATTCCATTTTCACTTTGGCTAAAATAGTCCAAGATGCCCTTTGTCCTGAGAGCTGGCTGGTGGTGGCAGGGCCTAGTGCATTAAGGGGACTTTCATGGGGGCCCCTTCTCCTCCTGTGTGAGGGTGATGTGAGGCTCTCTGGTGCCATTCGAGCTTGTTTTCCCTACCCTCTCTGTCTGAACTCCCGGGAAAGGGAAAAGGGCAGCTAAGGGGACATAGCAAATGCGACCGTGTTTCCCAACAGTGAACTGTGTGTTCTGAAGCAGTAAAGAGGACTTCTCATTTTTTTGTCAGTGTGTGTGTCTCATTTTTTTTTTCATTTCTGCTTAATCATTTACAGTATAATTGTCTCCATATTTATTTACATCAGTGGTTCTCAGTCTTGGCTGCAATTTAGTGTCATCCAGAGAACTTTTAAAAATCCCAGAGTCCAGGCTGCACACCAGACCAGTTACATAAGAGCTTGGTGGGGAGCCCTCGCCAGGTGGCTCAGTGGGTTGGAGCATCGTCCCGTAGACCTAAAGGTTGCTGATTCAGTTGCCGGTCAGGGCACATACCTAGGTTGTGGGTTCAAGAATTTGGGGGTGGGGGTGGGGATTGGATCCATACATTAGTAATATTTTAAAGCTCCCCTTGACCTCTAAACATTGCAGGGACTGCAGGACAGTGGTTTTTCAGGGCACATGAGTCCTGTGGAGGGCTTGTTAAGACCTCAGTTTCCAGGTCCCACCCCGAGTTTCTGATCAGCAGGTCTGAGGTGGGGCCTACACATGTCCATTTCTAAGAAAGCCCAGATGATGGTACACTTTGCAGGGTACACTTTGAGAACCACTGGAAACAACAGATTGGATTAGAAGAAAGCATGGGAGGGTCTGTCCTACACGGTGAGTGTGCAGCTTCCTCCCTGTGAATGCGATGGCTGGCGTCGGGAGCATGAGCCCATGTGCTGGGCGATGGGAGGGCAGGAAAGGAGACAACGCCACCTCAACTCTTAAGAAGTGGGGGGTCTTGCTGAGGAGGTGAAGCTCGGGGCTGGGCAGCCCAAGGTCCCGCTGCTGTGGCCAGCAGGGAGGCTGGGGCAGAGAAGCCTCACGCTCATTTGTCCGGGGGCAGGTCTCCTGTCCTCTGCAGCTCAGTGCAGAGAGCTGCAGGCTTGGAGCAGTAACTTCCAACGGCTTGTAACGGTGTATTTCTATTTTGAAGCAATGGGGAGGGGGGCATGTTTTATATGTGAAGGCCCTAGGCAGGGGCAGTCACTAATTCATGGTCCCCACCACTCCTTATAGTCTTGTGACTGGTTTTTCTCCACTCATTTACTTTACCAACGTAGGTGTTAAAATGTAATGCCTGAACTGAGGCTCCATTTTATGGCCAAGAGGGCAACTGGTCTGACAGCCAAGCTGTCTCCCCAGAGCAGGAGGGAGAGATGGAAAGAACCTCGGTCCTAAGAGGCTGGATTAGCCCAACCCCAGAGGAGCTCACTTCTACACCTCTTGTGTATCATCATCATCATCATCTCTCTCTCTCTTTTTTTTTTTTTAAGAGAAGAAAAAAAACAGAAGAGAAGATAAAGGAAATAGAGAAAAGGGAGAGAAGAAGAGGAGAGAAGGGGTAGAAAGGAGGAAAAACAAGGAGGAAGAAAGGGGGGAAGCTGGCAACCTGGGCGTGCGCGGGTAAGGAATGACATAGCTACAAAACATACTTACTGGGGAAATCTCAAGATGGCTGCTCGTGCCCCGGGTATATTAATTTTTGAAAGTACAACCAGGTGGTATTAACAGTCTCAAGAGAAACACCAATTCCTTGTGTGTTTTTTATTAAAGAGGAATTGCAACCTCTGCAAGCCTTAAAGATGCCATCTCCCCAAACCAGAGACTGGGTACACTGGCAAGACCACGGAGCCCTGGCCCGGCTCTGCCCTTGCCATGGCCAGCGTGCCCAGGGCTGCCTCCGCCCCAGAGCCCCCGTCAACTGCGATTCTGCTTGAGGAACATTCTGTCCCTTTATTTAGGTAAACAGAACATGGGCCCCTGCTGGTTCTTGAGGTAAACAGAACACAAATCTGCCGAGCTGACGGCCTCCCCTCCTCCTGGGGTCAGTTCAGGGCCCACAGCAGGCCCTCTGCCCCCGGGGCCCTGTTCTCCCTCTGTTAACAGAGCCACCTTCTTCAGCGATGCCGCGTTCTCATAAACTGTCACAGCCAGATTGATTCCCTCGTTGCTTTTGTTTTGGAGTGTCTTAAAATAACCCGGCTTGCATTCTCAAACATTTGCATTCTCCCTGACTGGCTAGCAGGCCTCTCTCCACACCACCCTGGGCAAGACATGCTACTATGGTATCCGGTAAACAGCTGCCAAACAAAGCCAGAGCCTTGCTCGAGTCAAGCTCTCTCTGAGTCGAGCTCTCGCTGTACTTGCTGTTCTTCCATCTGCCCTGAGCTGCAGAGTTGCTGTCAGAAATGCCCCTGCGCACTGCGGCGGCGCGTGAGCAAAGCAGCCCCCGAACCCGTGCCAGTGGCTTCCTTGCAGCATCTTCATTGTCCGTTGGTTGGTTAGCGAGTCAGCCTAGGAAGAATCTCTCTTCCTTTATTCTTGGAAAGTGGGTACTTGGGACTATCCAGTAAAGACCAGTATGTGCTAAACTTCTGCTCTCTGCCAGGTCCTGGGGAAGGGCGGGCAGGCCCTGACCCAGGTGCTCAGTCTCACAGGAGTATGGCAGCAGAGAACAGCGAGTGCCCGGTGAGGGATCACCTGCGTGCAGCGGGCAGCGTGTCATCCAGCAATCAAGGTCAGCAAGGGAGGTCGCTGGGAGGAAAGGGCACATTTTCCTGTGTGGGTGCAACTACCTCCCCATCACCCCGTCCCTGCACCTAGGGCCCAAACCCACCCTCGGCAAAGGTGACCCTGCAGCTAGGCTCCTGCCCACCCTCCTCTAGTCCTATCCTGGGTCTCCTCACTGTGTCCATACAGACACCATTATAAGTTCCCAATGTACATCTCAAAAACAGCAATCTGATTCATAGCATCGCTGGTGCTTTGGTCACCACCTTACTCACTTTATACCAAATATCTCATTGATTCCTATAACAACCCTAGAAGATAGGGACAGTTCTTCCCAAATTCCAACAGGGAAAGTCAGAGAGGTTAAGGAATTTGCCTAGTCACTCAGCGAGGGGTGGGGCCAGGATCCAAACACTTCTCCACCCTGGTGGACCCTGGCTGTCAGATGTAACTTGCAATTTCGGTGCCCAGTGCTAGCAGCACAAACACTTGGCAAATAATGTTGTGATTTATTATGTGACTCAAAGAAAGAACAACTCGGCAGCTTCCTGTTTTAATTATTCCTGCTAATGACAGTTTCTAGCTGAAGAAATTTACATGCTGTCAACATACAAATGAAATTTTTCTTTTCCAATGGCTGCGCCAGGCCAGAGCCTCCCTGTGGGCCTTGCCCTGGATCTGGCCCCCGGAGTTTTACAGACTTTCTACAAATACAAAACCCATAGCAGTTAACACAGACAGTCCCGATTGCTTAAATGCCACACGGACCTGCTGGACCAGGAAAGTGTGTGGACAGGATTGGGGACCAGAGGAAAACTGAAAGCCAGAACTGCAACTGTACAGTTGAGGCTGGGAAGAGCTCACATCGTGAAGTGGCAGCATGCAAAATTGGAAACGTAGGTTGGAGCCGAATTGCTCAGGACTCTGATGTTCTCCTTAGAGAAATATCTATTCAGGTCTTCTGCCTATTTTTCAAACAGTTTGGGATTTTTTTGGTGTTAAGTTGTATGAGTTCCTTATATATTTTAGATATTAGCCCCTTACCGGTTGTATCATTGACGAATATCTTCTCCCCCATTCAGTAGGTTGTCTCTTTATTTTGTTGATTGTTTCCTCCTCTGTGCAAAACTTTTTAGTTTGATGTAAGTCCCGTTTGTTTATTTTTCTTTTGTTTCCCTTGTCTGGGGAGACATATCCAAAAAGATAGTGCTAAGAATCACAGACAGCTAGCAGCCTTCTTTTTACGAGTTCATGTGGTGGAAAGAGAGAGAAAACTCTGGTCTCTTCCTCTTCTTAAAAGGGCACTAATCCCATTACAGGGGCCCCATCCTCATGACCTCTCCTAAACCTCATCTCCCACAGGCCAGGCTTCCAACTGCCATCACATTGGGAGTTAGGGTTTCAGAATATGAACTGGGGGAGGACACAAACAGTCCATAGCAAATACTCACTAGGTTCTTTGGTATCAGATATTTCCTATTAAATGGGGAATGGTGGGTATGCTTCAGTACACATAAGCTTTTGGTATGGAGCCCAAAGGAATAGTGGGACAAAGAGGTTTGTTTTCTAAGCAGCTTATTCAATGAGCTTCAAGTAAAGAGTAAAGGAAATGAATGTACCTAGATATTGGAACATGGTTTTGCTGAGGATCGTCTAGGTCTTTTAAGGCCACAATTAGAGACAAGACCAGAACTTTCCATTCCTCATCTGCTCTTCTGGACTTCAAAGTGCTGCCTTTCTCCAACAAGGAAAAAATTAAAAACACAAATTCTCAAGTGGTTTGATAGTAATTCATCCCAGCAAATTCTACTTTCCATTAAAAGTCACCAGCTGTCATGTGCTTAGCTTTTAATGGAAAGAACTTTCTCTCAAAGACCATTTTTCAGTTGATGTTGCTTATGAGTTTTATTTTCTCCTTATGAAAAATGGATTGGCACTCATGTGTCTTTGGTGACAGGAAACCCCTGGATGGAGGCCTCACTTGGTGATCTGCCCCAGCCACAGGGTCAGCTAATCACTCCACCAGGAGCTCAGGGCATCCGCGCTGAGGTCAGGAGAGGGTTTGCGGGGAACAGGGGGGAGGGGTGGTGGTAGTGTTGTGTCTGTTCGCAGTGAGGGTCTCACTGCTTCTTCCCTTAAAAATAAAAATAAAAAGATTTTAATTAAAAAGTGCTGTGAAGTGCTGAGGAGGTTTTGGAGAGAGGAGGGAATATTTGACGTGATTGATGGTTTGGGGGGCAGCCCTTCTGTTCCACGTGTGCTCGGAGCTGAGGCAGACCTACCTGGGCTCCACCCAGGAGCACCTCCGTGGGGCACCACTGCGTGCAGGTGCGAGGCTCTCTTGTCCGTGACACCTGGAATACCCTCTCCATGACTCTCAAGAACCAAACAAAACAAAGATTCTTCCTGAGGCCTCATCGGTCATGTGCCGCCCCAACGGTGGCACCTGGTGGAAGGGCTTGGGCCCTCAGGCACCTCGCTGTGGGTGCTGTGACGGGCCTGGGGCCCGGCAGGTAGAAGGCCGTGAGCCCTGTGACGGGCCTGGGGCCCGGCAGGTAGAAGGCCGTGGGCGCTGTGACGGGCCTGGGGCCCGGCAGGTAGAAGGCCGTGGGTGCTGTGACGGGCCTGGGGCCCGGCAGGTAGAAGGCCGTGGGCGCTGTGACGGGCCTGGGGCCCGGCAGGTAGAAGGCCGTGGGCGCTGTGACGGGCCTGGGGCCCGGCAGGTAGAAGGCCGTGGGCGCTGTGACGGGCCTGGGGCCCGGCAGGTAGAAGGCCGTGGGTGCTGTGACGGGCCTGGGGCCCGGCAGGTAGAAGGCAGGAAGGTGATGACTGCCCCCGGGGACAGTCTGATGGGGAGGGCAGAGCAGGCATTGCTGGTCCTTCCAACAGGGTCCTGACCTGCCGACAGCAAACGAGGGACCAGAGCCACGGAAACTAGGAAACAGAGAAAGGGGAGTCCCAGCAGCTCAAACACAGGGCTGGAGGCGCCCTGGGCTAGGTCCTCAGAAGGGGTGGGTGGGGGTGGGCGGGCCCCCCAATGTGCACACACAGGCGGCACCCACCACCCCTGGGAGGAACCCCCGTGGAAATAGCAGCATTCAAACCGGTGGCTGGTACAGGGGCCCTGCCAGCCGAGCCAAACTTCCCTGAGCCCCTCTCTCCACGCTCACAGTGAGGGCTCAGATGTGTCCAAGAATTTCTGAATAATGTTCTTGACAGACACCGCCGCCCTCTCCTCCGCAGCGAGCGGCCGGGCTGCCCCCGGGGAAGACCCCTGGCAGCTCCCGCTGAGCAGCTGGGGCAGCTCCAGGAACGCTCAGTCCTGCGCACCTCCAGCCAAGCCTGGTTCCTTTCGATCCCCCTCCTCCCCTCTCCCCCGGCTCTGCAGGCAGGAGCCGCCAAGGTATTCGTCATGTTTCCGAGCTACCCTGCTGCTTGATTTATGCACAGACAAGGCAGGAGCACGGGTCCTAGAGGGGTGAAGACACGCCGGGGAGCGGGGAGCGGAGGGTACTGATGGTCCCGGCACCCTGTGGGTAACAAGAGGGTCCCTGGTTTTGGGATCCACTCTTTGTTACTCTTAGGGCCGAGGAACACTCTCTCTCTCTCTCTCGCTCGCTCGCTCTCTCTCTCTCTCTCTCTCTCTCTCTCTCTCTCTCTCTCTATCCCTCTCTCTCCCTCTCTCCTGGTGAGATATGGCCTTAAAAGGAGTGAAGCTTCATTCGCCCTTCCCTGGGCTTCGCCTAAAAGGGCTTTCAGAAGAATTTCCAGCCTTCTCCTTCGGGACATTGGATGTGGTCTCTTTGGCCAAAGAGAAAACGAGTAACAGATGAGGCCCCAGCGGATGAAGAGGCCAAAACCCAAATGTTAATCACCTCCGACTCCGCTGCTCCCTCCCCAGGCCGCCTGGCTCCTTGGGTTGGAGATCTCCCCCTTGGGGTGGAGGGTTTGCTGCTGATGCTCGGGAATGCATTTGAGGGTCCGGCTTGCAAGGAGATACATATGGCCGTTCCGTGCATTCCGTGTGCCTGTCGCAGTGGCTTGGAACGGGTGAAATACGGACCGCTGCTCTTCGTTGAACGCATACTTCGTGAGGCGCCCATAAAAGCTCAAGATGCTGTCATCCAAGATGAATAAAAGCGCCTCTTTTTATTCCACTGCATCTGAGAACATGAGGTCACTGGAATATATTTAGAGTGAGATTTGGCAGCCTGCGCATGTTTACAATCTTGGACTCAAAGCTCTAATGTGACTCGGAGGCGCCCTTTCCCCTTCGCCGAGAGCGACGGCCTGTTCCAGTTTTCAGTCCCTTCCCCTGCCGGTGCCCGAAGTCAGCCTAACCTGTGGCCCCCATCCCGGGGTTGATGCTATTAATGTGAGCACTGAGGTGGCTCCCCGCCATCCCTCCATCACCCAGGGCGAAGATCGACTGGGTTAGAGCAGAAGTCTAAAACGCCTTCCGGCCGGACGCTTGTTATTGCATAGATTTGGGGTTCTTTCTGGAACTGTCCGGGGCAGCGTGGAGTCCAGGACGCTGGTTCTCCACACCGGCTGTGCATTAGGATCATCAGGGAGATTTAAGAAATGCGGATCCCTATCCCCAACCCCCAGCGGTTCTGATTGTATTGATCTGGGGTACTGCTGAGCATCAGAAGTTTTAAAAACAGTATTATCCTCTGTTGTTTTTAAAAATTATACATCACAGAAAATAGATTTGGAAGTGTATTCACTAATAATGTTAACTGACTATCTCTGGGTAGCAGAATTAAGAGGAATTTTTATTCACTTACATACTTTCCTATGTCCTGAATTTTTTTAGATATGTTTTTATTCATTTTAGAGGAAGAGAGAGAAACATTGATGAGAGAGAAAAACATTGACCGGCTGCCTCCTGCATGCCCCCTACTGGGGATCCAGCCCACAACCCGGGCATATGCCCTGACCAGGAATTGAACTAGCAACCTCTTGGTGCATGAGATGATGCTCAACCAACTAAGCCACACCAGCCAGGGCCTGAAATTTTTTATTTTTTTATTTTTTGGCAACAAAGCAAATTGCAATGAAATAAATTATTGGTGTAAAGCTATTTCTCACTTTAAAAAGAAGAGGCTCAGGACACCCCAAATGGAACTCATCTTGCCTACTCCCATTTCCTCCTGCACCGGCTCCTCACCAGCTGTCTGTCCTCAGCCAGTGGTCACCCATCCCGCCTCCTACCTTCCCTAACTCCATTCCTCCAGTTACTAAGTCTCTACATCCAGCTTCCTAATCCTTGTGCAATTTCTCTACTTTCATCCACACAGGCCCCTCCCTCTGCCACCTGATTTGGACCTCCCATTACCTTCCCTCCCTATTGATGGAGCCGGGCCCCCAGGCACGGGGTCACAGTGCAGCCACGGCAGTCTACCCTGCACCCCAAACCTGCTCCTGTCACTCACCTGCTCAAAACTTTCGGGACGGCCTCTTCTCTCCAGAGCACACTCCCAGATCCTCGCCTGGCTTACGAGGCCCTCCGTGGCCTGCCCTGCCCACCTGCACAGCCCCCTCTCCCTGCACCTCCCCACCCACAGGTACAGCAGGCAGAAGCCCCCGAAGGGGCATTGTCTCCCTGACTCAGAGCCTTGGCCTCCCCATCCTAACCGTTTTCCAGTGGGAAATTCCTGCCACTCAGGATTCTGCTTGGGGGGTGAGGGGCAGCTCTTCACCAGCTCAACACCCAGGCTCTTTCACACTCTCCCATGTGCCTGCGTCTTTGTTAGCGTTGGTTATTCTGCTTGTCTGTCTGTCACTATTGTCAGACTTCCTTGAAGATACGAACAGCTCGCCTTTGCACCCATCACGTTGCCTTATGTCCAGGGGGTGAGTTAAGGAATGAATGGGTACTGTCTGTCGATCCCTTGCATCATGCAGCTCTTTGTGATCGTCCTAAGCACCCTTATATGTGTTTGGGGTTGGAGTTCATGCCCCATATTGTCTTCAAATGCTCCGGCCAGCCGCATTCTGATTTATCCTCCGGACAGGGTTGGGAGAGGGGAGGGGTGCAGCTGGGACGGGGAAGACCCAGGAGCCCAGACTCGCGGCCTGTGTTCTTCCCTGGCGCCTCATTTCACTGGGTGGTTGCCCACAAAGAAGTGGAGATTGTCCGCCCGTTAGTCCTGCCGCCTCCTTTTTCCGTTCCCGCTTTCAGAAAAGGAGGCAGGGGGACCCGGGAGGTATGCAGTGGGAGCCGCAGCTCTGGTGAGGCCCAGATGAGCTCCTCACGGGTCAGCAGTCTGCTGCAATCCACATTTTCCACAGAGAAAATGGGCTCAGTATGTGAGGATGTCACCTCTCTGGAAGAAATGCAGCTTCACTAATCCCTTCATGTGAGCCAGGCCTGGGAGGGATGGGCAGCCAGGGACCCTTTCCAGAGGCAATCAGTCGGGAAACGGCAGAGCCACCTGCCTTCTGACTCACTGGCCAGCTGACCACAGCCTAGACTGTGCACAAAGCAATGACCCGATCGTGGCTCACAGCTCTGCCAATCAAGCCAGACTGGGGAGACCTTTCTCTGGGGTAGAATGACATGAGAGTCTTGTCTCCGGCACATCCGGTGTCATCCTCGCCTGATCCTTGCGCTCAGTGTGACCCAGAGGGGGCTCCTGGGCCCCGTGCCACTCAAGCAAGGCCAGAGGTTCATCTTCACACACACACACACACACACCCCAGGAGTGCACAGGTGGGGTGGGGAGGTCTTGACGACCAGGAGTAGGAGGGGTGTTGGGAAGAGGACTGCCCCTCCCCACCCCCTGCTCTCTACCCAGATTCCCCTAAAGCTACAGTGGGGAGCCCTGAGACAGACACTGTCCCTCCTAGGACATAACTGAGCTCAGCACACCCTTGTCAGGCACCTACAGTGTGCCAGATGCTATGCTGAGAGCCAGACAGCCAGGGATGAATTAGGCATGGTTCCCTCATCATTAAGAAAGCATGTACGCATACAGACGTATAACCGCAATGCCTGGACAATGGCAGCACGAAGTGCAAATAGGTTTGGAAAGAGGACTTCCAGATGGGAATCAGCAAGGACTTCTTGGAGGACGGAGGGCGGCATTTTTTAAGCTGAACCTTGAAGTGAGGGTAAAAAGCTGGGGTGGGGGTTGGAGGTTGGGGGAGATGGAGCAGTGAAGACAGATAAGGCTTTTCAAGTTGCACTATCTGCTATTCGGTTAAATGGCATAAACTTGTGGCTGTTTTACTGGTTTTGCCTACAACCACATCGATTTCAGAGGATTCAACATAATACTATCCAGATGAGAGGAGGTGGAAAAACACAAGTGATAGAAAGCAAGGCAGAAGAAATGCAGTAGCTGAAAACCTTTATACTAAGTGTAACTTTTTGATAATGTGTCAATAGAAATGTTGTAGAGGGGGGTTCGAGAGAGATTGGTAAAAGGGTACAAAATTTCAGCCGTAAGATGAGCAAGGTCTGAGTATTTAATGTATACAGCATAACTATCATATAATTTAAATTTGTGAAGAGAGTAGAACTCAAATGTTTTTACCCCCTTTTTTAGTTAAAAAAAAAAAAAAGACAAAATGTGAGGTGATGAACACTTTAAATATCTTACAGTTTTATTTGTTAATTATATACCTCAATAAAGCTGAAAAATAAAACGGTAAAATAAAATTGTCCTACTTTCTCAAAAGCTCAATGACATAGGAAGGTTTGTGTCTTGTCCAAAGACTAGTCCGAGTTAGACTTGAACTTTAGAATCAGGCTGAATTTACCAGTTACAGGAAGGCAGCGTTGCATCCCTGAGTCGGAAAGATTTGAGTTCAAATCCTGGCCCTAAAACTTAGGACCGAAGTAACTCTCTGAGCCACACTTTCCTCACCTGGGAAATGATCAGATCCCGAGGTGGTGCCATAGCACAGTCGTGGGCAGCGGTGTGCAGGGCTGTGACCTACGTCAGGAGGCTCGGTCAGCGCCGAGGGAGGCCAGCACGTCGTCCACAGTCAAAGGGAATTCCATCATTTTTCCTTAGGGCCTGGCTTGTTTAAGGGGAGGCGGCAGGACTGTGACCTGCCAGGGTCGTTCTCCTGCATCTACTAGGGTTCCAGAATCTGGAGAAGGGGCTGCGAGTAAATTAAATAAACTAGACATGAAATATAAATTTGGAAGGCATTTTGGGGGAGCCAGAGGAAGCTCAGTTCTAGTAGCTAAGTTCCTGGAATCTCCGCACCCAGGGCTTTTTATTCCCACATTTTCCCCTATCGAAAGCAGATACACATATCAAAGGTAAAGTTTGGTCAACAGTAAGAATATCCGGTTGGGGGAACTGCCCTCAGATGTCTGGCAGCAGGCAATAATATATGCAGATTTTCAGGTTTGGGGAAATGCTTTCAGCTATTCCAGCAGCAGGTAATATGATTCAGCCCTTCTGAAGCCTCAAGGTCCAACAACCTTTTGATGAACTTCTTGCATTTATGACCTGCTGGAATTAGCCTCCAGCAGTGACCTGTGTCAGTGCCCACGTCAGTCACAAGCAGAAGGGGAAGGGAGCCACTGGAGTAGGTGATACCCAAGTTTCTTAGGCCAGGATGAAAGGGGGGTGGGGGGGGAGAGGGGCCCATCGCGATCCTGTAAAACCATTGATTGCTTTCCTCACTCAGCACAAACCTGCCTAGGACTTTCACTTTCCCACGCCCCTCCTGGCAGGCACACCTGGCTCAGAGGTGGATCCATTTGAGCTAAAGGGCCTCTGCAAGCAGCCACGTCCCCCCCACTCCGGAGCGGTTCCCGGGAAGGCAGTGGTGAGATGGATGGCAGGCTGGCCTGGGCCCCAGAGGTTCCGACTAACACGCTCAGCCTTCCAGGAAAGGAAACCTTGGCCACTCGGAGGAGAACCTAAAACCGGAGAGGTAAGGCGGGGCCCAGGGTGGGCGGCCCCTGCGCAGGCCTGTCCCGGGCATGGGGTGACTCCACTTCATCCTAAGCAGCCTCCCTCCCGCTGGGGACGGGCGTCAGCACCACCAGCGGCCAGGGTATCTGACTTTGCAGTCATTGTCAATAGGAATGTTGATATGACATTTAGATTCTAAAGTAGATAGTGTTTGGGATGGGCCGCTGCTTTGAGAGCGTAACAAGCAGAGTGTCAGGAACATGCTGTGCCAGCCCCACCTCGGCCTCCTGCCCTCGCGTCCCCTCATGGCTGACCCAGGGGAAGCAGAGCCATAGGAGGGGATCGGGGGGCGGGGGGGTGAGGGGGGCTCTATTTCACGCAGGATCCTCAGGTCGACTCAGCTGGCATCTTCCCTTTTTTTTTGTTATTGTCTGCCACCCTTTTCCCAAACAACAATTGCTGGAGCTGAGGGTAGGAGCAAGTTTTAAACACCCTGAGACAGTGTCACCTTTGGGCATTAGAGACCTTGTAAAAGCCCGAGAGCAGCTCTTCTCTCTGCAGCCCTGAAAACTGTCCCGCAGTTTCCATCCCGCTGGCAGTGGGGGGGAGCGGGGAGGGGTGTCAGAAAGTGGCTGGGCCTGGGGACCAGTTCACGCTATGGGATTGGTTCTTCCCACCCCACCCGAGGGGACAGCAGCCAGAGCTCCTGCCACGTGGAGGACGCTCCAGGCCTTGGCACCCGTGAGGGGTTCTTCTCTGTCACTCCCTGTGGTGAGAGCAGGTCCTGCTCTGCTGTCCCTCACGTCAACTCACCATCCGAGGAAGCGCTGTCTGCAGTTTGCCCTCTGATGTCAAAGATGGCATCGCCTGCCACGCGGTCCCATCGTGACTGTCCATAAGCACTAGACCGGCCCTGGGACTTCAGTCTACCGGCGTCTAGAGAGGGCCCAGCCCCCACCAGGCTCTCCTGTCTTGAAATGAGTGAACCCACGAGCCCGTCTCAAGGGCCTGGAGCTGCAGGGTCGGGAGGAGCCCACAGGCTTCGGTGTTGCTGGCCGTGGCTCTGGAGTGGAGTCTTCCCCCAGGAGGTGACATTGAAGTTGAACCTTGAAAATGGAAAGGAGCCAGGGAAAGGGGCGGCGTTCGCAGAAGGTCGGAGCAAGAGGATGTTTGGGGCAGTGAAACTATTCTTACAATGTTGTAATGGCGGACACATGTCCTTATACTGTGGTCAACCCCACAGAAGGTACAACACCAAGAGTGAACCCCAGTGTAAACTATGGGCTTTGGGTGATTGTGTGTCAGGCAGGGTCATCGATGATAACAAATATGCCAGCCTGGTGGGGGATGTGGGTAGTGGGAGGTTCGGGGGCCGGGGAGGGGACACAAAGGGTACACAGAAGCTCTCAATGTTGCTGTGATGCTAAACCTGTTCTAAAAAATAAAGTCTATTTTTCTTAATTCATGAATTTAGCAAATTGCATTTTCACAAAATTTTCACATTGATTGCAGACATAAGCCCCTCCAAATATTTAATGCAATTCACAAATTTAATACATCAGATCCTCTTAAAATCTCTAACCATATTAAATAATGCAAAATATCATGATTCCAACGCTGTTCAACGGCCTTTCATCAAAACCTGTTATAAAAGAGCTAATACTGCGGGCTTCAGTTGGTTTCTTATCCTAAATCCCATGCCTTCCAGGGGGTGCCAATTTTGACACCTTACTAGGATTTCAGTGAGTTCACCAAACACTATTTTTACCTTCGTAGGGATCTTAACAACCTTCCCAGGGCAAAAGAAGGAGAAAAAGAACCACCTCCAAGCGCTGGAGTTGCAAAGTCTGGGTGGCTGAGCAACTGATTCTGGATCAGGACGCGAGGCCGGGGCGGCAAAGCCCAAGAAGAAATCACCTCGGGAGAAGCTTCCTGTTTACAATTAAGCGTTATCTGTTACTTCCACAGGACTTTTTAAGTCCATACCGTTCGGTCAGGTCTTCGGTTTTGCAGCATTGAATTCTCCCTGACAGGAGATAAATCCCCATCCTGCTGGCCAGGCCAGCGTGGCGCAATCTATTGTCCTGTCCGCATGATGTATTGACCCGATCTGTTCGCATTATTGAAAATGTGAGGCTCCCGCTGGTGTTGTATTACAACTAATGGGGCCAATCCCAAGTTCCAGCCCCGCAGGGAGGAGGCCCCAGTGGAGAAACGGGCTGACGCGGAGTTCCCTGCATTTCCTCTTCCCTGCCTTCACAGATGGAAACGAGCACGTGTCTATATCCTTGATGACCAGAAATAGCATTAAGAGAAGAAACAAAAGACCCGTTTATATGAAATACCCACTCACTCACGTCGATCAGATTAGCATATCCCATTACATTCACCCTCCTGGGGGCCTACCAACCACTTCTCTGCACGCTCTAGAATTTTGTCTTGTTTTTGAGTATTGTAATGAACCCACATTCCTTCTCTAGCTCAGCCTGTTCTAATTAACGCCCAAATTGTCAAGGCTTGGCCCGGGAGCCCCTTGGTTTGGCCCCTTGTCCTTGCTGCACTGCCCCTGGCATTCTTAAAAGCATTCCTGCTTTCTGGCAACAGCAAGATGTTCCAGACCCATCTGATTTCTTTCCTGCCTCAAGATATGGAATCAGCTGTCCTCCCCGGAATCCCCGGAATCCTCCTCGTGCCTGTGGGTGGAGAATGCTGTTGGAGGCCACAGGCAGGTGGAGCATGGGGAGGTGGAGTGAGGTGGGGACAGGGGCAGGAGCGCGGCCTTGGTGGTCACAGAGACAGAAAACACTTATTTTTAAGGAAACGTATTCATACTCCTCTTTCCAGCTTCACACAATGTGCCCTGTAGCTTCTGTCTCCTTCTGTCACAGAATGAGCCTCCCGTGACCCAAACAATGAGTCATAAATCAGCTCTCACCTGTCCTCTCCAGCCCGTCCTGCAAGGGGAAGGGAGCAGACGGATTTATTTCCCCACCGAGGGAGACTCGGCCACCACCTCACCCTTAGGAGGATGCTGCCCCCAACGACTGGGTTCCCCATGGTTTTCTCCACTGTGCATCCCTGCAGCATGGGTCAGGGCCTGTGACCGCCCTGTATGTTGGGTGGATTCCGCTGGTGGCCCGGTCAAGGGTGGATTTGAGAATGGGCAGGATCAAGGTAGGAAGATGGTTGAGGAGTCTGTTTCGACAGTTCCGAGCAAGAGGCTCGAACCACGGAAGCGACGGGGAGCGGGATGGCTGGGTGTCTGGATGGATGAGTGCGTCCCACGCTGCAGGGACGGTGGAGCCAGCCACTAAGAGAGAGAGAACAGAGTGGGAATGCAGGCCGGTGAGGGGCCTGGGGAGGGTTTGGCTCGGACCGGTTGAGTCTGAAGTGTTGCCATTTAGAGGGAAATGCCCAGCAGTGGGTTGGACACGGGGTCCGACTCTCTAACACGAACCACAGGCAGAGACAGCCTCCCAAGCTAAAGGCAGGTGGTTTGGGGCTTCTGCTGCCAAGGCGTGCTCTCCAGGGGCCGGCGGCAGCCTGGGCTGTTTGCTTACGCTGCTCGGGAGACTTGGAGACTCGGCTGTTTTTCTGCTTCTCATTTCGTCTGAGTCCTTGCCCGGAATCCCTGATGTTTTTACTTAGCACCAGTGTTCCGACCAAAATTAGCAAACAGCCCAGGAGGTTGGGACCCTGAGGAGGGCTGGCCACCGCGCCCCACTGACAACCCTAGAAGACCAGGTGCGGGTGGTGAGACCCAGAACCAAGGCAACCGAGGCTGTAGGGGCAAGCCCTGGCCATCCCAGAGGGGGGGTTCTGTCTTCCCAGGTTTCCCTGGTAGATTCTGGAGCTTCTGGGGGAACCACAGAGGTGAGAAATGGGGGAGGGGGTGTGTGCAGAGAACGGACCTCCCCCCACTTCCCCAGCAGCCATCTGGCAGTGCTTATTGTGGGGAGCACCTGGCCCCAGCGTCACCTGCCCCCAGGACCCCGCCTTGGCCAAGGCAGGCTGGGCTCCTCCCCGAGAAGGCTCCGGCCTCTTTCCCGGGCTGTCTGCAGGGCTGTGCGCCTCCATTCCGTCTGCATGGAGACGGGCTAGACAGCCTGTTTTCCCTCAGGTGCTGGACACCGATCTCTGTTGTTTGCCTAATCTAGCGTTGGGTTATTTTTCCCCCCTTTGCTGATTATAAGAAATGGCCAAGTGCAATCAACCGCCTCATCACTGTTCTCCACTCTGAGCCAGAGGAAGTCAGACCTGGAAAAGGAACTCTCCCCGGGCCATCGGCTCGTTCAGGGCCCTGTTTCCAGCTTCATCTCTCACCTTTCCCCAACACGAACCCAACCTGGCCAGTTCTGTCTCCTTGCTGCCCCTCCCCCTGCCCCAATCTGCCCCCCCCCCCCCCCCCCCCCCGCCCATTCCATCTTCCAGGTTGCCCTCCCATTTCTTTATACCACCTGGGGTCTCCCCCATCCTTTGAGAGTGAGCTCGGCCTCCATTGCTTGTAGCCCATCAAATCTCAAGATCAAAATAGAGTGTGAGCCCTGACAGGTGCTCAGTGTTTAGCGAGTTAACCCACACACAAAGGATCTCAGGTTTGATTCCTGGTCAAGGGCACGTACATAGGTTGCAGGTTCGATCCTCACCCCCAACTCAGGTACCTGGAGGAGGCAACCAATCAATGTGTCTCACACGGATCTCTCTCTCTCTCTCTCTTGCTCTCTCTCTCTCTCTCTCTCTCTCTCTCTCTCCTTCCCCCCTCCCTCTGAAAATGAATTGAAAAATAATACCCCGGGGTGAGGATTAACAAAAAAATAGAGTGTGACCCAGACCCTGCCTTCCAACAGCTTCTTGAACAGATGGAGACACGACATGGGCATTAAACATGACAGATACAAGTGGGAGGAGTTAGGAGCCCTCTTGGGTGTTCAGAGAAAAAGAGCCCTTTGCCTTCTTCCGTTCTCCCAGGAGCTTTTGTCTCTTTCCTCGTTGTCACCTCACCCCACCCCAGTCCCCCTTCCTCTCTGGGTTGGGGTATGGGCTAGAGCTAGCCCCAGAGTTCCAGCTGCTTCCTGAGGTTGCTGAGAAATGGCAGTTTTCCCTGCTCTCTAGAGTTGGGAGTGATGTGAACCTGGCATGCATGGATGAGAATCTTGGGGTTACCACCTGCTAGTACCTAGAGAGAGTGCGCCTTCATGAGCCTCAGGCCCCCTCCATCAAACACCGACCTCATCGTGTGAGAGGATACAAGATCATTTACACGGAGCATTTAGTATCCGCACACGGTACTTACGAATAGATCCAAGCCAGCATCACTGCTTTGGGTACATCCCATCCCCACCCGACCCTCACACAGATACACATTCATCAGCTCTAAATAAGTAGAGTTCCTCGTGGTCAAGTTTTACAAATGGAGCAGGGAAGAGGGCCAAGGATTCAGAGCCAGAGAGGCTGTAGGGATCGCTAATGATGCCTTTGACTCAACTATCTCTACAGTGGCGGTCAGGAAGACTTCTTCGTGAGCTTGGCTGATGCAGACACAGCTGAGGCCAAAGGTGATCTTCCTCCACTCTCTCTCCTCCATCCCCCGCCCCTTCCAGTCCCACTGCCACGCACGACAGCCCTGGCTTCCTGTCCTCCAGAGCAAAGGTATGGACACATTATAAAGTAACCCCAATCTTCAACTATGGGGAAATAATTTAAGGCACAAAATAAATGAGCTAGAAGACTACAGACATTTGAATGAATCAACGTGAAGATGACGGTATGGAAACATGTTGTAAGCTAGTTCTGTGTAAAATACACAGAACACAAAATTGTTTATAAAACACTGATTAGAACTAAGTAGAAAATTGTATTTCTCTGACTAACGATTGGAAAGAGGCACAAACAAAAACAATTGTAAGAAGAGTAGGTAGGATTGTGCACCAGAGTGTTTTTTCCTCCAGATTCCTTTCATTTTATTGTAGTTATGTTAGTAATAAAAATGTCACATGGAATTAAAGTGCCAGTCCACTGTCCCATTCCAGGTGAGTTCATGTCAGGCTGATCATAGCAGGTGGTTCCCTTCCCCCTTGGGATCTGGAGCTGAAAGAAGTCTCTCGGGAGGAGACCTCTTGGAGAGGAGACTCCAGGAGGCGAGGTCTTGGGGAGAGGCAAGGTCCCAGCTGTCCTTAGACCTGGTGTGTCTCCTCTCAGGGCTGGAGAATCAGGGCCCTGGTGGCCGCAGAGACCACCACACTTTCCAGGGCTCCTCCCAGGGGCCCTGTACCCAGGGGTCAAGAGGAAAATGAGAGATGGCCCCATGGAGAGGACAGGCAGATCAGGGCGGCGTAGGTGACAAGGGCAGGAAACAAATCACTGAGGTCTCAAAAGACGAGAATTTGACACAGGAAGAAGAGCTCAGAGCTAACTGAAGTGAACTGGGTGAGGCTCATGGCGGAGAGAAAGCACAGACTTTGCAACCTGGGTTTAGATCGCAGCTCCATCACTTTACCACCCAGGTGATCTGCAGCAGGCTATTAACCTCCCCATGCCTTAGCTTTCTCATCTGTGCAATGGGCACTTAACGACCCCAACCTGACTGTTAGGCCCAGGACATGAAAGCACAGTGCCTGCACATGGCAGGCAGTCAGTAACTTTCCAGCACTTGTTGATGGGAGGGACAGAAAGAGTGATGTGAAACAGCAAGAGGCATCGAAACCCCAGGCAGTCTCCAGGGTGTGTGCGGCCCAGAAAACCTCTCTGGGTATGATTCGTTCTTCTGGATTTTTTCTGTGAACCAGCCCACGTCTTATCATCACCATCCGAACCAGTCTTCGTATCACAAAACCTCTAACTCGTTCCCATGAAATGGAGTCAGTCTCTCGGGACTTTGCCCTTTGGGTTTGTTAGCGGTCAGGGAAGGAGACTGTGACCCGTGCAAACTTTCTGACCAAAGTCAAGATGACCTCGCGACCTCTCTTGGCCAAAGGTGCCGATCGGACGCCTACGTTGTGAAATGAATGGCTAGAAGGCGTCCCCTTGGGTGCCGTTTACCCTCTGTGATAGGAAGCGCATTGGGTTAGGTCCCAGGCCCCTGGAGCTGGATCCACATCCTGGTCCCACCCGGTATCACACGTCCTCAGGCAAGTAACGTGACCCCTCTGGGCTGCAGATTCCTCAGGGGCAAAGCCAGGGCTCTGGGCCTGGTCAGAGGGTTCCATCCCGCGCACAGTAGGACTACCTGGAGATCCGTCCGAAGCAAACAAACCCCAGGCGGCCCCGGCACCCGAGTCTGCGTCACATTGTCCTGCTTGAAGCTGGGGCGTGGATTTCGTTCAGGTTCCCTCCATCGCTTCGTTTCAAACTTGGCTGCACCTTGGAGTCACCTGGGACGTTTAGTGCCCACGGATGCCTGTGCCCCACCCCCCAGCGGCTCTGACGTGGTTGCTGTGGGGTGAAACCTGCGCGTGGGCGGTTTGCACAGCTCCCCAGGTGGTCCCAATGTGCGGCAAAAACACGCCCCACCTGGAGGCGGCTGCACAAGAGGCTCGCATTGCGCCGGCGATGCTCCGGCCGCGTTGCCGGACTTGCTGCTGCTCAGACAGAGGGCCGGCTGGGCTGGGGACAGGCGTGGCCAGCGGTGCCCCCGGCCGCTGCGGAGCCAAGGTCCCTGCGATGGGCAGGCAGCCCCGGCGAGGTGAGTGGACTGGCTGGACGGGGGTTGTGGGGGGTCGTTTGTCTGCGGCCTCACCCCTCTGGGAGCAACCACAGGACCCCAGGAGAGAGAGGGGCAGGAGCTCCAAACGCAGCTGAAGCCGGAAGACTTGGGGTGTGGGCCTTGGTTTGAACCCTGGGGGATCCCGGGTGAGTCCCTCATGCTCTCCACTTACTCGTTTTTTTCATACATGTTTCCCACCAACATTTATGAAGCTCTTTGCTGGGCCCTGAAAAGCAACGGTGAATTGGTGTGGGGCTCGGAGGAAAGGGTGAGAGGGGGTGGGACCGGTCGGCAGGGGAGAGATGGGGCAGAGGCTCGGGGCTGTGACTGGTGGGACCCCGTGTTGCCGGGGAAGGACGGGGGGCCGGTCACGCCTCGTGGGCCACGCTAGGGAGCTCGGGGCCTATCCTGGTGGCCCTGCCCCCCACGCACAGGAGCCAAGTAGCTTCACGGTCACAGGATGAGCAGAGCTGCTCTCTCTGCCTCCACCTGCTATCGGGGGACCCCATTCTAGGCACCAGAATTCTGGGAGTCCTCGGGGGTGTCTGGGTGGGGGCCACGCTAGCACTGAGTGCTACCCCATCCTGCGTGCCTGTCTCCAAGCCCCACGAGGGGACCTGGGTCACTGTGGGTCGTGTCTCCAGGCAGCACCCTTCCCGTCTGACCCAGCCCTTCTGGAAATCACGCATCATCTCGAGTCTGTTGGCCTTCCTGCTAGGAAGCCGCCCCTCTCCTCGCACGGCCACCCCAAGCTGCCTTCTCCCCTCTCTTCCCTCAGGACGAGCCCTCCCTGGAGGCCGCACCGGCCCTCCTGGCGTCCAGAACCCTGGGACTCGCAGGTGCTGCTGGCAGCGGGGAGCGTCCAGGACAGGAAGGTAGGCCAGAGCGTGCATCGACTTTCTTTTGCGGAAAAACACCAGGGGAGCCTGAAATGTCGTGGCCTCCGCGGGCAGGGCCGGCTGCTGAGCATCAGGACGTGAGATGCGGTGTCCGCCCCGCCGCAGCCCCCCAGCTGTTAGTGCTTTGCAATTTGCAAGTGTGTTTGCGGGCATTTTCTCAGGAGGCTCACATCTAGCGTGGGAGGCGGGGGTCCTTCTTGTCTTCGTTTCACCAAGGGGTAAATCGAGGCTCAGAGAGGCGAGGTGGCAGGCCCAGGGTTGCGCAGCTGGGACAAAGAATCGCGCTTCGAATGTCTGGCTCCAAAAATAAAAAAAACTGGCTACATCCAACTGCTGACAGCATTTCTTAAACTATGAAGTGTTACACAATGTCAGGCATTAATAATTATCACTTCCACCACGAGGAGCTTGGCTCGGCCCCAGAGCAGCCTGCACTCCAGCCCTGCCACACCGCTCGCTCCCTCTCCTCGCCCCTGTCCCTCGCTGGCCCGGTGGAAAGCCACCATCGGGAGTGGGCAGGGCTATCAGAGACGCCTGGCCAGGCTCCAGCTGGTTCCCATAAGTCCGTCCTGTCTGGCTGTCTTGTCTCCAAATGCACAACGAGATACCGAGGTCCTGCAAGCTGCCTCCCCCGTTCCAAATGCGATGCTCGGGGCATGGACACCCCGGCGAGCACGCAGCCTGTCTGAGCCGGGAGGCTGGGAGGTGGCAGGCCTTGGGGGGGCCCCACAGGCATCTCAGTGGCTCGGGGCCATTCAGGCATCCCCCAGGGTTTGCTCTTGCTGGAACGGAATTGCTGTTTGTAAAGTGTTGGGAGAGACGGGGTGATGGCGGAAGACAGGGAAAGTGGGGGGGAGCTCTGAGGTTTGGGGAAGTTGGATACTCCCTAGGAAACATTTCAATGTATAAAAGCTGAGGAACATATGGATTGAGTTTTTCCAAAGACTACACATGGATTGAAAAATTAAAGGGCAAGGAGGGGGGTTGGAATCCATTTATATCATTGGGTGTTTCTCCCCCAAAGCTTATTTGGGGGAGTTTTCCTGGCAACCAAACCACGTAAAACCTCCTGAGATGTGAACCAGGCATGGAGTCGGCCCAGGGACCTCTCACCCAGCGAGGCAGCTTAGCACCCTGCCTGCTCCTCCCTGGTTCTGAGCACAGGTTCCTGCCTTGGTCACCCCGGAGCCTGCGCCTACGTGAGGACATGATGGCAGCAGTTCCCGGGGCCAGCTCCGGGCTCTGAGTGTGGCCTTTAGGGGCTGCCTGCCTGGGTTCATCCTCTGTGAGCTCCGGAATGTTAACTACGAGTCAAATGGAGACCAGTGGGTCTGGCCTTAACCTCCCTGGGCCTCAGCTTCCCCATCTGGTCAAGGGGAATCATAACAGCTCTTAGCTCAGTAATTAATTCTTAAATTATTGAGAATTAAATGGGTAAGTACATGTAAAATGCTCAGATCTCTGCCTTGTAAACTTTTAAGTGTTTGGCACTCAATAATAGCTGCTATTATTATTACATATGATGTGTAGATCAATGCCTAGAGGGGGCTTCTTTAACTCAGGACTTTAGTATGAAGGCAACAAAAGGATTCATTGATGATGCCTTAATTTATTCAATAAATATCTATTGAGGGCCGAGCTTGAGAGGTGGCATTTGAGCGAAGAGTTGAAGGAGGTAAGGGAGTGAGTGAGCCACACAGATCCCTGGAGGAAGACGGTCTAGGTGGAGGGCCAGCCGGTGCAAGCCTGGCGTGCTTTAGGAGGAGGAGGGAGGCATGCAGGGCCAGCAGGTGCGTGAGGAGCCAGGGGAGGACAGTGGAGCTGTTTCTGGGCAGGTGTGTTTGTCACCTCCTGAAACAGCTGACAGACAGCCCTGCTGATCCAGCCGGGTCCGCTGGAGCCACAGTCTTGGGCAATGGGCTCTGGGTGTGAGTCGGGGGGTCTTCCGTGCTGGTCTTGTGGGAAGAGGGTACAGGGCAGGGAGCGCTGTTCGTTTAAAGCGTTTTGAAAAGAAGAGTTTCTCCTCGCTCTTATTTCCCACCCGGATTTAATTAGACACAGCCCTTCCCCCCGCCCCCCCCCCCATCCAAAAAAAGACATTTCTCCACTCCCTCCTAGCAAACCTACCCTCTCTACCCTCAGTCACAGAACACAAGACCTAACTCCTTAGTCCCACAGTTGCAGTGTTAGGACCTGCATCACAGTAACCCCATGAAAGCAATAATGCCATTTTACAGATAGGCATGCGGAGGTTAATAGCTGGCTGCATGATGACCTTGGACATCTCAGCAACGATGTCCATACCCCACATGTGGCTTTGAGACAGATACTTCAAGGCACCACTCTGAGTTTGGGCAAGGAGGGTGTCAGCCACAGCCATAATGACCTAGAGCTGTGTGACCTCGGGTAAGTTCCTGAGCCTCTCTGGGTCTCAGGTCCTTCATCTGTCAATGGGGGCATTTATATTACTTGTCTCAGAATTGTTATGAGGATTGAAGGAGTTCATAGATGTGTGTGTAAAACCGTGCCTGGTCCACGGTGCTGTGCTGCTGCTGATTGATTGTTCAGAAGTGCAGCCCCTGAATTCGGGGGAAGGAGGAGCCTTGGTGATAATCTACGTTGAGTTTCCTGCCAAGGTGGTGGGATAGGAACTTGGAGTCAAGCTGATGTCACTTGGAAGCAGATAGAGGAAAGGTGACCTTTCTCGTCCACTTGAATTGGGAAACCAAGATTCTGATCTGCGACACCACCCCGCTCCATGGCAGGCTGTAAATTCCTCTTCCAATTGTTCGCTTTCCCCTTTATGGAGCGGACAGCATCTGAGTGAGCTCTGACATCCACTAACATGTACCACCTTCCCCAAGCGGGGCGTCTGCCCCCTTCTTACTCATCTTTCTTATTCATCTTCCAAACAAAACAAAACAAAATCTGCGGTAGGCAGAATGGCCCCCAGAGATGTTCATGTCCTGATCCTCAGAATCTGTGAACGTGTTCTCTTCCGTGACAACAAAGCCATAGATGGAATTCAGGTGGTCAACCAGCTGCCCTAAAATAGGGAGATGGTTCCGTATTGTCCGGCTGGGCCAGTGTTATCACAAGAGTTCTTAAAAGGGGGAGAGGAAGGCAGAAGAGGCCAGTGATGGGATAGGACGAGCAGGACCCCACCAGCCATTGCTGGCTTTGAAGATGGAGGGAGGGGGCATGAGCCAGGGGATGTGGGCGCCCTCTAGCTGGGGGGGAAGGCAAGGAACCGGTTCTCCCGGAATGCCCACAGAAAGACACCCTTTAGGCACCTTGATTCTAGTCCAATGAGACCCCGGTCAGACGTCTGATCTCATAAGATTACTAACTTGTGCTTTTTTTTTTTTTTAACACCACTAAATTTGTAGCAGTAATAGGAAACAGATAGACAAACAATGATAAAAACCAGACAAAACTTTCTTTTTCTTTTTTTTTTTTTTTTTTGCAAAGCTCGGCTTTAGCTTTTCTGACCCTGTTCAGAAAGCGTTCTGGCCTTTCTCTCGCGTTCATGCTTGTTTTTCCATCCCTCATCCCAGAGCAGGTGTGTGTCCTTTTACGAAGAGCACCCTGTTCCATTTCTGTAGACATGTGTCCCATCCTCACTGAGGTTCTTCTTGGTTTCATACTCGGAATTTCCTCTTGGAGCAGCCTCCTCCTTTTTCCCATCTGGGGGGCCGTGCCTGCCTGTCCTCTGGACTTTCTCAAATCCTTTCCCAAGGCCTGATGCGTGAGACTGACTAGTTAAGACTCTGTGCCAGGTGCGAGGACGCCAGGATGCAGTCACTCACAGACAGCCCATAATCTAGTGCCGGGACCACATGAAATTGCCGTTGTTGTTGTTGTTGTTGTAGATCTAAAACAGTCAAGAACAGGAATAATTCCATACAGTTCAACGTAAGGAGAGGGGAGACATGGAAATAGCTGCAAACGTGAGAAATACACAAGAAGCAGAAACAAGGGGCAGAGGAGTCAGGGTGGAGCAGGGCAGATGAAGAAGAAAACAGTAATGAGCCGCGCTGGAAAGAACACTGACCCCTGCCGTGCAGCGTCCTGGGCGCGACTTCGCTTGGTGGCCAGGGAAGGTGACGGGTGTTCCTCGCGCAGGAGCTGGGCCTGTACCTGAGAGGACCCAGGGAGCTGGGGAGCATTTCGGGCAGGCAGGGCGGGACCCACTTATGGTGACTTGCTCCCTCTGAAGGGACTGCGGAGGAGGGGAGCCTCGGGGGACCAGTCGAGGAGACTCGTGGGTTAGAGGGGTGCTTGTGGCAGCCCACAGATGGGATGGCGGGGGCCCTCGGGTTGCTGGAGAAAGACCACGACAGTGGGCTGGGGACGAGTGGAGGTTTTTAGGCTGCAGAACAGGCAGGGTGTTTTGGTGGCAGAGTACGTGGGGAGGAACAGGGAAGGAAGAGGAGGTCAGGGAAGAGTCCAGGTTCAGTATTGGGGGGCTGGCCGGTTGGGCCACTCCTCAGGATGAGGAACCCAGCTTTGCACAGTGGCAGTATCGTGGCCAATGAGGTTTATCCGAGGCGAGGCGCGATTATTGCTAATTGGAAAAAAATAAAAATGAGGAACCTGAGAAGAGGGGGCAGACTGAGCAGCCAGACACGTGGCTAGAGGAGAATGGAAGAGGCCATAGACCCCAGTTCTGGAAACAGCTAGTCTACAAAAATGGCCCCAGCAACTCACCTCCCAGTACTCACAGCCTCTGTGCACCCTCCCCCTGAATCCGGGCTGAGCCTGACCTCTCTCTGACCTCTAGGTTTGGGTGGGCTGTATAGAAACTTCTTTTTAATTGTAGTAAAATGCACACAACCTAAAACTTACCATCTTAACCCCAAAGTGTACAGTTCCGTGGCATGAAGTACATTCCACGTTGTTGTGCTACCATCACCTTCATCCACAGAACTCTTATCTTCCCAAACTGAAACTCTGTACCCCTTAAACAGCTAACTCTCCACCCTCACCCCAACCGCCCCCCTCAACCTGTACCCCTCCCACCCCCGTGCCCAGCCCCTGGCAACCATCACTCTCCTTTTGAATTTGACTATTTTTAGTATCTCACATAAGTAGAATCACACTAGATTTGTCCTTTGGCGACTGGCTTATTTCCTGCAGCATAATGTCTTCACGGTTCCGCCATGGAGGAGCATGGTCAGAATGTCCTTCCTTTCTAAGGCTGGATGGCATTTTATTGTATGGACCACGTTTTGTTCATCCATCCATCCATCCATCCACTGATGGACCCTCGGGTTGCTCCTACCTTTGGGATATTGTGAATAATATTGCTGTGAACGTGGGTATGCAAATGTTATCTCCAAGTTTTTGGTTATTTTGGGGTCTAAAACATTAAGTGGGATTGCCGGATGATACAGTAATTCTATTTTTAGTTGTTTGAGAAACTCCCACACGGTTTTCCATAGCAGCGGCGCCGTGTTACAGCCCCACCCACCGTGCACAAGGGTTCCCGTTTCTCCGCGTCCTTTCCGACGCTCCCTACTTCTGCTCTTTCGGTTGGGGTTCGCTGTTTGCCTTGAGAGGAGACATCTCAGGGGGCGTGAGGTGTTATCTCCCGTTTGTAAATGGTTCGGGTTGGCTGGTGATGCAGCAATGGCTAACCTGGACTCTGAGGTCCCGGGCCCGGTGCTCCCTGGCTGGCTGGTTGCCCGGTGGCTTATCGTTCTGCGATGGCACACGTACCTGCTCACAGGCTCTGCCAGCTGTACTTCCCGGTTTCTTGTGCTTGGTCGGAATTAAGTCTAGAGTGGCTGCCCCCTCAAAAGACCATTGGAAAAGCATGTTGAGAATTTTCCTATTTTCAGAAGGATTAGACGCCCCTCCCTCCTCGGCTTACTGTAACCCTGTACATAATAAGCAGTCACTCCCTGGCCACCCCCATGGCCCCCGGCCCCCGACCCCAGCCCCAGCCCACCGTCAATCTGCTTTCTGTTTCTGTGGACTTACCTCATCTCATTTCACATAAATGAAACCATATAATATGGGAACTTTGGTTTCTGGCTTCCTTCACTTCGTATAGGTTCATCGTGGTGTAGCATGTATCGGAACTTCCTTCCTCTGTCGCTGAGTAAGATCCCGTTGTGTGGATGGAACACTGTCCATTCATCAGTTGAAGGACATTCGGGTTGTTTCCACGCTGTGGCTGTTGTGAGTGCTGCTGCTACGAACATCCGTGTTCACGTTTTTGTTTGAGTGTCTGGTTTTGATTCTTTGGGGTATATATCTCTAAGGGTGGGATTGCTGGGTCACGTGTAATTCCATGTTTAACTTTCTGATGAACTGCCAAACTGTTTTCGACAGCAGCTTACGTTTTACGTTCCCACCAGTGATGTACGAGGGCTCCAGTTTGTCCACATCCACATCAGCACTTGTTACCTTTAATTTTTCTTACAGCCGTTCTGGTGGGAATGGAGTGGTATCTCATTGTGGTTTTCATTTTCATCTTCCCTAATGGCAAATGATACTGGGCTTCCTCTCATGTGCTTGTTGCCTATTTGTATGACTCCTTGGGAGAATCGTCTACTGAAGACCCAGATGTTTCATATCCCCCAGTCTCCACACCATCGCTGAAGGAGAGGATCATCCATGTTTTTTGTAGAGGAGAGACCACGGCTAAAGAGAGGCTAGGCTGCTCCATTAATCAGTGATGGAAAGCAAGGTTAGCCCGACCCTGAAATTCACACCACACACACACACACAGTTCGCAGATGCTGGTGCCAAATGAGAACGGCAGTCAGAGGTCTGTGGGGTGTGGAGGAGGGGTGAGCACGAAGAACTGGAGCCCCGTGGAGATCTGCAGGCGGGAGTAGGGAGGGGGTCCTACATGCGTTTGCAGTGACAGACGCACAGACTGTCGGGGTACACGGATCGAACCTCTGAAGGGACGTACACACAGGCCAGGCCTGTGTCTGCAGCACAGAAAGACAGGGTCGGCGAGTCCGCCTGGGAGACGGACTTGTGTTTCATGCTCTGGGCTCCCTTGTGTCCCAGGAACTCGCCAAGCTTGGCCACACTCGGCTCCCGCAGTGAATTCTGGGACGAACTCAGACAGACACAGCCTCACCCAGGGACACACAAATGGAAGCAGTAAATCAGTGCCCTGCACAGGCAGCCCCTGCAGCTGCAGGAAACCTGGAGGTGTGAGATGATACTTCTGTTAAACTTCCAGAAATTGGCTTCACATCCCGTGTGTGTGTGTGTGTGTGTGTGTGTGTGTGTGTACACATAAGTGTACATGTGTACGCACGTGTGCGCGCACACACACACGTGGACTCTAACATGGACCCTTTAAGAAGCCTACATCTACCTCTAAGTGAGATTGGAGGGGGGTGATGCGGTGAAAGGAGTTCTGAGGACCTGAGGCTGAAGAGAAATAAGGACCAGCGTTGCAGCCCTCAGGCATTGGCACGCAGCCTTCCCTCTGGAAATGATGCTGAAATATTCAAGCCTCACTCTCCTAGGGCTTCCTGTTTCCTATTTGGCCTCTGGTTTCTAGGCAACCCATGAATACCCCTGAACTCCTGAAATGCACAGGTCTTCAAGTGTCCCTCCGACTCGGAGGCTCACATCTGTTAATGCGTTTCCCATCTGCTGGGTCTCCCAGGGCAGCCCATCCATTCCGCTCTCTCCAGAGGACAACGGGGATTGTGAAGATCCCTTGTGGTTCGAGGTGTGTGTGTTTGTCCCTTCCGAGGTTAAATTCCTCCAGTTTTAATAAATCCTGCAAAGTCAGTTTGGCTGGATCTGGTATGGGGGAGGGGGCAGGAGATTGAGGGTTTACTGCTTTGATTCAGTAAAGAACCAAGTCTTGGCAAAGGCCCAGCAGCTGGAAGGAAGGTGGGGGAGTTGGCGCAGAGCTTGACCCGCTGGTGTGCTGTCGGCTGGGTTCCTTTCTCTTACAAAGGAGCAGAGGGGCGCTTTGGATTTGGGGAACTCGGGTGAGCTTCGGGGGGCAGAGGTGAAGCCTTTTCTTAGATTCATGGCAACCTGGTTTCTGAGTGCAGAGGGCTTGCGGGGGCAGAGGTTTGGGGAATTGCCATTAATTTTTGCGTTGAGTGTAATAAAAGCAAAAGGAGATTTTCAAAGTTAAATGGTACTTCAAGGCTTTCTAACAAAAACCAAGAGCCGTCTGCATCCCCTATCGCCCTCCAAGCCCAGGCCCACGGGCAACCACTTGTACGTCTTTTAGCTGGTCTTAAATTTTCACCTCCATATTTAAAGGCTATTTATTCATTTCATTTCTTTTTCATTTTAGACATCCTTTATTCACTTCCACCATGAAAAAATAAGGATTTATTTATCTTACCTGCCACACACACACACACACACACACACTCCACCACCTCACAGTAATGGGTGGCAATGTTTAAAATTCAGTATTTGCATCCTAGCCAGTTTGGCTCAGTAGATAGAGCATTGGCCTATGGACTGAAGGGTCTCGGGTTCAACTCTGGTCAAGGGCACATGCCCAGGTTGTGGGCTTGATCCTCAGATGGGGCGAGGGGGGGTGGGGGAGGAGGCAAGATGATCAATGGTTCTCTCTCAACATTGATGTTTCTATCTCTCTCCCCTTCCTCTCTGAAGTCAATAAAAATGTATTTTTTTAAATCAGTGTTTGCATTACTACTGGGTAAATACCGCTCCCAGCTCAGTCTCCTCGTGCTGGGTTGCATGGCTTCTTCCTCCTGCCCACCCATATAGAGAACTGCCCTTGTTGTTGGCTTTGTCCTCCAGGTGCCTGTCATTAGCTTCTCTCCAAAGTCCCCTCCCTGGGACCTGACACTGAGTAATGGGACACTTGTTTTTCTCTGGGCTCCGTGTCCCTGCTCTCAGCTCCCGCTCTGCCTGGGCTTGAAAGAGCCCAGGGCTGTGGTCCCTTGGCCTTCTCCTGGAAATTCCTCCTCCTGAGTTGCTTGTAGCTCCTATCTTTCTCTTTCTTGGTTTACTCCCTCACTTAAAAAAGTTTTTATTGATTTCAGAGAGAGGGAGAGAGATATAAAAACATCAATGATGAGAAAGAGAATCATTGATCGGCGGCCTCCTGCCCACCCCCTACTGGGGATCGAGCCCAAAACCTGGGCAAGATAACCAGTGAGTTCCTAGTCCTCATTCTGGGACCCTGGGCTGCCTGTGGGTGGTTGGTGGGGCCTCCTGGTTCATAGGTCGATGCTCAACCACTGAGCCACACCCACTGGGCTGTTCCTTCATTTTTTGTGGAGCTCCTGCTCCAGTCGCTTCCTGAGAAAAGGGCGCGTGGGAGGCAATTTAAAGTTGTGCACGACCAGGTGCCTTTAGCCCGCTCTCCCGGGATTAAGTTGGACTGCAAACAGAGTTCGGGACCAGAAGGCATTGCTCCCATTATTTTGAAGGTGTCATTCCTTGTCTTTTAGCTCCCGGCTGCCTGCGAGCAGCCTCATCTCCTGTCAGTGCTGGTCTTTGTATGTGCCTGTTCCTCTGCCTCACACGCTGATATGATCACCTCTTGGTGCTGGGCGGTCTGACAAGCCAAGATGAAGGACCGCCACGTGGGTCTGTTTTCATCCTCCTGCTGGTCCTTTGGGTTCTTTCAGCTGGTGATTTATGGCCTCGGGGCTGAAGATGTTTCTTGCATTTGTTTATTGATTGTGCCTTGTTCTCAATTTCTCTGGTCTCTCCCAGTGAAATGTCTTTGGTATATTTGGCCTTCTTATTTTCCATCTCTCTGTCTTTTTCCTCTATTTTGGGGGGAGTTCCACGAGTTCATATTCCATTGCCCTCCCTCCCACCCCCACTGAGTTTAGTTTATCATATGTTATATTTCCAAGGGCTACTTCCTTTTCTCTGGGTGTTTGTTCCTTTATATATAGAATCCTCTATTTTTTTAATGGATCTTGAGCTTTCTGAAGATTATTATAATTGTTTGTTTTCTTCAGCACCTTACACTATTGTTTCCTGGATCCTTTTTTTTTCTGTTTGTTTTTGTAGGCTTATTTTGATGTCTGTCTTTAATGTTGGGGGCATTCTGATATGGATAAAAAAAACACATGAGCCCAAAAAGCAAAATCTAATCAAAATATGTTACCTTCTAAAGGAAAAAAATCAGGGTGGGTTTTTCCCCCCCAATAAAATGCTTTGCTAGGTAAAACCCCAAATCAGATTGCATATACTATATATTGTTTTGTTTTTTTCTGTTATTAAAAACTCTTGACACTCAAAGAGTAAAAAGGAAGAAATTTCATTTGCATTAAACTTGTTTTTAATAAAACAAGTGCATAGTAAACACCCCTATTCTTGGATTAGTCACCAGATAAGTGAAAACTTATTTAGATCATTACATTCATCATAAACCTACAGCTACATAAATAATAGTGATTCGAAGTTGCTGTAAGCTTTTTTTTTTTTTTTCATTAAAAAGCTTGTTTTTCCAAACTCAGTCCAACCCCTAGCAGATAAGAATAATTCTACTTACTTTGGAGATGTAATAACGTGGTGATTGTTTTAAATAGTGTTTCCTGAGCATTTTCCCCAAAACATGAACAGAAGTCAAAGTGTGTGTGTGTGTGTGTGTGTGTGTGTGTGTGTGTGTGTGTGTTTACTAGTGATCGTCCCCCATTCTGGGACCCTGGGCTGCCTGTGGGTGGTTGGTGGGGCCTCTCTGAGTATGGGGCCAGGGTGTGGGTCTGCTTATTTGTTGAGAGGACCCCAATTTCAGTAGCTGTAAGCCTTTTCTCTTGGACTGCTCAGGTTTTCTAGAGAAGAATCTTCCAATCTCCCACCTAGAAGGCAGCCACCCGGCTGCTTGGGACGGAGCGCAGGAGGGCGCCTGGGTCTCGGGGCACAGGCTGGGGCTTGCACTCACAGGCCCTGATTTCACTGTGTGCCTCCCTCCGTCCTCCGTCCTCCTGGTCCGCCTGGTCTGTTTCAGCAGGTAATAAACTTCAGGGGAGGGGAAGGGAGAAGGAAGGGGTCCCCACTGGCCCTGGTTCTCTGTCCCATCTCTTCCCACCTTCGGAGGAAGCTGGCGTCTACTGCAGCCTCCTCGACCCCGACAGGCCACTTCCATTTATCCCACTCTGTCTTCTAAACAGTGATGGACATCTCTTATCTTCGGCCCTGAGAACTCACACCTTTTTAATTTCTTAGTAAAACTTCATAAGTGGAGTTTGGGGAGGGAGGAGAGAGAACAGGTTTTCAATCCATCTTGTTTAATCACCAGTCCTCATTTTTCTCTTGTGATGACCAGAGATGTTGCCTCCATGTTACTAGCTCCTTCCCAACTGCTCATGTGTTCACTTACCTTTTTATTTAGATAACCGGTATTTTCTTAGAGCTATCCTCAGAGTCTGGTGGGCTGCTCCTTTATTATTCCCCCAGGGGCACCTGGGAGCATTTGGATCCCCCAGCTCCAATCTGCTGTTCAAATTCAGCATTCATTGAGCACTAACTAAATCCCAAGAACCACGCTAGGTGCAGAGGTCAAGTAGATAAATAAGACACAGCCTCTGCCCTCGGGACACCTGGCCTCATCCAGGGAACAACTCAGGGCAGGGTCTGGGGGGCCAGAGGGCAGGTGGCAGTGGCCCCCGCCTCAGCCACCAGCTGCCCGGGCTCTACCCATCTTGCCAACCTAGATCTTCTACCCCACCTCCAGGGACAAAAGCCCCAGGAGATCCCAAATCTGTCTTCCTCTGAAACATGATTCCTCACCTCCGCCCTCTGGCCGCAGGTCAGGTTGCACCATCAACACCTGTGTGGGGCTTGGTCTCTCCGGGGCCCCCAAGTGGCAGGAAGGTACAGGCCTGTTAGAAGAATCTGTTTTAGTCCCTGTGTCTGAGCCTCTGGCTGTCTAATCGACGGAAAGCTTGGAAGGGCTGTGTGTCCGCTAGAAGGAAGGGCAAGGCCCAGAGGGCTGGGACCAAGACCTTCCCACCTTCCACCCAGAAGCAGCACAGCTGGGCAGTGGAGCAAGGAAGGCAAGCCAGTGGGGGGGTGGGGGGGTGGGGGCAGGAGGAAGGACAGAAGGGAAAGAGTGAGGGGTCCCAGGCCAGGGTGGGTTTGCCATGAAGCTCATGCAGCTTGGGCGTCAGGAACCCTCACCTACAAGGATCTCTTCCAGGTTCCTGGGAGAGGCTGTTCACAATCGCTTAAAATTCATCCAAGTTGGGAAAGGGAGCTATATTAACTGTAATCAACGAAGACTCCAGTCTCTCCCCACTGACGATCCTTGGTCAGTCACCCTTCCTTCCATGTTGGGTGGTGTTCGGAGTGGCTGTGGGCGTTTTCAGTATCTGCTAAGAGGAAACGAATCGGGAGTGCATTTCTCTGTGGGATCTGCCGTCACTTCCTGGTCAAATCATTTCTAGCGCCTTTTCCCCAGTGTAGACATGGCTTCTCGGGATCTCCCCACTGTCCACCAAAGGTCATCGTGCAGGATGCGTGTGACCCGTGACACCTGGCACCGGTAGACGGTGGCAAGTGGAAGAGAAACAAGGTTCAAAGGGCACAGTCAGAAGCCAGCTTGTGGGAGATCCTTTCCGTCGTCGTAAATGTGAAGGGCAGGGTTCGGTTCTCGCCGATGTCGAAGTTCTCTTCTGCCAGGAGGTCCTCTCCCGTCAGGAACAGACTTAACAATGCAGCGTGTACTAGTACAATCAGAAGCACGCCACGTCAGTTTTCCTCTTCGTTGGGACTGACAGAATAGAACGTATGTTCCTCCCGGGCATGACACTCCGTCTTCCTAAACGTGCATAAGTCGGACTTCTTCCCTGTTCTGGCAGACCTTCCTGCCCACCCCATGTGGGTCCAAATGAGCGCTTTCGTGTTTGCATTAGCCGGAGCCAGCGGTGCGAGCAGCTGGGCAGGGCCCTGCCGCTCTCTGTGAAACAGTGTGACTGTGGATGTCACCTTCTTCCTCACTGCCCACTGGGTCCCTCTGGCCTAATGGGCCGCACGGCTCCCAGCCTTAGGGAAGTTCTTCACCGTTAGGCACGACGCTGCAGAAAGGGGGCAGGGAGGGCTGTGGGCCTCGGCCGCGCCAACTGAAGCGTGAAAGGACACTGACCCCGTGTGGCCACTTGTGGAGGTGCAGCAGCCAGAGAGGCATGCTGGCACCAATGTGGTGGGTCCCCGGGCCCTTTGGCCTCAGCCAAAGGACCTCTTCAGGCTCTCCCTGACCAGACCAGCTCTGTCCCGACTCACATCACAGGACCCGTGGGGAGGGACCGGGTCCCCTCAGAATCTGCTGACTTCTCCTCTGGTGACCTGTCCCCATCAGGGTCCTCAACTCTGTGCTGTTATTGGACTGCGGCTTCTGGACCATCTGAGCTCAGCATGGGCACGAGAGGTGCCATGGAGCGGTCGGGCATGAGCTCAAAGAAGAGGAAAGATTTTGAGGGGAGGCGAGTGCTGTTTCTCACCCATCCTCAGGCCCCCAGAGCACAGGGCACAGAACAAAGGGCACAGGGTCCCAAACACGGTGAGTGCTCGCTTAGTAACGCAGAGTGAACAGACGCGTGCGCACACCTGCATTCCGGGTGAGGGAAAGGGCCTGCGCAGAGGCCTGCAGACAGGCTTGGGAACAGGCATGGGGGTGGCCAGCGGAGCCGCCTCTCGGCGAAGGTTCCAGGTTAGGCAGAGCACTGAATTCTCTCGCCTCTGAGTCCCCAGCCCCAATTCTGTGCTCTTTCTCTGACCACAGAATTTTCTGGAAGGGGAAGGACCTGAATGCTGCAGTCTGGGCTAGAGGAAGGAGTGGGTGCACAGCCAGGCAGTGGGAGCATTTGATTCATTTAGGCTCTCTCTCTTCATCGCCACCGTGATCAAGGTCCGGTGTAAAGCAAATGCCGTGCTCGGGACAGGCGAGGACTGTGAGGCTCAGAAAAGGTAAACAGTTAGGTGCCAAGTCAAAGCCACGCCGTCTGTAAGAAGCCAAGCTGGGGTTTGAACGGTAACAATAAAAATGCCACGCAGGCAAGGCTGTGGAGCTCCAGAGTTCACGCCCAGCCCCCTGCCCCCTGTAGCTTTTCAGGGAACAAAAGCCCCACTCGTCTCCGAAGTGCCTGTCTCCCCCACCTCAGCCCACTCTCCATGCAGCCGAGTTACTGTCCAAAAGGCAAATCTGGTTCCATCACGCCCTGCTCAGAACTGCCATGGCTCTTCTGTGTGTGTTGGTGTGTGTGTGTGGGGGGGGGGAGCGGCGAGGGGGTGAAGCCGGATCATTTGTCTTGGCGGGCCTGCCTCCCCTTGCCCCTTGCTCTGGCCACACCACTGTGTCCTTCTGTCCCTATCCCCCCTGCCCCCTGTTTCTTTTACCTGCCAGCCCTGCTCCTCTGGCCTCAGTTTCGGTGCCACCGTCCCCAGGAAGCGTTCCTGCCCCCTTCGAGACTGCCTAGGGCCGTGGTCAGCAAACTGCGGCTCCCGAGCCACATGGGGCTCTTTGGCCCCTTGAGTGTGGCTCTTCCACAAAATACCACGGCCTGGGCGAGTCTATTTTGAAGAAGTGGCGTTAGAAGAAGTTTAAGTTTAAAAAATTTGGCTCTCAAAAGAAATTTCAATCGTTGTACTGTTGATATTTGGCTCTGTTGACTAATGAGTTTGCCGACCACGGGCCTAGGGCATGCCTCATCCATTGGAGCTGTGCAGAGAAACCCGAAATGGGCGAAATGGTGATGCCTGGGATCGGCTGTCCAATACTCCAGAAGAAAACGGGGGGCAGGAGACGGCCGAAATAAGAATGGCAGAATAGTGTCATCAATCGACGCAGTTGGGTGAGGGATACGGGAGGGTGTGTTGTAGTATCCTCTCAACGTTTGAGTATGTTTGGAAGTTTCCAGAAGAAGAAATTAAAACGTAACAAAGCCTGGTTGAGGAGCCTCCGCCCCGTGCCGCCTCAGTGCCTGTCCCTGTCTGTCCCCACCCCCACTGTAGCGCTTACCCCTCCGCGTTGTGAGCTGCCTCCTTTAAGGGCTGATATGGACTGGTTTTGCTCACTCCGTATGCTGGCCTCCGGCAGAGCGATTGGCGCAGGGTAAATATCAACATGCCTTTGTTGCAGGACAGAATGGAAAGCTTTCCAGGTGTATTAGGGAGCAGGAGAGCAGATCCCTGAAAATGTGTTGGAACAGAACAATGCCTATTGTCCTGCCTTCCCTCCGGCCGGAGTCTCTCCCGGAATCCTCCAGGAGAGCCTCTGTGCCCGAGAAAGACTGAATGGCACTTGAGAAAATCAATTGAAATGGCGAAGGAGAAAGCAGGTTTAGACCCTGGAGCCTCTGCAGTGTTTAAGGGAGGAGGGTAAGTGGGTGTGTGATTGAAAGCCGTTGGAACATAAATACTGTAGGTTCATTCAGTCAGTCACCAAATATTAGTTCAGTGTGTGAGCTTCCGAAATGTCTGCCACGTTGGAGACGCCATTTCTCCTCTCTTGCATGAGCTTATATGAATGAAAATGTAAAAAAAAAAAAAAAAATTAAACTGAGTAAATTTTAAAGATCTTATTGGCTTTATTAAGCATCCATTCTAGCAGATAGGTACTCTGAGGAGCTGCACAAACGAAAGACTTTATAGGCAGAAGGGAGCAGGAACAAGGAATTTAGGCCAAAAAAGGTGGAGTGGTTATTGCAAAATTACTTTCCTTCAGGGAACGGCAGGGCAGATGACCTAACTAGGGCTTATCAGGCGATTCCTGATTGACTGGTTTCAGATTCCATTTCTGGGAAAAATGAATTGTAATTTATTTAAGTCTCAGTTGGATGACATCAGGCTTAGCATCAGCAACTCCATTTTGGGCCTGTCTTCTTGTTTTTAACAGAAGTTTGTGTTTGTTGGCCAAATGAAAGAGGCAGAGTAGTTTTGTTTTGTTTTGAAGGGGGAAGGAGTGTTTGGGGTTTGTGTGTGTGTGTGTGTGTGTGTGTGTGTGTTGAGGGACCTAAAAAGAAAGAGAATGGGGCGGCAGATGGGACAGCGAGATCTCTGGGCCCCACTCAGATGGACGAAAGGAGTAAGTTGGGGCCAGAGGATAGAGAACTGTCTTTGTAGGACCCTGGGCTTCAGCACAGCTGTTTCTCCACTTCATCTTCTACCCCCGCTGCTCAGGCCCAATGCTGCTGTCATACTCTGAGGTCTCATGGTGGCCATTAGCAGCGGGGACAGGAGAGAAACATCACCTCTGAGGTTGACAACAAGAAAGGCAACCAAGTTCTTTGTCGGCACATCTTTGACCCAGAATGGCAAGACTTCTGTGCCTGTGATCTCGCGTTCACAGCCAACTGGCTTCCACTAAGCCATACAATTCCTGAGGACGGGCCCAGTGTCTCCTCATTTCTGTATGACAATCCCCAGCACAGGGTCTAACTCAAAGTAGGTGCTGAATCGGTGTTGGAAAAATCAATGAACTAAATGAATGTGCTTGGACTGGTGTTGATTTTTCGCTCTGCCCCCAAGCTAGGATGATTAATCAAGCTCATTCATAGTCCATGTTATTATAATTATTTGGTTACTGGGTTTATATAGCGTTTAAGAACTCCCTGGTTCTCCCAAACTTTGGGGAAATTGAAGCTTCAATAACGAGGGAAATTTTCACCTGATCGTTTTCTGGGGGGTGTTAACCTCAGCTCCCACCTGGTGGCCTCCATGAAGTCCTCATTGCTAACGGGATTTTGCGTTTTTCCTTCTGCCTGCTAGATGTAGAGAGACAGGCCCTCCCCATCTGTTCATTAAGGGGCATTGTATTCTCATCCGGACCCTGTCGGTTAGGGCCTGGTTTTAGGTGGCTTGACGGACTTTAGAAAAGAAGCAGAGCAGAGAGAGGCACCTGCTGTTGGGGCCAGGCTGTTTTGGCAGGGAGGGGAGACCCTGGGGCTAGGAGGAGGCGTGGGCATTAGCTGTAAGCTTCACCTCGGAGACCTCACCTGTCTGGAACCTAAGAGGTGCGGGCATGAGGTTGGCTTCGCCAGCTACTCACCTCTCTTCCCAGCTCCGTCAGGAGGCCTCTGGTCCAAATTTGCTCCCACTCTTGTCTGGGTTCTTTCACTGCTCTTCCACCCCAGCACGTTCCCTCCGCGCCACATCCCCACCTGGGACTTGAAACGCACGAGCAGTGACAGACTGGTGCCCTTTAAACAATGTTCATTCATTCAGCAAACCTTTATCCAGCCCCCGATACGTATCAAGCACTCCTCTAGCTTTGGGGATACAGCAGGAGGCAAGACAGGCCAAATTCCTGACCACATACAGCTTTCAGTCTAATGTGTGTTGGGGGCAGAGGGGGGGAAGAGTGCTGTATTATTGGTAAACTAAGAAACTTGATCATGTTGATGCATCCAACACCCCTCTCGTTGCCCCACAACTTTAAACGGGTCAAGCCCAACCCACGCAAACCACTCTAGCACCCACACAGCGGCGGCTAACACTGACGGGCAGGCTTTCTATGCGCCGAGCACTGGATAAGTTCTTCACTGCCCTCTGCCTGTAGGCCCCTCACGGGCCGGCTGGTGGGGGGGGGGCAGGGGTGGTGCAGGTATTAATGACTCCCGACTCCCTGGGGGTCTCTCACTGTGTTAGAGGAGCAGTCGTTAATCAATACAGGGCCTGGCTGGTCGTGAAGAGCAGTTGGCCCCTCGACCCGGGTGAAAGGTTGGTCCCTCCCAGGACCCCGATCTCCCGGGATTTACCCAGGGGGCTTGTGAGAAAGGCCAGGGGTGGGAAAGGGGCCTAGAGGACCCGTGAGGTAGGCGAGCCACCTGCACAGAGCGCCCAGGCCACGCGGGGTTTCAGAGCGGACAGCTCCTTCTCCCGTGTCCCCACTCACACCCAGAAAGCGGCTTTTCCCGTGGGCCAATGTCCACTTTCTCCCTGAGGGATCCCTGCCTAGGGTTAGACTTCATACAGCCTTCACTCACCCGCGAGGAGAGCTCAGCACAGGTAACCCAACGTGAAAGCTGGACAAAAGCCGTACACAGGGCCTCACAGCAGACACGCACACGGCCAGTAAACAAAAGATGCCCAGCATCGTTAGTCATCAGGGCAATGGAATGAGAACCGCCACGAGACACCACTCATCTTCCACAGAAGGGCCAGCGTGGGAAGGCCCGTGTCGGGACATGGCGCCCTCTGCTACGTTGTGCTGGGGCTGATCCACCTCTTGGAAAATTGTTTGGCACTTTCTGCTAATGCTACACATGCCCGGTAATTCCACTCCTGGGTATATGTCCAACAGAAATGAGTGCTTGTGTCCGCCAAAAACATACAGAAAGACACAGACAAGAGTTTCAGAGCAGCTTTATTCCTAATAGCCAAACACTGGCTCCAAGCCAAATGTCCACCACAGGACAGTGAATACGTTATTTCGAGGCCTGTTCACACAAAGCAACATCGCTCCGCAACACAAACAAGACTGATGCTGCAGCACACATCCACCTGATGGGTGTCAGTGTGACCTGAAGAGAAGGCAGGCACACGAGGACATGCTGTGTGACCCCATTTCAACCAGCTCTAGAACAGGCAGCACTAACCTGCAGTGATTCAAGTCGGGACGGCAATTCCTTTGCGGGATTGTGGGGTCATTGCTGGGAGGAGGTTCAGCCATTCTGGAAGACAGGAAATTTCTTAAAAAGTGAAGCTTTCACTTACCACGTCACCCAACAGGCCACTTGTAGGTAGTTAGCCTAGAGAAATGAAAACTTATTTCACACAAAAACCTGTATGCAAATGTTTATGCCAGCCTTGGTCGTAATGGCCCCAAACGGGAAACCACCCAAATGTCCTTGGATGGTGAATGGATAAGCTGTAAGATCTGTACGATTGAATACAACTCGGCAATGAAAAGGAAGGGCCACTGATACACACACACATACACACACACACATACATACATACACACACACACACACACACACACACACACGGTGGACTCCAGTGCATTGTGCTGAGTGAAAACTCAATCTTGAAAGTTTACACACGACATGATTCCGTTTATATGACACTCTGGAAAAGATAAAAATATCGGAAGAGACAACAGATCAGTCGTTGCCAGAGCTTAGGGAAGGGGGAAAGGTCAGAATACAAAAGGGGCAGCAGGAGAGAAATCTTTTGGGGTAAAGGAATTGTTCTGTATCCTGTTTGAGGCGGTGGCTACAAAAATCTGTATGTGTATAAAATGCATAGATTGACACCAAAAAGAGTGGCTTTTATTATATGTACATTTAAATTTTTTAATAAAAGAAAACCCCACCCCAAAACTCTGCCCTCTCCTCAGGGACCCTGGTTTTCGCTCCTCTGAGCTCACGTAGGACGATGGTAGAGGCCTTCAAGGAACAAGACAGGGCCTGGCTCAGAGCAGACACCAGGAGCTTCATTTCCTACCCTACGGTTCCCTGCCTTTGGAATTATCCTGTGAAACGCCACTCGCTCATTGCCCAGCCCTGCGTGTTTGCTCTTTAATCCTTAGACATTACCTAAGGATTTGCTCTCTAATCCTCAAACAGCCAGGCCACCCCCACGACTCCCTAAGGGAGAATTTGCTCTGAGGTCATGGCCATTGTAGAGCCCCTTTGAGGGCACAGAGGAAAACGTATCACCTGTTACATCCAGGGCTCCTCCCAGTGAGTGAGCTGTTGTTTAGAGAATTGCAGGGTTAGGGCCTTCACGGTCAGTTAGCCTTGGTCATGCAGAGTGCCCACTGTTCCCCACAAGGTCATGTCCTGTCACTCCTCAGCGCATGTACTTCTCTGAGCCCCTACTCCAATGCCATCTCCCCTCTGTCACCTTCCCGGATCCCCAATGCCCTCCTTCCATCTCCCCAGGAACAGTCATTGGTTCAGTAATCAGTGACTACACACCGACTCGCTGGGAACTGGGACCGAGAATCGGATGGAAAAGGACCCTGACTGGGAGGAGCTTTCACCTTCCTGGGCGAGACTGAGGATAAACACACAGGTGCAAGGCGAGAGGGTGCAGGACGGTCATGGAGGCCTCGACGAGGAGATGCCACTGCAGCAGGGGCCTGAAGGAAGCCCTTCTTCCTCTGGGTTCCCCGGCACTTTGCATCCTTCTAAGAAGGGCTGCCAGACATTGTCAATCAAAATATTGTGGGAGACATACTTATACTAAAAACTTGCGCTTTGATTTTCTGAAATTCCAATTTAGCTGGCCATCCTGTCTTTTATCAGGCAACTTCTACTCCTAGGGTCTCCCTGTGAGTCCAGGGAACAAGGACTCTCTCAGGGCCCAGGTCTGTGGCTGGCTCACAGTAGGTGCTCAATAAACAATGACAGAATGATCCAGTAGGTGGATTAATAAGCACTCATTACCCTGCACTGCACTTTTTTAAATGTGTGTGCTGACTCCCTGGACACAGTAACCCCCTCTGCAGCGGGGACAGGATTGGATGCCACTCTTGGTGCCTAATGTAGGGCCTGGTTAGAGACAGCCTGAGGGGGTGGCTTGGTGGGGGGGCTTTAGCTGCCTCCTACGACCCCCACCAGCACCTCCCCCACCTCGACATAACAAGAAGAAAGACATTTTTAAGTGTGGTGAACTGCTTAATATGGAAAGCTGATATTTTCTCAATCTTATGTGCATGAGTAAGAGCATCTTTGGAAATGTTTGCTTTACTCATTAGGGTGCATTCTACGAAGAAACTTCTCGATCCATCTCCTTGGCTGTCCCCTTCTAACCAAACAGGCTCCCCTACGCGCCCCCCTTCTATTTGAGCTGGCACAAATAACCAGAGGGTGGGTGTGTGTTTTATGAGCCAGAGGCTTGGAAAAGTCTCATGATTCTGGGTGAGCGTGTCTGTCTCATCACGGACCGGTGCCCTGTTCCCAGGCCTGGCACCTGGCAGCATCTCGGGAAATGTGGGTCCAAAGCCTAGCAAGAGCGACAGATGGAAGGACAGAAAGGCTTTCGCCTCAGGGTGCTCCTCCTGAGGCAGGCCCTTCAGAAGCAGGCCCTTTACTGCCCTCTAGAGGTCAGCCCTGGGGTTCTCGAGCAGCGCCCAGAAAGGGTGTGGTCTGCCAGCCAGGCGAGTTCTATGAATAAGCCCAGTCTTCACTCACACCCATGAAAGGGGCACTGTCCTGGGGCGCCTCGGCCCCTGTTGGTTTCAGCTCAGAAGGAGAATGTTGTTGCTTGAGGCTCTTTTGAGTTTCACAAAGGACAAGGAAAGGCACTGTACGGCGGCTTTACTTCTGACTTTTTTTCTTTCTCATTCCTCCAAACCCGTTGGATGTGGAAAACCTTGCATTGACTTGTGAATTGCCAGTCTGTGTTTGTGGATGGAGGCAGGTGAGGACTTGAAGGGTCCAAATTCTTTTCACTTTCCTTGGAAGTTTCTCCAGAACTTAGCTTTCCATGGAGTGGCCTGTTTATTTCTGAGTAGCTAGGTCATTATTGGGGGCATGTTATAACTGGAGATGCTGACGGCTTCTCTCCCCCACTCGTGTGCTGAAGTCCGATGAGCCAAGATGGTGCAGGGCACCCACCAGAAGTGAGGGCCTAATTGATCCGTGGAAGACGGTGCTGGGTGAGCTCACTGGGTGAGCGGAAGACTGGTTTAGCCGGGAGAGTGAGCACAGAAACATTGTGTGTCGTGGTATCATTGACTACCTCAGAGGCATAAAATGACTTACCAGCACACTATTCAGTTGCACGCAAGTGAAACCAGCAATAGGTTTATTTCATATATCGAAGGCAAAATTAGGAGTTAAATGCAAAATAGAGAAGAAAGGGGACAAGGAAAAACTGAAGACGAGTTGAAAATCATGAACTTCATCTTCTCTTGGGTAAGCTGCTGCTTAGCAGCTAGCTAAGAAGGCAGGCAGGATGGATGAGGCGTCAAAGAAGATAAAGCCAGTGGCTTGTGGATTCTGCAGAGCCTCTGAGTGTGTAGCTGTTCTGTGTACGTGACACGCTGCCTGTTACACGGGTCTGCCCCATGACCCTTACAAAAACTTCTCAGTGGCAAATGAATGCAAATAACCTAACTGTCCAACAAATGGAAACCTGTTAAATAAATTACAGTAGATCCTCAGCATAGAATACCAAAAAGCTTTTTAAATGTTAGAGTAGTTTAAGGAAACACTGTATTAAAAGGATAAGTAATAATATGGAGAGTTTGTGTGTGCTTTTTTGGTTCCTCCCCAAGCCTCACTAAAACAATAAAAGAATTTTTTTTTCCTAAATAAAATCATTGCTTTATGAGAATCTCAGCAGTGATGTTCATAAATATAGACTCTCCGCAAAGGATAACAAGTTAATTAAAACTTGCTTTAAAGCAAGACTAAAGAAACATAAACCCGAGCCTGTAACTAGGGCTTCAAAGGGTATTTTTTAAAGGCACACACCTGCAAAGTCAGGAAGGAGGAGGAGGCAAAAATGACAAAATTTAGGATCACTTGGCTGACGGGGATGCACACAGGAGAGTCCACGGAGATTTCCCACGTGATGTGAAGCAGATCAAGGCAGGATGGGCACAAAAGTCAGGAAGCTCCGAGGAGGGGTTTCTTAAAGAGGGTGAAACTGGGAGAAATAATGTTTCCATTTGTAAAGAGGAGATAAAGTCAACTGGCAGAGCTTTTTGTACTGAAACAATAACAATAGGGAAAATTAAAGGAAAAGGAAAACTTTTTAAAAAGACACCAAAAAGCTAATCAGAAAAGGACTATTTCCATCAGGGTCTAATCAGGAAATAAAAACTAGAGAGTATTTGAACAGAGAAAGCTCAATACAAAGGATTATTAACTGTAACAGTGGATTGGAGTAAGGAGGGATTCCCTAGTAAAAAGTTAATAGAATTTTCTAGAATACAAGAATATAGCAGCCACCGCCTGCCCCAGCTGAGACAGAGTGCCAAGGAACACCCTCCCCTCCACTCCCGGAGCTGAGGTCCAGAGAGGGCACAGCCCTGGCTCAGGAGGACGACGTGGCTCTGCTGGAGAGGGCGCGCCCATCCTCATGAGCCAGGTGTCGGGATCTCAGCTCCGGGGCGGGGAGGGGGTGTGGTCTTCCTCGGCACTCTGTCTCAGCGGGAGTGGGTGGTGGCTGCTGTTCTTGTATTCTAGTGTCTACCCCATATAGTAAGAGCCATGAGAGTTAATCACTAGCCAGATCCAGGGAGACATGGCTCCTTTTTGATAAGGAGGGCTGGGCGACGTGAGAAGGTGCCCCTAGGGTATCAGAGAGCCCATCCAGTTGGTATCAGGAGGCAGAACTGGACTTGGAATCCAATCTCTAGTTCTGATCCTCCGCTAACCAGGTGTGTTTCTCTGGGCAGGTTAACATCAACTCCGGACCTGTTTCTACATCAGCACCTTGAGGCGACTGGACCAAACCCAAGGCCAGTACATCCTTGCATGCCACTTGATTGCTGTGAGGTCGTGGAAAGGAGGGCATTGAACTGCTTTTGTTGGTGTGTTTGAGGTTGGTTGGTTTCCTCCTGTAAGCACTTTTTAAAAGCAACATTCTGAGAACAACTCTCCATCCCCTGACAATAACCCTTTTCTTCACCCCCACCACCTGTTAGACCTAACCAGGGAGCAATCCATCCTCCACGACCCCTCCCGCTAACGTGCCACATGAGTATCAAGTAGGCACTAGGAAGAGCCACAAATGTTTTTATAGAACCAATACTTTCCTCAAACTTGTCAAGAAGTGAATTGCCTGAGAATAACCTACCTGCTGCTGACTGACGTCACTGAATGGGCACACAGGCATCACAGTGAATGACGCTGTGGCTTTAGTTCAGCCACCTCTGCATCCTTACTCAGTGCGCCTCGCAGGTAAGGGACAGGTGTGCTCCGTCACTCACCAATGTCCCGTCACCTTCTCCCAGGCTCCTGCACCTTAGAACAGCAGGAGCTCTCCTCCCGCCCGGGTTTTGCTCACCAGTCCTCCTTCCCTGGTGGCACCAGCTCCCATCAATTTTCTTGACGTAGAATTCACTTCACTAGTTTCAGTAGGATCCATCATCGTGGGTGTATTTTCTTTAAAGAAGGAGGGTGTGTGTGTGTGTGTGTGTGTGTGTGTGTGTGTTTGTTTGTGTGTGCAGGCATCTTGAGACAATATTCCCCATAGACCTCGCCTACTGCTGGACTGTTATCTGAGTCGTAGTACTTGACAAACTGTCAGAAAACTGGAAATTCTGAGACAGTTGAAGGGAAATGCTTACAATGATGAAGGGGCCAAGAAGGAAATGTGCAAAGTTCCCGATTCCCCATGTTTGCGGGACCTGCTCTCCTAAAAACTTCTCTTTTGAGTATTGAGTGTCTACTCTGGGCCAAGTACAGTGTCAGGGCTACAGAGATGCAGGTATGAATAAAACACTGTCCTCGGCCTTGCAGTGCTTACAGTCCAGGGGAAGGGGTCAGACAGATCCCCAGAGATGTCAATGCACATACAACCTACAAGAGGTACAAGCAGGGGACTGAGGCGCAGAAGCCCAGGAAAGAAACCACAGTGAGAAAGGACGGTCAGGAAAGGCTTCATGAGCAAAAGGCATTAGAGATGCATGTAATGTTTTTCACAGATGGAGTTGGAAGTGGGGTAAGGGGGGTTTCCAGAGGAAGACTCTATCACAACCATACGGGGCGGGGAGGAGGTGGCTTCTGAGAGTAAGGGAGCCCTTTAGGGTGGAGGGTAAGGAATTAGCAGAAAACGGGCCTGGGCAGGTGGACTGGCCCCGGAAAGCCAAGCAGAGGAGTGGCCATTGGGTTCAGCAGGCTGTGGACAAGCCCCCGGAGGGTTCTGCAGTGGATCCTCTGTGAGGACCCGTGTGCATCGCCCTTGGCCGAAGGGGGGCAGCCAGATTCCTGCTCTGATTTTGACTCGATGCACTTCAACACAGCAGTGCAAAGAGGGTACCCTGCGTCAGGCACTCCACAGGCGGGAATAATGCTGAAGTGAAGTCAGGCCGGTCTTTTAAGAGCCTTGCAGTTTGGGGACAAGGAAAAGAGAGGGAAGCGGGGAGACTAGACAAGGACGGCTGGAAGCACAATACATCACGTGAGTTGTGAAGGAAGCATCATGCAAGTCTTGGCAAAGTGCTCAGACCTCCCTAACGGGGGCTCTGCCTGGCCTTCCATGCTGTTTGTCAACGCTAGACTGTGAGCGTCTCCGGATGAGGGTCAGGCCTTCCTTGTCTTTGCATGGCCTGGGGCTAGCTCAGTATGTGGCACTTGGTAGACATTCACTGAATGAAGGATGGGAGGGAGGGACAACTCTCCCATCATGTATCATCTGCTGAGTGTGTCTGTCTTCAAGTTCACCTCGCACTGCCTACCTTTGGTTCATATTGTCCCTCTCTCCTCCCGCCCAGCTTTTGCTCACCTGCCCTCCCTCCCTGGTGGTACCAGCCCACACTGTCTTCCTAGACCCGGATTCTTTCAGTGATCACAGAGTCTGTGCTGTATAACTTACACCCCCGTATTCCTTGCAGCTGCTTCCTGTGTGCTACCGTGCTAACTCCTTGAAGGCAGAGTCCCCTTCTCAAGCGATCGCAGCCCCCACAATACCTAGACCACGTTGACTGCTGCTTGGTTGGAAAATAGGCCCATCACAGGAGGAGAGGGCAGAAACTGACATCCTGGCGTGTCCGGCGTGTCGGGCACTGTGCTGGTGCTGTGTGTACACTCACAGCCTGGATAAAGTGGCCTAGTGAAGGGGACACTCGGGGACAGGACAGTTCTGCTGTCTGAAAGCCTTTGACTCAGAGGCCCTGAACCCATGGCTCTCCTCTGAGGACAGAAGCGGGGAAGGTGTCTGTCCTGCAGCGTGTGGGGTGGACAGAGGGTTTGATGGATGTGAAATTAAGCACTGGAGCGGAAACCGTAAACCATCCTCTCGGAATGTCCTTAAAAGGGGCGATTGCTAGCAAACAGGCTACAGGACGCACTGGCCTTCTCCCCGGCCTCGCTGACTTTGTCAGTTGCAGGTGAGAAAGGAGAGACCTTTGGGGTAGAGCGTCTTAGAGGAACTGTGGATTTGCACTTTTGCTTTATGATCTGAACATCAAATGAGCAAGGTGCAGGGAGATTAGCTGACTACAGGCGGACCTATGTTCCTGTGTAGAGAAATAAGGAAGACTCATTACCATCCAGCTCCTTTTGCGAAGAATTATGTACTCCATAATTCTTAAATGACTCCCATGGGCAGAAAATGACTCCCCAACCTTTTCAGGCCTTTCAGTAGAAGGCGGATACAACTTCTCCTGCCTCTGACTATGTGCTCCTCACAGCAATTAATGTTTTCGGCAGAAGGGCTGCCTCCCTAACTGGATTGCCTGGGGCTGGTGTCAAGGATCTCTAGGATCTTCTGAGAGAAGTGCTCACATTTCTGAAATTAGTCCTTAAGCAACCTTGTGAAGTAGGTACTATGATTCACTCCCATTTTCCGGATGAAGAGACCGATACTCGGAGAGGGTAAGGGCACAGCCTATAAGGAGGACTTTTTCCACGACACTCTGTGGCTTACATGAACTATGCCGGCTGAAAGGAGCGTCCGGAGGCTGTCTTTCCTCATCACCCATTTTATGCCATGATGTGTTGCTACGTGAATTATAATATTTCAGTGGCAGGAACACTAAGCCCAAGCTTAGTACAGGGTGAATAAATGTGTGGATGCGTTGCACAGTGGATGCTCTATGTGGAGTCAGTGGACAAGAAACAGCTGAAGGGCATGGAGAATCTCTCAGGCCATTCATGGAGAGCCTACAGGGTGTGTCTAGCATTGGAGACCCAGGACTGCCCAGCCCTCCCTCACGGGGCTTATAGTCCATTGCAAGAAACAGATGTATTAGTTAAACAACTAATACTACAGTCAACTAATCACAATTTCGTTACATGCAGCTAAGTGTAGCAGGGAGCTTTGCTCTGGTCCGAAGGAAGAGCGACTTGAGCTCCCTGGAGGAAGGCTGGCCTCTTTTGGGCAAGAGGATGCATGTAGGTAGGCAGAAGTCCAGGCAAATTAAAAGGGCAAAAGGAGGAGGGAAATTGCTTCCCACAAACAGAACTTGACCTGAGGGCCCCCAACCCTCCAGTCCCATTGCCTGCTTAGGGAAACCAGGAAAGAGAAAGCCAGAGAAGTGACAGGTCACTTTGTGTCGGCAGGCAAGGGACAGGGAGGCGTAAGGAGGAGAGCAGGCTTGCAAGCGGCCGGCCCAGGACTGAAAGGGTTAAGGGAGGGGGGGGCGGTCCAGAGCGGAGACGATAGCCCCGCCCACCGGAGGGCAGGGGTGGGGCCTCGAGGAGTGAGCTCTCGGATTGGTCGAGAGGCAGGCGTTACGCTAGGACGGTACCAACGGTCGGGAGCCCGAGAGGCAGGGGGTGGGGGTGGGACCGCCGGCTCAGCGCAGGGAGAGGGCCAGGGAATGGCCGGGCCAGGGGCGGGTGGGAGCCGCAGTGGCGGCAGCAGTGGCGCTGGCGGCTGGGACCGGTGAGCGCTGCGTGGGGCGGCCCCTCCCCGGAGGTGGCGGGGGCAGAGGGGGCTGCAGTGCCCGGCGGCGGCGTGGGGCGGCCAAGGAGCGAACCTAGGGCCCCCGCAGGTGAGCCGCTTGAGGGGGGCGGAGGTTGCGTGACCCGGGGCCCCGGCTCTGCCCCTGGCAGTGCTGGCGGGAAAGTGCGGGCGGCGGCGGCGCACGGGGTGCGTGGCACGCGGGGCAGGGGGCCGCCTGGGGGCGGGGCGCCTCCCCAAGGAGCCCGGCACCCGCGTCCTGAGGGGTCTCCAGCGGCCGCCACCTGTCCCAGAGGGAGAGCGGGCCCGGGCCGCGTCCCCCCGGTTCCTGCGGGCCGAACCGTGGCGGTGGATGGGACGTGGCCTCGGCCCGAGTGTCCTCGGCTCGCCTGAGGCGCCGGCCTTACCTGGGGAAGCCTCGGGCCGCCGGGGGTCCTTCTAGTGACCAACCCTCGTGCCGGACACGGTCACCTGAGGCGATGGGCACTGGTGCCGCCCTCCCGTCCCCTCGGGCGCCAGTTGCGGGTGGTGAGGGGGGGGGGCCCGGAGAGGATCGTGCACCCCTGGGCCCGCCTCGTGGCCGGGAAACACGAGTGACCTGCAGGCCCGAGGCGGGAGGCGGGAGGCGGGGTAGCTGTGCCCAGGGCCGTGTTCTCCTCGGGGGTCCTCCACCCCGCGCGCGTCCTCGGGAGCGATTTAAGGAAATGATAACGTAGTCCGGAGTGGGTTGCACTTGAGATTTCACTTCCGGGTGTGATGGCCCCACCCTCGAGAAAGAACCTAAAATGTTGCCATTGATGAACGTGAGCGGTTGTCAAGCGGCGTCCTCGGTTGTGGGGATTTGATGTGAGTTTAGTTCTAAGGAGGCGTCTGTGACCTGCGAGTCTCCCCCGCCCCGGGAGGAAGGGGAGGGGCGGGAGGAGGCTGGAGGGAAAGTGGAGAGGACAGGGCAGGATGGGTCATTGCGGAAACCTTAGTCCTTTAGTGGCCAGGTCATCATTTGGATGGCGGAGGAGTTTATTAATTTGGGGAAAAGGAGAGATGCTGATACCCTGGACTTGAGTCTAGGGCCAGGTGTCAGTATCATGTCCACCCAGCCAGTTGCTCTCTGGAGGTTTGATTTCTCACCTTGAAAAGAAAAGTAGGAATTGTGGGATCCTTTAGCTGTTAACTTGTAGGACTTGATAAACATGCAGTCTAGTCATTAAGATTGCTGTTTACCAGTTATTCCTGTTCTTCTTGAGCTGGACGTGAATGCCTGAATTTCCTTGGAGCGGATTCGATACCTCAGTGTGCTTGTCTATTACAAACATTCCTTGAGTTTATGCAGGACCTTTGAGCGAAGCCTTAGAGCACTCCACATACTGAATGTTGTCATCATCAAGACATGTCTTTCTGAGACCGAGGGACAGGTGTACAGAAGCTAAATTACTTGCCTAGACTCAGAGCCAATCTAAGGTAGATTTAAAGTTAATGTTTTGTTTTCAATTAATATCTTTTCTAAAGTTTGTGAAGGTGTTGGACTTTGGCCCCTAGAACCATACAATGCACTCAGTCCACAGGCGGCCTTCTATATTCGAAAGTGCTTATCAAAGATAAAAAAGCACAAGCAGGTAATTCAGACTCTCGGCCTCACAGTAAAGTGCAGTAATAGAAATGGATGGAGGTAAAAGAGGATGGGGAAATCGTGGAGCTCATAGCATTCCTTCAGTGTGGCTGGTGAAAATGTGACATTCATTTGTTCTGTTGGTTTCTCTGGAACCAGTAGGACGATAGCTATGATTTGGTTAAAGAATGAAAACTTGAAAACACATGCTCTGCTTTTCTTTCTAGGTACTTTGAAATAGGAAACAAACAAATCATTGTTTACTGTTCCTATCTAAACCTCTTTTAAAAAAAAAATTCTCACCCTAGGACATATTCATTGATTTTTTTTAGAGAGAGGAGAAGGAAGAGAGGGAGAAACATCAATCATTTGCCTCCCAGACATGCCCCATGGGAACTAAACCTGAAACCTAGGTATGTGCCTTGATGGGGAATCAAACCTGAGACCTTTTGGTGTGCAGGACAATGCTCCAACCAACTGAGCCACACTGGCCAGGGCTATCAGCTAATCCTTTATGTCACAGAATTATTTCATATTGAATTGCTGATTCCTTGACTTTTAGTGTGTTCTCTTGATTTCCATTTGTAGACGCCAACTCTTTCACACAGCCTTAAAGCTTCTGCTCTTTATCTTTTCTGAATTTTGAATTCCTAAATGTTACTTTTCCTTTACTTGCTGGGCAGTCTTCAGCTTCCCAAACTTTGTGTGACCTGCCATTTCAGTGGTGTAAACCCTGAAGCCAGATACTTCAGCTCTTGAATTGATAACTTTTTACTTTTTACAGTAGTAACCACAGTGGTTGTCTCTTGGTGAATGCTGCAATCACAAACAGAATCAGAAGGCTGCTCTTTGTTTTCTGTGGCCATAGTTGCAGACAGTAGAAAGGAGACAGTCTTCTGAAGCTGATGTCACGTCCCTCAGGGACCACGTGCTGGTGGTTTGTAGATGGGGTGGAAAGCACAGTTGCAATGAGGCACTCCAGTTTGCTGTAATAGTGATGGTAATTGGGGTACTCTTCTCTCTGTGCCTAACTGTACATGGCATATAGTAGATGTGCAGGAAATATTTGGTAGTTGAATGAGTGAATGGAAAACAGTATGAAGAAAGGGAAAAATTCTAATGCATATACTAAATAGTTTCATTCCTCTTTGTAAAAAAAAAAAATGTTTCGGATTCCTGTTGAAAATCTGTGGTGGGTATCTGTAAAGGGTGTTCCTTGCTGGAGCTGCTCTGAGATCAGATTGTGTGATTATGTGATGGTATAGCTACCTGCAGCCTGGGAGCAGCCTGTGGTGCTCCGGGCAGGTGAAGCTTCACGGACTTTACTTCCGCCTTCTCTGCCTAGGCCCTAGGCTAACTGAGAAGTTAGATTGATAGTCAGTATTTTTGCAATAAAAGACGACCTATATCTCTTGGTGATTGCCAGTAACATTGACTGTAACTGTCCATCTTCTTGTCCCTTATATTGGGGGTGGGAGAGGAGACTTAACCCTCTCTGAAGTGCTTCTCCAGCAGCTCTTCATGCTACACCTCTCTCTCTTGTCCTTCCTTGAACTGCCTGTGTGACTCCCAAGGACAAGGAATTCATTAGCACAGACCTGGGGTATGGAACAGGAGACCTTACTTTGCAATTAAATCTAGCTTCTGACCAACTGATAATGTCACTATGATTGCTAGAGGAGTGTAGGAGAGAATATAATGCAAAGATCTAACAACGGTTTTATCTTTCTTACCCAGAAGTAAAAGAGGAAAGGCCTGGCTCTGGACCTGATGTCTTGGGGTGTGTCCGTTATCCCAGTATAAGATAAGGAGGCTGATGTAGAAAAGAGATAGTAAGCTTTGGTGTATGTTTGTACTTTGGTGGGGTCTGTACTTTCTGAGAAGGTAACAACCATATGGAGGGGAGGGTACATTATGGAAGGAGGTCAAGGAATGTGAAACAATGAATGTGTATAGAACCAAGTACAGGTGAGGCAGTGAAGTCCATCATTCCATGCTCTCAAATGCTCACTTTATGCTTTATGTATATAGCAGTACCTCATTTATCTACTACTGTTAGGGAATAAAGTATTATGTGCAAAAAAATCTTATTTTAACTATACTTTTGTGGAAAAAAATTAGTGTATTATGTGCTTTGTTTGCTTTTTAAACAGTATAGTTTAAACAAGGTCATTCCTGGCATCCATTACTAAGAGTAATGGAGTGGGGCTTTGAGGTGATTGAAATACGCAGGTTGTTTACCCTGTCTGCTTTTTGAATTCTTGAATCTGTTTTTTAGTCAATCTGTCTCTTTTTTCAGAGGTGGGAAAGCTGTGCTTTTGCTGTTGTTAGTGTCCCTGCTGCCCTCTTTTTAATTTGCAGCTTCTGGTCTGTGGAGTAGCAACCCAGATAACTCTGCCTCCTGCAATTGAATGTAAAACAGCTAAATAGGCTTCATGAGGGTCTGCAGCCTCTTCCCTGTTAATGGGTGAACTTTGGCTGCCCAAAAACCTTTTACTTATTTCTTGTTTCCTATCCTTGGTTTAGATCAGGAGTGGGGAACTGGTTCTGGCCCTGCCAAGGCATTAGGGGTGAGTTAATTAAATGTTTGACCAGTTGCAAAATAGCAGGCTAATTTTTAAATTGATAATTTTGTATGGCCTGTGAATGATATCATAAATATCCAAATGGCCTTGGCAGAAAAAAGGTTCCCCACCCCTGGTTTAGGTAGTGAACTTGTACTATGTATAGGTGCATTTATGTTCCTGTTGTCCTTTCTGTAGGAAAAAAAAAATGATGTGCAAGTACTAGCACTGGTTCTTGTTTCAGAAAGCATTGCCAATGCCACTTGAAACTCTGGTTCCAGCCCTGTCTTGTATCACTCATGGACAGTGTCTTGGACCATCTCCAGTGTTCCTGGAGCATTTCCAGCTCATCTTTACCCCCAGTCCCACCAGTCCCAGGATCCAGGTTGACAGTAGTATTGCCTTAAAAGCTGGAAGCAGGGTATGCAGAAGGCAGCAATTTAGAATTGAGTGTATAAAATTGGTATACAAAATTGCTATTTCTGCATTTTTGGGGACTTAGTTTCCCTGTGTCCATAAAAAGAGGCCACCTATAAGCCAAAGAGCTGAAGAAATTCTTCAGCAGAGACCATAAAGGTCTCTCCTCCTTGCTCTTCACTCCTTTTATTCAACAAGCTTTCATTGAGTACCTCTCATGTGCCCTGCACTGGGCTAGCTTACTTGGAAGTACAAAGAGAGTAAAACATATCTCCTGTCCTTAAGGAACTCACAATAGTAGAAATAGGCATACCAAAAAGGTGTGTGTGTGTGTGTGTGTGTGTGTGTGTGTGTGTGTGTATTCAAGGGATTATGGCTGGAGCCACTAAGCCATAATTCAGCAGAGACCTGCTTGAGGTTCTGTTTCTAAAGTGATTTGTGGCCTGTCAGCTTGACACCCCTCTAGAACTTAAGGTTAAAAATATGAAGTGTTATTGTTGCATAAAGTTTATATACCTTTCCAAGAACTGTAGTGAACTGAACAGTTAAGATGGAAAACATGAAAATCTAACGGAAAATGTTCTATTAACTGAAATTTGATATTTCCACACTATATAGGAATTGCATCCCACAGTAAGCCGTCAATAGTTATACACTAATAACAGAGCAGTGAAATACCTGAAACTTAGGAAGGTTCATTATTCTGGGCCCATTTGAAACAGAATGCAAATTCTTAGGCATTTCCAGAGTTTCTAGATCAGTGAACACTGCCTGTGTTGGTTTTTAAGAACAGATTTCACTAGCAGTATGAGCTAAAAACATTTTTTCTTTTCCATTTTCAAGGAGGAGGGTTAGAGGGTTGCCCTAAATCAAGGTTTAAATGGGACAGATTGCAGGCACTGAGTTTTTTTTTCAAAGAGGGAACAAGCACTGTTGCCTATTTCATTTTTACTCTCACACCCAGGAGGAAAGAAAGGCTACCTTAATGCTTCATAATGCCCAGTGAGTTTTTCAAGTTGGCTTCTTTCACAGGGAACTGTCAGAGGATTTCACCTCAGGGATTCTGAGCTTACAGAGATGAATTCATGTTTAAGTAGAAGTGAAAACAGGGAGGAAAAGCTAGCACTCAGAACAATTTGGACTCTATGGAAATTAGATTTTCTGTGCCTGTAACTTTACTCCTTATTTGTTGTTGTTAGTTTTCACCTGAAGATATTTTTCCATTGATTTTTAGAGAGTGGAAGGGAGAGAGAGACACACAGAGAAAGAGAAACATCAATGTAAGAGAGACACATCGGTTGGTTGCCTCCTGTGCCCTGACCAGCGCCAGGGATCGAGCCTGCAATCTAGGTACGTGCTTTTGACTGGAATCGAACCCAGGATCTTTCTGTCTGCAGGCTGATGCTCTATCCACTGAGCCAAACTGGCTAGGGCTTAAGTTATTCTTAAGGCTTAAGAGCTTAAGGACATGCAAAGCTGTCATCTTTAAAACACAGCTAATTTTCCAAACTGAAGAATATTGTGAAAGGCATTATTTCAACATTTTTTTGTGAAATAGAATAAGTTCATGCTTCCCATCTGTTTCACTTAGATTAAATGTGGTGGAATTGAACTTTGTAGAGGAGAGAAAGAGGTTGTTCAAATGAGTGACAGAGCCAGTCTTGTGCTTCACATAGTACCCACTCTGAACATGCCTGCTTGCTTACAGTCTTAGCTGCTCCTCAAATTGGGAAAGGATTTGGTTTGGGCATATAAGACTACTTGAACTCAGTAATGCAACAAGTGTATTTAGCCCCTGACTAACTCAGAAGACTATAACCAGTGGGGGTTATTTTCTTTGTAATTCTTTCTCCTCTCAGGAAGTCATCTTTGAGTTGTTGATAAAATAATAATGACTAACAAGCAATTGCTATGGGTTGTCCAGGCACTAATTTTAGCAAAGTGCATGTGGTAATGTCATTCATTTTTAACAACTCTGTAAGTTAAGTAACAGTGTTCTTATTTTATTTTTCATTATGAGGAGAAAGGCCTAGAATGGTTAGACATTAAATCACTTTCACAAGTCCCGCAGTAGGGGATACAGCAGGCATTCAGGCCAGCCATTCACAATCGGAGCACATACCCTTAATCCCTCTGCTACAGCTGAGTCTATAGTTAGAATAAGAAGGTGAATTTAGAAACCCTTTAAGTGGAGAATTAGCTGGGAAAGGAAAATATATGCAGATACTGATTAATGTTATTATTTGATATACGTTGTTTTAAGTGAAGACTACCATTTGAAGCTGCAAAGAGTTGTACCCTAGCTGGTTTGGCTCAGTGGATAGAGTGTTGGCCTGTGGACTGAAGGGTCCCAGGTTCGATTCCAGCCAAGGGCACATGCCCTGGTTGCGGGCTGGATACCCCCCAGTAGGGGGCGTCTGGGAGGCAGCCAATCGATGATTCTCTCTCATTGATGTTTCTATCTCTCTATCCCTCTCCCTCCTCTCTGAAATCAATAAAAATATTTTTTAAAAAACTAAAAAAAAAAAAAGGTGTAATATGCTGTGGTGGTGGGCAGCTGGTGGCAGTGCAGGGTGGGCTGGCTTCCTGTAGCTACTTGGGGTTTGTTCAGGTGATGAACAGTGCCATTTGGTATTGGAGGTTTTGACTTCCTGGATAGAAGCACACAGTGCTAAGTGGAAAGGTTTCTGAATGCTCTTGCTTTTACTTCTAATAATTGCTACTAACCATCAGGAGAGACTGCTTTATTTCTAGGGGGGGCTGTTCATGATAATATAGCACAATGCTCTAATGTCACTACCAATTACAAAACAAAAGGGCAGTATATCAGACTTAGCCCAGGTGAAAGTGTGTGTGTTTCTAATTTTTTTTTTCATTAAAGGGTTGTGATTTTTGCTTTTATTTATGGTTTGGCTGAAGTATAAAGGTTAGGCTTTATAAACGGTGCATGTGTAGTGGTGTGAATTTGTGTATAAGGTTAGCCTTAATTGCTCTAATGTATGTAAATGGCTTAAGATTGTGATTAATTTCTTATAATTATGTAGGACAGCTGGGTTCAGCTGTTTGGTTTTTCTGCCCACATGGTATAGGCTGCAGTCACATGTGTGGCTGTATTCAGTTAGCATTTTAACTGGAACTATAATGCCCTTGATGGTTTTACTTCTGTGTCTGGCACCTCAGCTGGGGTGCCAGATCTCTTATCATTCAAGAGTCTGCCCTAAGCTGCTTGGTTCAATCCCAAGTGGAAGCTGTTAGGTCTCTTAAGGCCTAAGCCCAGAACCGACACAGTTACTTCCACAGCCTTCTATTGGTCAAAGCAAGTTACAAAGCTAGCTCAGATTCAGGGGAAGATTCTACCACTTAATGGCAGGAGTTGTTTGTTGGTGTCTATCTACAAAGACAATCAAAAACTCTTAATTAAATTCAGGTCTTACCTCTTATGCTCACCAAACCTTCAGAGGTTTGCTGAAACCAACAATTAACAAAAAAATTTATAAAAGGGCCCTTGTAATTCCTACTTAGAATCTAGGGCAGGGAGCTTGTGTGAGTAAATATGATCATATACTAGTTATATAATAAATTTCATCCCCTTTGCCACATTGCCTTTGTCAGTTGCCCTCTCGTTGAAATGTTCATACTGATGGTTTTCCTTATGGTACTTTACACTCCTAAGGTATGTTATGCTCCATTTATGTGGTAAGCACTTGATTTGACTATCGAATTGGAAACAAAAAAAGGTTATTACTGAAGCTTTCACTTTTAGTTAATCTGAGCAAAGGTTTGGATTTCTTCTCTGTGACCTTAGGAGAAGTAGTGTGAGGTGTCACTTGACTGGAGGGAGACTCAAGGGACATTGCTGCCAATGAGGCTTGGAATCTCACTGGTAGCTTGGGAGCCCATAGTAAGGTAGTGAGTATTGGGCCAGTTGTTCTCATGTTCCTCAGAAGCCACACATACTGAATTTTATCACACGACTAGAGGCCAGATACACGAAATTTGTGCAGGGGGCTCAGCCCTTGCAGCCGTGACGGCTTGCCTCAGCCAGCACAGCCCCGGCTTTGTCCGGAAGATCGTCCGGAAGGTCGTTTGGCTGTCTGGTCTAACTAGCATATTACGCTTTTATTATTATAGATTATTATAGGTAGATGACTTAGAGACCTCTGCACCAATGTGTTTTTCTATCTATATTTCACCAGACATCAGCCAGATTCTTGAACAGAGGACTTTATAGTAGGACCTCACTTCTGTGTTACCTATCACTCTTCTCTCAAACAACTTAACAGTCCTAAGTCTATCATCCATGTAGGATGATGTATGTGTGTGTAGAATGAAAGTAAATAGAGCCTCCCCAGCAAGCCTTATTGAGGTGATGGAGCCGAGAGTGAAACCAGGGTTCAGTAGGAAAATTCCTTATAAAGGTCTGCCTTCCAGAACTCGAATCTGGGAGATTATGCCAACTTTTAGTGTGAAGACTACCATTTGCACTGCCTCTCTTCTATTTAACATTTTTTGAGTTATGTTATTACCTTGAGTTTATTTGTTCTTTGAGGTGGGCTCTGTTCCACATAACAGAAACATGAATTAATGACCATACTATAACTGGGCAGTGTTACACTGTTAGAGGCATTTACAAGCGGAAGTGAGGGCATGAAATAGAGCTGGAATGCAGGTGAAGTTTTCATGAATAATTTGGAATATACCCGGTGATATTGCTTTAATTTCCTTAATATTTGAAATGGGCATCTTAGAAACCCAGTTTGTAGATGGTATAGTATGCTGCTATCTCAAAGAAGGTAATATTCCATGGAAAGCCTGTCTTGGGCACCCTCCCTCTCAAGGATACAGGAGTAAAGTATACCATCATTAAAAGATGGAATTAATCCATATCATACATTTTTTTCTGGAAGAGGAGTCTTGCAAACTCAATTTTTTTTAATTTTATTTTTTGTTAATCCTCACTCAAGGATATTTTTCCATTGATTTTTAGGGAGAGTAGAAGAGAGAGGGAAAGACGGAGAGAAACCGATGTGAGAGAAATACATCGATTGGTTGCCTCCTGCACATTCCCCAACCAGGACCCAGGCTGCGGCGGGGAGGGGGAGCCTGCAACCAAGGTACATGCCCTTGCCAGAATTGAACCCAGGACCCTTTGGTCCGCAGGCCGACACTCTAGCCACTGAGCAAAACCAACTAGGGCAAACTCAAACTTTTGTAGAAATTCCACTGTAATTTCTACTAGTACATTGTCAATTTCTTAAATATCTTTGTGTTTTCTGAAATGTCAGCAGCAATAGTGTAGGTAAAGAAGTAGATTGCCAAAAAAAGGGAGGACAGCTGATTATGGATAGCCAACGCCACTTGATACATACTCATTTAGGTTGAAGCTGAGAAGAGAGTGATGCCTAGCCACGAGATTGGCTGAAGCCATGTAGGGGAGGGCTTTAATGCCTTGCTAAGGAATTTGTGGAAATCAAATGTGGTATGTGATTAGAAAACTGGTTTTGCTGCATTATCTAGTCTGTATTGGAGAACCTGGTGGCCCAGAAGGCCGTTCTTTCAGTGATCAAGTAGAAGGTGATAAGCACTAAGTTAAATTGGCGGCTGTGGGGATGAAGGACAGTTGGAGAGAACAGTGCCAAATTGTGTGTGATATTATTCTACCCCGATCTGATGACATCTCAGCATGAAAACTTGCTTCGTCTCTTTTTTAAACCTGCCCTGCCTGCTAATCTGCAGTGGTAAAGTGAAATAATCTGACAGTTGAACTCTTCAGTTCACTTGATAGAAACTTCCAGTTGAATGGATGAATTGTTTGCAGCCCTAAATTGATGAATGTGTTCTTCTGAAGCCTTTTCCAAAGGTTAATAAGGTTGCAGAACTTAAAAGCACACACTCAGATTGCAGAATTGGACAATTTGTTTTGTATGAATTTTGAAGCTGCTAGAACTTTCTATATTAGTAATTTAAAAAAACAGCTCAGTATTCCTTACCATTATTCTAAATGTTTACATATGATATATTTATATAGCATGAGGGAATTCCTATTACTATAAATGAAATGAGCAGCATCATTAGAAGTTTATAGGTTAACCAGACTTTAGTTCTGAAGAATGTTTTATGGCAAGTGAAAGGCTGTTGAACCGACGCCTTTTCTAAAACTGTACCAGTGCTGTAGGGAGTTGTAGCTGGAGGTGCTAGGAAGCGATTGGTGACACAGAGAGGTTTCCGTGTTCCCTTTCATCACTGCAGCGAGAAATGTGTACTGTTGTACAAATAACTGAAGAAGTTGTGTGGTTCAGGTTGTATTGGGACTAGCAAAAGTCTGCAACCTGTTCTCCTAGCATTGCTGTTATCAGTATTCACAGGGAACTGTTTTACTGAATGTCACACCAAACTTGATAGCTGTCACAATTACATTTTGGATGCACTGGAATTGCCTTTGTTTCAGCTAATAGTGTTACATACTCCCTGGGAAATGATGATGATGAAACAAAACAGGTGGCTGGAGATAATTAGAACTTGAATTTGACTCTGATTTTTCTACTTCTTGAAAACTAACATGAAAAGAATAGTTGTTCAATCACTAAGAAGACACTGCATGTCAGCAGGCTGACCTCAAAGTGCTTCTTAGAACACATTTGCTCGAGTAGACTGTTGGGGATGTGTTTCAGCTGTTGTTAGGGGAACAGTCAGTCTCCAGTTGGGGTGGATATGCTTCAGGCGGAATCATTTGCCTAAAAATGATAAAACCTTTTGTATTGGTTTTATTTCTTCGATTAATGGTTTATGTTGTTAAATGAATTGGTGAGGCGACACCCTGTTATCTTCTTGTCATCTTTGTCTTAGCCCAATACTGGGCTGTCTGTAAGCACACAGAGAGCAAGCTTGTGCATGATTTCAAATGACCCTGTGGGGTAGAAAGCAACCTGTCAGCATGCAAATGAGACTGGATTGTATGCTCTTGACACCCTTACACAGATCTTGTATCTGGAATATTTTAGCTTGAGAATTGACTGAATGTGGTTGGCCCCAACTGCAAATAGAACTTCTTTATGTCTGTGGCATCAGTGTTTTTGTTATGTGTTTGATCAGTCCAGACTTAATCGTGTTGCTATAGTACCAGGTTCCATTAGTGTTCCAGTCATGTTTCACTTATAGCCAGATGGTATAGGGATGTTTTTCCTTTACTTAGTTTATCCAGATTTGGTTATCTATATTTTATAGAGATTTTAATTTTGAAAAATAATTAGTGGAAGGCTGATTAAGTAGAGATGTGTTTGGGTGTTGTATGTAAATACATGGTCAGCAGATATGACACGTATCATATGAAAGATATTATTGCTGGGAACTTGGATTCGGAGGAGTTATTTGTCTCCTCTGTACTCTCATTGGCATTTTTAGGAGTTCCTGTCTTACAGTGTGTCATAAAACTTACCTTCAGAGAAGAGAAGAACTGGAAAGCTACCAAATATTGGTGATTTGGATGTTCAAAACTCCTTTATGGATTTTGAAAGGTAAAAATGAAAGTTATGTAATACAATTCTTTTTTCTTGTTAATCCTCACCTGAGGATATTCTTTCCATTGATTCCTACAGAGAGTGGGAGGGAGGGAGGGATGAAGGGAGAAAGAAACATCTGTGTGAGAATTGGTTGCCTACCTCTCATGCCCCAACTGGGGTGGGAATCGAACCTGCAACCCAGCCCTTGAACAGGAATAGAACCCCAAGACCCTTTGGTTCGAGGGCCGATATTCTACCATGAGCCACACTGGCCAGGGCAGATTTACTCAATTCTTAATGTTTTACTTTCGTTGTGTTTTTCCTCATTGTTTTGGTTTTTAGGAATTCGTAGCTGTTCAAATGGCTCCTAGATGGCTCTGCATCTTATAAAGCAGTATTTGCTTTTAAATTTTAACTATACCTAGTTATTAACTATTAAGTTTTTCCCCAGACTAGTTAATTTTAAGTTATTAGGTCTTCTCAAGCATAGGATTAGCAAGGTGTAATGTATTTGAGGTTTGCAAAAGTTTCAAAGGGAAGGACAGGATTTCTGATTGAATTTTGCTTTATACTTGGGCTTGCAGGAATTGTGGGAGGTACTTCAGTGAAGAAATGGACCAGTGTGTATAATCATGGAGTCTCCTTGCTAACCATCACCACCTACTCTCCCTGATACGTGAGAGAGAGTGGGTCTGGGGAGAAGGAAAGAGGTCAACATGAAGCTGAAGCAGCGAGTCGTGTTGTTAGCAATTCTCCTTGTCATCTTTATCTTCACCAAAGTTTTCCTGATTGACAACTTAGATTCATCGGCTGCCAACCGGGAGGACCAGAGGGCTTTTCACCGAATGATAGCTGGCTTGCGGGTGGAGCTGGCATCCAAGCTGGACCACACCTTGCAGTCTCCCTGGGAGATTGCAGCCCAGTGGGTGGTTCCCCGGGAAGTGTATCCTGACGAGACACCAGAGCTGGGGGCAATCATGCATGCCATGGCCACCAAAAAAATCATTAAAGCTGATGTGGGTTACAAAGGGACACAGCTGAAAGCCTTACTGATACTTGAAGGAGGACAGAAAGTTGTCTTCAAACCTAAGCGGTAAGTCTTTATCTTAGAAGTTACATGTGCTAGTTGGTTGATGCGTGTAATTTGGGATTGTGTAAGAGGGGTCATCTCCTTCTCTTGGTTTTCTCTTCAGTAAAATGAGAGGGGTAGACTGGAAGATCTCCGAAGTCTTTTCTAGGTCTTAATGTTCTATGAGTCTTTGAGTAGGGGAAATTCTAGGAACATAATTTGGTTCCATATAAGACAAATTTTTTACAGTTAGAGCTGTCCTTGTAAATTTATCAAGTATCTACTATGTTCCAGATGTTAGAGATACAAAATGAGTTGGTTAGGAAATAAGCCACTTGTCACCAAAACTGTGCAGTTAGAGACTAGATAACTACATGTTTTAGAGAAGGAGTTACCCAGAGCTGGAGTGGGTTTTGGATCAATGACTAAAGTCCCTCTTAGGGCTGAAGCTATAATTCTTTCACCTGGGTTTTCTTCTTGCTTTAATTTTAATGAATAGACTTTTTTCCAATCCTCATTCGAGGATATTTTTCCCATTGATTTTTAGAGAGAGAGGAAGGGAGGGGAAGAGACAGAGAGAAACATTGATATGAGAGAGACCCATTGACCCTTCAGTCCAAGGGCCAGTGCTCTCCAAGCATGTCAAACTCACGGCCAGTAGACTGCATGCCTCATTTATAAATTCAGCCCACTGGCTGCGAGTTTGACATGCTTGCAATCACTGCGCCAAGCCAGCTAGGGCTAGACTTTTATTTATTTTTTAAGCAGTTTTATGTTTATAGAAAAATCGAGGGTGAAGTACAGAGAGCTACTATGTATTCCCTCTCCCCAGTTTCTCATATTATTATCTTGCATTTGTGTAGCACATTTGTTATCATTGATAAGCCAGTATTTATTAACTACTGTCCACACTTTGCATTAAGGTTCACTTTGTGTTTTATATTCTGTGGGTTTTGATAAACATATAATGACAAGTATTCACCATTACAGTATCATACAGAATAGCTCCCCTGCCCTAAACATTCCCTGTGTTCCACCTATTCATCCCTCCCTCCCCCTCTCCTTCCTCTCTCCCTCTCCTTAGCCCCTGACAACCACTGATCTTTTTACTATCTCCATAGGTTTGCCTTTCCCCCATTTATAGTTGGAATCAGACCTTTTGTAGCCTTTTCAGATGGTTTCTCTCACTTAGCATTATGCATTTAAGGTTTCTGTCTTTTTTAAAAATATATTTTTATTGATTTCAGAGAGAGACAGAAACATCAATGATGAGACAGAATCACCGATTGGCTGCCCCTCCTGCCCCCCGCCACAAGCCCCCACCAGGGATCCAGCCCGAAACCCCAGGCACGTGCCCCAACCAGGAATCTAACCGTGACAACCTGGTTCATAGGTGGATGCTCAACCACTGAGCCACACTAGCTGGGTTCTCTGTGTCCTTCTGTGGCTTGACAGCTCATTTCTTTTTATTGCTGAATAATATTTCATTGTCTGTATGTATCACAGTTTGTTTATTCATTTCACCTACTGAAGGACATTGTGGTGCTTCCAAGTTTTGGAAGTTATGAAAAAAGCTGCTACCAACATTTATGTGTAGGTTTTTGTGTAGTTGTAAGTTTTTAGCTCGTTTGGGTAAATACCAAGGAGCACAATTGCTGAATCATATGGTAAGAATATATTTAATTTTGTAAGAAACTGTCTTCCAAAGTGTCTGTACCATTTTACATGCCCACCAGCAATGAATGAAATTTCCTGTTGCACCACATCACCCTCACCAGCATTTGGTATCTGTGTTTTGGATTTTGGCTATTCTCTTAGGTCAGTGGTCGGCAAACTCATTAGTCAACAGAGCCAAATATCAACAGTACGACGATTGAAATTTCTTTTGAGAGCCGAAAACTGACTTCTGCGCATGGACCACGAAGTTTCAATGTGATATTTTGTGGAAGAGCCACACTCACGGGGCCAAAGAGCCACATGTGGCTCGCGAGCCGTAGTTTGCTGACCACTGTCTTAGGTGTATAGTGATATCTCATTGTTCCTTTTACCTGCATTAAGCAGAAAACAGGGCCATTTTAGTTACCTTGGTCTAAACTTGAACTGGAGAGTGGACTGTCTGTTGTTAAACAGTGACCCCTTTGGACTTCTGTAAGGATCTATGGAGATAATTTGTGTGTCAGTTCTGTAGTATAATTTTTTTGAAAAATTTTCTGCAAATATACTAGTATGAATTTGAAATAGGTTAACATGGTAATTCATACTCCTTTGCCAGGAATTAGTAAGGGGTGAATTTTCTCAAAGTTGGTAATATCTGAAATTTTCTGTGTACTAACTTTTTCCCCCACTTCTCAAAGGAGCTTTTGAAAGAATTAAAACACATACTTTGGGTCTCTTGCTGGAGTAGGAGAAGAAATACGGGGTAAAGATACACATAACTCAACTGTGAGCAGAGTAGTTGGCCTTGTGCCTTCATTATCCAACTCTCAGTATATAATAGGCAGCCAGAGAACTAATATATTGGGATCCCAGAAACTGAAGAGATCTGCATTTACCTGGAACTGGGAAGCATGATATATGGAAGGTGTGGGAATTAGGAAAGCTTACAAATGCAGTTGACTTTCGGCGAACACAAGTCTGATTGGCAGGTAATAAGGAAAGTATAGTTATATGGGTCTTGGGGCCTAATTTCCAATGACTGCACACTGTTTGCCAGGCATTGCACCAACTACATTTGTATCTGTTAATGTCTCTACCCTTCTTCACAACTGGGGGCAGTCATAGTACTTGTTTCCAGAATAAGAAACGGAGGCTTAGGGGCAGTAACTAACTTGACAAGGTCACCCTGCAGCAATGAATGGAGTTGGCGTTTGGCTCTGTTGGAGTGTGAGCAGCTGGTGGTGTGCTGCACATGTAATTCTCATTTGTTTGCCTTCCTGTAAGTGTGATGACGTGGCACACCCATCATCAAATATCGCTAGCTTAGTTTTGAAATGTGGTCTTTGACCTCTTGGTTTTGTAGCCTGAGAGATAAGCAAATAGATGAGTCGTGGGCATTTTTAAATAAGAAGATATCCTCTCCACACCCACTGTTTGTATACCAGAGAATTGAGAGTGAGATGGGACAGCAGGAAGTGTAGAAGTCAGGTAGTCCGGGTGTGTGCAGTATTAGTACCAGTCCAGGTGCTTTGCAGGTACGCCTGGGTGTTTAGACAAGGTACTAATATAAGGGGAGGGAGAGGAGCCTGGCTGGTGACTAGGGGAGGTTGGTCTCAGATAAATGCATAAACTAACCTTAGTCACTATTGCTTCATCTCATATCTCGTATAATCTTCTCATTGTCTTCCTCTTCCAGACCATGCTGAACCCTTCTATTCTTCCCCCAGTACCCATAATCCCTGTGCTGCCCAGCTTCCAACATCCAGGGACTTCCCATTGCTCACTAGACCAAATCAGTGTCCACAGCCTAATAGGCCCCTCACAGTCTAGTCCTCCTTTCTGCACCCAACTTTTTATTTCTGTCAGACTGGTCCCCTTCTCCTCACCACCTCCTGAAGAGCCTGTGTCCACCCCCAGCTCCAGAGGACTGTCCTCCCCCACCCAGCAAGCTGTATGGGCCCCTGCAGTGGCGATAGTGCTCTGAGTCCCAGCACACACTGACCTGTGCTGACTCCACCTGGCACTGTCGCAGACTTGGGAAGGTGGCTGTACGGTTAAGTGCTCGTAGAAATTGATTCCAGTCCTGAAGGACCCAGCACTTGCTACTGTGACCCCGGGGACTTCAGAGACTATTTAGTCCTCGTGTAAGTGCAAATTAATGTCCTTGGTCAGACTCTAATGCCCTTCACCAGAGGGTAGGAGTGATTTATTGGCCGTTACTGTATGAATTTTGCTGCTCTGTCAGGGACTTAAGATGGATCACTGTGCTGAGAGGAGGAGCTGGGTCCTCACTGCTAATGGAGACTTGCTCCTTTCTGTACAGCCCTTTGTGGTTCTGGCTTTGCTGGAGCCTGCTTGTCCATGTCCTGCTCTCAGAGGTGGGGGATGGAAGATAGATGATATGTAGGACCACAGTGGCGCTTTTATTTACACATTTTGCCTCATATTATAAAAGTGATTTTTTTCTCAATGTAGCTGTCTCCATTCTGGAAGTAAATTGATTGTCACAGGCACATACTGTAGTTATAGTGAGGACAAGATGGCGGGGGCCGGGGAGTGGGTAGAAGTGAGGGAGTGGTCTTAGGGAGTGCTGAAGGGGGCGCTGGAGCTCAGCTTATCCAGCTACTGGTTTCATGGGGGCCAAAAATGAGACCCAGAGTTCTGACGCCACATTTCACACACCTGAAACATGAGCTAAGGGTTTGGACTTTCTGACTCCTGTAAAGCTCTTTCCTTCTGATTCTTAGTCCTTTCTTTCCCCTTCCCTCCCCGCCTTCTTCTCCAGCCCATTTGCAGAGTTCCCGGGTTCCTCTGGTCTTACCTTTCCCTTGGAACAGCCTCTGATTCACTAAGAGGAATAGACTGCTCATCACCACGTGTGTTCCTATGGCTCCACTGGAGTCAAAAATGAAGTATCCAAGGACTGCCCCCAGTTTTACTGCAGCCTACAGCTGTAGTGGGGAGAGAGGTGCTTGAAGTGACAGCTTTGGCTTCAGTTCCATTTTAAAACGGAGACTTTTAATTAGGAGGGAGCCAGTATAATCCTAGGTAGCCTAAACAATGCTTTGACACTAGAAACAAAAAAATCCATTTGAGTATATTGACACTGCTAAGGAGAAGCTGGTGTCCAGCAAGGTGCTGATGCATGGCTGTCTTCTAGCATGTGTTTCATCACTTTGCCTTGATAAATGTGTTTCGTGGACATGCTTTCACTTTATATTCCACAGTCATTATGTTGAAGGTCATGCCTTTTCTAGTACCATTTCCCACTTCCCCACATTCTTGTCAGCTTTGGAGATCCATGTGTCCTCAGCAGAGCAACTCTACTTCAATCTCAGTTTATTTCTAGTTGACAGTTCCCTGTATAGCTAATAGGTCTCCTTTTGAAACAGGAAATGTAGGTGAACAGTAGAGTGAAATGTAGGTGAGTTAGGTGTCTTTTTCTTCTCAATTAACAGGTTTAAATTGTATCTATTTTTACGATTAGTGGAGAGAAATATGCCAGTTTTCATTATCCTGTGTTTGTCATGCATACGATGTAGAATGGTGTTTGAGGTGACACAGATCTTAGAAATTGCCTCTTAATCAAGCCCCTGGTGTTGTAGGTAAGGAATGTAAGGTCCAGAGAAAAGGGTTTTGCTCAGGCAGGTAGCTCTTACTCCAGCCCAGTGTTTCTTCTGCTGTATCATCATAAACATAAAGAGAAACAGACCAGCTCTTTTCAAATGCACCTTTGCCTACTTATTAACAGAAAAAGGTGTATCGGGATCATTTCCCAAGAAACTTAAACTTCTCTTACAAGCCTTTTGCGATAGCCAAACAACTACAGACCTTACCACTATTGTGGAGATACAAAGATGGTCCTTGCCCTCCAGAAAATTACCTTGTAGTTTGAAAGTCTTTTCGAACTAGGATAAAAAATAACACCTTCTGAGTTTTATTAATAGAATGATTGCTGCGATAGAGAGAGAACACTGGTTTCTTCTCCACTTCATCCTCGCCCTGTCTACCAGTGACTAGTGTCATCCACGATTGTCTCAGGGTTGACAGGGAAGGTGTTATGGAGCAGAACCAGGCTTGCCGAAGTATCTGTGCACTGGCCCTGGTGCTGGCACCTGTGGTACTGATGTATTCATGTCTCCATCTGTGCTTCCCATTCTCTCTGCAGGTATAACCGAGACTACGTGGTAGAAGGCGAACCCTACGCTGGTTATGACAGACACAATGCAGAGGTGGCAGCCTTTCACTTGGACAGGTATGTGTGTAATCACAGTGGTTTACTTGCATTATTTCCTTTCAAAAATATCCTGGAAGAGAGGGCTAGTGAACTCCCCCCTCCCCCCCATAAAGGCTGTGACACTAATAACTTTGACTTGTTACCTACTTTGGAGATCTGATTGACTGATTCCGTGAAATTTGTATGAGTCCCTCATAATTCAGGTGGTACTAGGAATACCAAAATACATTTCTTTCTTTTTTTCCTCCATATATTTTTATTGATTTCAGAGAGGAAGGGAGAGGGAGAGAGAGATAGAAACATCAATGATGACAGAGAATCATTGATCAGCTGCCTCCTTCAGGCCCCCTACTCTAGGGATCAAGCCTGCAACCCGGGCATGTGCCCTGACCAGGAATTGAACTGTGACCTCCTGGTTCATAGGTTGATGCTCAACCATTGAGCTACACCAACCAGGCCCAAAGTACATTTCTTAACTCCAGACTTTTTTGGGTTATTTCATTCTGGTCTGTCCTCTGTCATTATCATGAATGAAGATGTTACTGATAAATAAAATGGCAGGATGAAAACCAAGATTTGAACTCAGATCTCTAATTTGAACTGGTCATTTATTGAGCCTGGCAACACTGTTTTGTTTTTAAGGAAGTAATACTGACTTATCCCCATTTGCTAGAAACATAGAGCATGACGTATATAATGAATGTTATTGTCCTTTATATAAAACTAGAGGCCTGGTGCACGAAATTCGTGCACGGAGAGGGGGGTGTCCCTCAGCCCAGCCTGCACCCTCTCCAATCTGAGATCCCTCTCTCAATCCAGGACTGCTGGCTCCCAACTGCTCGCCTGCCTGCCTTCCTGATTGCCCCTAACCACTTCTGCCTGCCAGCCTGATCACCCCCTAACCACTCCGCTGCCAGCCTGATTGATGCCTAACTGCTCCCCTGCCAGCCTGTTTGCCCCCAACTTCCCTCCTCTGCCAGCCTGGTCACCCCTAACTGCCCTCCCCTGCAGGGTTGATCGCCTCCAACTGCCCTCCCTTCAGGCCTGGTCCCTCTCAACTGACCTCCCTTGCAGGCCTGGTGCCTCCCAACTGCCCTCCCCTGCTGGCCATCTTGTGGTGGCCATCTTGTGGTGGCCATCTTGTGTCCACATGGGGGCAGGATCTTTGACCACATGGGGGCAGCCATATTGTGTGTTCAAGTGATGGTCAATCTGCATATTACTCTTTTATTAGATAGGATAGAGGCCTGGTGCAGGGGTGGGGGCCAGCTGGTTTGCCCTGAAGGGTGTCCTGGATCAGGATGGGGGTTCCCTTGGGGCGTGGGGTGGCCTGAGCAAGGGGCCTGTGGTGGTTTGCAGGCCAGCCATGCCCCCTGGCAACCCAAGCGGAGGCCCTGGTATCTGGAATTTATTTACCTTCTACAATTGAAACTTTGTAGCCTGGAGCGGAGCCAAGCCTCCTGCTCGCTCCATGGCCGACAGCCATTTCTGTTGGGGTTAATTCACCTTCAATAATTGAAACTTTGTAGCCTGGAGTGGAGGCCTAGGCTGGCCAGGGCAAGTGGAAAGCTTGGCTTCCTCCATTGCTGGGGGAAACCCTGGCCTGCTCTCTCCAGCTCCATGGCTGCCGTCATTTCTGTTTGGATTTGTTTACCTTCTATAATTGAAACTTTGTAGCTTGAGTGGAGGCTTAGGCCGGCAAAGGCATTCGGAAAGCTTGGCTTCCTCTGTTGCCTGGAAAACCTTGCTCTCTGTGGCTGTAGCCATCTTGGTTGGGTTTATTTGCACACTCACTCTGATTGGCTGGTGGGCGTGGCTTTGTGGGTGTAGTGAAGGTGTGGTCAATTTGCATATTACTCTTTTATTAGGTAGGATATGCACAGCTTCAATAACCCTAATAATTCCAAAGGAAAAATAATAGGCATGAATTCTATATGTATAAGTTAGCTAGGGAAATTAACATTTTTTTTCAGCAGGAATCTTGTGAGTGAACTGTCTAGTATCCCAGTTGCTCTTCTGATCAGCTCATTCATTAGGCACATGGACAGATTTGTAAAGAAATATTCACAATGTTTTAAAAAAATTTTTTTAAATATATATTTTATTGATTTTTTACAGAGAGGAAGGGAGAAGGATAGAGAGTTAGAAACATTGATGAGAGAGAAACACCAGTCAGCTGCCTCCTGCACACCTCCTACTGGGGATGTGCCTGCAACCAAGGTACATGCCCTTGACCAGAATCGAAACTGGGACCTTTCAGTCCGCAGGCCGATGCTCTATCCACTGAGCCAAACTGGTTAGGGCCACAATGTTTTTTAAATGTAGCTATAAGGAAATTGGAAGAAAATTAAGGTAAATTTTTGTCTCTTTTTGGATTAGGAAGGATTTTCTAAGAATAAGAGTTGATAGTCTTAAAAAAATAACAAAGAAAAAGCTCAGTAGACTGAACTAAATTAAAGAATTAACTCACATGTCAAGAAACATCAAACAAAATTTAAATGCGAACAAACTAGGAGAAAATACTTGAATCTAATGTAATCTAAGCATTAATAGCCTTAATATATAAATATTTATACAAATCTATACATATACTCAAATTCTAGTAGAAAATGGTCTAAGGACACAGTTGATGGAATAGAAATTACTGATTGCTAATGAATATAGGGTTGGGGGGCTCATCCTTACCAGTAATACAAAAAGTCCAGTTGAAACAATGAGATGCTATTTTCTCCTGCTGAAAATGGCAGAAATGAAAAAAACACAGACTTCATTGGCAGGAATTCATTGAGATTCAGATGCTGCCTCTGGCAGTAATTGGTTCAATCAAGAACTCTGGCCTTATGTGTCAAAAAACTTATTTGCATCAAAGGGTATGAATATTATCTAAGGTATTTCTAGGAAGGACCATGGAGAAATAATTAGAAATTCAAAGATACATATACCACAATCTTAGCTGTAGCTGGTAGCAATCTAAGAAACATCTAATGCCATGGAAAAGGTTAAAATGTTTTGTTCACAATGCCATGAATTTTCACTGCTTCTTTTAAGAATTAATGGGAAAGAGTTAGGTAAATCCTACTCATCACTTGATGGTACACTAGAACTAGTCTTTCCAATACGTCATTTGTTTCCCAATTTTCTTCATCCCCAAACCCCTCCCTGTGTCCCTATTGATGTACACCAGCAGTGCGTGAAGGTCATTTTCTCACATCCATACCAATCCTATCTAATAAAAAGGGAATATGCTAATTGACCATCACTCTGTCACAAAATGGATGCACCCACAGCTGAGGCCAAGTTCCCCTAAGGAGCCTTAACGAGCAATCAGGGACCTGAGGCTATGCCTTCCCCCGCCCCCATGGGGCTTGACAGGGGAACCTCAGGCCGCGCCTCCCACCCAGCAGGGCTTGACAGGGGACTTCAAGGTGCACTTCCCGTCCTGGTGCTGGGCTAGGGGACCTCAGGCTGCTCCCCCCACCCCAGCACCAGGCCGGGGAACACCAGGCCGCACCCCCTGCCTGGCGGGGCTTGACAGGGGACCTCAGGCCGCGTCCCCTTCCCCAGCACTGGGCCAGGGGACCTGAGGCTGCACCCCCCTGCCTGGCTGGGCTTGACAGGGGACCTCAGGCCATGCCCCCCCCCACCCAGCGGGGCTTGACGGGGGACCTCAAGGTGCACCCCCAGAGCTGGGTCGGGGGACCTCAGGCTGTGCCCCTTCCCAGCGGGGCTTGATGGGGGACCTCAGGTTGTGCCCCCCTGCTGGTGGGGCTTGACGGGGGACCTGAGGCTGTGCCCCCCTCCTGGTGCCAGGCCAGGGGACCTGAGGCTGTGCCCCCCCGCCTGGCGGGGCTTGACGGGGGACCTCAGGCCATGCCTCCCACCCAGCGGGGCTTGACAGGGGATCTCAGGCCATGTCCCCCACCCAGCAGGGCTTGACAGAGGACCTCAAGGCACGACCCCCGCCCCGGTCTGGGCTGGGGGACCTCAGGCCACACCCCCCATCCTGGCACCGGGCCAGGGGACCTGAGGCTACATCCCCTGCCTGGCAGGGCTTGACAAGGGTGGGACTGGCCAGGTCTGGATCTAGCCCAATGGGGCGGGGGGGGGGGGGGCAGCTGAGTCTGGGTCTCACGCGATTTTTAAGTGCATGTGGGTAGGCGGAGACTTGACTTTGGGTCCCGTGGTGAGCCCCAGACTCTGACAGGAGGAAGGTTTTCATATACGTTTTACTAATTTTCTTTCATCTCTGACACTTCTATTATAGAGAAAGGGCAAATAGCAATATTAAATTATTTCCTCTAATCCCCTTTTAATGTGCACGAATTTCGTGCACCGGGTCACTAGTACTTTATATTATCCAACATATCAGTTTTTGTTCATCTAACATATGTAAAGTGGTATTTTATTTTGTAATTCCCCAATTATTGGCAAAATTTAGTATTTTTTTATCCTTTCACAGCACATCACCCCCTTAATTTAGAGTAGAGTAGTCTTTGTACAGAAATCATTACTTTTGATGTTAATTAAATATGATAATGTTTCCATTTATGACTTGTGCTTTGGGAGGTCCTTCCCTACCTCAAAATCTGAAAAATATTCTCTAGCCAGTCACCCCGCCCCTTCTGTTAACTGCCACCTCTGTGACTTGTCTCCTCGGCACTAAGCTGGCTGCTGTTCTTTGGCCTGATAATGGCCATTGGGAGAAAACATTTCCCACTTTTTCTCAATCCATGGCTCCTCACACGTTTTTGCTCTGGGTTGCTGTTTCTTCTTTTCATTAGGATTTTACCCCTTTCTCTAGCCTCAGGAGGTTCTCTCTGTTTTTATGTTATTTTGACAAATTTGTTAATCTCTGCTTTTGTGGCTTTTCTAAGATTCAGTTTAGGACAAAGTCAGAAGCCCTGAACAATGGACTTTTATTGCATAGCCATTTAAAAATTTTGGGGGTGATATTTGTTAAGATATTTGTCAAGTGTGTAGTTCTGTAATATATCATCTGTACATTGCATTGTGTGCTCACCATCTGAAGTCAGGCCTTTTTTCATCACCATACAGTTGACCCCCTTTGACACATTTCTTCCTCCCCCTACCCCCTTCTCTCTGGTAACCACTGTACTACACAGCCATTTTTTAAAAAATATATATTTTATTTATTTTTTACAGAGAGGAAGAGAGAGGGATAGAGAGTTAGAAACATCTATGAGAGAGAAACATCGATCAGCTGCCTCTTGCACACCCCCTACTGGGGATGTGCCCGCAACCAAGGTACATGCTCTTGACCGGAATCGAACCTGGGACCCTTGAGTCTGCAGGCCGACGCTCTATCCACTGAGCCATACCGGTTTCGGCCTACACAGCCATTTTTAAAGGCTTTGTAATAACATGGGAAAAGGCTCATGCTATAATGATCAGTGAAAAACAGGACACAAAACTGCATATTGTGTATATATATACACAAGAGTGAGTATGTGTTTATATATACTTGTAAAGAAAAAATGCTCATATCCCAAAATGTCAGTTATTTCTGAATTTTGGAATTATGGGTGATCTTTATTTTCTTCATTATAAATTGTCTTTGTGTTCCAGATCCTGCCCCTCCAACATTTCTTCAGTGAATGTGTATTTTTTTTAGACAGGAAATTTCATTTAAAGAAAGAATTATTGTGCTCAACCATAAAATTCTACTTTTAGACCGTTAGAAAAAAAATCTGTGTTTAATTTGTCCTGTGGGTTTAACCTTTTAGATTAAGCCGTATCATTTTCTGTCAGTGTGCTGTTTTATCCAAAGCTTGGAACCCAAGTATGGATTTAGACCCAGGTTATTTTTTTTGTTCTGTTTTTTTTTGGGTTTTTTTTTACCTTTATTAAAATTGATTTAAATTTTTTTATTATGAAAAATTTCTAACAAAAGTAGAGTAGTATAATGAACTCATATATCCACTCCCTGGAATAAACAATAGTTTACATTTTTCCAGATTTGCCTTATCATTTTTTCTGAAGTGTATATTAAAATCAGTTACATACATCTTGATATTAAACTCAAAAATATATGCACCTCTAAAAAATATTTATACCTGTCAACAATTCCTGTATAAATCTAACATAATTAACCATAATTTTTAAGACTGCTGTTTAAATTGTATCCCCAAAGATTTTTCTCTTCTGTTCTTCAACCCTCCAAACCAGGATTCTGGGTTTTCGCCGAGCCCCCTTGGTGGTTGGCAGATTTGTTAATCTTCGGACAGAGATCAAGCCTGTGGCCACGGAGCAGCTCTTGAGCACCTTCCTAACTGTAGGTAAGAAGATATAAAGAACTTGGAGATGGTGGAATAGTTATTAAGTTAAGTGGGGCGTCATTGAGCAAGCTGGTTCGTGACTTGCGGGAATTGAAGAACTGAAGGGAATACAGAAGCAAGCCAGGCAACTTGCTCTTGGATTACTGGGGGAAATGGATCTAAAGGTAGATGGCAGGAAACAAAGTTTTCACTAATGTGCACTTCGTTGTGTCTGTGAAGTAGGAAGTGAGATCATTTACTGATAATGTAAGTAACTGGTAACTTTATTTCCTTCTGCTTGTTCTTAGCTAGACCACAAACTCAAATTTTGGCCTAAAACTGTTATTGTCTGTATATTGTTGGCTGGGTAGTTTTTTTTTCATATACATGTACTTTCTTGGGATCTGTCTCCTTAGAATTGAGGAATCCTTAAGGCAACTTTGTGAGAACGTCCGAAATTCCCTTATAGGATTGCATTTGGACCTGGAAGATCACCACTGCCTTCTACTCTGCAAGGGGTAGCCTGTAACTCACGTGCATGGAACTGGCTACAGTCCCTCTGGGCCCTGCTCTGAGGGTACCTCACTCTGAGGTACAGGATCTGGTGGTACCTCACTCTGAGGTACAGGATCTGGTGGTACCTCACTCTGAGGTACAGGATCTGAGCTAAAATTCTCACTCCTCTTCTTGTGGGCACAGTGAGAATTGGGACAGTTCAGAGGTGCTGTGGTCTCTTGTCCCAGCCCCTTCATGGAGACATTTTCAATGACACAGTGCTTCACATTATGATTTGAAACAGTCATTGCAAGATGAACTTCGCCTTGCTTTGCTAGAGTGAATGGGTTTGCATTTAAAATGAGGTGAAACTGAATATTTAAAAGACTTGTGAGAGTTTAAACTTATAAGGCTAGAGCTATGCTGTTCTTACAAATAACCAAAAGCATACAGTGTCACTGATTTGTTTCTTATATTTTCTAAGCACTTGTGCTTGTTCAATTTTAAGCACTTTTACGCAGTTACTATATTTGATCCTCAACAAAAAGCGCGGTAAGTTGGGGAGGTTTAGCCGCATGTCATACTTGAGAAAGAGGCTGAAAAGTAAAATGACTTTTCCAAAGTCACAAAGCTACTCATTGTTATCCAGGATTCAGGCTCAGATTTTAAAACTCTAAAATATTTAATTTGCTTATGTTCTTTAATATTCATTCATTCATTCAACAACATTTGGTTTAACTTCTGTGTGGCAGACTCTGTGCTAGATGCTGAATGTAAAAAAAGGAATGATACCTTCCTGCCTTCAAGGAGCTTTGTCTAATGGGGAAGCCAGACATGTGCAGAGGGCCGTGGAGGGGAAGGGGCCTGGAAGTCAGGGCCAGGGTGATGTTACTCAGTGGAGGTGTTATTGCAACCAAGTCTCAAAGGGACAGTAGCAATCCCACAGGAGGATACAGTGGGAAGGAACATCCTAGGTTTGGATTCCTAACCTTTTTTGTGCTAACGACTCCTTTGGCAGTCTAGAGAAGCTTATGGATCCTTTCCCACAATAATGTTTTTTAAATAAATAAATAGATGCATAGACTTACAAATGAAACCAATTTTGTGATGGTCACTTGTGCCTTGTTATTTAACACATTAAATAACAAGACCTAGCAGATCTACTAACTACTGTAATTTGAGACTACAAATGATACCTTGTAGTATTTGCAACAACAGTGCTACTATGATATGAAAACTGTGATTTCTTCTAGTGAAAAAGTCACAGATAATGGCAATACTTGTATAGTTTTCTCCCTACCATAATAATTGAAGGAAATGCTAAGTTTCAAATAGAAGTTAATGAAAATAAAACTGTGATTTTGTTCCCATCCAGTTCCCGGGTGGAAGACAGAGCACACAGGGTGTCGAGAAGAGCATGACAGCTCAGGAGACTGTGATTTAGCTGAAGTTAAGGTTCTGTGTGGGGTTGGAGACTGAGCAAGGCAGGTGGTCAGGACAGTGGCACCAGAGGGCCCTGTGCACCAACCTACAAGTCGAGACTTTCTCCTTAAGCACTGGGGGCTCTTGGAGTGAATTCTTATGCAGTAAGTCAGAAGTAACGTATTTGATACTCTAGAATGGGAAGAATTGGTGGACATATTAAATGGAACATTCCAGAAATAAACAGTTCATAAGTTTTAAACTGTGCACCATTCTGAGTAGCGTCATGACATCTCACCTGTCTGTGCATCCCGGGACGTGTAAATCCTCCCCTGGTCCAGGGTATCCACGCTGTATACGCTCCCCACCCACCCTGTGCATGCCATCTCCCTCCTCCGAGTGCTCTGGCCAAACAGAAGAGGACATTCCTTTCCTTTCCTTTCCTTAAAGTGAGTCCAGAAAGACACTGTGGCAGTAGGGGGCTCCTGCAGAGAGATTGGGTAGGAGGGACATGGAGAAAGGGAGACTGACTTTTTCCTGTATATCCTTTGGTACCTTTTGACTTTTTTTATACTGTGTGCTTTGATTACCTATACTGTTTTAAATGTAAGTTCAGGATCTTGGTTTTCACAGTATCTGCTTACCTACCTGCTCTCTTCTCCATTGTTTAGGGAGAATTTGGAATCTTCCTTTTTTTTTCCCCCCCTTAAGTGTGTTTGGTTCCTTTCTCTCCTTTAGGAAATAATACTTGTTTCTATGGGAAGTGTTACTACTGCCGAGAAACAGAGCCAGCTTGTGCCGACGGAGACATGATGGAGGGATCTGTTACCCTCTGGCTTCCAGATGTGTGGCCTCTGCAGAAGCACCGACACCCCTGGGGCAGGACTTACCGAGAGGGCAAACTGGCCAGGTAAGTGCTCCTGTGAGTCACTACGGGTCCTCTCCTGTGCCTGGCCCAGTGCCGCTCATATGCAGCCAGGGGTTCTGTCCAAGACTAAAGAGAATGGTGGAGGGTCAGGGGCAAACCTGCTAGGCAGAGACTTCACCTTCTCTGTGTTGAGACAATGCAGGGACAATGTCGGCTCTCAGTCAGTAACCCTGGTGCTGCTGCTTGCCTCCAGGTGGGAGTACGATGAGAGCTACTGTGACGCAGTGAAGAAAACATCCCCTTATGACTCCGGCCCGCGTCTCTTGGATATCATTGACACGGCTGTCTTTGATTACCTGATTGGCAATGCTGACCGCCATCACTATGAGAGTTTCCAAGATGATGAGGGTGCCAGTATGCTCATCCTTCTCGATAATGCCAAAAGGTAGGACCACAGGACTACCTTGTCAGGGGGCGGTTTCTAGGCTATCCTGGAAAACTCCAGAGCACACCTGACAGAAGGCATCGTTCCTGTTTCCGCTTGGGGTCTTCTCTGTTGGCGATCCCATTCTTCTGTCTTGTTCAGGTTTGCACTCCTTCCACCCTCAGGGATCTGAGAACTTTAAAAATGGAAGAGTGGTTTGTCCCAGGAGTCAAAGACTGTGATTTGTTCACAGACAGCTGGAAACCAAGGCCTTTGATTTGCCACCACTCACATTTCTTTCTTGACTATGATATTTAGAATCTTGAGAAATACATAATAGAACATGAAATTTGATTACTGTTCAACTTATTTTACCCAAAGGTTTATGCCGTTTAAAAGATTAATTTTTTTGATAGGCTGCTTTGCTATTTTTGTAGAAGTGTTTGCCCAGACTTTTCGCTATCATGAGAGGAAGAGGAGTTGCTTAGTGATTATATATAAAGACAACTTGCTTTTATCTTCAATAAGATTATTTTACTATTTTTGAATCAATGATTGTCCTTATTTTTTTAAGTCTGGACTCTTTGAAGAACACATTGTATTTTCAATTTACACTCTGCATTCTCCATGGTGCCCAGTTCAGTACCTCACTTTTGTTATACTTAATAGAATACTTTTGTTTGCCGAATAGAATACTTCTTTGGAGCCCAGAATTGTCCAGGTCACTGCTGTTAACATTGGTTGCTGAGAGTAAGCTGAGACATGGGTCCTCAGCAAAGAATACTTGGGCAGCATTTGCTAATGATGCCAGCATCTTACACTGGGCACAGGCACCTCGTGCTCTGTGAAAGGTGATAACAGCTGTAGAAAGTGAGAGGCCAGCAAACACCGCCCTCTTCCCCACCCTCCCACCCCACCCCTTGCCAGCAGAGCAGGCAGTAGTCAGTGCTACATACATTCCGGAAAATTTTTTATCCTTGTAAAAATGATCCTTTTTTTAAAGATCACGTGAACTATGGAAATATACATTGAAATAGTTGCCTTTGCCATTTATTATTTGAGGGCCTGCATTGTGCTTTGGGTTACCAGACCCTTTGGTTATTATGAGGAGCTTCCAGGAAGAGGAGGAGGTTAACAGTTTTTCTAGAATCAGTTCTCCTTCTCTCTCTCTCTCTCTCTCCTTTTTTTTAATCTAACAATCTGTGTACTTGAGTTCTGGCCAGGAAAGAATTCAGAGCAAGACCCAAATTGCAAGAGAACATTTATTGGATAAAATACAGAGGTAGAAAAAGTAATTCCTAGAAGAAATGGGCTTAGGAAACAAGTGATGGAGTTCAGGGAAAGGCATAGGAGGGCGTGCTCCTGGGAAGGAGAGCACCAGTTCTCCTTTTCTTACCCTGAATTACTGCTCAGATCATTTTTACATCTGCTTTGAACTAACTGTTTTCTCAGCCTCTGCGAGTAGTTTTTCCATTCTGAATCTGTTCATATACTTGCAGGAAATAGGATAATCCAAACCTTTTCTGGTTGGTAATTTTGGAGGAGAACAGCAAAACTTGTTTTTACAAGTAATGACCATCTGCTTGTTGGGGGGAACTTGGCATGAATAGCCTGTATTTCTCCACCCACACTTAAAACTTGTCCAGGCTTAGAGGTCTTCAGCTTCCCGCTCTGGTCTGTGGTACCATGGTTGTGCCTCAGCATCTTGCTGTATTTTGTCAGGAGAGAGGGTTCTGGTAAATGCGTATATTTGTTGTTCGATGCTGCAGCACAAGCTGTTAGGAATCTGTGTCTAATTGGTCATGCCCTGTTTATTTTTAAGTGACTTGAGCTGTGGGAGCATGACATTATTTAGGATCACATTTGGGTTTCTTATAGAATTTGTTCTTGCTTTGATGCTAAGAAGGGAACTGGTGCTTCTACCTAATTCACCGAGATTTCATTTCATTTTCAGCTTTGGGAACCCCTCGCTGGATGAGAGAAGCATTCTTGCCCCTCTCTATCAGTGTTGCATGTAAGTTACACACATCAAATGCCAGGTTCAGATAACAGTACAGCAGTGTTCTTGACCTTAAAACTTTCTAATACCTGAGCAGTGCTTTTCATGCTTTTCTAACCTAGAACCCCTTAAGGGCCTGATATGGAGGATAAAGGAAAAGTGGAGGCTGGTGACCCAAAATTCAGAATTCATTTTGATTTTTGTATGAATAAAAGTCTTCATTCTATTTAGTAATATACATCCATGTTTGTTTTAATATCAGAATATAGTCCCTCCCCCCAAAAATTCTAGTACAGTCTGGGTCCCTGGTTGCTGTATTGTGTTTACCTTATGGTTTCAAGTCCTCTCACCACCACAAACATCCTGTGGGTCGCATATCTCAATTTGAAATTGTATAAACCGAAAGTAACATTTCCCATACGTATTTAGTAACTGATGCTATTTTTTTTAAGTCTATGCTGTAGAACAAAGAAAAGGTAAATCAAGAAAATAAAATTAAAAACTGGCTCTAAGAAGCTCCTGATTGCGGTAAAATTTTAAAGTGAGCACTGAGAATCAGCTGGAATCCCCACAGAGATGCAATTTCAGCAGCACCACTTCCCACTGGTCAGTTCTCCGGGTCCCTGGGACCATGTGAGACTGCTCCTCCTGGCAGTACACCTTCTTTTCTCTTTCTTTCTTAAATGTACTTTTATTTATCTATTTTTTTCCTTTTATTTTTTAAATATATATTTTTATTGATTTCAGAGAGGAAGGGAGAGGGAGAGAGAGATAGAAACATCAATGATGAAAGAGAATCATTGATCAGCTGCCTCCTGCACGCCCCACACTAAGGATCGAGCCCACAACCTGGCATGTGCCCTGACCAGGAATCGAACCATGACTTCCTTGGTTCATAGGTCGACGCTCAACCACTGAGCCACCATGGCTGGGCTTGCCTTTTTTTAATCACAGAAATATTCTGCAGAAAGCTTATCCAGGCAACCCTTAATTATCTTAATTAATATTGGAAAGTAATGATACAGCAAAGCAAAAACTGTATCTTTCAAGGAATATGTTTTTATACTAATACTTAGTGTTACCAGTCTGGTCCTGTCAGGAGATGGAAAAAACATAGTGGGTTAAATGGGAAAGTTTAGTGTAAAGAATTATTAACTCTGACGCAGGAGTGACTATGAGAAAAACGGAGGGCTGAGGGAGAGCACCCAAACAAGGACAAGCTTTGAAGGGGACCCCCTTTGTCGTTCAGCCCACTGCAAGGCAGAGAAGTCCATGACTTTGCAGGCCCTGGGTGAGCAGGAAGCAACTCTCTAGAGTGCAGGCAAGGTACAGGCAATCAATAACTGGCATCGTGAAATACAGAGGGACGGATGACTAGGTAGAAGCCCTCTAGGCTGCGAGCAAGGCATGTTTTGGGGTCTGCAGGGTGCCAGAATGGGCAGGTGGCCTTTGGCACAATGGTTTCCGTATCAGCCGGGTCTCAGGATGGTTTTCACCAGGCCAGGCTGAAGCTGCAAGATCACCAAGGGCCTGCCCGTTCTGGGAATGTGGCCGGGGCAGATCTCCATATGATGACCTCGCCCACACATGACTGACCCACTGTGCAACAGCCAGTAGCAGCTGGAGAACCCCTTTCTTCTGCATTGTTCCTCGAGCGCCCTCTGCTGAGAAAGCTTAGGAGAGAGAGATGCTTAAAGGAAATCTGTCCATTATAGCAGACTGTATCAAGTGATACCTTAATCACACACAGGAAGCTCACATGCTCGGGGCATTAGTAGTGTATTTAAAAATACAAAACCACATTGTTTCCTTGCTTGTTCATCCCTTCCATGCTTTAGCCAAAGTTTGATATCCTTTGTTTTTTAAGTAGTTACTGAACAGGCTGCCTCTTACAGAGTCCAATTTTCCTGCATACCTAGTAATTGTCACAGTACCCACAGGCAGATCAGTACTTTTCTTCTGAGATAAAAGATCCTCTTTACTTGGTGAAATAATGAAAACTGGTATCCTTATAGTAAACTTTTCATTTATAATATTAATGGTAGAAATTTTTTAAAATTCAAAAATGTAAAAAGAAGGAAATAAAATTACCCATCAAGATGTAAGGATAATTTCTGTTCACACTATAGTGACTTCTTTCTAATCGCGTGTCTGTGTGTCTGTGTATACAAATACACATTTTCTTTCCCCATAGATTTGGAGTAAAACAGCTTCTTTACTGCCATATACCCAATATCATGGACATTTTCTTTACTCCTGTTAACGTCTGCATGGTATTTAACTTGAATGGATGAGCCAAAACTTATTTAATTATTTACCAATTGTTGGACATTCAGTTTGGTTCACATTTTCCTTTTTATAAATAGCACTGCAGTGAAGATGTATAAATCTTTATATTACCTCTCAATTACCACATTATCACATTTTGATATTTTGAGAAAAAATATCAAAATGTGATAATGTGACTTACTCATACTGATTTTTTTAGTTGAGGTATTTTACATAATAATTTCTTTACTTTTGTTTGCCAAGCAGGCTTTAAACTCCATTTAATAGTGAGAGGTTTTATGTAACCCATCCGAAACCTTTTTCTTCCAGCATTCGGGTTTCTACTTGGAACAGACTGAATTACCTAAAGAATGGTGTGCTGAAGTCTGCCTTAAAATCTGCCATGGCCCATGACCCCATCTCCCCAGTGCTGTCCGACCCGCACCTGGACGCTGTGGACCAGCGGCTCCTGAGTGTCCTGGCCACTGTGAAGCAGTGCACGGACCAGTTTGGGATGGACACTGTGCTGGTGGAAGACAGGATGCCTCTCTCTCACTTGTAATTCGCAGCACAGAATAACTGAAACTTCTTTTTACAAAGATAGAGAAACAGCACAATCAATTCCAAATGGTATGAGATGGATTGGAAATGGCCGGCAGTAAGTTCTGGTGGCAGGACAGAGTGGCCTTGGATTTCATTGGTGTTTCCATCGTAGAAACTGCAGTGAGGACTGTTAGTTCAGAACACGGATGTTCTGCTGAGTTACCTGATGTCCTCGGCCCTTGCCCATTCTAGTGGGCATCGCAGTTGGTCAGTCTTAATTCTCATGCCAAAGGACAACAGGTGTGACGTTTGGATAGGTTCATGCTGGGGTTGGTTCTGGAGTGGGTATTTGGAGTTCATTCTTACAGTCCTTTCACCATGCCTGTGGATTTTCTGAGAACAGTTTGCAATCTCTTGGGTCCTTTTTTACCAGGACTAGTCAAATTGAGAATTTTACTGCCTCCTGAGGAGTGGCAGCAAGTAAAACCTGACATTTTGTGGAGCCAAAGGAACAGGCTCTGTTGGAGGGGGGTATGTTTTAGAGGGAGAACAAAAGCAGGAAAGATGTTTGGGCTTTTCAGCGATTAGGCAGTAGCACTTTTGATGATTCTTAGAGGAGGGAAGAAGGGAGAGAGAAGGTGACCAGAATCGGGGAGATGACTGGATTAGCAAAAGCAGGTTCCCCTGGGTTTTATTTAAGTTCTTAAGGTGTGTAAAAGCTAATGTGACTTGTACCTGAGTAAAGTTTGCGTTCTCACAGTTGTGTTTTAATTAACCAAAAAATTGTCTCTGAAGGATTTATTGTTACAACCCAAGCATGAATCTCTTATGAGACTTATATTTCTTTATTTTGCCCAAAGGAGACAAATCCTTTCCAGATTAATAAAGCAAACAAAAAATACCTTGAATAACAGTTAGGTTACTTGTGACCTCTGCCATCCTGGTTTCTCTTCTGAGATGAATTTCCATCTCGGCCTTTAAGGCCTTGGAAGCTGCTATTCCCAGAGATTGGCAACCCTGATTGTGCCTTTCTTGTGAGAAGAGCCAGCTCACTCTGGCAGATGAACGTGTACATCCTGCTGCTGGCTGGGCTGACTTATGATTTGAGCCATGTGGATGACTGGAAACAAAGATTTAAGCCTTCTGAGCCTTAAAACTAAGGAGGGTGTACCAGGAAGAGCCTTAAGATTTTGAGTTACGTCAAAACCTAATTTCGTCATTTAATCTTGTTCGGAGTTTCTAACCCGTGTTCTGTCTCTTGTTAGCATTCTCAGATTTCAGGTTGCTAAAACACAGGCTGAGCTCTGGGTTCTGGCAGAGAGGTTGTGCCATGTAAGCAGCTGCAGTAAAATATAGGGCCAGAGGGAGGCAGGTCTGGTGTGCCCGCTCAGTGTGTCCTCCGCGCTGTGTGCTGTTCCAGTTCTGTGCTTCTGTCAAGCAGAGACTAATAGTTAACAGTGTGGTTGAACACAGTTAATGCCAGCCATTGGAGACCAGTTGTAAGCAACCACCCTTTCAAAAGCAGTGTAGAATGTATGCCCCGGTGTCCTCGCATTGAAAGGTAACCAAGTATCCTGTGACTACTTTAAAAGAGCATGAAATTAGGATACTTTTGTACTTTGTATATACATTTTGAGATGTACAAAAGAATGGGCTGAGTTATTTAAAAAGGTTTTGAATTTTAGAAGACAGTATTAGCACAAAACACTAAAATATTGTTGACAAAAGGCGGTATTGATTCCAGTTGTAAGGCCATTGACTGTGTACATGCCCAGAAATCCACAGTTGAGCGGGAGGATACCTTGGAGAGAGTGTACCCGCAGGATCAGCGAGCCAGCGGGAGTGAGGTAGGGAAGGATGTCAGCCCCACTCTCCTGGGTAAATGTTCGCTGAACGAAATTGATTAGTGTCTTTCAGCACATGGTCCCTTCAGTGCGCCACACTGGAGTGCATAAGAGCTGTTCACAGACTGCGAACTTGATTCATAATGTCGAAGCAGAAGACTCAGCTGCTTTGAAACTGTCTCATCCCTTTTTATAACATTGCCGAAAATGAATAATTTCCTTCTCTTTCCCTGCTGTTTAAAAATTCATGCTCTTAAAAGATGTTCAGATCTGTAGTGGTTATATTTAGAATTGTGCTGACTATATGACACTGAGAATATAAATTTATAGTAGAAGTCAGGATTGGATTAAGCAAGAAAAGTATGTTTGGGTGAACCTTAGAGAAAATCAACCATAAACATAGCCCTGAAATTCACAAACACTAAATTTTATTTGAAAAAAAAAAGAAACAGGTAGATATCTTTTCAAAAGTTTTCTAACACTGTTCCCTTGATGGTTTATTTATTAGAATCTAGCACTAGTAGACAAGTCATTGGAAGGGTTTTTGGTCAGCTCAAAGAAGAGTGTGTCTAGCTGACATCTAAAGGTAGAGTAAATACATTTTAATATTATAAAACTAGGAAAATCAGAAGTGACTGCTTTTTCTTTATCTCCTTCTACTTCTTAAATATGTTTATTCCAGAGTCTGAGTAGGGAAATAGGAGAGAGGTTTCATTCTAAAACTGTTCTTTAACATGAGTCTATATTGTGGGTTTGGCCATAAGTAATTTTCTGTACAAAACAAATTATAGACAGGACCTGATTTGCTCAGCATATTTGTTCAATAGTATATTAGTAAGGCATTTGCATTCAGAATTAATGTGTCAAATGAAACTTAAGAATGAAATGGGAGAATTTGGGTGAATCCACTTCATATTATTTTGGGAAAGATTAATCCTATACATGGCAATTTTTTCAATGTTCTTCCAAAGAAATCCATCTTTTCTCAAAAACAAAACAAAAGGCTTTTGGCCTCCCCTTCCCATCCACCATATTCCTTCAACCTCCCTTCTCAGTGGTCCCTGTATTGTATTCTTGTTTGACCAACAAGTGACCACACCTCAGTAATGGTAACACGGCATCTGTCAGCGAGCTAGCTGACTTATATCCTGGAGCTTAAGCTTCAGGAAACGTGAGTAAAGATATATGTATGTATATAGTCATATATGTATTCTAGCAAGAAAAAATGTATTTATTTTGACACAGGGAAACACTGATTTATGTTGCTGAAGAACTTGAAGCTAGTAAAAGGTTCTCTTCTCAGTCTCTGAGCGTGGACCCTACGTGCATAGAGATCATTCATTCAGTAAAAGCCTACTGAGCAACTCTGGTGAGCCAGCCCCACTGGGCACATGTATGAGCCAGATAGACCTGACTTCACGAAACCTCTTGTACAGGGAAAGCCAGTTTTTCTTCCTCCAATTTCTCAAGTCTGGGTTGAAAGGTAGGGTCTGCCACAGGTTTTTAAGGAACTAAGGGGTTACAAATGCAGAATGGGTGGGAACTGGGAATAACTTAGTGGGAAGCTAATTTATTTGCTTAAAAGAGAAGTGTAAGAACACCACTCTCTGTTGATCTACCAAGGATTTCCTCCCAAATAGAGGTTGTGCTGGGTAAGTCACCAAACAAGACAGATGTATACCTAAATTTCTAATATGTTCTATGGGTTTCAATTCTGAAAAAAGAAAATAAAGATTTTAATAAGTATTGATGTATTACGTTTTCCTCTTATTCTTTCTCCCCCATTTTAGGATACTTCCAGTGTTTTTTTTTTCATTTTCCTATCTATTTTAGTAGGGGACAGAAGATTACATCTTATACTTTCACAGGATCTGATGGATAAGACCTTTAGCTTCCTTAGGAGTCTTCAAAAAGCCCAGACCAGGTTGTGACTGGACCAAAATTTTCCAAAGGATATTTCTTGGATGCTTTTTGTGCATTTAGTAGTTAACTCAATTCTTGCAGCTTCTTTAGAGATAAAAAATTATGAATCCTAAAGAACTTGTCAGGGCAGTACCGCAGAGGCATGGAAAAGAGGACCAGGTGCCCTGATTATAATTCTTAGGACACTCAGATTTTTAACTTTTTTTATAATTTAACTTTTTTTTTTGTTAATCCTCACCTGAGGATATTTCCCCATTGATTTTCAGAGAGAGTGGAAGGGAAAGAGAGAGAGGGGAGAGAGAGAGAGAAACATCAATGTGAGAGAGAGACATCGATTCGTTGCCTCCTGCATGTGCCCCAGCAGGGGTCGGGGATCAAACCTGCAACAGAGGCACATGCCCTTGAACAGGAATTGAACCTGAGACCCTTTTGGTGCACAGGCTGGGGCTCTAACCACTGAACACACCAGCAAAGGCCCAGATTTTTAACTTTTGAAATGGAAATCGAGTATCATAAGTCTCAACCAGACAACTGAGCAGAGTTCTTAAGACTTTTTTTACTTGATTTGCAGCATTTTGTTTGTGCCAGTTTTTGTCATTTGTACTTGAATACCAATGGGAGGCTAGGAGCCTGTTCTTCCAGGCTCACCACATCAATCCTTTTCCCGGCAAGATTTCAGGCTTCGTTCGCTTTTCAAGCATATCGGAAAGACTGGGAGTATAGCTTGAAAAGGCAGCTGGGAGTAGGGAGGGCATGCTTCTGTTATAGGCTAATTTTACCCAGTGTGTTTGCCTATAAGAACTTTTTAGCAGCCCTCATTTTGTAAGAGACAAGAATGGTCATAATTACTGGTATAACAAGGATGGATTTTTAAAAAATACATATTTTTATTGATTTCAGAGAGGGAGGGAAAGAAAGATAGAAACATCAATGACTCTGAGAGGGAATCATTCATTGATTGGGTTTTGTAAGGTAGGTAGCTGTATAAATCCCAGGGAATAACAGTAGTAAGTCATGATTTGTAAAGTATTTGATCTTCCTTTAGTAGACATTTGGGCATTGTGCTCTGAGCCATGGATGCCATCAAGATTGTAATGACGCCCTTTCTTCAAAGAGCCTGTAATCCTAGCAGAAGAAAGCTGCTTGTGAAGTACCAAATGCCTCAGGAATGATGTAAGTTCATTACAATGAAAATAAGACCCAAGAAAGAACCATGGGTGTGTGGAGGGGGGAGGTAGACAGGACCCTCACTGAAGAAGGATTGACCCAGGCCTGACATGCGGTGTGTGTAGAACCCCTGTCTCCAGAAATGTTGAGCCTCCTGGGCCTGTGCTCTGTTGTTGGTACCTGGGTCACCAGAAATGTCCCTTCCAGGGTTTCCTGTGGTTTGGCCAGTTGTGCCTGTCTTTGGGGAGGACACAGTCCACTGTGATGTCTCTGTGGCATTGATGGTAAACAGAGGAGCCGTTGGCATATAGACAAGCTGTGAAAACATTCATTTTATGTTTTCAGGGTTTGCGTTTTGCATGCCAAGCTTATTTGGAGATAGATTTGATTTTTACCCAAAGATTGTTTTCAAGACCAATGGTGTTTTCCGACTGACTTCAGTAGGGTGGGGGAATTGTCCCACTCAGATGATAGTGAAGTTGCTGGGGGCCCATTTTCTCTGTTAAAATGCAGAATTTGAGTAGATTTGTGGTCTTTGGACCACACTTGAATATCACTAATAGGGTTTGCTGCCTGTAGTTTTCTCATGTGCCTTTAGATGTCCCCATCCTCCATGAGATTTGCTCCTAGAGTTCAACCCATAGGCAATGTTAGCAATTTATTGAAACTAGAGGCTGTCTAAAAACTGGATTCATTGTTTAATTTTCTTAAATGTTTTTATTGATTACAGAGAGGGAGAGAGAGAGAGAAACATCAGTGATGAGAGAGAATCATTGATTGGCTGCCTCCTGCACGCCCCACACTGTCCCCTGAAGGGTTCCATGAGCTGGACTGGACATAATGTGGACTGGGCACTGTTCTCTGGAAGGTTTGGGTTCAATTTTGACATCACTCTGAGTGGCTAAGATGTACAATATATTTAGATAACAGTACTCTACAATCTGGCTCTCGTATCCTAACCAAGGTACTTGCCTGATTTCTGAAAGAAGATCTGGTGAGCTGCTGAGGAAGGAGCAGAGACTGGGAGGAACAAGTGAATCCATTTACTTGTGACGTTAGTGAGACATGGCGCTAGGATTCACTGTACTGGCGGGAGAGTCCAACCTCAGCCACTGAGCCTATGACAGTAGCCAAGTCCCATGGACCCTATTTAAGCAGTTTCTTAAGACAAGGTGGCTGTAAGCCAGTGAATTCAGTAAGTCAGGTGACAGAAAAATGCTTTAAGCTCTTCTGAAATCTGACAGCCTGGCAGGATGCATGTGTTAGTTACGGGGAAGGCGGCTGGGGAAAGGAAGGCCCTCAGGTCTTTTGCCAGTGGTGTCAGGGCTAATTTTACCCAGTGTGTTTGCCTATAAGAACTTTTTAGCAGCCCTCATTTTGTAAGAGACAAGAATGGTCGTAATTACTGGTATAACAAGGATGGGTTTTTAAAAAATACATATTTTTATTGATTTCTTGCTCATGGTCACAAGCGCTTAAAAATTGCAGACATAGCCACGAAAGTTTCACACAGTGTTTCTTTTTAATGAGATCTGATTACATGGACATGAGACCTTATGATTTCCCCATGACTCTGGGAGTTTCCAAAACCCACATCTCCAGATGGGAGCCCACAGCTTCCTTTTGCTCGTGCTGATGCCCAGCTGAGGAAACCTGCTGGTGACCAGCTGCCAGGTTCCCCTTCATGGAGGGGCCAGGCCCCTTCTCCCTCTCAGGGCCTCCTCTCCACGCAGCTGACCTGCCGGCCAACCCAGCCTCTGCCTCCGGGTGAGTGGGTGCTCCGGTTTCCTCTAACAGATTGGCAGAAAGTTGACCTGACACCGGCAGGGCACAGAGGGTGCCCATATTCGGTAGGCCTCAATGGGCCCCCGGAGCTGCCTGAAAGGAATAGCAGGGTGATGACAGGGGCCGTTTCCACTTCACCCTTGTAGCCACAATCAGCTCAGAATAGACCGCCGCCTGGATGCCCGCCCCTGGGATGGGCGGTGCTTGCTTTGGGCCCAGCCTAGGTTTCGGTTTGGGGCACCGCCTCGCCCCGGGTCACGTGGGACTGCAGTTCCTGTGGCAACCCCGATCTCCAGCCAGCCGACCTGGATTCAGCCTTGGAAGGGAAGCTCAGGTGCCTGTGGATTCCGGGAGCCCGGACTTGACAACTGAGCGAGGCCTGGCGCGGGAGCAGCGGGAGCTCAGCCGGATATGCCTCGCGGCCTGCGGAGCCAGCTCTCGCTCTGGGTCCTGCTGCTGCTGCTGCTGCTGCTGCCGCCGCCGCCGCCGCCGCCCCTGGCGGGCGCACTGGAGCTTCACGACCCGGCTGGGCCTGGAGAGGAGGCCGAGGAGCCCGGCTCAGGACGAGCCTGGCCGTCCTTCCCCTTCCGGGACCTGCGCAAGTGGGTGAGGGCGGCCGGCGCCCTCTCCAGACGGTACTGGGCGCTCTTCAGCTGCCGCGTGTGGCCCGAGACCTGCTCGCTGGACAAGGAGGCCCCCGGGGGGGCCCTGGGTAAGACCCGGGGGTGAGATGTGCCCGGGCGCACTGTCCGGGGCCAGCAACCTCAGGACCACCCTGCAGGCGCCTTAGCAGCCATCTTTACTGTGCTGCCCAGTCCCGGGAGGGCCAGGAGGCCTCACCCCTGCCCCCCTCACCCCAGGTACAGCCGTCTTAGAGGATGGGCCTGGCCGTCCTCTTGTGCTCGTAACTGACTCCTCCAGACAGCTCACACCTTGATGGCTTCAAGTCCCCTTTGGACACACCCCTAGTCCCTTTTCCGCCTCCGCTGCTTAAAGAGGTGGAGCCTGGGCTAGGAGTCCCAACCTGAGTTCTTGTTCCCATTCTGTCCCTGTCATGGACCAGATGATCTCAGGCTTTTTTCGGTCTCTGTTAATAATTCTGGATCTGGTAATAGTACTGTAACGGTGCTCTACACATCTTTTGTTAGATCCAAGACTTCTAATTTCCAGCGTATGGTTTTTGTTTTTGCCAATGCTGGGTATATTCAAATTGACATTTGGCAAAAGAATTTAGAGGCCTTTGGGTTTGGCTATGATCAGATTTGGAATCCAGAGCAAGTAGGAAGAATGATGATCACCAGCTGACTGTCCCCAACTAGATGGCCAGCTGCTTGCAGGCAGGGTCTGGGCTCCTTGCCACCCGGCACAGTGCCTAGGGCATGTTTGTTGAGTCAACCGACTTTCCTGGAGCTGCATCAATAGCAAAGCTAGAGGTGTCCACTCGTACCCAGGCACAAGGGAGGCCCAGGGAAGAGCAGCGAGAGTGGCTCTGGAGGGAGGGCGAAGGACTGGAAGGACGAGGCGGGCAGGGCCGGGCAGGGCGGGCAGGCTCCCTCTGGGCCCCATGCTGTGTCTGTCTCACAGCCCCTCCTTTTCCAGGCTGGAGCCTTCCCCTGTTGGGCCAGCAGTACCTGGATATCCTGACCACGTGGTACTGCAGCTTCCAGGATTGCTGTGACCATGGGGACTGCAGGGTCTCCAACAACTTCACAGGTTGGACCTTGCATGCCTCTAAGGGGATAGAGATCTGTGGGAAGGGGAGGCGGTTCAGGGGAAATGGCTAAGGTATAGAGAACCTTTCCTCATCCTTCCCCAGCTGGCAGCCCTCGCTCTTGTCCCCACCACGGCCCCCATCTCCAAACCCTGCAGCCTCATGGCCGCAAGGAGGGAAAGCCTACCAGAAGACTTTGCACACACTGTCAACAGGTGTTTGCTGAATTGAGTTAAAATGAATAAAATGAAATGAGGGTGTTCCATGAAATATGTAGGGAGTTCTGAAACTCCCAGGTGGGAGCAACTGTGCGAGCATGGCGTGAGGTTCCTCCTCCAGATAGGGCTCTCCCAACCATTCTGAGGGTCTTCAGGGCCTTCAGAAAGGATGAATCCACTCTCTCCCCAAGTTCAATGGTGACTTCTCAAATTCTTCAGAAAATAGCCCTCGGGTCCCTTCTGCTGCCAGGTGTGCCCAGGGCTTGTTCTGAGGCCAACGTGATCCCACCTCGGCAATGTTCAGAGGTGTTCACTCTCTCGGCTGTTGCTGAGCCTGGTGGGGACTGCTCCTGTGTGCACCTCTCACCGTGGCCTCCTCTTTCCTACCCCTAGGCCTACAGTCGGACCTGAGCGTGCGACTGCACGGCCAGCATCTGGCCCGGGAGCTGGTCCTGACAACAGTGCGGAGCTACTTGGAGCTGCCCCGGCCAGACAAGGCCCTGGCTCTGTCGTTCCACGGCTGGTCTGGCACAGGCAAGAACTTCGTGGCACGGCTGCTGGCAGAGAACCTGTACCGGGATGGGCTGAGGAGTGACTGTGTCAAGGTGTTCATCACTATGATCCACTTCCCTCACCCCAAGTATGTGGACCTGTACAAGGTGAGTGGGCAGTGCTGGGGCTGGAATGAGGCTTGGACGGCCCGAGGTGCAGCCCTCTGTGCTGGGGGATGGGCTCTGGAGAAGCCTAGGTGTGGGGTTTGGGGGACAGGGTCCATTTCAACAAAACCTGTAACCCACAGAAACATCTACTCCACACAGAGGAGGCCCTGAACACGTGGAGGACTGACATGTTCCACACCACTTGTCCGAGCTGTCTCCTTTCCTGCCAGACACTGAGCTTAGAAAGAGTCCGTGTGTTAATTTTCTGTGATAGTGGAAGTTGCAGGAAATGTGGAACAGGGGAAGGCAAAAGCTTTATCATGACCTCCCCACACAGACACAAGTAGTTAGCATTTTGGTGTGCTTCCTGCAAGCCTTTCCCTATGCTGCTTGATGTCACTGTCATGAGAGTGGACAGAAAGTTGCATATCCTGTTTTTTTAAAGAAGTCTATCATATCATTAAGTGATTTCCCCCAACAAGTGGAGAGACAAAAATTGTCTTTGCTCTGTTCTTTTGGGTTTCTTCCATTGAGATGTAGTATTTAAAGTAAGCTGGACAATGACCAAAACCCCACTGCAGCCTGACAGAGGTGAGTGTGTCTGGCTTTCCAGTCCAATATTTGGAATGCGATAACCTAGGAAGATTAGGTAAGCATTGGAGGAGAGATTGCCTGAGTCACTTGGCAGTTTCAGTGTGGCCTCGGAGGGCAGGGTAGGGTGAACTGTCCTAAGGGCAGGCAGCTGGTCAGCCAGGCCTTCCCGGAAAAACTAGCTGGCTTTGACTGTGGCTTCCTCACCATGAAAAATGACATGTACACACTCACACCCTGCACGTCTCATCACACACACACTCGGGTCACAGGGCACTGAAGTCAGGATCCAGGAAGGCTAGAGGCGACAGTGAGTATGGACTCTGCTAAAACACCCCACCCTGGGGCGGAGCTGGCCCTGATCTGGTGAACCCCACAAAGCGGCATCTTTTCAACTGAGGACTATTCTTGCCTGAATGGGGAGCCCCAGTTCCAAGTAGGCCAAGTAGACCCAGATAGGTCCTTCCCAGTGGGAGCTCTGCTCCTGGAAGTTCAAGATGGGACTGTGGCCGCCTCTGGCACTTGAGCTTATCTCTACCTATGACCCCTGTATTAGGGCCTGATTCCTTCCCCTTGGGGAGGGTGAGTTGGCTGTTAGTTCTGAGACCTCTTCCTGGAGGGGAGGGAGCAGGGCCTGCAGTCTGTTACCAAGAGCAGGCAAGGCCCTCCTCACCTTCTCCCTTTCCCAGGCTAGCCCCACCTCCACCAGTTTGAAGTTGGTATATCCAGGATAGAACCCAGCCCTAGGCAATCCACTGCAGATGCTTCACCAGGGTAAAAGGGAGCCTCTCCAGGGCCCTCTGTGCCGCCAGGGGTCCCCAGCTGCTCCCTGTATTCTGTGCAGGAGCAGCTGACCGAACAGGTGAGGAAGACGCAGGAGCATTGCCACCAGACCCTGTTCATTTTTGATGAGGCTGAGAAGCTGCACCCAGGACTGCTGGAGGCCCTCGGGCCACATCTGGAACGTCAGGTGCTGGAGAACCACAGGGCTGAGTCCCCTAGAACCATCTTCCTTTTTCTCAGGTAAGGGCTGAGGGAACACAGGAGGGATGGCGAGGGGAGGAAGAACTCTGTCCAGGTGCTGTGTGTGCCAGGCAGCAGTAGAGGGCTTCTGTGCTCTCCTAGGCTGCAGACCCTTTTCACAAGGGAAACCAATACAACTGCAGTCGAGAACATAGAAACCTAGCTGCTTGGGGTGTCGCCACCAGGTGGGTAGCCTTGTCTCCGGCTCCTGCCCTGATTCTACCCCCAGGACACTGCTGAAGGACTGTGGTCCTCACTTCCCCCCAATGGCCAGCTAAGTACAAACTCACTCTGGGGACTGGCGTGGGAAAGAGCAGCTGCCTCATCTAGCTCCCCCATTGTTCTCAGGATGGTGGGATTCCCCTCATAACTCCCGTCTGCACAATGCCACCAAGTACACAGGGTTCTTTTCTCCACATCCTCACCAGCATTTACTCATCCTTTTGATAACAGCCATTTTAACAGGTATGAGGTGACGTCTTCACTGTGCACTTCCATGATGATTAGTGATGTTGAGCATCTTTTTGTGTACTGGTATATCCTCTTTGGAAAAATACTATTCAGATCCTCTGCCCATTTTTTAATCTGCTTGTTTGGGATGTGTATTTTTTTGCTATTGAGTTATAAGTTCTCCATATATTTTAGATATTAACCCATCAGATATATGACTTACAAGTATTTTCTCCAATTCAGTAGGTTGCCTCTTCCTTTTTTTGGTTTCCTTTGTTGTACAGAAGCTTTTTAGTTTGATGTAGTCCCACTTATTTATTTTTGCTTGTTGTGTTTGCTTTTGGTGTCAGATCCAAAAAAATCATTGCCAAGACCAATATTAAGGAGCTTACCACCTAGGAGTTTTAGAGCTTCACATCTTACATTCAAGCATTTAATCCATTTCGAGTCCATTCTTGTGTGCGGTATAAGATGGTGGTCTAGTTTCATCTTTTTGCATGTGACTATCAGTTTCCCCAGCACTATTTATTGAATAGATTGTCTCCCCCATTATTTATTCTTGGTTCCTTTGTCATATATTGACCATATACACATGGGTTTGAGTTTTGTGTTCTATTCCATTGATCTATGGGTCTGTTTTTATGCCATTATCACACTGTTTTGATTACTTTAACTTTGTAATATAGTTTGAAATGTAGCTCATACACTGGGAATTCCCCTCTTAGTAGGGCATTCAAGTCAGCAAATGAGTTCAAAGTCAAGTACAAAATACCTTGGAAAATTCTTACTGTAGACCCAAAGGGTAGTTTTCCACTAACTCCAACATGGTGTGTTCTCTTCCCATCCTGGAAAGTCTTTGTCTTCTCTGATCATGAGAGGAAGTTACTGGCTTGAAATTCCGGGATGATGTGTTGGATGAGAAGTGCTCTGTGTCTCCCTATTTGCAAGCCCACCACACAGGACCTTTCCTGTTTTGTGCTATGTGCTCCAGGCTCTGGAAAAGGCTATGCTGAAAACAGGCTTAGAAATCAACTTGTCCACCCTTATTTTATGGAGGCTCCAACTGGGAATGTACTGCCCAAGGCCTGTTGAAGTCTGGGTCCCTGTTGGCCCAACTTGAATGCTTCACAAGCCGCTTCTTGAGTCTGTGGAAGACAAACCAGTTGTTCCCTCCCCAGGCTAGTACATGCTTGCTAGGGAATCTTCCCCAGCTTTAGGGTGCATACAGGTTTGGAGAGTGTGAAGGATGAGCTGTGGAGGGCAGATCCTCTTGCACTGTGGACCCACAAGATGAGACCAGTTTAAACTGTTGTGATTTCGATGCATTGATGGGAAGTCCTTCTTAGTCTATAAGAAAGGCTTATGGGACACTAACTATAGTGCATTGTGGAGGGCAGGAGGCCGACCAAGGTGGTTTTAAGAGAAAAGCAGGAATATTTGCTGATATGATTGGCTCTGTGTTACTGACCACCTTCTGAGGCAGTCTAGAGGCTCCTTACAGCTTTTCCACCTAAACCCTGTCAGGTGGTGGGAGTCCAGGGGACCCTCTGAACTACTGCTGCAGACACCAGTCCTTCCCCCATGGAAGGATGCTGGTGACCAGCTCGTGATTCTCTCTCACTTTTGTAGAAATCTTTTGACTTTGTGCATAGCTTCTCCTTCCTTTCACTTCACCTGAGCCAATTCTGCCTTGTGGCTGCAGCTGACTGTTCCTCTACATGGGCTCGGCCCAGTTCTCAGCACCTGTGCCAGGATTTCCTAAGGTGACCCTGCTGTATCTCTAACAGATGTTTGCCATTGTAGTATTTTGGTCTCTATATCCCCTCGTCCCCTCTCCAGTGACCCAGACGGACCATGAATGGTGGAGGCAGGGAAAAGGCGCCCTCAGGGAGGAGGACACCACACCTGTGACAGGAGGGCTAGGTACCACCACCCAAGGGTCAGCAAGGTTGCCACTCTTTAAACCAGGGGTCCTCAAACCTTTCAAACAGGGGGCCAGTTCACTGTCCCTCAGACCGTTGGAGGGCTGGACTATAGTTTAAAAAAACTATGAACAAATTCCTATGCACACTGCACATATCTTATTTTGAAGTAAAAAAACAAAAGGGCAAAAACACCCGCATGCGGGCCGTAGTTTAAGGACACCTGCTGTAAACCTTGAAGATTTTCAGTTATTTAGTGATGGGTAGGGAAAGACATGTATTTGAATCTGTTAAAGAACAAAACTTCAATCGAATAAATTTGAAGAGCTAATAAGCTTTATTAAGTGGTTCCTGAATCAGGCAGCATCCCATCTAGTAAATAGAGATGCTCTGAGAAGCTGGACAACGGGAAGCTTTTTATAGGCAAAACTGGGCAGGACTTGAAAGCTGCTGGCAAAAGGAAGGACTGTTTCTGACAAGGCCAGCTTCCGCTGGTGATGGAAGAGGGCCTGTGTGACAGATGAGGTCAGTGTACTGACCAGAGACGTCTAGGCTTGGTGCCATGAGGCTTTCAGCACAGTGACTCTGGTTTTTCTCTTTAACGAGTTTCTGGGCTTGATTTCTAGACTGTGTGGTAAGGACTCCTCTAGCTGAAAGAAAAGCACAGCTGATTCAAACTTCTAGTGTGAACAACTCACAGCAGTTTCATCCTGAAAAATTTCCTAAAGCTGCTATTGGAGTTGAGGTGGTGGTTGAAACAGGACATGTAGGGTGTGGAGGCCTAGACTGGCCCAGCCCTCAGAGCCGAGTCTTCTGGGCCGGAACACTCACACTGACTGCTGCCACCTCGTCTGTAAGCATGGAAGGCTCCAGGTGGCCACAGGCAGGACCTTGGAACTCCCCACTTCTCACTGCTGTAAAGTAAAGAGGGACATTAATGGCTGTTCCCCCTGCACTGTTGTCAGGAAAAGGAGAGAAAGAAAGGACTTGTACCCAGGGAAGACACAAATGCACGTATGTTGACTGTGTGGAGCCTAAGGAGGGTATCTTAAATGGTCTAGTCTCTCACTTTACAAATGCGGAAACTACGATTCGAAGATTAGCGTTCCGAAAAGGCCTTTGGGCTCTGAGGGCTGGTGAGATTACATGTTGTCCTACCCCAGAGCCAGGGCGAGTCTCTAGAGGTGACTGTGTCCCTTCAGACCCCCGTCAGCAGGTGACCTGGGAGGATGAGGAAGGCAACCTCTAAAGGTTGGTGCCGGCGCCCAGGTTATGTCGTGGTGAGTGAGATGATGGCTGCAGGACAAAAGAGGAGAAATTCGGAGGGGAAGTGGAGACAAAGGTGCAGACAGAAATACCCACTGAGCACCTGCTATGTGCTATACACGGTAGTCACATAAATAGGCTAAGCTCCTGCTCTCCAGAAATTTAGTGTCAGGTAGATGGTTCTGGGAGAAAGGGGGAAGCCACTGGAATCTGTGCTCCTGCGGCTGAGTAAGCGAGTCCTACACATGCCCCCTCTTGCCCTTGATGGGGCAATCTGTGGGCAGTTCTTACCTCAGCTGATGCAAGTGCGGCCATTTGCGTGTGCAGAGATGACCTCCCTGGCAGGCCTTGGGGCAGAAGCTTCCCTACGTGCAGCTGAACTTGTGCAATGGGATAGGGGCTCTCCAGCTGGGCAAGGAGGCACTGGGTCACTTGGCTAGATGGTCAGCTTACCTGCTAGGCAGGGAGAGAACCAGTCAGCTTCTTCTCTGTGCCCCGGAGCCTGGCACACAGGCCGCACTCAAACGAAGACACTTGAGTTGATGTACCCGGGAGCTTCCTGAGGAGAGCCTGGGAAAGGGAGAGCCTGGTTTGTTTAGGAGCTGCAGAAGCCCGAGGGGAGGGGAGAGAAGGAAGCAGCACTGCCAACTCCAGGTGTCCCTCCCCCTTCCCAGCATCCCTGTTGGTGGCACTAAGATTTCTTCTCACCCTTTTTCTCCTTCATATCTCTAACCCAGTCCCCTTTCCTGTGCTTCAGACCTGAAATTCTAGTTGCCTAATGATATAGGCCCATGTCTCCATCCTTCTATAGTCCACTTCTGCTAGGACGAGGCAGCTCAAGGCAAACAGGTGTTTTCTTTAATGACCTTTCTCTCACTCTCACAGCCTTCAGTCACGGGCCCCTCCGAGTTGTGCCTCCTAAACTTACCCTCCCTCTGAAGTTGTCTCCTACATTAGCACTTGCCACACTGTCCTGGAATCACATACACATGGAAGTCAACGGGGAGAACCACAGCACCCCACCTCTGGGTTCCCGGCACCCCGCAGTCTGTGTTTGTCAAAAGGGAGCAAGGCAGGACCATGTCTCTTCTGTACAGACCTTTGCATTGTGACAAGATCTCCTGGAGGAGGCCCCGGACCTCAGCTTCCATTCTTCCAGTGCAGTGGCCTCAGTGTCAAGTCGTCCACTTGAAACCTAAATATGAAGATGAAATCGGTTAACAAGCTCCTGTCTCTTTCAGTAACCTTGGAGGCAATGTCATCAATGAGGTGGTCCTGGGTCTGCTCAAGGCTGGATGGTCCCGGGAAGATATCACGATGGAACACTTGGAGTCCGGCCTCCAGGCTGAGATTGTGGCGTCCACAGGTAACTGACTCCCACCGGGTTCGAATGTGTGCTTTTGAGGCCGACAGGGCACTCAGGACCCCAGGACACACCCTGTGATCATCTCCTCAACTTCAGGGAGGCACAAGAAAAGTGCCAAGAAAGCTGAACTCCTTTCCTGAAAATGCTTTGAGAGCAGTTTGCCCTGTGGACCCTGGGGCTGGGCCTCCGGTCAGAGGGAAGGTGGCGCTACCTTCTGCCGGGTCCCTCTTTCCAGAGCAGGTAGTGCTGATACTTAGACAGCCCTCCTGGAGTGGCCCTGAGAGCAAACCTTGCCCAGGCCTTAGGGTCAGGACACCTCTCTCTCCAGTTGAGTTCAGATCCCACGTAACTGTGGTCTTCATTTCAGACAGTGGCTTTGGCCACAGCCGCCTTGTGAAGGAAAACTTGATTGACTTCTTTGTCCCCTTCCTGCCGCTGGAGTACCACCACGTGAGGCTGTGTGCACGTGATGCTTTCCTGAGCCAGGAGCTCCTGTATACAGAAGAGGCACTGGACGAAATTGCCAAGATGATGGTGTATGTCCCCAAAGAGGAACAATTCTTTTCTTCTCAGGGATGCAAATCTGTTTCCCAGAGAATTAACTATTTCCTGCCTTGAGAGCAAGATGAAAACCTGAAGCTGCCTAACAGGACCCTGGGGTCAGCAGACGCCCAGCACTCACTAACCCAAGTGGTGTATGAAAGGAAGGCCTTAAATCAGAAGCCAGAGCCACATTCCAAAATGTGGGCCAGGTGGCTAGAGAAACACATCCCAGGGGCTTCTTAGCATCTCTGCTCTTGCCTGCAGCTGCTTGGACTTGGGTGGGGCCTGAGGCTGCAGGATTCTCCGTGACAGGAAGGGAAAAGGAGTTCTCTTACCTGTGGCAGGTGGGGCCGGCTTTCACGTTGTCGTCGTAACTCTCAGAGGGAAGCTGAGCAGCTTGTATCTGTGACCAGCGGGGAAGAGCCTCGGGCTGGAAAATATAGGTACACAGAATGTTTTAAAAATCATGTCAGTATAGGCTGAGATTTGTTCTGCTCTGCAGGTTAAAAAAATATTTTTAAAGTTAAGGGCCTTGACATCACTGTGCCATATGTAAAAATTAAAATTTTCTATTTTTCTAAAACCTTCAGCCTACTTTCTTAATGGGACCTAGTAATCCTGTTCACTCAGCCAGATGCCCGGTAACGCGGGTGGGGACAGCGAATGCGGACTCACCAAGCTGACACCAGGGGTCTGTTCTGCCGGTTCACTTCAACTTCTTCATATTGCTCTTCTGTAAGAAAATGTCACTCCCATGCTCCCAGCTCTGAAGAGAAAAGTCATTTTTGAGGACTGAGTGGCCACATGTACACTGTGCCCTAGACACTGACGAGTGCTCCCATTTCTCCCCCACACACTTCTGAATTAATTACACACAGGTCACGGTCATCACCTCCAGTGTCGCCTCTGATTTAAAGCCCTCCCCGAGCCCGGGTGAAGTGGCAGACCTCTGTCCTCACTCCCTCCAATAGCTGCCTCCTGGTTAGGGAGCACCGAGCCCGGGTGAAGTGGCAGACCTCTGTCCTCACTCCCTCCAATAGCTGCCCCCTGGTTAGGGAGCACCGAGCCCGGGTGAAGTGGCAGACTTCTGTCCTCACTTCCTCCAATAGCTGCCTCCTGGTTAGGGAGCACCGAGCCCGGGTGAAGTGGCAGACCTCTGTCCTCACTCCCTCCAATAGCTGCCTCCTGGTTAGGGAGCACCGAGCCCGGGTGAAGTGGCAGACTTCTGTCCTCACTCCCTCCAATAGCTGCCTCCTGGTTAGGGAGCACCGAGCCCGGGTGAAGTGGCAGACTTCTGTCCTCACTCCCTCCAATAGCTGCCTCCTGGTTAGGGAGCACCGAGCCCGGGTGAAGTGGCAGACCTCTGTCCTCACTCCCTCCAATAGCTGCCCCCTGGTTAGGGAGCACCGAGCCCGGGTGAAGTGGCAGACCTCTGTCCTCACTCCCTCCAATAGCTGCCTCCTGGTTAGGGAGCACCGAGCCCGGGTGAAGTGGCAGACTTCTGCCTCCTGGTTAGGGAGCACCGAGCCCGAGCCGCAGCAGGTCCCCAGCAAACACTCACGGGACAAAAGGAAACGACCTAACAGCACCGGTTAGATGGGGCCGGTGTTTCCACTGTCTCAGGCTACAGCGGTGATTGGCAAACTCATTAGTCAACAGAGTGGCAAACCGCAGCTCGAGAGCCGCAGTTTGCCGACCACTGGGCTAGAGCATCTGGGGAGGGATGTGCAGGCCACCCGATCCTCTTACAAACCCAGCTCTAAACTGCAATACACATTGTAAGAGGTACAGCTGACATCCTTTCAGCACTGGCCAGCATGTCTGATGTCATAACCATAGGTCTAAGCCTCTTACAGCCCGGGAACCAAGACAAACAGCGGAAGTCAGCGGTTCTGAACACTTCACTGGAGCCCGAGTGCCTTGCGCCACATTCCACTGTGCGATGACAGGAAAGCTATTAACCCCAGTATAATCTTGGTTTCCACTTTTGTAAAAGTGAGCACAACTGTACTTACCTCATAGGGATGCTGTGAAGATTAAATTGGTTAATCCTGATCAAGTGCTCGGGTAACAGAACAATAAAAACTTGGTACAACTGCTGTCAGTTTTGACACCACACTCCAAGCCATGGCTGCCCTTGTCCATTCTAGTTCTTGGAGCCTGGCTAGGTGACCAACATCTGAGAACTTACCATGTGCTGGGCCCTGTGCTAAGCACTGGACAATCATTCTCTCATATCATCTTGAACACGATGACTTAGGGCCCAATTCCCTCGCTGTTTAATAAGACAACTGGACTCCGAGGGGTGAAATGTCTTTGGAAAGTCACAGAGCTCTAGCCAGGAGTGGGGGGTTCGACCCAGGCAGTCTGACTTCAGCTCCTGTGCTTTAAGGACTTGTTTCTGAAACCATTTCCAGATTTCCTCAGCAAATGCCACAGCCTCAGATGTGGAAATGTCCCAGTAATACGAAGCAGGGCGCAGAGCTCAGCGTGTCTTCTCTGCAGACTAGAACAAGGTTCTCCTGAACTAAACCAAAGCAGATGGGGGAAAAGGACGGCAGGTGGAGTGAGAGGGTTACAAGCTGATGTTTAACAGCCACTAATGACCTCACAGGGCACCACCTGAGTACATCCTACTCTTCCCTAATGAAAACATGACGTCTAAAAGCAATGGCTCATTGTTAAAATACTTTGAAGATCAAGTCAAACAAGAACAGAACGTTCCCTGTGAGGTTCTACACTTACTCTTTTCATGCTGCTTGGGCTCAAAACACTTACAGAACTTATTTGTAGTTGTCCTCAAAATGGACTTGGAAAGAATTACGTCTGATGGACTGACGGACAGACAAGACATACACACACACTTACCCACCTGATGTACCAGCTGGACTCCAGACGATGCCTTTGGCCATTTTCAAAAATGGAATCCATCAAAGGAGAAGTATTCACCCCCACAGAGGACATTCTACAGAATGTACCAGAGGGATGATTGCTAAACCCAGCTTCTTTACCTTACAGACATCTATTACACACAAATTATGCTCAGATTCCCTGCCAGTTAAATTGATGGGAGAAACACTCCAATCAAAAGCCTCCTTTGCCAATAAAATATTGCAACCTTTATTTAAAATAAAACACAAGTTGGCAAGCCTTGTGAGACAACAGGCAGACAGCATTCCCCTTTCCAGGGCCTCCTTTATTTACATCAAGTTTAACACTGTTAGCAGTTCACAGTCAGACAACAGGGTGAGAGAATTAAATTAGAAAACAAAACACCTGAAAATATATTACAATAACAAGAGCAAACACCTGACAACACCGGCAGTGTGACCCATGACTGATGCGTTTTCAGTTTAACCCCGTGTTGTCTCACTGTGTCCCCTTAGCAACGCGCGCAGTGCCAGGCCCTCCAGACCTCACCCTCTGTGCACCCACCGCACATGCCCCTGCAGAGCGTGACCTTTGGTATAAACGTTGAACAAGTTTTGAAGAATCTGAAGCCTATGTTTTAGGACAAAATTCTGTCAACCACCACAAAATATTCTAATTTATTTTTGCAAGTGAACATAAAACTGGGTTCCTCCACTGACAGTCATAGAATCAACTTGCAGAGAAGGAAGAGTATGGGGTACACCCAGGAGACAGGCTCTGAGCACAGACCAACAGCTCAGGCAGCCTGTTCTCCGCAAACACCACCAGGGCACAGCTTCTATTCACTGAGCGATCTGATTAACTCCCTTCTTACCCCGCTTTTCGCAGTGAGCACGACAACAGTGTATGCACGTAGCGTGGACATGGCATGTTCCCTCTATACAGACCCGAGATGGGAGGGTTTTCAAACATACGCCCTAAATAGCTATGAGTACCTCAGTGTCCTTTCCAGCTTCTGAATACTGATTTCTCAGAAGGACAATTAGCCTAATCAAGGTGACTTCTCCAGATCTCTGAAAATTTCTCTCATAAAAGAGTTCCAAAAACAGGGGCCATCATGTGAAATAGCTTGTCAAAATGGAGGAAATCCAGGCCTCATCTACCAGAAGCACCTCTGCCTCTGGGCATTGCTGCCACTCTGCACGCAGGCCAAGGTATCTGTGAATCATACAGAATAGGGGCTGGGATTCAACACTGATCACCTAAAGCAACGCCGCTCCTGCAGTATCTCCTGAACCTAGAATACACTGATTTGGCATACCTGTGTTATTGTTATAATTGCTGAAATTAACTATCCTTACATATGATTATTTTATTAACCAGAAGTCCCATTCTCCAACTAACGTTTATGGTGCTTATACACATGATTTAATACCATCTTAAGACTCAGAAGCAAATCTAAACAAGCTCCAACCCATACATACTATATTTCCTTTAAGTCTGCTAGCATTTGACAGTTCATTTCCACTGTATCCGAAAAAAGTAACTGGAATGCTCCAAGACCTCAAGCCCTGTGTGTACAGCTCAGAAGTATGAGTGACAGGTAGGACCCAGAAACTTGCTGCTTTCAGTACAAAGATGAACAAAGACAAGACACAAGAGGGCGGTACAAGGTGTGGTCTGAGGACAGTATTGGTCTAGCCCAGTGGTGGCAAACTGCGGCTCGCAAGCCACATGCGGCTCTCAAGCCGTGGTTTGCCGCTCTGTTGACTAATGAGTTTGCCGACCACTGGGATAGGGGCTTAATCACAAGGAACAACAACAGCCTGTAATTATTGGAATCGAGAGTGTAGGTCAGCGGTCTGCAAACTCATTAGTCAACAGAACGGCAAACTGCGGCTCGCGAGCCACAGTTTGCCAACCATTGGTCTAGCCTTTCAACTTACAAGAGCCATCCTTTCCACAGAGCAGGGGTGGGGAACAGCCGGCCTTATCATTTGGTCTGGCCCTGCCAGGGCAACCGCAGGCGGAACTAGAAATTCAATAAATCTAGAAGCTTTTTCATAGCAATATACTTTTTAAGTTGATAATTTTGTATGGCCCTCAAATGATGTTACAAATACCCAAATGGCCCTTGGCAGAAAAAAGGTTCCCCACCCCTGATTGAGAGGGTCTGCAGGTTTGAAGATCTGCGCACACACCACCTGTGACCACGGGTTGAGTTAACAGGGCCTTGCTACTGTGTTCAGCAGTGAGGAGGTTAAGGATATACTTTTCTAGGAGAGGTAAACAGTTTCAAATGTGTAACTGTACACAGGAGCAAGACGTGAGTGCACCTGGAGGGAGGGAAGGGTGCAGTTAGAGCATCCTTCCCCCCTCACCAGCAGGACGGAGAGAAGAGCAGTGGTCTGCCAAGATCAATGGCCCGTGTGGGGAGAACTTCCAAATGGGGGGAGTCTCCCTGACCAGGGCTCTGAGCCACTGCAACCATCATGTTCATGCCTACCAGTTCAATAACGTTACAACTTCAACCGGGATGACAAGTCTTTTCCTCTGCAACACAGGAAACCCATCCTTGAAGGCACAATCCTCTCGGAGTGACCTCCACCCGCCCCCCCCCCAAGTCAGCTAAAAGCAAGATGAGCTGCCCAGGCCGCCCCCCAGGGAGAAGCCTGGGACTGCCCTACGCTGCCCGATAACCACAGGGGAAGCCTTCCCCAGGGTCCTATTCTGTGGAAACAGGACACGGAGTCACCCTGCACACACAGTATCTCAAGACACGACACACACCTCAGTGGGTGGCATGGGAGGCAGCAGAACCAGAGCAGAAGCTCAGCTTTTTGGACATTGCAGTCAACCCCACGGGAGACGGGCTGGAGCCCAGACCGTGACTGAGAGCCCTGAAATCCCCGTGCTCCCCCAGTAACACAGGGGAACTGGGCGGCAGTGGAAGCCCTCGTAACAGAGCAGGTAATGTAAGTGTTAGGCCAGGCACTATTTACCTGCCCGAAAAAGCAAGCCTTACATTATAGATTTTTTTAGTCTGGGAGTTGGAAAACGGAAACTCTACCCCGAAGATATAAATGTCCTGTTAACAGTAGGACAGTTTTAGAACCGCCCAAGGCCTCCCCTGTGCCTAGGCTGTGGCTAACAGCAACTTCCCTGGATGTCAGGTGCCCTTGGGGCTGCCTTTCTCTTTCTCTCTCGCTCCCACAGATCTCAAACTGAATCAGGGATTTACAAAAGAACAGAGCTACTGGCTTGACAGAAGCTAAGACAGAGATCTAGACAGCTGGAGTCTATTAAATACATTAGAAGAAACTTCTGTCTAGAGACCCACCTACTAGTACATAAAGAGGACTGGTCATAAAGGCTAAGGGTAGAGAGATGGATCCCAAATTAATGCAAGCAAAATGCTGAAACCCAGAAGTCCTCAAGAACAAACCTGCAGACAACCCCGTCAGCCCAATGTGAATTCCCGTGGGAGCAGAGCCTGAGAGAGCGATGACATCAGTAGCAAACAAGGAAGGAAATAGGAGGCAGTGCAGCTGTCAAAGTGGCCACCAATGTAGTTAACTCTCTTATAGGTATTTTATGACCTAACAGGTGAGTTATGTTCAGCTACTCTTCTTAGAAAAAATAAACATGGATTATGAATGTCACGCTCATTTATAACTGATAGGAAATCCTAAACGCTCTGGTTCTATAGCCATCCAATCTCCTCTCACCCCCACCCTCTGCCCCGCAGAAAAACAACAACAAAAACCCCCACACAGGACATAGGTTGAAAAAGACACTGTCAACATCAACAGGCAATGTGTCTGCTGCCGCACGTTTAGGATGCTGGATGACTGAACATGCAGCGGACAAATGTTCACAGCCAGCAGGGCCCCCTTCTTCCGCCAAGGTGCCTGGAAGGGCTTCTCCGCTGTGAGCGAGTGCCCATTGTTACTTTTGAATGATTATAACTAAACCAGAAAGTTGGTCCCAGTTTTCTGAAGTTATTTAATACTGAGCTACAATTTCAGTAAAAGACCTGCACATAGTCCTTTAGCAATTTCATATTTATAAATGTCGTAAGTTACAGAGACCTGCATTTTCAGGTCCCACACAGGTAAAAGCCAGTAAGTCGATCAGCATGTAACCAACTGCTTTAACTTTTAAATAGACCTTAATAATATGACATTATAGTTATATTACATTTGATACTTTTTCCTCAAAGTGCTTTCATATACATTATTTCAGTCATTAAAATGGCACAGAACAATAAACTTTTATGTTGTTATTTTCTTAAGAAAGAGGAATGTAGGACTAGGTTTTTTAAAACTTAAGTTGGTATTTATTACAAAGTGCAGATTGCTGTGCTGCTGAGGTCTGTCCCAAAGAATGACTCCATACAGATTTTTAAGTTACTGACTTCTGAAGATTGCCTACTTTGCTATATTGCCATTACTCAACATTCAAGCCCCTTAAGGTCAGAGGGTGCCAGCAGCATGTGCTTTAGAGTGTGCAGCGCTGTGCAGACTGATTGTCTATCGGAGCCACTTCCTCTGCAGTGTCTCACAGGCAGCAGGATGGCGGAGGGACCCCCACAACCAGAAAGTCAAGAGAGTGAGCTCTAGCCTTGGCTCTGCCACTAAATAACTGCTCTGAGATCCAGAGCACATAACTACCTTCTCTCCCGATCTGAAGCCATAAAGAAAAAGGTGGGATGTTGTAAGTGTTCAGACAGTGCTGGTGTCGGAAACACCTGGCAGGGTTCCTATAAAACACACTGGCTGAGACCTCACCCCACGGGGAATTCTCATCAATGCATCAGATTTTATTTTGTTTTTAAACGCAGAAGATTTTGTTGCACATTCCTGGCTAAGATTCACTGGACCAAGTTTATTAATAATAATAGTGGTCATTAACATTTATGAAGTGCTCATTATGTGCCAGGCACTGAAGCTAAGTATCTTAAAATATTATCATTTAATCCTTATGACAACCTGAGGTAGTTACTATTATTATCCCGGTTTTCCAATGAGGAAACGAAGGCTCAGGACGATTAAATGACTTGCCTTCTGGACTGGCTTTAGAGTCTGAGCTCTTAATCACTGTCTATACTATATCCTCAACTCAAAAGCTCCATGACGTTACTTAAATAAATATGGGCTATGCCTTAACCGGGCACTACTTTATTAGCCAACTTTCAATTGAATTATAAGAAAATTCTAATTTAAACCCCAAAATGCAGCTGGGCAAGTGGCTCCACGTAAAGACCTCAATGTGCAGAGGTCATCTGGAAAAACACTGAAAGAACTTCTTAGGGCCAATATTTTTAAGGCTTTATCTCTGAAAATTACAATGGCAGTCAATAGAAAATACACACATTTTAATTTTACACAAAGCCTTTTAAGAAAATACTTAATGTAAAGCACAATAAAGATGTATTCTACACAAAATATTGCATTTTAAGGTAGGAAATCTAAACTGAAATTGTATTATATGTACATGAAAGGATTCAAACTGTCATAGCCCAAAGGAGTGTGTGTATGTATATGTGTATATACATATATATATATATATACACACACACATACATATATATGACCATTTTAGAAAGTTTTCAACATTGTCTTTTTGCTCCTGCTCTCTGCTTTGCTTTTAAACCAATTAGAATTAAACTACATTTTTAATTTCTAAAAAGCAGTTTTCTCTGCTTTGAATTCAAACTTTTAAATTTACATAAGGTTATTTTTTAATTCTTTTCAAGTAGAAAAAGGAAAGACCTCTATTAGACTTTTATAAGTTGACAGTGCCTCTTTAACCTTAACCCTGAGCTCTCAACTCCTGAAGTTCCACAGTTCAAGCATCATGTGGATGGGGGTGCTGCAAAAGTCAATGCTACTATTGACAGTGTTGAGAAAACGCAACTCATTAACTTACTGAGCACCTACTGTAGGCAAGATAGAGCCAGGTGCCACCCCTGAGTAAGACACAGCCCCCACCCTCAAGACTATTTTGGTGAGAAATCTGGAGCTTAAATACACTCAGTAGTGTTCCTCCAAGGCTTATTCTCAGAGCTCTCGATGAAAGATCCCTTGCTTAGTAAAAAAAAAAAAAAAATCCCCTGAAAAACAATAATAATCCCTCAACTTGCATCCCATAATGACAGGGATAAACGTAAAAAGCAGCATAAAATATTCTGAAGTTTTAGCTTTCCCTGCCCCACCCTTAAAAGGCTAATTGCTAAAACGATTTCAAGTTTATGGAAGTGTATAATGAAGGGAAGTGGCTAGGAAGGAGATAGGAGCGGGGCTGTTGGTCTTTAAACCCACATTGAATTGAAAGGAACTCTAGCTTCTCTTCCAACCGCTGCAAGGAGACTGAGCACATCACTAGCTGCCTATGCTGCATCTTCAGGAATCAGACCGAGACCACCCACCCAGCAAGGAATGCCCAGGACTGTCCCCTCCCTTCAAGTCCTTCCTTGGCCGGGCTTCCTTTCGAGCAGCCATGATAAGAATCAAGGTTTCCTTTCTTTCTGATGAAAACTAAATGTCCTTCTTGGTCAAAGATGTCAAACTCTGTCCAAAACATAGTTTTTCCCTATTAGTATTCTAGCGCGATTAATGTAATCTCAACAGCTCTAAATTTCATGATTTGCTACTGAGCATAGGAGAGACTGAAAACCATTCAACATAACACCACTGCACTAAACAGCTTGGTAGGGAGGCTCTCAGAGGGAGAACTACACCCTTGTTTGTGAAACACCCATGAGAACATGTATCATTACCTTCATTTAACAGATTTAGAGATGGGGCTGTGGCTTGACAGTGGATCGATGACAGAGGCAGGAAGAAAATTCACTGCTCACCGATGCTGAATTCCTATCTTCCTAAGTTAATATTCCTTTGGAAGGAAAAAAATAATTTATTTTTTTGTATTGGGTTCTCCTTGGGGGAGGGAGTCACAAAGCTTTAAAAACAGAATGAAGTGGTTGGTAACTGGGATTAGACCTGATATTGAGAATATTAATAATATATACTGCTCAGCTCCCTGCGATCCTAATTAGCTTCCATAATTATGAATGAGTAGGGAAGGAAAAGGCCTATTTTTCAAAGGCAAAGTATATTTGAGGGCTGTCATTAGATTTCCAGGATCTAATTGGTTTTTCCTAGAAATGATGTGCTCCTTCAATTATACACTCTTAAAATATGATATTGAAATAAATATCAAAGAATATTCCCAATGTGATCTTTACAAACAAGCACACGGATTGGGGAGGGGGGTCTGAAAGGAGAAAGGCATGTGAGAATAATTTAGGGTGATTCATCTGAAATCCAGAGGAGGGTGTGTGCTTCTCTCTACTTTCTACCCAGATGGGGTCTAAGGTGATGAAGGGAAGGTACAGAGAAACAGCCACTAGGACCAAACCAGCTTCTCCTCGGTCATAGGCCTCTCGGCCTGGCTGCTGGGTTCCAAGAAGAGCCCCTTTCTTGGATATTTTAGTTGATAACGAAATACACAGCTTCCCAGGTCCTTGACTAGTATGTCAGTATGCAGGGCACTGTATCGGAAAAGGATTCCCTGTGAGAACCTGTCCATGACCACTAATTTCAAAATCAATGTTGGTTAATGCCTGAATGTTGCAGGAATAAAGGAAGACAGCCTGCCCAGCAGGGGGCAGAGAAGAACCACTAGAGACCCCTATAATCCTGGTCCATTAGGAAACAACATTCTAGACTGGGACAAGTGACTTGTGCTGATCAATGTGAGATTTTAGGAACTTTCAAGCTCCCTGACTGTACTTCCTAGATTTCTTTACTTCCGGCTCCAATTAACACATCAATGGGAAACAGGAGAGGAGCAACAGATAGGGCCACCTTTCCGGTTTTGTAGGTTTTGTAATTCCAGCAATTTGATTTGCAGTTCTTACTGCAGCAAATGACCTTGGGGAAGCAAGGCTAATAGCTGCTTCCAACAGCCTTGGATGAAACTTCACTTAGCACCTTCCCAGCTTTCCTTTCTTCTGTTCCACTGACTTCCTGGTGAGGTGGAACATGATCATCAGTACCTACTGGAGCCCTAAGCCAGTTCCCTCTGTGTGGGCAGTCTCACGGCACTGCCCAGGGCAGCCCTGTCGAACCACCTCGCACCATTCCAGGTCAGAATGGCTGGGTGTGGTTCTTCACAGCCACATACACACATTCCCTGATATTCCAGTGCAGCTTCCAATCCTGTCCACCACCGCCCGGTCCCCTCCAATTTCCCTCTCCTATGAGTTTTGCTTTTTGTTACTTTTGAGATGAACCTGTAAACGTGAGATCTCAGAGAGCTGAGGTACTTCACATAAACACACTCAAGTATCAGTCTTTCATTTTTTGAAAACAAGAACACAGGAAAACAAGTCCCTTCCCGTCCCCTCAGAAACATGTGCCTCTCCCAGTAGTCTAACAGTGGCTACCTCTGCACCACATCGCTGATTTCCTGCACACACGACAGTAAGTTATTAAGGACAGGATTTGCCCCGGGCACGCCCGCAGTGGCTGAAGACACCTGCAGCTCCTGCAGGCTGAGCTCCAGTTTGCTCACGGCCTCTCGGAAGGCAAACTTGTTGCGAGTGTGAGGGATGCAGTCCACGTAGCCTGAGCAGTAGTCCAGCAGCTGGTGCCCAGTGTCCACCAGCTGGCTGTTGGGCACCGGTTCCGAGATTGCACTGGACAGCAGGCCAGCACATTCCAGCAGGGCCTCTTTGCTGATTTTGTCTGCGGAGATTTTCTCAGCTGCCTGTTTGGTTTTTCTCAGAGCCACTTTAGTACCTGCTGTGCCGTTGGCCATTTTGGCTGGCGAGATGGAAGATGTGGGCAGAGGCACTTGAGGTGGAGGCCCCACAGGCCTCCCAGCTTTCCCGCCAATGGGCACTGCCCCTGGAGCTGCCCTTTTCCCTCCTTCCTGTGTTTCTGATGTGGGCTGTCCGGCCGCCGGGACGGCCGGCTCTTCCGTGGGGTCCGAGCACACAGACGGGTGCTGCAGTAGTCTCGTCACTGGCGGTGGGGGGGGGGCACACTTTGGCTTTACCCGCCGGGGTCGGTCTTTGTCTCCAGAGGATGTGACCTGATGCTCAGATAAGAGCTTGAATTTGTTCCCCTGAGAGTCTGTGCCAATGAGCTGCACGTCGGCTGGAGTGTGCTTCAGAGTGGGGGAGATGAGGACGGGCACTTTGTGGTTGTGAGTGGTGGGGAGGATGGCCGCAACCTTGGCTGGAGAAGCCCAGCCTGTCTGCTCGCCATCCTCTGGGACTCCAGCCATGCCAAGCCGTGCCCCCCCATTCCTCTCCTTGCTCTTTGGGGCAGCTGCCATGCCAGCTGCCCCCACCCCTGGACAGTCCTTCTCGGTAATGGCTGGGTCCCCAGAGGGGGCTCTTAGGGGAAGAGCTGTGGTTCCTCTGGGCAAAAGTTTGGCTTTTGGTCTCTCCTTGGCTGGAGCAGCACCTTCCTCTGACTTTTTGGGAAGTGTGTCACTGGCCCTGTCCACACTCTCTTCTGGCTGAGAAGAGGTGGACACTGTCCTTTCCAGCTGGATTTTGGACCTCTGGCAGTTCCTGGGAAGGGTCATTGCCATCCTATCCTGCTCTGGAAGCCCTGAGGACATGGAAGATGTAGAGTTTGACCTTGGAAAAGGCTTGGAAGTGTCATCATTGGCTGTGGGTTTACCTGCTCGTAAGCCCAGCGTCTTTTTGATTAAGCGTGGTGTAAAGAAGCCTGTGATGCCAGACCACCCACCCCCCGCAGGGCCACTGCCCCCACCCCCGCCACTGTCGTCATTACAGAGGTTCCTCTGTGCGAAGCTCCCCCCACAGCACTTGGGGGGCACCAGATTCGCCTCTTGCTGGGCAGGAGTGAGAGAGAACCCATCAGCATGCTGCAGAGAAGCAACAGATGAGAAGTTACCCGTGAGTTCGTATTTCTTGTGGGGCTGGTTCTCCATTTCTCGGAAGGAGCTGCTGCGTTTGGGGGGTGTGGGAGCATTTCTCTTTTTCATGAAGGAGCTGAAGAAGCCTCCCTTCCTATCCCTGGTGAAACACGTCTCTTTAGCATCTTCCAAAAGGCTGCTGGGTGACTTGTCTCTCTGTTTTCGAGGCAGTGCTGGGGACCCACTGGGGACCTGTGCACTTCTAATGAGCCCTGATGAGAAACGGCCAGTCAGTAATGTGAAAGACAAGGAGGCACTCTGTTACACTTGAGTTACTACGGCTGAACTGTAAGAGTTTTGTCAGAATCTATTAAATGCCAGGTGATAGCCGGAGGGACTCAGAGGAAACTAATACATACATTATCCTTTCACATTGATCAGTATTCCAAATGTGACATGGATGTAAATGGAAAGAAAAACCCTGCTGGTGTTTACCTCGGCCTTCATCTTTTCTCCAAAAGCTACCATACAAACTGCCCTCAATATCAGGTTCACTGAAGAAGTGTTGCCAGAACTGCAAAGAAGCTAAGCATTTGGGAATCCGGAGCTAAGGGAATGGAGTGGGAGGCAGAGCTGCATGCCAGTGGATGGATCAGGACTCCTAACACTGTGATGCAGAGCTGAGGACTAGAGTGGTAGGTGAAATGGATGCCAGCCACTTTCCTCGGGGAAGACGGGCAGGGGAAGTGCGAATAGAAGCACCATAACCCATGGTTCTTTAAACAAGGCAGCCTGACTCTGCCTGCCTTGGGACCCATACCTGGTGCTGAACTGGAGGCAGAATTGTCGGTGGCATCTAGGGACCCTTCGATATTCTCCTTGTTCTCCACCTGTTTCTTCAGCGTCCGGGTCTTGGAAGGAAGTATAGGTAATCGGGGCAGGTAGGGGACAACAGATGAGGCGGCGGCGGCCCTCCCAAGCTCCTCAGCTACTTCTGTGAGGAAGACAAGGGGACTGATAAAAAGAACTTCATGACAGAGCACAGGAGTTCTTTTCAGAAAAGGCGTACGACTGCGGAAGAACTAGAGAGTACTAAGATGTATAAATAGACCACAGAGATGCACTCTATTTTTGGCTTCTTTTGCTCAACATTACATCTGTGGACTCATCCATATTGTTGCATGTGGCAGGTTTTTCCTCATTCCTGTGTATTGTTCAAATGTGAGAATGAATATACCAAAATTCACCTATTTGTTTCCAGTGTTTGGCTATTATGAATATATTGCTAGGGACCATTCTGCTACATCTTTTGCTTCACAATTGCATAAGCATGATGCGTGGTCATGAGGTGCATATAAATTCAGCTTTTTCCTGCCAAACTATCTCTCCAAATGCCTGTACCAATCTACACTCACACTAACAACATATAAAATTCTGGTTAATCTGAATACTCGTCCATTTTATGTTATGAGGTTTCTTGTTTGATTTTACTTTTAGCCATTCTGGGGTAGGTATGTAGAGGGATTTCATGGTTTTATTTTCTACTTCTCTGATGAGGAATGATATTGAGCATGGCTTCATATGCTTACTGGTCATTTAGCTATCCTTGCTTACTATGTCCCTATTCAGAAGTTGAACAAAGCAGACAGATGTCTACAGATATCTTTATTTTTCAGTTGCACCTTGTACTAAAAAGGAGGGTAGGTACATTCCCTTTCATGCAAATGAGGCTCTTGAAAAAAGGTTGAGCCATTAGTAAGTAAGCTTTGCTGACTAAACCTGGCCATGGCTTCTGTGGCTTTTGCTGAAACAAACACATAATTTGCTATTCATTTCTAAACAAAAATGAAGCCCGTAGGATCAATTAAATTGTGAAATTATGTAATTATTTTACATCTTTTGGTAATTATTTTTAAATATGTTTTTATTGAGTTTTATTTTATTTTTTTAAATATATTTTTAGTGATTTCAGAGAGGAAAGGAAGAGAGAGAGATAAAAACATCAATGATGAGAATCATTGATCGGCTGCCTCCTGTATGTCCCCTATTGGGGATCAAGCACGAAACTCAGGCATGTGCCCTTGACCAGAATTGAAACCAGGACCCTTCAGTCTGCAGGCTGACACTCTACCTACTGAGCCAAACCAGCTAGGGCTGTTTTTATTGAGTTTTAGAGAGAGAGAGGAAGAGAGAGGGACAGAGAGTAGAAACATCAATGAGAGAGGAATATCACTGATCAGCTGCCTCCTATTGGGCACTGAACCCGAATGTGATCTGACCAGTAATCAAACCAGTGACCTCTTGATTCCTGGGTCAATGCTCAGCTGCTGAACCACACTGGCCGGGCTGGTAATTATTTTTAAAAATTAGCATCCCACAAGAGTGGGTAAATGGCACATAATACAAGGCAATGCAATGAGATTTCGTTTTTACACTGCTATACAAACAGCTAGGAGACAGACATTTCCTCAAGGATGCTGACAACTGTGTCCAAAGCCACTTGGAGGATTTTGAGAAAGAGATCAACACAGAAGCAAAAGTAAAGAGATGTTGGGTGGGAGTGGCTCTGGGAAAGAGGAAGGGGTAAGGAGGAAGACCTGAAGCTACTTGAGTCCATGGCTTCAAATGACTCTGAGATGAGCACCATCCCCGTTTCCCCATGGTTTGGTCATAAGCCAATAAATCCTTCTCTTATTACTTAAAGTCTGAGTTAGGGTTCCTTCACTTACAACTAATAAGTACATCCTTTAAGTGTCTTATCTCTGTGTCCTCAGATCTAGTATAGTTCTTGCCACAGATTAAATGCTTAACAAATTATGGGTTGAATAACGTTGTTTCTTATTTAGCAGTAGTGAATTAAAATTAGCCTTAAAAATTGTTAAGGGCCAATTTTCTAAAAGGATGTAACATTTTCAAGAGAAGCAGAAATATTTAACTCAGGATTCAACAGAGGTTAAAAGTTGACACAAAAGCAGTCCAGAGATGGAAGACGCTAACGTGGCCTTCCCATACTAGCAGGGAGCAGCTGTGCATCACTGCAGATTGCCCAGGACCAAACCAGAGAGAGTCGGACCTGCATTACCACCATTTGTCCACCATCCAGAACTGAAATGTCAGTGCTGACATGTACACATAAGGAACTGTTGGACATTGAAATTGGGTCTCAAAAGAACTGTTGGCCCAGAAAGAAACTCACTACAGACTGATTTATTTGCCTGTCACCATAACCATTATTGCTTGTCTCATTTTCGGTTCTTATAAGTGTATTTCTAATAGCACATGATCTCACTCATCTAGGGGAAATAATGAACAACATAGACTGATGAACAAGAACAGACCCAGAAACAAGGAGGCATGGATCAGACTGTCGGGCCTCAGAGGGAGGGTAGGGGAGGGTGGGGGTAAAGGGGAGAGATCAACCAAAGGACTTGTGTGCAAGCATATGAGCCTAACCAGCGGTTAAGGGCAACGGGGGGGTGGGGGCATGTGTGGGGAGGGGTGTGGGATGGGAATGGGGGGATGAGGACAAATATGTGATACCTTAATCAATAAAGAAATTTTTCTAAATAAATAAATAAATAAATAAAATTAAAAAAAAAAAAGTTGACACAAAAGTACTAAAGAAATGGACCCTACTCTTTGGCTGATATTCATGACTTCTACCACTCTGACACCACAGGAAAAGCACACAGAGAAAAGAAGAGTTCGGTGGTAGGCAGCTGCCCAAGGGCCAGCTGTGCCCTCCCCAACCTGTAGAAATTCCATACATCAAAGAACTAGAATGTAAGCACTTACTATTCAGTTTGATGTTACACTTTTCCTTCTTCTCACCTAGATATGATAAATCACTGAGGAAAGCAGACAAAAATCAACTTGCCTGATTTCTTCTAATATTTTAAAACTTGAACTTAAGCAGTAAGTTCTATGTTCAATTATGAAGGAAAGAAAAAACTTGAGAAATAAGTATAACATTCTGGAACTATATCAAAGTGTCTAATAGGCAAGTTTAACTAAGAATGTTGTGGTTTTAGCCCGTTAGGAAAAGTCTCTCTTTATAACAAGTTTACTGTTTGACATTTGCTGACAATTTTAGAAGCATTATATACAAAAGTAGAAAACTGCCTATATATGTCCATACTGTTGTTTTTAGATAAGGGTTCTCACTGTTCACAGCATAACTTAGTATATGTTCATTCTAAACTCCCCTCCATGTCAATTCAAGAATATCATTTTAAATATTTAATTATATGAATATGATAATTAACAGCCCACTAGATATTTAAATTGTTCTTAATTTTTCAGTATTATAAACTATACTCTGATGGAATATTCTTGTAGCTAAATTTTTGTTCACACCCTTAATTATTTCCTTGGGATCTATTTTTAGAAATAAAATTTCTGGATATTGCTCTTATGACTTAGTTCTGCCTTTGCTGGTATGATTCAAGGAGTTGAAATATTTTTCAGACTCATTTTTTCCCCTTTCTCTTCCCTACATAAGTGTTAATGCTTAAAGAACTACTGAATTTACTCTTTATGAAGAGACTGAATTAATTTACAATTAAAGTATACTTTTAATATTAAAAATGATAGAAACACAAGAAATTAAAAAAGGCAAAAAATAAAAAAGCAGAACTAGAAGAATGAAGGCCAGGGGTCCTCAAACTTTTTAAACAGGGGGCCAGTTCACTGTCCCTCAGACCGTTGGAGGGCCGGACTATAGTTTAAAAAAAAAAAACTATGAACAAATTCCTATGCACACTGCTAAATCAGCTGCTAAGCAGGACAGGCAGCGGCGGCAAAAACACCCGGCGGGCCGGATAAATGTCCTCGGCGGGCTGCATGTGGCCCGCGGGCAGTAGTTTGAGGACCCCTGATGAAGGCCAAGAATTAATTCAATATCCTGAAATGGAGTCCCAAGCTATAAAAGTCCATCATTTTTGAAATATTATCACTATCCAGAACTAGCCACCAATAAACTACCAGATTCTTACCTTCGGAAATGCTGGAGTCATGGAACATGGTTTCAAAAGCTTGGTGTGTTTCAGCAAAAGAGGGCCTGTCAGCAGGGCTCCACTTCCAGCCTACGTAACAAGAGGAGGAAATGCTAAAGCCGCTGCAGGAATGGACACCCAGTGCGCGCCTGAGTGAGTCCCATGCATCAGGACGCGTGCCTCTTAAAGCAGAGTTGCAGCAGGTGCACAATGATAGTGAGGCCGCTGCCTCTCAGTCTGACTCAGAGGGTAAGGAACCCACTTCCTAGAGCAAGTCCCTCTATGCAGCCTCCGCTCCTATTCCCTCTACACAGGGGAGAGGAGGGATGGGAAGATAATTTAGAAAATGGCAAGTTTTCTTTCACTGGAAAAATAAAAGTTAAACCTGTCTTCAAACTCACTCTAACCTTAGAAATCATGAGTTGTACATATTCAGAAATACAATGGACTATCCGAAAGGAGCTTGCAGTCATATTTGACAAAGACAGGGCAGCAGGCAATGCCAATGCTCAATGAGAAAATAAGATTTATGCTCACACACAACTGCACTTTACTACCACCTTCCCATCTTCAAGGAGTCAGATGCTTTGTTTATTTATCACTGAGGTTACGTGCATATATTCTCACCAGTCTTTAGCAATCATTTTCATCTAGTCATTTTCAATCATTTCCCCTACCTAAACTCCAAACCCAATTTCTTACTATTCTATTTTTTAAAATATTTTGACTTTTAGAGATAGGAAGAGAGAGAGAGGGGAGAGAGAGAAACATCAATTGGCTGCCTCCCACATGTGCCCTGACTGGGAATCGAGCCTGCCACCTCTGGTGTACAGGACGATGTTCTAACCAACTGAGCCACACGGGCCAGGGCTCTTATCCCACTAGAGGCCCAGCGCACAATTAAATCATGCGTGTGTAGGGTCCCCTAGGCCTAGCCTGCCATCAGGGACATATGTAGGGTTCCCTAGGCCTAGCCGCCCTGAGACGCCTCACACGCTACGCGGACGGTGCCGGCGTCCCACGACGCTCCGCTGATGCTGCCACCACTCTGGGGGTGGGGGTAGGGGGAGCGCCCGAGAGGTTCTCCATGCACCTCCTGGTGATCGGTCCTTTGGTCGTTATGGCCACTGGCCTTTCATAATATAGACTAAATGTGCAAGTGTTTCTGGGAAACTGACTCAACATTTCAGCTATGGACAATGATTCTTAGGATTCAGTAAGACTCAATGGTATAGCATATGACATGCCAACTGGCTAATCAATGACCAACTCTTTATATGCCATGCGGTTAGATTCCATCTAACAACATTAAGAGGAAAAATGTTCCTAATTTTGCTAATCATCCCAAATTGCTGACTCAGACCCTCAAAATTAAAATATGCAAAAATACTCACATGCTCTCATAAGTTCATAAACCTTAGGGGGGCATCCTTCAGGCTGTTCCATTCGATATCCCTTTTCTAGTAGATCATAGACCTGAGACAGGTCAATACCTGGATATGGTGACATTCCATAGGTAGCAATTTCCCACAACAGTACCCCAAAAGCTGCATAAGGGGCGAAAAAAAAGAGCTTAATGTTTCTTCTCTGATTTATTATTATTTTATACCACTAGGTAATTATCTTTCAAATTCTGGATAATATTCAATTACCAAAAGTATTCCTCCTAACTGTCATGGGAAGATGGCTTTCTTTATATTTCCCACCTTTAATTTAGACTTCCTTTACTACAATGAAGGAAAATAAACTATGACCATATAAGAAGTCTGGGGCATAATCAAACTATTCTTAGAATAATCTATGATCTAATTAATGAGTATCACATTATGTTAGAGGAGTAAATATAAAAATGAACTCATTTGAAATCAGGTAAAATTCACAGTAGAAAAAAGAATTTGCTTGATTCTGTCACAGGTTATTTCTGAGTTTGAGATTTCTGGTAAAGAGTGACTTAGAATCCTGCAATTATTTCTACTGGCCCACAATCCAAATTTCCAGACTGGTTCAGTCCACTGGGCTTGTACTAATTCATGGCAGTAGTTACCAGTTACCAGGATAAACCTAGCTAAAACTTCAGCATGCCTTTCTTGAAAAGAGGATGCCATTCTGTGTGTCCCAGCACTCTGGAAACGAGCACTAATACCTAATGTGGAAAACAGGGAGCTTTAAAGGCTCATCAGAACTCCAATGCAAGCTGAGACTGTAGCTCTTTGAAGCAGGACTTCTTTTTATTTTCTTCTTTTCACTTCTATGCTAAGCACCTAGCACAATGCCTGATAATAGGTATTTAATAAATGCTTGCTGAATGATTGAAGAGGTGGGGGTAAAGGCAGAGGATACTGATCATGTAAAAGATAAGCTCTAGAGAATTAAGAGCATTTATAAATAAAATAACATACAGAAAAAACTCCTTCCAACCTTACCCCAGACATCAGATTTAATTGAGAAGGTATTGTAGGCAAGACTCTCTGGGGCTGTCCATTTAATAGGAAACTTGGCTCCAGCATGAGCAGTGTAGGTATCTCCAGTCATCAATCTACTTAAGCCAAAGTCAGCCACTTTTACCACATGGTTTTCTCCCACTAGGCAGTTCCGAGCTGCAAGATCTCTGCAGGAAAGAGAACCAACCCTAATGTGATTCTATTCAGATGAGGTGGAAAGTGACCACGAAGGCTCTATTCTGGGTTCTTTGTGCCTCAAGCAGAGTTGATAAGTGCTTAACAGATATGGCAGGTTTTTATGATAATCACGAACATGGTAGAAAATCACTAATTATATATCAATTGTAGAATACTTATCAAGAGGCAGTTACATGATGCTGGAATAAAGCAGGCTTCAGAAAATGGGTTCCTATTAAGTACAGTTGACACTTAATGCAGGGGTGAGAGGTACCCAAACTACCCCCACCACCCCCCACATAGCCAAAAATCTATGTATACTTCTGACTCCCCAAAAACTTAGCTACTAAAGCAGCTTACTGTTAGCTATATATGTATTATAAACTGTATTCTTACAATAAAGTAAGCTAAAGAAAAGAAAATCAGAAGGAAAAAAATACATTTACAGTACTATATTTAGTTATTGAAAAACATCTGTGTATAAGTAGACCCTCACAGTTCAAACTCATGTTGTTCCAGAGTCAACTGCACATTGGCATAGGTTTTAGAGGTGAGCAACAGATACTTTCCTACAAGTGTTGAAGTTCTTTACTAAGAAATGACATCATAATGGGCCCCTGAATGGAAAAATTCCTTTCCTGAGTCATCTGGAAATTTCTAGAAAGCTTCTTGCCTTCTTCCCTTTATTTACAGGATAAGCAAGGTAGCTTCATGGTTATCACAGACAATATTCAGGTTTTACACACCTATGGATGAAATTCTTCTTCTCTAAATACTCCATTGCAGAAGAGATCTGAGTGGCCATGTAAAGCAGTACAACTGCAGTCACCTCTTCTCGGTTGCATTCTCGGAGATAATCAAGGAGGTTCCCATACGGCATGTATTCAGTCACAATGTAAAATGGTGGCTCCAAAGTACACACACCTGAGAATTCAAGAATAAAGCTTGTTTTATTAGTATATATTCAAACATTCCAAAAAACTTTGACAAAACTAATCAACAATTTTAAAAAATCTTGTTTGGCAGTAATCTTTTCCCTTCTTGCCATCACATTCTCTGACAATAATATAGCCAAGTTAAGAAGATGGTTGATAAGGAAGTCTCTACTTCCATTACACACTAGTTGTACCAGTTAATAATGCAAATTTTTTTCAATAGATGGAGTTACACATATGTTGATATATATGCGATTTTATATGTATGCTATTTTGTTGTATTGACTGCAAGCTTCAAAACTTCATGTCAAATTTTGTGAAGGTATTAACATCATTAGATATTTTTATGCTTAAAAATGTTGAATTTCGTGCCAAAAAAAGAGCATTTGCAGGAAGTTTTAATTCATTATTTTGAAGAAAATTGCTACTGAAAGTTATTGTATATTTTGGGAAGCTTATGGTGAACATGCTCCATCTCAAGATACTTGTGAACGCTGGTTTAAACGCTTTAAAAGTGATGTTTCGATGTGAAAGACAAAGAACGTCCAGGTCAACCGAAAAAGTTTGAAGACCAACAATTACAAGCATTATTGGATGAAGATGCGTGTCTTAAAAACAACTTGCAGAAAGATTTAATGTTGCTCAGCAAACAATTTCCGATCGTTTACAAGCAATGGGGAAGATTTTAAAGGAAGGAAAATGGGTGCCACATCAACTGAACAAAAGACAAATGGAAAACCGAAAAGTCATTAGTAAAATGTTGCTTCAGCGGCACAAAAGAAAGTCTTTTTTGCATCGAATTGTGACTGGCGATGAAAAGTGGATTTATTTTGAGAATCCCAAATGCACAAAATCATGGGCTCATCCAGGTCAACCATCAACATCGGCTGCAAGGCCAAATCACTTTGGAAAGAAGACAATGCTCTGCGTTTGGTGGGATCAGGAAGGTGTGGTTTATTATGAGCTTCTAAAACCAGGTGAAACCGTTAATACTGATGGCTACCAACAACAAATAATCAATTTGAACCATGGTTTGATCGTGAAACGACCAGAATGTTCCAGAAGACACGGCAAAGTAATTTTGCTTCATGATGACGCACCATCACACACTTCAAAAACAGTTAAAGACACGTTAAAAGATCTTGCCTGGGAAGTATTAACCCCCCCGCCAGTTTTCACCAGACCTTGCTCCTTCAAGGTTACCACTTGTTCCGATCGATGGCACACGCACTTTTTGAGCAGCACTTCAAAACGTACGAAAAAGTGGAAAATTGGGTCTCTGAATGGTTTACCTCAAAACAAGAAAAGTTCTATTGGGACGGTATCCACAAATTACCTGAAAGATGGGGAAATGTGTGGCTAGTGATGGACATTACTTTGAATAAAGCACTTGTGATGTTTCTCTTGAAATTATCGTGTTTTCTTTGATTAGCAAAATCCGCATTATTAACCAGTACACCTAGTAATTCTGGAAATTCATATGCACTTGAGTATTTGCTGAGGGCAAAAGGCAGAGTTACTTGTATTAATTCCATAAGGGGTCAGAAGACCAAAATTTCTAGAGTTCTGTATATGCCCATGATTCCCATTCTCCACTGGGGGTGCTAATGATGCTTATCTAAAATAACCTATGTTGAAGACTATGTGAGCCCAGCCTGTAATAATGCTTTGTAAAAAAAATTATAATTGTTTCCATAGTCAAATACATGGCAGATTCCGTATAAAGAACCAACAAGAAACTATTTCCTCTGGGATAGTTGGGCTCAATTTGAACACCCAAAGAACGTGGTCCTATTTTGAAAAGGGCAAAGGGTTCAGACACAGACTTCTTTGTGACCTGAACAGGTGAGAAATCAATCTACCAGAGCATAGCATTTTCAGCTGATCAAGGTAAACTGATGAGTGTAGCCACAATTTTTAATCTGCTTCTTTTCAATAGTCCTTTGTTTAGTGTCTATTTTGTGAAATTATTTTGTGATTTTTTTTTTATTTTTGTTAATTCTCACCCAAGGGTATTTTTTTCCATTGATTTTTAAAGAGAGTGGAATGGAGGGGGAGAAACTGAGAGAGAAAAACATCAAAGTGAGAGAAACACATCAATTGGTTGCCTCCCACACATGCCCCAAACTGGGGCGGGGATCAAGCCTATAACCCAAGTACATGCCCTTGACCGGAATCAAACCCTCAACCTTTCAGTCCAAGGGCCAATGCTCTAACCCAGTGGTTCTCAACCTTTCTAATGCTGCGACCCTTTAATACAGTTCCTCATGCTGTGGTGACCCCCAACCATAAAATTATTTTCGTTGCTACTTCATAACTATAATTTTGCTACATGAGGAACTGTATTAAAGGGTCGCGGCATTAGAAAGGTTGAGAACCACTGCTCTAACCATTGAGAAAAAACGGCCAGAGCTTATGGTAGTTTTTTATTTGGAATCATTTTAAATGATTCTGGAACTCTGAATCTGGGGCAATCACCACAAACTGGGTAGTTTTACACATTGCAATCAATCCAGGCCACTGTTTCTTAGGCAACTTTTAAACAGAGCCTGCTGATTAAAATAACAACCATTTATTAAAGTAGATTCACACTTGGAGCTTCCACCATGGTGATTTAAGGGAGGATTTGGAGATAATGGGGTGTTGGGGGACAAGCAGTTTTGCGGAAACCTATGGTTTAGGCAAGCTTCCTCACCTAATAGCTGTACCAGATTAGGATGCTTGATTTCCTTCATCACTGCAGCTTCTTTCAGGAACTCCTCCACCTCCATGGTATCTTCCTGGAAAAGGGGGAACAAGAAAAAGAGAAGAGGAATGAACCCCCATCTTTTTATTAAAAAAATATATTTTTTTATTTCAGAGTGAACTCCCATCTTAACTATTTGAGTCGACTCACAATCCTAAAACTTCAGCTTTTATTTGGGTATTCTGTTGTTGTTAATCTTCACTGAGGATATTTTTTCAATTGATTTTTAGAGAGGGTGGAAGGGAGGAAAAAGGAGGGATGGGTGTGAGAGAGAAACACTGATGTGAGAGAGAGACATAAACTGGTTGCCTCCTACATGCACACAACTGGGGCCTCGGATCAAACCCTCAACCCAGGTACATGCCCTTGACTGGGAATCAAACCCACGACCCTTCAGTGCGCAGACTGATACTCTAACCACTGAGCCACTGGCCAAGGTGAAAAACTTCAGCTTTAAAAAATGGCATCTTTTGAATATTTTAACATATACATCGAGAATCTTATCATAACCTAATATGCTCTACAGAAGTCCGATTAACACGTTAAGCGCCCAATCAGTCACCGGTGACTGACACTATACTTTCCGTCCGGAAGACAAAACAGGCTGGGCGCTTAAGGTATTAAGAAAGAAATAAATTAAATTTATCCAATATCTGAAATGAGTAAAAATTAGCAGGGTGAGCAAAATTCAGCAATCACATCCTATCACAGCTGAAACACACATGGGAAACCTGGATAACTCAGTTCTCTGACAGTTTATGTCCTAAGACATCTCAGCTTTGAAAGAGGAGACAGAACAGTTAGCTGTTTGCATGTTTGTTTTCCTGACAAATTCTTTAAGGAGCAATGCATGCTTGCAAGGCCTTAAATATTGTTTCATACTCAAAATATGCCTAATAAATGCTTGCTGAAAAGAACTAACTACGACTCACAGCTGAAGAGCAGCCCTTATGAGTAATGTGGCAGAGCCACTGAGGCACACGGGAGAATCTTCAGAGAACGGGATGAGTGAAAACCCTGCAATCTGATAGGATGCTTAAAGAGGAGAGCTGGCGACAGGGAAAAAGAATTCTGTGAATATTAAGAACAAGTAGTAGTCTATTCTCTTGAGAGAGAGGTGGAGAGAGAAGGAGAGAGGGGGGAAGGGGGGGGGGGCGTAAGAGAGCAAGCCAGAAAGAGTACCCATGATCCTCGAACAATGCATGAAGAATTCTGTCCAGCAGGGGTCGTGCTGAGGAAGCAAAACAAACTGTTTTGCTTTATAACTAGTAATTTGCTTCTAACCTCCCACTAAGATCTCCATCAACAGCCTCCAGAGATAAACATTCCCCACATGTGGGTTTCGCTGCACTGCAATGAATAATCTTCCTCGGCACTGTCAGCAAAGGCACTAGGGTTGATCATCACCATTTGCTGAAATGCGTGACACCAGTGGGTGGAAAGCGTTCCAAAGTTAAAGATGGGCATGCTGGTATTTCCAAGTAATTGAGCACAAAAGAAAAAGATGCCTGAGCACTGTCATTCTCAGCAACCCACCTTCAATGTTTTCACAGCAACCGTCAGGCTGTATTTCTTCCAGACGCCAACGTAAACCTCTCCATACTGACCACCCCCAAGCTTGTGCTTCATGGTAATATCTGTTCGTTCCATTTCCCATTTGTCATGGATGGGGGACACACCGTAAACTGTAGGCTTGTTACACTTGGGTGCGGGGTAGTGCAATGTTGTCACCAGCCCATCAGCCACTGTGGAGTGATGGTGGACAAGCTCTGCCAAGGTGCTGAAGCGGCTCTCAGCGGTCACGTATACCTGGTGAGAAAGGCAGGAGAAAAGCTAAGCCAACTTGAAAAGAGATCAGAAAAAAATTTTTAATCCTCACCCAAGGAAATGTTTATTCACTTTTTTTTTAGAGAGGGGAAGGGAGAAGGAGAGAGAAACATCAATCTGTTGCCTCCTGCATGCGCCCCAACTGGGGATCAAAACTGCAACCTAGGTGTGTGCCCTGACCAGGAATTGAACCCGCAACCTTTGGTGTACAGGACAATGCTCCAATTAACTGAGCCACCCGGCCAGGGCCAGAAATTTTTTTTAAAAAGCCCATTTTTTCATTGATCTAAAGGTATAGAGTTAGGGGGTTATCTTATTGAGGTAAATCAAAGAATTAAATGATGATGGTAAGGGATAACACAGAATTTCAGTTTCCATCTTACTTTTAACCACTCTTCCTATGCTTACTAAATTAGCTCTAGTCTTGGGGAAAAAACTTCAAAGATATCTTTCTGGATCATCAAGATCATTGGTCCTCAAATACTTTTTAAGCATGAAATTCAACTATAGTATACAAATATAAAGGAAGAGATTCTCTGATTAAAGTAGGCAAGAGGGAACTCGACCTCCTGTGAGTTTATCAAATACCCCCTCAGAATCTTTCACAGTACATAATCTGAAAACCACTGTTTCGATTTTTCTGGTAGAGCAAGGATATCAAATATGTTATAATTTTCATTTAACTAGGATGTGCTTTTGAGTGTCTACACCATTTACTAAAAAAGAGTCACAATTTTATTTTAGAGGGTCTATTAAAACAGTAGTTAATCTGTGATAGGCAGTAAGTGTAAAGTAATATAGCAGTCTGTGGGCCTTACTGTATACAGAAAAATGTACAATAAATGGAGAATTACTGATTTTTATAAAATGAATTCACATTTCCCACACCAAGAATTATAGCATCACCAGCACTCCAGCAGCTTCTCCTGTGCCCTCCCATCTATATACCCCTGTAAAGGTGACCACTTTGCTGACTTCTAGCACCTTACCTTTGCCTGCCTCTTAACTCCATACAAATGGAATCATACAATATGTATTGTTTTCTTTCACTCAATTTTTTTTTTAAATATATTTTATTGATTTTTTACAGAGAGAAAGGGAGAAGGATAGAGAGTTAGAAACATCGATGAGAGAGAAACATCGATCAGCTGCCTCCTGCACATCCCCCACTGGGGATGTGCCCGCAACCAATGTACATGCCCTTGACCGGAATCGAACCTGGGACCTTTCAGTCCACAGACCGACGCTCTATCCACTGAGCCAAACCGATTTTGGCTCTTTCACTCAATTTTTTTCAAGTTTAATTTATTAGAACCCACTAAGTGATGATTTTAAAAGGAGTTTTCATCAAATTAATACTTAATTCAGGAAAAATACATTTAAGAAACTTAAATCTTAAATATTCAACAAGGCTGTCCAACCATCACCACTATTTAACCCTAGAATGTTTTCATCACCCCACACAAAGAAACCCACACCCCCTAGCAGTCATTCCCTCTGTCCCATCCCTTCCCTAGGCAACCACTGATCCCTTTCGCTCCATTTTATATGTGTGCGGTTCCTCTATGGCAGGGATCAGCAAACTTTTCTGTGAAGGGCCAGACAAAAAATAGTTTAGGCTTGTGGCCATAGCACTTCTGCTGAAACTACTCAAATTTGCTGTAATAATGAAAAAGCAGCCATGGACAATACATAAACAAATGGGTGTGGCTATATTCCAATAAAATTTTATTTACAAAAGCAGGCAGCTGGCAGGCTACAGTTTTCCTGAAGTGTGCATATCAGTACTATGTTCATCTCTGTTGTTATATGAGACTGCAATTTACAATTTATTAGTTTATTCTACTATTGTTAGACAGTTAGGAGAGTCTAGTTTAGGGTTATTACAACTGACACTGCTATGAACATTCTTGTGCATGCCTTCTGTACACATATGCACTCATTTCTGTTGAGCTGTCTCTTGTATATTATTACTTATCTGATTCTATTTGGTTTCATCAAGAGACAATATAAGATAGTGTGAAAGAGAAAGAGAATTCATAATTTTCTATTTCCTACTTTATACCAGCCATTATGCTTTATGGAAATTATTTCATTTAATCCTTACAAGAATGCAATAAAGTGAAATGGGAAACTGAGGCTTAGGTCAGATCACAAAGTTATAAATAAACGGTAGAGTTACACAACAAACCAGGTCCTGCTTGCTCTAAAGCCTGTGCTTTTCCCCTAGTATGCATATCCCTGAGAGGAAAAGAATGGAAGAAATGATTCAATTTACATTTACTGTTCAATAGAGGAACTAACATAAGCCTATGCTTTACAGTTTATAAAGTGAGAAACCATTCCAATCTAACACAACCATTCTAAACTGGTTGGTCTTTCCAACATGTAAACTGCTAAGTGATTCATCTACTTATATTATCACTAGTGGCCCAGTGCACAGATACATGCACATTGAAAGGAAATTAATTAGAAGAAGGATTCATGCGGTAATTATGTTACTGCAAAAATTATAGGTCAAAATAGTATATATAATATAGTATTATAAAATTAAAACATGCATGCGATTAGCGCCAGTGAGAGCTTTATATGCATCGCACGTCAACGTTTATTTTTAAATTGCCAATGCACGACATATGTACCAGCCATCAGTCAGTCGGTCAGACAGTAGGTCAGACGGTCAGACGGAAAGTTGGTCACTTAGCCTTTTATATATATATAGAATAGATAGATATATTAATGATCAACACCAGTCTTAGAAGCCTAAATTGTTACTCTGTTAACTTCCTTGCAGAGTTTATTATAATTTTCAGATATAAGGTTTAACTTATAAATACTATATAGCCCTCGCCAGTTTGGATCAGTGGATAGAGCGTCGGCCTGCAGATTGAAGGGTCCCAGGTTCGATTCCAGTCAAGGGCACATGCCCGGGTTGCAGGCTCCATCCAACATGCAGGAGGCAGCCAATCAATGATTCCCTCTCATCATTGATGTTTCTATCTCTCCCTTCCTCTCTGAAATCAATAAAAATGTATTTAAAAAATAAATCAATTCTATACAATGCATTAGGTGTACTAGGTGTACCAGTTACTAATAGCGGATTTTGTAATCAAAGAAAACACGATAATTTCAAGAGAAACATCTAGCCACACATTTCCCCATCTTTCAGGTAATTTGTGGATACCGTCCCAATAGAACTTTTCTTGTTTTGAGGTAAACCATTCAGAGACCCAATTTTCCACTTTTTCGTACGTTTTGAAGTGCTGCTCAGAAAGTGCGTGTGCCATCGATCGGAACAAGTGGTAACCTGAAGGAGCAAGGTCTGGTGAAAACTGGCGGGGGGGTTAATACTTCCCAGGCAAGATCTTTTAACGTGTCTTTAACTGTTTTTGAAGTGTGTGATGGTGCGTCATCATGAAGCAAAATTACTTTGCCGTGTCTTCTGGAACATTCTGGTCGTTTCACGATCAAACCATGGTTCAAATTGATTATTTGTTGTTGGTAGCCATCAGTATTAACGGTTTCACCTGGTTTTAGAAGCTCATAATAAACCACACCTTCCTGATCCCACCAAACGCAGAGCATTGTCTTCTTTCCAAAGTGATTTGGCCTTGCAGCCGATGTTGATGGTTGACCTGGATGAGCCCATGATTTTGTGCATTTGGGATTCTCAAAATAAATCCCCTTTTCATAGCCAGTCACAATTCGATGCAAAAAAGACTTTCTTTTGTGCTGTTGAAGCAACATTTTACTAATGACTTTTCGGTTTTTCATTTGTCTTTTGTTCAGTTGATATGGCATCCATTTTCCTTCCTTTAAAATATTTCCCGTTGCTTGTAAACAATTGGAAATTGTTTGCTGAGCAACATTTAATCTTTCTGCAAGTTGTTTTTAAGTGTGACACACATCTTCTCCAATAATGCTTGTAATTGTTGGTCTTCAAACTTTTTCGGTTGACCTGGATGTTCTTTATCGAAATCATCACCTTTAAAGCGTTTAAATCAGCGTTCACAAGTATGTTGAGATGGAGCAGTTCACCATAAGCTTCCCGAAGTATTCAGCAGCACTTTTCTTCAAAATAAAGTAATGAATTATAACTTTCCACAAATGCTCTTTTTTTGGCCCGAAATTTGACATTTTAAAGTGTAAAAATATCTATGATGTTAACACCTTCAGCAAATTTGACATATGAAGTTTTGAAGCTTTTTGTCAATACAACAAAATAGCTTACATATCAAATCGCATATATATCAACATATGTGTAACTTCATCTATTGAAAAAAATCCACATTATTAACCGGTACACCTAGTATGTCTATTTACATATTAACAATGATTAGAACTAATTTATCCAGCAATTTCCTTCATTCTTCTTCGCATTTAGTTCATCATTAAACTTCTATTATAATACTGTTTTAAATTTCCATTACCATATTCTTTTGAAAAACGTAAGCTCTCTTTAACATGGCAAACAGCCCAAACTAACATCAGTGATTATTTTCTTTCATCAGACATAAAAACTATATTCTTCAGTCATTCTGAATATAATTTCTAAGGAGCAGACCATCCACACCTAAAGGTGGTCGCCAGTCTTACCTTGCCATCTGTGGTGGTATTGATCCTGTAGTGATACACACGCCCCTCGTACCTGAGCGAAATGGACAGCTGCCCGGGGCTGCTCTCACTTTCTCGCACCAGGAAGCTGCCATTGATTAAACTGCTGAGTAGATACTCAGCTGCACTGCGTGACACAGGTCCATGGTACCAGGAATGTTTTTCCAGACTGTTTACTGGGGTGATGTAGTTGCTTGGCACCCAACCTTGGCCATTCTTAGAGCGAACTTCACTCCACTCACCATTCTGATTGTAACCAAGGACTCGTAGCTTTTCACCTAGTCATAAGGTTATCACAGAATGAAAGAGATGTTAATACTTTGTCTCAAAAGCAATCTATTATCAAACTTTAAACTCATTGAAAAATAAATAGGAACTTTTATTGTCAACAAATGTTTTTTTAAATAATGGAAACAGCCCTAGCTAGTTTGGCTCCGTGGATAGAGCGCCGGCCTGCAGACTTCAGGGTCCCAGGTTCGATTCCAGTCAAGGAAGGGCACATGCCTGGGAAGCAGCCAATCAGTGATTCTGTCTCATCACTGATGTTTCTATCTCTCCCTCCTTTCCTCTCTCTAAAATCAATAAAAATATTTAAAAAATAATAATGAAAACAAACTTGGCTGTTCATCATATCCTCCACTGATCTCTTTAGCTTGTAGCTTAAACAAAAGAAGCATAGTTAAAAGGGGCATTTTGACATTTACTACAGGTTTTCAAAGGTTTTTATACCAACTAAAAATGTCTTTAGAAAACTCCATGTATACAAAGATAAAAAGATTACTCAAATAGCTGGAAAATGACATAGTCTCACCCTTCAAAAACATTTTTTTGTTCATTTTTTCTTCCCAAAACAGTTAGTCAAGGAATGTATCTTATATATGGTTCAATGTTAACAAGCACTCAAGGATTAAGGATAAGCTATGGGAAACACAACATTACTTCTAAATTTCACATGGCACCAAGGCAACAAAACCATCAATGTAAAAAACAAAAGCACTGACCACAGAGCTTTCAGCAATGTTTTCAAAAAGAAAATTTTTTGGGGGAAGGGAGGTGAGTAGTGAGGACTCTCAAAGCACAATCTTTTCCAGGACTCAAGTTTTAAATAGATATAGTTTCCCCACGAAGAATGAGTCACTCCTATCCATTCCTCTAAAATTAGTGTGTGGGAAAGGAAGCTGAGTCTGATGCTGGAACCCAAAACTGAAGTTACTCAAAGTATCTTTGCTAATGGTTTCCGTGTACTTGATTGCTCCATTAAAGTTGTAAACATCAACTTCAGATTCCAGCAACATATACCTTGCCCCTACACTTGCAGCATGGACAAGATGGGGAAAGCAAAAGATTTATCATTAGTAATAAATGACCACCTAAATAATCCTTTCAATTTAGGCCCCTAACTCTGAGAGATGCCTTTCTATAGAGTTCACATCCACTTCTCAGTGTCAGAAAGCAGGAAAAAGCCAAGTCAATCAAGAGCATATGATCCAGTTATCAGGCAAAGGCCATTGAGGAAAAACTCAGAATCATTATTATGACAGTTATCTAACTTTTTTCAGTGGTTTACAGAAATGTCTACCACAGGGTAACTTTCTATCGGCTCTTACTATCTCACCCAAGAGACCTGGATATGAAACATTCAGTGAGAAAAAACACAGGAGTATGGACTCATATGCATTTTATACATATAAAATATACATATGTATAAATAGGAGTGTGGTGGTGGAAACGCACTGGGGGGAAAAAATCTTAGTACTGCTAGAAAAACAAAATAAAACTTGCTCTGTAGCTTTTCTCTTTTACTCCATGAGAACTGGAGAAGGTAAAACACTAAGTATTTTACTAAGCATATTATTATTGCTTCCTTATAAAGAACTGGTAATGACAGGTAATCAAATTAGGATACAGTGAAACACCCTAAATTTTTGTCTCATTTCTCCTCTTTTTGGCAGTTGGGAGAAGAATTTTCTACTCTGGAAGGAAAGTGACAGGGGTATGAGCTGGTAGGATACAAAGCATTACCCTATTGAGAGAAGAATCCTGGTAGAACTTTGTTTCTTACTTCAAGCAAATTATTATTTTCAAAAAAAGGGAAGTAAAATGATTATTTTATTTTTTAAATATATTTTCTTATATTTAAAATAATTAAAAAGCTTTAGCATAACATTATTTTATAATAAGGACCTGATACAAAAATCTGGCATTTCATGGGTTTTTTGAAAAATCCCTGCTGGCCATAAGGTAAAGGGAATCCTATTCCTTGAGCTGCACACTAGTGGTTGCCACAACTGGTAACTGAAGACTCAATAAACTTTATCAATGTTTCCTCAGTGACTGAGCTATCTTGGAAAATAACTGACGTGCAAATTATATCTAGGAAAGAATGTTCTGAGTCACAGCTTCACAAACTTCTCCACTGAAGTATCAGTAAAGGTATAAGGGTCTATTGTAGCTCAAAAAGACAACCACAAGAATAAAATTTGTATGAAGTCCTTTGTTTTATCCTAAAACTTTCTTCCCAATGCATAAACACCCATCTCTCATACATCCATCCATCCCCAAAACTACCCAAAATCTTTAAGTAAATTGACACGAGGAGATAATGCACTTTACTTTTCCTGTGCCTTTAGAACCTCCTGGCTCATGCACACGTGCCATCACACTCACACTCGGACATATTTATACCCCAGTTTGAGAAACACAGTTGTTGTTTTTTGTGTGTGTGTGTTTTTTTTAATATTTTTATTTATTTCAGAGAGGAAGGGAGAAGGGGGAAAGAGATACTAACATCAATGATGAGAGAGAATCATTGATTGGCTGCCTCATGCACGCCCCCTATTGGGGATCGAGTCTGCAACCCGGACATGTGCCATTGGCCCGAATCAAACCTGGGCCCTTCAGTCTGTAGACTAATGCTCTATCCACTGACCCAAACCAGCTAGGGCGAGAAACTCAGTTTTTAGCATTTCTGCTTTTGATGAATCTGGTCAAATTTCAAAAACTGATGTAAAAATTTTATTTAAAGGTAACATTCCTTGAATGGAGGCTTATGTTCTTAATTTGTTATGTCCACTCCCAATTAATACCTACCTCATTCTGAACCTTACAAATGAAAAGAATATGTTTGGCCCAGCTGGCGTGACTCAGTGGTTGAGAGTCAACCTATGAACCAGGAGGTCACGGTTCAATTCCTGGTTAGGGCACATGCCTGGGTTGCAGGCTCGACCCCCAGTAGGATCCCCAGGAGGCAGCCAATCAATGATTCTGTCTCATCATTGATGTTTCTATCTCTCCCTCTCCCTTGCTCTCTAAAATCAATAAAAATATATACATATTTTAAAAGGCATATGTTTGTAAATAATTATTTAATGTGACAGTTTTGTGGAGTGAAAAATTGTCCTGAAATATATTTTCTCCCAGTAGATTCAAAAGATAAGAACAAACTTATGCAAATTAGCAATCCAATTCATGTACACAATGACAATCTCCCATACTTCTATTTCTTTCTCATAAAAGTTTCATATTTCCTATCCTTGTTCAAAAAACCAATAATGGATGATTTTATTTGGTCATGTTCTTAGTGTTCCCTTTTATAAGCATTTACTACTGAAATAAACTAATCTGAGAATATTACAACAATAGAAACCCTTCATACTGTTCCTTTCACTGATCCATATAAACAAAAATGAGAGATAAATTGCCTAGGCCAGTGCTGCTCAGAGCAAGTCCACAATAATGTAAGAGGCTTATGCCAGACTGTGAATCACTAGACTACTTTCTTCATGCCCAAAGTCTTGCTCAAAAAAAAAAAAAAAAGAAAAGAAAAGAAAAGAAAAGAAATATCAGCTGAACTAAACATTGTACTTGGTAATGTAGTTGGTTTGTATTTTGGGTACAAGTTTTTAATCTCATTGCTAACTGATAACAAACAGTTCTCAGATAGGCAGCCAGTCATGGACAACATGATTCAATCAACGAGAAGAGATATACAGTGAACCCTACCTCTGTGGCAGATGAATGCTGCCATATTACATATAATACAAATTCTGAAAATGAGGAAAGTTTATGTGTATACTGTGTGGTGTTTTTTCTAAAAGACGATCTCATTTTATCCTTAATAAGCCTATAAAGTAGACAACGTGGCATTACCTCATACACAGGTTAAAAAAGACAATTACACCCTGGCCAGTGTGCTAAGTGGTTAGAGCTCCACCCTGTGCACTGAAGGGTCTGTGGTTCGATTCCCAGTCAGGTCACATACCCAGGTTTCAGGTTCAATCCCCGGTCAGGGCACATGCATAAGGCAACTGATTGATATTACTTTCTCTTTTTCCTTTTTTTCTCTCTCTCTCCCTCTACCTCTCCCTCTTCCTCTCTCTCTCTTCTCTTCTCTCTAGAATCAATGAAAAACATATTCTCACTTTTTAAAAACAGACAATTATGAACCAAGAGTATCTGGGCCCAGATCACCTAGCTAATTTTAGAGGCAGAATCTAGAACAGACCCTTTTATTTCCTATCCACTAATGAAAACTGAAAAGTAAGGGATATTACTCAGAAGCTTACCTTTAGTGATGCTGAGTGTGTTATCACCACTTGCTACAAAATCATAAAGTGCAACAAAGAGATTAGGATCACTCTCAGTGGCTCCCAGCAAGTTCTCCTTGGAGCTCCACCTGATGGCCTCGTTCAGTGCTTGGGGTTCAACATCACAACCATAGGGGCGGTGCAAGGCTTCTGAAAGACATAAGAAGAAAAAGAAATTCACAGTAAGTTCATTTGAAATTCACAGCTGGGAATTCATTTGAATTCAGTAAGTAGGCAGTATTTTAGCTGCTGGCATAGATGGACGGCTCCAGGGAGGGGCATAACTATATAGTTTTAGAATAATGAAGAATGAACAAATGTCTCCTAAACACAAGAGAAGTCTACTTGTTAAAAATGTAACAAGATAGAGAAAACACAAAATGAAAAGAACACAGTTAACCGTGCTTTATATGCAGTCACCAAAATCAGAAATTAACAGGAAAAGCAGTTTTCTCAAAATGGAAAGAAGAAATCTCAAAAAGAACTGGCAATTTGTTTTATAAAAATACAGGATATTTTGTTATGGTGGAGTGGTAGTTTTAAGAAGGAATAGTTATGTTTTTTAAGTCCTCCCAAACTCCCCTCCTTCCCTTACTCTGTCCATATAAAACAAATTGTGAAAAAGATAACAGATTTTAAGAAATATGTACATATTGTATAAATCCAGACCCTCCATTTATGTCTAAAAATAGTGCTTCTAGAAAAAAAAATTACCTGTTAAGCAACAGAAAAATGTTTTGGTTTTATACAATATTCTCACCACTCCAAAATAACTGTGTTACCACGCAACACTGTCTATAATAGTTTACAATTGTTGTTTTAATGAAAAAAATTCTACCCTATTTTCTATTCCTTGGTGATACATTTTTGTAAAATAGGCACTTAAATGAATGCTGCCCTAGAAAATACCACCAACAATGTACATTTATTGAGTTTCTGTCATGTGTAATGGTGGAAGCCTTGTAAGACCTGGTTTCTTCCTCAAGGCTTTATGGTTCCTAAGTTTAGTCATACTACACAAACCATCTTTTTACAGCCCAGGTCAATCATACAAAAAATACTCTGTTCTTCTAGTAGCAATTTTCTTAATAACTGGAATTATTTTTAGCAGCTATGTGCCACTAACTTTTCTCCAATCATTTTTAATTTAAAATTGGTTTTATCATATTTACAGGAGAATAAGCCTTTAATCTGTGGTTTTATTTCTTTTCAAATCCATTTCCTTCTCTCCATCTCTACAGCCAACGCCTTAGTTCAAATCCCCATCGTCTCTCACCTGGACTACTGCCTCCAGTCTTGTCTCCCTCAAATCCATCCTCCACACAGCTGGCAAAGTGATCTATTCAAAACAAAAATTTGACCATGTCACTCTTCTTAAGATTATCCTTCAATAGTTTACCATCAAGCTAAAATCTCTTTAATATCGCCTTCAAGGGCTTTAAGATCAGGTCTCCTATTTCTCTAGCTTCACCTCCACCCACTCTAATCTCAAATTTTAAATCTTAACATGCACTGTGAAGCTTCCTACCTTTCTGCCTTTGCTCACACTGTCCGATCTGGAATGTGGTCTCATTCCACCCTTTTCTTGACTGGCTGACTCATTTCATAACACTCAGCTCCAATAACCTCCCCTAGGAAGCCTCACAGATTCCTCCTCCTGGTGCTCTCAAAAAAACACCCTCTATCTTTACCTTTATTATATCCTCAATTCATGTTTGCCTCCCAAACTTCACAATGTGCTCTTTGGCTAAGAATTTTTTCTTTCTAGTAAGGAGTTATATAATATGTGTTAAATAACTGTTGATTGAATGAATGATCAAATTACACAAAAATGTAAGCGACAGAAAACAATGGCATGTATTTTAATATTAAAATAGCATTAATCAATGTTTTAAAAATGGTTTCATCACTGTCTATACATGAAATAGACAAATTCCTGTTGTAGGTTGATCTGTAATTCTAACAGTTTTAGAGTTTATTTCACTTCATCACATTCCTTCTCCTCTTAAAAGGAATGCATATTTAAAATTCCACAGCTAATTAAATTTTGTTTTACATTTAGAATAACTATGACAAACCTAAAGATATGTCCAGATGTCCTGACAGTTAATTTGAAACAAATGTGTAGCTCTTTGTTTAAAGGCAGAGTTACAGTGACTGGGAATTAGAATTATAAAATGAAAAAAAACACACTATATTATATGAAACATCCTATAAACTGGCTACATGTTCTATGTTATTATTTATTCTTTAATGAAAAATTATCTACTTTAGCAGAATTTCCATTGGGTTATGAAATGCCAACCAAAAACCTTGAAAGCTTGAGTACAAACTTCTAGCTATAAGATGAGTAAGTTCTGGGGGTCTAATGTACAGCAAGCATAGTGATTGTAGTTAATAATACTGTACTATATACTTGAAAGTTACTAAGAGAATAGATCTTAAATGTTTTCACCACAAAAAAAAGAAATGGTAATTATGTGATGCAATGTGTGTATTAGCTAAGGCTATGGTGGTAATCATTTTGCAATACACAAGTGTATCAAATCAACACATCATAAACCTTAAATTTACATATTCTTGTATGTCAACTATATCAATAAAGATGGGTGGTGGGAGGGGGATGACAAAAAACCTTGGAATCATTCATGATTCCTTTTTTGCTCTCACATATCACAACTAACCCATCAGGAAATTCTACTGGCACTGATTTCAATATTCAGAATCTATTCATTTCTCACCCCCTCCACTACTACCACCATGTCACAACCATCATCTCTTACCTAGATTATTTCACTATCCTAACTGATCTCCATGCTTCTATCCTTGTTCTCTATTGTCTAGTCTCAACACACCAGCCAGGTTTTTTTGTTGTTGTTAAACCTCGCCAGAATATTTTTCCCATTGAGAGTGGAAGGGAGAGGGATAGACACAGAAAGAGAAACATCAACGTGAGATACGTCAATTGGTTGCCTCCTGCATGCGCCCCAACCAGGGCCAGGGATCAAGCCTGCAATCAAGGTACATGCCCTTGACTGAATCAAATCCGGGGCCGTTCAGTCCTGCGGGGTGGGGGGGCCGCAACACTCAATCCACTGAGCTAAACCGACTAGGACACACCAGCCAGTTTTTAAAGCATAAATCAGATTGTATTACTCCTCTGCTCCCTATATCTTATAGTAAAAACCAAAGTCTAACAAGGGCCTACAAGGCCCTTTACAACTTACCTTACCCAATTCATCTTCCTACTCCTACTCCTCTAATATACCCCATTCTGACCACTGGCCTTCCTTGGACAAGGCAGGCACTCCCCTGCCTTGGGACTTTTGTACTGGCTTTACCTTCTACCTAAACCATTCTTCCCCAAGATATCCACCACATGACACTTCACTCAAATGCTATCCCCCCAGTGCACTATTTTTTGACTGTCTTATTTTAAAATACATCTATTCCTGACAACACTCACGCATTCTCTGTATCTCCCTTCCCAATGTATTTCTCTCCAAAGCTCTTAATACCACAAAATATATAATTTACTTTTTATTATATTCATGTGTATTAAGCTAACTCCCTCAACCAGAATACCAGTTTTATGAGGACAGAGATTTCTCTCTGCTTTGGTCACTGATAAATTATAAGCACCCAGAATAGTGCATGTATATAAGGGGCTCTCAAAAAAGATGTTGTATAAATGAATCATGTACTCAGAGGATGCTCCGAGAGGACGAAATAGAACACAAAGCTCTGAAGTCAGTAAAGGTTTCAGAGAAGAGAAAGCATTAAAATTGGATGAACAGGAATTCTGCACAGAAGACAGTAGAGTGACAGACTGTCAATGTGCAAGACATGTCTATGAAATGTAGTTCACATGTACTGAAGAGGAACTCCCAACAAACTCAAAGGAGGATTGTTAAAGGCAAGTCAGCTTCCTAAAAACCATGTTATTTGACAAAAGGAGAAAAGAGAATGAGACCTACGGCACAATCTTATATAAACTTAAAAGATATACAGGGTAAGTACAGTTATGAGTATGCAAAACAGTTTATTCTTGTATTATTTATTATTATATTATTTTCCATATGAACAACTATAAACCTACTTTTGCTCATCCTGTATTCAGACCAAACAGTAATGTACATTTCTCAAGTATACAAAATAATAAAAACAGGATAAAAGTAATTTTTGAAGCCAAAGTACTAAAGAACCATAATGGAAAACAATCCTTTTTATTCCCCCACTCTCCTTCTCCCCATCTCTGGCTTTATAACCTTTATGATCAAGTCAAAAGATCTTATTTCCTTCCTTCCTTCTTTTTTCCCCGCTCAGTCTTTTGTTCTCAGAAAACTAAGGGTCAACTTTCCGTACAATCCGTCTGCACCGGATATTCACAGAAACGCCATCCTACCTCTAGCACAAAACAAAGGGAAAATTTTTCAAAGACAAAACAACATCCTAACATTTTCCTGAGGCCAAGAATGAACATTTATTAAATCATAAAGACTTAAAGAACTAAATGAGGAGAACAAGCTAAAAAATAAAGGTAAAAAAGACAGAAAAAAAACCCACAGGAAAAGCAAGTAGTAAATGTTTCAGTGCTATCCAGTGCATCTAGTCTATACCACTTTCCTCAACAGTTTAAAACAGAAAAACATACACATGATTCAAATGTCCTGCACCCACCCAAATTCAAGTGTGTAGTCTGGAAATGTTTTATTTTTGAACAATGTGAAGTGACTACTACACATTAGGTACCTTAGATAGGAAGATAGATAATTTATTAATCATTGTTATAGGGTAGATCACACTTAGATGAGACAAAAAAAGACCAATTTTCATATATAGAATATAAGACACAGGTAGCAGAAATACATTCTGAGTATTAATAAAAGGTAGTTTTATTACCTTTTTCTACTGATACACTTGCAGGATACAATAAAAATAAGGCTAAACATAAAAATAGCTTATACAAAGTAAATTATCAGGATTAAACAAGTTAAAATCCAGATTAAAACTCAAACTCAAATTCAGAGATAAATTTAATATTTAACTGTATTAAAAACACTTTTCACCAATTAGTCATTCAATAGCTTTTATCAATTTAATTAGAAATCTGTCAGGTACAAATTAGAAAAATTAATATACAAATTTTCAGCTTAGGCATTTCCAAGTATTTTACAAACACTTATATTGCCAGAATTCTACTTTACCAAACTGCATATTCTCCTATAAGCTAATACTTTATAATACCTCTTCAAAATTATTTAAGGTGGTTGGATAAATCATTCAACAATTCTCAAAAAATAGTTTAAGTTCTTCATATCAAGCCACATGTATCTTAAGATCACAAAATACTACATATTACTCATTTATTCTTTTCAATAAGTACTTATTGAGGTCCTACTGTAAAATACCAGAAAACACACACACACACACACACACACACACACACGCACACACACACACACGCACACACGCACACGCGCGCGCACACTACCACTGGCTAAGAAAAAAGACAGTAATAGATACGATTCATTTTTTTGAGATCTCCATTCACACTTGATTACTGTGCTTATCTACCCTCCCCCAAACTATCACCTCCGAATCATACCTGTTAAGGTGGGTAGAGCAGTTTCTGAGGCCTCACTGCACAGGCAGCAAAGCAACGTGTCCTGATCTCTGCCATAACTATCAGGTGGAAGGAGAACTGTGCCCAGGACCATTTCTCTGCCCAAGAAGCACGAAAGTTAAACTGTTCTATGTCATGAGGAAGTCTTAGAATTCCACTCTGACAAGTAATACCACATGCATGTGACACTGAGTCATACACCCAGTGGCCAGAGGGAACCAATAGAAGTGTAAGAATTTACAAATGCCAAAGTAGGTTGGGGATATCAAAAGGAAAATATTAGCAATTAGCAAAATATTGAGTCAGAATAGTTACTTCAAAACCACAGGAACTCTTTTGGAAAAAACCCACAAAAACAAATAAGTAAAAACCCACACATATGGGTAGCAAATAATAAAATATATAGGGACTGGTATATATAGATGGGATTTCATTCATAATGGATGATGAAAAGTTTTCCTTGGAGAAAATCTGTTTACAATAAAACACCAATTACACTTTTTTAAAAAAGGAAACGCCTAAGGAGACTCATCTTTTGCATCACTTAAATTAGTTCAAGAAACCACAAACCCAAAGCCAAAGAAATAGTTACAATCTGATTCATAAACACAGAAGCCTGGAAAGTACTCCTTTCACTAACAGTGTGACTCTATCCTATATAATAAAACCCTAATATGCAAATCAACCGAAAGGCAGAACGACCAGTCGCTATGACACACACTGACCACCAGGGGGGCAGACGCTCAACACAGGAGCTGCCCCCTGGTGGTCAGTGCGCTCCCACAGGGGAAGCTCTGCTCAGCCAGAAGCCGGGCTCACGGCTAGCGAGCACAGCAGTGATGGTGGGAGCCTCTCCCGCCTCCGCTGCAGGCGGGCAGTAAGGAGCGAGGGGTCCCAGACTGCGAGAGCCCTGGACTGGAAGAGGGATGTCTTGACTGCCGGCTTAGGCCCGATCCCTGGGGCCTAAGTAGCTTAATAAAGGTTTAAAAACATGGCATAATAGTGTTGAAAACTTTTCAGTGCTAAAACTTTTAAAAGCCAAAGCCTAATCTTTTTTAATATATAGGAACAAAGTTAAATAAAATTTAAGAATATGAAAATAAGACTATCTTATGAAAATTAAACTAGTAACACCTACAAATAACAAATGAATTTACTGGTATAATCTACAAAAATAATACAAGAATGTTTGTAACTATACAGCTGAAAACACTCACTGATTTGATATATATTTATTAAGCACCTTACTATGTACCACTGAGCCAGGTTCCAGGTCAATAAAGGTAACAAGGTAAAATGATAGGATAGCAGGATTGAAATAACCTTCAATAAAGCTGAAACAAAATTATAATGTAACCTTAGAGGAAGAATGACTTTGATGGCAGTAATTATTAGTTTAAACAAAGCTTATACTTTTAATAAAATTAACCTTTATAAAACCAGTTCTGTTAACATAAATGACTAATGGTTATCTCAGTTAATGACTCAGAATTTCAAATACTAGGTTAAATTTTTCCTTCCTTAGATTATAAAAATATATATATAAGAAAAAGAAACTCCATAGTCTATGCTCTCTACATATCTATATAGATTGTATGGATTCTAGAGCATATGATTTATTATTTAATCAGTAAATCTGCTATTTAAATTACCAATAATTAATAATTACGTTATCGAAAACTTTATAACCAGGAGTAAAGAAGTGATTAGATAAACAAAATGTGGTATATAGATACAATGGAATGTTACTAAACCATAGGAAATACATTTTTTAAAATATATTTTATTTATTTTTTACAGAGAGGAAGGGAGAGGGATAGAGAGTTAGAAACATCAATGAGAGAGAACATCGATCAACTGCCTTCTACACACTTCCCACTGGGGATGTGCCCGCAACCAAGGTACATGCCCCTGACCGGAATCGAACCCGGGACCCTTGAGTCTGCAGGCTGACGCTCTATCCACTAAGCCAAACCAGTTAGGGCAGAAATGAATTTTTTATAAAAGCTGCAACATAGAGGGGCCTTGAAAACATTATGCTAGGAGAACCAAGATGGTGGTGTAGGTAAATGCCAGTACTTACCCCCTCCCACAACCACATCAAAATTACAACTAAAATAGCTCTAGCTGGTGTGGCTCAGTGCATAGAGCATTGGCCTGTGGACTGAAGGGTCCCAGGTTCGATTCCAGTCAAGGGCACATGCCTGACTTGCAGGCTTGATCCCAACAGTGGGGCATGCAGGAGGCAGCCAATCAATGATTCTCTCTTATCATTGATGTTTCTCTCTCTCTCTCTCCCTCTTCTTTGCTCTCTGAAATCAATAAAAAGAGAAAGATAAACTACAATTAAAATACAGAACCATCATCATTCCGGGCGGCCTGAAAAGCTGGCTGAATGGAAGTCCTACAATTAGAGAAGTAAAGAAGAAAGCACACTGAGACTGGTAGGAGGGGTGGAGGCACAAAACAGGCTGGTCTGACACCCACGTGAAGTGTTTTTAATCCGAAGGGATACCTCGCAGAGGCCTCCCATGAGAAAGAAGCAAGGGGTCCCAGCCCCACACCAGACCCCTGAGCTGGGAAGAGAAGTCCCTGTAACTTCAGGCTGTAAAAACCAGTGGGGATTGTGACTGAGTGAAACAGAGGCTGCTGGAGACTCCAGCAGTCCCTCTTAAAGGGCCAGCACACAGACTTATACAGTCCCTCTGAGCTCCAGCATTGGGGAGCATCACTGGGGAAACCAGACACATACAGCGAGGAACTGGATTGTCTGGCATCAGGGCAGGAACTCAAGGTGGCTTTTTTCCAAATGGAGGTGCTCGCAGGGGTCATTGTTTCTGTACTGGAACCTCACCCCCTTGCAGAGCTGACTGGCAGGCATTTCTGTTTCCATCAGCATGGCTCACACTTTTCGCTCCACCCTGGTAATTCCCCAAGACCCCGCCCCACCCAACTTGCAGCCTCACCCAAACTTTTGCAATGGCTTTTCCATATGAATAGCCTATCCTGGCTCAGGCTTCAGACTTTCCTAAAATCTCTTAAACAAGCAGCAACTGGCGTCAGCATACCCCATACCTATCAATATGAGGCCAAAGACCAGGCACTAGCACCAGTCTGCCTTACTTCACAACTCAGCCTCGCCAGGGCATTTCCAACCCCAATACAAATAACAGCCTTCTGCAGATTGCTGGATAACTCCTGCCAGGTGGTCCCAGGCAGTGGCTGACTTTGCATCTCCCTGGAGGCCCCAGAGCCAGTGCATCTGGTGGACAGCTTCAGACCATACCAGATTATAACTCTACATGTCCACAAGCGACACACTCAAGAGGCAGGATCCAGGACAAGCCTTGAAGTACTCCCACATTTAGAGATCAAACAGAAAGAGACCCCCCAATTTTTCTCTATTTAGCAGTATCTCATTAGGGCAAATTTTCAAATCAAAGACATTTTAAGACTCATGATACAGGAGAAACCAAGATGGCGGCATAAGGTAAACACCTAACTGTTGCCTACCACAATTTTGAAACTACAACTGGAAAACAGAGCGCATACCATCCAGAACCACTGGAAAGCTGGCAGAGTGGAAAACCTACAACTAGAGGAAAAACAGAGAGGGGGACGCTGAGCCTCAGGAGCTGTGGAGGTGCGGAGATCCGTGAGCGCGGAAAGGGCGGGCGGCTGAATACACGGCAGGCTTGCTCGCAGCGCGCGGAGAGGGAGGGCAGCAGACGCTGCGTGGCTAGCTTTCTCATTTGGGAGAAAAACAAAACCTCCTGACTGCACTGAAATCCAGCTGCGGTCGGGGAGAAACTGGGCTGTTTGGCAGCAGGCGAGGCTTGAGAGCAGCCTTCTCTCAGAGGCGCGCAGCCATTGATTAGGGCACGGAGGAACCGGCCCTCTTAGGGCAGCGCAGACGGAAACCAAGTTTGTGTGTGCCATTCTGAGACTCCGCCCCATCCAAGCTGAGCACAGAAGCTCTCCCAGTGGAGACACTGCTGATCCTCACAGCCAACTGGCTTGGAGATCAACTCCCGCCAGTGATACCAACAATCCCAACCACTCTGAACTCCAGTTTCTGGGGACACGCGGGGGACCCAGACGCCTATGGGACTCTCGGCCATCGGTCGGAGAGTGAGAGTGACTTTTCTGTCGGTGTGGACGACACCAGATTTCAACCACTCTCATAAGGGACACATTCAAGAGGCAGACTCAGTGAGCACCAAAGCCCTACTGTGTCTCCAGCACAGCAATTCTTCTGTTATAGACACAGCAGGCCCTCACAGCCAATTGAACCGGAGGTCAATTCCTCCCAGTGTACCAACAGCAATCAGGGCTTTTAACTACACCAAGACTTTCCACTCAGCCCACAAAAGGGAGTACCAAGAGCAACCACCTAGGGTGAGTGGGGAAGCTGAGCTACCGGCCCCTATAGGTCACCGACCACACAAAGCCACTCCATCAACACAGGGAGGCAGCCAAAATGTGGAGACATCGAAGTATGTCACAAGTAGGAGAAATAGATGAAAGCAAACTAATGGACGACACAGTGTTCAGAACCATATTTATAAGGTTACTCAAGAATCTTCTAAAAACCGCTGAGAAACTTGAAGAGACCTTCAAGGACCTAAATGAGAATACCAAAAAAATGGAAAAGGACCAGTCAGAAATTATGCATACACTGTCTGAAATAAAGAATATACAGAGTAGACCACCGCACCCGAAGAGTCAAACCAAAGAGCTGGAATATGAGGAAGAAAAAAACACCCAACCAGAGAGGCGGAAAGAAAGAAGAATCCAAAAGTGTGAGGACAGCATAAGGAGCCTCCGGGATGGCTTTAAGCATACCAATATCCGAATTTTTGGGGTGCCAGAAGAGAGAGAGCAAGATACTAAAAACCTATTTGAAGAAATAATGACAGAAAACTTCCCCCACCTGGTGAAAGAAATGGACTTACAAGTTCAGGAAGCGCACAGAACCCCAAACAAGAGGAATCCAAAGAGGACCACACCAAGACACATCATAATTAAAATGCCAAGGGCAAAAGACAAAGAGAGAATCTTACAAGCAGCAAGAGAAAAACAGTTAATTACCTACAAGGGAGCACCCATACGACTGTCAGCTGATTTCTCAACAGAAACTATGCAGGCCAGACAGGAATGGCAAGAAATATTCAAAGTGATGAATAGCAAGAACCTACAACCAAGACTACTCTACCCAGCAAAGTTATCATTCAGAATTGAAGGGCAGATAAAGAGCTTCACAGATAAGAAAAAGCTAAAGGAGTTCATCACCACCAAACCAGTATTATATGAAATGCTGAAAGGTATTCTTTAAAAAGAGGAAAAAGAAGAAAAAAGTAAAGATAAAAATTATGAACAACAAATATCTATCAACAAGTGATTCTAAAAATCAAGTGAATTAAAAATCTGAGGAACAGAATAAACTGGTGAACATAATAGAATCAGAGGCATAGAATGGGAGTGGATTGATAATTCTCAGGGGGAAAGGGGTGTCTGTGTGGGGGGTATGGGAAGAGACTGGACAAAAATCATACACCTATGGATAAGGACAACGGGGGGGAGGGAACTGGGTGATGGGGAGATATGGGGGAAAGAAAGGAGAAACAATTGTAATAATCTGAACAATAAAGATTTATTTAAAAAAAAAAAAAGACTCACGATACATATTTCCAAACCACTTTCCAAAAAATGTTCTCTTTATACTCATGAACTATGTGAGAATGCTCACTTCACAATGGTGCTTATCTATTTTAAAGACAAAGAGCAGTTACTTGTTTAAATTTGAAACTCACTGCTAGTAAGGTAGAACATTTCCCATTTATTTTGTTGTTTATATTTCCCATTTTGCAAGCTGTCAGAAGCACGGGCAGTAAATAAAAATCAACAAATGGGAAATTACAAAATACTTCGTGTTTCTCCTATCTCTAGATATAACAAAGAAAAAATATTGATTCTTCCTACTGTAGGCCCTAAATTTCAAATACCTCACAAATGGAGCTGTCACTTTTATAACAGGTAAACTAACCCACAACAGACCACCTATCCCTTTTTCATATCAGCATTAAAGAGAGCATTGCAGAGAGGTGGGCACAAAGTACTTCAGGATCTAATTGTAGATCTTAAAATACATTCAGCTCCATTATTACTGAGATGAAGAAACAAAGCTGGTGTCAGAACCAGATGATCTCTAAGGTGGCAGCTGCCATGTCCCTGCCTGTTACTAACCCTGCGGCTCACCCTCCCAACATAGCAGCTGGCTAGAATTCTAAGAAGAAAGGAGAGCATCACTATGATACTTTACTCTCAGCATTCACCACTTTACCTTTCCCTTTGTGAGCTCAAGGCTTTAGGAACAAATACTGGCCCCTCATTACAAAAAGATCCCTAAAGTTAATAAGCTTTTTTTAAATCTAAGAGAAACATTCGTGTAGAGAAAGAGAAGAGATGCCATTATAGCTTTTTTATTTTTTAAGTATATTTTTTATTGGTTTAAGAAAAGGAGGGAGGGGGGGGAGAGAGAGAGAAAAAAAGAGAGAGAGGAACATCAATGATGAGAATCATTTATCGGCTGCTTCCTTAACACCCCCTACAGGGGATCGAGCCTGCAACCTGGGCATGTGCCCTGATGGGGAATTGAACGGTGACCTCCTGGTTCCTAGGTTGACGCTCAACCACCAAGCCATGCCAGCCGGGCCAGTTTTTTTATTTTGTGACAGGAAGTCTCAGAGTTATTAAATTAGCAATCCTTTTTACTAATCATTATTTATTAGCAAAGCACTTTGCTGGGTTTTATTGGACAGAGAGGCATAATGATTCTGTACTTGTAGAAATTTCATCTTATTAGAGGAAAAAAAACAAAAAAGGAAGTAATAATTATAGTAAATACACTATAGAAGGTGTCTTAGTTTAGTACAACAGTTGCCGTTTTAGGCAAAGGAAGAGATTACTTAATCAGAAATGGTCAGAGAAGTCAGATCCAAGGAGAATCTAAGAACTTGAACTACCATTTGAAAGATAATACAGGAATTAAATAGACAAAGGGAAATACCCAGCATAGTAGTGATTAAAATGCCATGTTGATTGTTGGGTGATACACTCAAATTGAGAGTGCATCCAAGCTAAGAAGAAAGGACATTAACTACGATTACTAACTGACCTAAAGAGAATTAATCTTGCAATATTTTAGAGCCTCTTCAGTTGCTTTTTTTTTTTTTTTTGTGGTCAAAATGATTTACTCACATTTGGTAAAATCAGAACTGAAATGATGACACGTATAAAAGACAGATTAATTGGTTCTTTCACTACAGTCCATTGTATCCTTAATGCTCTATCCCCTGCTGCCCATGATCAGACAGACATGTGGACTCAACAGAGAACCATCTCAACTGGCAGCACCCTCCACTTCAGTCCACATGGCTGGCCCACCCTCATTCAAAACCCCACAACTAGTCTCTGAGACTTTATGACCAGCTTTCTTCCTTTTCCTCTGTTATCTTTTCCCAGATTGGCTTCTTGATGTGTTCTGGTAACTGTTCTAATTTTGTCTTTGTAATTTCCATGACAACTCCTTCAGGTAAGTTTTGCTGAATGTATTCCAAGTAGACATCTGCTGTACTTCCAGTTAGATGTTTTAGCTCTAAGCATCTGTAAAGTGTTCTCAGTTTATACTGAACTCTGTGCTTCTTGAAAATATGCACTGATTTGAGAAGAGTAAATCGCTCTATTTTCCTTGGAGGTTCATATACTTCAATAGAGATACCAAGTTCTTTAGCAGCAAGCACGGCACATTATTCATAACTGTCCAACACAGCCTTATCATGGCCTTTTACTAAAACTAACAGGCGCTGCCCTAACCGGTTTGGCTCAGTGGATAGAGCATCGGCCTGCGGACTGAAAGGTCCTAGGTTCAATTCCGGTCAAGGGCATGTACCTTGGTTGCGGGCACATCCCCAGTAGGAGGTGTGCAGGAGGCAGCTGGTCGATGTTTCTCTCTCATCGATGTTTCTAACTCTCTATCCCTCTTCCTTCCTCTCTGTAAAAAATCAATAAAATATATTTAAAACTGACAGGTGCTTATACAATGTGTCTGGTTCATCAGAAATAGTTATCGCAGGCTTGGTCAAATCCTTGGGAACATCAACATGTAGGTTTGAAAACTGTACCCACTTCATACTGGAACTGAGAAGAAAGCCACCATTTTTGGCTGTACTGCTCTTAGAACTGTTTACAAAAAAATCCCTCGAACCATCCATTTTACACCATTACTGTGCCTCATAACTCAACAATCCAGCTTTTCCAAATCCTTGTCAGCTCCCCCTAGTGGATCAAAACTTCTAGTTGTAGGAAACATGGTACTATGGTACTATATATATTTAATTTGCCTTAATTGAGAGTGCATCCAAGCTAGTATCTGTTTTTCCTTTAAGCTTTCCTGCCAGAGACACAGGCACAGGGCCCCGAGCGCAGCTAGTGCCACCATGTTGCCATGTCGACGTCCCAAGATCCTTCAGTTGCTTATTTTTAACTAGAGGCCCAGTGCATGAAATTCGTGCACAGGTAGGGTCCCTAGGCCTGGCCAACAATTAGGGCCGATCGGGGGCCTTCTGGCTGCCAGCCGGGGCCTCCCTTCCCTGGCTGCTGGCTGACAGCTGCTTACTGCTGACTGGGGCCTCCCTTTCCCAGCTGCTGGCAGGGCCTTCTTTCGTTCCACGTCTCCCCCTGTTGGTCAGCACATGTCATAGCAAGTGAACTGTCTCCCGGTCGAACTCCCATGGGGACAATTTGCATATTAGGCTTTTACTAGTATATACATAGATTCTACACCTCTGACTTATTTTAGCCATACAAATCTTCAACTTGAACCCAATAAATTTATCCTTACCTTTTAATGGATTTAGCACCCCTTTTAGATTATACAGAAAGAACTAAAGTTTTCAGTTATAATGTCAAGGTCTCCACTAAGCATTTTGCATGCATATAATCTCATTTAAGGACTCTATAATGCACTTAACCATTTTTTCCCCCTGTTTTACAAATGAAAATTGTCCACTCAGATATTTAAATAACTTAACCAATGACACTACACTTTTTGAATGGCAGAGTCCAAAGATGCTTAATAAAGATTTATTGGATTTAAGAAAAGTGTGTACTAACTTTAGGGACCATAACACTACTCTGAAAATTAAATTTAACCTAAACTAATCTAAATAAATTTAATTTACTGATTTTAATTCAAATTTTCCCTAACAAAAGAAATTAAATCCAAAAGGATGAGATTTTATAGAGTAGCACTGAGCTTTGGAGGGTCACAAACCACTGTAAATAAGTTGTCACTCTGGCTGAGACTGTGTGCTCCATTATCCAAAACCTCCAAACACTTAAAGGGCTCATTTGCTCCTGTTAGAGTGGGACCTTTCTCTAATTACAAAACCACAGATAACAACATACTTTGGACTCAAAGTCTTCCTACTGATATGTCATAATTTATAATATCATTATCTATAGCCCCGAAGAACTAATATACAAATGCTCAGAAATATTAAATAACTTAACGAGTTGGTAAAGCCAGGATTCAAAACCCTAGGTCTTGTCTCACACCAAAGCCTATGCTCCTTTCACTAGTTCAGGCTGCCTCCCTTATTCAAGAGAGTAGTACAAAAACACTGAGGCAAGTCTCTCTATCCTTCTGCAAAAGAATCTGAAGAGAGCCAGACTCCCCAGGTGGAATGACCTTGGTCCATCTGTTCATACATAGGATAATATTGAAGAGTCAAACCTAAGAAACTAATTAGAATGTTAAATATGTGCTTACCAACCAATCCATTCATCACAGGACTGGAAATTTCATCATTTACTCCCGGCAGCTGAGTAATCACACATTTTTCCAGAGTTAATGCACAATGACTCAGAGTTTTAAAAATTTGTATAGGTCATGCCTGAACTTAGAATGCATCTTAACAAATAACCTTTTCTCTAATTAACTGTACAACTTTCATCACTTCTTTGAACAATCTTATTTAGATCAAAACAAAATAGACTGTCTTTCCTTTTGATTTCTCCTCCAAAGATGAGCAGACAAAAGTCTTTCCTTAGTATATGACTCACCTCACAACCATCTCACACACAAAAAGTAATGTATATGTGGGTATGCAGTAGGAGGTATTTCTTACAGTTCTAAAGGTTCTCCAACCTTACCCTTCAGGATGCATGTCACTGTCCTGCAAATAGCAACATAACAATCTTTTCATGTGATGCTAAAAATCAAAAGGCTGGTTTTTCCTGTTTCAGACCCATGGAGCTAGTTTTACAGTATCTATGAAGTGACATGTCCATGTGTATATATACTACACTCCCTATACTTGAGTCCTGGCTACAAGCTATTTCCTGCTGGCTGAACTCACATATTTCCAATTGACTTAGCTAAGGGAAACAAAGACCTTATTCATTACCCTTATTTCAGAGACTGCTGGCTATCCAAAGCAACAGAATTCTCCCTACAGCGTAAGTGTTAGAGGTAATAAGAAAAAACCATACTTTAAATTACAAAATTCTTTTGGTTAAAGTTCATATTAATACACATTTTTTGTTCAAATAATCTATAAAAAACTCAGCATTCAATCTGTTACTTCATTGCTGAATCCTCTATTTCTCTCCAGCCTAAAAAACTATCACTGAAATTGCAAAATTACTGAAAAATTTTAATGATATATCTTAGTTAATAAAACTCTATATTAAAGTTATTTTTACTATATCTGTCAGTATCAAACTGTGAATACACAGAACTATAAGTACTATGTGAATACTATGTATTCACATGACTATGTGTACTATGTCTCATAGTAAAGTTCGCCATTAGCACTGGCCTAATTTATGATGTGGGGTAAAAATCACAGGACAGAAAAAAAATTAGATGGAGACCAGAGGAATAGTTTAAAGGGTGTACAGCAACCCCATTTAGTTAGTTAGCTCCATTTTGGATATATTAAGCTTAAGAAACCTATTATACATCCAAAGGAAGATATGGCATTAGCAGCTGAATTTAAGAGTCTGAATTCAGAGAAGTTTTGACCAGAGACATAAATTTGGAAATCATCAACAACAACAAATATTTAAGGCCCTAAGACTGGATGAGCTTGTCCTCTGTGTATGTAGATAAATAAAAGTTTAAAAGATGGGAAAGAGAATGTACTGATAGATTGTTCCACAAATTTGAATTCTGATTAAAAGTCCTGGGTAGCTACACTTTTTTTATACTTGGCTAACACAGACTAACAGAATTATATTAATCTCTCAAATAATCTGGACTAAATTAATGTATTTAGATACAGACTTCTCTAAAGCTGCTTGTATTTTTTTTTTTTTATTATTGATTTTTTACAGAGAGGAAGGGAGAGGGATAGAGAGCTAGAAACATTGAAGAGAGAGAAACATCAACCAGCTGTTGATGTACATGCCCTTGTACATGCCCTTGGACCGGAATCGAACCCGGGACCTTTCAGTCCGCAGGCCGACGCTCTATCCACTGAGCCAAACGGGTTTCGGCATGAAGCTGCTTGTATTGATGCAAATCATTTCTTATACGAATACTCTTATGCACCATTCCTATATATATCAAAACACTACTTAAATTGAATGCTAGGCTTTTGGAACATGTATCAGTATATACCTAATTAACATATTAGATGAATATAATTAGTACATATCTAATTATTTAATTCTCATAAAAACCTGTCAGGTAAATAACTTAATCCAAGATCATACAGATTTGCTCCAATTTCCTTCATCTGCCCTATATACTATATCTACACTAATAAAAGAGTAACATGCTAATTGACCATACCTTCGCAATGCCCACCAGCCAATCAGGAGTGAGTATGCAAATTAACCCAACAAAGATGGCAGGTTGATTTGCATACGCAGGCGCCAAGCAGCTGGGCAGAATGCTTGCATCGTCGCCATGGCGATGACGCAGGCATTCTGCACCACTCCAGCCGCTCCAGGCCTCTGGGCAGAGTGGGAAGGCAGAAAGGTGGCTCCGGGCAGGAGGGAAAAGGCAGCTCTGGCCAGAGTGAAGGCAGTGCTGGCAGCCAGGGGAAGGAAGGCCCATTCTTGCACAAATCTTCCTGCATTGGGCCTCTAGTTTTATGATAAAAATTCATCTTTGAAAGATAATACTGAGATGCAAGTCTTTTTAAAATATTTAAATTATATTCTTAATAATAAAACAAATATATACCTTATATGACAACTTTTCAAGCATAATCATTTAAATCCAGGGTTCCTCAACTGTGACACTACTAACATTTGAGTTAGGTAATTCTTTGTTTTGGGGAGCTGCTCTGTGAACTGTAGTATGGTTAACAGCACCCTTAGCCTCTACCCACTAAATGCAAATAGCACCTTATCCCCAACTGTGATGACCAAAAATGTCTCTAAGGTTGTCAAATGTCCTCTGGAGAGCAAATCGCCCCCTGTTGAGAACCGCCTATTTAATCTTTACAACAATCCTACGATATATAGAGCTTTGACAAAAGACATAACTGAGTGGTACTCAAACCTGTTTTTATACTTTGAATCCAGTGTTCATTCCTCTACAACAGATCTGCTTCCTTTTATATGCTCCCAACCCATAACCCACAGTAAGAAAAATATGTGCTTGCATACAAACATGTACATTATGAAATAGAATTGTAAAGCATACTTTTACTAAATATGATGCATTCTTATGTTTCCTTTCCTTTCCCTCTCTACCTTCTCAATTCCTGGTGGCTTCCCAATGAATTCATTTCACAACCAGAAACTGTAAAACTACTAAGGCAATAAAATGTGTCCAACTGTTGTATTAGTGTTCTAATGTGTTTTACAAAGTTTTCAGCATCAACAGATAGTACAGAAAAGTGTTCTGATTAATCCCAGTCAGACCTAGATGATCCAAACCGTCTCAGATTTTGGTGCTCTGATAATAAAACCCCAAACTGAATGATTCCCTAAAGTGGGTTCTCCAACACTAGCATACACACGAATCACCTGAAGCACCTGTTAAAAAACACATTATAGGGCCTCACTCCAGGTTTTTTATTCAGTTGACCTAGGGTGGTAACCAAGACTTTGATTTCTCATCTCACTAAGAGGTGATACTGATGCTACTGGTCTAGTAATCGAACTTTCAAACCACTGCCTAGAATGTCCTTAGAAATGGGGAAAAGAAGTTACAAAAAGAGAACACTTTTTAAAGAGAAGAATATGATCGGCTATATAACCCAACTCAAGACAAGAGTTAATATGTTTTTAAATGCTTATAAAGACTTATCATGTGCCACACTATTTTGGGTAACAAGTTAAGCCAGTATTTCCCAAAGTGTAGTCCATAAAATAGGTTAGTAAGATGTCACAGGCCAAGTATTCCATAGTTAAATAAAATGGGAAAATGCTGAATAAAAGCCCTACAACAGAGAATGTCTAATTTATTAGAGTCATTGATATACTCATGTTCAGAGTAGCCCTCCAAAAGGTAGGTATAACATGAGCGTATCTCAGATTTCTTTTCTCTGAGTCTCTTTCCACTGAGCATCGATAGACTAGTATTCCAGGGAATGCCCCTGAAATGAACCCACTTGATTGTGATGGATTTTTTTTTTTTATGTATTGTTATATTCTATTTGCTAGTATGAAACATATAGACACAGACAACAATATGGTTGTTACCAGAGGGAAGGCGGGTAGGGGAAATTTAAGGGGACTAAATATATGGTGACAGAAGATGATTTGACTTTGGATGGTAGGCACACAATGCGGTATACAGATGATGTATCACAGAAATGTACACTTGAAACCTATATAATTTTATTAACCAATGTCACCCCCATAAATTTAATTTTAAAAAATCACACCATAAGTATATCATCACAGAACACTAAAATTTAGTAATACCTACAAATGAGAATTTGCAGCTTAACTTCAGAACCTGAAATTTCTACATTTAATTTATATATAAACACTGTTCTGTTCAGAATTGTGACACAAGTTTAGAGGAAATTAAAATCCTTCCTAAACAGATAAAATTTGTGGAATTCAGCATTCCAAGATCTTTGCATCTTAGCAGAAACACATCATTGCCTATGTTGTTCTGGCAAAAGATAATAAAATATCTAAGGGATGAAAGGAATGTGCCAGTCCTCTTTTCCTCAGGGAATTCTCAAAGTCAATGAGACTAGCACCTGGTACAATGACTTCAATACAAGTTCAGAACTGACATTCCTACAGAGGGACTCACCAAAAAACCTCGATCATTCCTAAAGATCTACAATACAATCCTCTGTAATCCAAGCAGTCAGCTGTTTCACTGACTCTATGGAAGCATGCAACAACTGCACACATACACATGTTTCTGGGCATGGAATCTATGTGAATGTGTGTGCACATAAACAAAATATCTCAATCTACAGGAAATTCTAAAATGCCTAACTCTCAATAATAATTCATCAATGTATTAACTATTCAAATATTTATTGAACACCCACTTTGTGCCAAGCACTATGTAAAAAGCACCAGGGGTTTATCAGTAAACTGAAAAAATGAAATCTGGCCCTCGTGTATCACCTCCAGTTTAGATACACAAGTCATTTTTATTATATCAACCATCTGAAATAGGTAAAAGTGAAAGGCGATTAATATTAGACAGCAAACTACATAGTATATTCTGGAAACTGAAAAAAAGAATTAGTATGGCACCAGGGTTTCTGTTTGATTTTGTGTGGAGGGTGTGTGTGCATGAAATGAAGTGCTAAGAAAGTTAAAGTAGGAGACATAGTAAGGACCATATCTTGGAGAAACTTGAATGCCACACCAAGAAATTCAGATTTATCTTGTTGGCAATCAGAAGGCATTAAAGAGCAGTAACAATTTCAAGAGACGTTTGGGTTTTCTTTCCAGACAAATATGTACGTATTTTGAATTTTCCGGATTATAGGGAAGGGAATAGGTAAATGGAAAATACGTACAATACACACTAGGTCATGGAGATAATAGTTAAATAGAGCTTCTCTAGTTGCAATAAAACAACATATTCACTTATCAATTCTTTTCCTAAGGAATTCAGTGAACTTCCTGCATAATATTAATAATTGGCATTTGTATTAAACTTTACTATTTACAAATCATTTTAACATACACTGCTAACATTCACACTGTTCTATAAAATTCAAGATTGAGGACATATAATAAAAAAAATGCCCTTTTTCTAATATTCAAATTATATATAATTGAGAGAATGTAACCAAATGTACTCAATGGCTGAAAACAGTTCAACCTAGTTCTCTGTGGCTCAACAGTATCTCTTTTCCGCCCTAAGTCCACTACCAGAGTTTAGGCCATTTTCATTCTTCACCTAGGCTTTTGCAATGGTCACCTCATTGGTCTCTTATCTGTACAATACACACTAGGTCATGGAGATAATCTATATATATAAAAGCCTAAGCGACCATTATGACTGAACGACCAGAATGGCTGGTCGACCAGTCACTATGACTTGTACTGACCACCAGGAGGCAGACACTCAATGCAAGAGCTGCCTCCTGGTGGTCAGTGCGCTCCCATAGCCAACGTCCCCTGCCTAGCCACCCCCCCCTTCCGCCCCCATAGGCCTTGATCACCGGCCAGGCTGAGGGACCTCACCTGTGCATGAATTCATGCACCAGGCCTCTAGTAGTTAAATAAAGCTTCTCTAGTTGCAATAAAACAACATATTCACTTATCAACTCATCATCAATCTAATATTAAACAACAGACAAAAATGATTTTTTTCTAGAGCACAAGAAAACCTGACTACACCCCTACTCTGATTAAAACATTCCAATAATTTTCCCAGTGCACTGAAGTTAAAATCTTATATCCCTCACATGGCATAAAACACCTCACCTCTCACCCTATACTTTGGACATACTCAACTCTATAGTTCCCCAAACCCTTTTATTTTCCCAAATATCGTTCTCCCAGCCCCAAGCATTTTCTGCCCATTGTCCCCAACCCTACTTTGCCTGGCTAACTCCTCTGCCTCAGATCTCTATTTTGCTGTCTCATTCTACTACATATCATCCATATTATATATCATTAAACGTCTCATTAAAAATGCACAGGATAGGTTGAATTATTGTTCCCAATTTTTTAGTTTCTCCATGTTATAGCTTACAGATCCACATGCTTGACCAAAAGAATCTGGAGTTACCTACCCGTAAGAATGGGCAAGTATATTTTCCTGCCCCATGGATGTTGGTCTTGGCCATGTGACTTTCTCTACCAGTGTGGGCAATGTGCCAATTTTGAATTGGAGACTTAACAGGCTTTGTGTGGTGGTTTCTCATCCTTCTTATGGTATTTGAGTAATCAATAAAATATTAGGATAAATTCTACGAGGGAAGTGAAGAAGAAATATAAATCCAAAGAAAAATAGGAATAATTTACAACTTCCAGCTGTTAATAAAGAGCCTGTTCATGTAATTTTAAAATGGATAATGGGATGATAAATCACTGTGGTATTTAGATTCCTGGACACATTTTGTTAAATGATATAACACATTAACTTAAAAATGTCACTAAACATACTGAAAATATATAACTTACAATGATTTAAACTTGTGATGAAAAAGTTTTCATATATCACCCAAAACATATGCAAGAGCATAGACAGCCATTTTATTTTAGTGAATAAGTTCTATGAATTTTAATACATGTATAGATACATATAATCACTACCTGTTTGTAAAAGAAACAAAAATGATAAATCTCCCTCATGCTATCCTCTTTATAGTAACACTAAAGGCCCTCAGCCCAGCCTGTACCCTCGCCAATATGGGACCCCTCAAGGCCTAAACGGGCAGTCGGACATCCCTCTCACAATCCAGGATTGCTGGCTCCCAACTGCTTGCCTTCCTGATTGCCCCTAACCGCTTCTGCCTGCCAGCCTGATCACCCCCTAACCACTCTGCTGCCAGCCTGTTTGCCCCCAACTTCCCTCCTCTGCCGGCCTGGTCACCCCTAACTGCCCTCTCCTGCAGGGTTGATCACCTCCAACTGCCCTCCCTTGCAGGCCTGGTCCTTCTCAACTGCCCTCCCTTGCAGGCCAGGTGCCTCCCAACTGCCCTCTCCTGCTGGCCATCTTGTGGTGGCCATCTTGTGTCCACATGGGGGCAGGATCTTTGACCACATGGGGGCAGCTATATTGTGTGTTGCAGTGATGATCAATCTGCATAGTACTCTTTTATTAGATAGGATCCTGCAATCTCGTCTCACCTAGGTCTTTTAGAAGTTCTTTAAAAAAATATATGAACAAAAAAGTTGGAAAATCACTGTTATATTACACTAACTAGCTTGACTTACTAGTTCAGTTGAGGCTTCAAATTTTCAGCCAAATTTTAGTTCATTTAATAATATGAATAATGCCAAAAATATCCCATAAGCAATGGTAAAATCTACTCTGTGGGCCAAGTAATATATTAAAGTCTATCAACACTGAATTGATTAATGTATTTATTGACTCAAGAGTCCTTTGCAGCCAAGACTTTGTTTCTCCACAATACTCATAGAAAATGATACAGACTAATTTCATCTGAAAACTATCTTTAAATAGATTTGTTTGGTTATACTGGATAACATTAAAAAATCTCCAAGTTAAAATTTCTCCCATTTTCTGCTTGCCTTAATTATTGAGAAAGGTGACTTAAATATCATTTTTAAAGAGCAATTCCAAATGAAAATCATCAAAGTATACCAGGCAATTTTACTAACCTTTTAATACAAAAAGCATAAACTCCTTTGCACACAAAAAGATTTTAACCAGTCTTTCTCAAAACACCAAGCTTACCACCACTAGGAAAGGCATCAAAAGTCAAAAACAAGGGATTTAAATAAACAGTTATGAAAAAGGGAAGGAAAGTCAAATATAGAAAATAACCTAAAGTGGTTCTCATTGAATTATTTAAGAATACAGTTTTAATCCTATCCAACTCTATAGCAAACCCTGGTAACAAAAGTGGATGGCTTCAGTGATAAAGACTAATGGAACTTTAAGATAACATTCCTATGGGAGGAGCTAGGGCTTAATTGTTAAGAACCCTACACCCAAGAACCCTACAGGAAGAACTCTATGTTTATCATAAAGCTCTATGGTTCTAGCTTCTCCTTCCCTGAACTTCCTTTTCCCATCCATTAATGCCCCTCCATTCTTGGCATGCAGGCCAGAGTGTGGATGTGGCTTGCCACATTTGCATGCACTGAGTTGCAACCCTTTCTTTTTCACAAATCCTTTTAGGTCAACACCTAGTCAATATTATTTACTTGACATTAGTCATGAAGACCAAACATTAAATAATGCCTTTCTCTCTAAAAAGCAACAACAAAAAGAAAAAAAAAAAACCCACAATAAAATTTCCTAACATAACTGTAATTAAGAATAACAAAGAAATAGAAAGTGGGCACTTAAATCATCTATATTAGTATGAATTAATAAAAACAGAAACACTCAATCATTCAAAAATTTTGAACTACTCTGTTTAAGGGACTATAGATCTGTTAAGAAATTATTGAATTAGGGAGACATTGGTTAATAAAAGTACATAGGTTTCAAGTATACAATTCTATAATATATCATCTGTATATTGTATTGTGTTCACCATCCAAAATCAAGTATCTTTCGTCACCATTTATGCCCCAGTTACCTTCTTCTACCTTCTCCCCCATCTGTAGCCAATGGTAGTTAAATTTGATGATTTTATTCTTCCCTCTTGTAATCTTCCTACTGTTGTCTGTGTCCATGATGTTTCTTCTCTTAATCCCTTCACCTTTCACTCAGCCCCCCAATTCCCCTCTCCCCTCTGACAGTTGTCAGTTTGTTCTCTGTACCTATGAATTTAAGGAATTATAGCTCTGATATAATATGATTAGTGATTGGCTCTATAACTAATGGCCATTTGTGCAGAATCTCCGACAATTTTACTAACCTTTTAATACCACACCCCATTTTGGACTGTACTAACAGGATGGTTTTACTGTTAGCTACATACTATGGGGACAAAAAAAAAAAAGATAAAAGATAAATTACAGATTTGGTTAGAATAAGTTCATTTTACACTATCATAAAGTACAACAGGTACTTAATTATGCTACACCTAAATACAAAGAAATAGAAATAAAATTCTGTAAGGAACTCCACGCAACTTGAAAGAATTAGTTTTCATGTTCATGTTTCATGTACCCAGAAAAGTCTTGTATAATTTATTTTCTCTTTTCTGAACAAGAACAATAAAATCATCAAATTTAACTACCATTGGTTACAGATGTTCCTTACTAGCTGTTACATTTCCAAGGAAAAGAAAAGAATCCCAATAGAGACCACAAATAAATACCTTTCTCCTCACTAAAACTATTCATAGAGCTGGAGCCCAAAATAATTCACAGCAAAGTAAAAAAGCAAATTAATTCATATTTATTAGAAATAATAAATAGGTTATCAGTATTATTAAAAAAACAAAGACAAACAGAATTGAAAGTTGGAACATGCTACACTTCAAGGAAAGGTACCTCCTTAATTAGGTCTGGTCCTAGGGAAGTGGGCCTTGAGGGACTGGTACACTCTCCTTCCTGGCCTCTCTTGTGAATCTGTCCTCTTCTATCCCAAGGACTTTAACCCCTCATGGCACTCCCATGACTCTCTGTATGCACACACAGCTGCACATGCAGATTGTCCCAAGTCAGTATTTTCTTATCTGAAGGGCTGGAGTAATTTTATCTTTGATTAGAGGATAGTAATAGGGGGAAGAGAACAGATTCCATTTATTTTAACTACACTGGACCTAAGGGTGTTTACTTCTCCAGGTAAGGTCTCTAGCACAGTTGTGATCTAGAGCCTTAGAATTTAAAGATAAGCTATAAAATTTAAAGATAATCTGATTTGTAACTTCTATAAAGAGGTAAATGTACAGAAACTAATGTGCAAATAATCTCACCCCCAACATTATAATAATGCTTACATCTTAATAGGTTGCACAGTTTAAAAAATTCCCCCAAGGAATTTTAGGCAATAGCTAGTAGGCAGAGGAGCACTGCTGGTGTTCCTGAAATCAAGCCAGAAAGCCTATTCTTCCTATCCCTATTAGATATACATTAGGGCTAGCTCTATTTTAACTTTAGCCAAAAAAGCAAGCATATCTCTTCTGAAGATACTGAATTAACAGGGTCGGACACATGTCCACCTAGAATATTATGGGGAACTTTGCATTGTAATAACAATGGATATAACAAGCCCCATCTGAACATTATAAAACTATTAAAAATCTTAAGTTATAAAGAAATTTTCCAATTAAAAGTAACTTCCATATGCAGTCTTCCAAAATCATCAATAAATATTTTGAAAGCATGTTCTAAGAAATAGCTGATATAATTAGAATAACATAGCAAAATTTTTTTTGAACTACAAAGGGTCAAAGCCTTTTTAGAATTAATAACACTTTCCTTTGCACGAAACAGTATGTGAAGGCAGAAAACCTACAGATCAACAGAGATTTAAGGTTTATATCATTGTAAATAGATATATTATTAAATATTATATATTATTAAATAGTATATCAATTATTAAATTATCATTGTGATAAATAGGTCTTATCTGGATACTAATTCAAACAAACTGAAAAGGAATAACACCTGAACACCAACTGGATATGTGACTATATAAAAGCAAAACAGATGTTTGTTTTTTAAAATTATGACGACAAAAAAAAATTACAAGGACACTTAAGGCTCTTTCTGAAACAAAAACAATACTAAAGCAAGGGGAAAAAAGTTTTGTATGTATTGGTAAACCAACATTTTTATGACAGTTTCCCCTTAATGTGTGTGTATGTTCATGTAAAACTTTATGTAAAGAAGAAAACAATCCCTGTTTTTTTTTTTATATACTGACCTATGCAGAACCTCCCTCCACTTCTAACAGTTCTCTTCCTTTATCTCTCTTTGACTTTCCCTTCCCTACATACTCTGGGAACATATTATTCCCCTATTCCTACCTCCTCACCTTGGATGAAGAAATAAGCTTACCACCCCCTGCATTTACAGACACATGATGAACCCAAAGCTTTTCCAGTACTATAGTTAGTTCCTCTTTGATATTCCTCAGTGAAATTCCCTGCACTTGTATGTTTACCTGAGAATCAGTTTGAAATACTTTGAAATAAATATATTACATATATGAATATTACTTCATTTAGCTTTAGTCCACAGTGTAGTTTTGTTTTTTTTTTCCATTCTCACCCAAGGATATTTACCCACTGATTTTTGAAGAGAGTGGAAAAGAGGGATTGGGGGGGAGGGGGGGGAGGGCGGAGACAGACATTGATATGAGACACATCACTTGGTTGCCTCCCCGACACACACTGAGAACCTGCAACCCAGATATGTGCCCTTGACCAGGAATCAAACCAGAGACCCTTTGGTGCTCAGGCCAATGCTCCAACCAATGAGCAACACTAGCCAGGGCACACAGTGTGGTCTTAAAACCTTCTAACAACTGTCCTTTTATACCCCTCAACTTTTCTATTGGTTATAACCAAAAAGGAGATGGTGGAAAAATATAAAAGGGATATTATCCCTGATCTCTTCTTAGTGCCTTTACCTTTTGTTACTCCCTGTGAAATTCTTTAGAGCTCCTTTTATTTCAAGAATAAGAGACAGTGTTTTTTTGTTTTATTGGAAGGAGGGGGAGAGATTGTTTTGTTTTGGTTTTTGGCACAGAGAAAACGTAAAGAGGAAGTTAGAGCAGGCTGACAGATGTTCAACTAGCTCCTTACCCTGGACCCCTTGATTTTGTCTTCTGTTCCTTGTCAACTCAGAAAAGAAAAACTACCACCAGTTTCTTGGAGCTGTAGAGACCAGACTTCCACTGCCAAGAATGTTTCATAATAGTAAAAGCTTAGTAAATATCTGGTGGCCTATTCAGAATATTAGAATAGACAAGTTTGAAGCTACCTAAAGAAAATAAATTAGCTATTTGAGGAGTGGGATGGGAGAGGGGAACTATTCTCCTTAAATGGAAGTACTTAAGGAATAAACATCTAGCTCTTAATTTTAGTCTCCTAGCAGACAGATATCCTAGGAAGTTTTACTACTGTCTGGCATGCCACCATCTAATAAATGGGAATGTGAGCTCATGCCCTAGGCAGTAAGACATAAAGGCTGATGAAAGGGAATGATGAAGCAAATTAATAAAGGAGATTACAAGCTAGACAAATTTTTACCACAGTCTCTACAATCAAAAGAAGTTATAAAAAACTGATTTAAATAAATTATCACTCCTTTTTAACTATATGCATAAAAGAGTTCTTAACGTTCTAAGACTATGTCACATTGGGAGATATAGGCAAATACCTGGATTCGACAAGTGCTATTCAAGGAAACAAAAGTAATAAGGTTGTTGTTATTAATAGCAGTCAGTTTTAGTTTTTAGTGTTGCTACAATTTCCTATCCTATGAAAAATATAAGCAGTTGAGTATTTTTTAGAAGTATACTCTGACTTTGATGATCAAACTTACTAGTAAGTATATCAACAGAAAAAAAAATAAGCTTTAATATAACACCCAAGCTAGAGGAAGAGGTGGACTAATGAAGAGTAGGTTTCTGTTACTGACAAGAAAAATAAGATTAAAAATGCTGGGGAAAATGGGGAGAGATCAACCAAAGGACTTGTATGCATGCATATAAGCCTAACCAGTGGTCACGGACAACAGGGGGGTGGGGGCATACGTGGGGAGGGGTTTGGGAAGGGAATGGGGGGATGAGGACAATTATGTGATACCATAATCAATAAAGAAATTTTTAAAAAATGCTGTAAGAGATTAAAAAACAAAACCTGTAAGAGGAATGAGCCCTAGTTGCAAGCTGGGCTGCTATACTAAGCATCTTGATTATTCCAAAGATGCCCTCCGATCCAACCCAACCCTTCTGGCTCTTGCCAAAGCAGCACAGAAACAGCCAAGTCAAGTTCCAAGAATAGTCATGACATACCATCCCCTTCCAACTACAGTCATCCTCAAGGAGACTGTCGGTCTTTCGGAGTATCTTGCCCTGGGACTAAATACATAATTCAGAAGGGCAATCAGTTATTACTACTGTACTTCTTTATCCACTGAAACCCAATAAACAGAATTAGAAACCCTGAATTTAATAGCAATTAATTCACTTAATTTTTGCATCATGTAATACATTGAGGGTGGTAAGAATAGGCCAAAACTTATAAATCTTATTTTCAGGAAAACAGTAGGTGCTAAAATCAACTTTTCAAATACTTAAGTACATATGGTGGCCCATTTCTTGCAAAGTTGGGCTGGTTACATAACCAGCTTAAAAGTGGCTTTTTGGTCAGGGAATAAGGACTACTCAGCTCTCTCTGTTCAGTCATCAGTAGCCAAGAGAAGAATTCCTACTAAAACTTCTTTTCCTTAACCCATTATGGCCTATTGGGGTATCATGACCTTCTAATAGAATGTCCACATCCAGCGGCATGGCTCAGTGGTTGAGTGTCAACCTATGAACCAGGAAGTCAAAGTTCCATTCCTGGTCAGAGCACATGCCCGGGTTTTGAGCTCAATCCTCAGTTGGAGGCGTGCTTGAGGTAGCCGATCAATGATTCTCTCTCATCATTGATGTTTCTCTCTCTCCTCTCTCTTCCTCTCTGAAATAAATAAAAATATATATTTTTTAAAAAGAATGTTGCCCTAGCTAGTTTGGCTCAGTGAATAGAGAATCTGCCTGGGGATTGAAGGGTCCTGGGTTTGATTCCGGTCAAGGGCACATGCCTGGGTTGCGGGCTCAATCCCCAGTGGGGGGGGGTGCAGGAGGCAGCCGATCAATGACTCCTTCTCATCATTGATGTTTCTCTCTCTCCCTCTCCCTTGCTCTCTGAAATCAATAAAAATATATTTTAAAAAAATGTCCATAACACAAGATCCAAGACTTCTGGCCTCCCTGCTCATTGTATGTATAATACATTCTGGTATGTAATTAGGTGCTATGCAATTATACTTGTGTGTGCATACACACATATGTATCATCAAGGATATAATTACATAGAAAGGAATAAACAAATTTTGGCAATAAAAGGTTCAAGTTCCAACATGTCAAAATTTTACTGAAAGTAGCAACTGTATTAAAGCTTATACCAACTTAAGTTCTTGCTCATATGTCAATTAAATATACTTCTATTTCAAAACTTCCCCAGTTACGATTTTTATAGCCATAGAGTACAAATTAATAAAAGTTTATGATAGCTCAATGTAGATGTACCTGAAAATTCTGTAATTAACTTTTGTAAAGTGGCTCATATCCAGCAAGTATGATTTAGAAAGTATTTGGAGACTCGAATATACTCACATCACCAGGCATACAGGGGTTCTGCCTCCCACTGTGTAGTCAAACTGCTCTTTTAAAAAAGAGGAGGACAAAAGAACTGAAGATGTAAACATCATGGCAATTAATTGTAATGTCAGACATATAATTTTAGAGACAGGAGAAACTTTATTGATTATCTAATTTAAGCTCCATTTTTAAGGAAAAAGTAACTGAAATACAAAGAGAGATTAAGAGACTCATCCACGGTAATATATGTTTAACTTAAGATCTTGTAGGTAGAATTACATCCTATGAATGAATCCCAGTATATTTTAGATGGGGGATGTAAAATGGTACAGCCCCTGCAGAAAATAATTTGGTGGTTCCTCAAAAATATAAACATAAAATTATCATATGACTCAGCAATTTTACTCCCAAGTACATACTCAATAGAATGAAAAGCAAGGATTCAAAGAGATACTTATATGCAATGTTCACTGCGGCATTATTCCCAATAACCACAAGGTAGGACACCCCAAAAATCTACCACGAAATGAACAGATAAAATGTGGTATATACCTACAATAGAATATTATGCAGCCATAAAAAGGAATGAAGTTCTGCTACATGGTAAACCTTGAAAACATTAAGCTAAATGAAATAAAATAGGTATAAAAAGACAAATATTGTATAGTTCCACTTATATGAAATATTTAAAATAGGCAAATTCATAGAAACAGAAAGTAGAATTGAGGTTATCAGAGGTCATGAGGAGGGAGGAATGAGGAGTTATTGCTTACTGGGGACATTACACTGTGAACATAGTTAATGCCACTGATTTGTAGAGTTAAAAACAGTTAAAATAGCCAATTCTGTTATTTTTTTTATAACAATACAAAAATTTTTTAAAGCAAATCCCACAACAGCTGATCTACTGTAGGCAGGAAGCTCTGACATGGAAGAGCTGGCCTACACTTGAAAAAAAAGTAATCAGAGATGTCTTCGATACCACACCCTAATTTTAATTTTTAAAATGTATTTAAATAAATCTAAATAAATTTTGGTCATTACACAATTGCTGTTTATATAATAAATCTTTACAGTACTTAGATTCATGCCAAAAAAGACATTTTTAGTATGCTTACAGTTTCCTTGACTATTGTTTCACCTAAGTGATTTCACAACTAAAATTAGGAAGAGTCAAAACATCTAAAATCAAGTCTTCTCATAGGAACAAATAATGTATCACCCACTAAGTCATTAATTCTAAGGAATACCAAGATGACAGAACTTTTGTGTTAGTAATACATTAATAACACATACATATTAAGTAGGAACAATTTAATGAGTCGTCAATTTAAAATCTGCTAACTCAGATGTATTTATCTAGAAGGATAAGGCTTATATAATCTTATCCAACTATTTAAAGGGCTCAGATAATTCATCCACATGAGGATGAAGTCTACAATTCTAATCTTCTTACACAATACCCCAATCCCATAATAAGCAATCATATACTAATCATAACATATATACTCATTGGAATACTGATTATTTCACAAATCAAGTATCTGAGCAATTTTCACCTTGGGGAGAAAAATAATTGAAATTTTAAAAGCCAGGAATATTCAATATATAAGTACCGTATTTTCCAGCGTATAAGACGACTGGGCGTATAGATTTTCCTGGGTTGAAAAGTCGTCTTATATGCCAGAAAATACGGTATTTCATAATGTAACATTAAGAAACAAGAGCAACAGCTATCTTAAAGGCTTTCTGTAATACAAAGTGCCTATAGAGTAGGCCAAGAGCTAGGGGGTACTAAGGTAAATAAGACATGACCCCTGGCCCTCAAAAACCTCACATATTGCCCAGCTGGCATGGTTCAGTGGTAGAGTGTCAACCTATGAATGAACCAGGAGGTCAGGGTTCAATTCCCAGTCAGGCAGGACACATGCCTGGGTTGTGGACTCGATCCCCAGTGAGGGGCATACAGGAGGCAGCTGATCAATGATTCTGTCTCATCATTGATGTTTCTATCTCTCCTTCTCCCTTCCTCTCTGAAATCAATAAAAATATATTTTAAAAAAAAATAAGTCACAAGTCACAAGTTGGTGATGGAATAAAAGCTAGTGTTAGTATATTTAAAAAGTACAACTGAAATATACATATTCATTCCTTCAAGAAATAATTCTGGACCACCTACTACATGCCAGGCACAGACCATGTTTAGAGAACTACATGTATTTTAGTATGGCTGGAGCCTAAAGAACATGTATGAAACTAGTAGGCACCAGATTATGAAAGCCTTTATTGGATGCTCTTCAAAGCAGTTTCCTAGTAGACCTGAAGATGGTTAAGAACTAATGAAAGCTGTTAGAGAAGTAACAGGATCAGAGTTGAATGCACTCAGACTCTGGCTTTCCTATACATTTCCCCTGAGGAGTTGGCATGAAGGCTCCAGAGAAAAAAGGAAGGAAAGAGCCGACATGACCCAGGTTTCACAGATATTGTACGAGGGATGAGGGAACAGCAGGTCTACCACTTCTCTATTCTCCTGTTCTGTCGCTGGATGCATTCTAAGTGAGGTAAAAAGTTTCAGTAGCAAGTAAGAAATGGAAGAGTGATTAACACAGAGAAAAGAAGAGTTCCTCTGGACAAAGTGCCTAAGGGTCATCACCAGGAACTACTCATTTTATTTTTTTTAATATATTTTTATTGATTTTTTACAGAGAGGAAGGGAAAGGGATAGAGAGCTAGAAACATCGATGAGAGAGAAACATCGACCAGCTGCCTGCTGCACACCCCCTAACGGGGATGTGCCTGCAACCAATGTACATGCCCTTGACCAGAATAGAACCTGGGACCTTTCAGTCCGCAGGCCAACGCTCTATCCACTGAGCCAAACTGGTTTCGGCAGGAACTACTCATTTTTTAAACAGACTATATGAGCAAAATAAACAAGTACATTAAAACATCTGATAGAATGTTAAATTTTAAGTATGTGTATTTTACCACAATTAAAAACAATTTAAAAATATATAAAAAATCTATGCATACTATTTTTCTACCCTGGCAAACATTTAAAATGATAAATATCTTATATAATAAAAGGGTAATATGCAAATTGACTCTAATAGTGGAATGACCGGTTGCTATGATGTGCACTGACCACCAGGGGGCAGACACTCAACACAGGAGCTGCCCCCTGGTGGTCAGTGCACTCCACAGGGGGAACTCCGCTCAGCCACAAGCTGGTCTGATGGCTGAGAGCACAGTGGTGGTGGTGGGAACCTCTCCCACCTCCGCAGCAATGCTAAAGAGGTCTGGGGCTTAGGCCTGCTCTCCATGGGGAGTAGGCCTAAACCATCTGTTGGACATCCCCCGAGGGCTCCCGGGCTGCCAGAGGGATGTCTGACTGTCAGCTTAGGCCCAATCCCCCGGGGAGTGGGCCTAAGCCAGCAGATGGACATCCCCCGAGGGATCCAGGCCTGCGAGAGGGCGCAGGCCAGGCTGAGGGACCCCTTCCCCCCCCCCCCCCAGTGCATGAATTTTTGTGCACCGGGCCTCTAGTTACTTCATATTATATTTAATTATAATTCTCTCATTCTTCCTTCACATTTAAAGAACTAATCCAAGTCTATCCCCAACCACAAACTAAATGTATAAGACCACACACACCAAAAAAAGCATGATAATTACTATCTTATGGGGGGAGAGAGGAGAATCATATCCCAAGTGGGTATCGTCCAATAGCCAAACTATCCTTTCTTGGAGATTTGCAAACTGCCACCATAAAGAATGCGCACACAGATTTGGACAGACACATTCTAACAGCTGTCTATCCAGGCATGCTGCTGAAAGAATAGTACATCCCTACTTGTCCTGTCCCCCAGACACTTTAAGCCCCCTTACAAATGGGAATTTAAACAAAACTGTCATATTTAAGCCTCTAATGTATGTATGTAAGTATGGTACGTGTGTGTGTGTGTGTGTGTGTGTGTGTGTGTGTGTATTTTGAATATGATCAGTTAGGTAATAATAGTAGCAATGAACCCTTCTAATACCACCTTTGCCCCGAAGAGGTCTCTGAGGATACCTGAAGAGGAAAATAATTTGAGAAATGTGTATTTCTCAAAAGTCCTGACTTGGGCTATTTAGATTCAAAGAAAGGACAGTTAGTCACTAACTTACAAAAATTTAATATAGGATGGTAGAGGAGTAAGTACTGACAATTAGAGTAACAGAGTCTGAATCCTAGGCAATCAACTTGCTGGCTTTGTAATCTTGAACTGTCCAACCTCTCTCAGCTTCAATTTTTCATTCATAAAACATAAAAAATGAAACAGAAGCTTAGCTAGATTGTGACTTAAAACATATCTACAAAAAAATGTATTTTTAAAACATCTATACTATATTCAGAATTGAGGAGATAAAATTTACAAACCAAAAATAAACAGGATATATATTACATTTAACAATAATTTCCTTAAGTATGCTATTTCAAGAAAATTACTTCATCAAAAATTTTAAGTAACAAGAAGATGTCTCAAAAATAAGAAAATAGTAGAATGTCTAAATTCTTAAACCATTAATACTGGCTTGAGTCTAATAATGGGTATGTACTGATGCTAAAAATAACCACCCTTGCATTAAATTTATTTACTATTACAACTAATAATCCTTTCTCTGTTCCAGGAATTTTTTTTGATTGCTTATTTGTTATATATTATGTTTACTGGAAACTATTCAGTTTTACTAGAAACTGCTTTCCAGTTAAAATTTCCCAAGTAACTGAGGGGAGCACAGGTGTTTCTCCTACAATAAGTTCTCAAAACTCAAATTGGGTATGACTAACCAAGAAACAATTTATAACACATGAAATACTATTGGTTAAAAACACCTCTCCTATCACTCAGTCCTTTTACCCAGCCTTATTTTTCCCTAGAACTGATCACCACATGATATAGTAAATAAATAAATAAATATTTAGCACCCATCTCCACGCACTACAATGCAATCTCCATGAAGGCAGAGTTTCATTTGTTCTCTACCATATTCCCAGTGCCAATAAAGTGCCTGATAGGTGCCCAAAAACTGTTAAATGAAAAATTTTAAATGAGTGATTCTAGAATCCATGCTGTCCACTTTATAGTCATTCATGCATACTAAAGAAGTCCTTTAAATAATAAATGTTAAGTGTATATTTAAAGTGGGACTATTTATTGCCTCTAAGGAAGAGAACTGGGTGGCTGAAGGGAGAGAGATATAGAGCAATTAAAGGTACACTTCTTACATCTTAAACTACATTAACATGTTATACTATATTAATATGTTAACTTTTTATTAATTTTAATAAAATTTAAAATTTTAATCTATATATATAAAAGCCTAAGCAACCAAACAACCAGTTGCTATGATGTGCACTAACCACCAGGGGGCTGATGCTCAACACAGGAGCAGAAACCACAGGCATAGAAACATGGAACAGACTGACGAATCTCAGAGGGGATTCAGGGATCAGGCCAAAACCGGCTCTCTGACATACCCTGAGGGGTTCCAGGTTGCGAGAGGGTGCAGGCCAGGCTAAGGGACCCCACCAGTGCATGAATCTGTGCACCAGGCCTCTAGTTTAATAATAATATCAATGCTCAAATTACATAAACTTTTCAGTTCAATTTTGCATTTTCAAGATGTGGAACACTAATGGAAAAAATATGACATTCTTCAGGTTGTTCTGGGATGTTTTAATAAGATTCTGCAGAAATTTCTCAGCACCAGAAGTTACATGGTCCCTTCTTAAATGTTCCCTTACTCTCACATTAACTAGCAATCACCTTGTCATGAGGAGGCATTCACTAGTTCATTCCTATAGGGTAAAAGAGCCATCAAACAGCAGGTATGATAATACATTTACTAACTAATTTTGGGGATTGTATGCCAAGAACACTTATCAGAAACTCTATCACCAAAGATAGCAGTAACAAAGAACATTCAGGATATGTTCTAGTATATCCAGAAATTGAGCCCTAGACCTGGTAATGGCACTGGGTGGGAAGAGGGTTGGGATGGAAAAGTAGAAGCAGCTATTTAGTCACTTTTCTTTATCCCTTCTAATCAAAGCTATTCCCTTACTTAGACAGGAAGTCACTCCCAGTTTTCTTGAAAACAGTGCTCTTCTCAACTGACATGAGGCCACATGAAGAAGGTCCATTTCAGAAGAGGAAACCCATGTGATAGTAATGAAATCCTTTACAAACGCATTCTAGTCCTAAGGGTCTTCCCAGTACATTATACTTGTATTATATCACATAGGATAATAATTATAAAATATTAACCTGAAAGAATAAGCACTGAGTTCTGCAGCTATAAGGCAAAAGACATGTACTTCTAACTTTCAAATTCAGATAATGCTGTATACTTTTCCAACTCTCGTATATTAAAATATTAGGTGTCATATGATAGTATGAAAGCTTAATTTTTCTATATGAAATCACTAACTATATACACATATTCACCATCATTTAAAAAATCTCTTAAGACAGAAAAAAAAATCACAAGAGTTGTCCCCCACCAAAGTAAGTACTGCAAAACATCTTTATATGAAAAATGGGACAATTACTCCCTCAACTGAAATTAGAGAAAAACTTGGACAATCAATTGGAATCTGTCATATAAAATTAATCTGGACCTAAGTAAAAGCATTATATAGTCATTCTTTTCTTTTTGTTTCCTTTCTTTTAAAAAATGCATTTTATTACAAATAAACGAAAGTATAAAAACAAAAAGGTAACTTGTGACAATGACATTTTATCTTTCCGCTATAAGCACAATATAACAAAACATGAGCATATTTCATTCACTGATTAGTCCATTGAATACAACAGGGAATTTAACCATACTCAATAATTATAGAACTAGTTATGAAAAATGGTCCACAGGAATACTCTACCACAGATACAGACAGCTGGTCTCGGTCATGCTAGTCAACCTATCCAGATGCACAACTAATAAGGCCTAATTATCCCAACACTCTCTAGCACTTTCCCCATTTTGCTAGGGAGAGGGAGAAAAAAAAAATACAATATCAGAATGTCAAATGCAATCCTTCTACCAAGATAGAGATGCTACCTCTGTAATATCCTACAAAATGATCACCCAAACTCTACTTAAACTCAGTAATTCCTAACCACCTTTATTTTCAATGGACAAATAAATATTCTTCTTATCCCAGACTACCTGATTTTCCATTTTCAAAATCATGTCATCATGTAGCATGTGATTTCACCCCGTTGTATTTATAAACAACAGAAATCAAGTGAATTGATGAGTTAAATCTGACAAGACACTTAATATTTAAGTACCTATGTGCCATACACAGAAGAATGAAATACCCAGAAAATTCATTATCATATAAACCAAAATCATGTAAGTAAAATAGAAAATAGGTTAGAAAAAAATGTTTTGTTAAATGATGTATTTTCTGAAACATTAATAAGTCTGATCTTTATTTTATTTTTTATTTTTATTTTTTTAATTTATTTTTATTGTCTAATGTTTTACATATGTCTCCTTTTCCCCCAATTGACCCCCCGCCCCCCCCCCCCCAGTCATTCCCACACGGGCAAGCCCCCACAGCCCCAGTGTCTGTGTCCATTGGTTATTCTAATATGCATGCATACAAGTCCTTTGGTTGATATCTAACCCCCACCCCCCACCCCTGCCATTTGTCTCTGGATCTACTTTTGTTCATCAAGTTATGTTGATCATTACTTGCCACATGGGTGAAATCATGTGATATTTATCTTTCTCCGACTGGCTTATTTCACTTAGCATAATGCTCTCCAGTTCCATCCATGCTGTTGCAAATGGTAAAAGTTCCTTCTTTTTTATAGTGGCATAGGATTCCATTGTGTAGATGTACCACAGTTTTTTAATCCACTCATCTGCTGATGGGCACTTAGGTTGTTTCCAAATCTTAGCTATTATAAATTGTGTTGCTATGAACATAGGGGTGCATATATCCTTTCTGATTGGTGTTTCTGGTTTCTTGGGATATAGTCCTAGAAGTGGGATCACTGGGACAAATGAGAGTTCCATTTTTAACTTTTTTAGGAAATTCCATAGTCTTCCACAGTGGTTGCACCAGTCTGCATTCCCACCAGCAGTGCAGGAGGGTTCCTTTTTCTCCACATCCTCGACAGCACTTGTTTGTTGATTTGTTGATGATAGCCATTCTGACAGGTGTGAGATGGTATCTCATTGTTTTGATTCGCATCTCTCGGATGATTAGTGACTTTGAGCATGTTTTCATATGTCTCTGGGCCTCCTGTATGTCCTCTTTCGAAAGTGTCTATTTAGATCCTTAGCCCATTTTTTTATTAGATCATTTATCTTCCTTTTGTTAAGTTGTATGAGTTCTCTGTAAATTTTGGAGATTAAACCCTTATCGGAAATAGCATTGGCAAATATGTTCTCCCATGCAGTGGGCTTTCTTGTTGTTTTGTTGATGGTTTCTTTTGCTGTGCAGAAGCTCTTGCACCTGCTGCTCGGTGCCCTTAACAGATGCAAATGGCGGCTGCCGGCCCCAATCGCTACTGCGGGCTTCTCCACCTCCCCCTGCTCCTGAGGGGCGATCGGGGCAGCAGCCGCCACTCGCACCCTCTGACAGCGCCAACCCCACTCGCACCCATTGCTGGCGCTGGCCCCAATTGCTCCGTGCTGTCAGCAGGTGCGAGTGGGGCCGGAGCTGTCAATGCATGCGAGTGGCGGGAGCGGGGCTGCAGGCAGAGAGGAGACCAGGGGCTGCAGAGAATGGTCCAACAGGAATACTCTACCACAGATACAGACAGCTGGTCATGCTAGTCAACCTATCCAGATGCACAACTAATAAGGCCTAATTATCCCAACACTCTCTAGCACTTTCCCCATGTGGGAGGGGCCTAGCGGGGGCATGGAGAATGGGCCGAGACCCGCCCCTGTGCCCACTGAGGACTCACAGCCCACAGTTCCTTTCAAGGTGCACAAATTTGTGCACTGGGCCCCTAGTCGTTAATAATGTATTGTATACTTGACATTTGCTAAGAGTGTAGATTTTACGTGTTCTCACCATAAGAAAAAGAAAGAAAATGGTAACTATGTGAGTTGATGAATATGTTAATTTGCTTGATTGTGGCATGCATTTCATAATGTATGCATATATCAAAAACATCACGTATATTGTATCAACATACATCAAAACATATCACACATACAACTTGATGTTTTAATACAGACAATTCTTATCTGTTAATTATACCTTAATAAAACTGAAAAAAGGCTGCAAATTCTTCCACAAGTAAATATTGTCAAATTTATAGCCCAAATTAGGTCTAAAACTTATTTTTTTTTCATGTAAGCAAACAGGAAAGCAGTAACTTTATTAAATGGGAGATAATTTTTAAACTATACTAGTAACTGGATTTTCTTCCTAAGTGCTGGAGTATCCCCTAGTGGACTGGTGAGGAACAGTTCTTTTGCTTATTAAATTGAACCTTTTAAGTCTTTGATCATAACAAATTCAGTAACAATACTACCCAAAGAGTATCTTTTTTTCCTTGATCAAAGCATCATTAACACTGTAAATTTCATAATTTTGAATTCAATGGGGGCCCTGCAAGAAACAAATCCATTTCTTTATAAAATGTTGTTGTTTCTTAATATCTCTTCCAAAAATTTTGTTATATAGGGTACTCATTAATTTTAAATCAATCTTATTTAACAGTTTCCTAATAATATAACTTAAAGCAAAGGAAGTTATTATAAAAATTACTCAAAGTAGCTCAATGATCTACTGGTAAATGTCAATCAATATTCAAATTATGATTAAGCAGAGTACTTTCTAAAGAGCCTGTGGTTACCAAAAAAGACTTTAATAAACTGATAAGATGCTTAGAAATGCTTTGTTTAGGCCCTGGCCAGTGTGTTCAATGGCTACAGTGTAGACCCACATACCAAAGGGTTGAGGGTTCGATTCCAGATCAAGGGCATGTACCTGCGGTTTCGGGTTTGCGCTCCCCTCCCCCCAATCAGGGCACATGCAGGAGGCAACCAGTTGATGAGGTGATGTGTCTCTCTCACATCGATGTTTCTCTCCCCCGCTCCACTCTCTGAAAAATATCTTCAGATGAGGAATAACAAAAACAACAACAAAAGAAATGATTTGTTTATATACCACATATAATTTCTGGTTTTGTGGAATAAGAATGACTAAGAAGATCCCTCTTTTTGAAACACTCTTCCCCACTCCTAGCCACTGAACTATTTAATTCCTACCCATCCTTCAATTCTCAACTAAATCAACACTAACCTCCCTGGCTTGATAAAATTCCATAAAAATAAACTATGAAAAAATCCACTGGGTGATGTTAAAGATAAATTTAAAATTCCATTTTCTTGTCTCCTCACTAACCTTCCTATGCAACTTCACGTCAGATCAATTAAGAAAAATACAACCTTCACCTTTTTCACCTTTAAATTTCTCCAATCTCTCTACATCTTCAAGGGCAAAAAAAAAAAGTATACTAACAATTTCTGAGTCGTTATGTGCAAGACATAGTGGTAGAAGCTTCATATATATATCACTGTACCTTATTTAATTCTCAAGCCACCCTGTAAAGTAGGTATTATCTTCATTTTATAAAGAAACTAGAGGCCCAGTGCACGGATTTGTACACTGGTGGGGTCCTGGCCTGAGCCCTCTCACAATCCAGGCCTGGCCTGGCCTGTGGGGATCGGGCTGAAACCAGCAGTCCAACATCCTCCAAGGGGTGTAGCAATGTGAGAAGTGGCAGGCAGCCGGGGAGGAGCCCAAGTCGGGGCCGGGCGCCACGGGAGCTCTTGGTAGCGCTGGCGTGAGCCCGGCATCTGGCACCCATTTGTCAGCTGAGCTGCGCTCCCACTGTGGGAGTACACTGACCACCAGCGGGCAGCTCCTGCATTGAGAGTCTGCCCCCTGGTGGTCAGTGCACGTCATAGTTACCAGCCAGTTGTCCAGTTGTTTGGCTTTTATATATATACATACATACATATATATATATATATATATATCTTTACATAGACATAAAAGCCAAGCGACCGGAACTATGGAACGACTGGTAGCTATGATGCGTACTGCGGTGGCCAACCGGCCTGTTCGGGGCCCTGATAGGCCCCCCCCACGGTCCCTCCCCTCGGCTGGCCCGGCCCCCAATCAGCCCCTCCCACCCTGATCAGGGTCCTGATCAGCCCCCCCAACCTCCCATGGCCCCTCCCCCCAGCTGGCCTGGCCCCTGATCAGGCCCCCCACCCCAATTGGGGGCGTTGCCGGCCGGCCAACCATCCGCTGCCCCTCCCCCCGCTGGCCCAGCCCCAATCAGCCCCCATCAAGCGGGCTGGCCAGATCCCCACCTGTGCACGAACTCATGCACCGGGCCTCTAGTCTATAGATAAATTCAATCACATAATTAACCAGAATTCTAACCCAAATCTGCCTAGTTTCAAAAACCCTGCACTTCCTACATCAGTGCTTTCTTAAGTCATATCTGTTGTCTCACTTTTGGTTCACCGTTCAGAATAATATATTTCTCTAAAGTACAGAACCTTACCAGTTAGCCTGACACCAAGATCCAATTTCACGAAACTAGGACCTTAAACAGAAGTTTCTGTTACAAATAAAGAACTTTTTTTTTCTTCTCTCCTACAGCTCCCAAACTAACTTCTAATTTCACTTCTTCTATCTACTACCCTATTAAGACAAACTTAAACAAAAAAATAACATCAACCCATTGAGTGTTTCCATGTAGAGGCTTTATATGAGCATGGCGAATTCCACTTAACAATTTATCTGATCCACTGTTTTGTTGGGGTCCCCAAGACTATTCCCGGGTTCTATGATTCCCTAGGGGTATTCAGAGGACTCAGCACATAGTCATAATTATAGTGATTTATTAAAGCAAAAAGATACAAAGCAAAATCAGCAAAGGGAAAATGCAGATGGAACAGAGTCTGGAGGAAACCAGGTGCAAGCTTCCAAGTGTCTTCTCCCAGGGGAGTCGCACAGGACACACTTAACTCCCCCAGCAATGAGTTATAAGACATGCAAAATGTTTTGTTTACAGAGTAAGCTCATTAGAGATTCAGTACCCAAGGTTTTTCTTGGGGGCTGGTCACGGAGGCATCCTCTGCCTACCACATACCAACATACTAGGTTCCCAGGAAGAAAGCGGTGGTCAGCATAAGTCACATCATTTGTACAAACAGTTTAGGCACAGTGAGCCACTCTTCTCAGTTCTGGGAATGGTGTGGACCCTTATAAAAATCCAAGTTCCCAGATACCAGCTAAGGGCCAACTTTGTAAGCAGGCCATTCTAAGGATACCAGACTCAAGCCAGCTATGTTAACTCTTCTCTGCATAACTGATATGTTCCCTTTGGAAATAACATTTTGTTTGGTTTGGAGCAATCCCTGTTTTCTATCCAAAATGTGTCCCTATTTCCTGTCAGTTTAACTAAAATTTCTTTTCCTGCGATTTTTTTGTAATGTATCAGATAATTATGCTCAACTTTTAAAACTTTTACAAGCCACAAATATACTAGATACACTATAAAATAATTAAATTCTGTATCCTTCCTTAAATAGAATACCTGTAAGAAAGAAGTTCTTATAAGACTTAAAGACAATAAAAATGTAATCTTAGCACACTGGGATAAATATCAGTTGATGCGTTTTAATAGAGATTACTGACCATCTAAACCATACAGAATCAATAACTTTTAAGAAGATAAAAAGTGGGCCTCAGTCCCATTAGATTTCTACATATTACCAGTTAATATATTCATTTACAACTGGACTGGGAGTGCTATTCTTTTATAAATCACCACCTAAAAAACTAGACAGTAAACCCACGTTTCCTTCTTCTTGAAAGCAATTAAACAACTCATGACATTTTAAAAGGAATAGAATATAACCTTGCTGTCCTCCTCCACATTTTTATTTTCAAGAGTTAATGCCTCTGAGTAAGTATGTTCTGTGCAAAAAAGGTCATAAAAAAATTAACATCCTAGGAATATTTTAGTTTAGCTTTTAAAAAAGATGGCTTTAAATAAATGTATACAAATATGTACTTTCTTAATTTTGTTATATCAGCAAATTAAGCAATGCTGGATTATAAGTGAATTAGTGATTGATCTGTACCCTGAAATAATTGCTGAAATGTCTTTTTCCCTACAATTACTTGCATTACTGTATGCCCTGCCCTTAAATAAATTTAGTATGACTCAGCAGAATGAAGAATACAGAAGTCTTCAAGAAACTTAAACAGGGATAACAAAAACTGTAAGACCAAAGTATAGATATTAAGTAGTGTGAGGAGGAGTAAATGCAAAAGAAGTTCTAAAAAGAGGGTCCAAAAAAATTCTTTCTCCTTTAAGATTACCAAGATTCAAAATACATCAAGTAAAAAAAAAAAAAAAAAAAAGATTATTAACAAAAAATTGTATGTTTGCTTTGTTTACATTTTGGCTAACAATACAAATCATATGCATAAAAGAGGATTTACAAGAATATACACCATATTTTTTTGTTTAATACGTCTTTATTGCTTTTTAGAGAGAGATGAGAGAGGGTTAGAGAGACAGAAACATCGATGAGAAAAAGACATTGATCGTCTGCCTTCTGCACACTCCCTACCAGGGATTGAACCAGAAACCCGGACATGTGCCCTGACTAGGGATTAATCTGGAGACTTCTTGGTTCATGGCTCAACACTCAACCACTGAGCCAACAGGCTGGGCTACCCACCAGATCTTTAATGATTGTTATCTCCAAATAGGAAGGTACATTTTGGGGTTTGTTTTGATTTATTTTTTGCTTATGTTCTTTCTCTACTGTAATAAAATATACTGTTTTCTTAATAAATTAAATGAAGGAAATTAGTTTAAAGAAATGAAGGAAATTAGTAAATAAATGGCTTTCCCGCCGAAGCCGGTTTTGCTCAGTGGATAGAGCATCGGCCTTCGGACTGAAGGGTCCCGGGTTCGATTCCGGTCAAGGGCATGTACCTTGGTTTCGGGCACATCCTCAGTATCCCAAGTCGGGGGTGTGCAGGAGGCAACTGATCGATGTCTCTCTCTCATTGATGTTTCTAACTCTCTATCCCTCTCCCTTCCTCTCTGTAAAAAATCAATAAAATATATATTTTTTTTAAAAATGGCTTTCCCCCTTTTTTTCTAGTTTAAAGATGGAGCAAGAGCTTTGTATTTAATAAACATTTCACATTAGACAAACTAATATAAACTACAAACACTTTACACTTGGCCATTCTTCTGTTGGCTTTGTTTGTAAGCTGTTCCTTAAAACTCAGTGATCAAAAATAAATAAATACTAAATACTTCAAGTTAGAAACCAGTTAATATGCACCCTCCCTGTTAGGACAGACTGTCCCCCTTTCTTTACTCATGTCCTCCTTTCTTTAATCATTCTTCACTTCTGTTATTTTCCCAGAGATCATCCTCCTCAAAAAACAACTTTTTTTTCTATGTTCATTACAAATAACAAAAAAAATGCATTTATATTATTGTTAGAAAGCTATACACAGAAGCTGATACATCATGGTACACTGGAAAGCACAGTGGGTTAATGTTAAGTCTTACCTTACAATCCAGCTCTAGCTGTGCAACATATTATACATTTTCTAATTTAGTATGCATAGGAGATCAGGATTTATTTTTTTAAATCCTCACCAGAGGATATGTTATTGATTTTAGAGAGAAAGGAACATCAATCAGTTGCCTCCCACAAGCACCCTGACCAGGAATCGAACCCACAACCTTTTGGTATATGAGTCGACACTCTAACTGAGTCACCCAGCCAGGACAAGAGGATTATTTTGTGGTAGGCTGTCTTAAGGTATTTCTCTTTACACAATACATGCTCACTGTAAAATGAATGAATGAATGAATGAATGAATGAATAAAGAAAGAAAGAAAGAAAGAAATATGTAGAGTTAAGAGTGAAATTTCCCTTTATATCTCCACTCCCACCACCCACCAAGGAGCTTAAGAAAATACTGATAGGATGGTAACTGTTTCATTCACAGCTGTCTAGTCCAAGAGGGACCTCCTCTGAATCGAACAGACTTTAACTGAGATTCTAGAGCAGTGATGGGCAACCTTTTGAGCTTGGTGTTTCAAACTTCGCCAAAAAATTGAGCATAACTCGGGTAGTGTGTCACTTTGAGGAAAAAACATTATTTCGCAAATGTTTCATCCTCAGGAGCAGCAAATGTTTCATCCTCGGCATGCGGCCGCCTCAGCGGCCGCGTGTCATCAGAAATGGCTACGCATGTCAGTGCTGACACGCGTGTCATAGGTTCCCCATCACTGTTCTAGAGTTTGAGCTCAATGTGATCACCAGATAGAAATTTGGGTTCTCTCTCTAAGAAGGGGGTTAATGTGCTGCATATAACACAAAAAGTGACCCAATATTTAGCAACCAGCAGTGAAAACTATGGTAGTCATTACTGCTCTCCATCAAATACTTCTAGCTGCCCTCCCAGGCACATAGCAAAACTGCACTTTGCCCATCCCTTTGGCATGATGTGAAACCACACTATTTTCTTTGGCTAATGAAATATAAAAGGAGCCCTAGCTGGTTTGGCTCAGTGGGATAGAGTGCTGACCTGCAGACGGAAGGGTGCCGGGTTCGATTACAGTAAAGGGCACATGCCTGGGTTGCAGGCTTGATCCCCAATAGGGGGCATGCAGGAGGCAGCCGGTCAATGATTCTCATCACTGATGTTCTCCTCTCTCTCTCCCCGCTTCCTCTCCAAAATCAATAAAAATATATTTTTAAAAAATAAATCATTGACAGATGCTGACTCCGCAAAAAAGTTATCCTTTATTTTTAAAAAAATATATCTATACTAATAAAAGGGTAGCCCTAACTGGTTTGGCTCAGTGGACAGAGCGTCGGCCTGCGGACTGAAGGGTCCCAGGTTCGATTCCGGTCAAGGGCATATACCTTGGTTGTGGGCACATCCTCAGTAGGGGTTGTGCAGGAGGCAGCTGATTGATGTTTCTAACTCTCTATCCCTCTCCCTTCCTCTCTGTAAAAAAATCAATAAAATATATTTTAAAAAATAAAATAAAATGGTAATATGCAAATTGGTTGGGACATTGTCACAGTAACAACCGATCAGCTGGGTGGGCAAGGCTGCGGGGCTGCAGGGTGGGACTCGGGTCTCGCGTGATTTCGTCCCACCCAGGCAGGCTCCCCCACAGCACCACAGCCAAATCCTGATGCCGACCCAGGGTTTACTAAACTTTACTGTAGCTGCTCCCACCTCCACCCTCTACCCCAGGACCACGCTGCCCGCAGCAGGGCGCCCCGGCAGCCTCCTGACTGGTGGGCAGCCAGGAAGAGCCGAGTGGGGCAGGGGCAGCAGGGAGCCACGGAAGGGCGGGGTGGCCGGAGCCAAGTTCCCGGGGGTTTGAAGAGAGAGCCTGACAGGAGCCCGGATGGCAAAGAAGGAAGAGGAAGCAGCCACAGGGAGCTCTTCCAATCCCCCTGCACAGACATCCTACTCCAGCCCCTGCAACCCCAGGGGACAGGGAGGCTGACCGGATGGGGAGACCACTGCCGGGCCCCCTCCACTGGGGCCGGGCACACCTCTCCTCCCTACAACTCCAGACCTGGGTGGAGGCAGGCCCGAGTGGCCTCCCAGGGTCAGACCCATCCTCCCTGACAGCAGTGGCGCCATCTCCACAGCCAAATATTAGAAGTGAATTTGAGAGGAGAAACCAAGATGGCAGCATAGGTAAACAACTAAACTGCTGCCTCGCACAACCATTTCAAAACTACAACTAAAAGACAAAACGAACATTATCCAGAACCACAGGAAAGCTGGCTGAGTGGAAATTCTACAACTAGAAGGAAAGAGAAAAGCACACGGAGAATCAGAGTTGCTGCAAAAGGCTGAGGTACGGAGACGCGTGCACATGGAGAGGACGGGCGGCTGAGTGCCTGGCTGGCTATCCCAAGCGGGAGGGAGACAGAAGCTCCTGAATGCACTGAACCCCAGTTCCGGGCAAGACCCCGGGGACCCAGACTTATATGGGGGGAATCTGGACTGTCAGGTGGAAACTCAGGGGAGCTGCGAAAGGTAGAGGTCTGGAGGCGCGCGTGCGAGCGGAGAGGACTGACTGCTGAGTGCGTCGCTGGCTTTCTCTAGCAGGAGGGAGACAGAAGTTCCCGACTGCGCTGAACTCCAGTTCCGGGTGAGAATCTGGGAACCCAGACCCATTTGGGGAGAAACTGGACTGTCTGGCAGCAGGTGAAACTCGAGGGCGGCTTTCTCTCAGAGGTGCTTGCAGCGATTACCAAGGGACACTGAGACCCAGAGGCCTCATAGGGCAGGGCTGACGGGAAGCCAAGGCTGTCTGCTCTGCCCTGAGACTCCACCCCATCCAAGCTAAGCACAGAGGCTTTTGCAATTTTGCAAGTCTTGTCTCATAAGGGTGTCTCCAGCACAGAAGTTCTCCCAGTGTAGACACAGCTGATCCTCACAGCCAATTGGCCTGGAGGTCAATTCCTCCCACTGATACCAACAACCATCAAGACTTAACTACAATAAGGCTGTGCACACAGTCCACAAAGGGGTGCACCAAGAGTGTCCACCTCTGGTAACTGGGGAGGCTGAGCCACTGGGCCCTATAGGACACCTAGCACACAAAGCCACTCTACTAACTCAGGGAAGCAGCAAAAATGCAGAGACAAAGAAACAGATCACAAATGAAAGAAACAGAGGAAAGCAAACGACTGGATATAGAGTTCAAAACCACGGTTGTAAGGTTTTTCAAGAATTTCCTAGAAAAGGCCGATAAATTTAGCGAGACCCTCGAGGATATGAAAAAGGACCAACTAGAAATTAAACATACACTGACTGAAATAAAAAATATTATACAGAGACTCAACAGCAGACTAGAGGATTGCAAGAATCAAGTCAAAGATTTGAAATACAAAGAAGCAAAAAACACTCAACTGGAAAAGCAAAACGAAAAAAGAATCCAAAAATGTGAAGATAGTGTAAGGAGCCTCTGGGACAACCTCAAGCATACCAACATCCGAATTATGGGGGTGCCAGAAGAAGAGAGAGAGCAAGATACTGAAAACCTATTTGAAGAAATAATGACCGAAAACTTCTCCCATCTGGTGAAAGAAATAGACTTACAAGTCCAGGAAGCACACAGAACCCGAAACAAAAGGAATCCAAAGAGGACCACACCAAGACACATCATAATTAAAATGCCAAGAGCAAAAGACAAAGAGAATATTAAAAGCAGCAAGAGAAAAACAGTTAATTACCTACAAGGGAGCACCCATACAATTGTCAGCTGATTTCTCAACAGAAACTATGCAGGCCAGATGGGAGTGGCAAGAAATATTCAAATTGATAAATAGCAAGAACCTACAACCAAGATTATTGTACCCAGCGAAACTATCATTCAGAATTGAAGGGCAGATAAAGAGCTTCACAGATAAGAAAAAGCTAAAGGAGCTCATCAACACCAAACCAGTATTATATGAAATGCTGAAAGGTATTCTTTAAGAGGAAGAAGAAGAAAAAGGTAAAGATAAAAATTATGAACAACAAATACGTATCTATCAACAATTGAATTTAAAAATCAAGTGAATTAAAAATCTGATGAACAGAATAAACTGGTGAATATAATAGAATCAGGGGCATAGAAAGGGAGTGGACTGACAATTCACAGGGGGAAAGGGGTGTAGGGGGAGTGGGAAGAGACTGGACAAAAATTGTACACCTATGGATAAGGACAGTGGGGAGGGGGGGAGGTAAGGGCAGAGGGTGGGGTGGGAACCAGGAGGAGGGGAGCTATGAGGGGAAAAAGAGGAACAACTGTAATAATCTGAACAATAAAGATTAAATTTTTTTTTAAAAAAGTGAATTCGAGCTGCACTTTACCTTTAGTTCAGCACAGTCCGCAGCCCAAGTGCACTGAACCTCCATGGGGGCTGTGGCTAAACCGGCCCCGCTCGCCCCTCCACCTCCCTGGTCCCCACCCCACTCCAGGAGATTGGAACCCCGTCATGAGCACGTACAGCTGCGAAACAGCCACATACAATTTAAAGAATGGCACCAAGTGGGAGGTTTGACAGTTACTCCCCCTTCAGCCTCGCTGCCCCCCTACCCTTCCCCCCCGGCCACCTCCTCCAGGGACGACCACCACTAGAGGGCTGCTGGCCAGAGCCTGCCCCTCCGAGGCCTGCGGAACCCTCTACAAAGCTTCCATAGCTACAGTCCCAGGAAACAATCATGCCCTCCTCCCCTAATCAGCACCTGCTACCTGAGAGGGTACCCGTGAGCTTAAAAATAACAATCACTTCCTGTTTAGACATCACTTACTTGATGAAACATTCCTAGGTTTAATTAGCTCAGCACATCCTGACAACCCAGTGAGGTAGGCAGAGAAGAGATTACAATTCCCATGGTATATGCGTATGTATTCAGAAATGAAGCTCAGAGAGGAAAAGTGCCAAGCCCAGTGGTTCCCAAGGTGCAGCACACGCCCCACAGGGGGGGCAATTTGATTTTAAGTGGGGGCAATTCGAGAATGAGTTAACAGTGAATTTTTTGCATTTCTTATGGTTCTAGGGGGCCTCATCTACAGCGTATCCTACATAATAAAAGGCTAATATTCAAATGACCGAATGGTGAAATGACCAGTCACTAATAATCCACTGACCACTAGGGGGCAGACACTCAACACAGGAGCTGCCCCCTGGTGGACAGTGTGCTCCCACAGGGGGAGCGCCGCTCAGCCAGAAGCCGGGCTCACAGCTGGCAAGCACAGTGGCAGTGGTGGGAGCCCCTCCTGCCTCCACAGGGAAAGGGCTCCACGTACAGGCAGATCACCCCCCAGCATCGGCTCCGGCTCCGGGTCTGAAGGTCACCCCTACGTGGCACACAGTGACAGCAGCTTCATGAACAGGCGCTGGGGGCAGCGAGGGAGAGGCTGTCTTTATTCTTGTCCTTTATCCCTCACTGGGTGACATCACAAGGGCAACCTGCAGCTCCTTCTTCAAGGTGACTGTTAGGACACTGGGTGGGGATCCACCCTGAGAAAGCTGCCTGCTCACAGGGCTGCCTGATCCTCACTTAGCCATGAGGTGGGTGCAGAGTTATGGGGCAAATCGTGCCCCCAAATTCATGTGCAGAAGTCCCCCTCCCTCATAGCTCAGATGGACTGTCTTTGGAGATGGGGTCTTTACAGAGGCAATCAAGTTAAAATGAGGTCATGGGCTCGAACCCAGATGGCAGCGTAGGTAAACGCCGATACTCACTGCCTCCCACAACCACATCAAAAGTACAACAAAAATATAGAACCATCATCATCCAGAACTGCATGAAATTGAAGTCCTACAACTAGAGAAGTAAAGAAGAAAGTACACGGAGACTGGTAGGAGGAGCAGAGGCACTGAATGGGCTGGCCCAACACCCACATGTGGCATGTTTTTCATTGGGAGGGATATCGAGGCTGTGGAAGCCTCCCATGAGAAACAAGGGGTCCCAGCCCCACACCACAGTCCAAGCCCAGAGTTCCAGAGTTGGGAAGAGAAGTCCCCATAACTATGGGCTATAAAATCCAGCAGGGATTGTGACTGAGTGACATGGAGGCTGCTGGAGACCCAGGCAGTTCCTCTTAAAGGGCCAGTGCACAAACTTACATGGACTCACTCCTTCTGAGTTCCAGCACTGGGCGGCAGCACTGGGGGATCCAGGGACAAAAGTCTATGATTCTTAATCACCATGCTATCTACACTGCACATTTTAAAGGTACAATAATTAAAACAGTGATACTGGCACATAATTAGACAGGCAAATCAACAGAACAGAAAATCCAGAAACAGAAGAATAAAATGCACACAGAATTTTAGTATATAAAAGGATAGATATTTAATAAAAAGTTATTTTGAAGTCCCTACATCCTGATCCTGTCAGCAATTCTAATTCAAGGCATTTATTCTATAGTTACACTAGCTCATGTTAGAAGATTTTTCACTGCCGTACTATTGGAAAACAATTTAACTATATAATTCATCCATACAATAAAATGCTATGTATATATTCTTTAAAGAAAAAAAAAAGCTAGATTTTTGTATATTAACCTGGAAGAATCTCCAAGATAAATTAAGTGGGGGGGGGGGGGGGGGAGGAAAGCAAGGTGCAAAAAGTATATATACATACAAGGATGAGCAAAAGTAGGTTTACAGTAGTAATACAAATAAATAATACAGTAATGAATAAATAAGAATACAGGAATAAACTGTTTCAAATACTCACAACTATAAACCTACTTTTGCCCACCCTGTAATATGCGTCCATTGGTCTTTAAAAAAAAAAAAAGGACTGCCCTGGAAGGTGTTACTCAGTGGTTAGAGTGTCAGCCCACACACTGAAGGGTCGCAGGTTTGATTCCAGGTCAAGGACACGCACTTGGGTTGCAGGTTCAATCCCCAACCCCAGTCGGGGAAATGTGCAGGAGGCAACTAATAGATGTTTCTCTTTCTCTCTCTCTCTCTCTCTCTCTCTCTCTCTCTCTCTCTCTCTCTCTCCCCCCCTCCCTCTCTTACACTCTCTCTTAGAATCAATGGGAAAAATATCCTCGGGTGTGTATGTATATACATGGTGTATCTTGGGAAGCATACATAAGACACTGGAACTGGTTTGCCAAAACTGAGTGGCCACAGGAAAAGGGGTAGCAGAAACACTTCTATACCATTTGAATTTTGAACCATGTAAAGATACTGACCATTCACTAAATAAATGATTTGAGTTTTAAATCATTTGGTAGAAGGAATAAATACCATAATAATACACTGAGAGTTGTCATGATAAGAGAAGCTGAACAGTCATTACACGCCATATACAAGCTGAAACCAAGAAAGCCAGCTGGAAGAAAGGAAAGCTGAACAGATGTACAGAGCAAAAATGATGCAATACCTTGCAGCCCCCAAGAGAGAAAGATGGAGTATGCAGTCTTAATTTTCTTTTTAATATATTTTATTGATTTCCCACAGAGAGGAAGAGAGAGGGATAGAGAGCCAGAAACATCAATCAGCTGCCTCTTGCACACCCCCTACTGGGGATGTGCCCACAACCAAGGTACATGCCCCTGACTGGAATCGAACCTGGGACCTTTCAGTCCGCAGGCCGACACTCTATCCACTGAGCCAAACCGGTTTTGGCTGCAGTCTTAATTTCTAACGTCTTACCAGTTTCGGTTTCCATGAAGCCAAGCAGTACAACGACTCCTCTCCATGGTGTGTCATGATCCCCAGTGTATCCATATACAACTCTCCCAACTCTCCCTTCCACCACCTTCTAGCGTTGGCTATATACCAGTATATAATATTTTTCTTAAGGCCCCCTACAACTCACTTACTTTAGGATGATTTCAAAGTGTCCTTTCTGGTAAAGGAAAGATTATCATTTACTTAATGCTAGAACTATCCAATCAGAATGCTGATAGCAGTACCAAAAACCTACACATTTTACTTACTAAACATTCAGAAATATTAAAATCTGGAAATTAAAGTCTAGGCACAGAACACACCGAAAAACAATACACTCTACCTTGTATTAAGGTCTCAAAATTATCTAATTTATAAATATATTTTTATTTTTTTCTTTTTTTTTTCCCTTAAGGCCACTACAACTAGCTTACTTTAGGATGATTTCAAAGTGCCCTTTCTGATAAAGGAAAGATTATCATTAACTATTTTTTAAATTCATTTAAAACCAAAATGAGGTTTTAAAAATTGGGGAGTGTGGTACGAATTGAATGTCTACAAGAGAAGAATAAAATGAGCAAAGAGAAGCTAAACAAGAGACAAAAAAAATAAATATTGCCTGAGTTTCTAGCAGTCTTCCACTTCCTGTTTCTGAGCCAGCTGAGCTGCATCAACTAATAATATAGCACTGTGGCTATGAATTGTCAACATTAGGAATGTATTTACCAAACTTAACATTTCCCTCAAGTGCAAAAACATAAATTAATAAGTAATTGTATGCTTTATTCTAGATGCTAACCACCAATAATTATATTTCTTTATCCAAAATGTAGAGAAATAACAATTTTTCTAGTTGCCCTATTAAAATATAGCAGCGAATTTCTCTGAAGGTACATTTATAATATACTAGGGGCCCAGTGCACGAATTTCGTAGTTCCCTAGTGGCTGCCAGCTGGGGCCTCCCTCCCTTGCCCCAGCAGGCCCAAGCCCCTGGTAGAACTCCCAGGCAACCTCCCAGTCAAGGGAACAATTTGCATACTATGCTTTTATTATATAGGAGGATATATGCATATATATACGTTTCTGTTATATACATAATTTTGCTATATGTACTATATATTCTTTAGATATGTTTTAGAAAGTGGATAAAACGTGTTGTTGCAGTTAATAATAGCCAGGATTTATTAATAAATAAGGGTAGATGATCTCTCGCCCTCCAATGCACCTATGGGTTACCATGCCTTCTCCAACCAAAGCCTTATACCAGGGGTCCTCAAACTTTTTAAACAGGAGGCCAGTTCACTGTCCCTCAGACCGTTGGAGGGTCGGACTATAGTTTAAAAAAAACTATGAACAAATTCCTATGCACACTGCACATATCTTATTTTGAAGTAAAAAAACAAAACGGCAAAAACACCTGCATGTGGCCCGTGGGCCGTAGTTTGAGGACGCCTGCCTTATACTATATTAAGTATCACAGAAATATGATCAGGATGGATAGTAATGATAGCATAAACACTCATCAAGTTTTAAGAAAATAAGAATGCTGGTAGAAAGTTCCTACTGAAGAAAATATGATTGCCTACCTAGAAAGAGAATTAAAGGAAGAATTATTAGATGCAATCTGAGTACAGTAAGATAATCAGACCCAAAATTGACACAGAAAAAATCACTATTCTTCCTAAACACTAGCAATAAGCAACTGAGAAATGTAAGATTACACTTACAATTATTACAAAAATTGTACAGTGCCCACAGTAAGCTTAACAAAAGATGTCAAAAAAGAAAAAAATTATCCAAAAACAATATGAAGAAAATGAAAAATCTTTTACTTACAGACATAAAAGATTACTGAAATTGGCAAAGGGACACCATGTTCTTAGATGTAAGGACACAATAATGCAACAGTGTCAATTCACCCCCAAATTAACCTATAATTCAATACAGTCACTATGAAAATTCCATTAACATTTCTAAATCTTGCCCTGGCCAGGTAGCTCAGTTGGTTAGAGCATTGTCATGATATGAGGAGGTTGTGGGTTCATTCCCTCATCAAGCCACATGTCAACCAATGAATGCATACATAAGTGGAACAACAAATCAATGTCTATGTCTCTCTCTCTCTCTCCATACCTTCCTCACTCTAAAATCAATAAAATAAATTAAAATAATATTTCTAAATCTTAACCCAATCCTAAGGATTTTTAGAAGATATAATATGCAATAACATCCAAATAAATTTTGAACAAGAACACAATAATGGGGAGCTAACTTAAACATACATTTTAGCTTATAATTATTAAATAATTAAAATAATATGGTAAAAAGGTGCAGGAAGCAATAAAGATCAATGTAACCATAGAGAGTTTTTAAAAGATCTGTAAACATTTGAGAATTTAACATGAGAAATATGATTCTTCAAAGCTGTGGGAATTAATGAATTATTTACTAATTAGTGCAATGGAAAAGCATTTAAGTTTCTTCCAACCTCAAATTTTATATATATATAAAATAAAAATTTCAGATAGATTCAAGTTAATAATATAGAAAATACAAGAAAAAACAAGATCTTTTTAAATAATCTTATAAACAAATATTCATCAATAAAAAATGATTACTATCTAAACAAAATGGTTAAAATATATACCTAGAGCATGAAACACTATATAAAGCTGTTGAAAGAATGAAAAATCTATTACATACTGCCACAGGAAGGTCTTTCAGACATGTAAGTACAAAAAACAAATTTGGGAGGAAAAATTCATACAAATGAATTTTTGAAATAAAAAGAGAAGTATTAATATGTACACACTCATATACATATATAAATATAAATACATAGACAGTTCTGAGGAAATACACATCAAGCCATGAACAGTTTTCTCTAATAAGGAAATATGGATTGAGGGTAGGGATGCCACAAGCGGTCTTTCATGTCTATTCTATATGCTTCTGTACTGATTTTTCTTTTACACTGAGATACCCCTTCGTATATTTTTATACAATTAAAAAATGCAAATTTTGAAAATAATAAAAGCTACTGTAACAAAAACATTTATATATCAACCTTTCTTTTTTTTTTAAAAATATATTTTATTGATTTTTCACAGAGAGGAAGGGAGAGGGATAGAGAGCCAGAAACATCAATGAGAGAGAAACATCGACCAGCTGCCTCCTGCACACCTTCTACTGGGGATGTGCCCACAACCAAGGTACATGCCCCTGACCGGAATCGAACCTGGGACCCTTCAGTTCGCAGGCCGACGCTCTATCCACCGAGCCAAACCGGTTTCGGCTATATCAACCTTTCTTTTCCTGTAAGAAACAGATGGGTGATACTAATTGTGCCTGTTGGTACTGCTAGTTTTAGGAAAATGTTTTCTTCGTAATAATCTAGAACCACAAAATACTAAGTTAAGTGGCAATCTTTAGTCCTAACTACTAGTAAGTATTGTTATTTTAATTTGCTGGAATTAGAATAGACAGAGGAACATGTTAACAAAATTGTATGTGTACATACTATATATCACATTAAGCCACAGAACATTTCTTTGACCCTGACCACATCAAGTGAAAGGTTTCTAAACCCTCCTCTCCTTAGAAAGCAAACCAGGGAATATAAATTGCCTGGGCCTGCTGAGCTTTGTGTTCCGCTGGATCAAAAGCCAATACGGGCAGAGCTCACTATGGAGGAGCAGGCAGTACCACCACCACAGAGTCGGCACATTTACTGCACCAAGCAAAGAAGGGGGAAAAATGTTTGTATAGTTCTTATTTCTTAAGCAACCAAAATTAAATTTAGCATAGTATTACTATATTTAACGTGCATTAATCTATTTAAGTGGAATTTGAGGAAGTTTTCTAATTATAATTAGTATAATGACCACAACTTACATACTAAACTTATGCACTCAAATCAAAAGGGCAGATTATTAATCAAGAGTCAATGTACAAAATATCATACTCACAGACACACAAAACAAGACTACTTTTTTTAACTGTCTCATGAGGATGTTCACCAACAACTAAGCAGCATCATTCTTTGGACAGCAGTTCTATCTAAATTGAACCTAAAAATTCTCTGAGAGACATCTACATAGTCAATTACTATAAGATAAATGAATAAAGAACATAGAAAAATACTCTGGAAAGTTAAGCAAATTTTTTTTAAATTCTGCCGTATTAATTCAAGAGGAAAAAAAAGTCTTGTAAGTTGCATATTGCAATAATAAACTAAATATACCGCTTTAAGTAACTACACAGATTTCAACACAGGATCATTGAAGTACTTCACTTTTAACACTAACATTCTATAAAAGAGTGCCACCCTAAAATTATTTATGTTTAGTCTCAAACACTATAGCATGCAAGCTTCTATATCTGGATATTTTATACATCTGTGTGCACATCTGGATATAGAGAAAAAACAGTCACCTACAGTTTTATCAAGTAAAACTGTTAACAATCAGACATATTGTCACTTAAGATGTTTTTAATCAATGACTATTACAGAAATATATGAAAACATAAAAAATAAATAAGAATAAATTGTTCCACAATTATTCACACTTACTATGTGGCATATACTGTGTGTGAAGGACACAAGGTAAAGAAATCAATTCTTACAACCTAGTATCTTAGAATCCAAGAGTCATTTACACCAATATTTGTGCAATTGGTACACAATATCATCAGTCAGTAGTTTTCTAAAGACTCTCTACCAGTATGGTCTAATAAATCAACTACAAACATTAGAGGATATATATAGATAATATTTTATACTTTCTTCCACATTCGTAGAGAAACATGGCTTTAGTATATTCATTTTCTTATAGTAGCACAATATACTATCACTGATATCTGTTAAATCTTAATAATTTCTAAAAAGCAAAGAGAGTAAAAGTTGTAATCTACAACAAAGGGGGAGGGGAGGATATAAAAGCTTTCAAATAAGAAATATTAGTGACAATAAGCCTAGATTAAGACAGTAGTTCAGTGTTACCATGAGATTCCAAATAGCATTGTTAGTGCCTACTGCTCCCTTCATTAGACCATATCTAAGTCTGAATTTGTAGCCCCAGAGTATACACACCTAACCCTGGCCTACCGTTCTGAAAACTTCAATACTGGTCTCAAGAGAGATGGGGGGGAAAGCCTAAGTATTTTTGCATATACACACCCCAAAAGCTGAGGCACCATCATACACCAAAACTATAGAATCACAAATAGGTATCCAAATTCTTTTGGTCTCTAATCTTTATCAAGTTGGGCAAGTAGGGTTTTATGTGATTTAAAAAACAAAACAGAAATTAGGGACTTAGAACATGCCTGACACAGTACTCATTAGGTGGCATTTTTTTCTTTGCCACTTCTTCCAAAAACTGAGGCCCACCCTAAGTGTGTCAACAGAACCCTATGTGCCCTATCTCACTTTTCCCTGATTTCAAGATTCTTTCAAAAGTGTCATCTCTCCTCTATTTTTTTAAAATATATTTTATTGATTTTTTACAGAGAGGAAGGGAGAGGGATAGAGAGCCAGAAACATCGATGAGAGAGAAACATCGATCAGCCGCCTCCCGCACACCTCCCACTGGGGAGGTGCCGCAACCAATGCACGTGCCCTTGACCAGAATCGAACCCAGGACCCCTCAGTCCGAAGGCCGACGCTCTATCCACTGAGCCAAACCGGTTTCGGCAAAGTGCCATCTCTCAATAGACTTTCAACATGTGAATCTTTACTAGTGATAAAAAGAAATGTTGAGGCCAAAGCAAAGACACATCATCTCTTCCTATCACCAAAAGATGAGGTAAAACAGCTGAAACCGGTCTGGCTCAGTGGATAGAGCGTCAGCCTGCGGACTGAAAGGTCCCAGGTTCGATTCCGGTCAAGGGGCATGTACCTTAGTTGCGGGCACATCCCCAGTGGGGAGTGTGTAGGAGGCAGCTGATCGATGTATTTCTCACATCGATGTTTCTAGCTCTCTATCCCTCTCTCTTCCTCTCTGTAAAAATTCAGTAAAATATATTTAAAAAAAAAAAAAGATGAGGTAAAACAGTGACACTTATATGTGTACACTAGACGTGGGACACATGGACTTGAACCATTTTTAGGTAGAAGAGAGTTAATACATAATGTTTTCAGACAACAGAGTCTTTGAATCACCTTTGATCCATTACTTATCTTAATCTCATATCACCAATGGTTCTCAAATGACCCCCCCACCCCACCCCCAATCGCTGAATCAGCAATTCTGGAAATTTGGCAGAAATGCAAATTTTTGAATTCCCTGAAATCCAAATCAAACTCTGGGAGTGAGACCCAGCAATCTGTCTTAACAAGCTCTCTACGATAAAGTTTTAGAGCAGTTCTTCTACATGATTTGGTGAAGTATCTACAGTGAAAACTCCAAATTTACCTTTTCCAGAAGAAATCTGTTAAAACTGACGAGTTAACATTTGTAAGTATTTTGAAATCTCATTTCCAGAGTATGAGAAAAAGCTCATTGACTTACAAAATCAAGAACATAAAAAGCCCTACTAAAACATGCTTTTAACAAAAACTATAATCAGAGTTAAAATAATACAGGGAGGAACAAAAAGGTCTAAAGGATGTCAGATGATGGAGGTTACAATATACAAAGTCATTAAATATTAACTAGCAAACAAATGTGCCAGATTAGAATGAAATCTCTAAACTTTACATTTGCATTGGCCTGTGTTTCTGATTCAACATCTCTGAATGAAGAAAAAACATCCTATGAAAAGAGTGAATGAAAAAGAACTATGGATTGTCCTCTAATTCAGGGGTCGCCAACCCGGTGGTCCGTGAGGTCCAAAAGGAAGGCGACCGCTGCTCTAACTGACACCCAAACCCCTAAGACAAGTCATCATGAGAGGATAATATTTACCTTCAGAGGAATGTGGGCCTAATGTAATTTCAGATTCTCCTATGATTCAAGATTCCCAAAATTTCCCTACCTTTCTGCTTCTGGAAGTCCTTTAATAACCAAGAGTCACTTGAGAGAAAAGTAAAGATTCAGAGACAAATAACATACTTTAAAAGTAAATGCTAAGACAATTCTACACTTGAGCATACCATCGTATTGACAATAGCAGTATCTTAGTTTACAAAACATTTTCACATATGACTCAATCTTCACAACCGTCTTGAGGAAAGTAACAATGACAACAACAAAACTATTTATTGAGTACTTAGTGCCTGGCACTTCCGTTAAGAGCCTTACATAATTTTATTATTTAGTTCAACAATCTGCTGAGGTTGGAGTTGTAAACCATTTACTAATGTCAGATACAAGGCAGATTTGAATCTATGTTCTCTAAATATCCACACTATGGCAAGATTTGGAGAAAAGGGCTTGCGTTTCAGTCCAATAACTTAACAGCTAGGTGACCTTGAAAAGTCAATTCTCTTAACTTGTCTTAATATATTAAATGAGAAGATTAATACCTGCCCCCACCTATTTCAGAGTAGCAGTAAAGATCAAATTAAGTTAAAGCCATAAAAGGTCTTCATAAACACTAAAAATACTACACAAATAAAAATTTATTATCATCATTCCCAATTTTGTTAAAGAGAATGAACAGGAAAAACAACACAGAATGGGGGATAGAAGGGAAAAGATGCTGGTTTTTCTTTTGTTTTCTTTTTAAAGCATACTGAAGGAGAAACTTCAGACTTTATAATTTACCTGGAACTTACTGGCAATTGGTCTAATAAGTCTGTATCACAATTTATATTGCCATTTTGCTAAAAAAGACACAGCTATCTATATATCTGCAACTTATACAGATTTGGAGATTAATAAAAATCTAACAGCTGATTTCATTTTTAAAAGTAAAGTCACTCTCATAAGAGTAAGTGGCCACAATATAAGGTCACCATAATTAAAATTCTCTTGCAATAGCCTTCCTGTTCTTTTCTACAGTATCATGTTCAACATGGGATGCCCACATCTTTCATTCTGCAAAGATTAAGACATGAACTATAGATCCAAAATAAATAAACCAGACCACTCAAAATGATGAGTTGATTTAAGGGAAAATTTCTATTATTCAAAACTTCACAACTTAAGGTTAACTTTTAATAGTATTTTTAGTAAATGAGTGAGAGAAGGAAGTTGAAATGAAACCATTCAACTGTTGTGAGGTATGTCAGATATTAAAAAGAAAAGTAAGTATTTAACCCTAGATTACTTACTAGTCACAAAACTTCAGCTCACCAAAAAGGTTCAATAACAGAGTTCAGAAAAGCCACAGAGTACTCATCTCTTTCATACCAAAAACAGCCCTATTATTTTTATTCCTTCTAAACTGCATTCACAAAAATTGCAAGGCAAATTATTAGAACAACTTATATATATTAACAATAAAAAATATCATTCTCATTTTCAATAAGAAAATACCCTTTCTTTCTATAGAAGAAAAATCATGGACTCTGATAACCCATTTCTATAACATGGACATGTTTACTGATTAACTACATACAATATTTGATCTACTTTAAACCTACATGTAAACTCAATAGCATGTCAGACTTAACTTTCATATATAAAATTATGTGCAAATGCCTCAATATTGAAACTCAAGATAGTGATTTATATACTAATTCTAGGATCCAGATTTTTGTATGTAAATATCAAATGATATGTCCACTGAAGAATTTTTTAACCTAACTCATTTATTCATTCAATTCCGAATCTACTTACATATTTCTAAGCAGTGGTTCTCAACTGGGGGCCACTGTGCCCCCCAGGGGACGTTCAGCAATGCCTGAAAATGTTTCTGGTTGTCACAATTGGAGGGGAGAGAAAGCTGTTGCCAGAAAGGTATGTTACAGACATCTAGTAAGTCGAGGCCAGGGATGTGGCTAAACATCTTATAAAAAGCACAGGACAGCCCCCCAACAGCAAAGAATTATCCACCCCAAAATGTCAATACTGGCAAGGTTGAGAAACTGATCTATGGAAAAGTTTGTAAACACCCATCTAAGAATAGTACTCATTTCACCTTTGTTTTCTATATTATTTGCTAATTCCTTTGGCAACAAGCTTACCCTATTCCCATCCGTTCAATCAGTGTCTAACTTCCAAACCTGTCAACAAAAAATCACCATCTCAGCTAATTTCAAAACCTTATAATCTTTGACTCATAATGGTAGAAATGGTAGCAGCTAACACATATTGAGCTCTTCACTATGTGCAAGGCACTATTCTAAGTGCCTCACATATATTAACTCATTAAATCTAGGTTTAAGTACCAAGTACTCTTATTAGGCCCATTTTACAAATGGAGAACCCAAGGCCCAAAAGGTTAAATACTGTGCCCCAGGTCACACAGATAATCAGCAGCTGAGCCAAGTTTCAAATCCAGGCAGAATGGCTCCAGAATCCAGGCCCTTAATAAGTATTCCAAAGTGATCTCTCCTATTTCACCCTCTATGTCAAATCATTAAGTTCTTTAAGTTCCACAAGGACAGGGACTCTTATATTCACAGCAACATCCCCAGAGCCCAGTACATAACAGATGCTCAAAAAAATTTTGTTTGTTAAATGAATGAAATATCCCTTGAACTTACCCCTCCTATTTCCTCTGCCTCCACTCAAGGCCAGTCTTTGAGCATTTCATACTTGGGTTTGTTGCGGTATCCTATAAACCAGCCAGTCAGGTAAATTGATATAAACTCCTCTCCCACATTTTCCATAACCGGAGCCCATCCAACGTATTCTAAGTTTTCTTCCCACTGCTTCTCAATTAAAATCATAAAATCTTAAGAGTCAGAAGGTACCTTAGCAATCATCCAGTCCAACATTTTAAAGATTAAAAATACCAAAGATGGTAAGTGACTAAATCACCTAGCCAGGTGTAGCGAGGACCAAGACTTGATTCTGGCCATTTCTGCTCTACTATTCACTCCTGGAGTATTTGCTTAACTCCTGACAGATGTATCCTCACTATCCCATCAACAAATTATGTTCGTTTCCACTGTCCATGCTTAATTTGTTTCTCCTGACCAGCCTGCTCTCATTTTCTTGCTCCATAAATCCAACTCCCATCCATCCTCCAAAATCTCTTCCTATTCCATTCTTCATGACTTCCTCATTCTCTGAAAATCTTACGTCCTGAATAAGATGCTAGACTCGAAGGCGTCCTCAAACTACGGCCCGCGGGCCACATGCGGGTGTTTTTGCCGTTTTGTTTTTTTTACTTCAAAATAAGATATGTGCAGTGTGCGTAGGAATTTGTTCATAGTTTTTTTTAAACTATAGTCCGGCCCTCCAACCGTCTGAGGGACAGTGAACTGGCCCCCTGTTTAAAAAGTTTGAGGACCCCTGTAGAGGAAGAGGATCACCGCTGCCTACTGGGCCAAGTTTAACCTGAATTAACACTTTCCACAAAGCAAAGCTACGTGGATTTCTTCCCTGAAGACTATTCACCCTCTTGCCTCCTGTGTTTTATTTTGTGTGTGTGTGTGTGTGTGTGTGTGTGTGTGTATTGATTTCAGAGAGGAGGAAAGAATAGGGAGAGGGAGATAGAAACACCAATGATGAGAATCATTGATCGGCTGCCTCCTGTATGCCCCCAACTAGGGATCCAGCCGGCAACCAGACATGTGCCCTTGACCCAGGCATGTGCCCTTGACCCAGGCATGTGCTCTTGACCGGAATCGAACCCGGGACCCTTCAGTCTGCAGGCCAACACTCGATCCACTGAGCCAAACTAGCTAGGGCTGCCTCCTGTTTTAGAAAGTAATTTCAATAAAGAATAAGTCATATAGCGCCTTTATAACATGTTCACTCACGTCTTTAATAGTAGACATGTAATTCTTGAATGGCCCCAAATCACTTATATCTCCTCCACTAAGGAACAACACAGCTTATTCACAAAGTCCAAACCCAGAATTCTCTGAATACAACTCACCTAGCAGCCATAGCTTCCTGGGTTCATCTTTTTCTTTCCTTTGCTTCCTCCAAAACTCCAGTTCTAAGGAACAGTTCACACTTCCTTTTCTTCCCGCCCACCCCCAACCCGTTCCCTACATTGTGCCGTGTAGAACATCTTTTATCCTTTATTATTTTCTATAGGCCTCTTCAGTGAGATTCCAGTTTGCTACCTCTCCTCCAACCTCAACTATCCCCTCCTTTATATAGAGGTCACATCTATGTGTTCAGCTTCTCTCAGGTCTTAGTATATCTAAACCTCATGAAGGTCAATTTTGTTTTTTTCTCCCTTCTCCACTCTTCCTTCCTCTAAAAAAATCAGTCTCAAAAGTGGCGTGGGTGGGAGCAGCTCAGAGGAAGTGCAAAAGAATCCACTGGGCTGCAGGAAAAGATATATATTAGAACTTAATTTATTATACTTATTGTTCATGTCATGCTTTCTTAAATTCTATTTCTCTGTACATTATAAGTTGTATACATATTAACACAGTTGAGACAAATATAAAATTTAAAAGATACACGAATTCCTGAGGTTTATGCTCTTTTACTGATAAAAGTGTATGATCAAGAAGAGTTTGGAGACAACTATTCTAAAAATACCTTGATAACCAAACAAAGTAATAGGTTCCAGACTACAGAGTGGAAATACGTATGAATACATGCACACACAGTAGGAAAATTTGTTCGTATCCAAAAATCCCAACCATGCCCACCAACCTCTAACCCCTACCAGCCATCTCAGAATTCTATCCTACTTAAAAGAGCAGAACAGAGGTATGGTTTGGCAAAGCCCTTCATTTCCAGTATGGGGCGGGGGTGGGGGGGGGGGGTAATCAAAAAGTGCTAAGATACAACCCTTATCTTTCCCGTAGGCAGGCACTGCTCCCTGTCCTGGCACTGCACACCGCCTGACTTACAAATATACTTTACACAGCCCCTGTCTCCTGAGATTCCGTTGCTATTTCCCAATCCCTTTAAGACACAACTCCCCGTTCTCTTCGCTAACGATCGATTCGTACCAACACCTCCAGGATGGAGCTCACACCTCCCCTCCCCGGGCCGCGCAGCCCGGTCCCAGGACAGAGGACGGTCCATCCGCGGTCCCTAAGACCACTTCCCTCGCCTCCGCCCCCGGAGCTGCCAGCCAGGCTGGAGACGGGAGGGGGAGGGGTGTGACTCGCCTCCCGTGACTGGCCCAGATGGCAGCGGATTCCGCCCCCACTCCTCCCGGGCACCCTTCCACCGCCCGACCCCCGAAGGCTGCCGGTCTGCCGCCCACGCCGCCCCAGCCCCACCCGCGGCCTCCCGGCACCCTCGCGCCGGCTCCCGGACGCACTCACCATGCTGGGTGAAGATATTGAAGCCGGCCTCCGTGGTGCGCCCCGCCAGGTCCCGCCTGCGGCCGGAGGGCCTGGCTGCGCTGCTGCCCCGGCTCCCGCGGGGCTGCGTCTGCTGAAGCCCGGGAGCCTCCCCGACGCGGCCCACCTGCTGCCCCATCCCTGCGCTCGCGAACTCCCGCGCCCCCGCCGACCCCCGGTCACATTCCTCCTCGGCTCCGGCCTCGGGCTCCTGGGGCTGCTTCGGCCTCCGTGCCAGTCCTGGCCCCGGCCCTGGGGAGCCCGGTGGCCGGCGGCTCCGCACCCGCACTCCTCACGCTGCCTCTCGGCGACTCACAGACCCTCCTCTCCCCTCCTCCTCCCGCGGCTCTGCGTCCCCAGCGCCGCCGCCGCCGCCATCTTTAAACCACCGAGCTCTGGGAAAGCGTGGAGCAGAGCGTCTCCCGTCCCCCCCGCCCAACCAGTCATCTCCGCTACTCCGAGGGCGGGCTTCCCGCCGGCCCCGCCCCCTGCGCAGGCCCCGCCCCCGGTGGGCGCCCGAGTGCCCACCTCGGCAGCACGTCCGCTGCCCTGTCAGGTCTTTCGGCTCCTCTGTCCCTTCCCCGCATCTCGGACTCCCACGTCCCGCTCCACACGCGACCGCCTTTGGTGGTCGGTGGGTGTCAAGTCCTCCCTGTCCCACCTCCACCTGCCAGATGAATCAGTCCGGCCAGGCGCCCCAGGTGCACCGCGCGCATTAGCAGGCACAGCTGGGAGAGACAAGCATAGGGCGTGAGGTGCTTGCCATCCAGGTGAGGGTCCCTAAAGTGCTCGGGAGGATCTCTTTAAACACCCTTGTCCGCAGCAGGCCTAGGGTCAAAATTATCCAAAATGTACATGAAGATAGTAAAGAGGTACATTATTGTTTCGTTTTGAAATTATTTCATGATGGTCAAGTGCAGTCGACTCGGTTGTCTGCATTCTGCAGGCTCCCGGGAGAAGCAGTTGTGGCCCCAGTCCTCGTATTGTATTACCATGAATCCCTCTTGAACTCCTTTACCACCTAACCACATGTGTGTTTCCGTTACTCTCACAATGCTTGACAGTAAAGCTAATCTTCCCACTGGCGTGCTTTATAAACCTTGCACGTGGTCAGGTCTTCTTTTGATGACAAAGGAGGACAAAATCTATCATTAACTCTGTTTCTGAGTCAGAACTTACCTTTAACTTATATTACCTAAAAGAGTGACTCAAGCAGAAAAGTGTTTTTCTACGCACACACAATACATATTTATGCGTCTAAATATTCACTTATCCTCCCACTACACATTCTTGCGTCTTAATATTGGTCCAGTTTTTTAAATTTTCAAAGAATTGGATAATTATCTTCCTTTGGCTTTTCTATTTCTTTTATAAAATTATCAGTTATTGAAGGTATCCCACTGAAAATTTGCTTAAAATTAAAGCAGAGAGGATGGGTGCCACGGCAAAGAAGCAATAAAACAATCACTGGGGAGATAGGTTTAGGGGAAAGAGGTAAATGCTGGTCTTCTTTACATGTCTTACAAGCCTGACTTTAGATGAACCATCCCTGACATTGATACTATTATAAGAGCACTATGGCCGAAACCGGTTTGGCTCAGTGAATAGAGCGTAGGCCTGCGGACTCAAGGGTCCCGGGTTCGATTCCGGTCAGGGGCATGTGCCTTGGTTGCGGGCACGTCCCCAGTGGGGGGTGTGCAAGAGGCAGCTGATCGATGTTTCTAACTCTCTATCCCTCTCTCTTCCTCTCTGTAAAAAATCAATAAAATATATTTAAAAAAAAAAAAGAGCACTATGAAATTATTCCATTGCCATCCAGGCTGTGGCCAGAAATAACAGAGACTGCCCCCCAAAAAAACGGGAACAAAACCACTATGCTTTAGCACTGAATAGAATATGAATTTTCTATTTGAATCAAAGTTTCCCTGTGTTTAAAATACCACACACACACCCCTTTTTAATTCTCAAACTGTTAGCAACTGCTGAAAAAAAATCATTCACAAGGGATAAAGGTGGTCACAGAGCAAAACTTTGTGTTTTCTGTTTGTTTCATTTGTATTATCTTAGAGAATTTCAATTGGGGGTAACAGTCTGGCTTCTCTGCTAGTCTATCTATAAGCGACCGTTAGGACTGGTCAACAGTACGACCAGTTGACCAAATGACTGGTTGACCGTTCGCTATGACGTGCACTGTCCACCAGGGGGCAGACACTCAATGCAGGAGCTGCCCCCTGGTGGTCAATGCGTTCCCACAGCCAACCTCCCATGGCCCAGACCGGCCAACCTCCCACGGTCCCTCCCCGAGGCCAGCCAGCCCCCATCAGGACTGAGCAAGATGGCCCCAATGGGCCTGATCACTGGCCAGGCCGAGGGACCCCACCTGTGCATGAATTTGTGCACCCGGCCTCTAGTGTTATATAATGTAATAGATGCATATAGTATAGCACAGTGGTTAGGGGTAGGAATGCTGATGCTAGACTGTTTGAGTTCAAAAATGGGTTTATAGCCCTAACTGGTTTGGCTCAGCAGATAGAGCGTCAGTTTACAGACTGAAGGGTCCCAAGTTCGATTCCTGTCAAGGGCATGTACCTTGGTTGCAGGCACATCCCCAGTAGGGGGTCTGTAGGAGGCAGCTGATTGATGTTTCTAACTCTCTATCCCTCTCCCTTCCTCTCTTTAAAAAAATCAATAAAATATATTTTTTAAAAAGTGGGTCAATACTTATTAGCTATTTGTTCTTGGGCAAATAACCTTTTCATGCATCAGTTCCTCATCTGTGAGGTAATGGTAACAATAGTACCTACCTTATAGTGCTCTTGTGAGAATTAAATTAGTTAATATATATAAAGCATTTAAAACAATATTGGGCATGTAAATGTCATATAAGCACTTACTATTCATACCAAAATAAAATGTAACAGGGGGTAGGGGAGGCTGGGGGAAGGTCTATGGGGGGAATAAAAAAGGAGATATATGTACTACTATCTGTAATACTTTAAACAATAAAATAAAATTTAAATAAGAAGATATAAACTTAAATAAAATAAAACAAAATGTAATGTTTTCAGAAGTCCATCAACTTTTCCAAGTCTAATTTCTTCAAGTGGTATAAACTTAAATCATGGAACAAATTCTACAGTATTTATTCAGGTGAGCCACCACCACCACCACCACCTGCCCCTTTGCATTTAACTAAAAACAAAACACCAGTCAACCAATAAAAACATGTAGAGTCATGTGTCACTTTATTAGTCATTCCTACCTGGTTATTGCCAGCTACCTGCACATGTGAACAATTACATAAGACCTTTGTTTTTCATATGAAAATTCCTCTGTCACTGATTCTTAAGATCCTATCTAGGCCAAAGCAAATATCTTGTAAGTGGAGACTTAGGATACTTGCACTATCTTGTAGATATTTTTCCATTCTTTCCTTTTCAAAGTGAGATGGGAACTTTCAGAAAGGGAGTTGGGGAGAAACAAAGTTAGGGAAACTATTTCATCTCAACATAACCGAGCCAAAATGAATTGCCGGAGAATTACATTTTAACATTCAAAACAATCCCAAAACATAATCTTAATTGAGGGCAGCTGAGAGCTCCCATCAGGGGCAGAAAACTTAGCGGGGGAGGGGGGGGCCGGGTTACGGGGGGGGGGGGGGGCGGGAAGTAGCAGGGATGGTGCACAGTAGCGCAGGGACAGCCTCACCTGTATGATGGCCAGGGAACTGGCATGAAAGATCAGAGAGAGCACCAACAGCAACAGGCACACTGAAGACACAGATGCTCATCATCTTGATCTTCTCCAGAAGCAATGCCACTATTTCCAGAAGCAAGAAGAGTGTGAGCCATGCTTCACTGATCCTTGTCTTCACCAGCCTGCATTTCCAGGCTCTTGCTACAGTCTTACGTTATCTCCCATATCTACTTCTTTCCCTACATCTGTATGGACACAGTGTTCATTTGGACTCATGTCATCTCTCTGCTGGATTCGCCTGCTACGAGCCTTTTCCTCCCAGGTTCCAAACCTTTAGCACCTAGCAATTTACTAAAGCAAAAAATATTTTCTCTCATTGCTTTGACCATACCCCCCTCCCCTCCATTATGTACAATGTCTAAGTTTTTCATCTAATGTTTCAAAATTATTTTCCAGGACACCCTGGATTATAATTGCCTAGTGTTCATCATCCCCTGTTCCTCAAACCCGTACCCCTTCTATGACAGGTATATGTACATCCAGTTAGCCTCTTTCTGGGATGTCTTCTTTTTTAGCTATGACTTTTGCAATAATCATATTCTCCCCAATATGGCTCCTGAGTGATTCCCCTTATGCTACTTAGGATTCTACTCAGATCCTACCTCCTTCATAAGAAAATCTCAGATTTATACATAGAGATATAACAGTTTCCCTGGTCTCTATTCTGTTCATACCTACAACAAGCATGACTGATAGCAATTCTTTGCCTATAAAATTCAGTTACCTTCCTCTATATCCCCCAAATGTGTTTAATTTTGACAGGTGGCTCAGAGTCATAGGGTTGGAAAGAATTTTAGACGTCATCTAGGCAAATCTCTTGGAATTCCCTCTATAATAACTCCAGTGAGGGAGCCCATTTGTTTTAAAATGTTCTAATTGTTAAAAAGTTCTTCCTAAAGATAAACTGACACATGCTAGTTTCACCCCTGGTCCTAGTTGTCCCCAGTAGCTACACAGAGCAAATCTAACCTTTCTTCTACACAACAGCCCTACAAATATCTGAGAGTTGTCATATTTCCCTAAACCTTTTCTTTTACTTGCATACATGAATGTTTTTGTATGATGATGTTTATGTCTGTCTATATTATCTACATGGGCTAAAATGTTTATGTCGATAATTTGGAACCAAAAAGAAGTCATTTTATATGTAGTTTTCTTTCTCTTTTTTCCAGCTTTATTGAGCTATAATTGAAATATAGCATTGTTTAAGGTGTTGATTTGATACACTTATATATTACACAGTGATTATCACCATATCCTTAGCTAATATCTACATTACCACACATAATTGCTATTTTTTAACAGTAAACAATACTCACATTTTTTATTCCAAAGTAGGTTTTTTTTACAGGACCATGGTTCTTCTGCCCCTACAAAAACATTTTTTTTAAATTTATCTTTATTGTTGAAAGTATTACAGATATCCCCTTGGTTTGTTTGTTTTTCCCACTGACCCCTGTCCCCACCCCCTATTTCTTTTTTGTGGTGAGAGCATTTAAGATCTACTCTTTTAGCAAATCTCAAGTATATAATATAGTATTATTAGCTATATCATCATGCTATACAACAGATCCCCAGAACTTATTCAGCTTATAACTGGAAGTTTGTAACCTTGAACAATATCTCCCCATTTCCTTCACCCCCAGCCCCTGCTAACCAGAATTGCCTCCTTTCTCATGGCTGAATAATATTCCATGGTATATATGTACCACATCTTCTTTATTCATTCTTTTAAGCCTTTTGTGCATGCAGTACTTTGAATTTTGTTTATGTGTGGTTTGTCTCTCCTTTGTTGTATTAAATCTTTAAAGGCCTATAGAGCGCTAAATACAGTTCCATTTACAGAAACACTTTAAAAGTTTTTTTGGATGACAATCAGGAGGAGGAAAATGACTCTTATCTGGCTGGGATAGAATAAGTCATTCTCTTTGAAGATAAGGAGATGGATTAAATGACCTCTTATTGTTCCACTTAACTCCCATGGGTCTATGATTCAATATTTCTTCGATTAAAAACTTTATAAATTATTAAGAGACTATTTCAAATTGGCAAAGTGCTATATAAATGTCACTAGTAACGATAATAACATCTATTCATTTTAAGTTAATAAATTAGTACTCATTCCTTTTCTATGGTAATAATGAAACGGCCGATTAAACAATCCATTTAACATGTAGCCCATCACTTAGTGTAATGGAAATGGGCCTGGTTTAGAATTTATGTGAAATGGGGTTGTTTCTGCTATCTATTGCTGCCAGAACAAACTACCCCAAAACACAGTGGCTTAAAACAACAGTGATTTATTACTCCTTGCAATTCTGTGGGTTGGCCAGCCAATTCTGCTGATCTCACCTAAGCTCCCTCACGTAACAGCATTCAGCTGGAGGGTCAGCTGAGCTGGATGGAAGGTTCACAATGGCCTCAGATCAGGCAGTTGGTGCTGCTGTAAGTTAGCATCTTGGCTCTCCTCCATATGGCCTCTTGTTATGGGCTGAGTTGTGTGCACCCCATCTCTGCCAATTCATATGTCAAAGCTCTAGCCCCTACTACCTCACAACATGACTGTATTTGAAGATGTGATTAAATTACAATTAGGGTGAGTCCTAAACCAATGGGACCGGTGTCCTTATAAGAAGAGGGAGTTTGGACACAAACACACACGGAAGGAAGTCCATGGGAAGACACCGAAGAAAGCCATCTCCAAACCAAAGAGAGGTCTCAGAAGAAACTAACGCTGCCGACACCAGAGTTCAACCTCAAGAACTTTGAGAAAATAAATTTCTGTTGTCCAACTTACCCAGTCCGTGGTACTTTGTTATGGCAGCACTAGTAAACTAACATAAACAATCTCACCTACTTGCGGAATGAGCAGGTGTATTAGTTTATTAGTATGTTAGGGTGGCTTAAAACAATAGAAACGTATTTACTCACACTTCTGGAGGCTAGAACTCCAAGATCATGGTGTCAGCAGGACTGATTCCTTCTGAGGGCTGTGAGGAAGAATCTGACCTTTGCCTCTCCTAGCTCCTGGTGTTGGCTGACAATGTTTGGTGTTCTTTGGTGCATAGGTGCATCACTCTTATCTCTGCCTTCATCTTCACATGGTGTCCTCCCAGTGTGTGTGTGACTCTGTCTAAATTTCCTCTTTTTTTTTTTGCCCTAGCTGGTTTGGCTCAGTGGATAGAGCGTTGGCCTGCAGACTGAAGGGTCCTGGGTTCGATTCCAGTCAAGGGCACATGCCTGGGTTTCAGGCTCAATCCCCAGTAGGGGGCGTGAAAGAGGCAGCCAATCAATGATTCTCTCTCATCGTTGATGTTTCTCTCTCTCTCTCTCTCTCTTTCTCTCTCTCTCTCTCTCCCTGCCTTCCTTTCTGAATTGGATAAAAATATATTTTTAAAAATTTCCTCTTTCTATAAGGACATCAGTCATATAGGATTAGGGTCTGCCTGATGACCTGACTTTAATCTAATTACCCTGTAAAGACCATGTTGCCAAATAAGGTCATATTATGAAGTAGTAGGAGTTAAGACTTCAATGTACAAATTTGGGGAAACAAATTCAGCCCATAAAACTGAGCTTTCTTATGGCATGGAGATCTCAGGATTCTTTTTTAAATAATAAATTTTTATTGATTTCAGAGAAGAAGGGAGAGAGAGAGAGAGAAACATCAATGATGAGAGAGAGAATCATGGACCAGCTACCTCCTGCACACCTTACACTGGAGGATAGAGCCCGCAACCCAGGCATGTGGCCTGTCCAGGAATCAAACTGTGACTACCTGGTTCATAGGCCAGTGCTCAACCACTGAGCCACACTGGCAGGTCTCAGGATTCTAAGAAAGCAAGAGCTGAAGCTGCATAATCTCTTGAGGCCTAAGATCCAAGACTCTCACAACATCATTTCTACTACATGCTATTAATCAAAGCAAGTCACAAGGCCAGCCCAGATTTAAAGGATGGGTTAATAGCCCTATCTGGTTTGGCTCAGTGGCTAGAGCCTCAGCCTGCGGACTGAAAGGTCCGGGTTAGATTCCTGTCAAGGGCGCATGCCTGGGTTGCAGGCTTGACCCCCAGTAGGGTATGTGCAAGAGGCAGCCGATCAATGATTCAATCTCATCACTGATGTTTCTATCTCTCTCTCCCTTCCTCTCTGAAATCAATAAAAATATCTATTTAAAAAATAACAATAAAGGGTGGGGAAATAGACTCCACCTCTTAATAGTAGGACCAGGAAAATATTATGATCATATGTTTTTGTTTTGTTTGTTTTTTTAATGTTTTTTTTTTATGATCATGTTTTCAATCTTCCACAGGATCCGATTCTTTATTATAAGAATTAACTAGTATACGGCCTTCGGCTAATAATAAAAGCATAGATTCTTAGAAGAAGAAGGGATGTGTGCAGGAGGCAACCAATGGATGTCTCTCTCACATTGATGTTTCTCTCCCTCCCTGTCTTTCCTTCTCCCTTCCACTCTCTATGAAAATCAATGGGAAAATATACTTGGGTGAGGATTATAAAAAAACAACAACACTATAATAAATAAAGAAATATGAGAAAAGCAAATAAAAGTAGGCTTACAGTTGTGAGTACATGAAACAGAGCTTATTTTTGTTATTTATTAATTATTGTATTATTTTCCATACAAATAACTGTAAACTTACTTTTACTCACCCCTGTATATTCAAGATGATCCAGGTTTCTGCTACAGATACAGAAAGGGAGAAAATTATTGAATAAAATAGGAAACCTTGAGTCCATACTGATATAAATTAATATGTAAATAATCTGAAGGTTTGTTAAGTCAAGAGTTGTGTACATATTACAATGTATCCCCCTAAAATACTTATTAATAAGTACTGTACAATGGAGAAGACTGACAGATACCATTTTAATCAAGTGATCAAAATCACCATGGGACTAATCAAAATTGAGCTCTAGCTGATTGGTTGCAATGAAAAAAACATGGATTCCTTACCAAATATGAGTAACTGAAACTAATCATTAGGAAGAATTGGAACCCCAAAATGAGAGACGTTCTACAAAATAACTATTTTGTGCTCTTAAAGTCAAGGAAAGACTGGGAACTATTTCAGAGTGAAAGGGATTAAATAGTATGACAACCTAAAGACAACACAGAGTCCTGGACAGATCTGTTTAATCAGATCCTGGACATTTTGTAAAACTTGAGCGGAATCTGAAGTAGAAGGTACCAATGTATGAGTGTTGATTCTTATTTTAATGCCTGTATTGTGATTATACAGGAGCATATTTATAGAAAACACACACTAACTTACTAAGGAATATTGGCACATCATATTGGCAACTTATTCTCAAATAGTTCAAATACCTTACCAAAAAAAAATCAAGTATATAGGTCTATGATATTGCCCTCCTTGACAAATCTTATAACCCCATCAAGAAATGAAACAAGGCTACTTTAGAATCACTTGTTTTTATTTTTATTTTATTTTTTAAAATATGTTTTTATTGATTTTTAGAGACGGGGGAAGGGAGAGGGAGAGAGAGAAACATTGATTGGTTGCCTCCCACACACCCTCTACTGAGGATCAAGCTGTAACCCAGGAATCAAACCAGGGACGTCTGGGGTGCTTGGGATGATGCTCACCAACGGAGCCACACTGTCCAGGCTAGAATGATTTGTTTTTAAATTAACACTGGTCGTGTGTCTTAAGTGGTGACTGCTTTTTTGTATATACTATGCTGACAAATGATCTACTAATTAGCTTTAGGTTAGAGATTGACATTGCAGTCTCAAAGGGACATATTTCTGAAAATGGATCATTGCCAGTCTCTTTGCTCGTATGTCTCTGTTATTTAGGGGTTGCCACCAGTGCTGGAGTAGCCAACCTGCCCAGTTTGCCAGAGACTGTTCCTGTTTTGGCACTGGGAAACCCCTCACCTGAATGTGAGAGGTCCCAGTTTCTGCACTGTGCCATACGTTGGGGGAAAGGTGCAAAAGCCTTGTGGCAGACCTCAAAAACAGAGGCGGAAAACAACCCTCTTTTTAGTTTTAAATGGCCGTGACGCAAATTATCCGCCTTTTGGTTACCGTTTCTCCCCCCTGAGGCTGATGTTGACAACCTTGATTATCGATTGGTTCACAGAAAGAAATCACCCATTGCTGCCTTCCTTCAAGTGACGCAAGTTAAGTGGGCAATTTAGGTGCCTTGTAACAACCAGTTTTTTGGTTTTGCCTGGGGATTAACGACTGTGCTTTGTATCAAGATAGCGCTAGTTTAATTTTTAGCATTGTGACCATATTTTTCTAAGGATGCAGATAATGAAAGAGAACAATTACAATACCTACACCAGCATGACCTACATATCGTTGAAAAAGAAAGCTAAACAACTGTGTTATTTTCATGAGAGGGAGATAGAGGGATCCATTGAACAAGATTAGATAGGTAAATAACCAAAGCAAACCATACTGCACAATTTGTAAAAAAAGAATTGGGGCCCTAACTGGTTTGGCTCAGTGGATAGAGCGTTGGCCTGCGGACTCAAGGGTCCAAGGTTCGATTCCGGTCAGGGGCATGTACCTTGGTTGCGGGCACATCCCCAGTAGGAGGTGTGCAGGAGCCAGCTGATCAATGTTTCTCTCTCATCGATGTTTCTAACTCTCTATCCCTCTCCCTTCCTCTCTGTAAAAAAAAAATCAATAAAAATTATATTTTAAAAAAAGAATTGGGATTGAACAGGGCGAAGGGGAAGTGAAAGCACTGACATTGAGAATCTCACAAATCCAGTATGAGAAAAGCAAGGACTTCTAAATCAATCAGCTAATATTTGTGGGTGTTTGCTGTGTTCCCTGTGAAAGACACAAAAAGCAGCAGATAACTGTGTGTGATTACAAGAGCTGTCCCAACTATTGACACACAAACTCAGGTAACATTTTAAGTGGCAGCTCAAAGCTTTTACATTCTAATTTGTTTATTTTTGAAAAGAATTTGAATGTGCAGAAAAGTTAAAAGAACAGTGCAATGAATGTATTCTTTCCACCTAGATTCACCAACTGTCAACATCTTGCTACACCTCTCTCTATATGTAAACACACTCTTCCCTTTTGCCAAAACATCTGAAAGTAGGTTTCAGACATCTCCCAACCTTACTCTTAAATGTCAGCCGGCATCTCCAAAGAACAGAAAACATGCTCCCACACAAGCATAATGCTCTAACTAGATAAGAAAATCAACATTAACTCAATTACATCAACCAACATTCAGTCCGCATTCAAATTTCCCCAATTGTCCAGCTATCACATTCACAAGTTCTTCTCTACCCTGTAATGTACTTCTACTGGGCCTGGAAAATAAATGCAACCTCTTTAGGTCTGTTTCCTCCTCTTAAAGATTAACTACACATTAATATTTATTTTACTTGGACTTATAGGATCTGTGATTTATGAATGATAATTGGGTCTGTGAAGAAAACAATTTGGAAAACGTTTCAGGATAGGCTACCACATCACAAGTAGCCTCTAGGTGTCCTCCTTGGATAGTGGAAATCTGTAGTTGCTACCCAGGACTTGTCCAGAACAGTCATTATTTGAAGAGAGACTTTTTTTTCTCTACTCAACACAGAACAAAAAATCTAATAAGTGTTTCAAAATTCTAAACAGAACACAAATAAGCTCAATGTATATGGTTCTTCAAACACTTGGTACCCATGAACAAGGTTGGGAGCTAGAGAGTTGGAAGACAATAAATAGTCAGGGCAAAAATAGACCAGTGTAAGTATTCACACACCTGTTTCCCCTACTTCTGTCCCTTTTTAAAAGGATCTTTTTATTGCTCGATATTTGGTGCCTTTGTTATAGTCCTCAGTGAAATGGGTAGAGAAACAGAACGGAATGAACCTGAAAAAGAATCTGTATGAGAGATGTCTGACAGGAGTGATTCAGGAAGGCTAAGCTACTGACTGATCAACTTTAGGGGCTGCCCACTTGATGTTTTATTAGTTAACAACAGCAGGTTTGGGTATTAGTTTACACTAGCTCAGTGGTCGGCAAACTCATTAGTCAACAGAGCCAAATATCAACAGTACAACGATTGAAATTTCTTTGAGAGCCAAATTTTTTAAACTTAAACTTCTTCTAACGCCACTTCTTCAAAATAGACTCGCCCAGGCCGTGGTATTTTGTGGAAGAGCCACACTCGAGGGGCCAAAGAGCCGCATGTGGCTCGCGAGCCGCAGTTTGCCGACCAGGGCACTAGCGGTTATATCAATGGTTCTCAAACTTCAGTGTGCATCAGGATCGCCTGGTGGGCTTGCTTGGCCCCCATCCCCAGAGTTCCTGATTTAACAGATCTGGGATGGAGACTGCAAATTTAAATTTCTAACAAGTTGCCAGGTGACTGATGCTGCTGGCTTGGGGCCACACACTTCGGGAGCCACTGTCTTAGATGAATTTTCAACATCTCACTGGTTTAACATAATCTTCATTTACCCAACAGTCCAAAGTGTGCATCTGTGGTGAGGCGGTTTTCTAAGGCAGCTCTCTTCTGAGCGGTGATCCAGGTACCCAAGTTCCATCATTGGTTCTGCCATCTTCAGTATGTGGTTCCCATGTTTGTCTCGGGATCATCACCTTCCAGTCAACCAAAAGGGGGAACAAGGATGAAGGTTCACTCCTTGGAGGTTTTTATGGATCAGGCCCAATAGTTACTATATTACTCAGACACATAGCCACATGACATTTCCCAGCCTAACTGCAAAGGGAGGCTGGGAAATGTAGTCTAGTTATGTGCCCAGGAAGAGGAGACCGCGGGTTTGGTCTCTGTGGTAGTGCACTCTTCTGGTCATCAAATACCCATTTCATTTTTCACCTCACATAGAAAACAAGCCTTTCTCCAAAACAACCCAAAGTCTCTTATAGTCACTGAACCAAGCTCAAAATCCACTATCTGTGGGTGACACAAGTCTTCTCCATTAGGTCTGGATATGGCTCCTCATGTTCTAATAACTTTTGAATTGGAAAAACAAGTTTTCTGTAAACTATTCTTTCCCCCTCCTCTGCATACAATAGCGGAACTAGGGCAAACTATCCACAATATAACAAACAAACACACACACACACCCATTCAGGAGATACACATAGTTACTAGCCCTTAGCAACTGGTGAAAAAGAGCTGGGCGGGCATTGTGAAGACCTCCATCTTGGGGTGGGAGAAGTTCCTTGATTAGACTATGGTCCTACCATTTGGGAAGATTTTTTTGTTAGCATTTTTCTCTGTAGTCCCTGAGAGGCTTTCCTTTTCACATTACACTTCCTGGCCACATCTGAAGTAGGCACTGGAGAACATGACATCTTTGCGCTTGCATCATGTGCTTCCTGCCCATGCAAATTTGGAGGCTTGAGAGTTGTTTTTAAGTTCTCTGGACAGGCCACAGTTTTTTTTTTTAGACCAGGCTTATCATTTCTTGATCAATACAATTCCCTCTACAACTTAGATATTTCTGATCTATTTGCTTTTGGAAAGACTCTGGTGTCAGTAACTACTCCCAAAGTTATTTTCAAGACCTAGGGTTGCCAGAGAAAAATATTGGGTGTCCTTGTATTTTTACTTGCTAAATTTGTCAGCCGTATCTAGATCCAGTTCTCAAGACTGTCTGACTTCTTTGTTTCTTTCCTCCATGATTTGCTCTTTCACCTAAAAGGTGGTTACCTTTGGGCTCAGCAGAGAGGAGAATATCTTAATCCGATTGCCACACACACAGCTGTCATTTTGTTTGCTTAGAAATCTTACTAAGCCTTTGTCACTCAAGGTTTTTTCTATCTTATCCCTTAATATTTGGAGCCTGGAAGCGGAGGGAGTTTCTATAAATCTCATGATCTCTAGGTTTTCCTCATTATCTTTGATCTCTGCTTGAATTTAGTCCAGCTCTGTTCTAGTCTAGGTTCACCTGTCTCTTAATAACAATAACTTGCTGAGAGCAGCAAGTGCAACCTGAAATACATTTGCATTCAAACTCGTTCCACCACTTCCCCTAGAGCAGGGATCTGTGACCTAGGGGTTCTATAAATTGGATGGTGAGTGTATTAAATCAAGTTATCTGCAAGCAGACCTTGAAATGAGGATTCATGTGCAAGTGATTTATTAAAGAGTAACTGGGACTGAGGGAAAAGCAGAATAATAATATGATGAAATTTTAGGCAAAGGCCCAACCTCAGCTCCATCCTACAGAGGAACTCTAGAGCATCAATTACACTTCAGTTTTGTGCCACCTCAAAGCAAAGAAGCTGACTTGTCATACATCCTCACCAGTCAGTCATTGGCTATGGGCTGCCTTTGGGGGACTTAAACACCCATGCATTTTTAATTTTCTGCATCAGTAGACGAAGGTCTGCAGTAGCCCAGGAATAGTACTCTGAAATAAGGCTCAGGTAAGAGCTGGTAATGCAAAGGTAATAGAAGCTGTTATCAGGCACAGAACCAACAGAGTTCACCAACATGGGGAATAAATTAAAATTTTTATCTTCACTAACCTCCAACTGAAATTTAGCAATTCCTTCATTCAGTTATGAACGTAGGCAGCAAACCATAGTGGTGGTATTGGTTCCTGTGAATTATATAAGTCGCAGGTATTTCATATCATATTATAGTTACGGCACACATGTTGCAACATATCTCAAGATATTGTTTACTCTTATGCACTCATCATTACATTGAACTCATGATAAGTCTCAAGATCAGCAGTCAGTACACTGGAGACCCGGATTAGCTGGCGGTATAGTTCTAGTCTGAGTCCAAAGGCCTGAGAGCCAGGAGAGCTGATGATGTAAGTTTCAGTCCGAGGCTGAGTCCCAAGACTGATGTCCCAGCTTGAAGACAGTCAGGCAGAGAGCAACTAAATTCTCTCTTACTCAGCATTTTTGTCTATTCCGGCCTTCAACCGATTGAACAAGGCCCACCCATATTGAGGAGGGCAATCTGCTTCACTCAGTCTCCTGAGTCAAATGCTAATCTCATCCAATAAAGTCCTCACAGACACCCCCAGAAACACCACGTTTAACCAAATATCTGGGCAGCCCGATTAAATTAATAAATACAGCCGAAACCGGTTTGGCTCAGTGGATAGAGAGTCAGCCTGCGGACTCAAGGGTCCCGGGTTCAATTCCGGTCAAGGGCATGTACCTTGGTTGCGGGCACATCCCCAGTAGGGGGTGTGCAGGAGGCAGCTGATCGATGTTTCTAACTCTCTATCCCTCTCTCTCCTCTCTGTAAAAAATCAATAAAATATATTTTTAAAAAGTAATAAATTAATAAATACAATTAGCCATCACATGCTCCTAGATCTTGCTATTTAATGCATTTAAAAAGATGTAAAACATATTTGCTTTTTAAAAGTATTTTGCTAAGCATTTGTCAATACAATTGGTTTCCCTGTAGTCTTATGTATTTTATTTTGTACCTTTATGAACATTATTCTGAAATGAGATCCATAAATTTCACCAAACTGCCAAAGGGATACATGGCACCAAAAAGACGGGAGGAAGGAAGGAAAGAAGGAAGGAAGGAAGGAAGGAAGGAAGGAAGGAAGGAAGGAAGGAAGGAAGGAAGGAAAGAAACTGCCCTAGAACAGGAAGTTCATTTAGGCACATCATCATCCTTCTACGTTATTTTAAGTGACATTTTATCAAAATGTTTTGTCAGTACACAATATGCATCTCCATTTTCCTAGGTTTGGATACCTGTTTCCTTATTTCTCACAGCTGATCCACTAAACCAGTGGTTCTCAACCTTCCTAATGCCGCGACCCTTTAATACAGTTCCTCATGTTGTGGTGACCCCCAACCATAAAATTATTTTCGTTGCTACTTCATAACTGTAATTCTTGCTACTGTTAATGAATCGTAATGTAAATATCTGTGTTTTCCGATGGTCTTAGGCTCTACAGCAGCGGTCACGACCCACAGGTTGAGAACCGCTAGCAGGGTTGCCTAAGACCATCAGAAAACACAGATATTTACATTACGATTCATAACAGTAGCAAAATTACAGTTAGGAAGTAGTAGCAACCAAAATAATTTTATGGTTGGGGGTCACCACAACATGAGGAACTGTATTAAAGGGTCGCGGCATTAGGAAGGTTGAGACCCACTGCACTAAACTGATGTCAGGAATTTTGAGTTTTTGTTATGGCAGCGGCTATAGACTGACTGTGTTTCCCAAATTCCTATGTTGAAACCTAATCTCCAAAGTTATGGTATTTGAAGGTGGGGCCTTTGAGAGGTGATTAGGTCATGAAAGTGGAGCCGTCGTGAGTGGACTTAGTGCCCTTATCAAAGGGACCCCGGAGAAATCCCTGTCCCTTCTACTACGCGAGGACACGGCGAAAAGATGGCCACCGATGAGCCAGGAAGCAGGTCCTTACCAGACACGGCATCTGCCAGCGCCTGGATCTGAGACTTCCCAGCCTCCAGAACTGTAAGAAATGAACTTCTGTTGTTTATAAGCCACCGAGCCTATGGCATTCTGTTCTAGCAGCAGAACAGATTAAGAAAGCAACACTCCATTTCGAGATACTAATGTTCTGTATTGGTTAAGATAAAGCTATCTGTGTAATAAATAAGCCCTTGGTCTCAGTGGGTTAACACCATAAAAAAGTATTTCACAGTTCATGCAGTGTTCATGGTACACGGCTCCCCTGCATGATTCCCCTGGGCAGCTCCCACTCCAGTGGTGATCTAGTTACCCAGGTGCCTTCCCTTTTATCCTTAGCCAGCGAGAGAGAAAAAGTGCAAGGAGGATTGTGCGCCAGAGGTTCTTATGGCTGGAACTCAGCTACATAACCCCACCTAACTGCAAGAGCAGCTAAGAAATGTAGTATAGAGCTTTATGTCCAGAGAGAAGAAATGAGTTTGGTGTAGGGTTACCAGATAAAATATAGGATATCCAAATAAATTTAAGTTTCAGATAAACAACAAATACTTTTTTTTAAAAAAATATATTTTATTGATTTTCTACAGAGAGGAAGGGAGAGGGATAGAGAGCTAGAAACATCGATGAGAGAGAAACATCGATCAGCCGCCCCCTGCACACCCCCCAATGGGGATGTGCCCGCAACCAAGGCACATGCCCCCGACCGGAATCAAACCCGGGACCCCTCAGTCCGCAGGCCGACGCTCCATCCACTGAGCCAAACCGGCTTCGGCAACAAATACTTTTTTAAGTATAAGTAGGTCCCATGTAATATTTGGGCATCCTGTCATTTTATATGCTAAATCTAGCAAGTCTACACAAATTAGTTTGGTGATCAGCAAACAGTCTCTGTCACAGAAAGGATGTCAGACTGACCCTTTTGAAGTGCTTAAGGCTTTGAGTTAGTTGAAAATTCAAGGGGAGAAGGGAGCCTGAAGAGGGAGATTCTAGACTTCCTGGTAAGTGAGAATGGGACTAGTGCAATTTATTTGGAAGATAAAGAGATGGGACAATATTTGTATCTTGGTTCATAGGGGCAATAAGTTACATTATCCGGGGCCTTATCCCAGGACATTTAAGAATTCCCATCTGGCCGAAACCGGTTTGGCTCAGTGGATAGAGCGTCCGCCTGCGGACTGAAAGGTCCCAGGTTCGATTCCGGTCAAGGGCATGTACCTTGGTTGCGGGCACATCCCCAGTGGGGGGTGTGCAGGAGGCAGCTGATCGATGTTTCTCTCTCATCGATGTTTCTACTCTCTCCCTTCCTCTCTGTAAAAAATCAATAAATATATATATATAAAAGAATTCCCACCTGGCACATCCTTGTGTTATGGATTAAAGTGGGAAGTAGACAACGTTTTTCAGACAGTGGCTATGATGCTGCTGATAAACTAGAGCACGTGGGTGGATGTAGATACTGATAAGTCTCTGCTGATGTGGGAATACAGACTTGTTGGTCTGTGTTGAGCCTGAGCTTGAAAGGATGCTACCTGATGCTTTAAAACCAGACACATAGAGAGTGGTTGGCAGAATATGCAGGAAAGAAGACATGATGATATTAATTTCTTTTAGGGATCCCCATCCCTGGAGAAATTTGTATAAGGTAGATATACAGAAGATAGTTTTTAGTTTCTAACTCAGACTCTATAAAATTTCTAAAAATAGCAGCACCCTTTTTGAAGCATGGACTGTGGCAAGTCTTGGTGTACAAGAAAGCCCTAATTTCCCCAAGCCTGGACAAGTCATCCAAGACATGCCTAACGTGTTATGTTGCAATATAGTCTGTGGGAAAGGCCATCCAGCCTGTGAGAAAATAATGATTTCCAGAATCTGAGGGTATTATCTGGAATGACCTTTCCACCCCCAGGAAATAAAAAAATAAAATTTTGATAAGGACAAATTGCTGAAGTCCTACACAAAAGAGAAAGTTATTAGAAAGAGATAACTAGATATCAATATAGTGCTGCAGTGCTGATGCCCTAAAAGTTATTGATGATCTCTGGGTAGAAAATGCCTTTAATGAATGTGATGAAGTGTTTGTAGGTCCTTAAGAGGATTGGGGCAAAATAGTTCTTACATTTAAAAAAAGTATGATTAAGAATGATTATATATAGTGGAACTCACTCTTTACTAAAACTTTACACTAAAAGTACAGTTTTTTCTCAAAAAATTGTCCTGTCCCTTTGTAATCAATCCCTCTCCCATCCCAGTCCCTGGTATTCACTAATCTGCTGTCTATCCCTATAGTTTTGCCTTTTCCAGAATGTCATATAAATCACATAGTATGTAACTTTGTTAGTCTACTGATTTCACTGAGGATAATACTTTCGTGATTCATCCATGTTGTTGCATGTATTAGGATTTGGGACGGACCTTAAAAGTTAAAATATTTTTTTTTTTAGAATATAGAGAATCATCAGACTTCTCTGGTAAAAAATGTTAAGACTAAACTCCGGAGAAATGAGAATCTTCAAATAAAAAAAAAATTAAGATATCATACACATTTAGAGATTTTGCTCCAAAAACGTATCCCCAATGGATGCCACAGAAAACCCAAGTCATCAGAGACACTGCTCTTAATGAGGGGCAGAGATATAGGCTAAAGCTTGAAAACTGCCTGTAAGATTTTTAGAATTAAGGAGACTAATTCTAAAAGAGGAAAGGAAGACCTAATCCTTTTGAAAGAGCCATCAAGACCCACCATGGGTCTTAGCAGCCAATTGGATAGGTTAGCTACAGCTCAGAACTCTGGGAGTAATCATCAAAGACTCTTACGGCCAGAAGGAACTATCCAGCTATGGTCATGCTTTCATTTGCTCTGAAGAAGATGGATATTTACAAAGGAGAACCATGGACACTAAGGCACGTTTTGGAATTTTCAGGAAACAAGGGTGAACCCAGAGAAAGGAGGATCCCAAGGCTGTTACCAGCTCTCCCTTCATAGGTAGCAAAGGATTAAAGATGGAGCAAAATAACAGAAAACAGACAGGACTGGCCACCTCCAAGCTAGATCCACTCCTACTTGGCTTCCTAAAAGGTAGTTACTGCCCATTCTTTGAATCCCATGGCAAGAACCAAGGAAAGTATGGGAAGGATGGCCCATAAATACAAACAAGGAGCTGTTTCTTCCCTCTGTGGGGCCCAGAGACTTAGGGGATGGTCGTAACTCTGAGGAGAAAGAAGGTTTGGCTGGATTTTCAGAAAATCCATGTATCTTTCTGTTTGGAGCAACTAGGAGAGTAAACGGTCAGGTTCCCAAAGAGGAAAAGGGAAAAATTAGCCAGAGCTTTGGATCCATGAGGTGGCACATACCTGAGCACATCCTGATTCTGAGTCCGAGGCCAGCTTATGGTCCACAAGCCCGCAGTGCATGCGGATGGAGGAGGTTGGTATGAAAGAGCATCCTGCCAGTGCCCTGGCAGAAGCTGGGACAGAGCCAGCCCAGCTCCCTGTGCAGGCAAGCTGCCATTTTGCTGTCAGCATTCCACCTCATGATAGCAGCAAGAAATTCTATGCACTGGTTACCCTGGATACTGCAAGAATCTTAGATGACAGGGATCCAGTATCCACATTCAGGAAAACTAGGGCATGAGTAAACCCCAAGCTTGGGGACCCGGGAAGGAAGTATCTGATTATACTTTTATAAAACACGTCATTTATAGCTCTGTACCCCTCACAATGCTTTCTTTAATTTCTCATTCAATTGAGTCTTTATTGAGTGCCTACGATGTACAAAGCACCGTTACAAAGGTCAAGCTCATATATTAATCCCCTCTGCCCTAGTAACTCGAAACACCAATACGTTCAGTGGATACAGATATGAAGTACTAATCACAATGATGTGTCCTACAAACCATTCCATGATTTCTTCAAGAATTACAAAATAATTTAACCGCGAGTCTATTTACTAAGGCATTGGACAAGGCTCAGAGACTCAGAGGATAGAAAAGTAAATGGGTAGTCTTTCACCTCAAGGAATACGATATTTATCATACATCCATTATATTCATTCATACATATATGAAATCTAGAGGTTTGATTGTAAACACTGAACTGACTTTATAAAAGGGAGGATTCGGTATAGTAAGAATAATAAAATGTGCTCATACACATTTGAAACCACATAGCACAGTATCTGACACCTAGTAAGTGCTCAGTAAATATTCATTCATCTATCAAATGACTATATTTGAAGATATTCTGGCACAAAAATGTATTATAGGGATACTTGCTGGTTATTTTAAAAAGTAAAGCATAAAAAAAATAAAGCATAGATGTCAACACACTATTGTCTGGCTCTCACATTAAAGGCAATTATTTGATACTATTTCATCCTTGATCAGCTTAAAGGTTTCACATATGCTATTAGAAAGGGGAATGCTCATTTACCTCGATAATTTTGGGGAGAATTTTTATAGGGCCAAGTCTAGTTATGCTTGTGTTGGAGACGGGGCTGGCAACTCAGTGTCTATGTGGCAAGATTTCTTTAGAAACTGTCTGTTCCAAAATATTCTGATCACAGAGCTACCAATGTCCTTGGAATCATTCCCAGTTGAATGCTGGCTTTGGATAAGATGCTATTTCAAAAAGTTCCCAGAGTGCAATTCTATGAGGTAACTCATTGATAAGTTCATACCTGTTAAAGCATTAGCAGTGATTAGTTTGTCGGGCCGATTTATAAGACAATTGAATATCTCTAACGGACAGGGCAGGAAAATGAAGGGCTCTTGGGGAAGTGTTTTCTTATTAGGGGGAGGCACCGAAACACGAAGGGGGCGATGGTAAAGATACATTACATCTACTTCACAATTTGGTTTTGGGCTGCTTCATTACTGAAGGAAGTATAAGGGCTCCATGTAAAGTGTATTAAGAATTACTATGATTAGCCCTAACCAGTTTGGCTCAGTGGATAGGTTTGATTCTGGTCAAGGACATGTACCTTGGTTACGGGCATATCCCCAGTCGCGGGTGTGCAGGAGGCAGCTAATCGATGTTTCTCTCTCATTGATGTTTCTAACTCTCTACCCCTCTCCCCTCCTCTCTGTAAAAAATCAATAAAATACATTTTTTTAAAAGAATTACTATGATTAATACGCTTTCTTGCAATGAGCAGCATTTTAAACATGGGTTGATTTTTTCTTTCCTGGTCTGTAAGGAATTTGAATGAATGGGAAATATATCTTTCTCTCTTAATTTTTTTCCCCAAATAACCATTGCCAAAAAGATACTTTAGAATCTGAATATTGTTTCCTTAACAATCTTTCCCCCCACAACTTTAGGAGATAATTACTATCACTGGCCTGAGCTTTCAGGTGAAGAACTTCAGGCATGAAGAAGAATTTGCCCAAGATCCAAAGCTAGTAGTAGCTGAGGCTGGATTTGCACCCAGACACTGTAGCTATAGAGATCATGCTCTTAACCACTGAAGTGCGGTCCATCTGCCTCCCAGTGTTATTGGGATGCGTTTTTTTAAAAGTGAAAACTGATACCCTAACCGGTTTGGCTCAGTGGATAGGGTGTCGGCCTGTGGACTTAAGGGTCCCAGGTTTGATTCCGGTCAAGGGCATGTACCTTGGCTGCAGGCACATCCCCAGTGGGGAGTGTGTAGGATGCAGCTGATCGATGTTTCTCTCTCATCGATGTTTCTAACTCTCTATCCCTCTCCCTTCCTCTCTGTAAAAAAATCAATAAAAAATATATATATATATTTTTTTTTTAAAAGAGTGCAAACTGAACACAGGATGAGCCTTCCAATTCATAGGAGACACTTAAACGAGGCATGCGGCCCGCCGGCCACGAGTTTGTCATGCTTGCTTTAGAGATTGGTAGTCTCTCATTGTGATCCTCAAACCAAAAAAAATACAAAGATTTTATGTGTAAAGTGATTTGGGTCCTAATACCAAGCATTACAGTTTCCTACCACATTTCTTTTCAAAGAGCTCCTCTTCTCAATGTTCAAGTCATCTTTCTCAATCAGAGCAAGAGTCTTGATTAGTTTTCAGTCTCTCACTATGTGTTTAGGTTATGCTAGCCACTGGCCACATAACTGTTTCATAAACAGATAGACAAGATAATGAAAAGCCAGCCAGGAAACAAATACTATAGCTTAAAAAAAATGATATTCCCCATTTTATCTGTCTACTGGGATTCTTAGGCTGAGGTGTTATTTCCAAACCAGCTCCTTATATCAATTATATGCACGATTGTGACCCCAGCTTTCTAACTGGCTTTTCTGGTCTTTTGGGGGAATTGTTAAAGATCAATAGTTATTTGATGCCTGGCCATACTTCATCTGTGTTAAATTAAGGGATTTTAAGGCCTTCACTCTCTGTTCATTTTACAGTGTAACCCCTAGGCTTATGCACATCCTATGGACATTCTCTTCGAGCATCCTTTCTATTTATATGTGTAGTATAGTAGTCCCCCTTATGCACAGGGGATATGTCCCAAGAACCCCAGTGGATGCCAGGAACTGCAAATAGTACCAAACACTCCATATGGTATGTTTTCTCCCTATACATACATGCCTATAATGTAACTTATAAGTTAGGCACATAAGAGATCAACAATAAAACAGAACAATTACAGCAACATACTATAATAAAAGTTATGTGGTCTCTCTCAAAATATCTTACTGTATTGTACTCGCCTTTCTTCTTGTCATGATGTGAGATGATAAAAAGCCACACCTGTTCCAGAATCTGTGCAAGCATCCCTGACTTGCGGTAAATGGCTTGGCGTCCCTTGTTTCAGGGATCCCTTACTGAAGTCTTCCTACAGGCTCCATGCTTCCAGGTGCAATATGTTGCTGTCATTTTCAGCTCATGTCTTCCACCCACAGATTGAATGCCTTTTCCGTGTTAAGTAAGCATTTATCGTGCACTGTGGCTGTTTGAGGTGGGAGCGCAAAACTGTTTCCTTCCTCACAATTTCATGGCTAGAAGATTCATTCTTTACTGTAGATGTTTCCTTTGAGTTCTGTCTCTGAAGTGTAGGAGGCCTGGGTTTTCTTTCCTTATTAAGTCGATAATTTTTACCTTTTCACCTTTCATGGCTTCTCTTTGGTATATCCACATTGCCAGCATCACCTCTCCTGCAACTGGGGCCATTATTACATAAAATAAGGTTTACTTGAACACAAGCATTGTGATACCACCACAGTCAAGCTAATAACCAAGAAGGCTACTAAATGACTAACAGGAGTGGAGAGTACAGCATTAGCATCGCTGTTTTTTTCTCCAGTAACTCATACCTGGGGCGGAGTAAATATCTTGAGATTGAATCTCACCACTCAGAACAGTGTGCAACCTAAAATGTGTGAATTGTTTATTTCTGGGATTTTTCATGTAATCTTTTCGGACCGCGGTTTCCAGTAACTAAAACCACGAAAAGCGAAACTGTGGATAAGGAGGGACTACTGTATTCTACAATATATGTATCCCACATTAAGCAAGAAATGTAAAGATCTCATAAGAGTTGTCCCTTGACCTGGTGGGGGGTAGCTGGAGGCTGGGACCTTCCTCTCCTAGTAGTTTCTTATCATACGGTAACCAGCTTAAGCTTCTTTACATGGCAGCTTTGCTCCAAAAGAGTCAAGGTAGAAGCTTTGAGCATCTTAAGGCACCGGATCCAGAACTCACATTATGTCACTTCCACCACACTCTGTCAGTCAAAGCAAGTCATAAGGCCCATCCAGATTCTAGGGAGTAGAATAACAGACCCCACCTTTTAAGAAGAGGCAGCAAACATCTCACACAGAACCATGAAACCAAGGGACTCGTGATATGTTGGCAGCTATTGTTATAACAATCCACTGAATTTGGGGAGTGCAAATTAGTTTGCTACATTTGGAGTTGATTAACTAAAGAGAAAATAATCTCTAGAGATTGGCATCTGTTTTTTTTCTCATAAATTATTCCAGAAAAGCTCTATTATATATAACTCTAACTTCTTTAATCCGCGTAAACTCTACCCCTAAGCATTGTACCTGGAAAGCAAAACTGAAAGTTTACCTAGAAACTGGCAAGGACACTGCATTTTTATTTTTCGTTTGAGTTCTGTGTCTGAAGCGTGGGATTCCTGGGGATTGCACCCTCAGAACTATAAGCTCTCGCTCCAAACGCTAATTAAAGGGAGGAAGCTAATCAAAGAGAGAAGAGAAGTGATGAATCTTTGTAAGAGACCTGAAGTGACAAATCTTCCATGAAGTGACAAGTCTTTTTAAGATTTCTATGACACTATAATGGCAATGCCAGGATAATCTGTTCTCTACCCAGTGTGAGCTCAGGGGTTCCACAAAGCTTGTCTTCTAAAACAATGCTCTCTTGCTCTCTCCCATCGCCAGCAATGGGGAAGACTGAAGACTAAAGACCTTGACCTTTTGGCACTCCTACTTAGTGTTAATCTTTGAGGGAGGCATAAGATCCAAACTGTTTTAGAAAATGCCATGAGTTGAGTGAAAATTTGCCTTGGAGTCTGTTATCATAATGCTTTTTGTAATAAGTGGGAAGATAGAGCCTAGGAAGGTAACAAATAGTCTGTGCCATTTCTGGTGATCAATGTTAATGCTTCACAGCCTGCATGGTAAAAGAGTGTTACCTTTCGTTTGTTTAATATTTACCTTCCAGACGCTTGAAGGTGTGTCAGGCCAAGTAGGCGAGGCTGGTAGGTGGAGTAAAGTCGGTCAGGACTCACAGGTTTATCTCATTTGGCTGTAACTTTTTTTTTCACATCTGCCTTTGGCTATCCAAATCCAGACATGAAGTATGTGTACAGTAGTAGAGGAATTTCAGAAGAAAACCAAACTTACTTTCATGCTAGGAGAGTTTATTTTTTTAAAAAAACATGTTTTATTGACTTTTTACAGAGAGGAAGGGAGAGGGATAGAGAGTTAGAAACATCGATGTGAGAGAGAAACATCGATCAGCTGCCTCCTGCACACTCCCTACTGGGTATGTGCCCGCAACCAAGGTACATGCCCTTGACTGGAATTGAACCTGGGACCCTTGAGTCCGCAGGCCAACGGTCTATCCACTGAGCCAAACCGGTTAGGGTTAGGAAAGTAAGTTTTATTGTTTTATCAAAAGGAGGGCTCTTGGTGATACCTGGAATATGTTCAGAAAATAAATGGATTTATATCAGATTGGGCCTTATAGATAATAAATTGTATGGGTCTCCTTTAAATGAAAATGGACCCCATTATAAAAAAAATATATGGAGCCCTTGACACAGGATTTGTAAACAAGAAAGGAAGGAATAAAAGAAGGGAGAGAGGGAGGGAGGAAGTGAGGGAGGAAGAGAGAAAGAAAATAAAGGACAAATAAAAAGTAAAAACAAACAAACACGTGGAAATTAGCCAAAATTAGTTGACCACTTAAGTACAAGATTATTAAGCACAAAAATGCTTTTAAAAAAGGACTTAATAAAATTAAAACGTGAAGCCTTTCAGAACCTTTTAACCTGGGTTTTTCAAACAAGAATATCTTATTATAGAAAGCACTTGATTAAGAGTCAAGAGTCTTGGTATTCAAGTCCAGGCTATTTCATTGATTACCCGGATGAACTTGAGCAATCCAATTGAACCTACTTGTTTTTAATTTCTTCATCCACAGAATAAAAAGGTTGGGTGATCTCTGACTCATTTAAGTGCTATCATTCTGTGCTGTCAGTCACCTGTCATACCTTTAGCTCTAAATCCTATCTTGGAGCTTTTAATATTTATTAAAAGACCTCTCCTACAGCTTCAACTATCATGTGTATTTAGCAGACCGATTTCTTGAATTTCACCACTGCATACGCAAATAAAGAAAAAACAGTGAATCTTTATTGACCTGTACAGGTCAGGTGTCATATTATCTTTCTGAAAGAAGTAAGGAATAGACATGGATTTTATGAGGACCAGGTTTCCTCAGACTGGCCCAAGGCAAGGCTTTTAAAAGGATGAGGTGTGTTATAGGATCCTCTGACTCCTCTTTCTTCATCTCCTCCTACTTCCCAATATTGCCTTTGGCTGACCCCAGGTGTCCCAGCTTTCCTAATGCCGTGCAGCTGCACAACGCCCACTTCTCTTCCTAACCTCCTCGTGCTCCGCCTTTATGCTCACCCTTTAATGCAGTGTCTCACTGTTAAAATCCCTTCTTACCCACAAAAATCTGTGCCCTTTCCTAAAGTTCCTAATTCAGCAGGTATGAGGAGGTTAACTTTCTGACAGAAAATTAAGTTGTGACTCGATCTGCAACTTTTCCCAGAAAAAGTATAACTGGTGGAATTTTAGATTTCAGCAGCCAAGTCAAAGAATTGTAGGGAGTAGAGGGAAACCTGGGACAGTGCCAGGGGCAGAAAGAAAGAGCCTTTCTGCTCTACACCCTTCTACTCCAAGTTAGGTCCTAGGGCCACCAGCAGGAGAATCATCTGGGAGCTTGTAAGAAATGCAGAATCTCAGGCCCTCCTAGCCCTTCTAGGCAGACTCTGCATTTTCAACAAGACAGGGGAGGTGGTGGTAGCTTGTAGGCACATCATAGTTTGAGAAGCACTGATTTAGTGTTCCACATAAACGAACACCTTCTCCCCTCTCTGTTCCTTATGGCCACCTATTCCTTATGAGACTGAGTTCAAATGAAGACCCATTTTATATTTCTAAGCAGACTTCCTTCTAGCAGTTGACCCAAAGACATCATGGTCACAAAGACTCCATAACTTAATACATTTGGAGAGGAGGAGGCTTTGCAAAAGACTTTCATTTAACACAGCACTGAAGGGAAGTATCCACACAAGAACGGAATCACTGAAGACTGTTCTCTCTAACTTTTCTATCTAACCTTTCTTCTTCCACTGTGTTTCTTAAACCATGATTCACGCAACAATGTCCAAGGGTAAAAGAAGCCACAGAATGAACATGGCACATTTTCCCAGAGGCTAGTGTTTACTTAAAAAAATTTTTTAAATTGATTTCAGAGAGGAAGGGAGAGGGAGAGAGAGATAGAAACATCAATGGTGAGAGAGAATCATTGATCAGCTGCCTCCTGCATGCTCCTTACTGGGGATTGAGCCTGCAACCCGGGTATGTGCCCTAGACCGGAATTGAACCCCGAATTCTTCAGTCCGCAGGCTGACGCTCTATTCACTAAGCCAAACCGGCAAGGGCAAGATTTATTTTTTGAAATCTGATATGCTTTGTCAGATTTTTAATTTCAGGCATTATGGCAGATTAGATGTTTAGAGAAATCCTCCTGGCATAGGACACCTAAAAATGTTCTAATACACACACAGACCCCCACACACAGACACACACACACACACACACACACACACACATAGGAAAACTTGAAATCGGCAATGCAGTTTGATGTTGGGGTTTGTTCTGGGGCTATTGGTCTACATGGGTGGCCTAAAGCTTGAATGTTAATGGGCTCAGTAAGCAGGAGAGAAAACCAAGACTTGCTTTGGAAGACTGAACAGAAACTACTATATGGATCTGGGAACCCCCAAAACATATTTGAGTTCAGCATATAAACTAGGAAAAGAAAAATACCACAAAGAAGTCTGTGACTTTAGTCTGTCTCAACCTAAACTTTATTGGGAGGAAAAATATGACTCTTTTGAAATTTCCAAACTATGCAAAAAGAAGCCCAAAAAACTCTAGCTAAAAATGTAGCTTAAAGTGATCTTGGATTGGTACTGCTCCCCCTGGCTGAGCAAATACTCTCCGGAAGAAAGCACTGCCTCTGGGCCTCAGAGACTGTCAAGAATATGAGCATCCCTATGGTAAGTCTGTGTTTAACTTTTTGAGTTTCTGCCAAAGCACAATTTATCTATTTTTTTTCTCTTGTTGCTCATGTTTTTGGTGTCATATCTAAGAAACCATTGCTAATATAAGGTCATAAAGATGTAGGCCTATGTTTTCTTCTGAGTTTTATATAGTTTTGGCTTTACATTTTGGTTTTGATTTATTTTTAGTTGTTTTTTTGTAATAGTGTAAGGTTCAACTTCACTCTTTTGCATGTGAATGTATAGTTGTATCAGCATCATTTGTTGAAAAAGACTATTCTGTCCCCATTTAAGTGACTTGGCACATGTCTCAAAACCAAGTGACCATAATGAAATGTTTATTTCTGGACTCTCAATTCTATTCCATGATCTATATATCTAATATCTTTTATGACCTAACAAATGACATATAATAACTTCTGCCATGTTCTATTTATTACACAGATCATCTCTGGTATAATGTGGAAGGAACTATATAAGGGTATGACTACCAGGAGATGAGAGTCATTTGGGGCCATCTGGGAAGCTAGGGATCACATAACACTTATCATATAATTACCTAGATATACAGAAAATAATGTGCTCTTAGTGATTTAGTAATACAAGAAGACTTCTAAATTTGATAAAGACTAGTTTCAAAATATTTACTCTAAACATTGTGTTTAGTGGTGAAACATTTAAAGTATTTCCTTTAAAACCAGATACAAGCCCTGGCCAGTATTGGTAAGTGGTTAGAGAGTTGGCCCAAGCACTGAAGGGTCGAGGTTCATTCCTGGTCAAAGGCATCTTACCTGGGTTGCTGGTTTGATCCCTGGTGGCCCGGGTCAGGGAGCAAGCAGGAGGCAAACAGTCAATGTCTCTCTCACATCTATGTTTTTCTCTCCTTCCCTCCCCCTCCCCTTCATCCTTCCACTCTCTAAAAAAAAAAAAAAATCAATGCGAAAAATATCCTTGGGTGAGGATTAACAACACACACACACACACACACACACACACACACACACACACACAAAGGATACAAGACAGAAATGCCCACTTACCCCAGTTTTACTCACCATTGTGTTAAAGACTTCAGCCAGTGTAGTACGGCAAGACAAGGAATAAAATATATAAGAATTTGAAAGAAAAATAAGACTGTAACTCTTTGGAGATAATATGATTTTCTACATTAAAAGTGAAAAGAATCTATGAACTATTTAATTAGAGCAATTAGTAAGATTTCTGGATATAAGAGTATACCAGCAACACATAAGAAAAATTTATTTTAAAATGATAGCCTTGCCCAGCAGGTGTGGTTCAGTGGTTGAGAGTCAACCCATGAACAAGGATATCATGATTCCATTCACAGTAGGGCACATGCCAGGTTGTGGCTTGATCCCCAGTAGGGGGTGTGCAGGAGGCAACCGATGGATGTTTCTCTCTCATAGATGTTTCTATCTCCTTTTTACTCTCTCTAAAATCAATAAAAACATTTAAAAAATAATAATGATAGCCTTATTGTAGCAACAGAAAGTATAAGTTATTTTGGATAAATCAGGCAAAAATGTACAAGATCTTGGTGGAGAAATTTATAAAACTTTATTGAAGATATTAAAGAAAATGAAATTATAAATAATATATAAATATATAAATGCTAAATAAATTGTGAATAAGAAAAATCAGGCAAGAGAGTCATGCCCTACTAGATAAAAAAATCTTATTTAATTGTAATAATTGAATCAATGTGGTATTGACAAAAAGATTGGCAAGTAAACCAAAGCATAGAAACAGACACTGCTGTTGGTACTCAATATACAACAGAGTTTTCAGTTAAGAAAAGATGCTCAATTGGATCTGGTAAAAACATTTTTTATCAAATAAATTCCAAATAAATGATTAAAGATTTAAATGTGGAAAAACAAAGCTTGTAGAACTTCTCAAATAAATTGTAAGAGACCTTCTCCTCTGTGACCTCATGGTGTAAGAATTTAAGACAGAAAAAGCTCAAACCATAAAGGAAAATATTACTAACTTCTATTCATCAAAATACACAATAAAATAATGAAAAGGGCAGCAAAATATCAGACATACTTATGTCGTAGCAATATCTTTACCGATACAGCTCCTAGGGCAAAGGAGACTAAGGAGAAAATAAACAAATGGGACTACATCAAAATAAAAAGCTTATACACAGGAGAAAATAAAACGGGGGACAACCAAGATGGCGGCATAGATAAACACCTGAACTTGCTGCCACGCACAACCATATCAAAACTACAACTAAAAGACAAAACGAGTATCATCCAGAACCACGGGAAGGCTGGCTGAGTGGAAATTCTACAGCGAGAAGGAAAGAGCAAAGCGCATTGAGTCCAGTAGGAGGTGTGGAGGTGTGGAAGTGTGGAGGTACAGAGGCACGCACGAAAGGGGCTGGCAACTGGGTACACTGTTGTCTTTTTAAATCGGGAGGGAGATACAAGCTCCCGACTGCTCTGAACTCCAGTTCTGGGCGAGACTCTGGGGACCCAGACTCATACGGAGAGAAACTGGACTATCAGGCCAGAATGCAAGGGCAGCTTTCTCTCAGAGGTGCTTGCAGCAATCACTTGTTCCTGCAAGGTGCCGCAGGACACAGAGAACCGGGGGCCTCTTCGGGGCAGGGCTGATGGTCAGCCCTTGCTGTTTGCTCCACCCTGGTGATTCCTTGAGACCCTGACCCACCCAATTTACAACCCCACCCAAGCTGTGCACAGAGGCTTTTGCATATGAATGGCCTGGCCTTTTGCAATCTAACACACTGCAACTGGGTCAGAGAGCCCCAGAGCTTCCAAAAGAAGACTCAAGGCTCCACAGCAGCTTGCATTGCTTCACAGCTGGGACTCATCTGGGCACCTCCAAACCCCAAACAAAGAGGAGGAATCTACAGATCTCTCCGTAGCTCCTGCTGGGTAGCCTCAGGCAGTGGCTGACTTTGCACCTCCTTGGAGATCCAAGAGCCAGTGTACCCAGTGGTCAGAGTAAGACCATCAACATTACAACTCTTCACATCCATAAGAGACACACTCAGGGGGCAGACTCAGTGATGCCAAAGCCCCAATGAAGCAAGTCCTGCCCCATAAGGGTGTCTCCAGCACAGAAGTTCTCCCATTGTAGACACAACTGGTTCTCACAGCCAATTGGCCTAGAGGTCAATTCTTCCCAATGATACCAACAGCAATCAAGGCTTAACTACAACAAGACTGTGCACACAGCCCACAAAGGGGTGCACCAAGAGTTTCCACCTCAGGTAACTGGGGAGGCTGAGGCACTGGGCCCTAAAGGACACCTAGCACATAAAGCCACTCTATCAACACAGGGAAGCAGCCAAAATGCGGAGACAAAGAAACAGGTCACAAATGAAAGAAATGGAGGAAAGCAAACTACTGGATATAGAGTTCAAAACAACGGTTATAAGGTTACTCAAGAATCTTCTAGAAACCTCCGAGAAATATAGTGAGACCCTCAAGGATATGAAAAAGGACCAATTAGAAATTAAGCATACACTGACTGAAATAAAGAATAATATACAGAGATCCAACAGCAGACTAGAGGATCCCAAGAATCAAGTCAAAGATTTGAAATACAAAAAAGCAAAAAACACCCAACCAGAAAAGCAAAAAGAAAAGAGAATCCAAAAATATGAAGATAGTGCAAGGAGCCTCTGGGACAACCTCAAGCGTACCAACATCCAAATTATAGGGGTGCCAGAAGAAGAGAGAGAGCAAGATTTTGAAAACCTATTTGAAGAAATAATGACAGAAAACTTCACCTACCTGGTGAAAAAAATAGACTTACAAGTCCAGGAAGCACAGAGAACCCCAAACAAAAGGAATCCAAAGAGGACTACACCAAGACAAATCATAATTAAAATGCCAAGAGCAAAAGACAAAGAGAGAATATTAAAAGAGAAAAACAGTTACCTACAAGGGAGTACACATATGACTATCAGCTGATTTCTCAACAGAAACTATGCAGGCCAGAAAGGAGTGGCAAGAAATATTCAAAGTGATAAATAGCAAGAACCTACAACCAAGATTACTCTACCCAGCAAAGCTATCATTTAGAATTGAAGGTCAGATAAAGAGCTTCACAGATAAGAAAAAGCTAAAGGAGTTTATCACCGCCAAACCAGTATTATATGAAATGCTAAAGGGTATTCTTTAAGAAGAGGAAGAAGAGAAAAAGGTAAAGATAAAAATTATGAACAACAAAGTGACAACAAATGCATATCTATCAACAAGTGAATGTAAAAATCAAGTGAATAAAAAATCTGACAAACAGAATAAACTGCTGAATATAATAGAATCAGAGACATAGAAAGAGAGTGGACTGACAATTCTCAGGGGGGGAAGAGGGTGTGGGGGGTGCAGGAAGAGACTGGACAAAAATCGTACACCTATGGACGAGGACAGTGGCAAGGAGTAAGAGCAGGGGGTGGGGTGGGAACCGGGTGGAGAGGAGCTATGGGGGGAAAAAATAGGAACAACTGTAATAATCTGAACAATAAAGGTTTATTTTAAAAAAAGAAAAGCTTATACACAGCAAAAGAAACCATCAACAAAACAAGAAAGCCCACTGCATGGGAGAATATATTTGCCAATGCTATTTCAGATAAGGGTTTAATCTCCAAAATTTACAGAGAACTCATACAACTTAACAAAAGGAAGATAAGCAATCCAGTCAAAAAATGGGTAAAGGACCTAAATAGACACTTTTCGAAAGAGGACATACAGATGGCCTAGAGACATATGAAAACATGCTCAAAGTCACTAATCATCTGAGAGATGCAAATCAAAACAACAATGAGATACCATCTCACACCTGTCAGAATGGCAATCATCAATAAATCAACAAACGACAAGTGCTGGTGAGGATGTGGAGAAAAAGGAACCCTCGTGCACTGCTGGTGGGAATGCAGACTGGTGCAGCCACTGTGGAAGACAGTATGGAGTTTCCTCAAAAAATTAAAAATGGAACTCCCATTAGACCTAGTAATCCCACTTCTAGGACTATATCCCAAGAAACCAGAAACATCAATCAGAAAGGATATATACACCCCTATGTTAATAGCAGCACAATTTACAACAGCTAAGATTTGGAAAGAGCCCAAGTGCCCATCAGCAGATGAGTGGATTAAAAAACTGTGGTACAGCCCTAGCTGGTTTGGCTCAGTGGATAGAGCGTCGGCCTGTGGACTAAAAGGCCCTAGGTTCGATTCCGGCCAGGGGCACAAGCCCGAGTTGTGGGCTCGATCCCCCCAGTGGGGGATGAGCAGGAGGCAGCCAATCGGTGATTCTCTCTCATCATTGATATTTCTATCTCTCTAGCTCTCTCCCTTCCTCTCTGAGATCAATAAAAATATATACTAAAAAAAAAAAAAAAAAGAACTGTGGTACATCTACACAGTGGAATACTACACTGCTGTAAAAAAGAAGGAATTCTTACCATTTGCAGCAGCATGGATGGAACTGGAGAGCATTATGATAAGTGAAATAAGCCAGTTGGAGAAAGATAAATATCACATGATCTCACCCATATGTGGGATATAATGATCAACATAAACTGATGAACAAAAATAGATCCAGAGACAAATGGCAGGGTGGGGGGTGGGGATTAGAGATCAACCAAAGGACTTGTATGCATGCATATTAGAATAACCAATGGACACAGACACTGGGGCTGTGGGGGCTTGCCCTTGGGGGTTGGAGTAAGCGGCGGTGGAGGTGGGTGGAGGGGGTCAATAAGGGGAAAAGGGGACATATGTAAAACTTTAAACAATAAAATAATAATAATAATAATAATAATAATAATAATGAAAAGGGCAAGAAACAACCTAGGAGAGATATTTGTAATGTATATAAATGACAAAGTATTAGTACTTACAACTTTTCTTTTGTTAATCCTTACCCGATGGTATTTTTCCATTGATTTTTAGAGAGAGTGGAAGGGAGGGGGAGAGACAAAGAGAGAGAAACATTGATACAAGAGAGACACATCGATTGGTTGCCTCCTGCACGAGCCCCAACTGGGCCGGGGATCAAGCCTGCAACCAAGACACGAGCCCTTGACCGGAATCGAACATGGGACCCTTCAATCTTCAGGCTGACCTATCCACTGAGCCAAATTAGCTAGGGCTATCTGTAACATTTTTAAATCCTACAAAGAAAGTCTCCTGGAAATACAAGCAAAAACCTTGATGTTATGAAACAAACCAACAAACACGAATGGCCTCTAAATATATGAAAAGCCCAAATGTCTCTGGTAATCAGAGAAATTCAAACTAAAACCATAATCACATGTACCAGACAGGCACAAACTAAAGACTGGAGAACAATGGGCACTCCCATTCACTAGTAGAGTTGATACAACCACTTTTGAAGACAATTTAGTATGTTTCTGGTGTTCCGTTGTTGTGTACAAACCATTCCCAAACTTGGTGACTGGATGACCCAGTTTCTATGGGTCAGCAAAGTGGAAAGGGCGTTGCTGGGCAGCTCTATAATCATTCCTTCAGACACAGGGGAACATCTGGGGGTTGGGACCAGGGAACTGGCTGGGATCTCTCTTCATGTTGCCTCAGGGCCCCTCCACGTCATCTCTCCACATAGGTGATTAGATTGAGCTCACAGCAAGGTAGACACAGGCCCGGGGGTAGTCAGAGTGCTTATATGGAAGCTTAAATATTTTAAGAGCAAGAATTTGAGTTAACAACAGAGTAGATGCATGGGTCTTTATGAGTTAGTTTTGAAACTCACATACTTCTTTATTGGTTAAAACAGTTACAAAAAGCCCACCTGCTAACCAAGGATGGGGACACAGACCCCCACCTTCAAAGGGAGGTGTGTCAAAGCCACATTATTAAAAAAAAAAAAAGCATGTGGGTGGAAGATAATTTTGTAGTCATCCTTAGACAACTTACTAAAATTGAAGATAAATATATACCGATGACATGCAATTTCACTCCCTGATATTCACCCTAGGGAAATTCTTTCCCGTGTGCATCTGGAGATACAACACTTCGTAATTACAAAAACTGAAAACAATCAAAATGTCCAGCAACACGGTTATGACTATAAAAAGATATGCTGTGTAGGCAAAAATGAATGACCTTTAGTCACACACACATGGACATGGATGAATCACAAAAACAATGTGGAACTAAAAAAGCAAAGTGTACACTATACATATATTGTTTATATCAAGGTCACAAATAAACAAAGTTATCTATGCTACTTTATGTTATATTGTTTAGAAAAGTCCACATTTGTGGTAAATTAGTAAATTATAGAGAAAAACAAAAGAATGATTAACCTAAAGTGTAAGATAGTGGTTTCAGGAAAGGAGAATAGCAGAAGAAAAATCTGGGAGGGGCCCACTGGGAGCCTTAAGGTTCTGGGATGTTCTGTTTCTTAAGTTGAGTGGCAGTTACTTATCGTTCAGTTTATTATTAATCTTTAAAACATAGGCATATTTTGAAAATACTCATATTTATGAAAATTCTCACAAAATTTGAAAAATGTACGTTTACCTAAAATGTTTTGTCAAATGTATGATAGAGTAAAACCAGTAGAAACCTATTTTTCCAAGAAAGTCTATTAGCTAAGGATAGTATAGCAAACTTGTTTTCTTCTTTGCCAATAGATCTTTAAAACATTATTTTTTTTTAAATTTACTTTAGTGGTTCTCAACCTTTCTAATGCGGTGACCCTTTAATACAGTTCTTCATGTGGTGACCCCCAACCATAAAACTATTTTCGTTGCTACTTCATAACTGTAATTTTGCTACTGTTATGAATCGTAATGTAAATATCTGTGTTTTCCGACGGTCTCAGGCCAGTGGTCGGCAAACTCATTAGTCAACAAAGCCAAATATCAACAGTACAACGACTGAAATTTCTTTTGAGAGCCAAATTTTTTAAACTTAAACTTCTTCTAACGCCACTTCTTCAAAATAGACTCACCCGGGCCATGGTATTTTGTGGAAGAGCCACACTCAAGGGACTAAAGAGCCGCATGTGGCTCGAGAGCCGCAGTTTGCCGACCACGGGTCTTAGGCGACCCTGCTAGTGGTTCTCAACATGTGGCTCGCGACCCACAGATTGAGAACCGCTGCTGTAGAGCCTAAGACCATCGGAAAACACAGATATTTACATTACAATTCATTCACAGTAGCAAAATTACAGTTATGAAGTAGCAACGAAAATAATTTTATGATTGGGGGTCACAACAACATGAACTGTATTAAAGGGTCGAGGCATTAGAAAGGTTGAGAACCACTGCTTTAGAGAGAAGAAGGGAGACAGAGAAAGAGAGAGAGCGAGAGAGAGCGAGAGAGAGAGAGAGAGAGAGAGAGAAATATCAATGTGAGAGAGAAACATTGATGGGTTGCCTCCCATACACGCCCCAACAGGAAATTGAGCCTGCCACCGTTTGGAGTAAAGGATGACGCTCCAACCAACTGAGCCACACTGGCCAGGGATAAAAACATTATTTTTATATGATACCCTTCATATGATAAGACTGATATGCAAAATGTGCATTCATTTTAAAGATAAAACAAGAGGCTTCAAAGACATTGGGAGTGGATACAGGACAAATGCCTAAATTTCTTGGCAAGTGGGGCATTCAACTTTATTCTTCATCTGTGAGGAGATATCTTGGCAGAAAAGTTTGAAAAGCATTAGGTCTCCCGGCCAACTTGATTACTCATTATTTCCTGAATACAACCTGTGTCTTCCGACTTCTATGTTTTTGCTCCTGCCATTATCTCCAATACTAACCTTTCAAGTCACAAAATGTAGCCTGAATATGGAGGAGGTGACTGACTTGTTCTTGCCCAGAACCACTGTGACAACACCACTTGTTCTTGCCCAGAAGCAGCACATTTTGACCTACATTCTGTGTTCCCACAGCTGAGAGACAATCCTCTAACCTTTGTGCAAGTCTGCCTTCTGACCTGAAATGTGAAGTCCTGGGTCCATTGTTTCATACGGGCTCTGCAACAGTATGAACTTAGCCAGTGAGGGTGATTGCTTCTAGATGATAGCCATTTGGTAAAATTAATGGTTGCTCTATATTATTTTTGTTACTTAAAACTTATTCAGCGCCAACAACCTATGAGGGAATCTTAGTCAAATTCCTAATGAACGGCTATTCATTATATTGCTAAAACTGCCACAATTATTACTTGAATTTTTAATGTTAATTTCTAGAGAGTTAGAGTCCAGTTGAAATTTTTTTTTTTTTTAAAGTGGACTGTTAGCCCTGACTTGTTTGGCTCAGTGGATAGAGCGTCAGCCTGCGGACTGAAGGGTCCCAGGTTCGATTCTGGTCAAGGGCATGTACATTGGTTGCGGGCACATCCCCGGTAGGGGGTGTGCAGGAGGCAGCTGGTCGATGTTTCTCTCTCATCGATGTTTCTAACTCTCTATCCCTCTCCCTTCCTCTCTGTAAAAAAATCAATAAAATATATTTTTTTAAAAAGTGGACTGTTAGAATATTGAGTAGAGGATCTTATATAGTTCTAGAGAGTGGCTTTTTATCCCTAAGTATGAAGTACAATGTCTTTCTACTTCTCCTTCTAAAACAATATACCAAGAAGAGATGTCTCATGACCATGCACTGGCCAGCCCAACTCTGAGTCAGTGAACCTCTCACCTACCTAGGTGAATTGTTCCTTGTGCCAAAGGATGCACAGTAGTCAAGCAAATTGGGTAAGCTTGTTCCCTATTGCTTATGCTTTATACGTCCCCAGGGCAAATGACTTGACTCTTCATACCTATCATTCCTGCCTGTTTTTGGATTTCTTTAATCTACCATATCCAAGAGAAATCTCTTCAGGTATACCTCCAACTTTCTATAGATGTAAGTCAGTTCAAGTCAAAACCTATTTATAGGTGCCTGCACTCACTGTGATAGGCACTACAGGGGAATCAAGAGTGGGTAAAACTATCTCTTTTCTACTGAAGCAACACAAAGTTTTGTGTGTATGTGTGTGTGTGTGTGTGTGTGTTTGTGTGCAGGAAGTTGAAGTACGTCGTTAAGAAGTATATAGATAACTGCAAACAAGACAGCACACACATGCTGTATGTAGGCCCACCAATAACATTTATGTGACTGAGGACAAAAAACAAATTGAGGTCCACATGCCTTATCTTTAAGTCTTTAAAAGTTATAAATCAAGTTAACAGACTATCAAATATGGTATACCCTCCTACCTCCCACAAATAGAGTATAAATAAACATTTATAACAACCAAATGGGAAAGTAAATGAAAGCTGTAGTTTTTATATGACTTAAAGGAAAGTGAAATGTCAAAAAATTACAATTTAAATATTATTGCATAGGTCTAGATTTTTGGCTGATGATGTATTGGATGAGGAAAATTAAAACACATGTAATTCACATATCATCATATATTTATGCCATAACTTTATCTTGTTAACATTTCAACAAAATCATTAATTATGCTATCATTAATAGTTTAATTTATTTGTGTTCGATTTATAGTAATGATCTGAAGTATCAGTACACAAAATATAGTAGAATTTAAAGTGCATGAAAATTGCCCTGGCTGGTGTGACTCAGTTGGTTGGGCACTGTCCCAGCCACCAGGAGGTTGCTGGTTCATTCATGATCAAGGGCACATTCCCTGGTTGGGGGTTTGATCCTCAGTGGAGAGCATCCAGGAGACAGCCAATCAATGTTGGGCAGTCATACTGACGTTTCTCTTCTCTCTTCTCTCTCTCTCTCTCTCTCAAAATATCAATAAACTATTCTTTATGAATAAATAAATAAATGCCCGCCAGTGTGGCTTGGTGATTGAGCGTCAATCTATGAACCAGGAGGTCATGGTTGGATTCCCGGTCAGGGCACATGCTGGGGTTGCTGGTGGGAGGCATGCAGGAGGCAGCCAATCGATGATTGTCTCTCATCATTGATGTTTCTATCTCTCTCTCTCTCTCCCTTCCTCTCTGAAATTAATAGAAATATATTAAAATAAATTAATTGCATGAAAATTGAGTGTGTTGAATATATTTACTACACTGAATATATTACATTAAAAATTAAATGTAAAACTATTTAAATATGTGTTTTATATTATTTTACTTATAAAATATTATTTTTAATTTATTTTAGAGAGAGAGGAATGGAGAGAAAGAAACATTGATTTATTGTTACACTTATTTATGCATTCATTGGTTGAGTCTTGTATGTGCCCTGTGCAATCTTGGTATATTGGGATTATGCTCTACCAGCCAGGGTCTAAAATATCCTTATATGTTAAAGTTAAATTAAAAAATTAAAATATAATTAATGAATATCAATATTTTAATGAATATCAAAATTATTTCAATAGAGCTAACATATTAAGATGTCTTTTTGTCTGAGATATTATATATAATAAAGTACACACATCTTAAATAATGTAGTTTGAAGAAATTTTACATTTGTAAACACCTGTGTAATCAGATTAAGGCACTGGACTTTTCTAATACACCAGCAGGATCCCTCATGCCTTCTCTCAATTGATAACTTAGCAAAAGGTAACCACTATTCAGACCTCTATATTAGTTTTGCCTATTTAAAGTAACTTTATTGGGATGCAATTAACATACCATACAATTCACCCATTTAAGTGTACAGTTCAATGGTTTTTAGTATATTCACTGAGTTGTGCGATCAAGATGCTCGGACTGGTAGGTTAGCTTGCTCCTGGGGACTGGCCGATCAGGACTGAGTAGATGGGCTGGACACACCCTGGAGCCCTCCCGCAGTCCCTCCCTGGCTGGCCAACCTCCCGCGCCCCTCCCCATCACCACAATTAATTTTAGGATACTTTTACCACCCCAAAAAGAAAATTCTGTATCTATTAGCAGTCACTCCCAATTTCCCCCCAACTATGCCAGTTCTAGGCAACCACCAATCCACTCTCTGTTTATGGATTTACCTATTCTGGACATATCGCATGAATGGAGTTACATAATATGTGGTCTTTTGTGACAATGATTTTACACTTTAGCAGAATGCTTTCAAGTTTTATCGATGTTGTAGCATATATCAGTCCTTCATTTCTTTTTATGGCTGAATAACATTCCATTACATGGATATTCACTTTATCCATTCATTAGTTGATGGTCATTTAGGTTGTTTCCACTTATTGACTATTATGAATAATGCTGCTATGAATGTTCTTGTACAAGTCTTTGTATAGACATATGTTTTCATTTCTCCTGGGTACATACAGAGGAGTAGAATTGCCAGGTCATTTGGTGACTATTTTTAACTGCCAAACTGCTTTAAAAAGTCTTTGCACCATTTAAACATTTTGCCTTAAAGTCTATTTGTCTGATATTAATATAGCCACTTCAGCTTTCTTATGGTTGTTTCTTTTATAACATATCTTTTTTCTTTCTTTTAATATCAACCTATGTGTATCTTTGAATCTTAAACTGTGTCTTCTGTAGACAGCACATAGCTGGATCTTGTTTACTAATGTAGTCTGACGTCCTCTACCTTTTAATTGGACTGTTCAATTCTTTCATACTTAATGTTATTATTATTGACTAGAGGCCCGGTGCACGAATTCATGCACCAGTGGGGTCCCTCGGCCTGGCCTGCAGGATCAGGTCGAAATTGGCTCTCCGACATCCCACGAGGGGTCCAGGATTGCGAGAGGGCACAGGCCAGGCTGAGGGACCACACCAGTGCATGATTGGCGCTGGGGAGGAGCGCGGGAGGTTGGCCAGCCAGGGAGGGACTGCGGGAGGGCTCCAGAGTGTGTCCAGCCCATCTGACTCAGTCCTGATCGGCCAGACCCCAGCAGCAAGCTAACCTACCAGTCGGAGCATCTTGATCTCACCACCCCTGGTGGCCAGTGCACGTCATAGTGAGTGGTTGAGAGACCTCAGCATATTATTAGCATATTACACTTTGATTGGTTGAATGGTCAACCAGTCGACCAGACACTTAGGATATTAGGCTTTTATTATATTGGATATCGTTGGATTTATGTCTACCATTTAAAAATGTGTCCTATGTCTCATGTCTTTCTTTTTTTTTTTTTTTAATATATTTTATTGATTTTTTACAGAGAGGAAGAGAGAGGGATAGAGAGTTAGAAATATCGATGAGAGAGAAACATCGATCAGCTGCCTCTTGCACACCCCCCACGGGGGATGTGCCCACAACCAAGGTACATGCCCTTGACCGGAATCGAACCTGGGACCCTTCAGTCCGCAGGCCGACGCTCTATCCACTGAGCCAAACCGGTTTCAGCTCATGTCTTTCTTGTTCTCTTTCTATCCTACTGCTTTTTTTCATCAAGTAAATATTTTCTATTGTAACATTTAAATTTCTTTAATGATTTTTTCACTATATATATTCAGTTACTTCCTTAGTTGTTTCTCTAGGACTTAATATCTTTTTCTTTAAAAACATATTTTATTGATTTTTTTACAGAGAGTAAGGGAGAAGGATAAAGAGTTAGAAGCATTGATGAGAGAGAAACATCGATCAGCTGCCTCCTGCACACCCCCTACTGGGGATGTGCCCACAACCAAGGTACATGCCCTTGACCGGAATCGAACCTGTGACCCTTCAGTCCGCAGGCTGACACTCTATCCACTGAGCCAAACCAGTTAGGGCTAGGACTTAATATCTTAACTCGTTAATTAATCAGAATCTTCTTTAGATTTACAACAACTTAATTTCAGTGAGATTAAAAAAAATTTGTGGTGATTCAGGAACTCTTGAGGGTATTTCCTCATATGTGTATATATCCCTGGAACTGTTATTACATCTATTGCAGTGCGTAAAAGGTACTTTGCTTTAGAACTAGAGAGAATCTGCCGAAACCGGTTTGGCTCAGTGGATAGAGCATCGGCCTGCGGACTCAAGGGTCCCAGGTTCGATTCCGGTCAAGGGCATGTACCTTGGTTGCGGGCACATCCCCAGTCGGGGGTGTGCAAGAGGCAGCTGATCGATGTTTCTAACTCTCTATCCCTCTCTCTTCCTCTCTGTAAAATATCAATAAAATATATTTAAAAAAAAAAAAGAACTAGAGAGAATCTATGGAGTCAAGCGGGCAGCCTTCTTAACTGGGATAGATGACTCTCTGCCTTGTTTGTAAGGAATTCTATTTGTAGAAAAACAAGTGATGACATAGCATGTGCAATAACTGAATCATTAAGAGAAGGAATGATGCCTGATTTCTATTTTGTTTGGGATCTACCCATGATCTAGGTTGCCCATTGTCCTTGTCTTAATCCCCAAACCTTAACTCCATATGAGTCTATGTTTTCACTAAGCCTGAGTGCCAATGGAGAAATTACCCATACTTGGGATGGAATAAATACTTACTGCTTGTTTGGTATCATTAACGGAGATGTGACCCTTTGAAGAACGGAGATGTTTGTATTTTAAAACCTGGTTTGGTTCCTGTTCTGTTTCCCTTTTTAGCTCCCTTGCACCTTCCTGCAAAAGAGCTCAGTCCCCAGGCTCAGGCCATTTTTCTTTTCCTTCCCCGCATCAACATTTAGCTGCATCTCTGGATAGTAAGACATTAGATAGCTTTTATCTTTGTACTTTTCTGTATTTTATTTTATTTTCTGCGAGGGGTATGCATTATTGACATAATCAGAAAAAAAAATGTGAAAGTTGTTTTACTGTAAACCAAAACAAAACTTGATTGCTTCTTCTTCAGTTCCTTTATATCTCAGTAGGAAGTGGACCAGTTCAACTTAAATATTAACCCAAGGAAAGCTTATTCATACCCCTTACCTCCTTTTCTTACTTACGCATTCTCTTACCTCAGTTAACATTAATTCCACCCACCCCAACTGCTAAGCCAGAAATTCTGGGTACATCCTTAACCTCCACATCCAACACTGTCAAATTCTATCAATTGTCTCTAAATCTCTCCCAAATATGCCCTGTTCTTTCCATATCACTTGCTACTGCTCTACTTTAGGCCTTTATCCTTTCTCACCTCTATTCCTGTAATGGCCTTCTACTGGATCTCACCACCTCCAGTCACATCTCCCTCCAGCCTAGTTGCCTAAATCATTACTCTTCCCCTGCTTAACAACCTTCACTGGCTCCCCACTGACGATAGAAATCTGAGTTAGGATATCTCAGCATTGCCTACAAACTTCTTAAGCTTCTACACCAACTTTTTATATTTCCACTTCTCAGCAAGTATCCTACACTTCAACAATGGTCTGGCTCCCTCTCTCTCATCTTGTTGGCTTTTGACCTTGTTCTTCCTCTGCTTAGACTATCCCTCCTTCCTTGCCTGCCCACTGAAGTCCTTCCTCCTACTGATTCAAAAAGTCTTCCTCCATTTCGACATTTCCTCTCATAGAGTGATAATCATTCCTTCTGCTTCCATTGTATCCAGAAGATAATAACATCAACAATAATGATGAACTTCAATATATTTACGCAGCACTTTTATATGCCAGTACCTGTACTTGGAGCTTTGTAGTCATTAATTCATTTAATCCTTACAATGACCCTGTTAGGCAATTTTATCCTTCCTTCCCTCCTTTCTTCCTACTTTTCTTCCTTCGTTCCTTCGTTCCTTCCTTCCTTCTTTTCCTTTCCTTTCCTTTCCTTTTCTTTTTAATTGATTTTAGAGAGGAGGAGGGAGAGAGACAAAGAAACATCAATATGAGAAACATCGATCAGCTGCCGCCTGCACACCCACTACTGAGGACCAAGCTGCAATCTGGGTATGTGCCCTTATCAGGAATCAAACCAGGGACCCTTTGGTGCACAAGCTACCTCTTTTTATTATAACACATCTTATTGTCTTGAAATGGTTTAGTTATTACCTATCTCCCCAACAGACAGTTGTTCTTATTCATGCTTATATCCCTAGCAACTATTACATGTGTTTTTGTTTTTTTAATATATTTTTTTATTGATTTCAGAGAGGAAGGGAGAGGGAGAGAGAAACATCAATGAGAGAGAATCATTGATCAGCTGCCTCCTGCATGCCCCCTACTGGGGATCAAGCCTGCAACCTAGGCATGTGCCCTCGACCAGAATCGAACCTGGGATCCTTCAGTCTGCAGGCCCTTCTATCCACTGGGCCAAACTGGCTAGGGCTACATGTGTGTTTTTTTTTTTGGAATATGAAGAAGCAACATTCAAATTTAACCAAGCCTTGATCCCAAGGATTTTCAGAACAGTGGCGGGAGAGGCTTAGTAAGGGCAGAGGCTTTCAAGGTCCCTCCAATCCTATTAGGTGGTCTTCCTCCTTGAAGTAAATGGCATTGCCATTCTCCCATTCACTTAATACCCTGGGAGTGACCTTGTTTACTACCTTTCTTCACAACTGCACCTCAAGAAATATCCTGAAATTCTCCTACTTCTATTTCCATAGCAACGACGCTAACCCAGGTCACCATCATCTATCTCATAACTTGCCCAATAGCTTCCTATCATTCCCTGGCTTCTCCCTGTTCCATTTCTGTTCTCCTCCAAGTCATTCTCTACAAAATAAGTTGATTAAAAAAAAACACAAAAAACAAGACGAAACTTAACTGAAATAAAAAAAAAAATCCAACACGATTAAGCTCTTGCTTAACTGTCCAACCTTAAACTCCTACCCTCTCTACATGGTGCTTCAAGCGAGTCTTGGCCTTCTGTTCCTCAAGCAAGCCGAACTTGTTTAGCATCAGAACCTTAAATTCACATTCATTGTCCTCTGTCCTGAATGTTCGTCTTCCCATAGTTGGCAACTTCCTCCTCATTTAAGACTTACTAGCTCGGATCACCTCCTCAAAAAGTCCTTCCATGACCATACTGTTTGCTTTCTTCCCAACACTTATTACCACCTGCAATCATCTCATTTACTTGTTTCGTTATTTGTTTTCTGCTCTAGAAACACAGGCTTCTAAGTGCAGGAGCTTCTGTTTTATTCACTGCTGTACCCCGAGCACCAGTAACAAAACACAATATTTTTTGAATGAATAAATGAGAGAAACGCACAAGTCTTCTCGGTGTTTACAGTGGCCAGCATAGTCTCAAGGGAAATGAGTTCCTGTGTTCCTACTGCTTCTTAGCTAACGGGAGGGGAGACTTAAAGTACAACAGCCATTGGGATCTACCAGATTCTATTGTCATCCAGTTGGCAGAGGCAGCAGTCACAGTTGTACAAGCGGCAAACTGGGCCTAACCGGTTTGGCTCAGCGGAGGATAGAGCGTTGGCCTTCGGACTGAAGGGTCCCAGGTTCGATTCCCGTCAAGGGCATGTACCTTGGTTGCGGGCACATCCCCAGTAGGGAGTGTGCAGGAGGCAGCTGATCGATGTTTCTCTCTCATCGATGTTTCTAGCTCTCTATCCCTCTCCCTTCCTCTCTGTAAAAAAAAAAAATAAATAAAATAAAAATCAATAAAATATTTTAAAAAATAAAAATAAAAAGAGGCAAACTGGGTAGGTTCGCAATGACTGCCAGTACTGAATTGGACTGGATGCTGATGCAGCTTCTGTCTTGGCGTGAAGTGCTGCCTCCTCTGGGTGGACAGGTAGTTATCCATCCTCTCTGTTATCAAAGGGACACAGACGGTAGTCAGTTCAGATAAACGTGATCCATCTGTTCAGGGCAGCCTGACCCTATCTGTTTGGAATAGGGTCCAAGTGATTTAGGCAGGCTAGGCTAGCTTGTGCTGGTTTGCAGGCTGTGACTGGGGCCCTTCCGTCCCTGCTGCTCTCATTCCCTGTTCACCCACTTTACTCTAAATTCACCTAACACCTTCATAAACCCTAAGCAATTAACTTTCCTAGCTAACCTACGTCCTAAGCCTCTCTCTGCATCGTTTTTCTCCTTCGGTTCGGAAGCCCCCCATTTTAATGACATAATTGCCCGTTCTTTCACGTATCTTACTGTCTCCTCATCTAGTTCGCACGTGCTGAAGGCCACCTACAGTCCCGTGTGGTTGACAAAGAAGCACCCCCTGACAAACGCTTCTGACTAGCGCTTCTGTTTTGTTCCCAGAGGGTCAGTGCGAGCGGCAACGATCCTCAGTTTTAGAAGCGGCTTCCGCGAGTCTCCAGAAGAGGCACCCGTCTCGCCAGTCCCGTGCGGGGCGCCTCTTCGGACTCGCAGGAAGTTGTCCGGGTCCCATACCTGCCGCACATCGGATCGCTAGGGCAGAAATGGAAAGCAAGCTGCCGCCGCCGCCGCCGCCGCCGCCGGCGTCACGACCCGCTGGAGCCCAGCTCCCCGCGCACCGCTCCAGGGCCGGCGGCGGGGGGGCGCTCTCGCCAGGCCGACACGCGCGCGGAAAGGGGCGGGGCTGCCGCGAGCGGTGGGCGGAGCCTGGTGGCTGCCGGGCCACCAATGAAATCCTGAGCCGGCGCGGGGCGTGCGCGTGACCCTGCGGAGCGGGCCGCGAGGCTGGGGGCGGAGGGGCCGGCGATCGGGCGCTTTATCTTAAGTCTGCGGCCGGGCTTGCGGCGCTGCCGGCCTTGGACCCACTGAGAGCTGCGCGGAGCTGACCTTCCTGCCGGCCGCGCTCTGACGGCCTCCCGGCCCTGCCTTCCTTGCCGAGGTCCCCGCTGCCGGGCTCCGGCCCCAGGTAATGCCCTTGCTCCGGATCCGATCCTCACTTCCCGCCCGGGTCCACCCACCCCGGCCGAGAGGAAGGGGGATAGAGGCGGTGGCTGCAGCTCCGGCCCCGCGGGCCGGGCCTGGTCCTGGGATCGGGGGCGGAGGAGGCGGCGGCTCCGCCTGGGCAGTTTGGGTGATGGAGAGGGCGGGAAAGTTACCATCGGGCCCCCGGTGGCGGGCAGCATTGGAGATGGCTTTGGTGTCCCACACCGGCTGTGGCATCTCTCAAGTCGGTAGTAAAGAAAGTTATAACGTAGAAGACATTTTACTCCTCCAAAAATGCACTCTAGAAGTCAGCTTCTAATTGATTGAGGGGGAAAAAAAACCCAAAACAAAAAACATGTGCGAAGGGATGAATGACATTTCAGTGCATCTAAATTTGCTTGCCTTGGCACCAAAGCCTTCAATGAAGCTCATCATTTAGTCTTAAATATTATAATGTAATTAAGTTTCTGTGGCTCTTAATACTAACAGCCACGCAGCTTAGGTGACATGTCTATTTAGAAGTTATTTGTAAGGAAGAAACAACTAGAAACTCTATAGTCTGTATGTGTATGTAGATTAAGTTTATTGGCCACTTCTTAATAATTAAGTGGCTGCCATCTGTTTAAACTGCTTTTCTATTTTTCAGAGTACTTGCCTTCCTCTTGACATAGAATTAAACTTGAAACCTTTTCCCCCCCTTGCTATAATTTAGACGGTTTGGATGAGTGACTTGTTAGGGAAATGTGTGTGTTGTCTAGACATGAGAATGGATTTTGGAAGGAGCTTTGAGACATTCAAGAGTAATCACCTAATAAAAAAAAAGTAATCATTTAAAAATACATGTGTCTCAATACATCACACTCGTCGAACTCTCAAAGATTTCCCATTTCTCATTAGCATAAAGGCCAAATTACGGCTGCCACTCTTCCTGTCTCCAGTTGATTTGGGGCCACTTTTCTTTTGGCTCTCTGGGCTCAAGCCACACGGGTTTTATTTTTGTTCTAAGAAAGCCTCTTTCTCTTTAAGATCTCCACCTCTTAGGCACTCTTCTCTCCCTTCCTCCAACTCCTCCTATGCATCCTTCATTATCAGCCCAAATACCACTTCAGAGAACCAGTCCTGTCCTGGTGAAGTTCTCCCAGCACTCTGTTTTCCTTAGCTGCAGTTAATTATCCATTGTAGTTAGCTGCATTAGTTCCTTAGATGCTTTGTTTCCTCTACTAGCATGTACGTTTCATGAACGCTAGCTAGTCCATCTTATTTATGTCTGCATTCTCTAGAGTCTGGCCTAGCACCTGGCACAAAGAAAGAATGAATGAGTTGGAGGACAGAGGAAGGAACTTTTGAATAGGAAATCATTAAATAGGGACGAGTGCCTGTTTCCTTTGGGAAGGAAGTGGAAAATGCTTTTAATAAATTTATTTTTGGAATTTATCACATAAGATTAGTAAATATGGTGACAGTACAGATGTTTGAGAACCTGTCTGTGTTCTTTAGTTTTGCTAATTGGCTGAATGACCTAATTCTTTGATGTGTAAATATTGTGGGATTGTATTGGGCAAATCTATGCTTTGAAGGAAGAGGGAGAAATTTTATGTTTTGGATTGTCAATTTATCTGCAGTTGTTTCTCCCCTCCGCCCCACACCCCTTCCCCCACTGAACCCGGGTGTGATATAGCCAAGTTCTTCACTGAGAGTAGGTGCTCAATATTTATTTGTTTTATGGATGTATATAGGTTCTTTTGCAAGCTTTATTAATAGGAACATTATAGGCAGGCTAAAGTTGACACTTATTTTAACTTGGTTCATTTGTTTCTCAAATCAGTTCTTTTTGTTTTGCTTTTGTTAAACGGAAAACCCCAGGTCCAGTATGGCAACATTTTTGCTGAAAGCCCATGATCCCAAATCTAGATTTAATACCTGATCTGATTGCTGTTTTGATCTCTCCCAGAAACAATCTTAATCTACCTGATAAGACCCCTGCCTTCCCCTACGGGAAGGTGTCCTTGCCCGAAATAGTCCACTCTTAACTTCTTAGTACAACTTATCAGAGAACCCTTCTAGTTGCTAATGAGATGCTGTCCAATTGAATCGCTTAATAAAAACAATTAGATCTTCAGATTTACTCAGCTGAATTTTAATACTTTTTTTTCATTTTTTAAAAAAGACAATCAGAAATGAATACAATAACTGAAGTGAAAAATACATTAAGTGGAATCAACAGCAGATTATTAACACTTTACTAAGCCAAATTAGATGCTATTAAACTGAATATTACAAAACCAATGCATAGATTAGATTCTTAAGAAATAATTGTTTAATCAGTGTGTTGTATTTTAAAATAGTTATCTAATCAGCTTTATGTCATCTTGGGTATAAATGTTTCCACTGCTACTTACTTAAGGCTATGTGACTTTGAACAAGTTTCATAGCATTTCCAAATCTTTTGTGTCTTTTAAAATGGAAATGTTAAGTGAGATATGTGATGCACTGAACCTGGTGTCAAGCACAGTAAGTGTTATTGACTTAGTAAAAATTAATGCCTGGTGTCTTCATTGCTGGATCTCTTGCAAGACTAGTCTTATGATCAGTGTTTTCACTTCCTCAGCTCATTTTGCAACCCAGTCCAATACATTTCTTTGTCCTTCCTGAAACTAACTGTAGAAGTAAATCACAGCTATTAATGTCCCCAAATTGTGAAATATTACCATCCTTTTTTTCTCCATTTAAAATACTTATTGATTTTATTTTTTTTAATATATTTTATTGATTTTTTACAGAGAGGAAGGGAGAGGGAGAGAGAGGGATAGAGAGCTAGAAACATTGATGAGAGAGAAACATCCATCAGCTGCCTCCTGCACACTCCCCACTGGGGATGTGCCCGCAACCAAGGTACATGCCCTTGATCGGAATCGAACCTGGGACCCTTCAGTCCGCAGGCCAACGCTTTATCTACTGAGCCAAACCAGATAGGGCTAAAATATTTATTGATTTTAGAGAGAGGATAGAAGGGAAGGAGGGAGGGAGAGAAGGAGAGAGAGAGAGAGAGAGAGAGACTTGGATTTGTAGTTCCACTTATTTATGCATTTATTAGTTGCTTCTTGTATGTGCTCTGACCAGAGATTGAACCTGTAACCTTAGAGTATCGGGACGATGCTGTAAACAAATGAGTTACCCGGTTGGGGCCTCCATTTTTTGGTCCTTCTTAAATTTTCCTTGATACTGGCCATAGAGTACATCTTGAATCGTCTAACTTGATTTCGAACATTCCGTGCTTCTAGTTCTCCTAAGCCTTGCTTTTTAAGGGTTCCTTAATTCCCTTATGATATTGGGGGAATTACTCAACCACCTGTAAAATGGGATATTAGTACCTGCCTACCTGCATAGGTGGTTGTGAGAACTACATGAACCATAGTGTAAAATTAATATTAGTTTTATTATTTCCTAGGTGACTTCTTGACTTATGGTCTCCCTGGGAGACCTCCTTCCTGTGCCTTGGCCTCAGCTGCTGCCTGTATATACTGATGAATCCCAGATTTCCATCTTCATTCTGAACTTGTGTGTTCATCTGCCTGTTGGTCATCATCACTTGGCTGACCCACACCCACATCATATTAAACTTGTCTATTCCTTTCTCCTCTAAAGTTGCTGAGTTAGAAAACTCACTTGGGATCTGTATTTACAACTGCCTTCTGGATATAGTCATCTGAATATCTCATAGATGCCTCAGATTAATGTTTGTAAATTTATCTCCCTTATCTCTTCTTTCTTCATTTGTTCACTTAGTAAACTCATGTCATTTGATCCTTACTTCAGACCTTTATCATTTTTTGTGTGAGCTCTGTTCTCCCTGTCAATATCTCCTTTCATAGCACAGCTGTCATATTGTCACCTGAGTTATCTTACTAAACGACAAATGTCAAGTCACCCTGTTATTTAAAAAACGATCAGCTCCTTGTTTGTGTGCTAAGTTCCAGACTCCTTGGAATGGCCTCGTAAAGGCCTCTGGCTTTTATTTTTGCCCTTCTGCTTGCTCTGTGCTCAGCTTTATTCCTTCTCTTCCTTTAAGATTTAAACTAAATTGTACTTTCTTCAGGAAACCTTTTCCAATTGCCCCTAAGATCAATTGGCCACCAGGCTGAACTGCCTTCATACTATATGATATCTCAACTACTGTTCTGTAACGCCATGAGGTGTTATAATTACATTTTAATGACTTTTGCCCACTGGATTTTCACTTCTGGAGGGTACAGACTATTGTGGTAATCTGTGTATCCTAGGGCTTGGCACACACCTCAATAAAATGTTTGAAATAATGTTTGAAAAACATTTTTAGGCAAATTGCCTTGCCTTCTGAATTTAAACTATCACAGCCTTCTAAAGATTGTCAAGGTCATTAAAAACATGAACACAGTCTGTACTCGTTCATTTTTTTCCATAGTGTGCTCTCTTTCCATCCTGTTTTGATGCCTGGCAAACTTCTATTTCTTCTTTTGAACTCTGGCTCTAATGCTACTTCCTCCATGAGGACTTGTTTGACTTCCCTAAGTAGTTATCCCTTCTCTTGACACATTGTGTGTGTGTGTGTGTGTGTGTGTGTGTGTGTGTGTGTGTACAATGTAATGGGGTAGACCTCTGTTATTACAACATGTTCATCTAACATCATTGTAGAAAGAGGTGCTTAATATACATGAATTTTATTTTCAGATAATTGATTGGCACATATCTTTTAAGTGTCAGAACTTAAGAAAGATTTTTAGTCTAAATTGCCTTGCCTTCTATTTTTAAACTACCATAGCCTTTTAAAGATGTGCCAATGTCACTAAAACATGAACTTCAGCTAAGGTCTGCTTTGATACAATGATGTATGAGGGGATGCATAAGAAACAACTCCTTTGATCACACTAAAAAGAAAACATAAAACTTCTACTTGTTCTCTCTTTTTTTAATGTTGAGTCATACTTTTAAAGTTTTCTTTCTTTACTGACATTTACAACTATGCTTCTGGCAGTCACTACTTTTTTTTTTTTCTGTTTGAAAATGGGGACAGAATTTACCCCAACATATGGTTATTGTTAGCAGTAAAGGAGATAATGTACACAAAGTTCTTATCAGAGAGTAGAAAATAGTAAGTACCCATTAAGAGAAACTTACTAACAATTCTGATCATGTTTATTCTAATTATTTGAATTGTTTCAGGAGAACAGTCGCTCAAGTTTGAGAGATTTCCAAAGGAGTAAAGGGTATGGCATTTGCCAGCAAATTGTTTTTCAGAGTCTCTTAGGTAACCTAAGGTTAGAATTGGGTCCTGAATGGCAAATGTTGATGAATAGTCTTAAGTTCTAGAACAGATCATTTTTATGTATATACTTACAACTTAAATCCCAAACTAGGTAAATATCCTTATTGACCTAGTTATATAACATCATTATATTTATCATTTAATATTAATGGGTAAAGTTAGAAAGAAAAGGGAACATCAATTCCAGCTGTTGTACTAGCCTATTAATGATTGTTTCATGGACATGTGAAGCACAATTGTTTTATTTTTTTAATGTATGTGAAAATGCTTGGTACCCATTTATTAATTCATTCAACAAATGAGTAGATATATTCCAGTTATAGTTCTAGATACTTGGGTAAAATGGTGAACTAGACAAAATTCTACTCTTCATGGGGATTATAGTCTTGTAGATAGATAATAAGTGCTATAATGTATTGGGTAATAAGTGTTTTGAAGAAAAAGCAAGGTAACGAATAAGAATAACAGGGCGTGAGATTGTTTATTTTAGTTGAGCAGAGAACTTGAATGAAGTGAAGGAGAAAGCCTCGAGGATAAGCTGTGGGAATGAGCTAGGCTTGCTCAAGAAATAGCAAAAGGCCAAAGTAACTAGAGTAGAGCAAGTGAGAGAATTGTAGTAGGAGGTTGAGGGTGCTGGAGGGAGAGGGTAGGTGGTGAGTGGCAGATCACGGAGGAGTTACTAGACAATGATGAGGACTTAAAACAACATCCAATGTTTGAAGGATTTGGAGCAGGGGAGTGACTTGCTCTGACATCTTTAAAAAGGATTACCCTGGGTGTTATGTTAAAAAATAGTGCAGAAGGGAGGAATTGAAGAGAGTCCAGTAGGAGGCTACTATAGTGAGAGGTGGCAGTGGCTTAGACTGTGGTGAAGGTGGTAGATATGCCGAGAAAAGATTAGAATTGGGTATATATTTTGAAGACAGAGTAAATTGGACTTGCTGTTGGATTGGATAAGGGAGATGAAAGAATCAAGGATCACTTCCTAGTTTTGTTTTTTTTAAATCCAGGCAATGATTGACTGTTAGTCCCATTGACTGAGATGGGGAAGGCAGTAAGAAGAATGGAATTGGAGGGAACCTCAGTAATTCAGTTTTGATCATGTTGTGCGATGCCTATGAGACATCTACTTGAAGTAGGCCTTTGGATATGAGCCTGGAGCTCAGAGAAATGTGGGCTGGTGTGAGGAGAAGGGAATTAAAGAATTTGTGTGGTGGTATCAGAGTAAGTGAACTGGTGGTGTTCAGAGGGTTAGATGCTGGAAATCAGAATTATGGACATGGAGCAGTTATTGGTGACAGCAAGTTCTAGGGGAAGGTGTAATAGACATAGGAACAGCTTGCTGGAGACAAGAAATCAAGATTGAAAGACAGGGTATTGGATGGATCTGTGTACATGGGTGATGAAGTGTGGAAGAATTAGTGAGGGGATAGGGAGTGAGTGAGCTGTTCATCTCCATGAATGAGGGGAGTGATCAGGACGACAGCACATACTTGCAACAGGAGAGGTATCAGTTGAGATAATCTGGCTGACCTGGGGAGGAGAGAGGTGACCTGGAGGTAATAGGACACAAGGAGGAGAACTCCCCTTCCAGGTGCTGTGTTAATGGGAGGGCAAGAAAACACTATGGTACACCTCACATAGGATCAGTGTTCCATGTTAGCACCTCGAAACCATGTAGCATTAATTACAGTTTGAATTTTTGACTTTGCAGCAGCTCAAGTTGTTTGCCTAGCTCCTCTCTAGATTGGTTTACTCTGGGTGTTATGTTAAAAATTAGTACAGAAGGGAGAAATTGTCATTTCATTCAGTTCTATTTTAGATGAGTGGTCAAAAGGTCTTCTCTCTTTCCTCCCTCACCTGGGTGAATGCAGTGTCTGCTCACTGGCCCTTTGCTTGCACTCTTGACCTCATTGTGGTCTGCTCTCCATACAGAGGTCAAAATGATCCATCTGTCTAGAGAAGGAACAATTGAGCTGAGCATTAGTATAATTTGCCTCTATTTTTTTTGCTGTAACAGCTATACACTGTTAGCTGACATGCATGGCAGGAGGAACTCAATTTAGACATCACCTCATAATTTTACCATCTACGTGATCTAAGGATTTGGTCAGAATTGAGGTGAGCCATTTTAAGTAATAGTTATCCTTCCTAACATCGTATGTATGACAATAATAAAATGTTAATATTACCTTGAAAACCACATGATGTTTGAGCTGCACTTGAGGAAGTATGTAACTATAGCACTTTATTTACCCTCATTTAGTACATCATAAAGCAAACAAGTAGAATTTGAGGAATGACATGGCTTAATGTTTGACTGTGTCATTTAGCATACAGGAGGTACGTGTGTAGATATCAGATCACTTAATTCTTTACACTTGGTTGTTAATAAAATGTTGGCACTTTAGTGCATATTATCATACTTTTTTATGATGATAAACTGCAGTAGCATTTATATTAATTTTCTAGATGAAGAAACAGATTGAGAGAGTTTGGAAGGTTTACCCAAGTACATAATGATAAGATGGAGCCAAGATGTAAACCGTATTCTGATAGCAAATCCTGTGCTTTTCCACTGTTCCAGTTCTCACTTCCTGCTAATAGAGGAATTTGAGGCCAGCGGCATTCGTATAGACTCTGATAAAAAGGTTTTGTTATGAAGTTAGGATTTTCTTCGTTGGCTCACTTCTAAAATAAGTAGGTGGAATTATGGCAGTGTGATGGTGCAAACTTAGGACTGCTGTTTTAGCTTTTGATGTAAGGCTTCATTCTTTAGATGAGGCTGATGGTTCCTAATTTCATGACAAAGGTCTTTTTCTACAGGGTATCCAAGCTTAATTTTTTTTTTGGTCTATTAGACATCATTTATTTGTCAAACTTGGTTTAGTAAGTATTTTTTTCACCTCTTAATCAGTGCTTTTAATCAGCATGAGAACTGATTTCCCACTGAGTTGATAGACTCATCCAAAAGCAAAGTGACATTGTTTTTGTTAGCCCATATTGTTTTATGTGACAAATGTATAATTTTTTTTTCATTATCGAAATAGTTAAAGTAGTTTTTGCATACCTTTAAGAGTCCCAGGGACCCACATCCCCCAATTAAGAGCAGTTGTAGATCTTATTTTGGAGTAGGATGTGTAAAGGTGTTAACAGTCAAGATGATGCTTACTGGCTTCCTCCTAGCATATATTTTCCTCTTGATTCTCTTAGAGCATTGTATCCTTTTACTTAGGATAATGGGTTGTGGTATTAACTGATACATCCACTTTCTGTATAATGCATGCCTGCCATGCTCCAGGGACTCCCCACTAGATTTTGGGGATTCAAAGAGTAAATACCATGTAGTCCCTGTCTTTGAAGAGCTTATGCTAGTGTCAGAGGGAGACAGCATTGCTCTCTGAGTATAGTAGTGAGGTGTTAGTCACAGTGGGAGCACCGAGGAATGTGAGATGACTGGTGGTGGTCAAAGGAGCCTTAGCAGAGGACACGGGTCTGGTGATTACAGGATAGGCTGTGGAATCCGGTAGTTCTGGTTTTGAATCCCAGTTGTGCTGTTAGAGAATCATATGATTTAGGGCAAGTTAAACCACTTCCCTAACAATATTTTTCTCATCTGTAAAATGAGGATAATACCTACTTTCTAACTTTGTAAAGATTTGATAAGAAAATGGAAAGGACTCAGCAGCACATGGTAGGTACATAATAGCTGCTTACTAAGTCAAAGCTGCAGTTGTTATTACTATTGCTCTTCCTGCTGCTGTGGTTGTGACTCTTACTTTGAAGGGTGAGTAGGGTTAGCTAGATAAAGAAAGGCAGAGGAGAATGTGCTTTCTAGAGACAGGAAAGAGGGTAATAGAAGACATGGTGACCAAAGACATTTGAGGAATAAGGTAATCGTAACTACTTTAAAGATTATATTGAAGTTAAAATACATCATACATGTATAGTAAAGCACATAAGGACTCAGAAGTAGAGTCCGTTTTTAATCCACTTTATCCCCTGTGTAGTTCCTTTTTTAAATATCTGGGTTCTTTTTGCATCTCTCAATCTCTATGGTTTCCTTCCCTGATTTCTTTTCTACTTCTTGATGTGTTACCTCAAGATGTGTAGGACATCTTTCAGAGTTTAGTTGTCTGTTCTCACTTCTCTGATCTTTTCTGTTGGAGAACTAGAAGCTCTTCTGGCTTCCTCTGTCACTGTCACACAAATGCCTTTCAGATTTGTCAGTTGCCCTTATCTCTTTCCTAGATTCCTCTCAATTAGATCTAATTGGTCTCCTAAAAGTTCTACTTGACATCTACCCTTCCATAATTGTTTCATTTGTTCAATTTCAGAAAATATTGGAAGGGGACTGATCTACATTTGTCAGATTTTTACTTTGTCAAGCAGTGATATTTAAGAAAACAACCAAACTCCCATGTACTACATTTCATACAGAAAAGAACAATTTAACCTAAAAGTTTAGAAAGATGGTAATCTTAGCATTTAAAAATATGTAGCTTTAAAACTAATGTAGTGAGTACTTCATTATTTTTCTTTTTGCTTCAGATTAATGAAAATGTAATATATAATAAACACTGCTTTGGAGTAAGCCTTATTCTGTCTTGACATTGATCTGTCCAAAATTTGACTTTGATCATATTTTCCAGCGCTTAAAATGGCTCACCACTGCCTAACAGAGAGAAAAAGAATTCCTCATTTCTTAGGCCTTTACAATTTGATTCCAGCTCTCTTTTCTAGTCTTTCCTCTTGTCATATTTCTCTTTTATCAACTTTAAAAAAGTTGAAATAGTGTTGTTTGGCTTGGACCTGGATTCAGATATGACCCTGTCATTAGCTGTTTGGTCTCCACAGGTTACTGTAGTGAGGAGGAAAGCTGCCCTTGGCCCTTGGGGGCTGCACGGGGGCTGTCAGCTAGGCCTCGTGATGCTGCGAGACAGGCGGTGCTTAAAGCTAGCTCTTGGTGCTCCGTTGAAAACAATTTCATTGACCGTCAACTTCAGAAAAGGCATTCTGTGACCACGATGGGTCAAGACAAAAACAAGTCCATGCCATCATCATGTCTGAACACAAACAAAACATGATCATTGTCCAAGTCACAAAATTTCCAGCATCCTTCTCCCTAGAGTAACATCAGTTAGGGTTTCTGCTTTATCAATTCCAGCTTCATCTTCCTTCTAGGGAGCCTTCCTATAGAGATTTCTTGAGAAACCCAGTCATAGCATTGTCTTGGCTTTCTGACAGCACCCAAGCAACAATGAACCTCTGCTTCTTTGTACTCTCACCCAAAATCACCTAGCCAAGTTCCAAATCCTAAATAAGGCAGTTCTAATACTCCCTTACTGAGTCACCCCACAGTTTCCCATGGTGTGCGTTCCTAATAAACCCACGTTGTGCAACTGGTGTGCGGGTGGAAGGTATTGACAGTAACTATATTGATATTTTTAGAGAGAGGAAGGGAGAGGGATAGAGAGTTAGAAACATCGATGAGAGAGAAACATCGATCAGCTGCCTCCTGCACACTCCCTACTGGGTATGTGCCTGCAACCAAGGTACATGCCCTTGACCGGAATCGAACCTGGGACCCTTAAGTCCGAAGGCCGATGCTCTATCCACTAAGCCAAACCGGTTAGGGGGAGCCTTATTTTTTTCTCATATGGAAACCAGGAGTAACACCATCTGTTTTGCAGAGTTGTTATGAAGATTACATGGGAAAACGGAAAGCACATAGCAGAGTCCTTGCACTTTGTAGATACTCAACAAAAGCTTGTTTCTTGTCCTCTTGTAATGTGGTCTCTTGTGATCTCTTGAACAGGGCTCCTTATTTTAACCCTTTCTTACCCATGAGTGCCCTGTTCTCCTCCTTCAAGACTACGTCCAGATACCTTCTATTCCGTGAAACCTTTACATGATTTTTCTCATACTTATGCCTTGTTCAATTAAAATGTTCTTTAAGAATGAGGGCTATGTTTAAATAAGAGCCTTTGAAACCAGTTAGTTACTTTATAGTGACTAATTTCTTCACATTTGTTATAGTATCTTATACTCAGAAAATGCTTAAACATGATCAAAGTAAAACAGAAGTGAGAGAATATATCATTCTTTTACCTCTAAATATCGTGATATTGTGAAATTTGCCTAAACCAGATACTTGGTTCAAAACTTTTTGCATCTTCTTTCCTAGATAACACAATGGTGGGCGAGGAGATGTCTCTAAGAAAACGGCTGTCAAAGTCCAATGACGATCCTGAAGAAAAGGAAGACCAGGGAAACCCTGCAAAGCAGGCCCCAGAGACACCTAATAATGGTGAGGCTTTTAATTTTTTTTTGAGGTGAATTCATGAAAGAGAGCAAATTCATGTTCTAGAACACTGAGCCATCTCTTTAGCTCTCTTTATTATACATGGATTTGCTGGCAGGCACTGCAAAGATGCAGAAGGGAAAACTATACTGAGAATGTAAAGGAACACCAATTTAATTGTTGGTCACAGCCACCTTAGATACTACTGGTGACACGGCACATCTCATAGAGGTGAGTTTTATTGATGTAAATGGAGTTTGCAATGTATACTTTAATGTAGGATTTATATTACATAGTGTTTCATGTAATGAATACATTAGAAAACAAGCTCTTAATTAATTCAGTGAATATTTTTTGGGTATCTACTATGTTTTAGACACCATTCATCCATTTATTCATTTCTTCAACCACCTAACCTACCAGTAATGATTGGTGCCCTGCTAGGTGCTTGAGGCTTACAGCAGTGATCAATCCTCATGGAGCTCTGAGTTAAATGAATAAGTAACCCTCCGTCTGCAATGAGCATAATTGGATTATTATGAATAAGTACTACTAATTACTCTCTTAACAGATGTAATGAGTCTGAAAGTAATAACCAGGATAACTAACCTAGTTCACTACCGGCTATAAATCTTGGGAGAGGTAGAGAGATTAGGAAGTTTTATTCTTATATTCAAGTCTGTTTAGCACATGAATACAAAGATAAGTATGACAGTACTTGTTAAGGTCAAGGTTTATACTTAAGATTGATAGCTCCAACTGATGTCATTTATTGCATCAGGCTATTTATTTTTGCAATGACATTTGTATAGGTTTCATTTCAACAAGGATTTGAAAGTTTGAGGCTTGTTTGGTTAACAAATAGAAGTGAAACTTTGAGACAAGTTCTCTGGCATCATGAACTTCTTAAATAAAGAAACATTCTTTTGCTTTTCCGAGTTAAATTTAATTGTAAATATGAGCAGCTGGATCCCCAAAATGTTTTAGCTTACATTTGCATAATGAAGTTTATTGATTGCTGTACTCTTAATTAGCTACTTATGAAATATTTGTATTGCATATGGGCTAGTTTTAGTGTGATATAAAATGGGAAATTTGAGTCAATATTGGGTAGAAACATTCCCCTTTCATAATTTAGGGACTGGGTGATAATCCATTTTGTTTGTCTTAGATACAGAAAAATTACTTTTTATTGAAACTTTCTATCACCAGATACAATTTTCTCTATGTCCCAATTTAAAAATGTGTTTAAATTACTCTAATTTCTACATATTTTCAGTACTCCCCATTGTTTAGTTAATATTAAGTTTTAATTATTCCAGGTTTTAGATATTAAAAATTGAATTTTTAAGCTTACTAGTAAATTAAGTATGACCTCCTTCTTGGTTTAATGTTAAGTAATGCTCATCTGAAAATAAGATTGTGTTTCTCTACTTATTTAAATATTTGGTCACTTTGGGAAATAAGCAGGTGGGTAAAATGTGGCCTTTGAGTTTTAAGGACTTAAAAGACAACATGCTACGCCAGTCCATGTGGCCCACCAACCAGGACCCAGAACATCTGCACCACCCGGTAGCTTATTAGAAACATCCCACCTCACATTTACTGAATAAAATTTCATTTTAATAACATTCCCAGACGATTCATATGCATCAAGTTAGAGACATGCATCTTACTGGCAGTTTTCAATTGGGGCATTTATTAAAGTCAGGGCCTTTCAGAGAAACAGAACCAATTGGATATATGTAGATACATAGAAAGAGTTATCCTGAGGGATTGCCTCAGATGGAGGCTGAGCAGTCCCACAGTCTTCTGTCTACACCAGGGAGGCAGTGCTGTAGGCCTAGTCTGTTTGTTTAAACCTTAAGTTCGAAGTACTGAGAACCAAAGAAACAGGAGCAGCATTGTCCCAGGGCAAGTCAAGCAAGAAGAGCCTACGTGTCCTTCCTTTGCCTTTCATTCTGTTCAGGCCCTCCAGCATTGGAGAGGGCATTCTTCCCTCAGTCCACTGGGTCAGCTGCTTCTCTTTTCTGCAAACACCCAGACATAATGCTTTACCAGCTGTCTGGGCTTCCCTTAGCCCAGTCAAATTGACATACAAAGTTAACCATCCAAGGGAATATATAATTACTGTAGAATGAAAAGAAACCACCCAAACAAACAAAAACGGCCTCTTGGTCCCCATTATAGATCTACTGAATCAGAATCTCAGGGGAAGGGTCCAGGAATGTTACGTTTGGAAAAGCTTGCTGGATAGTGCTGATTCACATCGCTGGCTGTGAACCACTGGTATCAAGAACTCTGAGACTCAACTAGAACTACCTTGTGATATATCACTTTGAGACAACCCCATGACTTTTCCCCATTAAACTCAACATATGTAACTCTTGGATTCTTATTCCGTGGTTTATAATTCTAGTAACCTATGGGTAGGGTGACTTTGTCTTAATTTGCTCAGGTTAGTCTCAATTTTTACCTGTGTCCAGCGTAATTCTTTTTTTTTTTTTTATAAATATTTTATTGATTTTTTACAGAGAGGAAGGTAGAGAGATAGAGAGTTAGAAACATCGATGAGAGAGAAACATCAATCAGCTGCCTCCTGCATACCTCCCACTGGGGATGTGCCCGAAACCAAGGTACATGCCCTTGACCGGAATCGAACCTGGGACCCTTCAGTCCGCAGGCGACGCTCTTTCCACTGAGCCAAACCGGTTTCGGCGAGCGTAATTCTTTATGTTGTCTCCTTGCATTCTCAGAAGTGCCCCAGTTTGTTAGATAAATTATATGATTACCCAACCTTTGGTTTATTGAATTAATAGCGACCATTATAGTGATTTTACAGTATTTAGTTCACATTTTCACAAAAATGTGCTTAGTTTATCCAATGCCTATCAGGTGAAATTGTGATTAATTAGACTCAAAATTCTATCATTGAGAAATGAGTATATGTCCTTCCAGAGATATTTAATTTCCATAAGTAAGTAACATTTTACAAAATAGAGTATTTTACATGCTGTTTAGTAACTGGGATTTTCAGCACATTGTAGATGTCTTCCCATTGCCAAGTAATAGGTAAATGGCTATCAAGTATTGTATTTTATACACTATACTATTTACTTGTTTCTCTGATGAATATTTAAGTGGTTTCTTTTTTTTCTGTTATAAAAAAATGGTAATGAATATTTTTACATAATTGTCAGATGCCAAAGAGAAATTGCAGGGCTAAAGTATGTTATTTTTAAGTATTTATTTTGATACATAGTATTGGATTGCAACATTTACCTTATAAACTTAACCTATGTGTTTTTGTTGTTACTATGCCTGCTTAAGTTTTTGTTGTTGCCTGTTTAAATTTTAAAAACCTTATTTCTTCCTTACTATTTCTTTTCATGACAGTGTACCTGTCATTTCTGCTCTTTCCAATTTGCATCTCGTGTAATACTCTGTGGAATGGTTCATACTAGAAGTAAACAGAAATGAGAACCCTGCATAGCTTGATAGGAAAAGCTAAAATTTAGAATCTTACCTAGACCTACTGTTCTGCCATTTACTGTACCAGTTCTGTCTTTACCCTAAATGTGGAAATATGATTTGAGTAGGGATTGGTCTGAGTTCTTTTTCTTTCTTTTCCTCCTCATTTTCTTTTCTCCTCTAAATCCTCTTTTCTCCCCATTTGGCCCCTTCTCCTCTTGCTTTTTCTTTTTTCCTTTCATTCCTTCTAATATTTTTATTGATAAAACTTACAAACCATAAAATTCACCATTTTAAGGAGTACAATTCCCTGGTTGTCAGTACATTTACATTTTACAATCACATTAGGAAAATTTCCTGAGGTGGAACCTTCCTGGAGGACAGTGCCTAGAGACCAATGACAGAGGCCAGAAACTCCAAAATTAAAGTGAGGGAAAGCAGGGAATAGCAGGGTGTTGGACGCCAGCAAGAATGTGCATCTATCTCCATTTACTGCACGGAAAGGGGCTGGAACCTTGATATATAGAGCTTCCAGGAACACAGGTGGCTTGTGGTTAAGAGCTGTATATTCCAAGGCAGTAACAATTCAATGGACCTGTTTTGTAAGAACAATCCTGTCAGGTGATATAGGCTCACCCCTCTAGCCACTGAGCCAAACCGGTTTCGGCTAGTTTTAATTTTTTGAAGAACTGGCATACTGTTTTCTATAGTGGCTGCACCATTTTACAATCCCACCAATGGTGTATAAGGGTTGTACTTTCACCACATCCTTACCAACACTTATTATTATTATTTTTAAATATATTTTATTGATTTCAGAGAGGAAGGGAGAGAGAGATAGAAACATCAATGATGAGAGAGAATCATTGATCCATTGCTTCCTACATGCCCCTTACTGGGGATCGAGTCCACAAGCAGGGCTTAACCAGAATGAACCTGGGACCCTTCAGTCAGCAGGCCGATGCTCCATCCACTGAGCCAAACCAGCTAGGGTTATTATTATTTTTTAAAATAGTAGCCATTCTAATGGGTGTGGGGTGATACCGCATTGTGATTTTGATTCGAAGTTCTCTAATTATTAGTGATGTTGAACACTTTTCATATACCTGTTAACCATTCGTATACCTTCTTTGGAGAAATATCTGTTCACGTCCTTTGGCCATTTTTTAGTTAATTGTTGTTGAGTCATAGGAGTTCTTGAGTAAAGTTGTAGCAGTTATATTCTGGAAATTAACTCATCAGTTATATGACTTACAAATATTATACCCCAGTCCATAGGTTGCGTTTTCACTCTGTTGATTGTGTCCTTTGATGCATAGACATTTTTAAGTTTGAAATGATCCTATTGGTCTATTTTTACATTTATTGCCGTACTTTTGGTGTCATATCCAGGAAATCATTGACAAGCCCAATGTCTTAAGGGTTTTCTCCTGTTCTTTTTTTTCTAGGAGTTTTATAGTTTTGTGTCTTATATTTAGGTCAGTAATAAATTTTGAGTTAATTTTTGGTATAAGATAAAGGTTCAACTTCAGTCTTTTGCACATAAATATCCACATCAGTTTTTCAGGAGTATTGCCATCTAGGGTAGGCTGAAAAATGCTCTCCCCCTAACGGCCCTAAAATTTGGAACTGAATGCTTCTTTGTATGGCAAGAAAAGAGGGTAGTGGGGTGGTCTTTGCAGATATCAATTAAATTGAGAATCTTGAAATAAGATTATCTTGAATATCAATGTGGGCCCTGAATATAGTCACATATATCACAAGTAGGAGGCAGATTTGACCACACACAGAGTAGACGTTGATGTGGAGAGTGAGCAGAGAGAGATTTATAGATACTGGCCTGATTTATAGAGACTGGCCTTGAAGATTGGTGTGATGTGGCCACAGGTCAAGGGATGCTGGCAGCTATCAGAAGCTGAAGAGTAAGGACCTGAAACTACTTAGTCTCCAGAGGGAGTGCAGTCTTACTGAGATAACCTTGATTTCAGCTCAGCCTCCAGAACTATAAGAGAATAAATTTCTATTCTTTTAAGCCACCACATTTGTGGTAACTTATTCCAGCAGCCACAAGAAACTAATACACCACCCTAACAATATTAAATCTATCGATCCATGAACATGGGATGTCTTTCAGTTTATTCAGGGCTCCTTTAATAATTTTCAACAATGTTTTATAATTTTCAGAATGTAAGTTTTATACTTGTTTTGTTGAATTTATTCCTAAGTGTTTTGTTTCTTTTGATGCTACTGTATGTGGAATTGTTTTAATTTCATTTTCTGATTGTTGCTACTGTATAGAAGTGCTTTTGTGTATTGGTACTATATCCTGCAACCTTGCTGAACTTATTTTTTAGGTCTAATAATCTAATAGCTTTTGTTTGGTTTTGTAGTATTTTATATATATATATATGTTTTTATTGATTTCACAGAGAGAAAGGGAGAGGGAGAGAGAAATAGAAACATCAATGTGAGAGAATCATCAATCAGCTGCCTCCTGCACACCCCCTACTGGGGATCAAGCCCGAAACCCAGGCATGTGCCCTGACCTGGAATCGAGCCATGATCTCTTTGTTTATGGGTCGACACTCAACCACTGAGCCACACTGGCTGGGCTATAGTATATTCTGTATATGATCATGCTACCTGCAAATAATAGTTATTTGTGGGCTTTTGTAAATGCCCTTTATCAGATTGAGGAAGTTCTCTACCTTTCTCCTAATTAACAAATTTATGCTTATCCTTGACTACTTTTTACTTTGCTACTTTGTTCATTTGAGAGCTAATTAATGATCCTACATAATAATAGGCAAATATGCAAATTGACCGCACCTTCGCTACGCCCAAGCCATGCCCACCAGCCAATCAGGGCGAGTATGCAAATTACCCCAACCAAGATGGCGGTTAATTTGCCTATGCTGAGGGAGGGAGGAGTGAAGACTGAAGACAACTTAGAAGGAAGAGGGAGGAAAAGCGGAAAGCAAGCTGACTGCCAGAGGGAAAGCTCAGGCGGGGCAGGGCGGGGCGGTGCAGGGCGGAATGGGGCGGGGCGGGCGGCAGCGGCAGTGCAAGCAGGATTCTTCCTGCAAATGGGCTACTAGTATAATAATAACAACCATTAACAGGTTTATTGTATGCCAGGCACTGTTTTAAGTGTTTTACAAGCATTAACTCAGTTAATATACTATAGTTCTATTCAAGCTCAGTGTTGTGTGTGTATGTGTGTGTGTGTGTGTGTATATATATATATATATATAATATTTGAACATAAAGAACATATTTTATAACATACTAGAGGCCTGGTGCACAAAATTTGTGCTCGGGGGCGCGGGGTGTCCCTCAGCCCAGCCTGCACCCTCTCCAATCTGAGATCCCTCTCACAATCCAGGACTGCTGGCTCCCAACCACTCACCTGCCTACCTGTCTGATTGCCCCTAAACACTTCTGCCTGCCAGCCTGATTACCCCCTAACCACTCCCCTGCCAGCCTGATGGACGCCTAACTGCTCCTCTGCCAGCCCGATTACCCCTAACTGCTCTTCCCTGCTGGCCTGGTCCCCCCCAACTGCCCTCCCCTACAGGCCTAGTCCTCCTCAACTGCCCTCCCCTGCAGGCCTGGTCCCCCCCAACTGCCCTCCCCTGCAGGCCTGGTCCCCCCCCAACTGCCTTCACCTGTAGGCCTGGTCCCCCCCAACTGCCCTCCCCTGCTGGCCCGGTCACCCCTAACTGCTCTCCCCTGCAGGCCTGGGTCCCCCCACAATTGCCCTCCCCTGTAGGCTTGCCCTCCCCCAAATGTCCTCCCCTGCAGGCCTGATCTCCCCCAACTGCCCTCCCTTGCAGGCCTGGTCCCTCCCAACTGCCCTCCCCTGCTGCCTGATCGCCCACAACTGCCCTCCCTGCTGGCCTGATCGTCCACAACTGCCCTCCCCTGCCAGCCATCTTGTGGCAGCCATCTTGTGTCCACATGCGGGCGGCCATCTTATGTGTTGGAGTGATGGTCAATTTGCACATCACTCTTTTATTAGATATGATTTTGTATGTCTCTCAGCCTTTTGTAATATATTTTGAAAATCCCTTGGCAAAAAAATGAAAAAAAAATCATTTATTTTGTAATCTTGCCCCTTCATCCAATATATGCATCTAATCATAAAACTGACCAGTCCACATAGAGCCTTTATCTACTGAATAGGTTGAGGGTACATTCCCTCCCACCTCCCTTAGGATAAAGGCAAAAGTACTGTACTTTCCGGCATATAAGACGACTGGGCGTATAAGATTTTCCTGGGTTAAAAAGTCATTTTATACGCCAGAAAATACGGTACATTGGACTATATTGATGGGGTTAGATATAATGGATTAGATATATTGGACTACCGTATTTTCCGGCATATAAAACGACTTTTTAACCCAGGAAAATCTTATACGCCCAGTCATCTTATATGCCGGAAAATACGGTATATTTGTTTTAGAAAAAGCAGATAAGCAAAAGTCCATATGGTTGTGATTTTTCCTTGGGTACATTCCAAGAAAATTGTTTTTAGGTCAAAGGGAATGTATATTATAAGATTATTTTGGTAGAGATTGCCAAATATGTCCTCTGGAAATATTGCACTCCCAGTGGCAATATGGGAGTACCTGTTACTTCAAACTCTTTTCAGTCATGGATGATGTAACCTTTTGAGTAAATAATATGGTATTCTGAGAGATGAAAAATTTCACTAACTGGAAAAATGCTTTGTGTAACGAGAGGTAACATAGTTACCAGCAGAAATAAAGTTATTGAATATTAATTAATACTTTTTATAGCTTTTAAGGTCAAAAGAAGGAGATTGAATGTTTTAGCTCATTATAGGAAGATTAGTCAAAAGAAATGGAAGATATTAGCTGGTACTTTCTTTGACAGCTTTTTAAACTTTAAAAAAGAAAGAATTATGCTAAAAGATCAGCCCATAAAGGTTTCAAATTTTAAGAGGGCCTACAAAATATTGTCAGTGATTATTGTTTTCTGGGGTGAAATGTATTTGAGGCAAATTTGTCTTCTAAGAGAATTGCTAAAAAATCATTTGGGTACAATTTTGCCCAGGCATAACTGGTACATTCAGTTTTAAATAATGGGGCATGAGGTACAACCTGACTATTTTGAAAGGAAGTCTATGATATGTTTTGCTTCTAATGATATATTCTTCCTGATTTTATCTCCATGTGTTGCCAAACCCGGGGCAGGAATATAATCATAAATTGTAACAATTTTCTAATGGGGGAAATATTAATACGGTCCACTTTATGACAGTTTTTAAAGGTGTAGCTGCAAGAAATATGTATGGATAAAATGTTTGAGGAAAGAGCTTATATTTTTTAACGTTTTCATTGTTCTATCAAGAACATTGTTGGCCCTGGCTGGGTAGGTAACTCACTTGGTTAGAGTGTTGTCCTGATATGCCAAGGTTTGATCTCTGGTCAGGACACATAAAAGAAGCAACCATTGAGTGCATTAATAAGCGGAACAACTAATCAATATTCTCTCTCTCTCCTTAAAATCCTATATAATAAAGATGTAATAATAGTCGTTACACCATGAAGCGTAACAACCGACCGAGTAATGACCGGATCACAGATCAGCAGGAGGGTGGGGCAGTGAGCTACAAGTGGGCAGCAGAGAGCTACAGGAGGGGGCAGGGCAGCAAGCTATGACTGAGAGTGGGGGTGGCGCGCGGGGGGGCAGAGGGAGCTACAGGAGGGCGGCAGCGAGCTACTGGCTACAAGCAAAGCGGTGGAGAGCTATAGGAGGGGGCAGGGCAGAAGCTATGGGGTGGGCTACAGGAAGGCAGGGCAGTGGGTGGAGACCTAGAGGGAAGTGGCAAGCTACTGGCGCACGGATTCATGCACAAGGCTACTAGTCAATAATAAAACAGAACATTCTGGAATCTAGTTTTAATAACTTTATCAAAAGTTAAATCTTGGAATTCTAGGCACTTAGAATAAGAATTGGTCTTAGCTGTCATTTACTTATGCCCTTACATGCAACCCATGCATCTGAGATTAAAGTCTGGTTACTGTCTCCAGGTTAGTCTAGTGTCGTTAAACACCTTTGATCTATGTGTGTATAAGGCAGTGTACCAAGTTTGCTAATAGTTCAGATAAATAAGATACTAAAACAGAAAGCAGTCCTATGTTATAAATAGGAGCTAAGTAAATGATAGTAACTAAATGGAATAGGAGACCAACAGGGTGAGGGGTGCCTTGCTTTGGAATGGAAGGAAGTCTCACAGAAGTAGAATTTGGCCTTTGAACAAGAGACTGGGAGAGAGCCTTCAGGCCAGAAGATAGAGGTTCGCAAAGGCCTGGAGTTTAAGACGATATAGATTATGTGTATGGTGTTTTGTTTGGGGCAGAGGGAGTAGTGCAGATGGATTTGTGTTTTGTTTTCATAGATAGGAAGACAAAATTGGACAGGCCAGGAGGAAATGAGAAGGTAGGGCTTGAAGTCTTATTGCGTATGCAGTCATGACTGACTGCCTACGTAGTGGGTGACTTATAGCCTGTTAGTGCTTAGATTTCCTCTTGCAGAACAAAGGAGGGCAAATGTGAAGGCCCTGTTTACAATATATCACACTAGATTCATTAAGGTATTATCTCCTCATTGATGGTGCTGAAGCTCTCTGTCCCACATCCTTAGGTAGCTTTACAGTTCTCTGCTATATATATAGTAAATCAACTAAGAATTAAAATCTACATGAGTTCTTTTTGTTTTGTTTTGTTTTTACATGAAATCTTTTAATATTTCTGCCAGACATTCTCTCTTTGGATTTAAAAATGGGATCATATGGTGTTATAAAAGTTTAATGGTAATAAGGCTAATTCTCTTATTGCATATACAGGGGTGGACAAAAGTAGGTTTATAGTTATTTGTATGGAAAGAGACACACAGGTTATGATTATTGCAATAGTTTTATTAACTCTGTTTTGCATATTCACAACTGTAAACCTAGTTTTGTTCAGCTCTGTGTGGGTAACCCACACAGTTGATACAGGTGTGTGATAAAAGAAAAATAAACCAAAGTTAACTCTGATTGAGTAATATAGTTTCTGGATTTATTTTGATTACAGAGTAGAAATCTGTTTTTAGCTTTGAAAAAGTTATAGACCAATTGTGATTGGTATTTCTTTTTATTGCTTTTGTAGATTATTCATATTACCCCTTTAAAATCTCAATCTGTTGTCCTCATGCTAAATACTGGGGCTATTTTCTCTTCATAGTCCTAATTAAAAAAATGCAAGATATTTTGGTTTCATTAAAAAATTGCTGAAATATGCTTATAAATTTTTAAGTTTTAAAGTAACATATACTAATTTAAAAATGCAAGCATCATAGAAAGTCATTAAGTAATAATTCTCCTTAAGTAGTCATGTTTTCTTTCTTTTCCTATATGTGGCATTGTGTTTGGAATATTTTTCTGCAATTTGCTTATTCTAAACTTAGTAATTCTTAGACATCTTTTTATTCAGGATATGTATATAAGTGTAATTCTTTTAAAAGTATCTGTGTAGTATTTCTGTTGCACAAATGCTTGGTAATTTATTTAACTTATTTCTGTGGGTGGGCATTTAAATTATTTCCAAGGTTTCAGTATTATAATAGTGCTGTATAGAAGATCCTTGAAACAGTATCATTGCTTACTAGTGCTAGTGTACTAGTACTTGTAGGATACATTCTTAAAAGTGAAATTGCTGAGTCGAAGAGTTTTTGCATTTAAAATTAAGATGTTACTAAATTTACTTTTTAAAATGTTACACCAGTTAATATTCCCATCTATATTGTTGCCCCATACTCTATATCCTGTTTGCAGTCGGACATCTCTCACAATCCTGATATGCCAAGGTTTGATCTTTTTTTAAACTTGCAATTTGATGGGAACAAAACACATAGCATAAGTTTGTTCTCATAAATTATAAGTGAGTTAGAGAACTTTTTTTTTTTTTTAAATATATTTTTTATTGATTTTTTTACAGAGAGGAAGGGAGAGGGATAGAAAGTTAGAAACATCGATGAGAGAGAAACATCGATCAGTTGCCTCCTGCACACCTCTTACTGGGGATGTGCCCGCAACCAAGGTACATGCCCTTGACCGGAATCGAACCTGGGACCTTTCAGTCCGCAGGCCGACGCTCTATCCACTGAGCCAAACCGGTTAAGGCTAGAGAACTTTTAAAATATACTTATTGACTATGTATTTCTTTCTTTAAAAGTTCTGTTCATGTCCTTTGCACATTTTTGTACCCTATCTGGTGGCAATTATTTTTCTTTTCTTTTTTTTTTTTTAAAGTGCTCTTCTCTATTAAGGAAATTAATCCTCTGATTATTATGTACTTTGAATATTTTTTAACTTGCTCTATGTTTTTTGACTTTGCTTATGGTGTGCCTTGCCACATTTAGTTTTTATGTAATCATGTATTTTATTGCTTTTAGATTTCTTGTCATGTAAGGAAGACAAATTTTTTACTTAGTGCTTTTCGGATTCAAATATTTGATCCATTTGAAATTTATTTTTAATAATAAGTGTTAGAGATCTCTAATATAGTTTTTCAAAATGGCTAGCTAAATTGTTTCAATGTTATCTATTAACTCTTCTTTTCTGTATGAATATTTGTATACTGACCCTTGTTTCTAGTTCAGAATCCACTTATTTATGGTCATGCAGACATGTGATTAGTTGAGATTTTTACAAGGTTTTTGAGGTCAGTGGAGCAATAAAAGTGATAGATAGACTATAATTATTTTATCTCCCTTTTTGTTTTAAAGATAGATAAATATCTTTCAAGGAATAGTTCTAAATCCAATAGTTCTTTATCTGGACATAAAAGTACCTTTCCACATGACTCTTAGATTACTGATATCTCTGGAAGGCAAGGCGAGGCCGGGATGACCTTCTTCTAAGGCAGCAAATTTCAACATTTTTCATACCACAGCACAAATTAAGTAAGTACTAAAATTCTGCAGCACACTAAAAATACATTTTTTGCTGATCTGACACAAAAATAGATGTAATTTTTATTCATTCACACTGGATGATTACTGTTGTGTTGGCTGTTGTCATTTTTTTTTTTTAATTTGACAATTTAAGGGAAAAGAGGTCAGTACCTCTGACTAAATAGCCAGGTATTGAATGTTTTAAAAATTCTTGCAGCACACTGGTTAAAAATCGCTGTTCTAAAGCATACTTATTGAGAGTTTTTAAGAAAATGATTAGGATTTTAAAATGAGTTTGAACTTCTAGGCAATAAAAATCTGTTAGTGTCTCCACACTAGCTAATTCTGTACTTGCTACAGGAGACAAAAGAATATGTTTGTTAAAATAACTGAAACGAAGAATGGTTATTAGTCACCGCTTAGTACTCTTTAGTCATCTTTAGGAATTCAGCCACTATAGGCCTCGATTGTTTTTATTTTTAACTTTTTTATGATGCACATTGCATGACGAGGGCACAGAAGACCCCTAGTTTTACTTCTTTGTTCAGTTACTTACTGGCCATGTGACTTGTGGTCAAGTTGTTTAACTTCTTTGATTCTTAGTTTCTTCATTTTTTAAAAAAGATATGAAACCAACTCTCTTGCTTATCTACTGGGTTGTTATAAAGAATAAATGAGATGATGCATGATAAATAGTTCATAAATGTTGGCATTTGTAGCAGGTTTGATGAGGATGGAGATTTAGAAATTTGGGCTCCATTAGTAACCCCTGAAAGAGAAGAGTTGCAGAAATAGGTTGGGAATGAATAGCTAGTGAGAAAGTGAAGATGGGCAGGGTAAACCACTTTGCTAGTGTTATCAGAGAATTGCACGGGTGGAATTTCTTTGTTGCTAGTGGGAGTAGGGTTCTTGGGACGCTGCTGGAATAAGAATTTCCAGAGGCCCCCACGGGAGGATGAGATGTGGTAGAAAGCTTTATTTGTGTGGAGTTATATCCCTCGGTTTCTAAAGCCCCAATTTCCTTGAACCAGTCCTGGAAAAGGTGCAGTGCATCTGGGGATCCAGCGGAGCTGAAAGCAAAGCCATTCTATTATTTCTTCAGGAATTATTCAAAAAACGTTTAACGAGAGCTTATTTAATATGTGTGTGTGTGTGTGTGTGTGTATTATTAATTTCAGAGAGGAAGGGAGAGGGAGAGAGAGATAGAAACATCAATGTTGAGAAAGAGAATCATTGATCAGCTGCCTCCTGCATGCCCCACACTTGGGATCGAGCCTGCAACCCCGGCATGTGCCCTGACCGGGAATCAGACTGTGACGTACTGGTTCATAGGTCGATGCTCAATCACTGAGCCATGCTAACTGGGTAACACTTAAGTGTTTTTTATTATGGCCATCCTAGTGCATAGGAAGTGAAATTTCATTGTGATTTTGATTTGCATTTCCCTGATGACCAGTAATGTTGAACATCTTTTCAAGTGGTATTGGCCATTTCTATATCTTTCTTGGAAAAATGTCTGATTAGATATATTGCCTATATTTAAATTGGATTATTTGTCTTTATATTTGAGTTGTAAGGATTCTTTATATATTGTGGCTGCAAGATCCTGATTATATTGGTAAATTCCAACACCCCCCCCCCGCATCCTGATTATATTGGTAAATTCCAACACCCCCCCCCGCATTTTTATTTTCTTGATAGTGTCCTGTCTTTTGCAGCAAAAAAATGTTTTTATTTTTTTAAATATTAAAGTCCAAGTTATCTATTTTTTTTTTAAATGTTGCTTGTGCATTTTACTAGTCACAGTTGCAGGATCCACTCAGAGAATCTAATTTCCCATGCTGTCAGAAGTATATCTTATTGCATTATATGATTAATATATAGTTGTAATTACTGTGTATACATATAATAGTGCTTTTTTTTCTTCTTAGCATTTTTATGTATAAATTTCCTTCTGTTTATATTACTCGCGCTTCATTTTCAGGAGCTGTCATGTTTTGTGGTAGTACCGTAGTTTACATAGTCATCCTTTCTGTTTGTTTGGTTTTCAACTTCATGATTTAAATAGCGCTGGTGGGGGAAGAAATTGTGCTGGTATCCATCAACTTAAAAGTTACTTTCTTTTCCTTAGGCCGGGTTGACATAAAAGAGATAATTGCAAAGAAGAAACAGTTGACAGCAGAGGCAGAGGTAAGTAACTCCGTCTTCCAGAAACGAAAATATAGAGTGTGCCCTGGCTGGTTTTGCTCGGTGGATAGAGCGTCAGCCTGCGGGCTGAAGGGTCCTAGGTTCAATTCCCATCAAGGGCATTTGCCCAGGTTAAGGCTTGATCCCCAGTAGGGGGCCTGCAGGAGACAGCCAATCAACGATTCTCTCTCATCATTGATGTTTCTATCTCACTTTCACTCTTCCTTCCTCTCTGAAAAAAAAAAAAATGTAGAGTGTCAGGGTAAAGAGTTTTGTTTAGTAAATTTTTAATGATAAAGTCTTTAAAGAATTATTTGCCTTCTTATCAGTTGACATTGTCCTTCTGTGGAACAGGAACATAGGTCTGCTGCCTTGTCATCCTACATAAGAACCAGGTTGCTCTTTCCCCTTCTCTCCCATCCATCACTGTCATTTTTCTGACTTTGACCAGCAAAACTTGGTTTTTGTGAAGCATATTAAAGTTGAATTTCTATATGAATGTCTGTGTAGGTACTTTGTGAAAGTAGCAAGGTTCATGGAAATCATAGGCTTCCAGTAAATGATCAGTCTGAATCCAGAAGCAGATTCCCTGTTAGGGCTGTAGGGAAAATATCAACTAAAAAACAACAACGTGGAGCCATTTCACGCTGGGCAAACAGTCTGTGAATCAGAATTGAGCAGTGCCCTCAGGAATTCTGGAGGACAAAGAACGATTTAGAAAAATACTGTGTGTGCTTGAATGTAAGTTGACTTCAAGGCAGCCTCCCTTTTTTCTGAGATTACTTTAAGAATTTATTGGCCAACATGAATATCTAAATATCCAATGCTATAGATGAAATAGCCCCATTCTTATCTATTAATTTAGTTACATGTGCATGCATGTACATATGCACTGATTTAGAATAACAAATTTAGAAATTTTTATTTTTTAGCATCATATTTATATGGGGTTCTTGGACCCAGTTCTAACATGGGGGTGTAGGTTCCCTCCACACTAACAAGCACTTCTTGGATGCCAGCAAGGGTGTCTCAAGAATTCAACTAAATTCTGATACTGTCTACCTGGATATAAAAATCAAATCCTGCAGGTAAAGGACTCAGTCCCACAAGACTGCCCTCCCTTTCGGATGCTGGAAGCAAGCTCAGGTTACTTGTGCTTCTGACAGCTGGCTGTGGATTGGAAGTTCCAAACCTCCCCTGCAACTCAGAATGCCAGTTGCAAGTCCAGGTTGTCCCCTGTACTTCAGACCCACTGGCTATAACTCCGAGGTTCCCTGGGTCTGATAAATTTGCTAGAATGACGGACAGAACTCAGGAAAACCGGTTTACTACTAGATTACCAATTCCTTACAAAAGATAAGAATCAACAGCCAGATGAGATATGGGGCGAGATCCTGAACAAAGGAATATCTGTCCTTAGGGTGCTCGCGGCCTGGCAGGTGGAAGCATCCTGGTTCCGTAGCATGTAGGGGTCACAAGCTGGCTTCCTGAGTTTTTATGGAGGTAGTGATGGGACTGAACGTTCCAAACCTCTAATCACAGGGTTGGTTCTCCTGGCAACCCAGTTATCACTCATCTTTATTGGACAATTTTTCCCTAATCTCTAAAGTGAGAATATTGGACTAGCTGTCTCTGAGGTCCCCTTTAGCAATACCATTCTGTGTCATAATTGTGTAGCTAACTTAAATTTCAGCTCCTGATTCACTATTTCCTGTTGCAAAGGGAATGGGTAGTCTGTAGATCTTATTGGGCAGCTCTTTCAGCTCCACAGAACTAGAGTTGTTAGATAAAATACGGTCTGCCTAATTAAATTTGAATTTCAGATAAACAACAAATAGTTTTCTAGTCATCATGCAGTGTTTGAGACAGACTGGAAAGGTTATTTGCTGTTTATCAAATTGAACTGGGTGTTCCCATATTTGTAGTTGCTACAACTTGCAACCTACAAAGAATTCTGAAAATTTATATATGGACATAGAGGAGCTCATAGTAAGGAAAGCAGTGAAGAAGGTTGTCAAGTACTGAGCTTTTTAGTCTGAAGGGAAGAGGAATGAAAGAGGTTATGACATTAATGGGTTGAAACTAGTGGGTTCAACTGATTGAATCTCTGAAGACCACTTCTAGGTCTAAATACTGTTGTAAAAAAGTTTTAAATACTTATTAAAAAGAACATGGTGCTTGGGGTTATGCAACATTATGTAACCCTGAGCCATGACCTTGTGAAATTCTTAGAATTGTGTTGTAACAAAACTTGAAAGGCCTTGGAACAGTTCAAGGAAGTTTAAATGATTAAGTCCCAACCAACTTATGTTAATAGCTGAATTAGCTTTGTTTTAACATTGTGTTATTTCAGTTTTTCCATTTGGCTGCAAATAACAGAAAATTACTTTGGCTTAAATTTAAGCATATTTGATATTAATGTATCTTGTAGAATCCTGGGAGAAGTTGGACATCCAGGCTTTGGAAAGGGAAATGATTTTAATTGAGATATTCCTGAATTTTTCAGTTAATGAGATTTCCAGTCACTCTCTCCAAGCTCAGAGTTTCAGATTTATGAGAGAGAGAGAGAATTGGATTTTGGCGAGAAGGGCAGGACCCATATAATTCAGCCCTGGCCTGGACCCTGGATGACTGTCTGACCTTGAGCACAGGTTCCAGAGAAAAGTGAATATGTTGAGGAGGGTAAAGGAAGTGTCTTTACTATCAGTATTTGTAGAACTTTTATTAATGTACACAATTTTATAGAGGAAATGTTAGTATAATATGAAAATTGAACAGATGAAAAATTACTTCCTTTTTCTACTTCTTAAAAATACATATTTGTTGCAAAATATTTCATTTGCTTCTTATATTGCATTTCAAGTACTATTGTTTTTCACATCGTTAACTCATGCTATTGCCCAACCACTAAAAGAACAAACTGTAATGAGTAAGACGCAGATGTCATGTCTGCAGATAAGGACTTCTCTTCGTTTGTCACTTGTTGAGGAACCTCTTCTAAAAACGTTTTTGGATAGTGCCAGTCTATTTCTTTTATGAAAAAATTGATTTTAGAGCGGGTGGGAGTGGGGAAGAGAGAAACATCAATGTGAGCGAGAAATATCAATTGGTTGCCTCCTGTACATACCCCAACCAGGGATAGAACCCACAACTTAAGTATGTGCCCTGACCAGGAATTGAACCCACAACCTTTTGGTGTACAGGATGATGCTCCAACAAACTGAGCCACCCAGCCAGGGCCAGAGTATACATTTTTACTGTGTGTTTCTTTCTCTCAACTTACTTAAAAAAAATTTTTTATGCCTCTGTGCCTTTGAAAGGGTTATTTTTATCTATCCATAAATGCCCCTGCTTTTTTCTCTTTTAAAGATTCATTCCAAAATAACCTCTGTTTGGAACCCTTTTAGGAGAGTTATCTTTCTAAAATGCAAGTCTGAACATGTACATAACCGTATGCTTAAAACATCGGTTTCCAGTTGCCCTTAGGATACATTGAAAATTTTAAAATGGCTTAAGCGACGTAGTCTCTAGACCCTGTTTGTCTGTGTTCATCTCTGGTCACTGGTGCGTGTGTGCTTCACTGTGTTCCAACCAGAAGGCCTTTACTTTGAAGTGGTTGTTCCCCATTTTTAGAATCCTAAGTTGTGCACTTCAGCTGCTTATTTTAAAAAATGAGGTTTCTTTGAGCTCTAAAATACAGTGATTCTTTTTAATAGATTATCTATGTATCTGCGTTTCTAGTTTCTAGTTAACTGCCTGTCTTCCATTGTCCTTCTGTCCATCTGTTGTCATGATGAGACAGTCCATGGGTTGGGTGAAATTAATATTAATAGAGATGAGATTGGGGAGATAAGCAAAGTAGAAAGCCTATTACTTCAGCCTCCTTTCCAGGTTACTGATATTAGACATTGCTTAGATTTATTGTGATCACATTCTGAAGTTCTAATCAAAGCCAGTTCCATGCTACTGGAAGGCTCAGAAGAAGGCAGAGTGGAGCGTTTCTTGTACTGTGCTTTTCTGTTTCCCTCTTTATTTCCACCAGTACTGTATTTGATAGATGGAAGGAGGAGGCTACAGAAATTTAATGGTGTCATGGAAGCGTTCTTCCTTGTCTCCCACTAGCAGCAGCTTCTATCAACTGTAGTTCCTCAAAGAAGAAAGGCATTAAAAGATGGTGGATTTAAATAGCTACCTTTTAATAGTAATAGCACAAAATGACAGAATTGGCTTAACTGCAGTTTTTATTGTGCATTGTTTTGTTTCTGTTATCAGAGGCTAGCTCTGACTGAGTGGGAAGGGGATGGAGCTACATGTACGTATAGAGTGATAACTATGTCAAGTACTGTGCTGTGCGCTTTTGCATGTGTTTTTTTGTTTTGTTTTGTTTTTGTTTTGGACTTTTTAAAAAGTTCACACAACAGTTTAGCAAGTTAGATGGTATTCATCTCAGTTTTGCTCAGAAAAGTGAAATAGCTTTCCTGAGGTCACAAAACAAGTGGTGGAGGTAGAATTTGAACCCAAGTCTCCTTGGCTGAAAGTTCATACCTTTTTTTTACTATTTTATTATTAGCACTACAGACATCTTTTGATTTACTAGCTCAAGTATAGATTTATGTGCTACTCACATATAAATTTTACTGCAGGAATAAGAGACATGGATTAATATTAAAATGGGAACTTTTTTAGCTCAGCATACCCAAGCAGTATTCTGGTAAGTCAGAGGTTGGAGTCAGAGTTGGGGGAGAGAGTTTCTGAAAGAAAGTTACAAGGAGACTTAACACTTGTTTCCACCTTCTACTAGGCTATTGAGATGCCTGTGATTTTCATTTTTATTTCTTATTTGGTTCTCCTATCCCTCTGAACTGTTCTTCGTGGCATTCACTACACCATTAACAATTTATGTCTTCATTGATACAGACAGTGAGCTGTGTAAGAGCAGGCTGTGTGTATCTTGTTCACCACCATAGTGCTGAATAATAGAAGTAGCCTTGTTATCCAGGTCTGTTTGGTCCCTGAGTTCAGATAGTGAGTTGTTGGGATAACCAGGGATACCCTTATTTATGGGATGACTGTAGAAGAAGAGAAGGTGGGAGTTCTAGAGTATGAGGGGAAGGAGAGGAAGAGGAGGAAAGAGTAAAGGAAAGTGTACAATTGACAAGAAGGATGAGGAAAAGGAGATTGCTATAGGTTTTCTTACTACGTGACTTGGAATGTATAGTAAAGGCTCATTTGTGGTCAACTAGTAAATAAGGCACAAGACCTTGTGCCATAGGAGTTTACTCTATTCAACTTGAATTGGGTGGAATAGGACCTGATTTTAGCAGTTTGTACTGACACTTATAGAACATTCATTATGGTGTTTTTTTCATGCTGTCGTCTACTTAACCCAATACTTAAATTGGGAAAAGAGACTAGTTCCAAAGTATGAGGAAGCCTGCTGAAAGAAATAGCTTGCCTTTCTCAAGATTCCAGGCTTCTCTTTTACTGTTGAGTAAAATATCAGTGGGCTGATTGATATGAATAAAGGGTAAAGTTGAGTAAAATATCAATAGACAGATTGATGTGAGTCAGAAGTTAAGTGTTAAGACCTTACACGGTTTAGACCCACTTCTGCCCTCCCTCCCCCCCTCCCCAATCTTTCCTGACCTCACTTCTTATCACTCCTTTGCTTTAACTATAAAGTCCTGCTTCTTGCTATTTATGGAACATGCCAAGGGTATTCCTGCTTCAGGGCTTTTTACATTAAAAAAAAAAAAAAGCCCTAGCCGGTTTGGCTCATTGGATAGAGCATTGGCCTGTGGACTGAAGAGTCCCAGGTTCGATTCCGGTCAAGGGCACATGCCAGGGTTGCAGGCTCGATCCCCAGTAGGGGGTATGCAGGAGGCAGCCGATCAGTGATTGTCTCTCATCATTGATATTTCTTTCTCTCTCTCCCTCTTCCTTCCTATCTGAAATCAATAAAAAATATATATTTAAATAAAATAGATTGTTGCTTTTTAAGGAGAGAGAAAGGAAAGGGGGAGGGAGGGGAGGAGAGAGGGAGGGAGGGAGGGAGAGAGGGAGGGAGGGAGATATGAGAGCATAGCATCCATTCCCTGCCTCCTCCTGCACATTCCCTACTGGGGACCGAGCTTGCAACCAGGGCATGTGCCCTGACTGGGAGTCCAGCAAGCAACCTTTTAGTGCACAGGATGTCCAACCAACTGAGCCACACTGGCCAGGGCTCTTCCTAGTACTTTTCCACAGATATCTTTTGCCCTCTTAACTTTCAAGTCTTCTCAAATGTCATCTAATCTTTAGGCTTTCCCTGATTTCTCTATGAAAAATAACACCCCACCACCATCCCTCTGCTTTATTTCTTTGCATAACACCATCTAGCATACTATGTCCTGTAATATCCATGAGCACAGGGACTAGATTTTGTTTATTGTTGTATCTCCAGCGCCCAGAACAGTACCCAGTACCCAGAACTTAGTGGAAGGAATGAATTCTTTCCCCTTCTCTTTTAGTATATTTCTACGTGGGACATTTTTGTCATTGGAAAAAATCCCCTCTATTTGTTAACCAGTCCAATTCTAGAAATTAAGTGAGAAAAGAACTTCTTTTCTTCATGTCATTTTGGTGGGAGGGGGCATTGTTTTCTTTTTAGTCAAGGAAACAACCTGTTGAAAAATTACAAAATGAAGATGGGCATAACTAGTAATTGAAATGGAGCAAGCAAAAGGATTAAATAAAGTACTATTAGATAATCTTATTATGGAAAAATAATGTTATAAAAGCTATTTTTTCTTCCAGGGAACATACTTCTATATTTTGTCCTTAAAACCAGCCTACATCTTTCATATTTTCTGTTTTGGCTTATACTTTCCTATTTCTCTGCTTTTTATCACATTGTCTTCTTCTGCCACTTTTCACTTAAAATTAAGTCCTATTGCTTCTTCAAGGTTCCAGCTTAAAAAGACATTTTAATCGTCTCATCCTTGTTTCTTTGTTTGCTGCACTATTATATATTCTTTGAGTCTTCATTGATGGTTATGTTGCTCTGGCCACACACTTCTGTGTACTGTACTTCCCATCTCCATCAGCTGTCTCACTGCTTGGGCCCCAAGAGGCATTTGGGAACGGTGGGAGACAAAGCGGTTTAAAAAGCCTTCATATGTAGTTCCATTGGTACATTGATATCTTTATTTTTGTAAAAAATATATATTTTTATTGATTTCAGAGAGGAAGGGAGAGGGAGATAGAAACATCAATGATGAGAGAGAATCATTGATTGGCTGCCTCCTGGGGATCCTACTGGGGGTTGAGCCTGCAACCCAGGCATGTGCCCTGACCAGGAATCGAACCATGACCTCCTGGTTCATAGGTTGATGCTCAACTACTGAGCAACACTGGCCAGGCATCTTTACTTTACTTTTAAAGGACATGGTCAAACTCTAGAACCTAGAAAATGCTACTTCAGATATTTTAGGTTTAGTCTAAATAATGTAATTAAAGGAAAGAGTGTTTTTTAAATTGAAGAATTAGAAAGTAACACTTCGTTTACTTTTATTTAGATGGGTTCTGCCAGTTTCAAAACACTCATATTTATAATTTGAGCATTTACAGTAGGTGGCCTATTATAATCGGAAGAAATATTTGTTTGCTTCATACTTTTCAAAAGCTGGATGTTAAAAATAGTCTGAGACCAAAATGTGTAACAATTTTACATTACAAAAATATGTGTTAGGGCTAGGTAAACATATAGCTATGGAGTTAGGAATAAATATTGTCATAGAAATGTTGGTAGTGTACAGAAGTGACATGATCTAAAATATAAATAGTGGGTACTTGGGTATAGGGGTTGCTTAAGAAGAAAGGGGACTTAAAATTTTATAATACTGATTTTTATTGTTGTTCTGAAGTCAAACCTCAGAGGGAAGGTAGGGCAGGGTGGGGGTAAGAGGGAGAGATCAACCAAAGGACTTGTATGCATGCAAATAAACCTAACCAATGGACACAGACACCAGGGGGTGAGGGCATGAGTGGGGAGGTAGATGGGCAATGGGGGGATAAGGACACATATGTAATACCTATATGTAAGGTAAATTGATTCTTTACCTTAATCAATAAAGAAAAAAAAATAGACTGTCATTTTTATCATTTCTGTTATTTTGTTTTTATTATTTATAGTTCATTTAGTAGATTACTTTGATATCTTGATTTATGCTTAAAATAGTATAAATTTTTTTAAAGACATAAGTTTTTTTTTTTTTAGTAGCCATTTCTGAAACTACAGGTCAGCTATAGAAATCGTTTTTCTGCCTTTATTCCTGTGAAGCCACTTAAAATGGATTTCCTTGATCCAGCTCTGTTTAAGAGAACACGTTAGAAAATGTTAGTATCCCATAAGCATGTGTTCTAATGCTTTCCTTTATTTGTTTTACAATTCTAGGAATTGAAGCCATATTTTATGAAGGAAGTTGGCACTCACTTTGATGATTTTGTGACCAATCTCATTGAAAAATCCGTATCATTAGACAGTGGTGGGTGTACTCTCACATCCTTTTCTGTTCTTGGAGGAGTGAACAACCATAGAGCTAAGTAAGTATGAATATTAGGTTCTCCTACTGCAGACATCTGCTCTAGTGTAGCTCAGTGGTTACAATGTGGACTGTGGTAAAAATGCCTGGATGCCAACCTGGCACCACTTTTCGTTAGCTGTGTGTTGCTCTAGACCAGGCGTCCTCAAACTACGGCCCGCGGGCCACATGCGGGTGTTCTTGCCGTTTTGTTTTTTTACTTCAAAATAAGATATGTGCAGTGTGCATAGGAATTGGCTCATAGTTTTTTTTAAACTATAGTCCGGCCCTCCAACGGTCTGAGGGACAGTGAACTGGCCCCTGTTTAAAAAGTTTGAGGACCCCTGCTTTAGACATACCATTGAACCACTGGAAGGGTGGGTTCTTTCATCTTAATAAGTGGCTTATAACAAATGTGCATACTTCATTTAACACTACACTGACACTGACACTTGAGTGCTTTTCATTTAAACCAAACAGTGACCCTATGGGTAGGTAGTATAATTATCTGCCTAGTACAGATTAGGAAACTGAAGCACAGAGCAAGCAGTTAGTTGTTGTCCAGGATTCCGCAGCGGGGATTTGAACCCAGAGTCCATGCTCTTCGCCACATCGTTATACTGCCTCTCTGTTGTATTCTCTGCGATACTTGTTTTAAAGTACAGTGCATTAGTATCTATCTTTCTAATCAGTCAGTCATCCAGAGCATGGAGGGAAGGCTCTCAAAGGCCAGTGTGCGCTAATTTGCCAGTCTGTGCTTTCCTTGGTTTTGTGCCTCTGTGGTCTTTGTCAGTCCCTCCTTTTCTGAAGGACAGGTTGAACCAGGAATAGTCAACGGAAGTGCCGACGGTATTCCTGAAAGCCCTAAAGAAGATGATCATGCTAGATGTTAACAGAGTTTAACAACTGGAGGCAGCCCTTAACATCAGGAGGCTGTTGGGGATTGTCGGAAGTCCTTTGACATGACAGAGGACATCACAGATAGATATCAGTGCATCTTCGAGAACAGACCAGTAACAATAGTGAACTGGAGTAAGGATGGCTGAGGGCCTGTCTGTGACCTTAGGGATGTTTAGGAGAAGGAAGAGTGGTGGTCTGTGTGGCGTCAGGAACTAGAGCTACCTTAGGGAGGTGTGCCTAACCCCTCTTCCTCCCTAACCAGATAGGCGTGTATCTGCCTCATAGCGGTGCTCAGGAGTAAATGAGACGACACGCATAAAATCCTACTCACTGTACCTGCGTCCTAGTGAGAGGCAGTTAATTAATTTTACTTGCTGTAGTTGGTAATATTCTTCCTCTTATTCTTAGGCTTAAATTTCTTATAATACTTGAAGTACTAGTACTTACATTTTGTTTTACTTTTTGCTCTTCCCAGAGATCTGAGAGCACCTCCAGAACACGGAAAGATTTTTGTTGTAAGGCGATCTCTCTTAGAGTAAGTACTTTAAGTGCTTTTGTTAATTATAAGTTTAAATAAAAAAAACACACATGCACACAACTATTCTGATTGTTGGAATCACTGCTTAATCTATGAATGTTTAAAGAGTTTGTTCCATATTCACATACATCATTTGCGTTGATACTGCTCTTTGTACATTTGCTGTGCCCTGGCTCTGCATCTAGTTTCAAAGGAGGAGTTAGAAATCAGAATGGTTGTCTGTCTTTGATAAATTCCTTCAATTTGTGCTGCAGAGAACTGGTTACTCAAAGAGCTAGGATAGGGTTTTCTATTTAGGTAATGCACTTCAAGAGAATTTTGGTGTTGCTGCCTTTTTGGTATATAATTTTTTAATCTCTTCTTTGGCTAGCCAGATTAAACACATGATAGTTTTCTCAGATTTACTTGTTTTAAAACCCTGATTATGTGGATCTTATGAAAAAGACACCAGGCACGGTAAATTAATTGTGGTGACATCATTTGTGAACTGAAAAGTAAAGGTGCACTTTGAGTGTGTAATTAATATTTCTTTTGTAATGTTCTCTGAGATCATTCATTAATTCATTCACTCATTCATTAGAATACTTCTTTAATTTAACCTGCGTTAGTATAGGTCATCTGAAATAGTTGGGCTGGTGAATCTTAGTTATGGATGTGCTTTTCTTTTAAAAATGCATCATATGCTTATCAAAATATATTTTCTATGGGCCAAATTGATCTGTATTACTTAGTTTTGATTAGAAGGCCAACGTTTTCTAAATATCTAATGTAGACTACCACTTCAGTATTATGTTCTTTGAAGAGATTTATCTTTTAACATCTATATCTGGGGGAAATGCAGGCTTTCCATGTAAAAGAGAAATTAAAGCAAATATTTTCAACATTATAATTAAGATTTTAGTGATAGTATTCTATATGTGAAAAATAAACAAAATTAAAATACACATTTTTAAATCAAGGAAATAAAACACATATTTTATGGCTCAGGTGGGTTTTTATTAGAATTGAAGGTCCTTAACCCAGATATTTAATAGTATTTTAGATGTCTCAAAAAGTTAGGAGATTAGCATACATCTTTCCATAAATAAAGCTAAAACACTTGTTTTAATCAAATATAAAAAGTCCTTATTTAGAAAAAGTCATCTCGAAAGTAATTGGTGTGTTTTAAAAGAAAAGTAACCCAGTCTTAGTAAAATAAAAATATCAAAGAGGCTAGAAAATAAAAGCATTTGTAAATGGTTAAGTTTATAGACTTATAGGGTAGATCAATATTATAGAAATGCTATCTTAATGTGTGTATATATATATATATATACATATATATATATATATACATATATATATATATAGAGAGAGAGAGAGAGAGAGAGAGAAAGAGAGAGAGAGAGAGAGAGAGAGAGAGAGGAATGTAAGACTAGGATGTTTAAAAAAGTTTTTAGCCTTTGAAATAGCTTCTGTGTCCCCTGTTTTCAGTGAATGGCCTTTTGCCTACATTAGAAGACAGTCACCTCTGGTAGGTTTTCAAGAATGCACACCATTTTTTTTAAATGTTTGATATCCATGCTGTTTTCTAGGAAGCACTGTTATCTTATCAGAAAGAGCCTTGTCCTAAGCTCTTCCAATAAGTTTTACCTTGGTCATGTCACTTACTGTCTCTACTTCAGGTTTAATATTTTTAATATTCTGTGATTACTGTTTGAGATATTTTTGGAGGGTAGATTAAATATTTCTGGACTGCTTTAAAGTCTTTAATATATGACATTTAAAAATCAAATATAGATTATTCATTTTATTTGTTTGAACTACATTTACAGTGAGCTGTTCGAGGTGGACCACATCAGAACAATATATCACATGTTTATTGCCCTCCTCATTCTCTTTATCCTCAGCACACTTGTGGTAGATTACATTGACGAAGGAAGGTAAGACAAGAAAAAGGATGGCTCATAGGATGTTGGGAGTTTTCATTGTATGTAAATTTTGGTAGAGGGTGATTTGGTTAAATTTGCTTCAGAAAATTCCAAAGTAGCTGATTTGAGGTTGAGATTTCTGATTCTTAAAAAGTACAATACAACTAAAAAGATTAGAAATTTCATTTCTTTTATTTTTCTAAATGGTCTATTTGAATAGACCATAATTGGTAGTTTCTAGGTAATTTTCCTAAACGGGAGAATTTTGTATATATGATTTATCAATTTTTTTTATTATGGCATGCATTTCAGGTCGGTACTAAAAATAAGTAGCTTATTGGAATTTCACATTTGAAAAATGTATTTTTAATATAAAAATCAAATTGTAACTTTAAAAATGACAGTGTAGTAATCATATTTTGAATTATATGCTTTATTAGAAAATTAAATTTTGAGATGATATATTAATAGATTTTTTTGTTTATTTTTTATTTTTTTTAATTCTTTATTGTTTAAAGTATTACATATAGTATTACATATGTCTCCTTTTTCCCCCATTGACTTCTTCCCCGGCCACTCCCACCCCCCATAGATTGTTTAATTTATACCTATTTCCTTCTGAAAAATCATCTTTTGTACATAACAATGATTGCTATTTGCATACTTTAAATATGGACTTTGCCATAGAATATTTTAGAGTTTAAAATGTATTAATGTAAGAATCTAACTTTTGAAGAGTTCCAAGTCTTACTATTTTTTTTTAAATATATTTTATTGATTTTTTACAGAGAGGAAGAGAGAGAGAGAGAGAGTTAGAAACACCGATGAGAGAGAAACATCGATCAGCTGCCTCCTGCACACCTCCCACTGGGGATGTGCCCGCAACCAAGGTACATGCCCTTGACCGGAATCGAACCTGGGACCTTTCAGTCCGCAGGCCGACGCTCTATCCACTGAGCCAAACCGGTTTCGGCCAAAGTCTTACTATTTTAAGTTATATTAGGTATTTTATGTGCAAAGACTGTATTATCTTAGGGCTTTTAGAAACTTTGTTATTGAAATATATTGTGAAGCAGTCTCAGAAGCAGTTCTGTAGCACAACTTCAGTGACGTCAGTGTGTTAATGTTGCTGTGTTTCCTAAAGCTGCGAGTTTGGGGCCTGAAAGTTTTGAATTCTGGGAATCAATGCATGTTTTTAAAAATGTGCTTTTGTGTCTTTCCTCTGTGCTTTTTCTCCGCAGGCTGGTGCTTGAGTTCAGTCTCATATACTATGCTTTTGGCCAGCTTCCTGTTGTTATATGTACATGGTGCGCCATGTTCTTGAGTACACTTTCCGTTCCCTATTTCCTCTTTCAACATTGGGCCAGAGGCTACAGCAGGAGTTCTCATCCAGTGATCCATTCTCTCTTCCATGGCTTTCTCCTCATGGTCTTCCAGATTGGAATTCTAGGTTTTGGACCAACGTATATTGTATTAGCATATACACTGCCACCAGCTTCCCGGTGCATTGTTATCTTTGAACAGGTAAGGTTTTGAGTGTTTCTCAGTGCAGTGCTGTGCTTAGTTAAAATAATGATTGGAACAATAATAATAATAACATCATTATTATAACAATATAATACTGATATTCTGTTATTTTTGGATAAATTTTTATAACTGATTCTTTATGCTATTGTCTAAAATTAAAGTGTTAAAGTAGATCATCTCATCTCATAAAATTTGTTCTAACTTCAGTGTTCTCTGATGCTTAATAATTGAAATAAATCATACGGAACTGTTCTAGATGAATTCAGATTTTGTTCTTGAATACTTTTTGTAGTAGTCATCTATACCATAAAATGTTTTTGTAATCAAAATCCCCCACTTTTGAAATGTCAGATTCATTATTTTGTCATATAACTGTTTCCATCTAAAGAACGGATTTATTTTGTCCCTACACCCTTCTGATTTTCTTACATTGGGTGTCCATAATGCTCTGTTTGACTAATGGAAAGGACCATGTCAGGAGTCTTTTTTTTTTTTTTTTTAGACTTTTGTAATATGGTGCTTTTAGGCGCAAAATAATATGTCCTTCTTTAGAGGTTGTTTTTAATTTGCTTTATTCCATAAAAGTGAATTTGAGTTGGTATATGCAAAATTAAAACATTCTTTATGTGACTGTAGTGTAGTGTTGTTCTGGGGTTGCTTATATGAGGCAAGACAATGATAGAAAATACATCTTTTTCTCCCTCTCTCCTTTTTTAGATTCGTTTGATAATGAAGGTCCATTCGTTTGTCAGAGAGAATGTGCCTCGGGTACTAACTTCAGCTAAGGAGAAGTCAAGTATGTAATTCTATTACATCCAAGGACTATTCATAGGGTATTTCATCCTTTGGTGTTTAGGGGGATGGCACATTACATTCTGCAGACATTATGTTTGATTTTAATTATGTAGCCTCCACATTGATTTGGAAGACTATCTCACTATTTTCTGACTGTTTCTGTTTTGTCTTGGTACCTGCAATTTAAAACCATTGATCATTAGATTCTTGTAACTTTATGTAATTTTTATAGAATGTTAAACTCATCACACCCATGTGTGCTTATTACTCTGAGTTGCTGCTTAAAACTCTAGAAATTATCTCAGTCACAGGAATAACTCAGTCTAGAGGGATTGGTCTATTAACATTAGAATAAGAAGTCATCATTTGGGAGATCAGGAAGAAACAACATAAGCTAAGGAGAAGTCATTTTATTCTTCCCTACCCTATGCTCCCTTACTTTCCCTTTGTAGTTTTGCTGAGAGCTCCTGACCTAGCCAAGTTTTCCTTTTCCAGGAACAGTTCCGGTACCCACAGTCAACCAGTACTTGTATTTCCTGTTCGCTCCAACCCTCATCTACCGGGACAACTATCCCAGGTAATGGCACTGTGAAGTACAAATGTGCTGAGCACCTGAGGTGTGGCATCAATGGGCTGCAGCAGATGGGCAAGGGCCAGTTCACACAGGGCTACAGAGAATGTAGAAGGAGTTTTCATTTTCTCACTGGCCTGGAGAGCCCCAAATGGTGATTCTAGCAGTCTTATTTGATCACACTAATTCTTGACAGAATGTATTTTATTTAGAAAATTTATTTCGTTGCTTCTTTTTTAGGACTCCCACTGTAAGGTGGGGTTATGTGGCTATGCAGTTTGCACAGGTAAGTTTTTTTTCACTGCCTAAGGTTTGGTGATTGGTGGGAGATTGGGGATTAGAATTTATTATAAAACTTAATATATTTAAAGTGTTAGTAAATTTATGTTTATTGGCAGCTGTAGAACTCTTTCTGAAGTTTTGAAATTATTCTCAATACAGTGAAAATGTTTGTTTTGCCAACCTCAAAAGTAATTTTCTTCAATAAAATAATTTGTTTTAATTAAAGTAATTCCATTTGGTTACTTCAGTCAGCACCTACATTAATTTCCCCCTCCCCTCCTGTTTTTGTATTTTTGGATATATATGTGGGCCTGACACTCCTCACTACCTCCTCCTCCTGAACCACTTATCAGAATCAAATCCCAGAAAATCCCATTTTAAATTCTTGTTTCAATCAAATACCCATTTATGAAACAAATTATTTTGTTATGGGTTCATGTAGCAGGAAAATCAGGTTCCAAGAGTCTGATCTTCTACAAATGCCCTTTGGTAAAGGGTTGGAAAAAGATATGGTAGAAACTAGGCCTGAGTAATATCTGGAGGGTACAATTTGCAATCTTATGTATTAGTGTTAAATGGAATATATATGTAAACATTAGAGGTCACGTATGTATCTTCTTTTGCAGGAAAATCACCGTCTTTCCTTACCAAGCCATCATTCTTACGACTATCCTTGTTGTGCTCCAGGTGTTCGGCTGCTTGTTTTACATGTACTACGTCTTTGAAAGGCTGTGTGCCCCCTTGTTTCGGAATATCAAGCAGGAGCCCTTCAGTGCTCGTGTTCTGGTCCTGTGTGTATTTAACTCCATCTTGCCAGGTAACATGGGTATTGGTTAATTTGGCCACTTATAAAGTTGCAAGGAAAATAGAAAGCTATTGCACCTTTGATTTACCTGCTTTTCACTTATAAATTCACCTACATATCTATTCCTATCTTGGCTTCTTTCCATCTGTCTCATAAATGAAGTATATTTCAGTCTCAGTCCAATTTTTCCATTGGTCTTCTGGCTTTTACTCAAGTTTTGCTTTCTCTGACTGGATAATGCATATTTATGCTTTATTTCCCTATAATCTTGCTCCTAATCCAAGCAGGGCACTGAAATAGACTTTATTTTTAAAATCATTTGTTACTTCCTGATTCTAAATCCAGTGGCTGCTTTAGCCCTTACTCTGATCTCCATGAAGCACTGGCTGTTGTTGACCACATTTTGAAATCTCCTACCGCTCTTTCTTATTCTCCTGTCTTTCCAGCCATACTTCAGACTTCTAACTTGCTTCATTCCACTTATTTTTTTCTGGAAATACATGAGTACCTACTATATTTCAGATGCTGACAATATAGCAGTGAACAAACTCTTCACTCTGGAAGCTTGTAGTCTAATTATATATACAGTTTTCTTTACTTCTTTCTTTTCTCTACCCATTAAGTGTTGGTAACATTTTCCATGATCACCTTGTCTCTTCCTTCTCTCTCTCCCAGATTTCTAATAACCCTCCTTGATTGCTCTTCAAGGGTTACTCCAGCAAACTCTCATCTGTTCCTCTAATTAGGATAATGTGTTACATACTCATGTGTCTTCCTCACTAGGCTACAAATTCCTTGAGATCAAGGTTTGTGTCTTATAGCCACTCAGCCAGTCACAGTCTCTCCCATATTGTCTAATCCATAGCAGATGCTCTATAAATACTTTTGAATAAATGAGTGAAAGGGGTGAGCATGTATTTTACATTATAGTAATAATATATACTACATAAGGAGAATAAACAAAGTGCTGATGAACTTTGTATCATGCTGGAGATGACATTTAACATTGGGTATTGGAAATAGGCATTTGCTTGGCAGAGAAGTGGTGGAAAGGTGCTTTCAGGTAGTGGGATGGGTGCAAAGGCATAGACTTACTTTAGAATGGCCGAAGTCCAGGTAGGGATGATGTGTGTGACACTGGGAGTGGAGTTGGAGATAAGTTAACCTTATCACTATTGACATTCAGGGCTGGATAATTATTTGTTTTGGGGGGCTGTCTTATGTGTTGTATGATATTTAGCACCATTCTGGCCTCTAACAACCAGATACCAATAGCACACCCCTAGTCCTTGAGTTGTGACAACCAAAAATGTCTTCAGAATTGTCAAATGTTCCTGGCGGGTGGTGGTCGTCGGGACTTCTCCCCCAGTTTTAAACAACTGGTTTATGGGAATGCACGAGGGCCGGATCTTAAAGGGCCTTGGGTATTGAAGCATTTCTAATAAAAACAGGCTCATTTGTCATCTGTAAAACCCATTTGGAAGGAAGTGACTGCTTTATAAAATGGAAATAATTAACTTTAAGAAGAACACTATCACCTCTGGAATGAGTAAGCTGGAATAATCATTTTTATTTTACAAAATAATTCTAGCTAAGCAGGTGATGACAAAAATAACCGCTTGGTATATGAGCTATTTGGAAATACTCAATATTATTAATTTTATTTTCAGGTGTGCTGGGGCTGTTACTTACTTTTTTTGCCTTTTTGCACTGTTGGCTCAATGCCTTTGCCGAGATGTTACGCTTTGGTGACAGAATGTTTTATAAGGTAATATATACTCGGACTCATTTTTCTTTTCACAATTACTATGTCCTCATTGCCAGGTATTTGAGCATTGTAGGCTACTAGCTTTTTAACATGAACATTGTCAGATAATGTTTTTCCACAAGTTTTACCAATATCAAGTCTGAAATTCTGATATCAGTGTAATTAGTAAAGCCTTATCTTCTACCTCTGATATCCTCCCCTTCCCATAACATATGGTTTCTGCTGGATCCTGTGTTGGTGATTACAGAAGGAAAGCATGTGTCTAGAGGGTGGTATGAGACTTGGCTGACTGTTCATTCATTTGAAATTGGCTGTCTGGTGCTGTAGGAGTAATTTCAGTAAATTATTCCATTTAAAGTTGCTGAAGGGAGGAAATAAGTTTTTCCTTTTTTATTTATGAAAAGCATTAATTCTGCTTAAAATAGCATTCTATACTTGCAAAGTTGGAATTAAGTTCTAAACTCAGGATCTGATTTTTAGTTTGTGGTTTTGGTAACACTCCAAGCCTACCACTTCTTTCTCAAAAAAATAGTGACTGTAGGCTGTTAATTTTAGGTGTCTGATTCCCTTAGTCTGAATTAAAGTATGAAGCAAGATATATGTAAAGGCCCTGGCTGGTTTGGCTCAGTGGATAGAGCATCGGCCTGCAGACTGAAAGGTCCCGGGTTTGATTCCGGTCAAGGGCACATGCCTGGGTTGTGGGCTCAGTCCCCAGTGTGGGGCATGCAGGAGGCAGCCAATCAATGATTCTCATCATTGATGTTTCTCCCTCTCCCTTCTTCTCTGAAATCAATAAAAATATATTTAAAAAAAAGATATATGTAAAGGAGCACCAGGTTTTGGAGATAGCCAACATCTCGCTCCTTATACTCTTTAGCTTTAGCATGCTACGTAACCCTGTGTGACCTTAGAATTCTCTCATTGTGTTTTAGCAAGGCAGTGGGGATTCACTGATTGCTATTTAGAGGAACACTAGATTGAATGATTGTTTATGTTCTGTGTCTTCCACCATAACTTGTTTTATAATGAGACAGAATGAACCTAGGGAATGAATTATATAGAACTAGAATTAATGTCTTATTAAACATCAGTCACCTAAATGCCTTTGAAGATTTTTCTGACATCAGTGTATCATAACACACTGGATATTATGTGTGTATGTTCTTTGGGAATATTCAGGGGTTTTTGCTTTGGCTCTGTGTGTATATACATGTATGTGTGTGTGGCATGTGTGTAGTTTCATAGCTTTGGTTTTTTCCTCAGGATTGGTGGAATTCCACATCCTACTCCAACTATTACAGGACCTGGAATGTGGTGGTCCATGACTGGCTGTATTACTATGCTTACAAGGACTTTCTCTGGGTAAGCAGCAGGATTTAGTTGATGTTGTTCAAGAAATGGAGATTCTTTTCCAGAAAGTACAGGTCTTAATATAGTATAGCTGGGGGAAGTTATACTTAGTTGTCTTTAATTCTCTTATGAGCCATTTATGTCTAAGAAATCTTCTGCCTTGAATAATACTGCGGAGAGACCAGTATGGACAGTTACTGGGTCTAATACCATGTTTTCATTCTGGATTTTATTTTATATAATTACAAAGTAAGAATGCAGGCAAACATTCAGATAAGTTGAAATGATCCACCATTTATGGATCATTTCTTATGAATCTCACTGATAACAGATAATCTCCTCTAACTTTTTCTTCATTTACTTTTTTTTTTTTAATCTGTTCAAAGTGGAGAACCACCCTATGTTTTACTATCTCTCCAGTAGGTCCTATACTAGGTCTTTGAGACATTCTTCAGAGCAGAATATATTTAAACTGATGAAATGAAATCTTGAATCTCAGGGTTGATTAATGCTGGTATCTCCTCCGGGTTATTGGCTAAGTGGTTGCATGTTATGGTTCAGATAGCATTGTATTCGAGTGTTCTTTCCTTTATATGTGTAGTTTCACTTATGGACAAGGCAAGTCTCTTCTTTCTAATTCTTAGTTTTGTTACCTGTAAAAATGGAGAGGATGCCTGCCCTGTCTACCATACTGTGCTACTCTAAAGGTTGAGACCTGATGTCTTCATTAATATATAAAAACTATGTTTTGTCCATCATAGTGACTTAACAGTATAAGTTATTAATGTTTTTAAAAATATGCCCCGATCTTTCTATCAACATTATTGGTTTTGAAAATGCCTTATTTGAAAATAAGGATTTTTAAGCATAGGTGTTTTTTCTAATTATAATACATTTGGGTTAATCCAAGGAGTAGATTGGAAAGTCCAATCTATACTAATAAAAGGGTAATATGCTAATTAGACCGGGTGGACTGGATATCTTCCGGTCGTTCTGTCTTCCTTCTGGACAAAGCCACAGTGGCGGGGGCCGAGGCAGAGGCGGTTAGGGGCTATCATGCTGGCAGGTGAGGATGATTAGGGGGCAATCAGGCCAGCAGGGGAGGGCAGTTAGGGGTGATCAGGCTGGCAGGCAGAGGGGTTAGGGGCAATCAGACAGGCAGGCAGAGTGGTTAGGGGCAACCAGGCAGGCGAGCATTTAGGAGCCAGCAGTCCTGGATTGCGAGAGGGATGTCCTGGATTGGAGAGGGTGCAGGCCAGGCTGAGGGACCCTCCTCCCCGCCCCCTTGCACGAATTTCGTGCACCGGGCCTCTAGTATAAATATAATTAAATTGATGCCTTTAACATGTGATAATTATAAGTCTTATGTAGTTTGTGCTTAGTTACCTTTTAAAAACTGCTTTCTAATATTTTCTTTTTACCCTAGTTTTTCACTAAGAGATTCAAGTCTGCTGCCATGTTAGCCGTCTTTGCTGTGTCGGCTGTCGTGCACGAATACGCCTTAGCTGTTTGCTTGAGCTTTTTCTACCCAGTGCTCTTCGTGCTCTTCATGTTCTTTGGAAGTAAGTATCTTGGCATGCCATGAGGACTGAGGATGATGCCAAAAGAGAAATTTAGAAAATAAAGTATAAAATCAATGTAGAAAGCTAGATAGTAAGCAGTAATACTATCTCAAGGCAGTGTTTGCTTATCAGAGGGTAAAGAACATTGATTTTGAGTAATTATACACAACTCTGTTTCAAGATGTTTATACTTTGAAGTAGAGAAATGAGCCACATAATCTCTTGCAGACTATTGGTAACAGTGATTGGGTAGGTCACAAAAACAATAAAAAACAGCTTCCCATTCTTCAACTCTATCATTATTCACCCGCTGAAAAAAACTGGCCCTCTTTTGGGTGGGGGGAAAGGATAAGTTAGAATATGAATGATTCAATTAAATATATGTTCACCTGTTCTGAGTACTGTCTGATTTCCAATTAATCACTGATTAATAAACCTCAACACTGAAGCTTCATTTTTATTTATAGGAGCAGCAGCCAGAATAAACCATGTACGCACAGTTGATGCTCATTGTGATACTTAGATGATTATAGCAGCTATCTGAGGCTGCTTATAGATTGTCTTGATTTATATCTTTTGTTCTCTTCCTAACTTTAGTGGCTTTCAACTTCATTGTCAATGATAGCCGGAAAAGGCCAATTTGGAACGTCATGATGTGGACTTCCCTTTTTGCGGGCCAGGGAGTCCTCCTGTGCTTTTATTCTCAAGAGTGGTATGCACGTCAGCACTGTCCTCTGAAAAATGTGAGTCAGCAGTCAGGCCACAGTGGAAAAGTGACATGTTTGTCCCCGATTGTGGAGCAATTTTAAGGGGAAGGAGAGTAGTGGAGATTATGATGAAGTAATGTTAAGCGGAGAGAAACATTATCTGATCTTATTGCTACTGTTCTTAAAATTTTTCTTTTGCTTTTATTCATTTTGAACTCTCCTACTTGGTGCTCCCCCCCCTCCTTTTTTTTAAATTTCCTACTCTTTTACTGCTTTTTCTTTAGCTCCTTCTAATTTTCTTCCTGTGTCCTAAAAATGTAGGACATGTGTATCCTATCCTACACACACACCTAAATATATATGTATATTTTACCTCTTCTTTTCCAAAGTATTACGTCTTTGTAAAAATGTCCAGGTACGCTCATATGCCTAGGATCCCATTTCCCTTGATTTTCTTTTGTTGCTATTGTTGTTTAGTCTTTCATGGTTATGTAAGAGTCTCATCCTAGAGCTTTAGCTTTCAGCTGCATGTGGATAACTCCCAAATAATTAGGGGGTGCCTTCTTTATATGTCCGGGTATTTCTCACAGGCACCTATAACTGAAGATGCCCACAATCAAATCAGTTTCTCTGCCAAAGCTTCTGCTGTCTACACTGTTTTTGTTATGCTGCCCTAATGCTCCCTTCTTATTTCCTATTAACCCTCTGTGTGCATTTGAAGTAACTGCTCTGGACTACTAAAAATAGGGGTGTACTAAAATAAAATGCAAGATACATAAAGAGGTAATACCTATTTGACATTTGGTCAGAAGTGCAATTGTGTAGGGTCTACTGGACTTTAAAAGCTTCATGTAAAGCCTCTAAACCAAGTAAATCTATGCTGTAGATAAAAATAATGAACATCTTTTGAATTATTGAACTGTTTATCACTTAAAGGTTACTGAAATGCTGAGAGGCATTTTAGAGGTATTCAGTATATGACACTAACATCCCTATCTCTCCCCACACCTCATGCACATAGTGCACCCAAATAAACTACATTTATTTTCCTTTTTTTTTCTCAAAGCCCACATTTCTGGATTATATCCGGCCACGTTCCTGGACTTGCCGTTACGTGTTTTAGAAGATTGGACTTAGTTTCCTTCATTGACACTGAAGATTGGGTATTCTGCCTGACTTGGGGCCAGCATCTATTTCCAGCTATTACTGATGAAGTTATCCGTGTTATTTGGACCACTCCATGCTTGACAGATGACTCACTCCATCCCTAGGTCATCGGGAGCTGAGCTGTTGGAAGTTTACTGGAATTAATGTACACTTAAGCAGTGCTTTTTTGTTTTATTTTGCGGAGAAGGAAGACTTACAGCTAACGTAATGACAGATGTTTGCTGGGTCATATTGGCTTAAGCCTCAGAAATTATATGTTTTGTTTCTTGACTATCTAGAGACTAAACATCATGTTTTCTTGGCCATTGAATTAGCCAAAACACTTATGAAGAATCATTTAAATACCTCTGGCTTAGAAATTGTTTTCATGCACACTGGTGGAATGTATGCTAATTAACAATGCAATTGGGAAAGAAAAAAATTATGGAACGTTTTGCTATGTCTAATAGAGAGAAAATATCTACTTTCCAAAGATAATCTTACTATAAATCCTAATTTGTGGGTTGTTGTTGTTCTTCTCAGCCTGTATTTTTTTGAAAAAAGTTTGGTTCTACCCAAGTGTTACCTTGTTTTTACTATACAGTGTAGGTCATGGTTTCTATGAAGCAAAATTACATCTTTCACCTTGAATTCTTGAGTTTTCATTCATAATATTATCTATTGAGAAGAACAGAAATAGGATGGGAAAGAGAAAGAAGGCACAGGACAAAGAAAAATATTTCCTCTTGTAACTTTCAAAGTAATTTTTTAAAAAATCTTGCGGAGTCAATCATGTATTTAAATTATTTTATCATGGAACTTGTATGGAAAATAATTTTTAAAAACTTTAAGGTCATAACTTCTTTTAAGTTATTTAGAAGTATCCTTTGGTACAGTTATTTTGTTGTCTAATAACTACTGACTTGAATTAATTTGCAGACTAGTAAGTCTGTAACTGAAGTATTAATCGCCTCCAATAATATTAAAGTGATTCTTAAAGATCCAGAAGCTGGCTTCTGTATGTTCTCAATTATACTTTTAGTGGTATTATACTTTAGGTCAGTGGTCGGCAAACTGCGGCTCTGTTGACTAATGAGTTTGCCGACCGCTGCTTTAGGTGAAACAAATTATTATGTGCTCATTTTCAGGAAAATGTACTCTATTATGTGATGTTCCCATGTTATAAGGTGCCCATTGCTCATTCAGTGTGGTGTGAGGACTTATTTTGTTTGTATGTATGAGGTGTGACTATGTTTGTAAAGATTGAGCATTGGAGGGTGTATCTGAGGCCATGCATGTAGTTCAACTTTCCACCCAAAGAAGTAGGACTTACGAATTATTCAAGAAATTACTGTTATTTGGGGTAGACAACTTGACAGGCCCTCTTGGAATTCTAACAGGCCTACTGTTATCCAAAAGGTTTGGGGCAATCTTTTCCAAATTGTTTTAAAGACAGTTTGAGTCTAATAAGAAGGTAGAAGGAGTTTCTTAATAGTCACAACTTAATCTGTAGCACAAGTACTCAGTTTAATCACCTATTTTATTCCCCATACCTTTGATTCAGGTGAATTTAAGCAGTTTTTAAGCATCACATCCAATTTCAACAGACAGACGTGCACCTCAAGGTTATCTTCTACATGTTCTTACACAGTAATGGAACCATAACCTCCAAACAGGACTGCTTTAATATACCTTCTAATTACTGGTGTTTTTATTAAAAATTAAAATTAGTCAACCACTTACATTTATAACTGCATTTTAAATATGAGGGAGCTGATAAAATGAGATTGATGTAAGATTTGTTAAAGTGAGAGAATGGAATTCTTAGTTCTGCATTTCTGTTAAGTAATGTAAACATATACTCTCATTGAGAGGACTGTGTTGTTCTGTACTGATTCTAAATACTCTATTTGTTGGACTGATCAAGGAAGGCTATTTAAAAAAAAAAAATGCAACTATAGCTGGTTTGGTTAAATGGATAGAGAGAGCATTTGCCTGTGACTGAAGGGTCCCAGGTTTGATTCCAGTCAAGAGCACATGCCTGGGTTGTGGGCTTGATCCTCCAGTAGGGGGCGTGCAGGAGGCAGCTGATCAATGATTCTCATCATTGATGTTTCTATCTTTCCCTTCCTCTCTGAAAACAATAAAAATATATTTAAAAAGTTGACTCTATCAGTTAAAAATACAAAAAACCTATCTTCCCTTTGTTTATTAGTAATTTTTTTTCTGCCCTAGATTTTTATGTGACAACAAATAATTTGTGACACTTTAGAGACACTTTAGAATGATAAGACTTTCCTGAGAAATTTTCAGAAACACTCAAAGGAATAGCAACTTTCTGTGTAAGAAACTAGTTTGGTAGCCGTGGTCTTATCACTAGCTGCTTTTAGCAAAAGTCTTTAAACAAGTCAAACAAAAACTTCTTAGTAATATGTTTCAGGAAGATTGATTCTTTTCCCCTCTTGCTAAAATTATTTTCAGTTACTGGATGATACTTTTTTCCTTTGAAAATAAAGAATTTAAAATTTCTTTCCTGCAAGAGATATTAATGATAGTAACTATTATTTTGAGTTTGTTATCCAAGAGAACAACTAAGAGCTCTAACTTTGTCATAAATTTCTTAGGTGCTTTTATATTCTGACCCTGGGTAATGACGGAAAATGGAGTTATTTTGGTGCATTAATGTACTGCAGTTGCCTCGCATTAGAATTTAATTAGAAAATTGAGACTACAACATTTGGAAGCAAAAGGAGTGAGGAAATGTTTTTTTCCCCTTTTTAATCATTGCAAGGTAAAAGTGAATGACATTGACAGGTTAAAGTACAGAGTGTAAATGTTCTATATTTGCAAACAGATTATGCTGTAGAAGAAATTCATTTAGTATGGGCAATTTTCATCTATCAAAATTATACTTGCCTGGAAAATTGAATCCTGAAGTCTTAGCGAAAACATATCAGAACATTGTGTGCTTAAAAGCTGGTCATGTGGGTAGTGTAGCCTGAAAAGATATAATTTATGAATTGTTGAAGTCTTTTATGCAAAAAAAGATAATCTTTGTTTTGTGTGATCATAAGTAATTTTGTGTACAGTTCATTGTTTTGTATGGGGAAAAATAATGAAGATAAACTCATATAACTGTAGGGAACAGGTAGCCTAGACCAGTAAAAGAATAAATTGTTACGCTTTAGCCCAGCATGTAAAACAGATAAAATATCGCTGCTTCTGGTTGAGATAGAGATGGGGGTGCTGGGGCCCTTCGTGTTTGAACCCCCCTTTGTCTCCTACCCCCAAGTTTGAAAACCAGTAGTGCAGGGAGAAAAGAGTATTCTGTGGATATCCAAATCTGAGGATGCTCAGGTACCTTATGTGAAATGGCATATTTACATATAACCTACATATCCTCCTGTACAATTTAATCTCTAAATTACCTATAATCCATAATATAATATAAATGGCTTATGAATGGTTATACTTTATTGTTTAGAATGACAAGGAAGGAAGTCTATACATGTTAAGGAGATGCAAGCATCATAGGCTTAATTAACTACATGGTACACATCAGCAACAATCTAAATTTTTTTCAAGTATTTCCCACCCACAGTTGGTTGATTCTGCAGATGCAGGATGTGTGGATATGAAGGGCCCACTGTATGGTAGTTACAGCCAGAAAAATACTCTCTAGTTACCCTCCATGGTGTGGCTTTACTCACCTGTCTGTAGATGAGTGGGAAGGGGAAATCTCTTCAGAAATTAGACATGCCCCCTCCTTGATGAATTTATTAGTTTAGTATGCTGTCCTTTTAGGCTCAGCTTGCATTTGGACCCAAAGTAGCTAGGTTCATGTATCTGACTAATAAAGAAGAATACCAATTTGTAAATATACCATGAGAAATCGCACATGGAGTGATATATTCAGGTTGGTATCGTCACTGAATCTGTCCTGTGTAGAAACCCAACTTACTGTATGATGAGAAAGATGAATGTATTTTAAACTGAATCGCCACCATGTGCCAGGTACTGTGCTATGCACTGAAGATACACTTATGAATAAGACAGAAAGCATATTACTGCCCTGGCTGGGTAGCTCAGTTCTAGCATTGTCCAATATGCCAAGGTTTTGGGTTTGATTCCTGATCAGGGCACATAAAAGAACTGACCCATTAGTGCATTAATAAGTGGAACAACAAAAATCTATGTCTCTCTCCCCCTTTCTCTAAGGTCAGTACATTTTAAAAAGCATTTCACATCCTGTAGGCACACTCATGTGGAATCAGAAGGAGGGTACTTAGATGAATTCTGACTTAAAACTAAGACAATTGGTGACATCAGTTCAATTTTAGTGGTGTTCTTGTGTGGAATCAATATTAGAAGCTCTTCTGCCCCAGAGAAGAATTTGAGCAGTGCCGAGATTTCTCAGTGTCTCTTCTTTAACATTTCTGGTTAATGCCTTCATTTTTTAGTTACATTAAACAATTCTGGCCTACTTCACATTCAGACTCCTTGCATGCTGTGTTTAAGTGCCCACAGATGTGTGTGTAAGCCCTGCCCACACCCTGGGGAAATGAGTTGGTAAAAAGGACATCGTTGCAAAAGCACACCTACTGTTCCTTGTGCTTTTCCCAGTTCAGGGCATGTTTGATGATCACACTGACTGGCTCTCTTCTGAGGAAATGGTCTGTTCACCTGAAGCCCCAGAGGACTCTGCTGCTGAGTTGATGTTAAGCTGCGAACAGAAGTCAGCCAACAAGCAATATTGGCCCCATTTACAACTATGACTGTCACTTCTATGTCATAATGTTTCTATTTAGGAAAATTATTACCTGCTCATTTTGCGTTTTTATCTTACTCCATCTTAGGGTTCTTGGTATAATTCAAAATTATGAGAGGATCTTTCACAAAAGTTTCAGTTGTATTCTGAATGGTCTTAGTATAATGCTCTTATCTTCTCATCTACTGTACTTACTATTTTTCATACTTCTGCGACTTTAACCCAGACCTTTGCTCAGGAAACAGCATATACAATCACACCATTGCACAGGATAGAAAATGAGAAGTAACTTTTGTAAAAAAAAAAATTTAAGGAACCATATTCTTTTCCTTTTTAATATATTTTTTCATTGATTTCAGAGAGGAAGGCGGAGAGATAGAAACATCAATGATGAGAATCATTGATTGACTGCCTCCTGCACGCCCCCAACTGGGGCGGAGCAATTGAGCCCGCAACCCAGCCATGTGCCCTTGGCTGAAATCGAACCTGGGGCCCTTTAGTCCGCAGGCCAGTGCTCTATGTACTGAGCCAAACCGGCTAGGGCGAGAAGTAACCTTTGATGTCTCCTTCACAGTTTCAATCACTTCCCAAATCCTATAGACTTTACTGTGTATCTCTTGAATCTGTTCACTTATCTCTATCTCGTCTATCAATGTCCTACTTAGATTTTTTTAAAAACTAGGTTACGTTTATGCAAGGTGGTACTTTGTTCTTTCAGTACCTAAATGCTTGAAACCATGTATAAGCTGATGTAGGAGTTTTGGGACCTCTGAGTTCATTATCTTGGTATGGTTCCTAATTATAATGCAGTCACAACAGCAGTGAGGGGCGAGGAAAGCAAATACGGTACACTTTGGGAGAAAATCACCTTCCACCTGCTTGTGCCTTGCATCACCGGTTTTGAAGGTTGCCACTCCTGAATGGTGAACTGTGTGTGCTATGTGAATGCTATATGTGTGTTTTAATTCTTGGAAAATCTAGAGAAAAATTAGAATGATGGAAGACAGGGCTAAATACTGTAAAGGCTAAAAGTGTTTGATTAGGAGAATGAAAAGGGGTCTTAGAGATTGTTTTTATTTTCAACATTTTGCTTATATCTCTCATTACTATTACCCTGGAAACCAGAAATTTGTCTATCAATACAAAAGCAATAGAACTGTCTAGTTGATTTTCAAGCATCACGTATCGAAGGGTGCTTGTGCCAAGCACTGTGCTTGGCACTAAGGAATATGACGATTGAACAAGGTAAGTTTTCTTTCCTTCTGAAAGTTATTTTCTAGACTAGAGGCATCTGGACGGTGGGATTTCAGCGGCATTAAAGGCTCCATCGTGTACAAAGTGATCTCTGGTGGCTGCAAGGGGCATGGATTCAACTCCATGGTGCAAAGGTGTTGATCACACTCTTCCCTGAGAACAGGTTTTCGAGCAAGACGCAACGATTTTGCCTCGGTTGGCTCAGGCTTAAGGGCAATTTCTTTTTGTTCCGTCCCCACACTTCCCCCCACAAATGTTCCAACCAAGGAATGCCTTCCGCGTGCTCAGGAGGACGTAGCTTAAGTGTCCTAGGAAGACTTGATCCAGATTGCAAGGACGGGGCAACCCCCACAATAAAGCCTCAACCAATGGCAACTCAGGTTTTAATTACCCATTCTCCCCCCCCCCCCCCCCCCAGAATTTGGCTTTTAGAAAAATATGCAAAACAGCGAAAAATTGGGCGTGGGGGGGTGAGATGGGGAGGGAACGCGAACTACGCTTAAGGGACTGAAGCTCAAATCCTGCGGCGCCTGGAGCGGTCAGCCTGAGGTGGCCCCCGGGGGAGAGGGATGGCGCATGCGCACTATCGCCAGCCCGTGGGTGGGAGCCCTGCGGACACTCGGGCTCTGTGAGAACGGCCCGATTAAACATTTTTATTCTGTGGCTACTGAGCTTGTGCTGCGATTTAAAACACACTGAGTCCCCGAGCGAGTGTTGGGATTCTTAGCTGCCTCCCTCCTTCTCAGGCACCGCCCTAGGCAGCCCTCATTAAGAGCGGCTAAGGGTCGGGGTCCTAGGTTGCTATGACGACACGTAGGCGTTCCAAGAAAAGGCGGGGGGCGCAAGATGTCTGGCGGGAAATGTGATTACGAATACGGGTTTGCAAGTGTCCGTTTCCCTTCGGGTCTCAGACAGAAACGGTGCGAACGGTGCCCGACCCGAGCCCGTGGAGCTGGCGTGCGAGGCGCTGCCCGTGGGGTCGCCGGAGACCGGGCCGACAGGGGTGCCGGCGGTCGGTGGGTGGCCAGCGTGTCCTTCCACTCGGACGCTGACCCTGACCCACCCGCAGGCTTCTTAGTCGCGTTGGGTGGGGAACGCTGAAGTCTCCTCAAGGAAGACAAACCCATGATAGACGAATTGTTAATTCCGATATTTAACATAAGCTCATAACGGGTCTCTCCCTCTCTTTTTTTTTTTTTTTTTGCCTGCAGGTCACTGTGGCAGCCCTGCCTAACATGCTGCTGATTTGTTTCTAGGTTAGCTTTCTGGAAGGATATTTCAAATTACTAAGGAGAGTGATTTGAGGCATTGTTTATTATGGCTCACCCGAAAACGCCCTCCACATCTCTCGAGGGCAAAAAATTAAAAGTCTCTGTATCCAAGGAAGAGACAGGTAAAGTTCTTCAAGGGTCCTACAGACGTAAATAATCATGGCCATAGACAGAGATCATGATCTGTCCACCCTTTTCTTTCATCTGAGATTTCAGGACACCTTAAGTAGCTTCGTGTTTTTTTTTCCAATACACTTGTTGCAATAAAAGCCATTCCTTTTATAGTATTTTTGAGTCGGGCTGCTGTTTCACTACTCCACCTGTGTAATTTATTCTCAAAGGCTGATGATTTTATATTGTTTTAAGTTCACCCTGTTTTAAATACCAATAATTGTATGAAACAGTACATTTTTTGGTACCTAGTAAGGAACCAGTTTGTATCAGGTTTTTGTAATTATTCTAAATGAAAATAATACCTTATTTAAGATATTCATTCCTATACAGATAAATGCAGATCTGTATTAGAATAAGAATCAGCTGGACTCATTCTTTGTAGGAGAAATTGTGCTAAAGCCACATCTGAACTTGGTTTTCTGTTTCCTCTGATAACTCAGATATCACCCCAAACTTTTAAGAAACAGAGATTTGATCATGTGAACTTCAGAGGTTTTGGTGGTGATCAAAGCATGATACCTCCTTATAGAAATTAACACACGCCATGCTAAGGGAGGGGCAGAAACTAGTGGAGAGTTCATTAAGAGTGACAACCTAATTTTCCTTGACTGACTTTATAGGAGACCTTTTCCTGTATTAGCCCTACCTATATAACTCCTCCGCCCTAGTCAAGCTGAGTAGGACACTCTGTACTGTTCTTCCTCTAACAATTTGCTCAGATTATTCCACTCTCTTCATTTCCAACAAGCCCAATTCTACTTTTACTTTTAAACCTAATCCAGATTCCATCCACTCTATAAATGCCCAGTTTAATGTAATCATTTCCACCTTTGAACTTATGTAGAAAAAATATACTAAATAATTTGACAGTTTTGAGAACAGGAGGCTTCTTTTGTCATTTTCACATCAACGGGAAAATAGACATTCCCATCATCTTAATTGAGCAAGTGAACTGAACTTATTTTTCAACTTTGAATTTGGAGTAATGGAATAATGAGCGTTTGAACCTGTGTCTGATGGAAGTGTAGGTAGGGCAGGCAATATGAGTTTCTTTTTCTTGATCAGGTGCTGCCGAGTATTTTAAATATTCTTGGCAACCAAATGCAGTGTTTCTTCTGTTAGAAACATATAAACGGGATTGATGAGACAGCCTGGGAACCGCCAACTAACTCCAAAAAAACCACAGTACGCTTTTTTCCCCCATTACTTTCTTAGGACTTCCTGAACTGAGAGAGAGAAAAAATATGGTGGATGGCTCAAAACCCCGTCCTACTTCCCTTCAGAATGAGTTCATCCCTCAGGAAGTTCTTCTTTCTCTGACCTCTGCAGCCAATGCTGGTTCTTGTCCTGAAAACTTACTGCCTCCTAAGAAAAGTAAAGCCCCAAAGGTGTGTATATACATGTATAATGTACTTTGGAACACTTAGCTTTTGGGTATCCATTATTTATTTGAGCATATGTTATATAGTCCAAGGTGTCTTAAAAAGTATGTTTACATTAATTTCCTATATTGAAAACTAAAATCTTTTGCATGGATGTTTCTAAGGAAATACTTTGAATATTTCTATTAACTTGTTTTTGTGTGATTTACCTAAATGATCACTACTACTCTTAGTCTTAATATTTTTCTTTCATATTGAATTGTTCTAGTTTCAATCTTTCTCCATAATATTGAATAAGAATTTTGCTCTCTCTTTTTTTATGTAGAATAAACAAATGCCCTAATGTAAATATTCAAAATGATTAATAAGTTTTATTTGACTAGTGCGCCCTCTGCTGTGTATTCACGTTTTTGTTCTTTACCAGGGTACCCTTCCACGCACTGTTGATCAGGTCTGGCATCACCCTATTCGAAGGAATAAGTTCAAATATCTGATTGACCATCCTGTTTCCCTAACAGGAGCTGGAAGGTAAAAAAGGAAGGTAGTAGGGGTAGATGCAGATGAATATTTGTGTGTTTTTTTTATTTCGTATGATTTCCTTGGGAAGGGCAGCATTGGAAAAGTCATAATCAAACATTTTGAAGCTCTCAGTATCTTTGATAAATCACAATACAATCTGAAAAGGGACCACCTTATCAGTAGGATGGCAATAGGTGCTAACTGTAATTTTAATTTGTTTAAAAGTTTTTTTGTATATATTTCTTTTTAAAAAAATCTTTATTGTTGAAAGTATTACATAGGTCCTCCTTTTTCCACCAGTAACCTTTTCTAGCCTGTAGCTGTCCCCCTCCCCAGGCCCTCACCATTCCATTGTCCATGTCCACGGGTTATGCATATATGCATACAAGTTCATTGCTTGATCTCTTCCCACCCAACCTCCCCTGCCTTCCCTCTGAAGTTCAACAGTCTGTAAATTTTCTTTTTGCATGCCTTTCTTTATTTGTCCCCTTATTTCCTATTCCTTGTGCCCTAGTAAAAGGGACAACATCATATAAGCAGAATGAATGCCTCTAGTGCCTCTTGTATTTGTATATCTGAGGAATGCTTGGGTAACATAGCCTCAAGATGTGGAAAACCTTGACAAATAAGTGCTTAAACCCTGGTTTTCCTCAAAGTGAACCCTTCCTTTACACTGTTTCAGATCAAATCCGTAAATACTCTTTGTTGTTTTCATATCATTCCTAAAAATATTCTAAATGTCAACATTTTCCTGTGAAAGATTGTGACCTGCTCATTTTCTGTGCATGGCCCATTTGTCAACTTAACTCTGCTTGTTACTGAAATATCACTTCATCTGAAAAAAAAAAAATGTTTACTGGTACTTGGGTCTTTCTGAGTTCTGTTTTCTCATTTATGAAAAGAGAAAAATAGACATGCTCCATTTTGTGCACTTCCCAGGGATACAGAACAACAAATGAAATGATGAATGGAAGAGCACTTGTAAAACTACACAGTGCTATTTAAATATAAGGTGTTACAATGGACTCAAGACACTGGGGGGCGGAGGATAGGGGAGGCCAGGGGGAAGGTCAATGGGGGAAAAAAGGAGACATATGTACTACTATTTGTAATACTTTAAACAATAAAATAAATAAATAAATATAAGGTGTTAGCTATATCAGTACTAGAAAAGGTGGCAGAAACTTGGGCCATTGACTTTTGTGTCCTGGGGTCTAAGTGTCATAAAGTATATTTTATGCACCAGATCATGGCTATAATTATTAATAGTAATAATCAGTAGTTATGAGATGTTTGAAGTACTTTGAAAAAATAGCTATATCTGAATATGGCAATTAACTGGCATTAAAGCTTCAATGTCAAATGACTCCTGACTGTAATTTTTTAAATGTGAAGATCTGTTTTGTGATAGGCAGGATAATGGCTTCCCCCAAAACGTTCTCACTGTAACCCTTGGAAGCTTACGTGGCAAAAGGGACTTGTCAGATGTGATTAAGGTTAAGGACCCTGAGATGGAGGGATCATCCTGGATTATCAGGATGGGCCCAAATTAATTGCCCAAGTCTTTAAAAGTGGAAAAGGAAGGCAGTTGAATGGGTTGGAGAGATGCGACAGGAGAAGGATGACATTTGAAATCTAAGAGGGATTCAGCCTGCCATTGCTGGCTCCGAAGGTGGAGGAAGCGAGAAAACAAGCTGAGAATTGTCATTGGCCACTGGAAGCTGGGAATGGCCTTCAGCTGACAACCATCAAGGGGAACCAATAGACTGGATTCCATAATGACTATTGGTGGAAGGGACAGAGACTTCTGAAAATCATGTGCAGTGTAAGTGACGTGATTATAACCTCTGTAGGGAGACAAATCAAGTAGAGGCATGTAGACTATACCAGAGAAACTTGAGAATGCACATAAATAACAACAACAACTGGGCGGAGTGATTTTGGCATTGGCAAAAGACAAGAGGACCAACCAATGGAATGACACAAGGGTGGCTGTAAAATTAATGTGTTAGTGATAGGTGGATATCGAGGGCTAAGGATGGGAAGCAATCAATTATGGATGCCGAGATTTTGATGAGTAGAGTGGTGGTGCCAACTGATAGAACTAGTGAATATTGGAGGATGAAAGTTAGAATGGAGGAAGATATCAGCTGTGCCTGGAGGTAACAAATGTGATAAGGTAAGATTTCATGACATTACCAAGGGAGAAAGTGTAGGTTAAGAACAGAGGGATGAGGACAGAGTGTTGTGGAACATTTCCATTTAGTAGCCAGGAGGTCACAGAAGTCCAAGGAGTAGTAGTTAGAGAGGACGAAAGAACCAGGGGATTCCAGCAACACAGGATAGAGGAGAGTGTTTTAAAAAAGAGAGGTGACCAACCCTGGAGAAAATCCAGGGAAGTAGTGGAAAGTCATTGTCGGCTTCCTGGAGAATAGTTTCAGAACAGAGATGAAGATGGAAATCAGATTTTTGGGAAATTTCAAGAAGTTTGATGTTTAACTGAAAATGAGAGATAGATGATAGATCCATTGATCGATAAACCAATCATCGTGGTAAAATGACAGTGCATGGTCAAGGAAGATTTTTAGAAGGGGGAAAGACTTCAGGTATAGGCCAAGGAGAATGTTCCAATGCGGGGGGAGATACACAGAGCTTATGACTGGTGAAATGAGATCCCCAAGGATGTGGGCAAAGATGAAATCAAGGACCATAAGTGGAGGAAATAATACCAAGAAAGGGAATATATCTTAAACCGTGATTGAAGGAAAGGAATTTATTTGTGATGCGAGTGAGAAATTTGAGGTGGAGGAGAGAAGAGTATGGGGAGCACTCAGGTCTAATGCTTCAGCCCTAGTAAGTATGAGGTACGGAGACCAGTTTTGTGCCCCTTTCTACCCATGAGAAGGCTGTGTGTGGACCTTACCAGCTCTCATCCTGTTGCCAGACTGAAAATCGATTCTATAAATATTTTTTTCTTGCTTTTTAGGGATATTTCTTTTCTGTACGATGTTAAATATGTTAAAGGAGAGCCTCGGGAGGGTATACTTTGTCCCCCACGTTCCCACCATTCATTACAGTCACATGATGGTGCCATTGTGCCTCATAAGGTAAAGAAAGAATTGGAGCCTTTTGGGACTAGATTTGGCTCTTAGTTCTTTGCTAGGCTCTTTGGGGTTAGGCTTCACCCTTTGGGACTGGCTTCAGCTGTTGGGGGCTAGGCTCTGCCTTTTGGGACTGGCTTTGGAAAAAAAAAAAGAAATTTGATAATTTCATCTTCCTCTCTTTACTTAAAAAAAAAATGTTTTCCCAAAATATAAAGTAATGCTGTACTATAACTAAATCTGCATTGCTTACCAGTTTTCATAGTGCTTTTAATTACTTTTAGAAAATGGTGTTTAGGAGATTTAAAAAAATTTTTTTTAGAATCCACAGTTTAAAGTTGTAGAATTCTTATTTGGGGGATATTGCTAAGGTGAATTTTAAATTCCTATTTAATTTTAAAATCAATGGATTTCTGAATAGTATATGGGACACCTGTAACTAATAGACCAAAGTTATTATGTAATTCAAGTTTTTAAAAAAAAAACATTTTATTGATTTTTTACAGAGAGAAAGGAAGAGGGAGAGAGAGTTAGAAACATCGATGAGAGAGAAACATCAATCAGCTGCCTCCTGCACATCCCCCTACTGGGGATGTGCCCGCAACCAAGGTACATGCCCCTGACCAGAATTGAACCTGGGACCCTTGAGTCCACAGGCCGACGCTCTATCCACTGAGCCAAACCGGTTAGGGCTAATTCAAGTTTTTTTTAAAAGACATGCTCTGCCAAATGTTTTTTTTACTACTTGCCATGTACCATATTACTAATAATATTATTTTTCTAATCAAAATCTCTTAATAAATAGCATCCCTTTGGGACTGGAATTAGAATTTGGGGGATTCATTTTTTAAAAAAAAATCTAATGTTTTCATTCTTGTCCTTCTTAAGCCAAAGAAACTAACAGATACTTTGATTCCTGAAGAATTTCACATTGTGTCAAATACAGGAGTTTCAGGTTTAGAGTGCTTCGATGAGTGAGTACTATGTTATATACTGAATATCTCCATCTCCCTCTCCCTCTCCCACCCTCCCGTCTACAAAATTTTAAGTCAATGGAAAACATCCTTGGGTGAGGATTAACAACAACAACAAACTAGAACTGGATTCATGTTTTATAATGAAACTAGAGGCCCAATGCATGAATTTCGTGCAAGGGTAGGCCTTCCTTCCCTTGGCTGCGGGCACCGGCTTCCCTCTGGCACCCGGACCCAGGCTTCCCTCACAGCCCCGGCTTCTTCCGGAAGGTCGTTCAGAAGGACATCCGGTCTAATTAGCATATTATGCTTTTATTATTATAGATATCCAGAATGTCTCACTCTTTTTACCTTATCCAGTACATATGTTATATGGCATTTCCTTGTGATGATGGGTTTCAGGACAATATTTTGCCAAGTAACTAAATAGAACTGATTTTTGGGATAACTATTAATTTTTATATAATTAAAGTTTTTAAAAAGTTACAAAAATAGGAGAAGGAATTCCCTATACCTTCTATCCTGACTCACCTAGTACTTCATTTGCTTTACACACACACACACACACACACACACACACACACACTATTCAAGAGTAAGTTGGAAACATCATGACCCTTTACCAAAAATACTTACTTTATATTTCCTAGCAACCCACTAGTTATAGATCTTTTTGATGACTTTTTAACTCCATCATTTCTTCTATATTTATTAGTTCACATTTTACCACATGGACTCATGGGTTTCTTTTTGTTTTCAGTGGCTTATAATTCTTCACTATGATATTTATTTCAATGTTCAAAAGTTTTCAGATATGACATGATATTTAGGAAGCAAGATCTGGGTGCTAGGTGTGCTCATTGCCCCTGGGATGTCTCCTCACTCATTTTTTAAACTGAGTCTTCATATCCCCTGGAGATTTTTCACTGATCTAAATTCTGACTATGGACCTTATTAACCAACTGTGTTCCAGTAAGGGGAAGAACCAAAGGAAATGCTTATTAACTAGGGGGAGGAAAAAAGATGTATAAATAATAATGAATTTAAAGGATTACCAGATCATTCTCCTCACGATACTCATTTAGCTCTAAACAAGCACTGCCAGAGGACAGATAAGGCCTGGAGTCAGGAAAACTGGGTTCTGTTTAGTCACTTAACTTTGCTTACTTCAGGGTTCTTAGAAAATTCTTCCACCTTTGAAAAGGCTGTCTTTTATTTGTAATTCCAGTTTGTTCCTGGGAGCATGTCCATGCAGCATCCACTTACGCTGCCGCCATTTTTTTCCTTCCCTGATTCTTCCAAAAGGCTGTTTTTTAAATGAATATAGGAAAATTTCATATTGTGACATATTAAGGAATATGATTAAAGTCCTTTATTTTAAAAAGCTTCTAATATGATAAATGTCATTACACCTGTATCTGTAGATGTCTGAGACTATTTAGGCTTGATGTGTGCAAAATGGTGGACCTCTCTAATTACTGTCCAGCTTCTCAGTTCCATGAGGTCTTAAGTTGATCATGTTGTGATATGTGATAAACAGGCCAGGTAATTTTCTTATAGTAACATTTACCTGTCTTATTTATTGCAGCAAATATACGACTCTCCTCAAAGATAGTGAAAACAGGCTATTGCTCTTCCCATCTATGTAAGTACAATTTATTTTTGTGTTTCTTAGAAAGGGTAACTGTATATATTATATATAAAATATACAGTTTTCTTGGTACTTTATTACATAAAAATATGAAGATGATAGCAGAAACTCAAGATAATAATTGCCCACAATTCTGTTATCTAATCAGTGTTTTCATTTGTCCAATTGCATATTCAATGTTTGCATATTTATTATATTTAAGTACTATAAAATGCTTTTTAGTAGTTTTGATTGTTTTTAAATTTTATTTTATTGTGGTAAGAACATAACGTGAGATCTTCTCTCTTTTTTTTTTTTAATATATTTTATTGATTTTTTACAGAGAGAAAGGGAGAGAGAGTTAGAAACATCAATCAGCTGCCTCCTGCACACCCCCTACTGGGGATGTGCCACAACCAAGGTACATGCCCTTGACCGGAATCGAACCTGGGACCTTTCAGTCTGCAGGCTGACGCTCTATCCACTGAGCCAAAACGGTTTCGGCGAGATCTACTCTCTTAACAAATGTTTGTGCAATACAGTGTTAACTCTATAGTGTTGTACAGAAAATCTGCAGAATTTACCTTGCATAACAGAAACTTCATGCCTGTTAATTAGCAATTTCCTGTTTCCCTCTCCTGCCAGCCCCTGGAAACCACAATTCCAATCTATAATTCTATGAGTTTGACTATTTTAGATGCTTCATATGAGTGGAATCATGCAGTATTATTCTTCTGTAACTGGTTTATTTCACTTTGTGTCATATCCTCCAGGTTCATACATGTTGTATGTAGCAGAATTTCCTTCTTTTTTAAGGCTGAATCATATTTCATTGTCTGTATATACCACATTTTCTCATCCATTCATTCATTCATGGACATCTATGTTGTTTCTACATGTTGTGACTAGTGTTGCAGTGAATATGGGGGTGCTATTAATCTCTTTGAGATCCTGATTTCAGTTCTTTTGGATGAATACTCAGAAGTGGGATTATGAGATCATATATAATAAAGTATATAAAATACACAGAATACTTTTATATGCTACATTTAACCATTAGTATTTCTTCATTTTACTAGTCTTTTTAAAAAATATATTTTTTATTGATTTTAGAGAGGAAGGGAGAGAGAGAGATGGAAACATCAATGATGACAGAGAATCATTGATCAGCTGCCTCCTGCATGCTCCCTACTAGGGATCGAGCCCACAACCCAGGCATATGCCCTGACCCGGAACCGTACCATGACCTTTTGGTTCATGGATTGATGATCAATCACTGAGCCATGCCGGCTGGCCTGATACATCCTTTTTTCCCCCTCTTCTTCTTTGCCCTTTTCCTGTCTTTACTGATATGCCCATTAGATCAATACTTACAGGTGCAATGCTTTAAGATACCATTAATATTCCATAGTATATGCATTTGATTTATACATATTATATAATTTTTTGTGATTTGAGGATGACCTATTGTAACACTAATTATTAAGTCTGCCACCTTAATCTTTTAGGAAACCCAATAAAAGAGTAGAAGTGGTCCGACTGAATGATGTGATGGATACTATGCTGGAGAGGGCTGGTGTGGACAGTAAGGAGTATACAGGGCCAACCCAGGTAATTGTAAAGATCTGTGTGACCTAGTTAGTGGTTACAAGCATACACTCCCGGATGGTAGAATGCCTGTATTGGATCCTGACTCTGCCATTTATTAGCTGGTGACCCTGGGCAAGTCATTTAATGTATTTGTGCCTCATTTTCCTCACCTGTAAATTAGAGATGATAATAATATTTACCTCATAGAGTTGTTGTGGAGATTAATGACATAATGAATGTAAAGGACTGAGAACAGTGTTTGGTATGTGGTAAACCTTGTATAATTAATTGTTAGTACAGTTGACCCTTAAGCAACAGGGGTTTGAACTATGCTGTCCATTTATATGTGCATTTTTTTCAGTAAATAACGTAAACATATTTTCTCTTCCTTATGATTTTCTTAATAACATTTTCTTTAGATTAATTTATTGTAAGGATATAGTATATAATACATATAACATACAAAATATGTGTTAATCAACTATGTTATTGGCAAAGCTTCCAGTCAACAGTAGACTATTAGTAGTTATGTTTTGGGGGAGTCAAAAGTTGTGCATGGACTTTTGACTGCATGGGGGTTGATGCTCCTAACCCCTGCATTGTTCCAAGGTCAACTGTATTATTATTACTGTATTTCATTGAATATTAAGTACTATAGATTATAACACCCTTATTATTTTGCATACCAATAAAAAGCACTGCCAATTAAGTTGTGCTTTCTTACCACTTGTAATTTTTATTTTGTGCTTAATGGAAGGGCTCTTTCAATCTTACATAGATATAGAGGTTTTATGAAGGCTATTTTTTGTTTTATAAATCTTTATTTTTTAAATTATTTTTTTAAAATATATTTTTATTGATTTCAGAGAGGAAGAGAGAGGGAGAGAGAGAGAGACAGAAACATCAATGATGAAAGAGAATCATTGATTGGCTGCCTCCTGCACGCCCCCCACTGTGGACCAAGCCCGCAACATGGGCTTGTGCCCTTGACTGGAATTGAACCTGGGACCCTTGACTCCGCAGGTCGACTCTATCCACTGAGCCAAACTAGCTAGGGCATAAATCTTTATTTTTATAGAATTGGAAACATAGTTCAAAATAAGACACTCTTATGTAACCTTTACCCAGATTCACCAGTTGTTTACATTGTGCCTTATACGCTTTATCATTTTCTCTCCTTCTCTGCGTATCTCTATAAGTATAGTTTTTTTCTGAACCATTTTAGAGTGAGCTGAAAACATCATGCCTTTTTATCACCAAACACATTTCAGGGTATATTTCTTATGGATAAGGACATTCTCTTACATCTTCATAGTACAGTTTTCAAAATCAGGGAATTTAACATTGATGTGATAATCCAAATTCAGATTTATCAATTGTCCTTATAATGGCTTTCATCACTATTTTTCCTGCTCTTTCAGGATCCCAGGATCACACAGTGCTTTTCCTTGTGACTTTTCTTTAAAAAAAAAATTTTTTTTATTGATTGCAGAGAGGAAGGGAGAGGGAGAGATAGAAACATCAATGATGATAGCAAATCATTGATTGGCTGCCGCTTGCACCCTCCCTACTGGGGATCAAGCTCACAACCTGGGAATGTGCCCTGACCAGGTATCTAATAGATGAGAAATATAAGGCTCAGATTCCTGGTTCATAGGTTAACACTCAACCACTGAACAACACCGGCCAGGCTGTCACTTTCCTTTAGACAACTATAATCTGAAAGAGTTCTTTGTGTGTCTTGATCTTGATATTTAGGAGAGCACAGGCCATTTATTCTGTAGAATGTCCCTCATTTTTGGTTTGTCTAATGTGTAGTCATAATTAGATTCAGGTTTTGTATTTTGGCAGAAATAACATAAAAGTGATATTGTGACCTCAGTGCATCATATAAAGAGGTTCAATGATTAGACACAGATTTTTAAAAATAAGTTATAATTTTTGTATATAAATATTTATAACAGAAAATGTAAGTGAAATAAATTAATCAAGGTGTTCCTAAAACTTAGTTCACATTCAGGGTAATTCAATCCTAAAACGTTTTTACTGACAAGACCATAATAAATGGTAATTAACTTATCTTCTGCCAGATGCACAAACTGCTACATACATTGAAGAAGGAACAGACCATTTATAATACAGTATTTCATGAACTTATTCGACAAGTCACTGTGGACTGTGCAGATAGAGGAGAACTACTGTCCAAAATCAGGTGAGAGCTGTTATTAGAGTATTCCAGAACTTTATATTAGAATTCTGTTTTTATCTCTGCATCTGAGAAAATCACAAAAGTACACTTCTCTGTCCTATTGATAAGAAGGAGCCTAATTACATTTTTTAAAATATATCTTATTGATTTTTTTACAGAGAGGAAGGGAGAGGGACAGAGAGCTAGAAACATCGATGAGAGAGAAACATCGATCAGCTGCCTCCTGCACACCCTCCCAAAGGGGGTGTGCCCGCAACCAGTGTACATGTCCTTGACCAGAATCGAACCTGGGACCACTTAGTCCGCAGGCCGACGCTCTATCCACTGAGCCAAACCGGTTTTGGCCCTAATTACATTTTTATTGTATTTTCTATAATAAAAATATAATAGTTGAGAACTTCCTTAAGATGATTGCTGTTGAGATGTTTGACATCATGTTCTTTTATGATTGGGAGTGAACTGCTATGTGAAATGGTGGAAAAAGTATAGATTCTGAAGATAGACTGATCTGGTTTCAAAATATCACCTGTTTGTGATCTAGGTAAAAGTCTGAGCCTTATATTTCTCATCTGTAAATGAAGATAATAGCTACTGTGAAAATTTTCATTTGTTTATTTGATCATTACTCAGTCAGTAATATTTATTGATTGTCTACTCTGTCAAGCATTAAGATGCTTCATAGGATTGTGGTGAAGTTTAAATGAAAGCACAGAATTAGGTACTCAATAAATATAATTATTATAGATGATGATAATAAATATTATTATTATTATTATTATTATTATTATTATCCTCCTCCTCATGACACTGGTACTTTCCAAAAGCTGAAAGAAACAGGAGAATGAAAGTACCGGATTCTACAGCTTACTTGCTATAGAGTCATATCTGTTTCTCCTGAATGGGCATTAATAACATAAAATTGCCCTATTTGTCCACTGTGATTTATGGAAGCTGACCTCCCCTGTCTGACAGTGCTGAGACACTAGGAGCAAAGCCATTGATAAGAGACGGTCAAGATTAGATACGAAGGAGTAAGTTGTTGGAACATCATTAAGAGCTGGAGAATGCCAAATTAGAATGAGGACAGGGACAGCTAAAATCTGAAGTGTCAACCTAAGAACAAAGCCAGGAGGGATAGGTGAGGAATCCTGGCAAAGGAGCTAGATGACCTACAGTATATCCAAACCTTCCCCTTCTGAGGAGTTGGTGTAAGCAGGAATCTTCTAGCTGACTTTAGGCGTTAGATTCTAGAGGCCAAAATAGGGTGGGGTTCTATCCCAGGAAGTCTAAAAGAAAGAGACAGGCAGGCAAAACAAAGCTCTTTAAGAAAAGTTGAGTCAGACACTGGGGAGACAAAAATACTAACTCCAGACTTCCAGAGATAGGATCAGAATAGGTCTTCAAAGCCAAGGATTTAGAATAGGGTAAAGTTGGAGTTAAGAATACAAACTAGGTGAGAATAGGCAATGAGGTCTCGGGGTGATGGCTGCAAACACTCATGATGTGTTGTGGAATGGTGAAACATTCCGTAGGTCCAGAATAATCTAGTGGCTAGCATTTCGTTGTGGTAGGAGCTCTTTTGAAGGTCTAGGGGCAACCTTCAATTAGAAAGTCTTTTGTTGTCCTGAACCCGGTATCTTAGAGCAGCGGTCACCAACCTTTTGGACCTCACGGACCACTGTCTTAGAGAGTTCTCCCTGCTTCACAAGTTTGTTGTGAGGATCCATTAGAAGTCCCCAGGAAATGGTCATTCCAGTCCTTCCGGTCATTCGGTCACTTAGGCTTTTATATATATAGATGGTATGATGGAACAAAAACCAGTTTATCTGTCCCCCTATTGATGAACACTGGGTTGTTTCCAGTTTGGGGGTATTTTGAAAAAAAAATACTATGAACATAATTGTTTAAATCTTTAAAATGTACTTTAATTTCTTGGATAAATATGTAGGAGTGAGAGTACCAGTTCATAAGGTAGATTTACATTTATTTTTATAAGAAATTATCATATCTTTTCCCAAAGTGGCTGTACCATTGTATACTTCCACTGACAATGTAGGAGTGTTCTGGTTACTCCATATTTTTGCTCACATTTGGTTTTGCAAGTCTTTCTATTTTTAACAGTTCTGGTGGGTGTGTATGTTATTATGGTTTTAACTTGCATTTCCCTGCCAACTGATTATGTTGAGCACTTTTCATGAGCTTATTGAGGATGTGTTCTTTTTGTGAAATGTTTAAAATGTTTGCCTATTTTAAAATTGTGTTGTCTCTTTATTATTGAGTTGTAGTTCTTTATGTATCCTAGAAACTAGTCTTTTGTCATATGTATAAATTTTCATTTTATATTGACATTTATTTTTATGTATTTAAATGTCTATTAAGTACTATATACATATACATATTTTTATCTATATTTTTATTGATTTCAGAGGGGAAGGAAGAGGTAGAGAGAGATAGAAACATCAGTGATGAGAGAGAATCATTGATTGGCTGCCTCTTGCACACCCTCTACTGGGGATCGAGCCTGCAACCCGGCATGTGCCCTTGACCCGAATCAAATCTGGGACCCTTCAGTCCGCAGGCTGACTCTCTATCCACTGAGCCAAACCAGCTAGGACGAGTGCTGGATATTTTTGTATTCCTAAAAATATTCTTGAGTTTTGTCCAGGACATGATAAAATTACTTGAAAACAGTTTGATCCTTTTGCACCTTTAGACGGGACCAAACAGTGCTCAATTTAGGGCTAATTATTTGTGAAAACTACTGAAGCAAGACTTTTCTTTGAATTGTATTCAGTGCACCATAAATCATGAGTTTTTCCTATCCGGCCAGTTAGAATAGGCACCATGGTCTCAGGTAGTTTGTTCACATTTATACCTTGGTCATTACTTAGCTGCATGCTTAAGGGGAACCCTCTGCAGACTTCCAGAGGTCTCTTTCTCTGCAGCTCCTTTCTCTCTGGTACTTGTCCTTTGAACTCTAATCACTTTGATCTCTCTAGACTCTTAGCTCTGTCTCCTTAACTCAGAGAGTCCAGTGGGAGAACCAGAGGGCTTATTTTATTTCTGACCTCTCAGGTGTCACTTTCTTTCATTGTATGATATCCAGTGTTTTGATCATTGTTTCACATATTTTCTCTTTTTTTTGTTGATGTCATTATTTTAGGCCAGAGAGTAAATTTAGTCCCACTGGATTTCTTTTTATAATTGTTGTATCTACACTATAATCCTATGTATAGAATAATGTTCTTCATAAGTTTTAGGAAAAAAATTATCCATGATCACCTCTTTGATGAATGTTTGTTCTCCATTCTCTGTTTTCTCTTTCTGGAACTCTGATTAGACTTATATTAGACATTCTCATTCTATGCTCTTTGTCTCTTAATCTCCTTTTCATAATTTCTTTTTCCTTGTCTCTGTGCTGCATTCTGGGTAATTTTTCCCAGGACATTAATATCTTCTTGAACTAGCTATACTGCTATAACCCATCTGTTGAGTTTGCCATTCAATAATTATATATTTCCCCTAAGAGTTCTGTTGGTTCTTTCCATATCTGTCTCATCATATTTAATAAGTATTTTTTATTACTTATTAATTTTTAGATTCCATATTTTGTTTCTCAAATATTTCATGCATAGTTTTATATTCTAAAGCTGATAATCCTAATATATGAAGACGGTTAGTATGTAAACCTCCTGTTTTTTGTTTCATCTGAGTCTCATTCATAATGGTTTATTTATATAAGTATTTTGCAGACTTTGCTTATGTGGCTCATGCTTCACTAATCTTAATCATTAAATCATTAGGACATAAATCATGGATGCTTCCTGAAGGGAGTATTTGCATTTTCTCCCTTCTGGAATCCTGGATTGATGCAGTAGTTCTACACTTTGGTCTTCTACTTTAAAGATGTCTGAAGACTTAGTTTCAGTGTTGGTATTTTTACTGGGGCAACCCTGACTTTGGGTTTGCCTAATAAATACTGCGTACCACTTCCTATTCCATTCTTAGCTAATTGTATTTTGTTTGTTGTTTTGATTTTATTCCTAGAGACATTTTTTTTCCTTCCTGAGAGCCCATTAATGCTTCAAAAACTATGCTGTAGCATGGATATAGTTGTTTTGTAATGAGAAGGCCCTGCAGAGTATTTTGTCCTATATTAGTAGGAGGGGAAATCCTGAAGGTGTTCTTAAAATTGGTATTTCCTCATATATGACTTGTATATTAAGCTGATAAACTCTCTTTCACTTTAAGTGTTTAAATCTTTCTGCCCAAGGGTAAGAGATTAAACTAACTGACCATTCCAACTCAAATATATTATAATTTTGGTGTCTCAGGGTTAGGATAAAATACCTCAGTCACTTTTAATATAAATGAAGACTGCTCAGTTATGGTATTTGTAATTTATCATCTGTAATCATTTCCAAATATCTTGTTTGGTTTTATTCAGAAACAACTTTGTATTTAAAGTTTTTGGTGTTTGTTTGTTTGTTTTCATCTTTACATGAGGATATTTTTTCCATTGATTTTTTTTTTAGAGAGAGTGGAAGGGAGGAAGTGGGGGGGGTGGAGAGAGAGAAACATCAAAGTGAGAGAGACACTTTGATAGTCTCCCGCATGAGCCCCAACCAGGAGCTGGGGTTTGAACCTGTAAACAAGGTACCTGCCCTTGGTACATGCCCTTGACCAGGAATCAAACCAGAGACCCTTTGGTCTATGGGCTGACACTCTAACCACAGAGAAAACTGGCAAGGGCAGGTCTTTTTTCTTTTTAAATAGTGGTTACATTTTGGTCAGTTTGAGAGGAAAGTGGTTTTAATCACGAATTCACCTATTTATAAAAATCACACTATATTCAAGGCACTCTGTTAGATGTTATAAATATGTAAGACATGGTTCTTATCCCGATAGAGTTTGGGAAAGAAAGATGTTCTATTCTGTTTTGCATCTCCCATGTTCCAATTATGACTGGTTAAAATTCTTCAAAGTTCATTCATGTGTATGAGTATAGTAGGAATACACAGCCTGAATCCATTTCTTTTTTTGCATTTGTGTCTGTTCAGTGTTTCTCTAACATTGCTTTCTCTCTCATATTTTCGCTCCTTTTTCTTTTTCTTCATGATGTCTTGGTTTCCTTCTTTATCATGCAGAGAACGGTATGTACAAATGCTTGACCAAATTGCCCGGCAGATGATTGACTTCTACAAGGACCTGGTAACTCAGCGATTGATGGATCAGCGCATTTTGCAAGAATTGTACAATTTTAAGAATGTTATTGAGGAACTGACCAGGTAAAAAATGATTATCTTAAACACAAAAGTCAAAGCCATGCCTCTAAAGTGAGTCAAGAATACTCAGGGAAAGTAAAATGGTTAAAGGTGAGGACTCTTGTTTTCTTTTCATCTTTAGCAAGAGAACAGAAAGGACTGGATATAGATGTAGATGTAGATATAGACATATAGGCATGGATTACACAGGTTAAAACTAGGGCTCTGTGTATATTCAGTAGGGAAAAGATCTGGTTCTTCTATCTAAGATAGAGATTTTTTTAAATCAGGTTTACAGAGCAGTGCCTTGATTATGGATGTTAAGGTTCAAATGCCAAAGAGAATAAGCATTATATAGCAATCAGATTGTGAGTTTAGGTCAGTGATCACCTAAACTCATAGCAAGGTAATTAGTGGCAGGAATGAAGAGGGTAGGATAGGCAGGTCAGAGGGTAGGATAGAGCAGCCTGGAGGCCTTGCCTGTCTGTACCTACCTTCACTCCATTCTAGAGAATACCCCCACATTTTCTTTCTGCCTTTTCTAGACAGCCTGATTCCATTGACAAACCTGGCAAGATTCCATCCAGATGTACACTAGGTTTATTGATTTGGTTTGTAAGGTGGAAAAACTAGGAAGAAATGTACAGTGATAACTGCGAAGATTCTTGAGTATAAACTTGATTTTCCTGGGTAGAAAGTTTTGGAAATCTTTAACTATGATTATAAAAGTTCTTTGCTTTATTTCAGGGAGCTGTGTTTGGTTCGGGCACATGATATGAAGTTAACAAAGGATGCAGAGAAGACCCACCAGGATTTGGCACAAGCTCTTTTAGATGCTGAAAAGAATGCCAAGTGAGTTACCAAATGTTTGTCATTATGTCATACTTGCTTCACACTTTATTTCAAAACTTTATAGAAACATTTGAAGGTTTTTTAAAATTACAACAGTGTAAAGTCCATTACATATATTAACTCCTCCGGGCACTGTTGTAATGCACATCTTGTAGATGTCTAATGTCTTCTTTTTTTTTTTTTTTTTTTTTTATTTATTTTTTATTTATTATTTTTTTTATTTTTTTATTTTTTATTTTATTATTATTTTTTTAATGAATCTTTATTGTTCAGATTACAATTGTTTCTCCTTTTTCCCCACATATCTCCCCACCACCCAGTTCCTACCCCCCCTCTTCCCTTACCTCCCCCCCCCTCGCTGTCCTTATCCATAGGTGTATGATTTTTGTCCAGTCTCTTCCCATACTCCCCACACAGACACCCCTTTCCCCCTGAGAATTATCAATCCACTCCCATTCTATGCCTGATTCTATTAAGTTCACCAGTTTATTCTGTTCCTCAGATTTTTAATTCACTTGACTTTTAGATTCACTTGTTGATAGATATGTATTTGTTGTTCATAATTTTTATCTTTCTTCTTCTTTTTCCTCTTTTTAAAGAATACCTTTCAGCATTTCATATAATGCTGGTTTGGTGGTGATGAACTCCTTTAGCTTTTTCTTATCTGTGAAGCTCTTTATCTGCCCTTCAATTCTGAATGATAACTTTGCTGGGTAGAGTAGTCTTGGTTGTAGGTTCCTGCTATTCATCACTTTGAATATTTCTTGCCACTCCCGTCTGGCCTGCATGGTTTCTGTTGAGAAATTAGCTGATAATCGTATGGGAGCTCCCTTGTAGGTAACTAACTGTTTTTCTCTTGCTGCTTGTAAGATTCTCTCTTTGTCTTTTGCTCTTGGCATTTTAATTATGATGTGTCTTGGTGTGGTCCTCTTTGGATTCCTTTTGTTTGGGGTTCTGTATGCTTCCTGGACTTGTAAGTCTATTTCTTTCATCAGGTGGGGGAAGTTTTCGTTCATTATTTCTTCAAATAGGTTTTCAGTATCTTGCTCTCTCTCTTCTTCTGGTACCCCCATAATTCTGATGTTGGTTCGCTTGAAGTTGTCCCAGAGGCTTCTTACACTATCTTCAACTTTCTGAATTCTCTTCTCTTCATGCTTCTCTGGAAGAGTGTCCTTGGCCTCTTTGTATTCCAAATCTTTGAGTTGATTCTTGCAATCCTCTAGTCTGCTTTTGGGTCTCTGTATAATATTTTTTATCTTAGTCAGTGTATGTTTAATTTCTAGTTGGTCCTCATTGAATTTATCGGCCTTTTCAGGAAGAGTGTCCTTGGCCTCTTTGTATTCCAAATCTTTGAGTTGATTCTTGCAATCCTCTAGTCTGCTTTTGGGTCTCTGTATAATATTTTTTATCTCAGTCAGTGTATGTTTAATTTCTTGTTGGTCCTCATTGAATTTATCGGCCTTTTCCATGAAATTCTTGAAAAACCTTATAACCGTGGTTTTGAACTCTATGTCCAGTCGCTTGTTCTCCTCCATTTCTTTGGTTTGTGATCTGTTTCCTTGCCTTCTCATATTCTCTGCTTCCCTAAGTTGGTAGGGTAGTTTTGTGTACTAGGTGTCCTATTGGTTCAACGGGTCAGCCTCCCAGTTACTTGAGGTGGACACTCTTGGTATACCCTTGTGTACTGTGTGTCCCCCAGCAGGAGCTACAGCAAGGGCTAGTTTCCTCCTCCTTTGCTTGGGCGGTTTTGGAGCAGTCTGACTGGAGCTGCAGTTGGTTAAGCTGCTCCAGAACAGGCCATTTATATGCAAAAGCCGCTGTGTGGAGCCGGGGCGGGTTTGTAGAATGTGTGGGGCGGGGCCTCAGGGCGGGGCCTCAGGGCTGGGTGGGGTCTCAGGACGTCACTAGGCTGGGGCGTGGCCAACGGCAATGGCTGCCGTCAGCTGTCTCTGCCTTTCCACGTTTCCAAGTCCCTGCGCCCCGCGCTCCAGCGCAGTAAACAATGATTGCTGGGCGCACCACCGCAAAAAAGTCACTCTCACTTTCCGACCCGATGGCCGAGAGTCCAGCTTCTCCCCGTAGGTGTCTGGGTCCCCCGAGTGTCCCCAGAAACTGGATTTCAGAGTGATCGGGAGCTTGTCTCCCTGCGGGTTGAAGAAAAGCCGCGCACCCAGCCGCCCGCCGCCGGCCGATTCGCGTGCCTCCGTACCTCAGCTTTTCAGCGATTGTGCTTCTTTCTCTTCTTAGTTGTAAATCTTCCACTCAGCCAGCTTTCCCGTGGTTCTGGGTGGTAGACGTTTTTGTCTTTTAGTTGTATTTTTGAAATTGTTGTGTGAGGCAGCAGATTAGTTGTTTAACTATGCCGCCATCTTGGTTCCTCTAATGTCTTCTTGAGTGATAGTCTTCTAGGGATGTATACCTAGCAGTGGAGTTACTGCGTCATATAATATGCATAGCCTAGTCTTGCTAGATGTTGCCAAATATTCCACAAAGTAGTTGCGCCAGTATATATCCACTCATCAGTATGGGAGAGTTGCCTTTTGCCCATATCTTATTAATTGGATAGGTATGAAAAGATACCTGGTTTTTGTTTGCATTTTCGTAATGAATAGTGTGAGTCTAGTTTTTTGGGAGAGGATTTTAGTGATTCTACTATGGTCTTCTTTTATTTTTATTAATATATATTTTTTTAATTTAATAAATCTTTATTGTTCAGATTATTACAGTTGTTCCTCTTTTTTCCCCCCAATAGCTCCCCTCCACCTGGTTCCCATCCCACCCTCTTCCCTTACCTCCCCTCCACTGTCCTCATCCATAAGTGTACAATTTTTGTTCAGTCTCTTCCCACACCCCCCACACCCCTTTACCCCTGAAAGTTGTCAGTACACTTCCTTTTTATGCCCCTGATTCTATTATATTCACCAGTTTATTCTGTTCATCGGATTTTTAATTCACTTGATTTTTAGATTCACTTGTTGATAGATATGTATTTGTTGTTCATAATTTTTATCTTTACCTTTTTCTTCTTCTTCCTCTTCTTAGAGAATACCTTTCAGCATTTCATATAATACTGGTTTGGTGGTGATGAACTCCTTTAGCTTTTTTTTATCTGTGAAGCTCTTTAGCTGACCTTCAATTCTGAATGTCAGCTTGGCTGGGTAGAGTACCCTTCGTTGTAGGTTCTTGCTATTCATCACTTTAACTATTTCTTGCCACTCTCGTCTGGCCTGCATAATTTCTGTTGAGAAATCAGCTGACAATCGTATGGGTGCTCCCTTGTAGGTAATTAACTGTTTTTCTCTTGCTGCTTTTAATATTATCTCTTTGTCTTTTGCTCTTGGCATTTTAATTATGATGTGTCTTGGTGTGGTCCTCTTTGGATTCCTTTTGTTTGGGGTTCTGTGCACTTCCTGGACTTGTAAGTCTATTTCTTTCACCAGGTGGGGGAAGTTTTCAATCAATATTTCTTCAAATAGGTTTTCAGTATCTTGCTCTCTCTCTTCTTCTGGCACCCCCATAATTTGGATGTTGGTACGCTTGAAGTTGTCCCAGAGGCTTCTTACACTATCTTCAAATTTTTGGATTCTTTTTTCTGTTAGCTTTTCCATTTGAGTGATTTTTGCTTCTTTATATTTCAAATCTTTGACTTGATTCTTGCATTCCTCTAGTTTGCTGTTGGGTGTCTGTATAATATTTTTTATTTCAGTCAGTGTATGTTTAATTTCTAGTTGGTCCTTTTCCATATCCTCGAGGGTCTTGCTAAATTTATCAGCCTTTTCTAGGAAATTCTTGAAAAACCTTATAACCGTGGTTTTGAACTCTATCTCCAGTCGTTTGTTTTCCTCCATTTCTTTGGTTTTTGATCTATTTCTTTGTCTCCGCATTTTTGCTGCTTCCCTGAGTTGGTAGGGTAGCTTTGTGTGCTAGTTGTCCTATATGGGCCAGTGGCTTGGCCTCCCCAGTTACCTGAGGTGGACGCTCTTGGTGCACCCCTTTGTGGACTGTGTGTACAGCCTTGATGTAGTTAAGTCTTGATTGTTGTTGGTATCAGTGGGAGGAGTTGACCTCCAGGCCAATTGGCTGTGAGAATCAGCTGTGTCTACGCCGGGAGACAGCCCTATTCGACTACACTTGCAAAATTGTAAAAGCCTCTGTGCTCAGCTTGGATGGGGCGGAGTTTCAGGGTGGAGCCTACAGCCTTGGCTTCCCGTCAGCCCCGCCCTATGAGGTTTCTGGGTCTCAGTGTCCCTCAGTGTCCCTCAGTACTAGCTGCAAGCACCTCTGAGAGAAAGGCGCCCTGGAGTTTCACCTGCTTCCAAACAGTCTAGTCTCTCCCCCAATGAATCTGGATTCCCAGATTCTCACCCGGAACTGGGGTTCAGTGCAGTCGGAACTGGGGTTCAGTGCAGTCTGGAGGTTTTGTCTCCTTCCCACTAGGGCAATTCAGTGGCACAGTCAACAGTCCGTCCTCTGCGCACATTCACGTGCGCACCTCCGGAGCTCTGCCTTTTGCCACTCCCCTGAGTTTCTGCCTTACAGCCTCATTCCCCCAGTATGAGCCTGGGTCCCCAGGGTCTCGCCCGAAACTAGAGTTCAGTGCAGTCGGAGCTGGGGTTCAGCGCAGTCTGGAGCTTTTATCTCCTTCCTGCTAGAGAATGCCAGCCAGGCACTCAGCCGCCCCGTCCTCTCTGGCTCCATCCTCTCTGCACACGTGTCTCCGTACCTCAGGCTTTTACAGCTCCTCTGATTTTCCTTGTGGTTTTCTCTTTCCTTCTAGTTGTAGGATTTCCAGTCAGCCAGCTTTCCTGTGGTTCTGCATGATGTCCGTTTTGTCTTTTAGTTGTATTTTTGAAATTGTTGTGCGAGGCTGCAGTTTAGGTGTTTAACTATGACGCCATCTTGGTTTCTCTTTTATTAATATATTTTTATTGATTTTTTTTTTTTATGGAGAGGAAGGGAGAGAGATAGAGAGTTAGAAACATCAATGAGAGAGAAACATTGATCAGCTGCCTCCTGCACACCTCCCACTGGGGATGTGCCTGCAACCAAGGTACATGCCCTTGACCGGAATTGAACCTGGGACCTTTCAGTCCACAGGCCGACGCTCCATCCACTGAGCCAAACTGGTTAGGGCTCTACTATGATCTTAATGTTTTATTCTCTATTTGGGGTTAGCAATATTTTTTCTGTGAAGGGTCAAATGGTGACATATGGTTTCTGATGCAATTACACAATCAATTTTGCCTCTGTAACGTGCCATTGTAGTTTGAAAGCAGCCAGGATTCAATGATTTGCTGGCTTTTAATTCATGTAGCAAAGTTAATATTCCTTAGGCCAGTGGTCGGTAAACTCATTAGTCAACAGAGCCAAATATCAACAGTACAACGATTGAAATTTCTTTTGAGAGCCAAATTTTTTAAACTTAAACTTCTTCTAATGCCACTTCTTCAAAATAGACTCGCCCAGGCCGTGGTATTTTGTGGAAGAGCCACACTCAAGGGGCCAAAGAGCCGCATGTGGCTCACGAGCCGCAGTTTGCCGACCACTGCCTTAGGAGGATGTGTTTTAAAAGGTTTATCAAATGCTTCTATTAATTTTACTACTTTTGTGTTTGTATTTAATCTCAGAAGGGCTTTTAATTCTAAGAGAAGCTTCAGTGTAGGTTAGAAGGAAAAGGTATGTTCTGGTAAACACGAAGGAAACATTTAAGAAAAAGGTACTTAATTATACTTAGCTTTTGGTTGGTTGGTGGAGAATTTCTTTTCACGGCAAGTGAATTTCTTTAAATCTTATGCTAATTAAATGTAATTTTAAAATGTAATGTCTCACAACGATTGGGCTTTATGCCTTTAGTAAAGAATCCTAAGTCTGTGAGAAATACAAGCTTAACAGCAACATTACTGTATTATTGCTACTTGTTTTCTAAAATTTTTATTAGATATAGTGTTATGTTATTGGAATACCATGTTGTGAAAATTCTATTAGAAGAATATATTGAAAAATATTTAGAGCAGAGAACAGTATATTGAACTTTTTACTTTAACTTTTCTTTTTTTAAATATATTTTATTGATTTTTTACATAGAGGAAGGGAGAGGGATAGAGAGTTAGAAACTTCAATGAGAGAAACATCAATCAGCTGCCTCTCGCACTCCCCCTACTGGGGATGTGCCCACAACCAAGGTACATGCCCTTGACTGGAATCGAACCTGGGACCCTTCAGTCTGCAGGCTGATGCTCTATACACTGAGCCAAACCGGTTAGGGCTTTACTTTAACTTTCGTGAGATTTTTAAATGAACTATGAATATTTTTCTTCTATTTCTATTATCAAAACATCCAGAAATTATACTATAATTACCTTAAAAATGTCCTTTATAGCTGTCTCTTAATTTTTCTTTTAGAATTGTAGAAGATTACCATGACTTATATATGTTACAAAGAGGAAGGATGGAGAATGATCTTAAACAATTAATGGCAGAAAGAGATATCTGGAGCACAGCCACATATGAATTGGCCCTAAAGGTTGGTTCATCAGGAATCATAACTTGAACTTCTTTTTTGTTTGAATAAAATTTCATTTTACAAATTTCAATTGCACTAAAAGTTGAAAAATTATGGGGTAGGAGCCAAGGGGAGGAGGGCAAAGGGGTAAAAATGGGGAACATTTGTAATACTCTCAACAATAAAAATAAATTAAAAAAAGAAGAGTCAAATAAAAACATGAAGATGCATATTTAATTGATGAATATGGTAGATATTATGAACCTTGGAAAGGGAAAGTTATATTTTTTTGTTTGTTTCCTTACTATTGGGTGCCTGCCTATTGCCCACTTAAGGGGTTCTTTTCTTTTTTTTTTTTTTCTCACCAGAATCTTTGGAGTATGAGCAAGAATCTTCTATTTTTCTGAAGTGTTAAGTGTGTGCTGTTAAGTTGCCTATTCTCACATATGGGACTTAGAAAATTAATAGCAAATTATGACCTGGAACAGATTCAGATTTTTGTCCTATTTTCTTCTCTAATAGTCAGAACTTATCCAGGAAACAACGTTCTATCCTGATACAGAATTTAAAAGGGACATTGTCATGTCCAGAGAAAATAGTCATGACAGTAAATATATAAGAAACAAATCCGGGAGCTAGGCATATTCATTAGGAAAAATAAAGACAATTGAGTTCCCTCGCTCTAGAAGTATTTAATCAGTAGAGAATTGACTGCTGGCAGAGGGTTCTCTAAAAGAATGCCTCGAATTGATGGGGCTTTGTGTTAGATCACCCCTAAAGTTCCTTCCAACAAGAAATGACAGCTGGCATGTCAACTCCCTGAAAATAAGGACTTTATTTCTTTTGTTTACAGCTACATGCACAGTGTCTAGAATAGTCATTCATTGAATGACTATATACTGGTAATTGATTCAGTATATCAGTGGTTCTCAAAGTATGACCTCTTGGGGGTCTATGAGACCTTTTTATGAGGTCAAAACTACTTTAATCTTTTTTTCTTCACTTATTTATTTTAAAACTACTTTCATTTTAATGCTAGAATGTTATTTGCCTCACTGTCATTCTCACATGAGTGTAGTGGATTTTTTTGAAGTTACATGATATGGAATATTGCAACAGATTGAATGCAGAAGCAAATATGAAATTCAGCTCTATTCTATTAAAGAGATTTTTTTAAATGTGAAAGTGGTGATCTTTTCTCCAATATTTTTTGTTTTGGAGGATACGTTAATGTTATATTTAAGTGAATTAACAAATGGATTTTAAATATTTTCAGTTTTAACTAGCAATATTGTAAATATCAATAGATAAAATCATATATAGAAAAGCTCTTTGAAGTTCTCAATAATTATTAAGAGTATGACTTTTTTTGTGTGTGTGTTGTTTTAATATATTTTTTTTATTGATTTCAGAGAGGAAGAGAGAGGGAGAAATAGAAACACGATGATAAGAGAAAATCACTGATTGGCTGCCTCCTACACACCCCACACTGGGGATCGAGCCCACAACCTGGGCATGTGCCCTTGACCGGAATCAAACCCAGGACCCTTCAGTCTGCAGGCTGACACTATCCACTGGGCCAAACTAGCTAGGGCTGTAACGGGTATTTGGTATCTAATTGTGTGAGAACTTCTGCTACATACTATACTCCAATTTGGTTCTAGTTTAGTAGTTTTAGAAAATATAAATTTGTGATTCAAACTAGTTCATGATTTATATAAGTCATTGTGATTGAGTTCATAGTTCAGTGTAAAATTGGTTTTTGTTTAATAAATTAAAGTGGTTTGTTAATGATTTAGGATCTTAATTTCAGTTCTTTTTTAATATAGGTAATTCAAAAAAATAGAGTCATATTGGCTAAAAACCTTTACCTCAATGAAAAAGCCTGGAATAAATATGCTAAGCATTTCATTATAATGCTGTCAACGAAGGTAAACCTCAGTTCACATAACTTATGGAAAAAGAGACTCCAACTGTTGAGAGTTGAGACTATAAGAGGCTTTTGCTAAATTTATAGGTTAAATTTTAAATATAGTTTTACATTTGTGCTTTATTGTGGTAGAATGAAAAATTGAAGGAAAGGTGAATAAAGGTCTTCTAATCAAAGCAAGTTAAGCAGTTTATCTAAGTTAATAACACTGTAAATGTTACTTATAGTTACTCTATTTATTAGTTAAACTAAAAAAGTTGTAATGAGCTGTGTTTATTAAAATAGTTGTATTATCGATGCATTCTCTGCAATTTAATGGGGAAATTCAGTGAGCACACTAGGTTACAAAGGAGGAAAGTGGTACTTAGTGTTTCTAGATTCAAACCATTTACCCTAGTCATTTCATTTAATTCTTTTGACAATCTATACTAATAAAAGGGTAATATGCTAATTAGACCGGGTAGACTGGATGTCTTCCGGATGTCCTTCTGGACAAAGCCGTAGCACCTGTGAGGGCTGAGGAGGGCCGGCAGCTGCGGTGGCTGCGAGGACCAGCAATGGCAGCAGTAGCAGGGTGATGGGGGTGGCGCCTTCCCCTGATTGGCCCGGTCACCTCCTGCAGAGGGAGGCCAGACTGCGGCTTAGGCACGGGGAGCCGGCCTAAGCCATCAGTAGGACATCCCCTGAGGGCTCCCGGACTGTGAGAGGGGGCAGGCTGGGCTGAGGGACCCCACCCCCCAGAACACGAATTTTCGCCATCTGTGCTCCCCTCCCAGCTAAGGGTCAACATCTTTATTTAGTCCTATTATAATGGATAAGAAAATTAATCTCAAATAGATTAAATAACATTCCCCCAGGTTCCACAGCCAGTTAAATATCTCAGATTAACATTTTGTCCTGTTTTGCTTTGAATTTCTGTTCTTTCCAGTGCACTGCACTACCTCCCATGAAAGTTTCATGGGGAAATTTGGCTCTTGTTGCAAAGGAAAAAAATTTTGCCTCTAATACTTGTTCCACGGAAAATCTATCACTGAAGGGACTGTATAGTAGTGTCACCGATGATATTTTGAAGGAGGAATACCTTTTTAATTTTGTAATCCATTTTCTATGGATGTCTCTGGTATTATAATATTGATAATGGCTTGGTGTATGCTAATAACTATTTGTTACATTAATAAATGAAAAAGTGGTTTGATTCCATGCATTTTATCTAGGACACTTCGGACCTTGCATTGTTGCAGAAGTTGACACAAAAATGGAGAAACTCAGTGAGTAAATTTAAACAGGAAGTGGAAGAAAACGAAGAGTCTACAAAGCAGAAATTGCTCGTGATTAAGGATGGCCTTATCAAATGGCAGAAGTTCTTCAGAACTAATAAGTGAGCCTCCAAGAATCTTGTGTTTCTGATTATACTGTGTCATGTCTGATAACTCAGTTCAATTCTTCCTCTCTCTCTTTTCTCTATCTCTTTTACCTTGTAATTACTCTACCATTGATTTTGGTAATGTACCAGCAACCCTTACAAGGACACAGTTCTGGAAGTTTGAATGGTCTAATGCAGTGGTCGGCAAAATGCGGCTCGCGAGCCACATGCGGCTCTTTGGCCCCTTGAGTGTGGCTCTTCCACAAAATACCACGTGCGGGCGTGCACGTACAGTGCGATTGAAACTTCGTGGCCCATGCACAGAAGTCGGTTTTCGGCTCTCAAAAGAAATTTCAATCGTTGTACTGTTGATATTTGGCTCTGTTGACTAATGAGTTTGCCGACCACTGGTCTAATGGTTTCTAGTGCTAATTATCTTGGTAGTCCATCCTGATCCCTCAGTCCATCTGCTGCTACTTCTATCTGGATCTATTTGCAAATTCTTTACCATAGCGCATCACAGGTGCAGAGAAGTGGAATCCACGAGTGGCAGTTCTAAGGAAATTGGTTTTGATTGGCTCTTATATAACAATTAGAAAAATCTGACAGTGGAAGAGGCTGTCTATCAAGTAGTTAAGTCTAGGCTGGATCACAGCCAAAGTTAGTGGGAATCTATACTTTGAATGTAGGCTAGACTCAACACATTTAAGTATCGTTTGCATTTCAAATTGAGAATGGTGGTTTCAGTTTTTTCATATCCCCTGTTAGTAGATTTGGAAGTTCTGGAAGTTGAAGCTGTACATATCCAGGCTAGTTGCTGCTGCCATTCCCATTTGTTGACCCTTAGCTGGGAGGTGAGCACAGATGGCAGTGGTTCTCTTCTCCCTTTCTCTCTAGGAACTTCTTTATCAACAGCTTTCTTCTTGTGAGACTTCAGAGATAGGACAGGAAACTTTCCTACCATAAGTTGGGGCTCCTGACCTTAATTATTCATTAGGCTTCCTTTCTATTTACATGTTGTTTTGACAGCTGTATTCAACAGGAATTATTCTTTTTTTAAAAATATATATATTTTATTGATTTTCTACGGAGAGGAAGGGAAAGGGATAGAGAGCTCGAAACATCGATGAGAGAGAAACATCGACCAGCTGCCTCCTGCACACCCCCCACCGGGGATGTGCCCGCAACCAATGTACATGCCCTTGACCAGAATTGAACCCGGGACCCTTCAGTCCACAGACCAACGCTCTATCCACTGAGCCAAACTGGTTTCGGCTAGGAATTATTCTTATGGTGATCTAATTTTGGATCCAGAAGACCCATAGATCAACTTTTTTTTTTTTTTTAATCCTCACCTGCGGGTATTTTCCCATTGATTTTTAGAGAGAATGGAAGGGAGGAGGAGAGATAGAAACATCAATATAAGAGAGACACATCGATTGGTTGCCTCCTGCATGCCCCCCAACCAGGGCCAGGAATTGAGATGCAACCTAGGTATGTGTCCTTGACCAGAATCAAACCCGAGACCCTTCAATCCACAGGAAGCTCTATCCATTGAGCCAAACCAGTTAGGGCGAAATGATTTTTTTAATACTACTATGGCTTCTGACCTTGTTTCTTGGTTATTCAGGCCTGAGTAGAATCTGAATTTATGTTTTTATTTGTAAATTTAAAGATGAATGCCTATGGAAGGGGGGCCGAACCTGGAAGGCATGCTTGAAAATCATTAAGGAGAAGCATAATATTGTCATATGGTATATGGACTCATGATTTTCTTTCTTTATACCATGTTCTGAGACCTGCTCTTTTTCTTTTTCCTTCTTTCAGTGTACAAGACAGTTTATCCCTTGGTAAAGAAAATATATTTGAATCAATTCTTCCAGACTTCAAGAACTGGCTAAAGGTAAGACTTGCCACTCCTCACCTCCAACTGAGTCACATCTCAATCTTTAAAATGCCATACTAAGTTTGGGGTAAGACAAGGAAAACAGCAAGACTACAGGGGCTTTTAAAAATATGCTTAACTATTTTATTTTCAGTTCTATTTTAGATTTTTGGATCAAATTAGTTAAGCTGTCAGAAAAAAAGGCAGAGAGGAGATATCTGATTCTCCTATAGGTTTTTTTTCCTTTTCTTTTTTCTTTTTTTCAATTAACTGTAAGATGTAACTGTAAGATGTAACATTTGTGCCTCTCCTATACCTGGCTTTTGTCTTAAGGACAATTGGACTTTTAAAAATCAATAACATCATTTTTAAAATTGTGGTAAAATATACATAAACATAAAATTTACCAATTTAAGTGTGCAGTTCAATGGCATTAAGTACATTTACATTGTTGTGCAAACGTCACCACCATCCATCTCTAAAACTTCTTTCATTTTCCCAAATTGAAACTCTACCCACCCATTAAACACTAACTGCCCATTTCCTCCTGCCCTAGTCCCTGGCAACCACCACTCTACTTTCTGTCTCTGAATTTGACTACTCTGGGCACCTCATATAAGTGGAATCATTTAGATTTGGCCTTTGTGACTGTCATCCTTCCTTCAGCATAATGTTCTTAATTTTATTCATGTCATAGCATGTGTCAAATTTCCTTTCTATCTGTGCTTAGCTCTCTGGTACTTAATTGCCTATCACCAACTTTTTACCCATATAGATTTAATATAGTTATTTTCATCCTGGTAAATGATGGATAATCTTATAAGACAGCAAATTAATTTAAATTTACTTTAAATTTGAAAATAAAATGTATGTCAGATGAAGAAATGGTATGAACAAATAATAATAGGATATTTAACTCCAAAATAATTGAAATAAAGATCTGATTCGACTTTGATGAAATCATTAGTGGATAATGTGCTAATTTCATTACCTCCCTTTCACTCTCTAGATACTGAATGAAGATAAAGAGAAGTTTACTGGGAGTTCTCTAGTGTCAAAATATGATTCTCTCAAGATTATTAAATACTTACAGGAAAACTGGACAGATGTTGGGTTTGCGATATTTCATCGCCATAAAAGTATGGAGGGGGCAATGCCACCAGAGCTCCAATACATGGAGGAAATTATAAAAAACACAGACAGACTCTACAAAGAATTTAAATTAAGGATAACTGGGGATAATGGTAAGAAAAAAACAATGATAATTAGATTGCTTGACATAAAGGATTTTAATAATTATTATTTTTAATACAATTAATAGTTAAAATCAAGATAGTACTTGAATAGTTTTAGAAATAAAGCAAAATAAACCATTGAGCATCACTTTGTTGAGACGTAATTCTTATACAATACAGTTTACCTGTTTAAAGTGTACAATTAGATTATTTTTAGTGTATTCACAGACGTGTGCAACCATCACTACAGTCAGTTTTAGATAATTGGATGATATCTAGTTCTCCTGTAGGTCTTTTTTTCATTTTTTAAATTACAGTTGACATAATATTATCTTAGTTTCAGGTATATTAAGTATTTTTTCAATTTTTTAATTTATTTTTTTCCATCACCATTTATCCTCCCTATACCCTCTTCCATCTCCACCTCCCCCCACCCCACAATCACCACAGTTTTCTGTGTCCATAGTGTCCTCTCTCTCTCTCTCCCCCCCCCCCCCCCTCTCTCTCTCTCTCTTCTTTTTTGCTTAGGCCTTTTTTATTGTTTGTAATTTGTCTTGGTTTTGAGTCTATTCTTTCCATATTCCTGGTTGTTTCTAATTGATGTTAGACATCATGTGTGACAAATTCTACAAATAATTAAGACTCGGGATGATGCTATATTTCAAAAGAATGGTTTTAGTTTTTATTCTGGCAGGTTATTTAGGATAGGACTAGATCATTTTAATCCAAAAAGGGACTGAACTGAGATGAAGTGTGGCTCCAGGCTTGGGATTCAGGGGTCCCAAGTGAAAGCCTGGTGTGTTTACCAGGGCCTCTACTCGTTAGCAGATTTTGAACTTCAATTTTATTTCCCCAGTGGGGTGTCCTAATAACCCAGTTTTCCTTGAGACATTTTGAAAATTCGCCCTCCAAAACCCATGAGAGACATTAAAAATCCATCAAAACACTTTTAATCCCTATGTCATCATATGTTACCTAAGAATCAGTCCTTCTCTGTGAAGTGTTCCAGGCAACTCTGATGCATTGACTACCACTGTTGTTCAATATCAAACTACTCTAGATGGGGAGAAACATCTTTATGATCTGTTACAGCAGTAATATAGTTACAGATAAAATGGCAATACTTATCTGTGAGAATATACCTATCGTGGGCAGACAAAAATGAGTTAGTAAATGGTTTTCAATAATGAGAGTCAAAATGAAGAGTGATAGTGAAATTAACAGATCACTTTGAATACTCCTAAGCGGTCAAAGTTTACTGATGAAGGCATTGAAAATATTTTCATCAAAGATAAGAAAAAGTTTGCTTTCAAATTATTTCTCTTTATATATCTCTGAGATGGGAGCATTTATATTTCTTATTTTGCAAATGAGATAAGACAGGTCTAAAGCGGTTATTTTGCCATGATCTCACGTGAATCAATTCAAAGACTAGGATCCATATTTGATTCTGGTTCAGACTAAAACTATGAACTTATGAAAACCTGAACAAGGACTTAAAAAATAACTCAAGAACTATATTTCATTTCTCTTTATTAACTATCCTATAATTATGAAGAACCTGTTTATCACCATTGTCTTCATAACAGAAAGACTCAGTGAATTAATGCCTTTTTCAGAAAACTATAGTTTATAGTTTCCGGGTTTAATGTATTTGGTTTTCAGCTGAGAAGATAAGAGACAGAGTATAAGTTGCCATCAAATAAATATTCTATCAGTCAGAAAATCACTAATTATACAGTATTTATTCATTAAACATTTATCTAGGAATTGTTCTTTATAAGATTTTTGCCCAGCAAGCTGTAGGATAATAAAAACGTGAAAAAAAATATGCCCCTGCCCATTAGATTTTTTTATAATTTACTAAGGGCCCAGTGCACAAATTCGTGCACCTAGAAAGGAACTTTGGGCCATGAGGCTGCATTGGGCACAGGGGTGGATCTCGACTCATCCTTCGTGCCCCTGCCCGGCCCCTCCTGCCGTGGCCCCCGATCTCTTGCTGCCGGCAGCCCCACTCCTGCTGCTCCCACATGCTGATGGTGCCGGCCACGCTCACACTCGCTGACAGCGCCAGCAATGGGTGCGATCAGAGGCTGCTGCCCCAATTACCCCTCAGGAGCAAGGGGAGGTGGAGAAGCCCTCAGGGGCAATTGGGCTGGCAGCTGCTGCTCACACCTGCTAATGGTGCCAGGCACTGGCAGAGGGTGCGAGCAGCGGCTCTGCTGCTGGCTGTGGGTGGCAAGTGAGGCTGGCGCTGGCAGCAGGTGTGAGCGCCGGGCAGGAATGCGGCACACAGGAACAAAGAATTTTCAGTAACCACCAGACGCTTGCCATGATGACAGCAACTGGCACCCCATGTTGGTCTGGCACTTCTGCTCACCTGCTCCACTATCCCGCTGTGGCTAGTGCCCACCATATTCTGTATACGTCCCCGGGTGGTCAGTGCACTTCATATTGACCAATTGTTCAGGTTTTCCAGTTGTTCTGCTATTCAGTCTATTTGCACATTAGCCTTTTATTATATAGGATTATTGAAATAGTAAACTTAGCCCTAGATGGTTTGGCTCAGTGGCTAGAGCATTAGCCTGCGGACTGAAGGGTCCCAGGTTCAATTCTAGTCAAGGGCACATGACTGGGTTGCGAGCTCAATCCCCAGCAGGGGTCATGCAGGAGGCAGCCGATCAATGATTCTCTCTCATCATTAATGTTTCTCTCTATATATATCTGTCTCTCTCCCTCCCTCCCCCCTCCTTCCTCTCTGAAATCAATAAAAATATATTTTTTAAAAAGAAATATTAAACTTACAAATACTAATAACAATTCATGCTTTTCTCACTTTTCTAGGTATCTCTAAAATTCTTTTAAATTTGATTAGTACTCTTGACTTCTATTCTTACAAGATCGAAGACCATCTGGAGTTTCCTGAAGTTCTTCTTGAAGATTGGGAGGCACTTACAGAAAAAATTAATGAAATGGTATCTCAGATGGATGCATTGTTAAATATTGTTGGTACTGTTCCACAGTACTTTGATGCAGATTCTGGCTCGTAAGTTCCCATAGCTGTCTGCTTCTCAATTGCATTTTCCCAATACCTAGCCTTAGCCACAGGTAGCTGGGGTCAGATGACAAACCTTAAAATCCTGTTCCTCCCAGGAAGAAAGCCCATCTCACCGGGAGCAGGAGGGTGAGGGAGTCCTGTGTTCATGACTGCAGTAGTCCACAGTGGAGTTTCTGCCTCACTGAGCTGGGAAGGGGAAGAGTGGGGGCAGTCATGGTTCAGATACCATAGATTCTTGTCTTTCTTACTGAATCTTCATAGACTGTCTTGAAGAGATATCTCTTCAGTTGCTGTTTGTTCTTGGGACCATTTTTAGAGGCTTTCAAATTTTTTTTTTTTAATCCTCTCCCAAGGATATTTTTACCACTGATTTTTATAAAGAGAGAGTATAAGAGAGAGGGAAAGACAGACAGAAACATCAGTGTGAGAGAAACACATCAATTGGTTGCCTCTTGCATGTGTCCTGACCTGGGCCCGGGCCAGGGAGGTGCCTGCAACCAAGGTATGTGCCCTTGACCAGAATCAAACCCAGGACCCTTCTGTCCGTAGGCCGACACTCTATCCACTGAGCCAAATGAGCCAGGGCTCGATTTTTTTTTAAAAGAAATAATTCTCACCAATTTCACTGGGAAATGGGTCAGCTTTGCTCCTCACACTGTCATGCTGGAAGCTGATTTCTTAAGAGAATTTAAAAATTCATTCTCACTTTATGGTCTCACTGGTCTAAGAGTGAATATAAAGGATGTGAGTGTGAGTTTTTACAGTAGAGAGCTAGCACTGAAGGTAAGATCTACATTATCCAAAGTGCATCATGCTGATTGCTATGGATGTTAGGAAGCCGTGTCCATGCATTAGCCAATATACCAGATAATTCAAGGTTTTCATTCACCTTTCCTTGAATTCGCAAACATTTGTCAACACTATATATACTAGGCCCACCCAAATAAAACCCTTTCCTTTAACTGGTAGTTACTTTTATATTCTAAGTAAGTCACTTATCTTTATTTTGCTTAATTTTTCCTTCAGGGCACTTGCAGCACATATATTTAGCATGGTTAAACAATGGCATTTGAAGATAGGCAATGAGATTACTAATGGTAACATTGAACTTCAGCGCCACGTATGTACTTACAGGGATTTGTGAGGTTAATTTTGCCTTGGCTGAGAGTTTTCTTTAAGGAAAAATCAGGTCATGCCTATGCAATGAAAGCAGGAGATTGGGAGGGCAAAAAGGGAACTTACATAATTACTCAAATGATTTTCAGTGGATTTTAAATGCAGTATATTTCTGCCACCGGAATTAAGTTTCAGAGATGTTAAAAAATGTTAGGCTTCTTTTTTTTTTTTTTAATATATTTTTATTGATTTTTTACAGAGAGGAAGGGAGAGGGATAGAGAGTTAGAAACATCAATGAGAGAGAAGCATTGATCAGCTGCCTCCTGCACACTCCCCACTGGGGATGTGCCCGCAACCAAGGTACATGCCCTTGACTGGAATCAAACCTGGGACCCTTCAGTCCCCAGGCCAACGCTCTATCCAGAGAACCAAACCAGTTAGGGCTGTTTGGCTTCTAATTATTATGTTTACTCTGTACTCAGTATACTGAATATTTTCCCTTAGTAGGGGTGTGGCCATGTTAAGGATTTATGTTAGTTCCCCAGACTGGTTGAAGGGATGACAGAAACATGTTACTAGGAGAAAAGACAAGATGCCACAATACTATTGGTCTTTAATTATTAGAACAAATAGAATTGTTCTTCAATTCTGAAGAACTTAACCCATTGACTTCAGCGCCAAATAAGTACTTATTTTCGAGGTTAATTTTGCCTTGGCTGAGAGTTTTCTTTAAGAAAAAATCAGGTCATGCCTATGTAATTAAAGCAGGAGATTGGGAGGGCAAAATGGGAACTTACATTGACTTCTTAGCCAGCATAACATGAATAATTTCTAGAGGATGTCTTAGTTTATTACATTTATTCTCACCTCATAATTATAATCTAAATTTACATTGGAAAAATTATTATAAGTAAACTTAATATGATAAAATGAACTTAATTTATTTTAATATTGTTTAAATTAGGAATTTGAAAAGCAGAGCTCATCAGTTATATGGGAATACTACTTATGAAGCATTACATTACAGTATATCACAACACATTATAAATATATAGAACCAAGAGTTGAGAAGCAAATATATTAAGACTAGAAGTATGGATCCAGGGTTGGGGGAAATTTCTGAGATTTGGAAGAACAATTATCATAACAGCCAAATAACTAAAATTTCCCAAATAAGGCAAACATGTAAGTAATTACAGCCAATTATAAACATCTCTGCCCTGCCCACAGAGCACCCCTAACCATTTTCCAGGTTTGGCATTGCCAAATTGAAACAGTTTTTTGCTGAAATAAACTTTGTAAAATTTAATGTCTCAGTTTACCTTTTTATATATATAAACATTGGGAAAAAACTTATTCTCAATCAAAATTACTAAGGGATGTATGTACTGGGGCACTGTACAACTTTTCTAACCTTGGAATCAGATTTAATGTTGCCACCTTCCTGTTTCACTTAGATTTTCACACAGTACTTGTTTTTTTTTTAATTTTTCAATCTTCACCAGAGAATATTTTTTCCAATGATTTTTAAAGTGGGGGGAGAGAGAAACATTAATGTGAGAGAGATACATCGATTGGTTGCCTCCCACACGCACCCTGCCTCCCAGTGGGGCTGGGGATGGAACCTGCAACCAAGGGACATGCCCTTGACCAGGAATCAAGCCCTCCACCCTCCAGTGTGCAGCCCGATGCTCTAACCACCAAGACACACTGGCCAGGGCTCACACAGAGCTTGTTTTTACCATATCACCACCACTAAAATCAGCTTTGCAAAAGTGATATAGTGCATCTGATGTTGAGAGTGTGAACTATGTCAGGTTCATGCTATGTCTGACAGATGTCAAATATCACTGTTATTTCCCTCAAAAATTTAAAATTCCATGGCATCCTTGAGAGTTCACTGTGGAGCCCTAGGATACCTTGGTGAACAATTTGGTAACTGCAGTTTTAATACCCTTGACCAAGCTAAAGAAGAGTTTAATGTAGTATAGTGAGCAAGAAAATATATATATATGGTTATATCGGCTGCATAGTGATGATAGCATTGCTAAAAATTGGATACAAGTATATCATCTATTTTTAAATTTGGCATGGTTTTTACTGTTTGATTTATTTAAAATGGGTCATTTGTATTATAATTTTTTTTAACAGATGGATGAATTGCATATATCTATGATCAAGTGGATGGTACATTTGCTGATAATAATGGTACCTGACTTTACTGACCGAGACAGTCTCCCAAAGTTGGAGGAGGAAAGTGATGAAAAACGTGATATAGGAATTGCAAAGTTAGAGCTAGACGCAATTGCACTGGCCAAAAATCTGTCCCGATACTCCAGTTATTTGAACGGGTAAAACTATCTGCTTTTATTTCTGCCCCTTTGAAGATTAAATGTGACATAAAGCAGAGGAGAGAAGGGCAGCAATAAGGGATTGTTCTAAAACCTTGAAAGAAGCACTAATTCTTCACTAAACTAGCTTTGACACAGCCCAGTTGGAATATGAGATGTTGGTGTTTTCCCGATGGCTTTAGAATTCTTTTGAAAACAATGTTAGCATGGGCAGGATGGGAAGTATGTACAGATGTGGGAGTGACAATTAGTAACAAAACAAAAAGACTCACTTAACTTGCATAAGTAAGAAACGTTTTGCACTTTTGCTCAAGTTGGGGGATTTAAGAAGCTTATAGTGAGTGTCCTATGTAATTCCACGCAAAGCTGAATGTATACTTTTTTGTATTTCAATAAACACCAACCAAAACATCTCTTTTTTAAAACCTTATGTCTGGAAAGCTAGAGGATTCCCACCAAATAAAGATGAAGTCTGGAAAATTGTAAAATATTAACTAGTAAGCATACTGTCTCTGATTACTTCAAATTTGGGAAGTAGCTTTTATAATCTAGCCAATTACCCACTTCATTTCCATTCAGTGTTACCAATGGTCAAAAGTGAGAGGCATGGAGGGGAGTGAAGAAGACAAGAGTGAAAATTCAGCCCTAACCGGTTTGGCTCAGTAGATAGAGCGTCGGCCTGCAGACTGAAAGGTCCCAGGTTCGATTCCGGTCAAGGGCATGTACCTTGGTTGCGGGTACATCCCCAGTAGTGGGTGTGTAGGAGGCAGCTGATCAATGTTTCTCTCTCATCGATGTTTCTAACTATCCCTCTCCCTTCCTCCCTGTAAAAAATCAATAAAATATTTAAAAAGAAAAAGAAAAGAGAATCCACAGAAAATCTGGGAAGGTTTAAAAAAAAAAAGTGAAAAATTGAGAAAGAGACAAATTATACTCTTTGGTGAGTCAGTAGCTTAATTGTTAATGGTAAACTTCCACTGTATTTGGATTTAAAACACTTAAGAGGGGAACCAACAATAATAGGTCTGCTCTGTGTGTGTGTGTGTGTGTGCTTTCCCCCCAGTTGTTGCAAAGGGATGGTAACAGCTATGGCTCTGAGTATAGCCGGCAACCTACAAAAAAATCCTGCTAAGGAACTTCATGATCTGAATAACATGAAGGTAACTACTCTGTCTTCCCCTTGCTTTTGTTTTGTTTGTTCTGAGCAGACATTTTAGGTTTAATTGATTTACAACAAGCTACACATATTTAAAGTGTACAATTTGATAATTTCTAAAATCTGTATACACCCATAAAACAATTACCGTGATAAGAAAAGAAATAAGTTTCCTTGTACACCATCCTCATCCCTGGCAATGTCTGATCACCTTTCTAACACCAAAGATGATTTTTCATATTCTAGAATTTGTATAAATGGAATCATATAAAATATATACTTTTGATCTGACTGCTTTGACTAAGCAAAATTTTTTTGAGGTTCACACATATTGTTGCTTTTTTCATAAAGCATATTTTATGTTTTTTAGTGCTGAGTAGTATTCATTGTATGGATATACACGATTTACCCATTCTCTGTTGATGGGCATTTGAATTGTTCCCACTTTTCAATTATAATAAATAAAGCTTCAATGCATATTTATGTACATGTGCATTGTTTTCATTTCTCTTAACCATTTGTACGATATAAGCATCTATAGACGCACACGGCAAACCTTTTTTAATTAAATTCAAAATATCGTGGCAATTTAAGTAAATATCTAGGAATGGAGTGGCTGAGTCATATGGAATGTGTATGTTTAACTTTAAGAAACTATCAAACTGTCTTCCAAAGTAGTTAAGCCATTTTATACTCCTGTCAGTAGTATATGAGAGTTCTAGTTGCTTCACATCCTCACCAACACTTGATAATGATCAGTCTTTTCAAGTTTAGACATTCTAATAGGTGGGTAGTAGTATGCCATCGTGGTTTTAATTTGCATTTCTTTAATGACCATTAATGTTGAACATCTTTTCATGTGTTTATTTGTCATCTCTATATCTCCTTTGGTGTAATGTATATTTGAATGTTGCTAAAGAGAATAGGTCCTAAAAGTTTTCATCACAAGAAAAAAACAACTATGTGAGGTGATGGATATTAACTAAATTTAATGTAATCATTTTGATATATATATTTTTATATTTATCAGATCATTATGTCATATATCTTAAACTTACATACAATGTTATACGTTGCTTATATCAATAAAACTCGGAAAAAACACACAAAATATTAAATTGCCTTCTATTTTGGTTAGTTAATACTTGAGACATCTAAACAGTAACAGTTGTCTCCCACACATGCCCAGACCAGGACCAGGGATCAAAACTGCAACCCAGGTACGTGCCCTTGACCGGGAATTGAACCCACAACCCTTTGGTGCGTGGGCCAGTGCTCTTAGCAACGGAGCAACACCAGCCAGAGTGTGAGCTGGTCAGTTGTATATTTGTTGGGACAGACTGCTTGTCCATAGTAAATCCAACAATATTTCTTCATCTAATTTTATGACACTTCACTACTTCTTATCCCATTATAATGATGTCAGTAAGCAAACAATGGCGTTTTAGGTCTCTCTAGAAAAACACTTCTGCACAAATCAATGAACTGAAGTGATACAATGTTAATTGAAGTTATATTTAGAGGATTGTATTTAACGGCTCCTCAGTAGGAGTGAAAGAATAAATGAGTTGGTGTACTCTGGTTTTTTTCTGCTTAGTAATGATTTTTTTATCTCTTCTCAGAAGGAATGTTGTGAGTGGATCACCACATGCTCTCAACTCCTCTCTGGGATCAAAGGCAGAAAAATAAAGTTATTGACAGATGAAGAAGAGGACCACCTGATTGAAGAAGAGGTATTTTTCATGTGCTAGCACACATCATTATTCAGGTTCTTCCTGTATTTTAATAGATAAGGGGTCAGCGACTGTTTGCAATCAATGTTCCGAATCCTCATTCACTTACTCTCTCAGAGGAGAATTTCACTCCAACCGAGAGCATTGGCAGCTCTTCTCCCTTCTCAGGGAGAGTTACCACCCAAACATCTCTCCTCACCTTCTCTTCCTCTCTCTCTCTCTCTCTCTCTCTCTCTCTCTATATCTATATATATATATATATATATATATATATTTTTATGTATATGTATATGTATATGTATATGTATATGTATATATATATATATATATATTTTTTTTTTTTTCCTGTAAAATGTCCTGGTTCTTCTGTAACTTATAAACATGATTTATACTGAGGAGTGGATGGGGAAGTGGGGAGGGGCAGACCTGGGATGGGGAAGCTCCTCTTTTTGCTGCCCCCTCAGAGTGGGGCCCCAACACCTCCCTGAAGTTGTCTGGCAGCCTCTGCCCCTGGTGCTCAGAATCTGGCGTGCCCCTCGATTCCAGATCCCGTTCTGGGCCCCAGGTCCACTGGGCACACAGCTCCCGGTGCTCTGAATCCTGAAGCACCCGTGGTTCTAGAATTCCCCACTCAGCTGCTGGGGTGATGGCCCCCTTATTTCTGCTGCCCCCCACCACCATCACCAAGGAGGGAGGGAGTGGGAGGCAGGAGCCAGGAGGGGCTCAGCCGATGGTGAGGCCAAAGCCACACTGGAACTGGTCCTTCAGGTGATTCAGGAAGGCCCGAGGGCCAGCGTCAGGGGCAGGGGCGGGAGCTTCTTCTCCGGCGTGGCACCCATGATCCGGTTGCTGTCCACGGAGCCTTTGAAAAGGGGTTGGCCTTGGGCAAGTCCAGCTGGTACCCGAAGGAGACATTCATGTCTTGCATCCTTGTGCTGGTCTCAAACTCCACGCCTACCTGCAGCTGTCACTGGCTTTGTGGTAGTATGTGGTGCATGCCAGCCTGGCCCAATGTTACTGTCGCCAACCAGTTCAACGTGTATTTCCCAGCTGGAGACATGACAGTACACTCCTCCCCAGGCCGCCGGTGGCAGAAGCATCCACCTGGCGGGATGCTTTGGAGGTAAGTGGGCTGCGAGGAGGTCTGCGTTCCTGAGAGTGACAGCTGCTGTGAAGTCAGAACCCCGATACTCCTCGTCCACCTGCCAGTTCACAAACTTTTGACTGCTGGGTCTGGATGGCCACCTTGGACCTGACCGGGACCCAGCTGGTGAATGAATTTGCCACTATTGTCCATGTCACCCACCAACACGGGGAATGCCTCTGTGGGACTCAGCTGCTTTGTCCCCACATATGTGACCCCGAAATGATAGTTGGACTCCCCGATTGTGCTGAGGGCTACTGTTTGGTTCACCGGGAAATGGTTACTCAACCCTTTGTTGCCTGTGAGCTTGACACCTTCCATCTGAATAGGAAACAGCTCCTTGCACTTGGGGAGGCACTCAGCGAAAGAGCCGGGTTGGGAAGGCAGCTGCAGGCCCCATCGCCCCCGCGGTCCCTGCGGCGCTGGAGCCTGCAGTACAGGGGGTCCGTTCTGAACCTCGACCCGCGCCAGCCGCAGCACCCAGGCTGTCCCTGAGCGGGGGCAGCATGAAGCCCAAGGAGAGGGTGGAGGCGGCGGCGGTCCCACGAAGGCGGGCGTGGATGGCGAGCTAGCGGCCAACGCGTTCCCCCATGGTTGATGGCCGCTGTGCCTGTTCCCGGCCTGGGCTCCGCTCCCACCCCGTGCGCCACGCGCAACCGAACCCACTGCTGCCGCCGCCCTCTCTCCACGTTCTTGGTGAAGGATGATGTCTCCCACTTCAGAAAGGAAAGGATGGCTTTCATGGAGAGCAGCCTGCCCCTTCCCGAGGCATATCCTCAGACTTACCTGCTTCTGCACACGCACCCTCCGCCCCTGCAGTCTTAGTCTTCCCATCAACCTATTCCTTTGAGCGCTTCATCCCATGCTCATTGTCCTCCCTTTTGTGTCTCATTGCCTTCATGATAAAACCCAGTCCTCTTGCATGACATGCTGTGACTGTGCCCTTGTCTCCTAAGTTTCTGTCCTGTTGAACTACAGTACTTCTGTTTTCAGAGCCAGTTACCAGAATGTGCATATTAGTATCCTCTCCCTTGTGCCATCTGTTTTTCTTTTACCCGTCAGGAAGAAACCCAGACATTATCTTCTTCAGGAAACCTTCCTGACCACCCTTTCTTTTACCCCTATACTCTACCAGAGCAAGATGGGGTATTTCTAGTGTTTGACTATATGAGTCCATAGCATTTCCTTGTACAATAAATTGTAAGCGCTTTGAGGGCAGAGACCATTCTTATTAACTTTTGTATCCTTATCCTTAGCACAGGGCCCAGTCACAGGATTAGTGCCCTTTAAATATTTTTGAATGAATAATCCTATCTAATAAAAGAGTACTATGCAGATTGATCATCACTGCAACACACAATATAGCTGCCCCCTGTGGTCAAAGATCCTGCCCCCATGTGGATACAGGATGGCCACCACAAGATGGCCAGCAGGAGATGGCAGTTGGGAGGCACCTGGCCTGCAAGGGAGGGCAATTGAGAGGGACCAAGCCTGCAAGGGAGGGCAGTTGGAGGTGATCACCCTGCAGGAGAGGGCAGTTAGGGGTGACTAGGCCGGCAGAGGAGGAAAATTGTGGGCAAACAGGCTGGCAGCAGAGTGGTTAGGGGGTGATCAGGCTGGCAGGCAGAAGCGGTTAGGGGCAATCAGGAAGGCAGGCAGGCAAGCAGTTGGGAGCCAGCAGTCCTGGATTGTGAGAGGGATGTCCAACTGCCCGTTTAGGCCCGTTCCCAGGGATCGGGCCTAAACGGGCAGTCGGACATCCCTTGAGGGGTCTCATATTGGAGAGGGTACAGGCTGGGCTGAGGGACAACCCCCCTCCGTGCACGAATTTCGTGCACCGGGCCTCTAGTTGCTAATATAGCACTAAGATACACACACACACACACACACACACACACACACATATGTGTGTGTGTGTATCTTAGTGTTATATATAAGATATATATATATATATATATCTTAGTGTTATATTAGCAATTATTCAAAAAATATATATCTTAGTGCTATATTATATATATAAAGCTATATTAAATATATATATTAAGCTATACTAAATAATTATGTTATTGTTTTATCTCACAGGACATTATAAAAGGATTACTCCAGACTAAAATAGACATGCCTTTTAAAGAGGATAAAGAAGAAAGTACTGAGAAATATGAGAAGGAAGAAGAGAAAGAAGTAAGATTATTTAGTATCATTTTTTAAAGAACTTATATGTATACTGTTGAAAATAAAAACAGATCATTTGGAGTAAACTCTTCAACTTCAACAAAAGGCCTTTCCTCATATAGATGCAGCCATATCTGAAGACAACTTACCTCTTAATTTTCTGAGGAAGTATCCTTTTTTCTTTCATTTCAAATCCAGCCATTTCCATTAGCCTCATTCACACCTATATTCCTACTAACTAATCAACCTCTCACCCGATGCTGTTTCTTTATTCTTTCATTGCCAAATTCTTTTTAAAAAATAATGTTTTTATTGACTTCAGAGAGGAATGGAGAGGGAAAGACAGAGAAACATCAATCAGCTGCCTCCTGCATGCCCCCAATTGGGGATTGAGCCTGCAACCTGAGCATGGAACTGTGACCTTCTGGTTCATGGGTTGATGCTCAACTGCTGAGCACCAGCCAGGAGGCAAATTCTTTAAATAGTGTAAACTCCGTTTTCCACTTCTTCGGCTCCCATTCTGAGCTGCCTTTCCCCTCTCCTCCCAATCCCATCTCCACATCTCTCTTTTCCTTACCCTGTCTCCACCCCTGTTGAGGCATTAGTAGTAATAACCTTTCCTGGGGCACTTGTAATAATGACAAAAATACAATAATTACTAATAACTGATGCCTAGCATGAGCTATATGCTTTGCACATGTTATCTTTTATCTACACAACATGATTTCAAAGTAAATATTACCACCCCCATTTTACAGATTAGAAAACTGAAAATCAGAAAGATTGACTTACCCAAAATCATATGACTCTAAGTAGCACAACCAGCATTCAAACTCAGATAAGTCCTGGTTAATTTCTAAAATGAATGCATCTTTGGCTTTCAGAACTCATCATGATTATCTAACACTCTTTAATTTACTTAATTTACTTTCCTGATGTTTCTTCTCTGCAAATAGTTTAAATGTTGGCATGACCCAGGATCTGTCCTAGATTCTCTACTCGCTGTACATGCAGGACAACAGAACAAAAATATTGTACAACACTCAAGCTTCTTTGGATCAGCATTTTCTGTTCTGTTTATGATACAGTGCTTGCATATAGAAGGTACAACATAAATGGAAAACATTATTATTTGGCCACTAAACTCTGTCATACCTTTTAAATCTATAGAGCATCACCTCCTTTCTCCCTTTCCTTCTTCTGTGGCCTTAGATCAGGCCATTTCCTCTCTATTTTACAAACTCCTATTTAGCCTTCAAAGATCATTTTCTCTGTAGAAACTTCTCTGTGTATCTAGGCAGAATGAAGGGCCCTTTTCTGGGTATACACAGCCCTTGGAATATGCCTCTATGCTAGCAGTAATCATATATACTATAATTACTTTATTGTCTATCTCTCCTACTGTGCTATAAGTTCCTGAGGTCTAGAAGAAATCTGCTTTGTTTTTCTCACAGTATCTCCCTTTGTCCGACAGTACTTCCCCATCCACACTAAATTATCGCACGGTATTTGCTGTAAGTCTTCCAAAAATACTTGTTAAATAATTAAAGCAAACGGAAAACGAAAGTTTAGACTTGGTGCCAGGCAATTGCCATGCCACTGTGTCACACACGAGCTCACTGACAGGTCTGTGGTATTTCTGTGCCCTAGGAACCTTCAGAGGATGAAAAACTCATTCGATTCATTGGAGAAGATGAAAACGTTTATTCCAAACCTCTATCTGGAGCAAATAGGTTATCTTCCTGGGTATGTATCTGAAACCCAACTAGGAAATTCAAAGCTAGAGAGAAAAGCTAGGAAATTGAACATTTTACAAAAATGGTACAGCTCTAACTTAACTTTTATCTCCTCCATGAGGACCAAGGGCTTCTAAGTAATATATTTTCCAGATCCTTTTTTTTTTTCTTCCCAGCATCATCTCTAGAAAACTCTCATATTGATTTTAGAGAGGAAGGGATAGGGAGAGAGAGAGATGGAAACGTCAGTGATGAGAGAGAATCATTGATTAGTTGCCTCTTTCACACCCCCCACTGGGGATTGATCTCACAACCTGTGCAAGTGCCCTGACTGGGAATTGAACAGTGACCTTCTAGTTCATAGTCGTCGTCGCTCAACCACTAAGCCACACCTGCTGGGTGTAAACCTTATTTTAAAATAAGCATCTCATTCCTTTCCTTCATTTAACAATTTATTGGTCAATATTTGACCAATTTTTAAATAAATCTATTAAGCAGATTCTATTGAGACCTATGTTAAGCACATACCTCCAACCATAAGAATTACTGGGAAATTAGAAACTTTTAGACAGTGGCTATAGAAACTCAACAGAAAAACAGATTTAAAATTCCTACACAAAGTTCTAGGACCATTATAGAGGTGTTCCCCTGCCCCATATTTTACTGCCTTGATATTTATGAAGTTCCGTATCAAACTAAAAGAACTTATTGGATTTTGCAATGTTATGTGCTTAGTGTAAAGTAAGTTATTAAGATAAATATAGATAATTTCCTTGATACTTAATTTGATTTGATAGAGAAACATGGTTACCCATTATTTATTATTAAGCCTTTTCTTCCTTCCCTGTTTCTTTCTGTTGATATTGTTTTCTCTGCTTCTTCTTTACAACTCTAACTAAATCTAAATCCACCTGCAGCATAAATAATTTGAAAGCTGGGATGCTGTTTGGCCACAGGAAATCCCTATTTTTGTTGTTGTTAAGAGTGGACTTAATTATCTACTATGTGAATATGGATAGTAGAAAACATATTCGGAAAGGCTTGGTCCAGAACATCCTGAGGAAGTAGGGTATTAACTGTTGGGACTTTCAGTTTATTCATTGCCCATATTTTCTTTGTCAGAGAGAAGCAGCTAATCAAGGCACACTGGCCTCAAAGTATCGTGAAGCAATATCTATAATTGAACACATGCAGGACAAGTTAATGTAAGTGTGAGGTGCCACAATGGTAAGAAGATGAAGATGCTGGCCAGGAGGTTTGGCTGAGAAATCCACACTTCTTGGCTGACTTTGGTTCTCCTGCTTCTTCCCATCCTCACTAGTGGGAAGGGTATCTCCAAATCTTCTGCTAGTCAGTGAACTACTACATGCTGTAGAAGGAATATCTGACCTCACTCACAGTAGAGATGGAGGAAGTCAAATTAGGGGGAGGGGGGGGGGGAGGAATTAGAAGTGATCCAATTCAGTTTGTTTCTAATACATGAATTAGATCAGTGATGGCAAACCTATGACACGCGTGTCAGCACTGACACGCGTAGCCATTTCTGATGACACGCGGCCGCTGAGGCGGCCGCATGCCGAGGATGAAACATTTGCTGCTCCTCAGGATGAAACATTTGCGAAATAATGTTTTTTCCTCAAAGTGACACACTACCCGAGTTATGCTCAGTTTTTTGGCGAAGTTTGACACACCAAGCTCAAAAGGTTTATTTGTCACTGAACTAGATAAATAGATGAAATAGGGAGACACTACTGTGTACAAGAAGGAATGTAGCACTTTCTGGCGTTGCTCAGTGCTTAGAGCATCAGCCCGAGCACCGGAAGGTCATGGGTTTGATTACTAGTCAAGGGCATGGCACGTACCTGGGTTGCAGGTTTGATCTCTAGCCCTGGGGCACATTCGAGAGGCAACCAGTTGATGTGTCTTTCTCACATAGATGTTCCTCCTTCCTTCCCTCCCTCCCCTTGCTCTCTGACTCTTTCCCTTCCTCTTTCCCTTCCTCCCTCCTCATGCCTTCCTTTCTTCCACTCTCTCTAGAAATCAATGGAAAAAATATTCTCAGGTGAGGATTAACAACAAAAAGTTTACAAAACCCCAAAAGTAGGAGGAACAATATAGTTAAGATGGCTGAGAATGCCAAAACGGAAGCATAGCCATACAAGTTATGTGCTGTAGTAATTAAGAAGCACATCTCAAGCTGGTTTTCTTGATTGTAAAATCTGGTTTTAAAGGTGCTGAAAAAGAAAGGAATGAAGAAAAAAAAAAAGACTGTATGTTTCTGGGCACTTATGCTTAGGAATTTATTTTTTAACAAAGGGATACTGTTGGATTTGGTTTATTGGGTCACATCAATGAGGAGGAGCTGAAATTAACTTCTGAAAAGGGATTTCTTGGGTATTGATGAAGATTTCCAAATACCCCAAATCAGATTTCATTAAGAAATTATAAGTATGTTCTTAAATGACTGCAATTCTGACATTATCACCCAGAGTAGATCCCAGGCCTCCAGTTCTTGGGTAATCATTGATGCTGCTGCTTCCCTTATTTGCACCCTTCATCATTAGATAGATTTACCTCATCCTACTGCCTTTTTTTATAGGCAATGAGTTTTTATATATGAATGATACTTTTTTGAACCTTTCCATTTTGTTGTGTTTCTCTGGACTTTGTCCACATCAGAGAGGTTGAAAATCGAGCCAGACAAGCAGAGAAGAAGTTTGATGATGCAAATGAACAACTTCATTTTACCCTTATAAGAAATAAAGAACTAGAGAAGGAACTGGAGGAAATAAAGAAGTCTAGGAAGAAGGAGCTTGAAGGAGAAGAAGAAAATGAAGGCGAAAGAGCAGAAGAAGAAAAAGAAGAAGATGACGACTATTCAGCAGGAACTTCCAAACCTTTACAGAAAGGTGAGGCTTGCTTTTTGATTTGCTTTATTTAGGTTGTATTTATGAAAGAAAACTTGATTGGGTCCCAGATATTTTATTTTATATATTTCTTTGTTAATCCTTACCTGAGGATATTTTTTTCATTGTTTTTTTTTTTTTTTAGAGAGAGAGTGGGAGGGAAGGAGGGGAAAGAGAGAGAAACTAAGAGAGACAGGGAAGCATGGATGTGAAAGAGACACATCAGTTGGATGCCTCCTGCACGCATCCCAACCTGGGCCAGGGATCAAACCTGCAACCCAGAATCCAACCTGAGACCCTTGATGTATGAGCCAACACTCAAACCATTGAGCAACACTGGCCAGAGCAAGGGTCACAGATATTTTAGAAGAATATCAATAAATTTAGTGTTGATCTTCTACTTCATACTTCTCATAGGATTGCACATACATTTAACTATATAACTTATTTTATTCAGAAAACATAAAAAAGAAAACCAAATGACTAAGAATTGTAGACTAGTAAACTAATTTGAGATACATTTTTGACTTATAAAACTGGCAAAGATTGTTTAAAACGAAAGAATACAATGCTGGTCAGAGGGGCAAAGTAGTCAGTTTTACAGAAAACTTGTGGGTAGACAGACAAAAATAACTTGAGAGTATGTGTGGATATGCCTTTAAAGCAACATATACTTTGACCTAGTAATTTCACTTGAGAATCTAAGGAAATAATCCTAAATACAGAAAAAAAATTAATGCATAAAGATGTTCAGTGCATCCTTATGTATAATAGGGGGAAAAAAAGAAATAATCTCTCTCTCCAATTATGGAAGAAAAATTAAATAAGTTATGATACATTAATATACCTGAATACAGTAAAATGTTGCTTGCATGTTATAAGACATGACAAATTCTGGTAACATATCAAATACAAGAAATAAATTATAATTCTATTTTATTTATTTATTGTCTAAAGTTTTATATATGTTTCCTTTTTCCCTGATTAAACCCCCCCCCCATCCATTCCCACCCCGGGCAAGCCCCCACTATCCCAGCGTCTGTGTCCATTGGTTGTGCCAATATGCATGCATACAATACTATTTTTTAAAGCTAGAAACAGGCCAGAAGTAAATATACCCAAATACTGACAGACATTGTTTCTGGTTGATGGAATTTTATGGGAAATTTTGTCTTTATTTTTGTGTGCTTGTTGGATTTTCTGTGATGAAAATATCTCCTTTATTATACTAAATGGAAAAGGTATTTTGTTCTTTTTAAAATATATATATTTTTATTGATTACAGATAGGAAAGGAGAGGGAGAGGGAGAGAGAGATAGAAACATCAATAATGAGAGAGAATCATTGATCAGCTAGCTCCTGCACACCCCAGTGGGGATCGAGCAACCTGGGTATGTGCCCTTGACTAGAATTGAACCCGGGACCCTTCAGTCCGCAGACCGATGCTCTCTATCCACTGAGCCAAACCAGCTAGGACTTGGCATTTAGTACTTTTTTTTTTTAATTGATTAAGGTATTACATATATGTCCTTATCTCCCCATTGCCCGACCCCCCCCCCTGCCAGTTCTTTATTTTTTTACCTCTAATGAGTGCTATAATATTCCCTCAAGCAGTTCTCAATATCTCCAACATTGGAGACTGTTTTTTTATTTTTTGCTGTCATCTTCAACCTGTGGTCTGTTCCCAGGACAACGGATGGGAAGCTCTGAAAAGTTTAGGGGAATTGGCTCCTATGTAAGGCAGTCCCCATGCTATGCAGGTGACTGGAACATTTTCTCTGGAAAATCCTAAGTTAGACATTCCTTTGAGTTAGCAGACAGCTCTGGAGCAATGTGATACCCATATGGCATAGACAATATCATATTTGTACGAGTTAGTGTAGGCAGTCCACTCTTCTCCTGAGAGTTATGCAGTGAAAGAATGGAAGATTCTGTACGGTAAAGCAAGAAGCCTTGTGTGTGCCAAGTAAAGAGAAGGTCTGGACAGAATAGGGAGAGATATTTATTTTTGTTTTATATCAATATTTTTAATAATTTTGCTCTGAGCTGTGAACGAAGAAAGGAATCGAGAGGGGTGTTTACAAAACTGAATCTGATCTCAGTGAAGCCCACAATTAGGAGTGGGAAGATACAAGACAAGGGTTCAAACAAGGTGACCAAGTGTGGGATCGAGGTGGCAGTAGCCAGTCAGAAGGATTCAGATTACGAAGTTTGTGTCATGGAGCAGACAGACATAGCAGGTGTGATGGCAGAAGGCCTCCTGTACCCATCCCAAGGATAGGGCTTGTTAGGGTCTGTGTTCAGGAGGCTGGAGAGAAAGAACAGGGGTACAGGGATGGATCTGGCAGGATTCTGGATACTAGCTCTATTTGAATGTTTTCTCACCAAGCTTGGGGTGTGTACAAGATGGAAGAAGAAAACGTTCTTCCTCTTTCTCTTCTCTCCTTGACCACATGGTTCCCTTCTAGGACCTAGACTTCAGGCTAACTGATTACACTTAAACTTTAGGAAAATGCATTCTGAATTCCAATATCAAATTTAGAGTCAAATTTTGGGCACAGAATGTGTTGGTAGCTTAGCAGTTACTCAGGCAGAATAGAATTTTAAAATTGCTTTGTAGCCCTGGCTGGTTGCTCAGTGGTTAGAGTGTTGGTCCACGCACCACGCCCTGGAGGGTGGTGCGTCAAGGGCACATACCTGGGCTGCAGGTTCTATTCCTGGTTCTGGTCAGGCTGTGTGTGGGAGGCAACCATTCAATGTGTTACTCTCACATCGATGTTTGTCTTTCTCTCCCTCCCTCCCTCCCTCCCTCCCTTCCATTCTCTCTAAAGATCAATGGAAAAAGTACCCTCAGCTAAAGGTAATTTACAAAAAAATGCTTTATAAAGTAAAAAGTATTTGGTAAATATGAGATTGTGTTAGTGTAACATTCTAATTGCTTTTGTCTTTCAGAGGTACGACGCAAGGAGAGTACTTTGGGCAGCAAATCCAGAATCCGGACTAAATCCAGTAAGGGCAAACCAAAGCCACATCCATAGGGTGCTGGGCATCACCGTGGCTCCCCTACCTGAGTGCACCCCAGGCATCTCGGTGCAGTTGAGCTGACACTGTGCCTCAACTGAAGGACTTCCATTGCAATAGCTATGAGAAAAGCCACGACATACCACACACAAACATTTCCTTTAAAAGTCACAGTGATGGCTGTAGGGAATCAGTATATCAGCTTAATTCCCAGATTAAAAAGAGCTTGTGCAAAAGTTTGCTAACCTCTTCAATTATTTCCTACCAGAGGTCTGTGAAAAGTGTCTGTTTCTGTTAAGAAAATAATACTTTTTGAAGAGAAGAATGACAAATAAAAAGCATTATTTTTAAATTTAAAAGAGAGGATCCTGATATTACTCTGAGGTTTCTGCGGTATTTTCAAATTTCTTACGGTTTCAGGCATTCTTATGGTTTATCTGATTTTCACAATAACCCTATAAAGTGAGTGGGGTCATACTGTTAGCCTAATTTCTCAGAAGATGAAACTGAAGCCCCAAATGGTTATAAGCCTCCCCCTAGGTCACTGAGCTGATCGGTGTCCGAGCCCCCAGCTTGCTGAACGGGTGTCTGGATTGTTTGACAATGGCCATGGGCCATCAATGTTCAAACGGTTTCCTTCACAGAGGCCGGTGTTGCTGAAGGTTCACCCAGAATCTTCATTCTTTGCTTTTATTGCCTCATTTGTCTATCCTGTTTGTGACCGTGGATTCTTCTAGGCACTAGAGTTGGACTAACCTGCAAAAGTAAGTTGCAAATGACAAATGCACGTTCTGGGTAGTAACATAGCAAGAAGATTTCTGCACCTGCTTTGGCTCACATATTTGGTGTTCCTTTGGATTTATCTCCTGAAATTTTAGACCTTTGCCTGTTCCTTAAGCCTCAGATAACCCCACCCCGATTCCAGAACCCCTGCTTATTTAAGCCAAACCCCTGTCCATGCCTGCCCCTGGCCATCATCAAAGTGTGTATGGGATGAGTTTCAAAAATGCTGAGCATACTGGAACGGTTCTTTAGATCTGGGGGAAGAAAACATAAAATTTTTCAGACAGTTGGCTGTGTTCATGGTTAAATGAAAGCCAAGGCTGAGACTCACACGTAAAGTTACCACCTGCCAGCATACACAGCTGTACCCTTTTGCTTTCCCAAACAGACCTTGGATGACCCTAACAAATTTAGGGGCTTTTAGGTGGGACTTAAGAATTCTTTCTCTTTTTTGAGACATAGTAAACTTTATTCAGGCTTTGGGATTCACAAAAATATGGAGGAGGAATTCGCATTTTCAACATGGCAACAAAGAATTCTTAGTAAGTTTTTCAGAATACTTTTTGTTAACGTCGGGGGTCTTAGGAATTACTAAAGGTCCATACAAACCATTGTTTCATTGTCACCCTGGCATTCACTTCTCACTGTTCCATTCCTGGCTCTGGTTTTACCTGAACCAGCATGACCCTACCTCCTTTTTTCGTTACTCATTCCAACATCTGCCAGCCCAATATCAAGAACCATCTATAGGGGGTGAAAAGTGACCAACAACTCTTGATGTCATCTTAACTTCAATCAACAGTACACTGGAATGGGTACAGGCCAACACAGTGGTAATGAAAAATTCTTCCCGCTTCAGGAATGCTCTAATTGCCATTGGCCCTTTAAATGGGCTGGGCCACCTATGACGGTGCCCTGGCTGGTGCACAAAAACAAACTGCAAAACCTAATGGATTAGGCATTCTAGGAAATCACCCAGGAGTTTCCCCCTTTCCCATTCTGTCTGCCTCATTAGTGCTTGCTTTCCTCTCTTTGGCACCATACTCCTAGCTTGGCAGATTTCATTACCGGCCTTTGGCTTACTTGGATTTGACCACCTTTTGGATTCCACACTTTCTATTTTGGCACTTGAACATGGTTTAGAGCTTTTCCTGCTTCAGAATCTCCCATTGCCCCAGAGACTGTTGGATCTATGGCTTTTTGCACCGCCATTCCCCCACAACCAAGTCTGGTCCTTGGGAGCAGGGACTAGGGAAACTCTCTTAACAACATTCAGAAACATTTTTCAGAACTGGATGAAATAGCCTTTTGAAACAAAATTGAAAATTATCACATTATATAGTAACCTTATAAGCAGATGGTCATATTAATAAATGAATTTGGCATGGCAGTATGCATATGTAGGTTCTGAAATAATCTAATAATCCTGCATAATCTTAGGAAGATTCATTGCTTGGCTCAAGTCAAAGGGCATAGCAAGGTTGGGCTAGAATGTATGGTTATCCCAGTGTGGATGGAGGTGATGAGGTGGCCTAGAGACATATGACGGAGATGACCCTGAGGTTGGCCTCATGATACACTGCTATATTAGACTGCTAGGGAGTTTTTGTTCTTTTTTAGAGGACAGAAGGATGGCAGAGGGAAGGAGTATTGGAGTGATTGAGAGAGAACAGGATGGGCAAAGCACCCTTGGTTTGGAGCCTTGTCTCTGTTATTTAAACATAGTGGGAAAACAGCCCGTCTCCAACAGACAAAATGCTAACAAAATTTCTAGGTCCACTGTTAGGAGCTCAGAATACATTTCTCTCTGAAATAATGTTCAACAGGGTTTTATGGGATAAAATTCATAAAAGTCCTTTACCAGTATTTTTATGCCAAATATTTAAAATTCTCACGGGCTAGCAGGAAGACATCCCCAATAATAACATCAGATAACATGAAGAGTAAAGAGGCACTTTGATGGAGAGAAATCACCAACTAGTGAGCACTGGGGTAGCTACCATCATTTCTTTCTGCTACACTACAGCAACATGGAAAACCCCAGGGTCATCTCTATCATATGTCTCTTCATAATGATTTTAGTCATTTTTTTGTAATGTTAGTAATGTTTTATAATGTTGATTTTTTAAGTTTATAAGAAGTTTCACTATATATATATATATATATATATATATATGTATATATATATATATATATATAAATATTCTTATTTAACTATTTTTTTCTATAGATATATATTTCTAATTGTATAGGCAAGTTAATAGAAAATAAGACCAATTATATAAATGTATTCATATTATGGAATACATACAAGAAAAGAATACTTCAAAGTATGTATAGGTCACATAATGTTACTGTTTGAAAAATAAGCAAACTGGTCAATTCTATACTGAAAATACATTGGCCCCATATTTATAGTGATGCTTCCTCCAATTTTAAGCAACATGTATCAGATAAATGTTTTTGTCCTTTTATTCCTGTATTTCAAAAAGTAGTCTTTATAAAAAAAATTCCTTTTAAATTCTTTATTTATATTTAGCCCAACTATATCTCTTTTACTTTCATTCACTCAGGGACATTTAAGTGTCACTGTGGTGCAGGTATCAGGATTAGGAGTGAGGACAATGGGGTGGAGTGTACAAGGTTGAGTGTGGTCGGGGGAGGGGGACTAAGATGTACCTTTGAGGAGTTCATAGTATAGTTGGAGAGAAGCCTGCATCTTAATTACAGGATTATACAACACAGTGTGATAAACACAATGACCAGGGCATGAAGAAAGGGCCGTGGGAGCAACAAAGACCTTGCCAAAGGGGCCAGAGGGCACACAGCAAAAAGGACATTTGAACCACATTTAAGTTTAGCCATATATGGACTCAAAATTCTTCCCAAAGTAGAATGTTGGCTAAAGCTCTTTCCCATCATTACTCTGACTAGATGATCTACTTAAACTTGCTATATCTCTTCTTGGTCATTACAGGATTTCACTGTCTTCTCATGTAGGTAGGTTGCTGCATTGCAACTTCATACATTCCAAGGGCATTCTATCTGGCAACCAAAGAAAGAGCAGGAAGTGAGAACACTCAGGGATGTGGCTGTTACATGGCAGGCTCCCACATACTATCCTTCGCCCCTCTTATAACATGGGAGAGTCTTTCTTTCTAGGATTCAGTGGTTCAACAGGTTTGGAAGGATTTGGGAAGGGGATGCTTCCTTGAGTTCTGTTGCTGGGAGAAGACACGAAATTTAACATGTCAAATGGCAAAGGTATAACCACGGTGGAAGGTTTGTCTGTGAACAAGGACTGAAGAGTGTGGAGGTATCGAAGCTGAACAGCAGCTGGAGTGCCTGATAGAATCTCTGCTGCCATTCTCAGGGACTCGGAGGTGGCTTTCTCCCCTTCTGCAGCGATCATCTAGAGAACAGACGTGAAGAAAAGCAAAGTGAGTTCCCTTCTTCGTTCCTTGACAGTTTTAATCACTATTCAGCAAGCATCTATTATGTGGCAGGTTCTGTGAAGCATAGAACAGACGGTCTTCGTTTTCAAGGATCTTGCTCTAGGGAAGACAGATTACACTATTAATTGTAATTTAGGGCAGAATTTGTTGAGGCAACAAATGGCAAGTATAGTGAAGTGTTTGGGAGTTATGTCTAGTGGGCCTTGAAAGATTAGAAGGATTTTGCCATATAGAGAAAAGGTTGGCCAATATTCCAGGCAAAAACATGGAATCCTGAAAGGGTAATTCCCAACTCAAGCAAAATGAGTGAGAAAGCCTTTCAGAAGGAAAAACACCCATCTCACCACCTAAATGCCACTGTAAAGTGGGCAGAGAGGGTTAGATACCATTCTGCCCAGAAGACCATCTTCCTCCCCGGCCTCCACTTCCCCTCAGTTATCAGCCTTCTATGTGGTTAGGGGTTTTTCCACCTACTTCCTGTTCCTTAAAAGAAATCTGCCTCCCCTTCAGTCCTCATTTTCCTCTTCCCATTCCACCCACACCAGTCAGGAGTTGCTGGCAGCCACATCCTTGCTTCTCACTGGCAGGTCTGAGTAGAGGCTATGGGTCCCACAGCCTTCTCTTGGCTCTGGTGTGGAGGAAACTGGCCCCTGAGCATGGTTGTCTCTCCAGAGCTTGCGCAGAGCTAGGGAGACAGGTCTGGGTGTCATTAACCTATAGGTGACCGGTGACTGATATTACCCAGGACAGATGCCAGCACAAGAGAAGAAGGATGAAGTGTGGTGAGATGCCTTTAGGGAGAGAGAATGAAGACAAGACTCAAGCTGAGGAGATGGTCACTGTTACCAATGGCCTCAGAGGGAGTAGCGGGAGGAGATGTTGCATTAGTCATTTAGGAGCTACTAGCACACGAGCGATTTTAATAGAGTTGGTTGGATTCCTCTTAGTGCCTGGACGAATGGGAGGTGGGGAAGCAAAGGGGAAATGCTCTGCATGAGCAGGCCTTCTGGATTCTCCGGTGCTCCTCAAAGAACAGCCTCGGAGGGCAGATGGCCTGCTCAGTGCTGGCTCACCCGCACTCGGGCCTGTCTCTGCGCTTCGGCTTCCACAGCCAGGGAGTGCTGAAGGCCGGCCGGCAGCCTCACATCCTTACTGAAAGAGAAAGAACGTGGCCACGTAGGTTTGCGGCACTGCTCTCAGCAGTCAGAGCTTCCGTACAGTCTTACCCCCTCCCCTACGGTTGTTTCACGACGCACAGAAAATTCTGATTAACAGAGTGCCATCCCTAGATCCCTGGGCAGACAGTCGGCTAAGGGTGTGTCTCAAGGGTCAGTGCCTTATTGCAGATTTTTATTTTCACTGATGCTACAGTAGAGCTATGGTTTTCTCCTTCCATGGAGAACAAATTTTGTGTTGATGGATTATGTTGCTTTTCCTCCCACTTAGTTTAATCTAAATCCCAGCTATTAAATTAGAACAATGAAAAAAGCCTTGAAGAACCACGTTATTAATAATAAGAATAAGGGAAGTTATCTAGGTTTATACAAGAGAATTGTTCTGAAAAGCACAGAACTGACCGAATAAGAACAATACTTAATATATTACAAAAAAGATACAACATTTTACTTTTACCCTGAATGCAACAATGAAAAATACATGGGTCGAAAACAGCCTGGCAATTCCTCAGAAAGTTAAATATAGAGTTACCATATGACCCAGTAATTCCACTCCTAGGTATCTACCCAAGAGAATTGAAAACATGTTCACATAAAAACCTGCACGTGAATGTTCGTTGCAGCATTATTCATAATAGCCCCAAAGTGGGAACAACTCAAATGTCCATCAGTCGATGCGAAGATAAACAAAATGTGGTCTAGTCAGACAATGGAATAATATTCGACCGTAAAAAGGAATGACGTACTAATTCATGCTTCAGCATGAGTGAACTTTGAAAACGTTATGCTAAGTGAAAGAAGCCAGACACAGAGGCCACATATTGTATAATTGCCTTTATATACAATGGCCAGAACAGGCAAGTCCAGAGAGAGAGAGTGGTTATCAGGGCCTGAGGAGGAGGGAAAATGAGGAGTTTCTGCTAAGGGCGCAGGCTTTCTTTTTGGGGTGATGAAAATATTCTAGAATTAGTTGGTAGTGACGCTTGCACCACTTTGTGAATATACTAAAAACCACTGCATTGTACTTTAAAGTGGCTTAAAAGATGAGTTTTACGTTATGTGATTTTATCTCAAAAATTTTTTTAATTCATACAGAAAAAAATGAAAGTAATTGGCCCAAATGTCACAATGATTGTGTTATGTTTATGAAATAATTGGTATAGGTGTTTTTTCTCTTTTCTCCCCCAAATTTATGCTATTATGGCTATGGTCATATACTCACGCAATGAAAAATAACTTATCAAATAAAACTTTTTTTAATAAAACCAAAATATTTCCATTTATCATACTGTTCTGCCCAGTTAATTTCCTACCCACATTTCTGTTCTCTCCACTTTGATTCCCCAAATACAGGTCACTGAATCCAAGGCGACCTGTAGAGGGAAGAGTTGAGATGTCAGTGACAACCTCCAGGCGGTGCTTGTAAGTGTCCTTACAAGAGGGAAGCAGAGGGAGATGCGACTACAGAAGAGAAGGCGATGTGATGACGGAAGCAGACAGCGGAGTGATGTACTTTGAAGATGGAGGAAGGGCCGCGAGCTAAGGAATGCAGGCGGCTGCTAGAAGCTGAAATAGGCAAGGAAACGGATTCTCCTTTCAGAGCCTCCATGAGGCACCAGCCCTGCTGTCACCTTGACTTTGGCCGTGAGACTAACTCTGGCCTTCTGGCCTTCAGAACCGTTCAAGATTCAATGGATGTTGTTTTAAGCCACCAGGCCTGTGGCAATTTGTCATAAAAGCAATGGGGAATACTACAGATGGCTTATTTGTTAAATCTGTTTTAAAATGCATTTATGAGAAACCCAGAGTCTGTAGTCTTGCTCTCAAATAACAGGTGTTTTCAATGACAGGTGCTTGCACGGCCTTCCTGTTGGTGGCATCCGTTTCCCCCACGTCCAGTCCCAGGAGGCGGGAGAAAATGAACTGCGGGTTCTGGAGAAAAATGGACAAGGCATGGAGCTCCACATGTGGGCTGATATTCTTTTCCTTTTTAATCATTTCTGATGATTTCTTAGTTGTTAGATAACTAATAAGCTTAGTGCATTGAGAAACCTGAGAAGATTGACTCATTTGGGAGTTTGGTGAGAGGAAGGAGTGTTGAAAAAGCCGTCACAGAGGAGGTGGCATCGTAAAGAACAAATAGGATTTTGCCTGTGGAGAAAGGGAAGTATTCCATGCAGAGGAGACAGCCTCAGAGGAGGCAAGGAAGCCGGCGGAAGGCTAAGGAGGCTGGAGTATCAGGTACCCGGGGGAAGGACAGCAAGAAGTGAGGCTGCAACAGCTGGGCTGTTTCTTCACTCAGCCAAAGAGCAGTGTCCGGCTGCTGTGTGATCGCCCTGGGCCAGGCTCTGAGACAGAGAGAGGAACAAAATATGGCCCCTGCCATACGGAGTTCATAACCCGGAAGACAAATGTATAAATACATAAAATATAATTCAGTGTAACAAGGCAAGCTTGGATGTCAAGAATCTGGACTTTACCCTTTAATGGGGAGGGAAGAACAGGAAGAGCGGATGAACGGGGACCGAGGGGGGGCACACTTGGATGGTTTTTAAATTCCAGAGCAACAACTCTCCTGTGTCCCTCTTGTTATAACTTTTCCTCTTTTTAGCTTCTCTTATTTACTGAATTCTTCCCTTTATTTACAACCAGGATGCTAATCACTGTTTCATCAGTAACAAGTGGGACAACTCACAAACATCTGGGTACTTCATTTTCTCAGATTAGTGTCTGCTCAGGCCCCATCAGCATAATCATCATCAATGCCTTTGGTCCTTAGAGCCTCCTTTTGGAGGTCCCCCTTTCAGTCATGATTCATCACCCCCTAACTCAGGCTCTGTCACTGGTGGTAACTACCACTTGACTGGTCCGTTTTCTGGAATCCTGCTTTGTTCTTGCCTCTCTTCTCAATACCTTTCCCAATCTTGAGAGGCAGTTCTGGCTCTTCTCTCCCCGCACCCCCCAATTCCAGATCAGTTAAATCTAGATGATTGGGAAATTAATCATGTAAGGGTCTGTGACATCTTTTTATCTGAAAGTCTGATTTGAACTTATCATTGTTTAACTTTGTTTCCCCAACTAGACAGCTCCCAGGAGACATTCCTTATCATCATGGGATGCCACCAACCTTTCCCAACCAGCCCCCATCCTCACCCGGCCAGCTCCCACTCCCACCACTTTGTGCTATGTGGGCGCTTTACAGTGAGTCTGAAGCTGCTGGAGTAGGGTTGAGAGCAAGTACTATGGCAATGATTGCCTATCCTGCACCACACCGGTGACTATGATTGGTTCAGGATCAATGTGATAATCATTACTTAACTATCAGTTTCTTAAGGGGTAGCACCTTCAACAGTGAAGGCCTGGCACATGGCAGATTCTATAAATGATCAATGAAGAAAATGAGTAAAAGATAAAGCTAAATTTCAACACATTCAATGTTAAATTTACTGAAGTACCTTTACATCTTGGGCGATGGTCTTCCTCTCTAGAAGAATTTCAGTGAGGGATCGATGTGCTAGCAGACGCTTCATGGTGGTTTGCACGAGGAACTGAATAGTTTTGGACACATGAGCAAGACTGCTCAGGAGAAGAGAGGCATTTTCTATTCGGTAGTAGCAGATGGCATCTATCTCCATTATAAACATGTCTTTGGTCACAACCTACGTAGAAAAGAGAGTGTGGCTGACAGGCCTGATTCTTGGACTCCTTTCCCATTCGGGATTAAAGGAACTGGAACTAAATGTGTTCAAGGGGAATTTTCTCAAAGGAAGATTTTAGCAAGGAAAAAAACCAAAGAGTAGTTGGCCTACCCATTATTCAAAATAGACTTGTTTCTGAAGATTAAGGAGTTTTTATTAATTACACCAAAGCACTCACAACTTAAGGGAATCCTGTTGTAAATATTTTTGTAAAAAAAAAATCAGGAAGAATTTTCTTACATGAAAAAATCAGTCGTTTATCAGGTCTTTTTAAACTGATGCCCCCAAAAATGTGCTAAAGAGAAGCACGGTCCGGGAAACAAGCACGCGCATGCTCTACGTGCTGGGTGTACACTAGAGGGCAGGCTGGTAATGCACGACCAGTGCCCACACAGACGCATGTGCTCAGCATTTCCACGCTCAGACCCTTCACAGGACATATTATAAGGATTTAGCTGCAAGGATGTTATTCACAGTATTGCTTACTGTAATAAGAAATTGGAAACAACCTAATATCAACAATAGGGAATTATAAATTGTGGTACGTATGTCCATACACTAGAATGCTTTGTGTCCATGTAAAATAAAAAGGTAGAAACATAGCTAATGTATGAAAAGATAATCACAAAAATTGTTGGGTAAAAAAAAAGTCATGCTAGGCCAGCTGGTGTGACTCAGTGGTTGAATGTCAACCCAGGAACCAAGAGGTAACGATTTGAAAAAAAAAAGAGGTAAGGATTCAATTCCAGTCAAGGCGCATGCCCGGGTTATGGGCTTGATCCCCAGTAGGAAGCATGCAGGAGGCAGCTGATTGATGTTGATGTTTTTCTGTCATTGATGTTTCTCTCTCTCTCTCTCTCTCTCTCTCTCTCTCTCTCTCTCTCTCTCTCTCTCTCCCTTTCTCCTCATCTTTCTCTAAAAGAAATCAATTAAAATATATTAAAAATAAAATAAGTCATGATACTATGCAATGTATGGTTTGATATATATTCCTGTCTGTAAATATAATCACACACACAGATAAGTCTGAAAGGATACACTCCAAAATATCTACATCTATCTATAGGTAATAGGATTAGAGGTAAATTTTCTTTTTCTTTTTTACATTTTATTATCTGAAATAAGCCTTTAAATATATATAATTTCTGTTTTTATTTAACAAAAGAAAGCATAAGAAAGATCTTCAAACTGAAAGTGGGGGACAGTTAGGAAAGACTTATAAATCTAAATTACTAATAGAAAAAATCTAGGTGTTACCTCTACTTTTTAAATTTCTTATTTGTGGTAAAATACACATAACATCAAATTTACTATCTTAACCATTTTTAAGTGTACAGTTCAGTAGTGTTAAGTACATTCATACTGTTGTGCAACCAATCTCCAGAACTCTTTTCATCTTGTAAAACTGAAACCCATTAAGCAAGAACTTTCCATTCCTCTTCCCAACCCCTGTAACCCCCACTCTACTTTCTGTTTCCATGAGTTTGACTACTCTAGGTACCTCATATAAGTGGAATCATACAGTATTGTCTTTTTATGACTGGTTTATTTCACTTAGCTTAATGTTCTCCAGGTTCATCCATGATGTAGTAAGTGTCTGAATTTCCTTACTTTCCAAGGTTGAATAATTTTCCATGGTAGGTATATACCACGTTTTGTTTATTCAGCCACTGATGGACACTTGGGTTTCTTTCACCTCTTGGTCATTGTAACTAATATTGCTATGAGCATAGGTATAGAAATACCTCTTCAAAATTTTGCTTTCAGTCCCTTGGGGTATATACGCAGAAGTGGAATTGCTGGACCAAATGGCAATTCTGTTTTAAATTTTTTGAGGAATTGCTGTACTGTTTTCCACAGCAGTGGTACCATTTTACCTAATCACTAATAGTATACAAGGGTTGCAATGCCTGCACTTGTTATTTTCTGGCTTTTTTTTCCCTTCTCTTTGGTAGCCACCCTAATAGATGTGAGGTAGGATCTCATTGTGGCTTTGATTTGCATTTTTCTAATGATTAGTGATTTTGAACATTTGTTCATGTGTTTGTTGACAATTTGTATATTTTCTTTGGAGACGTGCTATTCAAGTCTGTATTAGCCAGGTCTCTCCAGAGAAATAGAATCAGTGTGTGTGTGTGTGTGTGTGTGTGTGTGTGTGTGTGTGTGTAAGAGATTCTAAGGAATTGGTTTACACAATTGTAGAGGCTGACAAAAGCTCATGCTAGCCCAGCTGGTGTGTCCAAAATCTTCAGGAGAGGTCAACAGGAAACTCAAGGAAAAGTTGATGTTGCCGCTCCAGCCTGAGAGCAGTCTGTTGGCAGAATGCTCTCCTCAAGGGGAGTGCAATCTTTCTCTTGAAGCCTCCAACTGATTGGGTGAGGCCCAGCCACGTTATAGAACGTAATCTGCCTTACTCAAAGTCTACTAATTTAATATTAATCTTATCTAAAAGTACTTTCACAGCAACATCCAGATGTTCCTGACCAAATATCTAGGTACCATAGCTTAGTCAAGTTGATACATAAAAATTAACCATCACAAGTCCTTTTTTTGTTGTTTGCTTTCTTGTTGAGTTGTAAGATTTCTTTATATATATTAGATATTAACCCTTTATCAGACATGTTATTTTCTTCCATCCCATAGAGTGCCTGTTCATTCTGTTGATTGTGTCCTTTGATGTACAGGAATTTTTTCGTTTTGATGTAGTCCATATCTCTATTTCCCTTTTCTACTTTTGATCTTAAGTAGTCATTTTGCCCTAGACCAGCCATGTAAAATGTAGAGAAAGCAAAATCCATCATTTGGCTTACCTCATGAAAGGGAATCTCCAAGGTTTGGAGACGAAGGTCAACCTTGTGGTAGGTATCCAGGTAGGGCAAAAAGAAGAAAAGACCTAGAAGAGGGGGAGGAGAAAGTTACAGGTGAATGGCTAGCATGGAGACTGTTTGGGGTTCACTTTTGGGGGGTCAGGCTGCACATTTCATTGCTTTTCTTAACCTGCAACTACACACAGGCCATTGGGCAACCCCACCACTACCCCTATAGTGTTTGTTGTTGCTAAGGTTACTATATAATTTGTTGTTCGATCCGGAACACTTTTGAGAGTGAAAAGAGAGCACAGTTACAACCTACTCCAGGACAACAGGCATAAACAGAGATTATCCTTGGCGAAATAGGCTGTATAATCACCTTGGTCTTTTGATTATGAATCTCCTAACTCTGATTTATGTCTTCTAGTCTGGTCTCTATTTTCTACCTTTTTCTGTAGAGCTGGCTTGGAATTTTGGAGCCTTTCCAATATATGCACTGTGGGACTTGGCTCCTTTTCATGCCTTCCTGGCTCACTTGGCTCTCCAAATTCCAACTACTAGACCTTTCAGACTAACCATGCTTCTGTCAGTGCCCATTATCACCCTGGACCTCTGAACATCAGCTCCATTGGACTTTAAGGTCCTAGAATTCAGAAACCATGTCATATTCATGTTGATATCTCTGGTAGTTATACAGTATCTGAAATATAAGAAGTGCTCAATCTGTTTTTCTTCAATTCCATCAACTAAAACCAATGTGTTACCTGGATGCTGAACTTTGCCTATTTCCCATAGTTTGGTCTGACCCTCTAGACTTTGAATTAGCTTAGCTTTGCTCTGAGAACTCACAGAACTCTGAACATACACACATTCTACTAAAACTCGTGCCTGGACATGGGTTCTAAGCCTACCTGTTACTCTGGCCAGGCTGGCCCTGGCATTTAGTTCTCTGCACCCATCTTCTCTTTTGGTTATTGTGACCTGGTAGTAATGCTCTCTGAAGAATTTCTTAATAAACCATGTTACCAGTACCAGATTGGAAAATGGAGATATCATGAATCAAGTTATTTCCTGTAATCTAAGGTCCATATTACAAATATGCATGGATTGAAGAAATTGGCAAGTCTACAGGGGGTTAAAAAACTGTTCCTTACCAGGGCCTTTGGCTCTCCCAGGAAGCAGATGTCCCAGCCGGAATATAATTACTCTCTCATACTCTTGTACAACCTAAAAGCAAATTTAATACTTTTGAATCACTCCAAGAAAGAAAAAGAGAGTCTTCAAAAGGCCTTGACATGAGAGGAATTCTAAGTATCAGGAATCTTTTGTTTTGAGAACCAAGAAAAAACTTGCTATGTAGATTTCCCAAATCTTCTTTTAGTAAGTGTAGAGTTTCAGAAACCAATAAAAAAAAAAACTATATTGGCCATGTTCATTTTTGAGCCCATGAACAGAATTTTGATTAAAGAGCCATGATTATCTAAAAAAAAAAATGCTTCCACTAATGTTCAACAGGCCCTAACTCAAAGAAATCAGAGAATGTTTTCCACAGCATGTTCAATCTTATATTTTTCTGTGTCTTCTGCATGATTAGTTTTTATATGTATCAACAGTTATTTAACAGAAAGAGGGAGTATATTTTAATATCACTTCTTATATTTTGTTTCAAACTGTGAGAAGTATCACAAAATAATACCTGAATCTTCTACTTAGGACAATGGAAATAGAAGAGCAAACTAAACCTAAAGCAAGAAGAAAGATAATGAAGATTAGAGTGGAAATAAATGCAATAGAAAAGAGAAAACCCATAGAGAAAAATCAGCAGAACCAAAAGTTGGTTCTTTGAAAACATCAACAAAATTTACCAATATTTATCTAGACTGACCAATAAAAAAGAAGACTCAAATTGTTAAAACCAGGAAGCAAAGAGGAATGATACAAGGACATCACTACTGTCCTTAAAGAAATAAAAAATATTATAAGACAAATACTGTGAACTATACACCAACAAATTAGATAACTTAGATGAAATGGACAAAATCTTATAGATACACAAACTACCAAAGCTGACTCAAGAAGAAAAAGAAAAACTGAAAAGAACTAGGAGTAAGAGATGTAATTAGTAGTTTAAAAATTTCACACTAAGAAAAATCCATGATTAGATGGCTTCGCTGGTGAATTCTGCCAAACATTTAAAGAAAAAGTAATACCAGTTAGTCACAAGTTCTCCCCTATCCTGGCCACTAATTTGTTCCCAAGTATGCCTGGCAGAGGGCAGGCACCCGCCCACATCACTGACCTTACTGGGCATGTATCTAAACTGCCTTTGTCTAGTCCCATCCCCCATCAGTCAGTGAGGAACAGACTTGGAGAAGTTAAAGGCAGTTTTTTGGCAAAGCTGTATAAATGGCATGCCTATTGTATGTAGTCTCTCTAGTCTTCCCTTTTTTCCTTTCCTGTTAAATAATAACCAGGTTATTACAATGGCATCGTTTGTGTTACAGAGTGCAGATGATCTAGGTGTGGTCCCTGTCTTGAAGGGGCTCTCCATGTAATCAGAGAGATGGGGTGTCAACAAATATCATACATGTGGTAAGTGCTGGAATGGATGTGGAAGCAGAGTGACACAAGAGCACGAGGAAGGGAATGACAGCCCGGGGAAGTCAAGGAGGTCTTCATAGTTACATGTGAGCAACGTCTTAAAGGAGTAGGTGCTCTCCCAGAAGGTGGGTGGGGAGGGCATTCCATGGGGAGCAGACAGCCCTTATTGAAACACAGAAGTAAAAGGGCATGTTGTGGTTACTGAGAGGCTACAGGAAATTACTTAAAGGATCTCACCTTTATGCAGAACCAGACAGAAAAAGGGAAGGTCAGGATGATGATGAGCAGGGATGAGAGGACAAGAAGCCACTCACAGGCCCCTAACCCAGAAGACTTGGTACCTTAAGAAAAAAAAAAAAAGAAGTATATTGAAACTTCACCATCTTCACTGACTAGCATGTGCTGTCCAGTCCTTGGTATTCGGGTCAGAACAGTTGTAGACTTCCGTGGGAATATTGGAATAAGCTGAGTATCAGGGAAGTCAGTTCACAGGGCTAGGGCGTTGTCTGTGTGAAGGGCCACGTGGGCCTCTGGAAGGCGGAGCAGGCCCCTGAAAAGGCAGAAGTGTGTTTCCCAAACATGTGACCAGGCAATGTTTCCCCAAGGAAACTACGTTCTATGGAATTGGTTTCTCATGTAATCTACTTTGGAAAACGCTGCTCCATTAGCATCATGCTAGCTTTTTTTTTTTCTCTTATTCTTCCTTAAGAGCAATAACAGTGTTATTGCCCTGTTTAATTAGTAAATACAAATATTTCACTTACAGTGGTAACCATGCCGAGTAAAAACAAATAAATGCACATACAGACAAAATTACATTTTATAAGTGAAGAAAGGCCTCAACATTCCTTCACACAGTAATTAAGGATATGAACAGAAAACTAATATCTATACCCAAAACCTAACTGAAAGCTTTGCTCACAAAATATTCTCTTGGAATCAGTTCCTTGAATATCCAGTTTGTTTGATTTAAGTGACTAGTGAACCATTAAATGTTAAAGTAGGAAGAGCCTTTAGATATGACATAGTCTGCGGATCCCCAGCATTTTGGTAAAGGGAAGTGCCTTTTCGTTTCTCCTAAATCTTAAGTAGCCTAGAGTGGGGAGTGTGGGCTAAGTGAGGCAGAGGAGTGGATGTTGCTGCCTCTTGCTCCCCTTCCTCCTGGGAGCCACAGAAACCTCCCAGGCAAGGGCTCAGCAAGGCGCCTCATCCTCAGTGAGACTTCTCATCCACTGCTTAGGGCCCATAGCTGGAGAGACTGAATGAAGCCCACACAGAAGAAACTACTTGCCAAGGCCACAGCTGGTGGGTGGCAATGCTGAGATTTAAACTCGCGTCTGGCTCTTCTCTACTTGGCTCTGCTTCCTCTACTTTTAGAAAAATGATCATCCCAAGGAAGCTTTAACATGCTTTTCCGTAGGATTGAAGGGTGGGGATGAGGATGGAAAAATAAGTTGCACAGTTGCCCAGAGCCACCAGCTCATGCATGTCTTCCCTTAAATTGGGTGCCCATACACTCTTCCATGGCCATAAAGTCCAGCTGCATGGTTTCTCTGCCGTGTGCATTGGTCCCTAACCTAGACCACCCTCCCTCCGTCCCCCCATTCTTGACTGGCCCCTGAGATCAGCGGTACTTAGTTGATGTTATTTGTATTTCTTCGGATGCATTCGGTAGCTGCCCCTTGTGGGGGATGTCTGTCTATCAGGCTCGGGCCTCGGTGGCTCTGGGCACGGTGACTCATTCCACCTTATCGGACATCCCTTGGGGGCCACGTGCAAAGGCCGCTCTCCCTCCCCGGCCCCCAACCTGCCCGCTGTACCTTCCTCGGGCCGCTCGCTCTCCAGCGGCGCCATCACCTCGGTGCCGTCCTCGCCGGGGCCCCGCACCTCATCCACGTCCACCACGGTGGCGGCCACGGCGGCTGCGGGCGCGCGGGGCTCCCGGGGGCTCCCTTCCCGCCCGACGTCCCGCCGCTCGCGCCCCGCATCCCGGCGCCCGCGGCCTCCACCGCCCCTCTCGGCCTTCGCCCTCTTGTTCTCCTTGGGGGGGGCCCCGCCGCCACTCCCCCGGGCCTCTCTGGAGGGGCTGCGCGCCCTCCTTTCCATCCTCCGAGCGGCCGGCCGGGAGCGCGGTGCCTGCAGAGTCGCCTGCGGGGTGTCCCTGGGGGGACGGTCTTGAACGTGGGCGGGGGCGGGGGGCGGGTCGCCGGGCGGGGGCTTCGCTGCGGGGGACCCGGGGCGGCGGCCTCCCGGAGGAGCTGTGTACGCGCCCGCCCCCGGGCTGTGACTCCCCCGTGAGTGTGCGACGCCCGCGGGCCGGGCCCCGGGGTTTGAAACTGTGTTTCCTGGGGACGATGCGCCTGAACCTCATCCTCAGTGAGACTTCTCATCCACTGCTTAGCAGGGGCCGCGAAGGCGCTCTGCTCGGGGGGCCTCAGCATTGCTAGGAGCTCCAGGGAACGGAACGCCGTCCTAGCGGGGTACCTCGGAGGTAACGTTAGAAACTTCTCCCCAAGCCCTCCCCCTCCCCCTCATTTAGTTCCTGTCCTGGCCCCGCTCTTTCTGCGCAGGCTTTGGCTGGTCGTGGTGTTGGCACTCCTCTTGGGAGGACTTAGACTTGAAAAGGGGGAAGGGAAGTCTTTTGGATCTCTATCCTCTCTCTCACACACACTTAGGTTTTATTTTTATTTATTTGTTATTGTTACTAGGGCCTGCTGATGGTGTCATGCTCCTTGAAGGGTCTTAGGAGGGAAGAGATCTGATAAAACCTCTGTTTTTAGGGGAGGACAGAAGTGTCCTTTAGGGGAGGGACACTCTGTCCCTGACCAGGCCTGTCTGCTTCCCGGCTGAAGGCAGGAGCTTTGCTTTTCCAAGGGCCCCTGGCAGTGCTCCATCGGGCAGCAGCCCCCACCCCGGAGCGGCCACCTTCTGCCCAGGAACGTGAAGCAGTGACTAAGCCTCTCTTTTACTCTCTACTCACGATCTGTTTCACACTGAAATCTGTTTTACACTGAATTCGAGGTTGGTCTAGGACTCTAGGTGACCCTACACACTCGAGACTCATGATTCTACTTCAGCAGCTCAGATCGCATGATGGTAGAAATAACGTTCACTTACCCTTCTTTTCCAGTATTTGAGTTTACACAGCAGTAGCTCTTTTCCTCTCTCAAAAATCCTACTGGAGAAGGAGAACCTGAAGTAACACCAAAGGGGTTGGAAAAACCACGCCGCTACTTCCTTCCGTAGATTCCAAGTGTAGGCTTCTGGGAATAAAGTAATTAAAAGATGAATAATAAAGCAAGTTGAATAGATGTGGCTTTTACTCTCTGAACCTTTTTATTGCCTGGGTTCCCTATGGGAGGGCAAATGTTTCCTCTCCGGAGCCTGCCTCAATGAACGTTCCCGCCGAGAGCAGCACGATGAGAAAAATTCTGAGGCTGCATTTGGCCCTCAGAGGGAAAAGTATCGTGATTGTTTCGTATTCGCTCAAATTCATAGCTGCCGTTATACATTGCTAGTTTATCATCCTGTAAAGATTTCCCTGTTTGAAAAAGTATGAAACTGTTGGTAGCACTTACTGATGTTTTTTCTCAGCCTTTGATTGTTACAAATTAATTCGATCTAGAGTCCTAAACTCTTGAACCAAAATTTCACCTCAATTTTTACTCCAAGAATTGGCAAGGTCTCTGGATAAATGATGCTCTCAAAACTGTACCCTGTCTCCCAGTAAGATAGAGGGATTTCTTGCAGAAGAAAAACTGGTGAGAAAAGGCCCTGCGTTGGGTGTTTGTTCTCAGTCTCTTATGCTGTAGGGCCACTGACAAGGTACGTAACCATTTCTTCACTTTTTATATCCTTATTTTAACAGCAATCGATGCAAGCACCTGCTTATAACACGGGCCTGTTGGGATTATAAATGACAGTGATGCTGAGAAAGTGCATCGCATTCCATGGTAAAAAGGTCAGCGCAGCATCTCTGGAAGGTGCGGGAGGTGGGGAGTGCTGAGGCAGCAACACGAGTCTCTAGCTGGCTGGCCTCATCTACTTTTATGATGTTGCTGTTTTCTTTCAGATTCCTTTTTAATTAATGTTGGTCATCCCTTTGTTGAAAATATTATATGTAGACATTTTAAAACTCTTAATACTTCCCTTCTTGTTTGGATTTGTTAAGAGACTGACGTATGTGCGAATGGGGTTATTAGAAGAAGGGGAGGAACAATTAAATTTGTTGACTTTTGGGTTTGTTTCCGAGACAAAAGGTCATCAAAGATTTCAAGGCTTTAAAAATTATACTTATTTCACTTATTGTTTTGAAATGTTATATCCATTTGGATAAATAAAGGAGTGAATATTGATTTATATGAATTACCTAATGAAAAGGCTGGAATTCATTGTCACTAGATAAAATTGCAAATCTTATTTTAGAGCTGTAAGAAACTAAGGAGACTTAAACTTGACTTTTTTTTTCTTATTTGACTTTGACTTTCTCGGTTTGTAGATGGCAGAGAGACCAACCAGGAGTGCACAGCAGTGGCCCAGGAAACTGATACTGATGAGAGCTGGGTCCGAGGCTTTGCAGTGGAGATGGCTTGGATTCAGGAAATATCTCTGAGATGGAGAATCAATAGAATTTGGAGACTACATGGGGTCATGGGAGGGGGGGAGGGGGGACTTGAGAAAGATGGAAATTTCTACCTTTGTAGGCAGAGCAGTTGGTTAAAACTGCAGGCAGCTCTGTCAGAGCCAGTTTCCCTAATTGTACTGACCTCAAGCATCTGGGTTGCATATCTGAAAGTTGCTGAGAGGGATCTTAAAAGTCCTCATTACAAGAAAAACGGTTTTGTAACTATGTATGGGGGTGGATGTTAACTAGATTTACTGTGGTGATCATTTTGTAACATATGCAAATATCGAATCCTTATGTTGTTCACCTGACATTAATGTTACATAAGTAAAAATTACACTTTAAATGAGGAAAAAAAGCTTGAGCTTCCACAAAAATAATTTCATGTTTGAAATGGCTACATGAAATGTGTAATCAAGGATTTTTAAAAAAATATACATTTTATTGATTTTTTTACAGAGAGGAAGGGAGAGGGAGAGAGAGAGAGTTAGAAATATCAATGAGACAGAAACATCCATCAGCTGCCTCCTGCACACCCCCTACTGGGGATGTGCCCGCAACCAAGGTACATGCCCTTGACCGGAATCGAACCCAGAACCCTTGAGTCCAAAGGCCGACGCTCTATCCACTGAGCAAAACCAGTTAGGGCTAATCAAGGATTTTTAATGATAAGCTCTTTAAATTTTTGTTACTGTTGATGAGAAACATGTTCACACAATTAAAATTTTTTAAATTTACTTATGTATTTATTTACCTACTTTATTGAGGTGTAATTGACATTAAAATTGTATGTAATACATAATATCAAGGCCAAGTGCTCTTAAGGAAAATCAACCCGAGTAAGGCAGTGAGAAGGGGCTGCTTTAAATGGAGTACAGGAATAACACTTGTTTAACCTCTATGACATTGGTTTCTCCACATGTGGTTCCAGAGCAGGTGGATGCGACAATGTGTTTTTGTGGGTTTTTTTCCAATCCTCACTCATTCCTCAGTAGGTTTTTCAAAAGAGTCTCTCATACTGGTCATGAGGCATATATTAAAGCTTCAGAAGCTTAGACACACACTCTCTCCTTCCTGGCTGTTTTCTAAGGCAGGAATGTTGGTGGGAGCAGCTGCAGTTGACATATACGCCCCAATGCAAGCTGGGATGGGAGGAGACCAGGTGGAGACAGTTAATTACCGGAAGAAAATGGGCTCTAGTCATCACAATAGGCAGCCGGGTGGAAAACACGTTGGTCTTGACTCACAGAGCTCTCTGGTTGTGGTTAATTAACTGTAGGATTCAAGGAATGAACTTAACAACTCTGTGTAACAACAAAAAGCAAAAGATAACACAAGAAAACACAATTCTAGGGCTGGGAACAGAGGCATCACGTGAGTGAGCGACATGACTTGTCACCCCATTCACAGAGCTAACTCAGACCCCAAACCCGGAGCCTCCAGAGCGTAGCCCAGGTATTCTTAAAGAAGGATGTTGCTGAAACACCACCTCAGTACTACAAACCTTTGTCCCAGCCTTTCCCCAAAGGCCTTGTGATCCCTTACGGATAACTGCTCTGGAGAAAAGAAAGCACCCAAACTGCTCAGAGACTATCACTAATTTCCGGTACCAAAATGCCATGGCTTGCCATCGGCATTCTGCGCTCATATAGGGGTTAGGTGATAAATAACTGAATTCCGGCCCAAGTTCACCTTTGGGTAGGGCTGGTGGTACTGAATGCATCTTACGGTTAGGTACCCTATTTGACAAGTGAAGAGCTGAAATAGGTCATCTTAGCAACTGACAGAATTTCTTCATTGCTGAGTTCACTCATTGAGTAAGGGCTATTCTGGTAGAAGATGCCAACTGGAGTGCCAAAATAATACATCAAAAGCATTACCACATATACCCGAAGAATTGCAGAGGTGAGTGTCACCATCAATGGTGTGAAAGATGCCAGGTGTGATCGTTCCCACCTCATTCCCATTCATTTCCCGGGTTAGTCACCACAAAAGACTTGCCCGTCATGGAGGATGAGTGATAGTTCATTATTGTAAACCCAAGTGAGCACTCCAATTGTAGGGCCTCTTCCAGACCGGGTCTTCTTATCGAAGCAACCCAAACTACCGCTGGCACCTGGTTTGCAGTTATTGATCTGGGATTTAGCTCCAGAATCTTTTTTGAAAATCCTTTTTTCCCCCCAAGCATAAGTTTTTATTGCCTATCGCTTTTTGTTATATCCTTGTTTATGTCTGTACATCAGTCTCTTCACTTTCAAATGGGGATCATAATTGTATCTTCCCACAGTGTGACTGGGAAATTAGATAATTTACGTAAAGAGCACGTAGTAAATGTTCGATATGTGTTACCTATTATCTCAGATGATTGGGGATGAGAATCTGGGATAATGTTGTTGTTTTTCCCAATTCATTTTGCAGTAGTCATTCTCCAGTGAGATGATAAACTTTCTGAATCCTTGCATGTCGGAAAATGTCTTTTCTCCCACTTCAATATGGAATTGGCTGGGTATAGGATTTCAGTTTCAGCTTTGAAATATTGCGTCATTGAGAAACCCAACGGCAATCTGATTTCCATTGCTTAATAGGTAACCTATTTCATTAGTTACTAGTATTCCAAGGACTTAGTGGGTCCTTTCAATTTGAAAATTTGTCTTTTTCTTCAAATCTGGGACATTTTCTTCTTTTGAAACCCCCAACCCTCACCACCATTCTTTATTGTTTCTGTAACACCTGTCATTCGGACGTTGGAATGTCTGGATCCATTCTTCCCATCTCATCATTTTTCTTTTTATTTGCTATTTAGCTCTATCCATTCTGCTATATATCAGCTCATCATTTCATCCTTCCTATTTTCTGTCTTTAAGGGATTCTTCAATATTCCTGGCTCATTCACGGAGCATTTTTTTCTCTAGTGTTTCTTTTGGATTTATTATGCTCTGGAATTTTAGACAGAAGGTAAGGTACATGTGTGTGCTCAGATTTCCTTCTTGATTCAAATTCCTTGGTTATCTTTTGGTTTGTCTTGCTCCTTTAATTAGACTGTACTTTTTTTTTTAACTGACTGACTTTATTTTTTAAAAAATATCTTTATTAAGGTGTTACATATGTGTCCTTATTCCCCCATTACCCCCCCATCCCCCCACTCATGCCCTCACCCCCCTGTTGTCTGTGTCCATTGGTTAGGCTTATATGCCTGCATACAAGTCCTTTGGTTGATCTCTCCCCCTTACCCCCACCCTGCCCTACCTTCCCTCTGAGGTTTGATGGTCTGGTCGATGTTCCTCTGTCTCTGGGTCTGTTTTAGATTGCACATTTTAAGGTAATACGTTATGCCTCTCTATTCTACTCTTTGCTGGTTTTCAAGGACCTTATACCAGTAAACCTGGCTCATTCCACCTGTCCAACAAATACATCCCTAGGTTAGTTTCCCTACATCCTCATCTTTAGCTTCCCAGCTCCTTTATCTCCAGTGGCACCTGGAATGCTCACGCATTCAGGACGCCCTCCTCACCCCAGGCATTCCTCTAGCTCTGCAGCGACTCTCCCCCAAGCATCAGCATTGCCTGCGATTATCCCTAACAGCCCTACACCCACTGCATCAGAATCTGCTGATCAGACCCGGACATCTTCCCCGCACACACACCCCCCGCCCCCCGCACTCCCCGCCCCTCTTCAATCAGCCGCACCGGTGATTCTGAGGCCCACCCAGGCTTAGAACCTCTAGACCTTCTCCTCCGGGCTGCCCGGCCCCAGGGCAGGACCGCGGTGGCTGGAGAGGTTCCCGTCCCCACCTTGCATCTAGCAAACCACGTCCAAGTAGGCAGGCCGCGGCCATCCCGGAAGGCAGCCACGACGCTGCTGGGGGTCGGTCCAAGCGGCCCCGCCACTGGGGCAGGCCCCAGCCTGGACCCCGGAGCGGACAGCCCTGCCCAACCGTCCCAGGGGCGCGCGCCCTCGGGGCTGGCACGTGGCGCCGGAGCGCCGGCGGCGTCCCTCGGGCTGCGGTGCGCAGGCGCGCAGGCGCGCGGGCGGCCCCCCGGCGCGCTCTTCGTGGTCGCTCGTCGGACCCAGCGCCTCCGGCCCTCCGCGCCCACAACGGCGGCAGCGCCGGGGCCAGACGGGTGAGTGGCGGCCACCACCCGAGGCCAGGCCGCTGAGGGGCGGTCCTCCTGCCCGGCCCTGGGCCTCGGCGCCCTGGCGGCGCGCAGCCCGGGGCAGGTGGGAGGACCGCCCCGCACACCGCCGGGGTCGGGGAGACGTTGGGGGCGGGGAAGGGGGGCCTCTCCCCCCCCGCGGAGTGGGACGGGGCGGGGGCGCAGGGGGCGATTTCTGGAGACGCGTGGAGGTGAAAGCAGCACTGTTGGGGATAATTATTGAGATGGAGAGTTTGAGGTGCGGGTGGGGGAGGGGGCAAGGGCTGGGCCAAGCAGCGCAAGTTTCGGAGGATTCTCATGGTGTTGCTTCTGCTTTTAAAACTCGTGTCTCCGTTGTTTATACTTCACTCTGGGTCGTTTTAAGCCCAAGAGCTGTGTTTCTGGCCTGAATCCCGTAGGGCGCAATGTCGGAACAAGAGCGCATACTGGAATGCCTGAGGAAAGAAATAAGGTCACTGCTCATTTCCACCAAAGATGGCTTGACCCCGCAGCAGCTGGAGAAGGAGTACCTTTTGATGGTTGGGAACCACTTACCGCTCCGAATCCTCGGGTATCGGTCCACGATGGAGCTGGTGTTGGACATGCCTGATGTTGTCAGTGTCTGCCCCTGCGGGGATGGTACTGTAATACTGAGAGGTAAACTTGGTAATCATCATCACTTAGTCAAGTTTTAGCAATTAACCCTGCATCTGAGGCAGGGTGTTTTAATTCTGGGGGGCAGAGAGGATCATAGGCATATCTACCTTTGAGGTTGTGGGCTAAGTTAGAGCTTTAGCAAAATTAAGAAACCTTTCTCGCCCCCCAAAAATGTACATTGACAAAAACTGCATTTTGCATATTATTTCAGATGATGGGCACCTTTAGTTGGGAGAAACATAGCATTGGTACTTTTTTTTTATTATAAAATCATATTTTTAATTCCACATAGCACACACACACACAAAATCCAAGGGAAGTTTGTTGTTCATCTCAAGATTTTCAAACCTTTCAAGGAGTCAGTTAGCAGTAATAATGACATATTGGGTTTTACCTTTCTCTCTTCATCCTCTGGTAGAGGAACCAAGCTGTTGTCCAAAATGCAAAAGAAGCCGAAACTGGTTTGGCTCAGTGGATAGAGCATCGGCCTGCGGACTCAAGGGTCCCGGGTTCGATTCCGGTCAAAGGCATGTACCTTGGTTGCAGGCACATCCCCAGTAGGGGGTGTGCAGGAGGCAGCTGGTTGATGTTTCTAACTCTCTATCCCTCTCTCTTCCTCTCTGTAAAAAATCAATAAAATATAGTTAAAAAAAAAGACAAAATGCAAAAGAAAAAAAAAAAAAGAACCAGGGGTTCATATTTATGCTATCCAGATACACATCAACATGGAGAGCTAAAAAATGTCTATACAACCACAGATACAAAGGATAAAGAAGAGAGTAAGTTTTCACCTACATGTGATTTCTTTGTTCATTTCTTCAGCCATTCCAGATGAATCCACCAAAGGAATAGCAAGTTTAGTTGCAAAACAGAGGAGCAGTCATAAGGTTCGAAACTCCATGCAGAAGGGAAGGGCCAGTGTTTGCTCTGGGCCCAGCTTTCACCGGCGAGTACCTTACCGAGGAAGGGTGCCCCCTATTCTTCCAGCTGTTGTGAAGAGTGAGTTGAAGGACCTCCTGGCATTATCTCCTGTTCTTCTGTCTGATTTTGAAAAGGCATTTGCCAAGCGATTTGGACGATCATTCCAGTACATGCAATATGGGTTCCTGTCCATGTTTGAAGTGCTGAATGCGGCTTCGGATGTTATTTCTGTAGAGCAGACCAGAGCAGGTTCTTTGTTGATGTTAAAGAAGAGCATATCAGAAGAAAAGCAGAGAGGGTGGCCAGCAGGTAAGCATGTTAGCATTGGTAACTATTGTGGATGAACAAATTTCGGAGCACTCGTGACACAGAGAGAGGCATGTGATGGCTAAGCTCCACCAATTTGTTGAAGTTAAATGTTGGCTTTACCATTCACTAGCTGGGTGATGATGTCAGGCATGTTACTTAAAACATCTAAGCATTAGTTTCCTCATCTCTAGAATGGAAGTAATAATACTTGCACCTTGGAATTGTGCTGAGGATGAAATGAGATGAGGTCTGTAAAGTGCCTGGCATTTAGTAAGGTCATAATAAGTAGTATCTATAATAATAAAAGGGTAATACGCTAATTAGACCAGATGTCCTTCTGGACATCATTCCGGACGAAGCCGGGGCTGGGGGAAAGCCCGGGTCCCGGGTGCCTGATGGCTGGCCAGAGGGAAGCCGGAGTCCCGGGTGCCAGAGGGCAGCCAGTGCCAGCAGCTGGGGGAAGGAAGGCCTACTCATGTACAAATTTCATGCATCGGGCCTCTAGTCTGTTATAAAAACACAAAATCAGCTCTCTCTAGAGCACTGTAAATGAACATTAGGTCTATGTGTTCACGTAAAGAAGATGAAACATGGAAAATGAAGTTTTAAAAATCATACTAGTTAGTAGCATTTGCCATCTGATCTTTGCTGTCATTGATCTTTGATGTCATAGCAGGCACTGCATTAATTTATGTAGTGTAATGATAACCACCTTATTTATATAGCATTTGACCTTGAGTTGTCATTGCCATACCATAGACAAGTAGTGTGAGTATCCCTGTCTTACAGATAAGGATACCAAAGCTCAGGAAAGCCAAATGACTTTTCCAAAGTCACATGGTTGGAAAAGTGCTAGAGCCAGGTTAGACACCCAGTTCTTATTACTGCTCCTTCATTGTTTTTCCTTCCCAAATCACTGTCATTCTCAAAGGCTCAGAAACCAGTATAATCATTTGTATATTGTTTCTCTAGACCCTTGACAGTTAAGAATCTATATATTGAGCCTTTTGGGGGATTCTATGCCTATTTCAGTGTTTTTTTTCTTTTGCTCTAAAATCTACATTTAGATTAATATAGGTGAACATGAGAATGTCAGGAGTTTACAAATAAATATTTAAACAGTGGTGGATAATATAGTTGGGCAAAGATATGCTGGAGGGTTTACATATTCTGGTCAGGAAAGACCTTGGGGCCACTATGTGTTTAGAGTCTAGTCCTCAATTATATTAGTACTAGAGGCCCGATGCACGTATTCGTGCACCAGTGGGGTCCCTTGGCCTGGCTTGCAGGATTGGGCTGAAACCGGTTCTCTGACATCTGCCGAGGGGTCCCAGATTGCAAGAGGGCTCAGACCAGGCCGAGGGACCTCACCGGTGCACAATTGGGGCTGAGGAGAGACACGGGAGGTTGGCCAGCTGGGGAGGGACAGTGGGAGGTCTCCAGGGCATGTCTGGCCTGTCTCAGTCCCGATTGGCCGGACTCCAGCAACAAGCTAACCTACTGGTCGAAGTGTCTGCCCCTTGGTGGTCAGTGCACATCATAGCGAGTGGTTGAGTGGCCTTAGCATATCATTAGCATAGTATGCTTTGATTGGTTGAATGGCGGACTGGTCAACCAGACACTTAGCATATTAGGCTTTTATTATATAGGATTCTTGAGGTGCTCAATCTTAGGGAGACTAACTTTTGTGATTAAACTTACAAGAGGTTCATGTTCCCAATCCATTGCCCTTCTTTCTATCATCAGGCTATCTTGGAAATAATTGGGGTTTTTTTGGTGAGCTTGAACTTAGGATAAAGAAAGAGGTGAGGCCCAGTGATACATCTTTCATGTTGTACAAAAGAATAAACCTCTCCAGTGCTATTCTCCTTCCTACAAATGTTGAAGAAAAAACTACAGTCTAGAATAATATCTTTTATTCTATATCTTTTCATTCCTCCCATTCCCCTTCCCCTTCCACATATTGCTTGCTAGGTGGTTATCAAGTTTGAGAAGCATAGTCCTAAGCAGACTCGTTGCTTGGAGACTTTTTGGTCTCCTACACAAGATACAGCTTTTTGAGTTTTTACCTATTGAATCCTGCATCTCTGTAATTATATTCAGACTAGTAGCCCTGTGCACAAATCCGTGTGCCAGTAGCTCTCTGCAGGGCCTGGCTGCTCCACGCCCACTGCCCAGAGGCTCTCCGCGGCCCAGAGGCCCATCTGTGGCCGGGCACAGAAGGCTTGTCTCATCTCTGGGGTGACGACGCAAACGTTCTGCACCCCAGCCTGGCCAGAGGCCCATCCACAGCCAGACGCGGAACGCTTGCCTTGTCGCCACAGCGACAAAGCAAGCATTCTGCCAAGCTGTTCATGCTGCCCGCTCTCAGCGGTCGCCACCCTGGGACTGGGGGACTCCGGCAGGGCTGAGAGGACTGGGCGCCGCCATCTTTGTGACGGAGTGATGGTTAATTTGCATATTACCCTTTTATTAGATAGGGTAGGATTACCTTAAGTGGAGTTTTAGATGTCCCCTTTTTCAGTAACACACTTAGGATCTCTTGGTTTTCTTCTGTTGATGACTAATCACTTCCATCACACGTACATTTTATTGACTTAATGTTTAAAATGTAAGCTTACTTGCATTAATTTTTAGTTCTAAGTTGAGGGCAATTTAGCTCATGGTAGCCTCGTAGATAACCACCAGAAAATAAACTAGAAATTTCTAGTGACAATTTTTCTCTCCTTTTATTCACAAAAGGTAAAATTTTTACCCAGCCTTTTAGAATGAAACAAGAAGGATCATACTCTCCAAGCTTCCCATTAGCAAAGACACGCTTTTCACGACCCACTTCAAACATGGAGCCATTGAAGCACATATTGAACATGGAAAAGACTTCTAAGTCAAATGTAGTGGAGACTTCAAGGCTGAATCACACTGAAAAATTAAACCAGGTGAGATATTGGAGTTTGGAGATATAAATACACTGAAAATGTGTTTAAATTCAGTGGTTATTATATCTGATGGAAAAGCTGGTCTTTTAAAATTCAAGTCATTCACTAATTTCAGATATAACTTAAGCATTTTCTTTGGTTCTCTGGATTAGTAAGAAATGAGAAGTGGCAGTGAGAAAAGAGTACAATTTTGTCAACTCCAGGGTTTCCACTATTTTCTGCAGATGATTCCCAGATCTGTATCTCTAGTTCCAGCTTCTCACCAAAGTTATAGAAGCATATTTACAACTTACCTCAGGAATATCTTTACCTGAGTGGCTGGCCCCTGAGCACTACAATCCTGGTATCTTTGTGTGATTATAATGCTGAAGGACTTTGAATAAAAACTACTAAAATATAACCAACAAAGGCCTGGTTAAGTTAGCAAGATAACAAGTTGAGCTCAGAATAAGCACATGGAAATTAAATTTGAGACATAAAAGTGCTTTATTTCTATAACTTAAAATACTAGCTTTAGTAACATATATAATAAAATTTACACATTTTAAATGGACAGTTTGAGTTTTGACAACTGTATCTAGTCATGTAAGAACCATAAAAATCAAGAAACAGAACATTTCCATCATCCCCCAAAGTTCCTTCATGCCACGTTGTAGTTTATCTCTTTCTCTGTCTGCAGCTACAATCACTGCTTTCTATAGCTGTAATTTTGACTTCCCAGGAGTTTCATATAAATGGAATTAAATAACATTTAGCTTTGTGTTTATCTTCTTTAACTTAGCATGATGCTTTTTAAATTCATCCAGCATATATCAGCCGTTTGTTCCTTTTTCTTGCTGAATATCATTCCACTGTATTGATATACTTCAATTAGATGTTATTTCCTTTTTGGGGTATTATGAATAAATCTGCTATGAACATTTATATATACTTTGTATGTATATAGATTTCTTTTCTCTTGAGTAAGTACCTGGGAGTAGGATTGTTGGGTCATACACTAAGTGTGTGTTTAAGAACTTTATAAGAAATTGCCAAAATGTTTTCTAAATTGTCTGTACAATTTTACTTTCTCATGAGCTTCATTGCAGCTTTGTTAACATTTGATATTGTCAGTTTTTAAACTATTAGCCATTCCAGTGGGTGTATAATGGGATCTCATTAGTTTTAAGTGAAATTTCTCTAATGATGAATAATGTTGGGCATGTTTTCATATGAGTATTTTCCATTTGTATATCTTCTTTGAAGTGTCTATTCATATTTTTGCTCATTCTTAAAAATTGAGTAGTCTTTGTATTGAGTTGGAAGAATTATTTATATAATCTAGACATAATTCCTTTATCAGAGAAATATTTTCTCTGGTCTATACTTGTCTCTTTATTTCTTTAATCTGACTTTTGTGGAAAAGTCTGTATTTTTGATGAAATTGAATTTACATTTTTCTTTTGATTCTTGCCTACATAATAGATTTTTGCTTAATACAAAGTTACAAAATGTTCTCCTGTGTTTTCTTTTAGATGTTTTATGATTTTAGTTCTTAGGTCTTATTATTGATTTCAAGTTTTTTCTTGTATAAGGTACCTGGTATGGATCAATTTTAAATCTAGCTGGATTATAATTTGGGGGGGGGGGGGGGTGTTTCTGTGCCAGTTCTATTTTGGTGCTTTTAAATTCACCTTAATTTTGTTAGGGCAAGTCTCCACTAATTAGTCCCTTTTCATACTTTTCATCTATTCTAATGTATTTTTTCCTGGAAGTTTATAATTATTTTTGTAAATTCTAAGATTTCAATGAGATTTCTCTTAGAATTAAATTTTAAAAAATTTGAAGACTTCACACATTACATTTAATAGATTTATTCAACAACATATGCAACTTTCTATTAATTCAGTATTATCTTATGCTCTTCAGTGCAGATGTATAGTTTTCTTTATTAGAGTTTGGTGCATGTCTTGTAAGTGTATTCTTAGGTATTGTATAGTGTGACACTTTTGCTGCTATTGAGAATGGGGTTCTAACTACTTAAGGCTTATGAGGAAAGAAATTAATTTCTTGAAATATTATTTTGAAGCTGGCCACCTTACTGAACTTTGAACTTGTTTAATCATTTTCTCTTAGGTTCTCAAAATACACCATAATAATGTTTATAAATAATTTTCCTTTGTCTTTTTCAGTATGTAAAGTTCTCATTTTCATTTTCTAAATTTATTTACTGATTGAAAATTTCAGAAAAAATATTAAAGATTAAAAGTCCATATTTCTTTTGTAAAAATAATTTTCCAATTTGGTAAATAACTATTACTATCTGATTATTAGAGGTTAAACTTTATGCTTTTATTATCTATTTAGTGTTAGTTTTTATCAGTTGCCTATTCATTGTTTATCCATTTTTCTAAAGAATATATATCTTTGATTCAAAGCTCTTTTCTGCCTTTTCTCTGGCCCTATAGGTTTCTATCTGAATATGGCTTTTGGGGAAGGGAGGGTCAATTTACATCTTTATCTATGCCCCTGTGTTGTAATCTTTTGTTCACTTGATTTATTGCCCATTCTTTGTATTTTGTATACAGGCGGGCATTGTGAAATCGGGGACCCTCTTGATTACTTTCTTTATGTCAATCACTGATCACCTGCTGTTCTTACTTTCCCCCACATTATAACTTCTACCCTCTAATTATAGATATCCTCAAGATTACCTGGACTTTAAAAAATCTCCCTCACTCCATTCATTTTAAGTCTCTTAATTTCAGGCAAAAACCATATTCATCTTCTTGAGAAGCATTCTTTTCCTAGTAAGAGCCCATCATTTTGACATCTTGAAACCAGGCTTGGAAAATATTTTCCCTAAAAGGTCACATAATACATAGTTGAGGCTTTGAGGGCCAAATTGTCTCTGTTGTAATTATCCAACTCTGCCCTTGTAGTGCTAAAATAACCTTGGACAATAGTGAGTGAATCTGTGTTCCAATAAAACTTTATTGATGGATACTGAAATTTGAATTTTGTATCATTTTCATGTGTCACAAAATATTCTTTTTTATTTCCCCCCAACCATTTAAAAATGTCAAAACCATTCTTAGTTCATGGACTTATGCAAAGACAGATAGATGGTAGGCCAGTTTTGACCCATGGGTCATGGTTTGCTGACCCTGTTACAAGCCGTTCTTCATAGAAACAAATCACATTTGTATTCAATATCCTGCCATTTACTTCCCAGTTTCCCAAATTATTGAAAGTGAGTAAAAAACAACAAAAACCTACCTTTATGTCCAAGGTCCTTTAGCTTTCTGCATTAAAACTTGAGGTCACTGAGTCTTTTTCCTTGGTCTCTTATTCATCTCTGTAGGATCAGCAATTCCTTCTCCATGGTATTCTTTCCTAATTTCTGTGGGTTCCACCTTTATTATTTCCTGTTTCTATTCTTACTCTCTTAGCACCCTAGTCTCCTGATTGCTCATCCCTCCAAATCTAATTTTCTGCCAGATTAAAATTCTGATAATGTCTCTCCCTTGCTAAAAATCTCTGTATCAGTTTTTGTTTATGGAACTAAGAAAAATTGGTTAGTTTGGCATATTCTGTAATTTGATTTGGGTCTACCTTTTTCAGTTTCCTCTTCCACTACTTTTCTAATGCCTTCAGGAAAACTATTCTTTTTTCTTTGTTTGTGAAGTTCCTTCTACCTTCATTGCCCTCTCTATCACTTTTCTGCAATAGTCTCTTCATCTTTTTACTTTATTTGGGTCTCCCTTTGCCATTGGCTTTTCTCCGATAAAATCCTCAGATCCCTACTGTCTTTTTTTTTTTTTTTTTCTTTCTGCTGTCTTTTTTTTTTTCATTTATTTTCTTTTTTTTAGATCCCTGCTGTCTTAACTTGGGCTGCTCCTGTCTTTGCTATCCATTGAATTCAGATAATCATCCGTTGTTTCCTTAACTTTATTTTTCCACTTGCTCAACTTTGTGAACTTCCTCCCCTTTCCCTCTATCCTTAGGAGTGAGCCTTGCTTCTAAATTCAGAATACACTAGATAGTAACTCTGTTTTCTGACGCCACATTCACAGATCGTTCTGCATCCCTATTGGTTCTTTCCTCCTTCATTTCTATTTCAACAGAAGAGCTTTTCCTTCTGCCCTTTATGGCCAGTCATTGCCCTGGTTCACACTGAATCCTGCCTCCCAGGGACCTTTCACTATCCCATCTCTTCCCTGCATTAGGCACACACTAAGTATGTGTTCAATAAACATTGAATACTTTTATAAAGAGAAGAAACTTAGTAACAAATTTTTTTTCTGGGTAAGAATATGGGATTGAGTAATTGAAGACTCTAGAATCTAATTGTTAGAGAATGTTAATTCTCTGAAAAGTTTGAGTATTTAATTTTAATAAATATTTCATCTACTATAAATGTATTTTGTATGTATGAAATGTTACAGTGACTTGAGAACAGTTTTTTATCCATTTGAAATACATTTCCTTTGATAAATATTTTTCCTTTGCATATTATTCAGATTTATCTTTGACTTTTTTTGGACTATAACTTGAACTTTTCTTTCTTTATCATAGTTGGAGAACACCTTCAAATCAGTTATTGCACAGATTGGACCTGGTGGGACTATTAATCCAGAACTAAAACATAAAATAAAATTTGTAAGTATTTTCATAAGAATACTTGATTATACATTTAGATATTACTTGTGGCCAAGTTAATTTGCTTAAGAGTATTTATTAGTTTAATATTTATATTTATGCCCGATCTTTTCAAATATATTGCAAATGGAGTGGCTATTCGTTTAAGATCAGAAAAAAACAACAGTAAATAAATTACACAGTCTTAAAATTTTTAAAAAAATTCTTCAGAAAATGTTAAGTTCCTTCATAAATGTGCTCTCTTCCCAGTTTTCTTCCCCTTACCCCAATGAATCATTGTCAAGTTCTTTCTAATACCAGTTTTCTATATATTTATGTCAAATACTATTCTAAATTGTGTATGGTATCCCATCGTGTTGATATACAGTATTTCACATGAGATTTGTTATTGATTAACATTTGGGTTATTTCTAGCCTTGGCTATTAAAAAATGCTGTAGTTAATGTCTGAACATTTATCTAGAAGTGGAATTGACAGAGGTATTGATTAAGTTTTGATAAATATTACTACTTTTGCCTCTAAAAGATTTGAACAGATTTTCACTCCTATTGATAGTGAAATGTTACTAATTATGTAGTTTTAACTTATATCTCTTGATTTTTACATTGAGCATGTTTTCATATGCTTAGCAGTCATTTATATTTCTTATGTCTTTGGCCTAATTTACTGTTTCTCCTTATTAATTTGTAAAAGCTCTTTGTACACTTAAAATTTTGGTGGTAGCTGTTAATTGTAATTTGAATAATCAGAGTGCCATTGTGACTCTTTCTGCCTTACTTTCATTTGAGCTACGTGGTTGTACTAGGAGAAATGCAAAAACTTTCGGGCATTTGTTCAATATGACTTTTTTATGATAACAAAATATTAGAGAAATAGTAAGCATTCATTGATAAAGTATTGGTTAAATTATCCACCCAAACTAGGGAATATCATGTGGCTCATAAGAAAGTTTATGTGTATCTCAATTAATTTTCATGAAGTATCTCCTTGACATACTGTTGGACTCTAAAAACAGATTTTATAGAGTGACATGTTTAATATTATCCTTTAATGTAAATCATAAATAATTTGAATATGTCTGTGCATAAGTTGGTTTCTGAAATGCATCAACAACTATCTCTGAATCATAGGATTTTATAATCATTTCTACTTTGCATTTTTCTGAAACTTGAATTAAAATAAAATATATAGTATCTTGAAAAATCTAGGAAAACGCAAAGCTTTAAAATTTTTATTGATTTTTAAAGAGAGAGATGAAAAAGATATATACAGAGAGAGAGACATTGATTTGCTCTTACACTTATTTATGCATTCATTGATTGATTCTTGTATATGCCCTGACCGGGGATCAAACCCGAAACCTTGGAGTATCAGGACAACACTAACCAACTGAGCTACCTGGCCATGGCCAGTGCAAAGCTTTTTATACTTTATTGGGAGAGACTGAATCCACTTCTAGGAATTCTAAAAAAATAACTGGACAAGTAAAAGGTGCAACTATGAGGATAATCACTTCAGTGTTTGTGGTTATGAAAAATAGGAAATAGCTCTAGGGGACTGAGCAAGCAAATTTAAGTATATTGAATATTTTGAAAACCCAAGCCAGAAACGTGTTGATGCATATTGACTGACATGGAAGATGTGTTTGGTTTGATATTTAAAAACTGATTATAGAAATAATGACCTATTTTATGTTAAATATAGGTATTTTATGTACACATAGACAACAATGGCTAACTGGATATTTTCTCTGTACTGTATTTTTCGAAGTTTTTTTATAATGACCATTGTATTTCTTTTCTACCATTTAAAATGCTTGAATTTATGCTATAGAATTTTTTTTTAGATTTTTTTTTTTTTAATGTGAACTAATGGTAAGTATGCTATCTAAGCTAAAGAACTTACAGGAATTTGTGGAGAGCTGTGGAATTGCAGTGTTGTGCAAGAATGATTTCTTAACTCTGGAAATGTTGGAAGTCACTGCTTTTTGCTGTTATAATGTTTTTTAAAACTGGAAACTGAAAAATATTGTGACTATTTCACTCAATAACATGCTGCTTTTATCTTTGTTAATATTTAAACTTATACTGTCTTATATTTTATCACCCAACACTCCAATGGTATCTATTTATATTGTATTTCATTTTCTATTTATTAGGTTGTGTCCAAGTTTCCAGAGGGTTTACTTATTTCTAAACTGCTTAGAGAGTTTGAGGTGAGTGTTACCTTTTTCATCAACCATGGTTTTTTTTATAGCTTATCTTTTCCTGATAGATAGAAATTTTGTTGCTACTTCTTGGACCCTCCAAGTCTACGCTCTAGAGCTTAAACATCTTGTTTTGATTTCTGATGTCCTTTTCTTTACTAAAAGAGTCAAGAATATGATCCTTAATAAATAATTCATGATGCATAGGAAAGATATTTTTACTGCTTATCGTTACAATATTATTAGAAAAAAACGTTATTTTTCATATCTGATAATACCAAGTAGCAGAGAGGTTATGGAGAAACAAAATACCTCTATGCTGCTTGTGTGACAAATCTCCTTTGGAGAGCGTTTTGGCAGTACCAAGAAAAGCTTAAGATATGCACCTCACTGATCCAGCAGCTCCACTTCTACACACGCACTTTAGAGAAAACTCTTACACACGTGCACATGAAGACATTCATAAGGCATGTGCACATTGCAGAATAGTAAAAAAATTGGAAACAGATTACATGACCATCAGTAGCAGAATGGATAAATAACTTGGAATTGACATTTATACAATAGAATAATATGTAGTAGATAAAATAAATGAACTAGATTTGTTCTGAAACCTGGAACATTTTTGGAACCATCATGTTTGGGGAAAAAAAAATCAAGTTGCAGAATGATAGTTCAGATACTGCCTTATATCCAATTTTTAAAAATGGTTAAAACCTATACATATAGTGTTAGCTGTGTGCAACACTGCTCTGAATGTCTTTCATTAGATTTTTACAACAAACTGAGGCACAAAGAAGTAACTTGCCTAAGGGCCTATAGATAGCAAGTATGGAGGAGTCAAGATTTGAACCCCAGGCAGTCTGGTTTTAGAATCCTACCTCTCAACTACTATACCATAAAAACTGACATATATTTTAGATATGAATACAGATATTGTGAGATACTACAGCATAATGGGTAAGATACATCGCTTTGTGCTATTTTATGGATGATATGTAAAGTCAGGATAATATTACCTAATATTATACTTTTGTGAAGTTTAAATGACTTAAAAATAAAGTACTTAGATCAGTGCCTGCCATCTAGTAATTATTCAGTAAATGTTAAAAGAAGAAAACTTAGAAAATACATATCATCCCTCAGGATAGAGATGGAGAAAATTTAAATTCATCTTGTTTTAAAGAAATGTATCTTCTAGAATCTAGAGCCACAAAGTGTTTTTCAAGTAGACCAATGGGAGAAGCTAAAGCAAAGGCTCTGATGTGTTTTGGATTAACAAGTAAAGTCACTTATCAGTGAAATGACAGAATAAAGTCTGAGAGTAATAAAATATGATTTAATATAAAATTTGTGGGTAAAATCAACCTCCTGTACCAGACTCACAGCTCAGCATGAGCAGTTTTCTATCACAAACATTTTAGCAAATGTACTTCGTGTAATAAAAGTTTAGGGTGTTAAGATTACAAAGGTTAAGGAGAAATTAAAATAAGTCTTTTAATGTTGCAGGGAAGCTCTTTGCCTTTCTTAATAAATAGACTTAGGCTGAAATTCAATTTTATGATTATAAATATATAGTGAGTATAGATTTAATTTAACTTTTATTCTAAATTGTAGCAACACCTGCCAACCCTTCCCTTTATTTTATCCAACATGATATAAAAGCTACCTTATGATTTTTTTCTCTTGAAATACCTGGTCAACACTCTGCCATTCTTTCAACACCCCTTATTAAATTGCTAATTGAAGAGAAGATAATATATCAGCAGTATAGTTTTGGGATCTTCCTGCAGCTCCACATAAAGATGAAGAGAGAGCCCTAGCCGGTTTGGCTCAGCAGATAGAGCGTCAGCTTGCTGACTGAAGGGTCCCAGGTTCGATTCTGGTCAAGGGCACATGCCCAGGTTGTGGGCTTGATCCCCAGTAGGGGACGTGCAGGAAGCAGCCAATCAATGATTCTATCTCATCATTGATATTTCTATCGCTCTCTCCCTCTTCCTTCCTCTCTGAAATCAATAAAAAAAATATATTTTTAAAAAGATGAAGAGAGAAACCAGATAGCAAAACCAAAAATTCACAGATTATATATATAATAAAATGGGGTAATATAAATTGCACAAGAAACTGGTGAAAAGGGTTACATCCCGGGAGGTGATCTCTTGGGTGACTGGTGGATGGGAGTGGGATAGAGACTGTTTTTTTGCTCTATACCTTCCTGAGACTTTTAAATATCATTTATTTAAAGAATTCATATTAAAAAAATTCTTTGTAAACTAGCCTTTTGCTCACTGAATTGCATTTTCATAGTACTAGGTACCTGCAGAGAAGGTAGAGAAACCATTAAAGTAACTAATGAACATAAAAGGGAAAGAAACCATAATACATTTGTAAGGTACAAAGAAGTAAAGATACTAAGTTTAATTCACCACCACTCTTCCCTTGTCCTCAACCAATTCTTTATTTCTTGGGATATTCATGATTGGCCTATAAGTTTTATAGTGAGGGATTATATAGGTCTCTTGATTTGTATTATACTTGTATGGAAGCAAGCCTTTGCTGTAGAACCTGAGTTCACTAATCCTCACAGATTTAGCTTGGCTAAATCCAAATTAAAGCACTGTCCAAGGTGTCTGCAGATATTATATTCCTGTTATCTAACGTTGCTGTTTCATGTTGTTCTTGTTTGTTTGTTTTGTGTGTGTGTATGACAGTTAATTTTTAAAGAACAACTTTCTCCAAAAAAATTGGGCTTCTTAAATGTGATAGAACTTGTTGGAGCTCTTAGTGACATTCTCCATGTGGAGTTCAGGGAAGGAGAGCAAGACTTACTCGTGTTTGATGCTGATATGAAGCCTCTACCACGTGGTGAGTTTAATTACAATATGAAGCAAACCTTATTTTAAGTTGTCCCTGTAAGGACAAGGAAAAAGAAAGTATTATTTGTATGTGTATGATTCTTTGTTATAACCAAACAGATCACACATTAGTCTTAAAAATGTTTTGTATATAATGACCTTATTTCTGGTGATATCTTATATAATAAAGAGCTAATGTGCTAGTTAGACCTGACGGCGGAACGACCTTCCTGAACGACCATTGGGTGGGGCTGCAGGGCCGTGGGGCTATGAGGGCCGAGGCAGCTGGGGCTGTGAGGGCCTACTCTTGCACGAATTTCGTGCATCGGGCCTCTAGTTTGTTATAATAGGCTAACCTGTATTACTATTCAAGATCATCTGATTTTTTAAAAATTTACTTTCTTCATTGTCCAGATTTCTGGATGATTCTGAAGAAAACGGTTTTCTAAAATAGTGATCTGATGGGGAAGCACTAGGTGGTTCTTAACGTTGGCTGTGTATCAAAAGCTATTTAGAAATACATGGCGATTCAGCCCAGCTGGTGTGCTCAGTGGTTGAGCATCAGTCCCTGTTCCAAGAGGGCACCGGTTCGATTAGGGGTTGCAGGCTCATTCCCCAGTAGGGGACTTGCAGGAGGCAGCCAGTAGATGTTGATGTTTCTCTCTCTCTCTCCCTCTCTCTGCTTCTATCTCTAAAATCAATTAACTTATTTTTTTAAAAAGAAATACATGGAAATTCATAATAAATGGTTGTGCCTTGGCATTCCAGCACTTGTGCTTTTCTAAAAATGAACATTTTATTTTGTGATAATTTTAGGTTTACAGAAAAGTTGCAAAGATAGTACAGAGGTCCCATATGTCCTTCATCCAGTGTCTCCTAATAGTAACATCTTACATTACCATGATACATTTATTAAAACTAATAAGTTAGCATTGGTACATTACATTAACTGAATCCCAGAGTTTATTCCGATTTTAACAGTTTTCAAAAAATTGTTCTTTTTCTATTTCTGGATCCACTTCAGGACACCACATTGCAATTAAAGCACTTGGTTTTTGTTTGTTTTATTTTTGTTTTTAATGTGGCTTAATGTTTTTCTTTTGAAATTTTTATTGACATTACTGTAGATTCAAATACACTTATTAAGAATTAATACAGGGGAGAAACCAAGATGGCGGCATAGGTAAACACCTGAACTGCTGCCTCGCACAACACTTTCAAAACTACAACTGAAAGACAAAACGGAAATCATCCAGAACCACAGGAAGGCTGGCTGAGTGGAAATTCTACAACTAGAAGGAAAGAGAAAAGCACACTGAGACTCACAGGAGCTGCAGAAGGCAGAGGTATGAAGGCACGCGCACGGAGAGGGCTGGCAACTGAGTACGCAGCTGGCTTTTTCAAGCCAGAGGGAGACAAAAGCGCCCGACTGCTCTGAACTCCAGTTCCTGGTGAGACTCTGGGGAACCAGACTCATACGGGGAGAAACTGGACTGTTTGGCAGTGGGCGAAAATCGAGGGCAGCTTTCTCTCAGAGGTGCTTGCAGCGATTACTGCGGGACACTGAGACCCAGGGGCCTCTTAGGGCAGGGCTGACTGACGGAAAGCCATTGCTGTTTGCTCTGCCCTGAGATCCCGCCCCATGAAGCCATTGCTGTTTGCTCCACCCTGAGACTCCATCCCCATCCAAGCTGAGCACAGAGGCTTTTGCATATGAATGGCCTGGTCCTTTGAAATCTAAACTTACCTAACAAACTGCAGCTGAGTCAGAACATTCAAAAGAAGGCCCAAGGCCCCACAGCAGCTTGCATTGCTTCACAGTTGGGCCTCATCTGGGCACCTCCAAAACCCAGACAAAGAAGAGGAATCTGCAGATCTCTCCGTAGCTCCTGCTGGGTGGCCTCAGGCAGAGGTTAAATTAGCACCTCCTTGGAGATCCAAGAGCCAGTGTACCCAGGGGTCAGAGTAGGACTGTCCAGATTACAACTCAGATCCATAAGGGACACACTCAGGGGGCAGACTCAGTGAGCACCAAAGCCCCACTGAAGCAAGTCTTGCCTCATAAGGGTGTCTCCAGCACAGAAGTTCTCCCATAATAGACACAGCTGATCCTCACAACCAATTGGCCTGGAGGTCAATTCCTCCGAGTGATACCAACAACAATCAAGGCTTAACTACAACAAGACTGTGCACACAGCCCACAAAGGGGTGCACCAAGAGTGTCCACCTCAGGTAACTGGGGAGGCTGAGCCACTGGGCTCTATAGGACACCTAGCACACAAAGCCACTCTATCAATTCAGGGAAGCATCCAAAATGCGGAGACAAAGAAACAGGTCACAAATGAAAGAAATGGAGGAAAGCAAATGACTGGATATAGAGTTCAAAACCACGGTTATAAGGTTTTTCAAGAATTTTCTAGAAAAGGCCGATAAATTTAGTGAGACCCTCGATGATATGAAAAAGGACCAACTAGAAATTAAGCATACACTGACTGAAGTAAAAAATAATATACAGAGATCCAATAGCAGACTAGAGGGTCTCAAGAATCAAGTCAAAGATTTGAAATACAAAGAAGCAAAAAACACCCAACCGGAAAAGCAAAAAGAAAAGAGAATCCAAAAATATGAAGGTAGTGTAAGGAGCCTCTGGGACAACTTCAAGCATACCAACATCCAAATTATGGTGGTGCCAGAAGAAGAGAGAGAGCAAGATACTGAAAATCTATTTGAAGAAATAATGACAGAAAACTTCCCCCACCTGATGAAAGAAATAGACTTAGAAGTTCAGGAAGCACACAGAACCCCAAACAAAAGGAATCCAAAGAGGACCACACCAAGACACATCATAATTAAAATTCCAAGAGCAAAAGACAAAGAGAGAATATTAAAAGCAGCAAGAGAAAAACAGTTACCTATAAGGGAGCACCCATACGATTGTCAGCTGATTTCTCAACAGAAACTATGTAGGCCAGACGGGAGTGGCAAGAAATATTCAAAGTGATGAATAGCAAGAACCTACAACCAAGATTACTCTACCCAGCAAAGCTAATATTCAGAATTGAAGGTCAGATAAAGAGCTTCACAGATAAGAAAAAGCTAAAGGAGTTCATCACCGACAAACCAGTATTATATGAAATGCTGAAAGGTATTCTTTAAGAAGAGGAACAAGAAGAAAAAGGTAAAGATAAAAATTATGAACAACAAATACATATCAACAAGTAAATCTAAAAATCAAGTTAATAAAAAGTCTGATGAACAGAATAAACTGGTGAATATAATAGAATCAGGGGCATAGAAAGGGAGTGGACTGACAATTGTCGGGGGAAAGGGGTGTGGGAGGTGCAGGAAGAGATTGGACAAAAATTGTACACCTATGGATGAGGACAGTGGGGCAGGGCGGGGGGGGGGGGAGTAAGGACAGAGGGTGGGGTGGGAACCGGGTTGAGGGGAGCTATGGGGAAAAAAAGAGGAACATATGTAATAATCTGAACAATAAAGATTTGTTTAAAAAAAATTTTAAAAAATGAATTAATACAGGCAGATCCCATGTATTCTTTCCTCAGTTCCCTCATTGATAATGTCTTTCCAACCAATAGTACAATATTGTACTTATATTTTTACTAGTGGCCCGGTGCATGAATTTCTGCACATTGAAAGGAAATTAATTAGAAGAAATATTTTAACACATTGAGGACCAGTAGTTTTATTGCTAGCTTTACCCAGTGGCCAGATAAGTTTCTATTGAATGAGTACAAAAAATGTTTTACATAAATGTTAAAGGCACACTTTAAGATACCCATTGCATTTTGAAGTTATTTTATTACATGTTCTTACAAGCTAATATCTTTTTAAAGAATTCTCATGATTGGCCACAAGCCTTAGAACAGAAAACACAAGAATTCTCGTGATCCGTCCACAATGTGTTAATATCGCTATTTGCCCTTTCTCTATAAGAAAAGTGTCAACCAAATTCACAATCGACAATGACAGATGGAAACACACCCATGCGATTGGCGCCAGCGAGAGCTTTATATGTATCGCACATAAGTGAGTCAACTTAGCCTTTTATAGATATAGAATAAAGTTGCTTAATTAGACCTGCTTTCTGATGTAGCTAAACTTTTTCCAGCCAGCGAAGCACCCCAATTCTCTTTCAGGTAATTGTCAGCAACACAGCAGTAAATATCAACACAAAGTAGATTATTGTAGCTCACGCAGGGAGAACAAAGGGTAAAATATTTAATTGCAGCAGTGTTTGACTATATTCTGCGCAGTGAGAAAACCTGAAGTCATTTTCAAGGCCCACCATTTCTTACTTTTCAGTTGGGTCAAGTTTCTAAGCTTTCTAAATCTCCGTTTTCTGGCTAATGAAAATAAAATAGGATTCCACCGAATCTCCTACCTACCTACTCCAAGACTTCTGTGAGGATCAAATGAGATGAGTCATGGGAAAATGCTTTACAGACATTTGGTTAAAGTGTAAATGTTTCCACCTAGGTATAAAGCAAGTCATGTTCCTGGGCTGAAGAACTCCAAGGAGGCTAGTCGCTAGGGAGAGGAAGCCAGGCGTTGCTATGTGACATCATTACCTGGCACCCACGGCGGCCGTTTTTGGGCTGGCCATGGGGTCTCAGCAGCGTTGGCTGTGATTTGGTGGGCTGTCGCTCAGGAGTGGTGGCGGGGCCATGTCCCACTTGGGGGAAGCCAAGTGTTGCTTTGTCATCCAGGTCCGTGCTGCTGTTTCTCTGTAAATGGAAAGTGTGCATCACTGTAGCTCCTGCATTGAGCATCTGCCTCCTGGTGGTCAGTGTGCATCATATCAACTGGTTGGACAGTAGGAAGGACACAGCATATTAGCCTTTTATATATAGAGATAAGTTTCTGCAAATGGTTATAATGAACAGCTTTTTTTTTCTCCAAAGTATAATGTTTCTTTGTATATTTTTCTGATTAAAATAATCCATGTTCATTCTAAAAAATTCAAATAGCACTGATGAGTGGAAAGTTGAAAGTGGACATTTCTCATAATTTTACCCCCCAAAAATGCTATTAGAATTTTTGTGTAGCCTTCCAGACCTTTTTGTTGTTTTTGTTAATCCTCATCTGAGGATATTTTTTCCATTGAATTTTAGAGAGAGAATGGAAGGGAGGGAGGAGAGACAGAGAGCGAGAGAAACATCAATGTGAGAGAGACAACATCAATTGCATACCTCCCGAATGTGCTCTGACAGGCTAGGGATCAAGCCTGCAACTAAGGTATGTGTACTTCACTGGAATCGAACCCAGAAACCTTTAGTCTTTGGTCTGAAGCTCTAGCCACTGAGCCAAACCGGGTAGGGCCAGACTTTTTTCAATATATATGTAAGCATAGCTAGATTTTTAAAATATTACAAAAATAATATTGGCTTCTTTAAACATTTCAAACAATGCAGAGGTGATAACTAGTGTTAGTAGTTTTAGAGGGTCTACTTATGGACTTCTTCTGTATGACATCATATCACATATAATAAAAAGCTAATATGCAAATTGTCCCCTTGACCAGGAGTTCAACCAGGGGGCAGGGCTGGCCGGCCAGCTGCCCACGTTCCCTCCCCAAAGCCGGCCTGATCCAATCGGCCCTGATCAGGTTGGGCCGGCCAAACCCCATCCATGCACGAATTCGTGCACCGGGCCTCTCTATTATATAATAAAAGCGTAATATGCTAGTTAGACCGGACGTCCTTCCAGACGACCTTCCGGACGAAGCTGGGGCTGCGAGGGAAGCCTGGGTCCTGGGTGCCGGAGGGAAGCTGGTGCCGGAAGCCGAGGGAAGGAAGTAGGCACCTACTCTTGCATGAATTTCATGCATCAGGCCTCTAGTAGTTATATAATGTATGTAAACTTTTCTTACGCAAGACACTACTAGTATATATAAACTAGAGGCCTGGTGCATGAAATTCTTGCACGGGGGGGACGGTGTCCCTCAGCCCAGCCTGCATCCTCTCCAATCTGGGACTCCTTGAGGGATGTCCTACTGCCCATTTAGGCCCGATCCCAGTGGGCCTAAATGGGCAGTTGGACATCCCTCTCACAATCCAGGACTGCTGGCTCCCAACTGCCCTCCCCTGCAGGCCTGGTCCCCCCCAACTGTCCTCCCCTGCAGGCCTGGGTCCCCCCCCCAACTGTCCTCCCCTGCAGGCCTGGGTCCCCCACAAATGCCCTCCCCTGCAGGCCTGGGTCCCCCACAACTGCCCTCCCTTGCTGGCCTGGTCTTCCCCAGCTGCCCTCCCTTGCTGGCCTGGTCACTCCCAACTGCCCTCCTCTGCTGCCCTAGTCACCCCTAACTTCCCACAACTGCCCTCCCCTGCAGGCCATCTTGTGGCGGCCATCTGTGTCCACATGGGGGAAGCCATCTTTGACTACATCAGGGTGGCCATCTTGTGTCTTGGAGTGATGGTCTATTTGCATATTACTCTTTTATTAGATAGGATATTGTATTAGTCCTTGTTTTTTATGCTTCATATATTGTGGATGTTTTCCCATATCAGCATATACAGGTTGATTTCATTCTTTTTAACTATATATAATTCTTTTATATGACTATATTATAATTCACTTAACTAATCTATTAATGGACATGTCAATTATGAAAAACTACAGTGATTAAATATTGTATCTATTTGTGCACTTATTTTATTATTTAGGAGCCACTATGGTTTTAGATGTATCTGGGGTCTGTTTTAATGTGCCAAACTCTTTTAATCATCATACACATGTAAATTTCAACAAAATATGTGATTGATTTGGTAATTCCCATAAAAATTAAGGCATTGTATTATGGACTACTAAGTAGTCACAGACATGCTACATGAAGCAACAATGAATGCTCACTGCTAAAGGTGAAGGAGAAATAAATTGAAATCAAAATGTTGAAAGATAAAAAACCTTCCACCAAAGCTTAAGAAGCCTTATCAGAATTACCCTCTTCCCCCAACGTAATTAAGATTTGTTCCCATCTAGAACTTCCCTTACATGTCTCCATACTGAAAGGTTCTGCAAAGACAGGTCCGTATCTCTTATTCAGCACTATCTACCCAGTGCCTGGCACATAGAATGTGCTTAATAGCAGTTATAAAGTATCTTAACAGATATACTTAGGCTACTCTATTGGTCATTTCAGATGGAGCTGTTTCATCAGTAAGAAGTTCATATTTAGTTCAATCAGATAAGAAAATAGAAGCCAAAACTTGTGTCTCCAGTCCCCCTAGAAATGCATTGTCTACTGCTACTATTAAGGAAACCCCATGGAATTGGTCTTTTAAAAATCATAAAGAGCCAGAACAGAGAATTTACAAGAAGCCTAACCTGGTGGTGAAGCCTTTACAGCTGGTGAGTGAGGTTTCTAGACTTGTGCCTTGGAAATTCAGCATTATGGAGGGTAACTGGATGACTGCTTCATTAAACCAAAATTCTATTTTAGAAAGTCTTATTTCTGGGAATTTGATTTCTTGGAAGAGACTAGAGCTTTGGTCTGAAGTCACTTTATGCAGCATTTATTCTGGTTTTCAATCTTTTTTTTTCTTTTTCCTAGCTTTCCCTCAAGTCTCATTTTCAAGTTTTCACATGGCTTTGAAGATTTGACAGTTCTCTTAAGATGACATTGCTGATTCTCTGTACAGGTTTTTCAGATTTAAGCTTGAAAACCCTGGACTGCTTTAGAAGGGAAGACTTGAGGAGCTTTGTGTCAGCTGTATGCCTCAACAGCTGCTGCAGATTACCCCAACCTATACTCAGTTATAGGGAGCTTTTCTTTTTTCTCCTTTATTATATCTCCACACACATTTTCCCTTTTTTTTTCCCAATTTTTTTTAATTAAGGTATTATATGTGGACATATCTTACCATTGCCACCCCCCACCCCACTCCCATATATGCCCTCACCCCCCCCCAGAGTTTTGCATCCCTTGGTTATGCTTATATGCATGCATACAAGTCCTTTGATTGATCTCTTATCTCTCCCACCTCTCCCTAACTTTCCCCCTGTAATTTGACAGTCTGTTTGATGCTTTACTGTCTCTGTATCTGTCTTTTTGTTCAAGTTTATAATGTTCTTTATTATCCATAAATGAGTGAGATCATGTGGTGTTTTTCTTTCATTGACTGGCTTATTTCACTTAACATAATGTTCTACATTTTCCCTTTTTGTGTTCTCATCTCCTATTACTTATTCTATTGTTATTAAGGAATTAATACTTACGCTCCTTCCCTTCTACCCTCTATACCTGCTTCTTTCATGGAAGGGAAACATTGTTTTAGGAGAGTCTGCTGTGTTTTCTAGAGGACAATAGGAAGGCCTAAAGGAAAATAATATATTTTAGAATGAGTGTTTGAGAAACCCTATTTTTTATTACAAGACTAGTTTGAAATTTAATCTATTCTTTCAGGTTACCTTTGTTGGTAAGGTTGGGTAAGATGAGAATCTTAGTTCAATCTGAATATTTGAAGTACCATATTTTAGTGTTGTATAGGGTAGTTGAGCAATACACTTTTAACTCTTTACCTAATATCATAAGGCAGTAGGTTTTCATATTTTATCATAGATAAGAATCACCGAGGGAATTTTTTAAATGCATACTTGTGGGCCCCACTTTCAGGTATTCTGAATTAGTAAGTGTAGACTAAAGCCCAAGAATCTTCATTTTTATAATTTCCTAGGTGATTCTGATAAAGGTGATTCATGAAATATACTTGGAGAAATGTTGTCATGAAGTTTGAAATGTTACCCGAAGATTTATGTTGGCTTCTTTGATTTCTTTTTTAACTTGTAGCAAGTAGAAATCGACAAATCACAGCTCAATCTGGCAATGGCAAATCATGATATCCCACCAGATGCTGCCTGGGACAAGAAATTATGCAGACTGCCGCCATTAGATACCAGTACCCTCGTGGGAGTCTTTGTGGAAAATATCATCTCTCCTAGTCAATTCTACATCCAAATATATAGCAGGGATTCATCAGAGTTACTTGAAGACATGATGATTGAAATGCGGTAGGAGTCTCTTGTTTTCAATGTATCTCATTCTAAATCAGCGGTTCTCAAATCTTTTGGCTTCAGGACTCTTAAAAATTAAGGACCCAAGAGAGCTTTCGTTTATTGATATTTACCATATAGAAATTAAAAGGACAAGATTTTAAAAATATATTTTAAAAAATCTAATAAATCCAATTGTCTGAATATAAATAACATTTTTATGAAAATATTTTTGTAAATTAGAAGAGTGACATGGTTTACATTTTTTGCAGATCTCTTTAATATCTAGCTTAATAGAAGAAACTTGGATTTTTTTAATATCTGCTTCTGTTTTGAGATATGTTGTTTTGGTTGAAATGTTAACACAGTGAAAGGGCAAATAACTATTTTCATAATAATACTAAAATATTAAAACAGCGTTGCTCTTATGGACTTCCCGAAGGATATTAACAGGATTCTAGGGGTTCGTGAACTATACTTAAAGAACTGATGCTCTAAGTTATCTCTTTTCTCTACTGAAAAATGATGTCCTTTATTAATAAACACCATGTAAAATGTATACATTTTCAGTCACTTTAGATTTATTCATGAACAATAATGTCTAATTTTTATATTAGTGTCACATACAAGTGTGTTTTTTTGTTATTTATTTTGTATCTCTTCAAAAGCACTTCATGTTTTTTTCTAATTTTACATTATATACTCATGTCGCACCAAGAATACCTGGAATAATGTAAGTCACATAATAATCACTTGGTAAATATATTCTTGTATGGTCCATTTTATGTGTCTATATTTTAAAGCACACTTACTGGCTCTGTGACTTTGAAGTTACTTTACTTCTCTGCGTCTGGTCTTCTGATCTCCAAAATAGGGATAATGATAGTACTTAACTCAGAGTTGTGAATGTGGAAGTACTTAGAATAGAGTCTAGCTCAAATGTTGGCTGCTATTATTATTAATACTGTATCTGCTGTTGCTTGGTGTTGGGATGTTGAGGCACTGGCTGTACAAGGAGAAGACAGTCACGGTCTTTGCCTTTGTGAACACAGTGATTAGCTAGGGAAATAGATGAGGGATAAGGGGGATATTGTGTGAGGCAGGAGTTCTGCCTGGGCAAGGTGGAGGAGAGCTTCATTAAGGAGACACTTGAGCTAGGCCTCAAGTATAAGTAACAATTTTCCAGACAAGGAGGAGGTGTGAGTGGATGTGTGCAGATCCAGTCACTGGCACCAAGGAGTGAGCCGTGTGCTCTGGGAGCAACAAATAGAGAATTAAAGTCACCACTGGGTGAGGTTGGGGGAACAATGACTGGATGTGAAACTGGAAGACTAGGGAAAAGCTAGAGTATGGACACTATGGGAAGGAAATTTTATTTCTTCTGTATACAGAGAGGAACATCTAAAGTTTTAAGAAAGAAAGAACATCAGGTTTGTATTTTAGAAGGATAACTTTAGTTGCAGTGTGGAGGATTGAAGGAGTGAAGGGGAGAAGATCCATTATAGGCTAGTGTTGGTGAGAGAGAGTGGAAAGGAGGAGAGAAATTAAGAAAATAGAATTGTCAAGTCTTGATGACAAGAATGTGGTTGAAAAGGATGAGAGAAAAGGAAAATATGAAAACTGTGCTGATTTTAGAGATTAGGTAGGTTTCAGCTGGGCTTGGAAGTTAGAAGCTTACAGATAGTGAATCTAAGGTGATCATGAGATACTGAATTAATAATGTTGAGTGCGTAATATTAGGATTAGGGTTTAGCCAATGTTACAAAGACATAAGTTAGCTATAATAGCATGAAGATAAAAGTTTATTTCTTCTTCCCATAATAGTTCGTGTATAAGTAATACTTGCCGATAGCATAGCTCCAGGTGTTAGGGACAACAGTGTTTTCTGTCTTGCTGCCCAAGATAATATATTGGCCCACCCACATGGTCCAGGATGTAGCTCACCACCAGATCCTCTGGGTCTTCATTCCAGCCAGTAGAAAGGGGAAGTAGGAGAGATAGAGGGTTGGAGGCATTCCTTTTTCTTTGAAAGACACAAGGTGGATTTTCACACTTTACTTTTTAAAAAATTGTGATAAAATACACATGAATTCACAATCTCACATCCCATTGGCCAGAACTTAGTATTCAAGTAGCCACATTTAGATGTAAAGTAGCCTTGGAAATTAGTTAAAAATAGGGATTCTAGCCCTAGCCGGTTTGGCTCACTGGATAGAGTGTCGGCCTGGGGACTGAAGGATCCCAGGTTCGATTCCAGTCAGGGGCATGTACTTTGGTTGCGGGCACATCCCCAGTGGGGGGGGGGGGGGGGGGGTGCAGGAGGCAGCTGATCGATGCTTCTCTCTCATTGATGTTTCTAACTCTCTATCCCTCTCGCTTCCTCTCTGTAAAAGATCAATAAAAAATATATATTAAAAAATAGGGATTCTCTTGCCTGGCCAGGTGACTGGGTTGGTTGGAATGCCATCCCATACACCAAAAAGTTATGAGTTCAATTCCCTGGAGGACACATACCTAGGCATGTCTGGGAAGTGGCTGATCAATGTTTCTCTCTCACATCAGTGTTTCTCTGTCTCTCCCTCTCTCTCTAAAAATCAATGAAACAGCCCGACCAGCATGGCTCAGTGGTTGAGCGTTGACCAGTGAACCAGGAGGTCATGGTTTGGTTCAATTACTAGTCAGGGCACATGCCCAGTCCCAGTGTGGGGCATGTAGGAGGCAGCTGATCAGTGATTCTCATCATTGATGTTTCTATCTATCTCTTCCTCTCTGAAATCAATTAAAAAATTAATAATAAAATTTTTAAAATGAAAAATAAAAATCAATGAAACATGTCATCCAGTGAGGATAAATAATAATTTTTTAAAAAATAGGGGTGCTATTACTACAAAAAAAAAAAGAGAAGAGAATGGAAATTGGCAACAACTAGCATCTTTTCCATACAGTTGGAAATAAAGTTTTAAAAGGGCAGAAGGGATGCAGAGTCAAACATAGAGATGGAGAATCAATTTATCAGTAGTAGTATAAGGTATGAAAATGGATGAGGCAGTAAAGAAAAAACAAACCAAAAATTAAAACAAATGGATGAGATGGTATACAGCAAGGATAATAATAAATAGTTAATATTTGTGTGTTTACTATATTTGGACTTTGCTAAACATTCATATATTGTATGTAAGGCTTTATTATCACCATCCCCATCTTCAAACAAGTAAGCTGAAGCACAGAAAGATAAAGTCATCACACAGATAGTAAATGATGGATGTGAACCCAGGTTACTGGTTTCAGAGCCTGATCTTTTAGTATGTTACACTCCCTAAAGAAAATCCCCCAGAGAACCCAAACTTTTAAGGCAATTACAGAGCCAGTAAGGGAATAATTATGGACAAGGAAGTAGTACGAGAAAAGAGTGTCTTGGAAACTAAGTAGGATAGAATTTGAAAGAGGAAAGGATCAGGGCCATTCTGCAGAGAGAGCAAGTATATTGAAAGCTGAGGAGAAAGGCTACTGGATTTGGGAATTAACAGAACATTGATATTTTTACAATGTCCATTTTAGGAAGTTCTGGGGAATGAAGTTAGATTGCATTCTTCAGCAGAGAATGTGAGGCAAAATGAGTATATGAGTTTTCTGTTTAAAGATGTTTGTTGATGAAGAGAGGGATTTAGAAAAGAAAAAGGAAAATTAAACTAATTGGTATTAATAAGCATTAACAAATCAGAAAAAGTGAGGGTTTTTTCCTTTGCCCAGACTTCCTTGCTCTTGATACACTAGTAAAAATTGTTCTTCCCCTATGTTTCCTTGTTACGGAATTCCACAGGCGCTGTTATTCTAATCAACTGGTTTCTGATCGGTATGCCATGCCAGAATATTTTATCCAACCAGGACATCTCTGTTGTGTAAAGATTTCTGAGGATAAGTGGTGGTATCGAGTCATTATCCATCGAGTTCTTGGGAAACAGGAAGTTGAAGTGTTCTACCCAGACTTTGGAAATATTGGAACTGTTCAGAAGTCCTCCTTGAGGTTCCTCAAGTGAGTTAACAAATTTAGGAAGGACAACTCAAGTTTTGAATCACTGCCAAAGCTTTGTGTGGTTAGGAAACCTCTTTGTTTTCTTTTGCCTTCCTCTATCCTTCCCTGCTTACCATCCCTCTTTCTTCTTGGTGCAGACTTGGCAAGTGGTCATTTAGGTTCACAGTTGGATTATAATCTCTTGTGTCTTTTTTTCACATGACTGTGAATCTGACTAGACTATGAGATTGAATTTCAACCTCTTATTAAGAAAATGTTTGCGCCCCTGGGTCCGGGTGAGGCCATGTGTCCCTGGATCCGGGTGAGGCCTCTCGCACCTAGGTCCGGGTGAGGCCACGCGCCCCTGGGTCTGGGAGAGGCCACGCGCCCCTGGGTCCGGGTGAGGCCATGTGTCCCTGGATCCGGGTGAGGCCTCGCGCACCTAGGTCCGGGTGAGGCCACGTGCCCCTGGGTCTGGGAGAGGCCACGCGCCCCCGGGTCCGGGTGAGGCCATGTGTCCCTGGATCCGGGTGAGGCCTCGCGCACCTAGGTCCGGGTGAGGCCACGTGCCCCTGGGTCTGGGAGAGGCCACGCGCCCCTGGGTCCGGGTGAGGCCATGTGTCCCTGGATCCGGGTGAGGCCTCGCGCACCTAGGTCCGGGTGAGGCCACACGCCCCTGGGTCTGGGAGAGGCCACGCGCCCCTGGGTCTGGGTGAGGCCATGTGTCCCTGGATCCAGGTGAGGCTGGGTCCCGGGTCTGGGTGAGGCCACATGCCCCTGGGTCTGGGAGAGGCCACGCGCCCCTGGGTCTGGGTGAGGCCACGTGCACCTGAGTCCGGGTGAAGCCGTGCCCCTGGGTCCGGCCGAGACCAAACCAGAGGGAGTCGGACCTCCGTTACCACCATTTGTCCACCATCCAGAGCTGAGGGGTCATTGCTGACATGTACACATAAGGAACTGGTGGACATTGAAATTGGGTCTCTAAAGAACTGTTGGTCCAGAAAGAAACTCACTACAGACTGATTCATCTGCCTGTCAGCATAACTACTATTGCTCGTCTCACATTCGGTTCTTATATCTCTGGTGACACATGATCTCGCTCATCTAGGGGAAATGATGAACGGCATAGACTGATGAACAGGAACAGAACCAGAAACAAGGAGGCATCGATCGGACTATCGGGCCTCGGAGGGAGGATAGGGGAGGTTGCGGGGAGGGGGGAGAGATCAACCAAGGGACTTGTGTGCATGCATATGAGCCTATCCAACGGTTGAGTTCAACGGGGGTTTGGGGCATCCGTGGGGAGGGGTGTGGGATGGGAATGGGGGGATGAGGACAAATATGTGACACCTTAATCAATAAAGAAATTAAAAAAAAAAAAAAGAAAATGTTTGTTTGGGTTATGCTAAGAGTTGCATTTATATAGCATGAAGATATCCTCTTCCTACCTATTTGCATGGTTTTAAAAAACTACTATATTTAATAATTTTAGTATTTCTTAGAGTATAAGACAATTTAAAATGCAGGAATAAAATACTCTGAAATGGTGTGAATAGCTAAAATCAAGAAATGGCTTAGAAATTCCATAGCATACAGTATAAAAACATGATTAAATATTAATATATTTGATTATCATTTGCAGATGCTGCTACACAAAGCTTCCAGCTCAGGCTATCCCTTGTTCTTTGGCTTGGGTGAGACCAGTAGAGGTATGTTTGCTTGTTTTCCTCTTAATCAGAAAACATGTGATGCCAAGAACAGATTTAGTTTCTCAGGATACAAAAATAAAACATAAAATAAGCTCTCAAAGAAATCATTGTAGAAAATATGGAGGACAGATGTGTAGATAAAAATAATTGTACTGTGCCATATTTGCTATAGAGATTTCTGCTGTGTATGGTAGAGGTGTATGAGGAAGAATATATATCTCTGTTCAAGGTAATTAGGGAAGGCCCCATAATACAGGTGGTATTTGAGTGGAATTATGAAGGAAGATTAAGACTATAACTGGACAAAAAAGAGAAGACATTCCAGGCAAAATGAGAATAGCACAAAGCATCTCAAATTTGAGAAGTTTGAAGTGGTTCTGTTTGGCAACGTAATATAGGATGAGCTAGGGTTGAGGCATGGCAAATGATTTCAGAGAAATAGACAGAAACCTAAGGGGGATCCATATTCCTGTTCAGGAAACTGAATGTTGTCCTTTAGATGCTGGGGAGCAGTTAAAGGGTATCCATGGGGAACTGCCACAGTCAGTCTATGTTTTTTAAAGATTCTCTAGTAACATCTTTGTGGGAACTGATTGTAGTGGGATGAAGCAGGAGGCATTTTCACCCAGGTAATTAAATTTGTTTATATAGTTATATTTATGTACCTAATATATGTTTTTCCCTCAGAACTCTTAGTTGTACATACCATACATATTATTATACCATATTTGTCTGTTTATCAGTTGCTTACATATACATGGATTTTTCCCTTTAAAATTTTTTTAATCCAAAAAAACACAGGAAAGAGGAAAGAAAAAGAAAAAACATTATGTATAATTTTACCACTAAACACATTAAATTTAGAAATTTGATGTATGTTTCTTTCAGTTTAGCTTATTGGTTGTTGGGGGTGAGGATTTTTGTAGTCTTGAGCATTTCATAAAATAGTAATCCTGTTTTTTCATATTTCATGTTTTCACTTGGCATTATAGCATAAATATGTTTATGTTACCATAATTCTCAATTTTAATTGACTCACAGTAATCTGTTAGGTAAATGTGCATCATGGCCTGTTTATCCCTTTATTGTTAGACATTTAATCTACTTCTGATTTTTTAGTATTATAAATAATGTATGCAGTGTATGTTTTTTGTGCAAGTCAGTATTCAGGATTGTTTTCTAAGGGTGCATTGTAGCCCTGACTTACATCATGAAGCTCAGCACTAAATTCGTGACCCACTTGTAGCCAATGTTCATTACTCTCATATCTGCCAGATCGCTACCATTACTGATTCTCTTTGCTTTGTTTTCTTATTTCTTTCCTGAACTTAGGGCTTCTGGCCTTAGGGATTTGCCCTTTCTGATCAATGGAATAGTTTATGCAAAGAATTCTCATGGTTGGCTCCTTTTTGTCATTCACTTTTTAGCCCAAATGTTATTTCCCCAAGAAGGACTTCCTTGACCCGCCAATTTAAAATGCACCTTTCCACTTCCATCCTTAATGGTGACTTTATTTTATCTTCATAACACTATCTGGTATTATTTTAATTATTTGTTCACATACAAAAGTGTAAGCTCCTGAGGTCAGGGACATTATCTTGTTCACTAGATCACGAGTGTATAAATCAATGCTTGGAACATGATACGTGCTCAGTAAATGTTTTTAACTAAATGAATGTATTTCATTTTATTTCTATCTTTTTTATGGTTTTGAAAAAAAGTTAATCCTATCTAATAAAGAGGGAATATGCTAATTGACTGCCCTGTCCTCAAAGATGGCAGCGCCCACAGCTACAAGATGGCGGTGCCCAGTCCCCTCAGCCCTGCCAGGGCAGCAGGCGCACAGCAAGGCCAGGCCTGCCCCCAGGCAGGCCCAGCCGCTCTGTGCACCTGCCTCCAGAGTCCCCCAGTCGCCTCAGCCCCCCAGCTGCCCAGGGCTGGCCTGAGGCGCAGGCAAGCCTCGGATGGTGGCTTCCCAGCCGCCCAGGGCCACCGGAGGCTCAGGTAACCAGGGCCAGCCGAGGCTTGCACTGCCAGCAGTGGCAGCAGCAGAGGTGTGATGGGGTGTCGCCTTCCCCTGATTGCCGGGTCGCCTCCCGCCCCTGAGGGCTCCCGGACTGTGAGAGGGGGCAGGCTGGGCTGAGGGACGCCCCCCTCCAGTGCATGAATTTTCATGCACTGGGCCTCTAGTATAATTTATAATGGCAGAGTAGCATGGTGGGACTAACTCCCAGAGACAAAATCCAAAGGGAGCAGAAAAGCAATCTACCTTTGGAAGCCGAATCTACAGCCTTGCTGGTTTGAAGAGTTAGAGGACATTGTTTGGGACTGGCAATATAGCTAGAAGTTAGGAGGAAACACACATGAAGGGAGGGAGCCACAGATTGGGTGAATTCTATAATCAATGTACACAATCTGCCCAGATTATTAGGTCACTACTAAACTTTGCAAGCACTGGGGAGAACTTAGGCCCTGAAAAATCATGGGCTTACCTAGTCTTTCTTTTTCTCACCTTGTATTCCCCTATTTTGAAGAGATATTTAAAAATCATTCCCCTAATTAACACTATGTTATTTTAGTGATTATTCTAGGAAATACAGCATATATGTGTGTAACAATGCAAGGATATTAGGACACTTTAAATTCTTTAACCTAATTTTCTGGTCTATTTTTTTGTTGTGTAGTTAATGTTATAGTTTTTGACCCCTCAAGAAATTGACTGCATAAAATGATAACATCCATGTAGATTTAGTTACATATTTCTCATTTTCTTAGCTCTTTATTCTCTCCTTTATCTGGGGACAGTTTCCTTCTGTTTGAACTGTACCCTCTAGGATTTCATTTTGTGAGGGTTTGATAATGGCAGACGTAATTATGTTTACTTGAAAATATAATTTTGTGTTTATTCTTGAAAGCTATATTCCCTAGTTATAGAATTTTATGTTTGGCAGTAAATATCTTTACAGCCTTGAAGATATCATTGCACTGGTTTCTGGTTTCCTTATCATATTTGAGAAGTCAGTCTAATGGATGTTATTTTGTAGCCAATGTCCTTTTTGTAGCTGTTTTTAAGATTTCCTATTTGTTTCTTGTGTTCTTCAGTTTTAGTATGTTTATGTGTAGATTTATTCTTATTTACCCTACTTTTGTGGTTCATTGGATTTTTTTAAATCTGTGCCTTATTACTTTTCATTAAATCTGGGAAATTCCTAGCCATTTTCTTTTCAATTAGGTTTCCCAATATTCATATATATATATATACACATACACATACACACACACACACACACACACACGTGTGTGTATATATATATTAATCCATATATATGAATGTATGTACATATATTAATGTAGATATATATTCCCCCTGTCTGTTTCTGGGACCATAATTATTCTCAATTTATTGTCTATATCCTTTAGCCTCTCTTTTGTATTTTACACATGCTTTGCATGTTACATTCTGGGTACTTTTTTCCAAGTTATCTTCTTTTTGATTTAATTCTATCTAATCTATTAAAATCAACCTATTAGGTTTTAAATGTTATTGTATTTTTAAAGCTCTCTTAGTTCTTTAATTCTGCTAGATTGATTATTATAGATTGGCTAGAGGCCTGATGCACAAAATTCGTGCAAGGGGCTCGGCCCTCGCCAACCACAGCAGCTTGCCTGGGCCTGAGGCAATCTCAGCCCCAGCTTCGTCCAGAAAGTCCTCTGGTCTAATTAGCATACTACACTTTTATTATTATAGATAGATAATCTCTGCAGAGGCTTTCAAATTAATGTTTTTTGTTTGTTTTTACTTTAAGCAGAGTAAGTTTAGTTGTTTTATAATTAGTCTAGACTCTCAAATATATAAAGTTTTTTAAGGTTTGTTTCACTTGTGTTGTTTCTTCTGGTTCTTGTGATTTGTTGTTTCTTTGTATGTTTTTAATCTTTGCTTATGTACTGCTCATTGTCTTTGAAAAGCTATTCGTAAAATGGCTGAGTAATATGGGCTGAGATTGCCTACCTATGAAGAGATTTATTCACTCTGCCAGGCACCTAGGAATACTACCAGTCTGGAACCTTGTTAATTTAAATGAACAGCTTGAGGATTTGTATATCACCCAGGTGTGATGTGAAAATAAAGGTGCAAATCCATGTGAAGGAGGCTAGTGTATGTCTTTTCCCCCTTATCCTGAGTGTGTACTCCTACAGGGACTCAGGGGAATGAAGGAGAGTTCTCCTCCCCACTCCATACCATGGGATTTGATTTCTGTTCCCTTTGACCTTTGAGAGCATCAGAACTAAAGTTCAAATTTGCCTTGATTAGTAGATGCCTTTAAGGCAAAAATAGTTCCCATTTTCCCTTTAATTTTGGCTTAATAATTTTGTTACTTTCTTACCAGTTTTTTTTTATAAATTTTGAACACATTTTAAAAGTATTTTATCTAGAATATTTAGTTATTTTTATAAGAGGACTGGTCTAGTAATCTTACTGAATCATATCTGAAAATGAAAGCTTTCACCAAATTAAATTTTTTTTCTATGATCACATTTTTCATGATTTTTCCTTTATTCTGATTTTTGTCATCTACAAGTCATAAATATCCTCAAATGTGTTGTTCATTAAAATCTCTAGTTCATCGGGAATTCACTTTTTTTTCCCTTTGCAGTAAATTCTTTTTTATTTTTATTGCCTAAAGTTTTACATATTTCTCCTTTTCCCCCAATTGACACCCCCCCTCCCAGCCATTCCCACCCTGGGCAAGCCCCCACCGCCCAGTGTCTGTGTCCATTGGTTATGCTAATATGCATGCATACAAGTCCTTTGGTTGCTCTCTAACCCCCCCTCCCCTACCATTTGTCTCTGGATCTATTCTTGTTCATCAAATTATGTTGATCATTATATCCCTCATATGAGTGAGATCATTGTGATATTCATCTTTCTCTGACTGGCTTATTTCGCTTAGCATAATGCTCTCCAGTTCCATCCATGTTGTTGCACATGGTAAAAGTTCCTTCTTTTTTATAACAGCATAGTATTCCATTGTATAGATGTACCACAGTTTTTTAATCCACTCATCTGCCGATGGGCACTTAGGCTGTTTCCAAATCTTAGCTATTGTAAATTGTGCTGCTGTGAACATAGGGGTTCATATATCCTTTCTGATTGGTGTTTCTGGTTTCTTGGGATATAGACCTAGAAGTGGGATTACTGGGTCAAATGGGAGTTCCATTTTTAACTTTTTGAGGAAACTCCATACTGTCTTCCACAGTGGCTGCACCAGTCTGCATTCCCACCAGCAGTGCAGGAGAGTTCTTTTTTCTCCACATCCTCACCAGCACTTGTCATTTGTTGATTTGTTGATGATAGCCATTCTCACAGGTGTGAGATGGTATCTCATTGTTGTTTTGATTTGTATCTCTCAGATGATTAGTGACTTTGAGCATGTTTTCATATGTCTCTGGGCCTTCTGTATGTCCTCTTTTGAAAAGTGTCTATTTAGATCCTTTGACCATTTTTTAATTGGATAGTTTATCTTCCTTTTGTTAAGTTGTATGAGTTCCCTGTACATTTTCAAGATTAAACCCTTATCTGAAATATCATTGGCAAATATGTTCTCCCATGCAGTGGGCTTTCTTGTTGTTTTGCTGATGGTTTCTTTTGCTGTGCAGAAGCTTTATTTTTTTTTATGTAGTCCCATTTATTTATTTTCTTCTTAGTCTCCATTGCCCCTAGGAGCTGTGTCTGTAAAGATATTGCTACAACATATGTCTGCTATTTTGCTGCCTATAGAGTCTTGTAGGATTTTTATGGTTTCCCATCTTACATTCAAGTCCTTTAGCCATTTTGAGTTTGTTTTTGTGTATAGTGTAAGTTGGTGATCTAGTTTCATTTTTTTACATGTATCTAGATTTCCCAGCACCATTTATTAAGGAGACTGTTTTGACTCCATTGTATGCTCTTGCCTCCTTTGTCAAATATTAATTGAGCATAATGGCTTGGGTCAATTTCTGGGTTCTCTGTTCTGTTCCATTGGTCTATATGTCTGTTCTTGTGCCAGTACCAGGCAGTTTTGAGAACCGTGCTTGGTAATATATCTTGATATCTGGTAATGTGATCCTTCCAACTTGGTTCTTCTTTCTCAGGATTGCTGTGGCTATTCGGGGTCTTTTTTTATTCCAGATGAATTTTTGGAGAGTTTGTTCTAGATCTTTGAAATATGCAGTTGGTATTTTAATGGGGAGTGCATTGAATCTGTAGATTGCTTTGGGTAGTATGGACATTTTAATGATGTTGATTCTACCAATCCATGAACATGGTATGTTCTTCCATCTGTTTATGTCTTCCTCTATCTCTTTTTTCAATGGCCTGAAGTTTTCCGGGTACAGGTCTTTTATGTCCTTAGTTAAGTTTATTCCTAGGTATCTTAATTTTTTTGGTGCAATGGTAAATAGGTTGTTTTTTTCGTTTCTCTTTCTGTGAGTTCATTATTGGTATATAAAAAGGCCATAGATTTCTGGGTGTTAATTCTATTCCAACAAAATGGACAACCTAGATGAAATGGACATATTCTTAGAAAAATACAAGCTCCCAAAACTCAACCAGGAAGAATAAAAAAACCTGAATAGACCGATAACTACGAAGAAATTGAAGCAGCAAACAAAAATCTTCCAGCAAACAAAAGCCCTGTCCGGATGACTTTACAGGGGAGTTCTAACAAGCATTCAAAGAAGAACTAAAACCTATCCTCCTCAGACTATTCCAAAAAATTCAAGAGGAAGGCATGCTCTTTTTCTATGAAGCCAGCGTTACCCTAATCCCAAAACCAGATAAAGACACCACAAAAAAAGAGAACTACAGGCCAATATCCTTGATGAACATAGATGCTGAAATTCTCAACAAAATTCTAGAAAATCGGATTCAGCATTACATTAGAAAGATCATACACCATGACCAAGTGGGATTTATTCCGGGGATGCAAGGATGGTACAATATTCGCAAATCAATAAATGTGATACATCACATAAACAAACTGAGAGACAAAAATCACATAATCATATCAATCGATGCAGAAAAAGCATTTGACAAAATCCAACACCCTTTCTTGATAAAAACTCTCAGCAAAGTGGGAATAGAGGGATCATACCTCAACATAATAAAAGCCTAATATGACAAACCTACAGCCAACATCATACTCAATGGGCAAAAACTAAACTCATTTCCCCTAAGAACGGGAACAAGACAGGGATGCCCACTTTCACTACTCCTGTTCGATATAGTACTGGAAGTGCGAGCCATAGCAATCAGACAAGAAGAAATAAAAGGCATCCAAATTGGTAAAGAAGAAGTAAAACTGTCCTCATTCTCAGATGACATGATACTATACGTAGAAAACCCCAAAGACTCCATCAGAAAACTACTAGACCTAATAAATGAACTTGCAGTGTAGCAGGGAATTCACTTTTGCATATGCTTACTATATGTAATTCATGTTTGAGTTTACCATGTGAATTTTATATCTTGATTCTATTTCAGGAATATTGGACATCCAGAGCCATTTTGCAGTTCCAGAAGTTGTGTGGTTTGAAGCCATTAGTGGGAGTAGTAGATGAATACATAGATGGAATCCTTAATATTTTTCTGTGTGATACATCCTCAAATGAAGACATCTATTTCCATCATGTCTTGAGAACAGAGGGCCATGCTATTGTATGCCGAGAAAATGTCCCTTCTAAGGTGGAGCAGTATTTTGTAATTTTTTGTTTGTTTGTTTTATTTAATCTCAACAGGTATAAGAGAATTTATAAGAGAATTTAATACAGAAGGTTATTTTATTTATTCTCTAGTCTTAGATACCTGTGAGATTCCTGCCTTCTAAATGCAGAGCACTCTCTTCATTTTCAGATGACCACAAAAAACTGCAGTTAGCTTCCTGTCCTTTAGACTATGAATACTTGTATTTTAAATAATTGATTGAGAATTTACCCTGAAGTATTTTAATTCTCTCAGGTGTATTTAGAGAAGAACAGTACTCTCTTATTTTGCAATTATTGATAGCAATGTTTGCATTACCATTAATATTGATGTTGAGAATTTTTCTGACTAGGAAAAACTTTCATTATTTTTAACTATTAATTTTAGAAGATAATACATTTCCACAACAATTGAAAATTATGAAGTACTTTTTCACTTTTCCCTGAGTAATTAAACACTTTCTTCTTTATTTTATCCTAGGGTTTCAGCGAACTCAATCCTTTAGTTTTATACACTAAGTCCAGTGAAGGGCCAGAGGATGTCTTGACAGTACTTGGTTGTCCTTCCCAGAACCACTATTTTAATGAAGACCGAGAGATAAGTCCACAGTCAAAAGAGAGTGATTTGTATACCCCGGTAATAGGTTTTTGCAAATATGATTATAATTATTTTTATTGTTAACATTTAATTAGTGCTTACTATATGCCAAACACTATAAATAGAACTTCAAGTATGATATATTAATCTTCATAAAGTCCCCGTGACATAGTTACTATAATAATTGTATTTTACAGGTAAGGAAACTGAGGCTTTCCAAACCTAGGAAATGTCTAGTGAGAGACATTTACCTATACCTCTCATAAATTTCTGGTTTCACCCTTTGCTTCAGTAATGCTTCCCCCTGCACGAATTCTTCTGCACTCAATTCCATAGCTGCCTTGGTGCGATTGTGACTTCACTTACACCAATCCAAATGCTGACACTCCTCAGCTGCTTCTTCAGGTGTTCTTATGTTTTCATTTCTCTGTAAACCTTTTTGCAGCTCCCACCCACAGCAATACAAACATTATTATTATTCCAGTAGCAGTAATAACATAAAACAACAGCAACATTTATTGAACTCATACTGTGTGGCAGGCACTGTTGTAAGTACTCACATGTACTAGTTAATTTATTTTCACAACCACTTTACCAGGTTGGTACTTTCATATCTCCACTTTACATATAAATGAGGCACATAGTAAGAACTTAAATGATTTTCAACCAGTGAACAAATAAACATGCCCTTTGAGTCTTATATTCCTCCTGACAGCAAGTACTGGGCTAAGAATATAGGGTATGTTCAAATTGGAGCGCCAAAAAAGTGTTTTTCTGGACACAATAGGACTTATTTTCTTTTAATAAAATAGGAAAATATTAGTATGTTTTACATATGTGACTTGAAAATTATTGATATGATTATGTTTTTTAGTAGACACTAGTTATTACAAAAAGAGAAAAGAAAAAGCAAATTTGACTACTGGGGATATTAACTGGCTTTGAAAAATATGTGTGAAAGTTTATTGCTGCATGTTTTTAAAAATATATTTTTATTGATTTCAGAGACGGGAGAGAGAGAGAAACATCAATGATGAGAGAGGATCATTGATTGGCTGCCTCCTGCAAGCCCCTACTGGGATCGAGCCCACAACCCAGGCATGTGCCCTTAACTGGAATTGAACCTGGGACCCTTCATTCCACAGGCTGATGCTCTATCCACTGAGCCAAACCAGCTAGGGCTATTGCTGCATGTTTAATGCAATATAAAGATTTTTTTCTTTCTAGTTTACGTTAAAATTAATTGGGTTTGTTTGGCTTTCTTAAGCCTGAAGTTTTCTTAGTCATTATTATTTGATTAGAACAATTATATTTCCTGATTTTAAAATAATGAATTGAATTCAACCTTTAATATTTGTAGAATATACTATCGTCATTCTGTTTATGTCTTCAGATAATCATAGTTCAGCCCTAGAAATGAAATAAGGCCATCTTTTCTGCAAAAGAGAGAAGTCTTAAAATTTCCCTATTCCATCCAGCCTATATTTTAACATATTAATACTCCTTTATGATACACACACAGACACCGAGTTTCCTGTAATTCCCACTCTTCTTTTAAGCATTCCACCAGTTTGTGTTAAATTCTTTATTGCATCTTCTCAGAACATCCTCCTTCCCTGGTAATATTTTAGTTCTAGCACTGAGAGGGATCTCACTATTGGTTGTACTGTGATTATCCAGTTGTGTGTTTTCCTGCTATATTTGAGTTATTTTAGAGCTGGAACCTGTTGCACTCATCTTTAAATTCACAGAACTACCTTGTACACATTTCATAGTATGTACTAAATAAATGTTTATTGGCCTGAACTAGTTTAGCAGGATGGGAAGTCCGATGGTCATGAATAAAGTAGAAAACAATGTAGTATTTGTGTGAACCACAGCAAAATAATCCTCCCCTTCCCGAATATAGGCATGTAGCTTTTGGAAACAGCATTAGTATAAAAATTAAATAAAATAGCCCTGGCCGGTGTGCTCAGTGGTTAGAGCGTTGCTCTCTGCCCCCTGTCAGAGTACCTACAGGAGGCAACCAGTCAATGTGTCTCTCTCACATCGATGTTTCTCTCCTCTCTCCCCCCCTCTCTTCCACTCTCTCTGAAAAGCAATGGAAAAATATCCTCAGGTATGGATGAACAAAAATAACAATAATATTTTATCTTTCATATCTACTAGCAAGATATTAATGATAAAAAGGCTGTCATTGACTTTGAATATGAGTCAAAGAAACCATTAAAGGATTCTGAATTCAGCTCTTTGAAAACTCAAGATAAGAGCTATGAAGAAGATACAAAGTGTTCTATCCCTAAGCTAAAGGATCTGAAGGAAGAAAATGAGGTAGAAGGAAAGATTTTTTTAAATGTAACTAATGTAATACAAATAATCCATAAGTGAAGGGGGCTGGAATGAAATAGCTCTTTAAACCTTACTGTTGCTCTCAGTGCAGTCAGAGCATCTGCCACAGATGAATTAGAAATTCTCCCTTCAGCAGTCACCAAGACCAAAGTAGAAGCATCATAGTCTTGATCACAAAAAAGAAAGGGCCTTATCTGGCTTTGCTGTATCTGTTACTACCCATAGCTTTGAGCAGTCTTCAAGAATTATGCAGTGATTAGAAACTAGTATTGAGAAACAGTATTAGGAAAGCCCATCAGGAAAAAATGCTGACAACTTTTTTGGAGGACATATTTTTTTTTATTTTTATTAAGGTATTATATGTGTACATATCTTACCATTGCCACCCCCCACCCCACTCCCATATATGCCCTCACCCCCCAGAGTTTTGCATCCGTTGGTTATGCTTATATGCATGCATACAAGTCCTTTGATTGATCTCTTATCTCCCCCACCTCTCCCTAACTTTCCCCCTGTAATTTGACAGTCTGTTTGATGCTTTACTGACTCTGTATCTGTCTTTTTTGTTCAAGTTTATAATGTTCTTTATTATCCATAAATGAGTGAGATCATATGGTATTTTTCTTTCATTGATTGGCTTATTTCACTTAACATAATGTTCTCCAATTCCATCCAGGTTGCTGCAAATGATGAGAATTCCTTCTTTTTTTTTTTTTTTTTTATGGCAGCATAGTATTGGAGGACATATTTTTATTTTAGTCAAATGTTTATGAACACATAGCTTAGAGTCACCCATAACTCCTCCCCCTACATTTCCTGTTTCACAGAGCAATCGTTTTCATCTCTTTTAGCTGCTGCTTTTGGAATTTACCTCTATTTCTTTCATTACATAAGATGCTTATGTTATTTATTGATTCTTCAGTTATCTGTATATGTATGGACCACACACAACCATATCCTTTTTACCTCCCCCCACCATCTCACTAATATAGTTACCAAACTTTCTGTTAGTTCACCATTCAATATTTACAGTGTTATGACTCTGTAAGTGCTGTTCACAGCCAATTTGTTATGGCAACGTTCCTTCCCTGCATAGCTTCTATTTTCTTGTGTTAATGTTTCTTTTTAACCCAGCGTACAATAAAATTGACTTTCTTTTGATGCACTGTCCTGTCAGTTTTGACACATGTATAGTTTTGTGCTCCACCCTCACTTTTTTCTCTTGAGAAGACCCTCTGGCCTTCCAGAGGGAGGAAGACGTAGCTTCCTGGTTCCTTGAGATGGGGGTCCTTGAATCTGGTGCTCTAACTACTACTGCTTTTTTTTTTGGAGGGGGGGGGGCGTTTTTTATATTTCAATCACAGTTTACTTTCAGTATTGTTGTGCATTTGTTTCAGGTGTACAGCATAATGGTTAGAGTTAGACAGTCATATCCTTTTCAAAGTGGTACCCCTGATATTTCCAGTACCCACCTGGCACCATACAGTTATCGCAATAATATTGGCTATATTCCCTATCTGTATTTTTATCCCCATGACTGTTTTGTAACTACCAATTTGTGATTTAATCCCTTCACCTTTTTCACCCTCCAGTCTATCTGGCAGCCACCAGCCAGATCTCTGTGTCTATGAGTCTGTTTCAGTTTTATTTGAATCTAACTGCTTCTTACTCAGACTTTCAACCAGTGCTTTTGTTTCATTACCACTTTACCCCTTACTTAAAAAAACCTTGTGTGCCAATTCCTGCAGTTTTGTGGTATCAGTGGTATAAATCTAGGTTTCTTCTTAGTTTTTCGACTCTAAGCTTAGGGTTCCACTTTCTCAGGACTACTGGTCAGCTGTCACTTGTCTGCTTTCCTGTATCCAGAATGTAGATGGTATTTTCTCCTCTTTTGTTCCCTTTGACCATGAGTTTATACCTTAAATTTACTTATTTTATTTTGGTGATATTTCAGGAGGGAGAGAGTAATAAATTGTGTATTCAAACTGCTATCTTTAACTGGAATCAGAAAAAAATTGTAAACCTAAATTTTAAAATGTGCTCCTATAGGAACTATAAATTAAAGCTTTTCTGTCTTCTGATACATTCTAGGATGAGATCCCCACTGGAATGCCATGCCTGGAGTCAGTGACCATAGGTGATGATATTTGGGATGAAAACTGGTTACCTTTGCGAGCTAAAATGGGAGAAGAGGGCGATGCCTCCCGCTCCAGCCATGGTGGAAAGAAGCCATACCTGTCATGTAAAGAAATGCCAGAGAAGGTTAGATCCTTGAGGGAAAAAAAGTGAATCACTACTGAAAAAAAAGCAAATGTAAACTCACCTGTTGACACTTCAAGAAAGCCATACATTCTTCAATTCAAAATGATTTATCAGAAGATAATTCAAAAAAATGCACTGTTTCTTTTAAAGTTAGTCATGGTAGGAAGGGGGATAGAATGAAGAAGGGACAAATAAACCATGGACTTATTGTGCCTTTCTACCCTTTCAATCATGATTTTTGTTTCATCATTGGCATCTGGTCAGGGCATTAGGATCTATAAGTAAACTGTTTTCCTGAATTTTGTTTTTGCTGCATTAGTCTTGTAATATAACTTCTGGATGTTAGCAGTGAGAGAACATTTGCTAATATTGGTCCTAACTATATATTTAAATTTTAATTTATTTCCCACCGGTTATGAAAAAGAAGAAATATCTGCAGTTAAGGTGCTCCTTCTAATTTATGCCATTTAAATACTATCCTATCTAATAAAAGAGTAATATGCAAATTGACCATCACTCCAACACACAAGATGGCTGCCCCCATGTGGTCAAAGATCATGCCCCCATGTGGACACAAGATGGCCACTACAAGATGGCCAGCAGGGGAGGACAGTTGGGGGCGATCAAGCCTGCAGGGAAGGGCAGTTAGGGGTGACCAGGCCAGCAGAGGAGGGAAGTTGGGGGCGACCGGGCCTGCAGGGAAGGGCAGTTGGGGGGGACCCAGGCCTGCAGGGGAGAGCAGTTGGGGGGGGACCAGTTCTGCAGGGGAGGGCAGTTGGGGACCAGGCCTGCAGGGGAGAGCAGTTAGGGGTGACCAGGCCAGCAGAGGAGGGAAGTTGGGGGCGACCGGGCCTGCAGGGAAGGGCAGTTGGGGGGGACCCAGGCCTGCAGGGGAGGGCAGTTAGGGGCAATCAGGCTGGCAGGGGAGTGGTTAGGGGGTGATCAGGCTGGCATGCAGAAGTGGTTAGGGGCAATCAGGAAGGCAGGCAGGCGAGCAGTTGGGAGCCAGCAGTCCTGGATTGTGAGAGGGATGTCCGACTTCCCTTTTATCACAACTGCCCTCCTTGGCAAGCCTGGTCCCTCCCAACTGCCCTCCCCTGCTGGCCATCTTGTGGCAGCCATCTTTGATCACATGGGGGCAGCCATCTTGTGTGTTGGAGTGACAGTCAATTTGCATATTACTCTTTTATTACTTAGGATAGAGGCCTGGTCATGGGTGGGGGCCAGCTGGTTTGCCCTGGAGGGTGTCCTGGATCAGGGTGGGGGTTCCCTTGGGGCTTGGCGTGGCCTGGGCGAGGGGCCTGTGGTGGTTTGCAGGCCAGCCACGCTCCCCGGCACCCAAGTGGAGTCCCTGGTATCTGGGATTTATTTATCTTCTATAATTGAAACTTTGTAGCCTTGAGCGGAGCCAAGCCTCCTGCTTGCTCTGTGGTAGCAGCCATTTTTTTTGGATTTATTTATCTTATATAATTGAAACTTTGTAGCCTTGAGTGGAGGTCTGAGCTGGCCAGGGTGTACGGAAAGCTTGGCTTCCTCCATCGTCGGGAGCAACCCAAGTCTCCTGTTCGCAGCCATCTTGATTGGGTTAATTTGCATACTAGCTCCTCATTGGCTGGTGGGCGTGGCTTGTGAGTGTAGCAGAGTGGTGGTTAATTTGCATATTACTCTTTTATTAGATAGGATGGGTATTCAGAGGAATTTAGGATACTGGGTATGGATCAATCAATAATGCAAGGAGGAAAAGTCACAGAAAATTAATAAGTACCTTTTCTTGTTTAATATACATTGACTCCTTATCTTTACCTTGCACAAGTTATCCTCTGTTTGGGCCATGTGTCACTATTTCTCAGTTTATTGTTGGAATTTTTTCTCTGTAGGATTGGTGTTTTTCTACACAAGATACATGGGATGATTCATGTCAGCCTTTAGGCCTTGTGAATGGAATGCAAGTAGAAGCTCAAAAACAAGAAGGACTGGGTGCTCAGGAAAAAAATACTGGGACAACCAGCATTCAAAAGGTAAATATCTAATGAATGTTATTTTCACAGGTTTGCATGAGGAAAGTGCTTTCATTTTTAGAAAGTAAAATTCTGGTTAATGATCCCTCCCTTAGCATTTTGTAGAATACATATACATTCAATGTTTGTTGATTTTAAAATGTCAGTGAACTTAATACTTAAAAAGAAAACCCTGCCGAAACCGGTTTGGCTCAGTGGATAGAGCGTCGGCCTGCGGACTCAGGGGTCCCGGGTTCGATTCCGGTCAGGGGCATGTACCTTGGTTGCGGGTGCATCCCCGGTGGGGGGTGTGCAGGAGGCAGCTGCATCCCCGGTGGGGGGTGTGCAGGAGGCAGCTGATCGATGTTTCTCTCTCATCGATGTTTCTAACTGTCCCTCTCTCTTCCTCTCTGTAAAAAATCAATAAAATATATTTTTTAAAAAATAAAAAGAAAACCCTGAGCCTAAAATTAAAAGATTGATTAAGCATCTATGTTTGGGATAGATAAACAGGTATTTTTTTATAACTTAGCTGTAAATTTTAAGCTCTGTATCTGTCCTGTTATCTAGGTCTGTTTTCTTTCATGTTGTTTGGCAGGCGCACTAACCCTGGAATAAAATACATTTGTTTTTTGTTTCTCAGCTATGTTATGAGCTTCCTGAAAACAGCAGGACAATTGGTGGTTTTGTGTGTTAAAATTTGGTATTCCATCCACTTAGCCCAAATTCAGTCTCTCTTTGGGACATTCATCTTTTTCTCTTAAGCCAGGTTTCTTTTCTTTTTTTTTTTCTATAGTTTTACATATGTCTCCTTTTTCCCCAATTGACACCCCCTCCCTCTCTCACCCCTGAGGACAAGCCCCCACTGCCCCAGTGCCTGTGTCCATTGGTTATGCTAACATGCATGCATACAAGTCCTTTGGTTGATCTCTAACCTCCCCTCCCCTGCCATTTGTCTCTGGATCTATTCTTGTTCATAAAATTATGTTGATCATTATATCCCACATATGAGTGAGATCATGTGATATTCATCTTTCTCCGACTGGCTTATTTCGCTTAGCATAATGCTCTCCAGTTCCATCCATGCTGTTGCAAATGGTAAAAGTTCCTTCTTTTTTATAGCAGCATAGTATTCCATTGTGTAGATGTACCACAGTTTTTTAATCCACTCATCTGCTGATGGGCACTTGGGCTGTTTCCAAATCTTAGCTGTTGTAAATTGTGCTGCTATGAACATAGGGGTGCATATATCCTTTCTGATTGGTGTTTCTGGAAGCCATGGTTTCTTAATACTCCGTTGTGTCACTTCTTCTGAGGAGCCTTCTGTTTAACTCTGTGTTTCAGTTAATGCGTCTTCATGGCTAGCTGCAGCTCACACCGTTTCCCTAACTGAGGACCGTGAGCTCCTTAGGGACCAGGATCACATCTCCTGGGAAAATGGTGTGGTTGAGCACAGAGAACACACACTGGCCTGAGTTCAGATCTCTGTATTGTCATTCATTGATTGACATTGGATAACTTACTCTAGCTCTCTGTAATACAAAAACATAACACCTAACCAAAAAGTGGTCATTCTGATGTTGAAATGAAGAACATTTGCAAATAACCTAGCACTGTCTCTCGTTTCCTGCTACTCTTCCTTAGCTGTGTGTGGCAGTGGTTGGTAGGTGCCATGTTTGCTCAAAATATGTGTTCAATGAATGATGGTCACTAAGTTAGTGGACTTGTTTTTTCCAGAAAGTATATAGATTCTTAAAAATGATTTTTAAAATTTATGATATAAAAATATTTATCTTTTATTATTTTTAAGTAAGGAAACAAAACAGGCTTAATCCTGCCATTATATTAACAGTTACTTTCCATGGTTTTGCCTCCTTTTTCCCATTCTGCAGCAACCAAACTCAGAAGGTTCTTCCTATTCTTCCCCATTGCCCAAATTGGAAGAGTTCTACATCTCTCTTATCCAGACACAGCAGTCAGCAGAAGGGAGCCCGTGTGAGCTGCACAGCACGCAGATGCAGCCACAGCAGGCTCAGCTCCCTGCAGCAGCACTCGACTCACCCCCGACCATGGTGGATTCCCCAGAAAAACACTCTGATTCAGGTAGGTGTACATAAAACTGACAAATGTGACTCACCATGTTGCTAAAAAACGTACCTTTTCCAGAACATGAATTGGAAAATGCTGACGTTAGCATTTGTCTCAAGTCCTGGGCTCAGTTGTTCCCTTTCACTTTGCCACTCTTCCTTTCTTCCTGCAGTTTGAGAGGTGTCAGGTTTACGTACAGTAAAATTTGCCAGTTTTTACAATTCTGTGAATTTTGACAAATGTATGCAGTCTCATAACTACCACCACAGTTGTGATATGGGACGTTCACATCAATCCGAAAGTTTTGTTGTGTTCCTGTGCAGTCAATCCCTCCCCCTACTTGCTGGCTTCTAAAAGGGCATGTTACTTTCCCTTTTCTAGAATTTCATCAAGTTTATAGTTTTTATGTGTGAAGAAGAAAGTGAGTTCTTTCATTTAGCAAAATGGTTTAGAGATTCATTCAAGTTGTCACTAGTGTCAAAAGTGTGTTCCTATTTATCACTGAGTAGTAACCAGGCGTGTTGGATATACTACAGGTTGTTTATCTCTTCCCCAGATGACAGCCATTTAGGTTGTTTCAGGGCTTGTGCCATTATGAATAAAGCAGCTGTGAAATTCACATACAGCTCTTTGTGTAGACATGATGTTTTTTATTTCTTTTCCGTACATATTTCAGAGTGGAATCGCTGGGCCGTATGGTCACTACATTCTTTTTAAAAACTGCCAAAGTGTTTTCCAAAGTGGCTGTACCTTTTGTATTTATACCAGCAACGTATGAAAGTTGTGATTGCTCCACATCCTTGCCAACACATGGTATCATCAATCTTTTTACGTTTTGCCATTTTAGTATGTGTGTAGTAGTATCTTATTGTGGTTTTAATTTACATTTCCCTATTTGCCAATGATTTTGACCATTTTTTCATGTGCTTATGTGCCATCTGAATATCTCCTTTAGTAGATTACTTGTTCAAATATTGGATAATTTTTGTTGTTGTTGTTAATCCTCACATGAGGATATTTTTCCATTGCTTTTCAGAGAGAGTGGGAGGGAGGGAGGGAAGGTAAAGAAGGGAGAGTGGAGGAATGGGAAAGAGAAAAAGAGAGAAACATGGATGTGAGAGAGACACATCAACTGGTTGCCTCCCACATGCACCCTGATCGGGGCAGGAAGCGAACCCGCAACCCAGGGATGTGCCTTTGACTGGGAATCGAACCCAAAACCCTTTGGTTTGCTGTCCAACACTCCAACCACTGAGCAGCACCAGCCAGGGCTTGGCTAATTTTTATTGGACTATCTCCTTTTTATTGATTTGTAAAATATTCTTTATTGTAGACATAAATCCTTTGTCAAATATAACATGGGAAATATTTTCTCCCAGTTCATGGCTTGCCTTTTAATTTCTTTGGAAGAACAAAAGCTTTCATTTTGATGAAGTCAGATTTGTTGATTTATTTTTCTTTAAAGTTTTGAGTTGTTGTTTTTTTGTTTGTTTGTTTTTTGTTCTATGTAGAAATCTTTTCTAACCTAAGTAAGATTTTCTCTTATATTTTCTTAGGAAAATTCTATAATTTCAGTTCTTACATTTAGGTCTGTGATCCAGTTCATTGATTTTTTGCAAATGGTATGATATAAGGATCAGTGTTTATTATCATGTGTATAGTATGAAAACATTATAATAGCATACTTCCATTTTTCCCATCCCAGCCTTTGAGCTATTGTTATATATTTTACTTCTTCATATATTATAAATGTCAAACTCCATTCTTACTATTTTTGCTACAGTCAATTTTTTTAAACAAATTAAAAATGAGAAAATTCTCTTTTGTTTATTAATTTGTCTGTTATATCCAGTGTTCTGTATTTTATTGTATAAATTAGGAAATCCGATTTTTACAGCAATCCTATTCTGTAAAGAGCCAGAAAGTAAATAGACCATATTTACATAGACCATATGGACTATGTTGCAAATACCTCTATAATATAGCCCCAAAGAAGCCATAGAGAATATGCAAATGAATGAGCATAGCTGTGTCCCAATAAAAATGTATTTAAAAAACAAGTGATAGGCTGGTATTGGCCCACCAGCCGTAGTTTGCCAATGCCTATTGTAAATCCAACTTTCCATCTGGTATTACTATTTTTTTTTTTTTTTGCTTGAAGAACTTTACATTTTCTTGTAATACAGGTTTGCTACTGGTGTAATCGCTCAGCTTTCATACATTACAAAAAGTCTTTATTTTTCCTTCATTTCTTTAAGATTATTTTTCTGGATATAAAGTTATAGGTGGACAAATTTTCAGTGCATTAAAAGATGTCACTCTGCTTGTCACTGTTTCTAACAAGAAGTCTGTTGTCATTCTTATTTTTGTTCCTCTGTATAGTAGTCCTCCCTTATTCATGGTATTGCTTTCTATGATTTTAGTTATCCAGAGATAATTGATAAGTTTTAAATTGCATGCTGTTCTGAGTAGCATGATGAAATCCTATGCCATCCTGGTTCTTCATGCCCAAGATATGAATCATCTCTTTTCCAGCATAGTCACACTAGATGCATTAACCACCCTTTAATCACTTAGTAGCCATCTGGGTTATCAGATCAGTTATGGGATAGAGGAAGACACACACACACACACACACACACACACACACACACACACACACCACATTCACATAACTTTTATAACAGTATGTTAGTATTATTCTATTTTTATTATTTCTTATTGTTATTGATCTCTTAATGTGCCTAATTTGTAAATCAAACTTTATCATAATTATACACACACACACACACACACACACGGAAAAATAGTATATATAGTGTTCAGTACTATTTGTGGTTTCAGGCATCCACTGGGGTTCTTGAGACATATCCTTCATGGATAAGCGGGTGACACTGCTGTAATGTGGTATTTTCTCTGGATGCTTTGAGATTTTCTCTCTTATTACTGGTTTGCAGCAATCTGGTTATGAGGTGCCTTGGTGTGGTTCTCTTCCTATTTCTTCTGCCTGGGGTTCATTGAGCTTCTTGGTCTGTAAGTTTATAGTTTCCATTAAATTTGGAGGAATTTAAATCATGGTTTTTTAAAAGGTTTTTTCAGTCACCCTCCCCCCTTCTTTTACTCCATTTTCACATTACACATGTGATAGACCACTTGATGTTGTTCCGCAGCTCACTAATACACTTGCTTTTTTCCCAGTCTTTCCTTTCTGTGTTTCATTTTGGATAGTTTGTATTACTATGTTTTCAAGTGTATTAACTTTTTCTTGTTCCATGTGTTATATGTTCTTTTCCCATTCAATATATTTTCATCTGAGAAACTATGTTTTTCATCCCTAGAGGTTTGGTTTGGATCTTTTTTATATCTTCCATTCCTCTCCTCATCACAGTCATATTTTTCCTCTGCCTTCTTGAAAACTTGGCATTTCCGTATAACAGCTATTGTCATACCCTTATCTTGCGATTCTAGCATATATATCATTTCTGCATTCTGTCATCTCTGTCATTTTTTGAATCAGCCTCTATTGGTTGATTTTTCTCCTGATAACAGGTCATTTTTTCTGCTTCTTTGCATTACTGGTAATTTTTATTGGATGGTAGACACTATTAATTTTACATTGTGGCCAGATCACTGCTTGGCCTAAGACTCAGAGGGACCTCTCGCAGACTGCCAGCTGCTTCTCCCTCCATCTCTGATATTTTCCTCCCAAATTCCAGACTCGGTCTTCTGAGCCCAGTAAGACCTCCAGGCTCCGTTTGGGTTCTTCCTCCTGTACTGCAGCCTGGAAACCATCTCCAGGGAGCTAAGGCACTGGTGGGGCTCACTTTGTTTTTCACCTCCTCTTCGAGATCTCTGTCCTGCACATTTGTTGTTCAGGTCTGAAAGCTGCTTTTTCCTATATTTTGTCCAGTTCTCCAGTTGCTTAAAGCAGGAAGTTTGTTTTTCAATCCTTGTTAAATTAACATCATGTCTGGAAACAGTTTTGCTGCTCTTTTAAATTTTTGATCACATGGCCCTGCTTTGATATTTTTATACTTTTGGAAACCTGAGCTCACTGAAGACTTCCTGTCAAACCACATGATTGCATTAGAACACACCATCTCTTTTCCTCTCTTGTGGGCATCAATTATAGTTTTAATGATTGCAGTTTTACTTTTTAGAATAACCTGTCAAATCTTGAATATAATTAATTAATCAGAAATGTATGGAACATATACCACATGCTACTACTGTAGCTAGTGCTAAAGATGCGGAAGTGAATAAAATGTTGGATTATACCTGCTATTTTCTCTGATTTTTTTAAAATTATCATTTTTAAAAATATATATTTATTAATTTCAGTGAGGAAGGGAGAGGGAGAGAGAGATAGAAACATCAGTGATGAGAGAGAATCATTGATTGGCTGCCTTCTGCATGCCCCTACCAGGGATCGAGCCCACAACCTGGGCATGTGCCCTTGGCCGGAATCAAACCTGGGACCCTTCGGTCCACAAGCTGATGTTCTATCCACTGAGTAAACAGGGCTTCTCTGAATTTTTTTTAAAAATCTGTGTTTTTAAGGTATAGAGCAGTGCTTTCAAAATGTAGTCAGCATACTGATGCCAGTGTGTGAACTGTTTATATGGTGGACTACACAATAGAGCATTGTCTAGCTCATGTAGATTTTTTTTCAAAAGCAGGACTTTCTTAAAGGAAGCAGAATGCTGGAAAAAGCTACTTCTCTCATGGTAGGGAAGTAATAAATACTTCATAGAACAGCTACTTTTAGTAGAACTGTCTAGATTACACATGTGGAAATGCCTAGCATTCCTTTTTTTTTGGATATTTGGAACTCTGAGAAATATGAGTTCCCAGCAATTTATTTCAGTTAAAAGGCCCTTCCTTCCTTCCTTCCTTCCTTCCTTCCTTCCTTCCTTCCTTCCTTCCTTCCTTCCTTCCTTCCTTCCTTCCTTCCTGTGCACGGATTCATGCATCTGTGGGGTCCCTCGGCCTGACCTGCGCCCTCTTGCAATCCAGGACCCCTCAGGGGATGTCGGAGGCCTGGTGCACAGATCGAAACCAGCCGTCTGACATCTCCCGAGGGGTCCTGGAGTGCGAGAGGGCATTCTGCAAAGTTGTTGTCGCTCAGCAGCTCCTGTGTTGAGTGTCTACCCCCTGGTGGTCAGTGCACTTCATAGCTCCCAAATGATCAGCCGGTCAGCCAGTTGCTTAGGCTTTTATATATATAGGTATATATATAGATTATTTTTCAACCACAGTTTACATTCAGTACCATTTCACACCAGTTTCAGATGTACAGCAAAGTGGCCAGAACACCATGCACTCTACAGAGTGGTCCCCTGCTGCCCTAAGCACCTGCCTGGCCCCACACCTCATTATCTCACCATCATTGACTATGTTCTCCATGCTGCAGTCCACATCTGTGTGACTAGTCTACAACTACCGATTTCTACTGCTTAATCCCCTCACCAGAAAGGTTCTTTCTTCTTAGCTGAAACTAATTCCTAAAGAATTTAGGGTATAGCTGATAACTGGTTTTTAGAACTTCGTAGCAACCATAGTCTTAGTCAGTTTTATTTTTACACTGCCACAGACTTGGAATTGGGACCACTTTGGCAATAGACAATGGCCAGGGAAGGAAATAGGAGTGCTTCAGGACTCTTCCCTGGAATTGGAATTATATCCAATCTTTGGATATAAGATGAGATGCCCTAGAAAGAAAATTTACTTTCCTTGTTCAGGGTACATTTTTTTTCTCTCTCTTTTTGCCCTCATCCAGACAGGAGTTTATTTTATCTCAAAGCATGATTCCTCATCCTCATTTCCTTTCCACTTGTTGATTAGTTTCTAAGTCTCATCCTCTCTGATTTGCCATTGGTTCTTACCACCTAACAGAAGATGTTTGTAACGCACAGTAGAGATCTAGAATAGGAGAGAGAAGGCCGTGTGAGAATCCCTTGAAAAGACTTGTGCTTTCTTTCTTTTTCAGTGGAAAGCTCTCCAGAGAGCCTAAAGAATGAAGATTTTTCTAGTAGCCATGCTATCACAGTGTTCAAAGATAAAAGCTATGGAGCCATGGACCAGCTCTCTTTGATTTTGTCTCCTGAGCACCAGATTTCTCAGAAATTCTACATTCCTCGAAGTACAGCCACTGCTGCCTTAGGAGCTGCTGCCCGGTTAGCCACATCCAGGAGCTTCCTACACTGGTACCCCAGTGTGAAAAGGATGGAAGCATGAGGGAGGGGAGGAGGAAGGAAGGGAGGGAAGGAGACGGGGAGAAAATAAACCCACTGCTTTGGGCTTGGTGATTTCCCAGGCCAAAAATAGGAGGATATGTTGAGACAAAATAGTATTTTGGTAGTTGAGGCCTTTGTCTCTCTGTGTGACTGTGTGTTATCTTTATTGTGCTAATAGTCCATTTTGTTGTGTAAGTATTGGTATTTATTGTTAATTTTTTATTGATGTTGTTTTTTATTCTGTATAGTTTTGTTCACCTTTGTTTAATGTAGTTTAATGGAGTTTTTATATTTGTTGTTTCTTTATGTTGCTACATATAAATGTTTTTCTTATACATATCATGACTGATAAATGAAAACTGAAAAACTAATGTTTTGTGATCCATATTTAGTAAGATAAAAATGATCTTACATCTCTATCTCCAGAAAAAGGATGTCTGAATCTTGAAGCTGCTTTTTCTATTCATTTGCAATCTTCTCTATCAGAGAAAGAATTCAGGGCTTGACTTCTTACCATCTGTATTTCTTTGCAATACTAGGATCAGTAAGAAAATCCACATCTGAAGCTTTGGTCATAGAAATACTTTTACATTAAAAAATATTAAGCTGTCACCCTAACCAGATTGGCTCAGTGGATAGAGTGTCAGCCTGCGGCCTGAAGGGTCCCAGGTTCGATTCCGGTCAAGGGCATGTACCTTGGTTGTGGGCACATCCCCAGTAGAGGGTGTGCAGGAGGCAGCTGATTGATGTTTCTCTCTCATCGATGTTTCTAACTCTCCTCCCTCTCCCTTTCTCTCTGTAAAAAAAAAAATCAATAAAATATATTTTTAAAAAAAAGCTGTCTCTCAGTATAGGCAATTCTTTGGAAACAAGTAACTAAATTAGAGGCTGACTGTTGAAACTGAGTTGAGCCATCTCTGTAGTCATCACAGTTCCCAGGAGCCTTAATGTTGCAGTAGTTCAACCGTGGTATTTCAGCATTTATATAACATTATGTTCTCTGAAGTCCAATTGTGTGAAATAGTATATGACCTATTAATATAAAATATTATATGACCTATTCTCACTTTCTTAGCCCCTCTCCTGCAGCCTCCTGTTTTAGCATTAAACAGCAGAGCTGCCCCTAGTTCCTTTCTCTCTTTCTACAATAAGGAATCTCTCCTCTTTCCTTCTTGGCTACTTAATTAGCACAATGTCCACTGAGGAAGGGAGTGAGATGACAGTGGATATGGAAATGCACTTAAATTTATCATCTTATTGGCTGAAACTTCTTTCTTAGAAGTAAGTACTCATACAACAAAGTTAAACTCAGAGTCGCTAACTACTGATAGTTTTTGGTTTAAAGACCTTAGAAAAAACATGTGTACTGCAATAAAATTTAAAAATCTAGATTCACCTTTAATTCCAGTTATCTCAAAGAATGATGATATAACAATTAACCCAAAAAATAGTAATCTGGAAACATCATTGACCCACCGGAAAGAACAGTTACTCATTTGGATTTTTGTTATTTTATATCAAGACATTTTTTATTGGAGAAGACATTTGAAGAGTTACACGGAGGGTCAATAAATGGTCTCTATGGCAGTTAAATAGAATATGTGATATTGTCATATGGCCTGGAAAAGCTTTGTTTTTCCTGTAAGCTTAGGTAATTATTCACAATTTGTTTCTAAAGAAGAAAATTTATCTTAGAATTCTTGCTTTAAAGAAGAAACCAAGTTTGAGTAACATACTTCACTTGTCCGGATGGGCAGGCATTGGGTTTGTGGTCAGGTAAATTTGGTAAAAGCAATATTTACATTTTGGGTAATATTTACATTTTCCTCTGAAAAGCATTCAGCTACCAGCAGGAACTCTGCCAACGCTGAGTAACCTGGCAGTGACTAATGTTACACTTTGCCAGTTAGATAGGGATTAGGGAATCCCTGTGTGAAGGCTCTTTCAGAATCCTATCCAATTGCAAATGCCCTGATAGAGAAGAATCATTTAGACAGCGCCATCTCACACTGTCTGTCAACATGCTTAGAAACCTATTTAATAATTAATAGTTAACATCCTGTTTGAGTTAGCAGAGTGAATGGACCTTTGAGTGGCTTCATATTTTGACCACTTGGCTTTGACTAGGACAGCCAATCTGCCTATCTGTTTACCTGTCTTCTCCCAAAAGGTGGGCTTTGTTTGGTAGTTAAAGCATGAAACAAATTTAGTAGGTCATTTGAAGATGAGTAAATAGGTCTCTGTTTAACTGGAACAGCACAAAGAACTGTTCAAAAGATAGGTAGATGCTCCGTGGTTTAGGGTTAAATTACTTACATTTTATTGTTAAAAGATGGGTTGACATTTACTGTACTTAGAACAGCCCCCCTACCCACAGATTTGGTGTTAAGGATCTATTAGAAATAATGGAGGTCCCTAAGAAATATTGACTGGGAAGTAGGAGCCTGAGGTGTGTGAGAGGGAATGGGGGTGAGAACATACAGGAAATTCCTGGTTATAAACTCTTTAGGGATGGAAGAGGGGGTGGCTTTACTAATAGACCTCAGATTTTGACTCCAGTGGCTTGTCGCCAATACCCCTCTTCCTTCTAAAAACACCATGGGGTATCAAAAAAGGGGTCATTCCAGCTACAGCCAGCCATGCCTCTTCCCTCTGAGTTTCACACATTGAGGTGCCAGTTATCCATTTCAAGGGGGGTAACTAGAGGCTTCAGCCTGCAGTCAGACTATGTCTGAGAGATTTAGGATTATAGAAATTTGATCTAGAAGGGACCTTCATTGAGAACATTTGAAGCCTAGAAAGACTGACTTGCCTCCAGTCACACTGCTTAAATTCCCATATCTGCTGACTCGTAGCTCAGTGCCCTCTCCACAGGAAAATATTGCAACTCTCTCTTGTGAAGTTTAAATGATTTGATGCGAGAAGACAGTGTATCGTAGGTACATCCAGAAGAAAGGTGGTTCTGATAGCTGAAGAAACACCCCTGGTTTTGAAAGGGAGGGCAGGGTGGATTTGCTAAGAGCTTATATTCTTGAACATGGATAGCTTAAATAGCAGTGGACTAGTCCTACTGAAGAACCTGGAAGGGGCCCGGCTGGCATGGCTCAGTGGTTGAGTGTTGACCTATGAACTAGGAGGACACTGTCGATTCCTGGTCAGGGCACATGCCTGGATTGTGGGTTTCATCCCCAGTAGGGGGCGTGTAGGAGGCAGCTGATAGATGATTCTCATCATTGATGTTTCTATTTCTCCCTCTCCCTTCTCTGAAATCAATAAAAATATATTTTAAAAAAACACCTGGAAGGGGGCATTGTAAGGGATGAAAAACCAACATCTTATAAAGCCATCTTCCTGAAGCTTCCTATTAATGTTTATACTGTGTAGCAAGGCTTTTCTAACAAACTTCTGATGTCTTTTCAGACTTAAATTCGTCCTGTTTTATATACAGTGCCACAGACAGTATTATTCATATATTCATAATTATTATATAACATTATTCATATTATTCATATATTCAGTATTATTCAATTATTCATAATTTTGCAGGAGTCATCACTAAGACGCTTAAAAATTTCATTTCCTATAGCCCATTCAGATCTTGATGTTTTCCAAGGCGCATATCAACTAAATCTATTTACTTTGAACTTAGCCATACTCATTTGTCTCATATTGTTAGTCACCAGTCAACCTACTGAGTTTTTGGAGTCATCCAATTGGAACCAGAATACGTAAACTCTGCTGTTTGAACCACGTAGACAGAAATTGTTTTAACTTCGCAGTCAAGGACTGCTCTGATATTTAGAACCATGACTGATTGGTGTGCCACTTTTCACATGAAATTCTTTGATCTACCCCAAAACTGAGTAGAGAATTTATACACAGCTAAATTTTCTTGGTTATAAACATAGTTTTCAGGAAATGCTTTTAGCTTTCTGTTTTACTTTAAATTTTGTTTTATATTATTGTTTAAAAAAGTTTTTTAAAATATTTTCCTGTGGAGAAGGCACTGAGCTAGGAGTCAGCAGATATGGGAATTTAAGTAGTGTGACTGGAGGCAAGTCAGTCTTTAAAAATATTTTTTAATTTATGGAAAAATGGTCATACAACAATGTGTTTAATATTCTTGATGCAATTTAGATAAATTGGTGAGGAAACCAAATTTATGAATCTCTGCTCTTTAAACTTTTGTTATAGAACAAACAGATAGCTATTGGTATTAAGGAATTATTATTAACCTAATCTTTGGTGTTTGTAACAGCATTTTGCTTGCTTTATTTAAATATTTATGAAGTTGTAATTGGTTTCATCAAAAATGTCTAAGCCGGTTTTTATAAATTAGCTTTTTTTTGTGATGATTCTGCAGAAATGAAAACTTCACTTAAATATGTGACTGAAAGAACTTGAGTAAAATACAAAATTTCCTTGTGTAATTGTGAAAACAGAGATTTGATATTCTTCTCGACTAAAATATTTGTCTTCATTTTTGGTACGACCTCTTTATTCTTACTTTGGCCTTTGTAAACTTTTGCTATATTGTAGATAATACCTTTATTCCATGAAGTTGGAAACTAACTCGCACTGGAACCACTTCTTAAATATCTGACAGTCACATTTCTAAGACTTTTTTTCTTATGTTTATATGAACATATCAAACCCTTATAAGCCATCTTCCGGTTTCTTAAATTCTTAAATTACTGAATACCAGTCCTCTGTCGCATCTTGTGGCTGCATTGCCTTGATTTCCTGAAGTCAAATTCAGAGCCTTTGCTGCAATAATTCTTCTGCCTAAAGCAGATTATTTACTGGTGGTCCTCACACTCCTCTCAGGTGGCGTTTCCTACAAACTTTTCTTTCATCTGTCATCCCACTGGACTCTTCAGTAGAAACCAAAGACAGCTAAGTTCATAACTTACTAGAAAAATTACTTCTTGACAAAGCATCCTGTTACTGTAGTGTTGATACCCATGGAAAGCCGCCTCTTATACCACACATATGAAAATATCTGTCGGTTAAATAAAACTCTGTGTGTATCATTTAGGATACTATTAGGCAAAGCATATCCCTGAGGGATGTTCCGTATTTCCTCCTCACGATACCTTAACGGATATGTTTCCCCTTCGCTTAGCAGGATGAAACTTAAGCAAAGATACATGATATGGGCTAGAGCCAAGGTTTATCCTTTTATGAATTTTAAAAGTAACAGTGTTCCTGTACTGATCTGGAGTAGGGCAGTTAAACAAATTGGGAGTAAAGGGATGGAACATTTGGTTGTAACATCTCACATTTTAGGCAGTGGAACATCTGTTATGATCATGTAGAATGGGTTTTTCAACAATCTTTTTTTTCAATTGATGCAGATTTATATTTGCTAAACTTTTTAGATTCAAAAACATAACTCCTTAATCTGGTTTCTACTTGGAATTGGTCCAATTGTTGACTTTACCAGGATTCACGAGACTCGGGAAAGTTGCCTCAAAAACTTGATTTAAGAGAAAAATGGTGAGTTGAACAATAATAGCCAAATCAGTTGTAGAAAACACCATGTAATTATCAGTACTGGCTTTACTTAGGATCTTTTCAGATTTACAGTCATTCAACGTATTGTGGAAATGAATTTGTGGTATCAAACCTAGAGTTCTATGGAATTTTTGTTAAGTCTCTCAGCTAAGTTGAAAGAAATTCATGCTCACTGGTCCTGCTTTGTCCTTGGACCAGATCATAAACATGGGATACTCCTGAGATAGAGTCCTGTTAAAGACCATGTGCTTGCTGAAACCAGTTTGGCTCAGTGGATAGAGCGTCGGCCTGCGGACTGAAGGGTCCCAGGTTCAATTCCGGTCAAGGGCATGTACATTGGTTGCGGGCACAACCCCGGTAGGGGGTGTGCAGGAGGCAGCTGGTCGATGTTTCTCTCTCATCGATGTTTCTAGCTCTCTATCCCTCTCCCTTCCTCTCTGTAAAAAATCAATAAAATATATTAAAAAAAAAAAAAAAGACCATGTGCTTGAGCAACTTGGTAGAGCCCTCTGTTTGTCATGAATTTAATGCTTAAGAATTTCCAAGTTCTATATGCTATGGGGGAGTGATCCCTAACCTTTTGTGGGGTCATTAACCTTATTTTAAATAAATATCAAACACTGAGGACTGTCTCCCCAGAAAGCACACATTCATAGATATTGTTCCCTAATTTTAGGAATCCAAGACTCATAAAACCCTCTTTACACTTTCTTGAACAGAAAAAAGTGAGAAAAATCTTCTTTCTCCCCTGTCCCACCTCTACCCCTGTATTCCCTGCCACCACCCACTAGTTGCCTCAGATATAAACCCAGGAGTGGAATCATCCTTGACCACTCCCTGCCCTTCATTGCCACAGTCAAATCAGATTCTACCTCCTGAGTACCTCATTAGTCCACCTGTTTTCCTGCAGACCTGCTGCCACTAACGTAGGCCAAGCCACCTTCATGTCTTCTGGCACGTGGCAGAATTCCAGTCAGTCTTATTGAGTGAATGAATAAGTAAACAGGACAAAGAATAAGGTACAAATAAGATCCGTTGAAACCTTGATCTCTTTTCTACGTTCTGAATATAAAACAGAAGGCTTTGTTGGGAAGAGATTAATCACACACGAGCAAACAACATCCCATTTAAACTTTGCATTTAGAATTAAAGAGCGTGCCCTCCAGATAAGAACTGAGTAGGAAGACTGGAAATATTTTGTCTGGGTTATTCTTCTGCACAAACCATATTTGATTATTTTTCTAGTTTGGTTTGTAAAAGAAAGTATTAAAGAAAAAAAGCGGTTTGACATTTGCAGGTTCTCAACAGTCAGCCTCTCACCCTCCTTTTTAAAATTTTGATTTACCAAATTGGCATCTTTTAGTCTACCTTTTATTTTTAAAATTTTGTTTTGTTCTAAAAGTCAAATGAAATAGCTTTTCTTTGGAGATTAGGTGTTGCTCTCTCCTCACTGCTAGGTGGCGCTCTAGGACAGGAATTCTGGTGCCAAGCCCTGTGCTAAAATAAAATTCCTTTCCTTGAAATATTTGGTTCCATGGCCTGTCGTTTCAGAGTTGGAAATGAAACTTGGAACTCACTTCATCTAACCTCTCTTTACTTGTAAAAACAAGTTGTGACATTAGTGAATCCTTTGGGAAGTAAGGGTCTTAGAGTAATTTAAAGTTTCTCCTAATTTAACACTGCTGAAAGCTGCCACAGAGCTTTCTGTGTTTATAGAACTTAGACTTTAACACTGTCTTTCTTTCTGTCTGTCTTTATTACATAAGGTGGTGGGGAAACACCTACCAGACCCTCATCTTATTCGGAAGCTACAGCAGCTAATTCTATCTTGCTCCACTGAAGAAGTTCAATGGGGAAAAGTCACCTTTCCATCTTTCTTTTGGACTTTCCAAGTAGATATGATTTTTACCTCCTTTATAAGTTTCTGTTGTAGAGAAATGCAAAATTCTTACAATTTAAACACATTCTGAGTCTTCAGAAGGATTTTTTTAAATCTCTGGGTGTTAAATTATGGATGGTTGTATATTTTCTGGAGGAAAGTTCTTAGCCTCCTCAGATTCTCAAAAATGATTAAGAATGCCTGCAGAAATTCTACACCCTGAAGTTAATAAACCTATATGCTTTCTGGGTTCTCTGGGAAGATGGGAAACAACTACTAACCTTTGTGACTCACTTTCAAGTGAAGACAAGCGACTTCTGTGGTGCAGAGAGTGGGCTTTGCTCACAGCAGGATCTTGAGTCAGTTATGATAACCATCACTTATGCACAGGTTTACATATCACAAAGCTGCAGAGACACTGGCATCAAAAGGGAATGAGTTTAGATCCATTAACACAAGGATAGATGGGAAGTTATAAGTTCAGTACCCTGTTCACTTCTGGGTAGCAGTGCATTTACAAAAGAGGTAGACCAGCATTTATGAGAGACTTGGTTGGATATTAACAGCTTTATTGAGTTCAGATAATGTGCCGCAAGTGGCTTGTTCCAAGTGCATTATGTAGATTATCTCACTTAATCTTTCAACAACACCATGGGGTGGGTATTATTATTATTCCCATTTTACAGATAAGGAAATTAAAGCACAGAAAGGTTAAGTACCAGGTATCTTGCCCACACTAGGACAAATTCATATTGCATCATAATATTGTTAACAGTATATGCCATACAATTTACATATTTTATTTAATTCTCACGGTGTCCCAATTGCTATTCCTTTTTTACAAGAGGAGAAACTTAAGGCTGAGAAAATTAAGTAATTTACCCAAAGTCACATCTAGTAAGTGGCAGGAACTAAATATGTCTGATTCCTCTAAAGCAGTGGTTCTCAATCTTCCTAATGCCGCGACCCTTTAATACAGTTCCTCATGTTGTGGTGACCCCCAACCATAAAATTATTTTTGTTGCTACTTCATAACTGTAATTTTGCTACTGTTATGAATCGTAATGTAAATATCTGTGTTTTCCGATGGTCTTAGGTCTTAGGCGACCCTGCTAGTGGTTTTCAACCTGTGAGTCGTGACCCACAGGTTGAGAGCCACTGCTGTAGAGCCTAAGACCATCGGAAAACACAGATATTTACATTACGATTCATAACAGTAGCAAAATTACAGTTATGAAGTAGCAACGAAAATAATTTTATGGTTGGGGGTCACCACAACATGAGGAACTGTATTAAAGGGTCGCGGCATTAGGAAGGCTGAGAACCACTGCTCTAAAGGGATGCCTATATTGTCTCCTATTATGCTTCTTCTTTTCCCTCTTTAACCCATTCCAGTTTCACCAACTCCACTCTACCAAAAGTGCTCCTATTGAGGTCTCCAGTGACCTCCTGTTGCTGAATCCAAGAGTAAGCCCTCAGTCCTCTTCTCGCCTGACCTATCAGTAGCCTGACCTATCTCCCCTCCAGGGACATCACATTCTCCAGGGTTCCCTCCTACTTGTTGGTCAGTCCTTCGCATCTCCTTTTCCAGCTCCTCCTCTTAGTGCAGGAGGGCAGCAGGTCTCATTTATTGAGTTTCTCCAATCTCGTGGCTTTAATTGCTATATGATGAAGATTCCATTTGTATCACCAGCATGGACCTCTTTCCTGAACTCCATAGTAAAATGCTTATTTGACCTCTTCACTCCGATGTCAAACTTAGCAGTTTCAACATGGAGCTCAATATCCGCATCCCATCTGCATCAGATCACACCACCTACAGTTTTCACTAACCCAGTTGATTGCAACTCCCTCCATCTATCTGCACAGCCAGAACGCTCAGAGTTATCACTGACTCGTCCCTTTCTCTCCAACTCCACACCCAGTCAGACGGGATATCCTGTTGGCTGTACCTTCAAAATGTATCTGGAGCCCTAGCCGGTTTGGCTCAGTGGATAGAGCATCGGCCTGCGGACTGAAGGATCCCAGGTTTGGTTCCAGCCAAGGGCACATGCCTGGGTTGTAGGCTTGATCCCCAGTAGTGGGCGTGCAGGAGGCAGACGATCAATGATTCTCTCTCATCATTGATGTTTCTATCTCTCTATACCTCTTCCTTCCTCTCTGAAATCAATAAAAATATATATTTTAAAAATGTATCTGCCACCTGGTCTGAATCAACACCATCATCTGGTGCCCCTGCTTCCTACATTGCTCTTTCACTCTTTTCCACAAGGCACCCCAGGAATCCCTCCTCTGCTAAGACCCTGCAAGGAATCCCGGTTTTGCTCAGAGCTCCTACAATGTTCTTCACGTGGTGTTGCCAGATAAATGCAAGATGGCCAGTTAAATTTGGATTTCAGATAAACAGCAAATAGTTTTTTAGTATCTCTCATGCAATATTTGGGACATAGTTATACTTTTAAAATATTCATTATCTGAAATTCACATTTAACTGGGAATTCATGTTTGCTAAATCTGCCAACCCTACCAACAGGCCCTACATGATATGTGCCCCCCATTATCTGTCTGACCTCACCTCCCACAGTCTCCTCCTCACTCTCTTCACTGCCCACACTGACCTTGAGTCCAAACAGGCAGCTCCCACCGCTGGGCTTTGCCTTGGCTGTTCTCCCTCCAGTCTCTGCATCTTCTCAGAGATGTCATTTTGGAAATCACTACTCATCCTGATCCCTCTTACTCTCCTCTACTTTTTCCTATAGCACCTACTTTTAAGATACAATATAACTGTTTACTGTCTGTCTCCAACGACCACATTATAAATTCCACAAGGCATGTGTTTTGTCCATTTTGTTCATTATTGTATCCTAACAGACTAAAACAATAACACATGGGTACACGAATAATTGTTGAATGAATGAGTGATTTCAAAAGCCTGTGCTCCTTTCCACTGCATTATAGCCCCTCGATTTCCACTTGTCTTATAACAAATATTTGAAGAATCTTAGAGAGTCTAATCCGGAGAGGAGATATTGGCCTTAGTGGGGAGTGCACTTACCTCCCAGCTGTTATGATCTTTCTGCTGGAACATTCTGGGTCAAGGCACGGGATTGACAACGCTCTGCCCAGGCAATTATCGTGTCCCCAGACTCTCAGCATTACCTCCTAACATAAAACTTGTTTATTTTCTGTATGCCAGGCCCTGTGAAAAACTCCAAGGATATGAGAATAAACAAGATCATTCCTACCTAGAAAGACCTTACAGTGAGGTTGAGGTTCCTGCCTGTCTGATGCAGTGAAAGGGAATTAATTGGACCTCTCTATTCACATTTGCCCCTTTCCAAAGAAAGCACTACAGCTTCCAATTTCCTTTGTATCTTGTCATCTCCCAGCTTCCAAGTCCCCTTTTGTATCTTGTATCTCCCCTAGGTTTTTTTCTACTCTGGTAAACCCCAAGAGAAAAACAAAGTGAATATTAAGCAGGGGCAGTGAGAAGAACATCTGCTCTAACCTCCCTGTGACCCCAGTGCAGTAGCTCAGCAGAGATAAATTAAAGCAAGCTCAGGAAGCCTGTTGGCGTCAGTCTCGAATGACGCCAACAGGAAGGTGGAACGAGAGAGGGAGAATGTGTGAGTGTACACATGGGCGCAGAGAAGCAGATTTGCTGTTGAAAATCATTTCCCTCCACAACGTCTTAGGAGGGGGAATAAAACAAAATATGTTATGCCTGAGATGATAATGTTTACTCAATATAGCCTTGTATAAATTTTCAACCTATCTTATTTCTGCACGACTATGTTCCTGAATTATTGATTTGAGACATTACCACCTTCATAGGCAATTGCTAAGTAAAAAAATCTAGGGCAGTTTACAGGCGTGTAGGAGTAACATGGCTAAAATGCAGAAACTGGAAGATGGAGAGAGAAGTATCTTTGGCGGCAGATGGCTTTCTCTTCTTCCTCCCCCCGTCACTCTAGATGCACCTTGACATGTACTAGTCGCTAAATGAGAGGGCTGTCATCTTCTAATTCAATGAACATTTACTTTGGGCCTGTTTGACGCAGGCTGTGTAGCTTCCTGTTTCCATGGTAAAAAAGAGCTCATCCTTTACTAAAGGAAGACAACGCCTGTTGCAGCTGCCCAGGCATCGAGGGGATAAAAAGTAGCCCTGGGGATAAACTAGATGCCAGTAATGCCAGTAGCAAGAATTTGTTCTTTTTTCTTGTAAAAATGACCAGATGTCTCAGGACACCTTTGGTGACAACCTGGGTTCTACAGGGAAATCCCATCCCTGGAAGATCTTATAAAGCAGGATTGTCCCAGCAAAATTGGGAGGGAGCCATATTCATCCTCAGCATTCTCTGATTTTCATTTTCAGCTCTTTTTCCCTCTGACCTTTGTTCACTGTACGCCATGACAAAGTTCCCCTGCCCAGTATCCACAGTTTTAGTTTTTTTGTTCGTACATTTGTTACTTTTTTATTTTATAGTATTCCATGAGTGGAATCATATGGTTTTTGTCCTTTTCTGTTTGACTTATTCCACTTAGTATAATACCCTTAAGATCTATCCATGTTGTCACAAATGACAGTATTACATCTTTTTTTATGGCTGAGTAGCATTCCATTGTATTATGTACCTCATCTTCTTTATTCATTGATCTGTTGATAAACACTTAGGTTGTTTCTATATTTTGACTATAGTAAATAATGCTGCAAAGAACATAGGGGTATACATAGAAAGCTTTTCAATTTAGTGTTATCATATTCTCTGAATTAATACCCAGAGAGGAATTACTGGATAACATAGTAGCTCTCAATCTTTGGAGGAATCTCCATACTATTTTTCATAGTGACTGTTCCAATTTACAGTCCCACCAACAGGTTCCCTTTTCTCCACATCCTCTCTAACACTTTTATTTTTTATTTTTTTATATTAGCCATTCTAACAGGTGTGAGGTGATAGCTTATTGTGGTATTGATTTCATTTCCCTAATAATTAGTAATATTGAACATCTTTTCATGTGCCTATTTGCCATCTATAAGCCTTCAATGGAAAATTTTCTGTTCTGATCCTCTGACAATTTTTTAATTGTGTTGTGTGTTTTCTGTTGTTGAGTTGTATAAGTTCTTTATATATTTTGGTTATTAAACCTCTTATTGGAAATATCTTATGCAAATATATTTTCCCATTCAGTTGGTTGCCTTTTTGTTTTGTTGATGGTTTCCTTTGCTGTATAAAACTTTTAGTTTGATGTAGTCCCATTTGTTTATTTACTTTTGTTTAACTTGCCTTTGGAGTCAAATTCACAAAAACACTACTAAGACCAATGTCAAGGGACACATTTTAACTTGAGGAATAGGCTCTAAGAGAAATATTTGTAGAAATAATGGCCAAAAACTTCCCAAATTTGATACAAAATAAAAACCAAATGGACTCCATTCAAATAAGCTCAAACACATCCACACCTAGACACATCACAATCAAGCTATCCAAAGATAAATAATATTGAAAGCAACAAGAGAGAAGTAATTCATCACATACAAGGAATCCTCAAACAGCTTGTTTTTCATCAGAAACTATTGGGACCAGAAGGCAATGAGATGACCTATTCAAAATGCTGAAAGAAAAAGACTGTCAATAAAAATTCTATAGCCAGTAAAAATATCCTTTGAAAATGAGTGAGAAATTATGGCACTCCAAAATAAATTAACAACTGAATTTGTTATTAGCAGACTTGCTCTGTAAGAAATAATATAATGAGCCCTTTCATGCTGAAATGACATTAGACAGTAACTCAAATCCACATGAAGAAATAAAGAGCACCAGTAATGGTAACTACATAGATAAATATATAAGATGGTAAAATATATTTTTTGTTTTAACTGTTTTTCTTCTTATTTAAAATACAAATGTATGAGGTAATAATTATCAATTTGTATTGATGGATATGTAATGTATAAAAATGTAATTATGTGAAAACAGTAACATGAAGAAGGAGGGAAATGGCACCATATAGGAGAAACAGAACCAGTAGGATATTCATTCATTCATTCATTCATTCATTCATTCTGAGTTGGTTTATGTGATCATGGAGTCTGACAGATCCCAAGATTTGCAGGGTTAGTCAACAAGCTGAAGACCCAGGAGAGCCAATGGTGTAGTTCATGTCCGAAGGCCAGCAGGCTCACGACCCAGGAAGAGCCAGTGTTTCAGCTCAAGCCTGAAGGTAAGAAAAAGCCAATGTTCCAGTTTAAAGACAGTCAGGCAGGGGAATTCTCTGTTACTCAAGAGAGAATCACTCCTTTTGTTCAGTTCAGGCCTTCTACTGATTACATGAGGTCCACCTACACCTAGGAGGGTAATCTGCTTTATTCAGTCCCAAGAAATTTAAATGTTAATCTCATATAAAAAAAAAACACACCTTAAAAAGATACCCATCCAGAATAATGTTTGACCAAATACCAAAAAACATGACCCAGTCAAGTTTTTACATAAAATTAACCATCACACTATTGAAATTGAATTGAAAGTTGGTATTAATCTGAAGTATTTGCTATAATTTAGGTCGCCAACTGGTGGTCTGTGAGGTCTGAAAGGTTGGCCACTGCTGATTTAGGATGTTAATTGTAATCCCTATAGCAACCACTAAAACATTAACTAAAAATATATACAGAAACCACGATTTTCTCAATAGATACAGAAAAGAATTTGCCATAATCCAACACCCTTTTATTATTAAAACACTCAACAAACTAGGAATAGAAGGGAACTTCCTCAACTGACTAAGGGCCTTGAAGAAAACCCTTCTGGTAACATTGGACATAATGGTGAAAGACGGAAAGCTTTCCCCAAAAGATCAGGAACAAGACAATATGTGTACTTGTGTGACTTCTATTCAACATTATACTGGAGGTTCAAGTTTGGACAATCAGATAACTAAAAAGGCATTCAGATTAGAAAAGAGGAAGAAAAGCTATCTCAATTTGTATATAACATGATCTCATATAAATGAAAACCCTAATAAACACACACAAAAACCTATTAGAGCTAAGAAACAAATTCAGTAAGGTTTCAGATATAAGATCCATATATAAAAATCAATTGTTTTCCTTTACACTAGCAATGAACAATCTGAAAATGAAATTAAAACAATTCAATTTACAATAGCATTATAAAGAATAAAACATGTAGGAATAAATTTAACAGAAGTCCAAGACCTGTACACTAAAACTACAAAATGTTACTGAAAGAAAGAAAACCTAAATAAATGAAAAGACAGTCTATGTTCACGTATTGGAAAACTTAATATAGTTAAGAAGTCAATATTTCTAAACTGATCAATACAACCCTTATCAAAATCCCAGCTGGTTTTCTATAGAAATTGATAAGCTTGTCCTAAAATTTAAAGATATTAATTCAGGGGACTCAGAATAGCCAAAACAACATTGGGTGGGAGGAAAAAGAGAACCAAGTTAAAAGATTTACACTTTCAGATTTCAAAACTTACTATAAAGCTACAGTAATCAAAACTGTGGGTACTTGCATAAGTATAGACATGTAAATCAATGGGACAGAATTGATAGGTAATAAACCCATACATTTGTGGTCAATTGACTTTTGACAAGGGTGCCAAGGATTGTACCCTTGGGAAAAGGATTGTCTTTTCAACAAATGGTGCTGGGACAAATGGATAGCCACATGAAAAAGAATTAAGTTGGACCCTACCTTGCATCATATACAAAATTAACAGAAAATGGATCAAAGACCTAATTTAAGAACTGCAACTGTAAAACTCTTAAAGGAAAATACAGGCATAAATCTTCGTGATCTTGGGTTTAGCAATAATTTTTGTCCTACCCCTCATGTTTCATGAAGAGTATTTACAGAGTATATTAGTCACTGATCCTTCTTTTCCAAATTTCAATGCAGGCATGTTAGAGGTACTCAAGTGGACATTAGTTTTCCCTTATGGCAATTTATGTCTGAACCTCTAGATCTTTAGGAATGAACAGCTTTCCCTAGTGGGATTTGGAATAGTAGCTTCTGTAATAATACTTGCAATGCCTTTGGAATAAAAAGAATTGGCATAAGGATTAATTTGTTTAAAAGTAAACGTGATTTCTAGTGAAAACTAGAAATCTCCATCACTGAATGGCATTGTGTAGGTAAGCCTGTTGCTCACAACCTCATTCTTGGCAAGTATTAGAACACAAACTCTCGAGGATTGTCCCCAAAAAATTGGGTCCCAAAAAAAGAAGAATGATTCATGGCAAGAACCCTGCAGAGTGCCTTCATCTGTTTTTATGATTTATGACCCCCACACCTTGGTGGTGACTCCCACGATGTGGTCCAGACCCACAGAGGCCACGTCTGACATTTTGGCAGAGAGAGGGGCATACACCATCTTGAATCTATCTTGGGCTCACGAATCACCTTTCTTCCCTGCAAAGTTATCGTCTGCTTAATTATAGATGAGAGGTTTGCATCTGTGGCCAGAAATCTGGGCCAGGTTTAATAAAACCTGAATTGGCTCCCCGTTTCCAAGGACAGTCAACATCCAAGGAATCCCACTGCAAACGTTCCCAGGATTATGGGGTTGATGAAAAATGTCAATCTTCCCCAAGTATAATGTTTTCTCAGATTCATGAATGGCTACCAATAATATCTAACAAAAATAACTGCTAATATAGTAGGGTTTGAGTGAGATGACAAGAAAACCAAAATTAACTTATCAAGATGACATACAAAAATCATTTCCCATCTGTGTTCTTTCCTCTTCCTCTAAAACAATATGTAGGGCAGTTTGGGCCCTGTAAAAGTTAGGGCAGAGGGATGAAGGACTTCTCAAGATTCCTTAACGACCCATAGTGTAAAATCCAAGGTTTGGGAAATTTTGTGCAACTATTATTTTTACAGCTACTAACATACATACTGTACAAAACTTAGAAGATTCAAAAGTATCTACAGAAAAAGATCTCCCTCCCATCCATTTCCCTTAATCCTCCAGTGTTTGTCCCAGGGGCAGTGATGCCAAGTACTATTCTAGGTCCGGTGGATAGAGCAGCGAACAAAACAGAGCCCCTATCCTCAGTGAGCTTACATTCTAGTCTTAGAGAGACACAAAATAACTTTGGTTATTGATAAATCCTATGAGAAAAATAAAGTAGCCTGAGAAGGACCAGCCTTTGAGATTCTCAAGGAGATCATGGCCAGCTCTGGTAAATGTTGCCAACAGGTTAAGTAGGGAGTAAGATGCAGTGGTATGTCTATAAGGTTTCCCAACATGAAGATGGTTGGTGACCTTGGCAGTGGAGGGTAGGGAAAGGAGCTGGATTATAATGGGCAAAAGAATGACTAGAAAGTGAGACAGTGTTAGCCTATGACAGTGGGGACCATGTTAGACACTCACTCTAGAGATTGGCTGTCAGTGGGCAGAGAGATGGGCTTGTAGCTGGACTGTGGTGCAGGCTAAATGAAGTAGAGCCTATAAAGTGCTGAGCCCAGTGCCGGGCACAGAGTGGCACATAGTTGTTCTTAGTGTTATATTTCCTATCCCTAGTCCTTTCTATGTCTAGTCCAAGTTCATTTTTTCCTTAAAGTGTTTTCCATCTATGATTGTCTTATTTGAGTCCTGGGAATGTACAGTGACTCAAAGAGTTACCTGGACTTATGAATCATGGTGTGTCTCTGGCCACTGTTGGCCAAAAGCTACTCTTTGAGAAATTGTAATGGAAGGCCTTTGCGTTTTAAGTGGCCTGTCAGAGTGCATTTGGTGCTGATAGGATGCACTTCGATGACAGCTCATTTCAGCTTGAAATCATGTGTTGGAAGGTGCTGCGAAGTACGAATCTCAGACAGTAAGTGATCTTTCTCCTTTTTTTCTCTGCTGCTCTGTCAGACCTTCAGCTTGGTCATAGGGCGAATGTGAGAGCACCCAGGGAATTTGTTGTCTCTAGACAGGTTTTCTGGCATTTCCATATTTTCCAGATAAATCCAGAGGGGGGGAGGGTGTTGGCATGTTTGTGGTTTATATGGTCTTTTTTTTTGCTAAATGTCTGCCAGATAGACACCTTTCCCTGGTTGTCATCACTTAAATGGACAAAGACTATCCACGGGGATAAAAAGACAAAGCAACTTGCAGAAGGGAAAGTGGGCTGATGATCCTCCTTAAGTCACTGCAGTGCTGTTCTGCAAGGCACGAACTCACTTCCCAGGCAGCAGATCCAGATGTTTCCAAACCTCGGCATCTGTGCCCCAAGTCCTGTTGAAGAATCAGTTAGTTAATCCCAGCGTTCTCAGTAAATGCACCTGTTTGTTCCCTGCTGGCTATTGTTCTGGGAGGAGAACATTCCTTCTCATCTTCATGGCTGACGGTCAGAATAGACCCTCTGTTCTCCTGCCCGCTGAAAGGCAGCAAGCACCCTGAAGCTTCTTCCCTTGGAGTTGTTGCTTCTTTAAAGCCCTCCCTTGTTGTCTCTCTAGCACAGTCTCCTTTTCCCAAAGCAATACAGTGTATGTTCATTATATCATCCCATGTATTTGTGACTTCAGTCACCCGTTGCCTTGCACTGACATATAGTTGTTTTGTGTGCATCTTGTTTTTCCAACTGTGACTGTGAGCCCCTTTAAACCTCTTTGAATTCCTTTCAGTTGAATATAGAGTATAGACAGACATTCTGTAAATATTTCTGAATTAGTTTCAATGCATTGCTTTACCCTCAAGGATCTTAGAATTTCACTGGGGAGGCAAGGGATAACCAGATGAAACAGTGCAATAACAGGGCAAGGCAACAATTTCATGCCAGAGTGGAAATGTAGAGCCGGGAGGTCCTGTGCTGAGGAGGTCAGGGGAGAAAAAGTCACGAGGCTGGGCCAGTCTGAGAAGGCTTGCACTTGCCTGTAACAGTCCTCACTGTGTCCTGAGAGAAGTCAGTTAATTGCCTTCAGAGTTGGCCTGGTTTGACAAATGAATCTCGCTAGCATGGTAGCATTACCGCAACTGTCGTTTTGTCCTTTGCACACTGATCTCTGCTTCCCAAAAGGAATTTGTTCTGCAGACCATCCCAGCTCCTGGCCCTTGGAAACCTCACAGCAAACTTCACTTATGCCCTCTTTTCCCACTCACTATCCAAAGCTCTTTCATCACTATTATTTTTTTAAACCTCTGTTTCTATGAAAAGATTTATCTTATGGTTCAGCTCTCTCTCTAAAAGAAAGCGCCAATAGCAGGAGAATGGGCATAGAAAGGGTGCATATGCTTCCCTGCGCTGCTTTCTGGGTGTTGCATTTGTGCTTTTAATCCTGCTGCTGTCAAGCTCCATTAGGAGATTTGAGCATCAGCCTCCTACCTCTGGGGCCTGGCCTCCCATCAGCCCTGGCAGAAATGAGGATGGTGCTTGAGACTGGAAGGAAGATAGGCTGGGTATTTCAAAGAGCCCTTACCCACCAACCTTCCAGCCTACTCACCTTTCTATTGCACAGGGGCATTTATCCTCCCACTTGCAAGCACTGACTGCATTAGGGAAGCCATCAGAAGGCCATGTGCTGGCATCCATAAAGTGGTTTTAAACCAGTAGTGGAAAATCAAGGCTAAGCCTCTGTAACGTTTGTACACCTTTGAGAAGGAATGGGTTTCCTCTTTGGGGGAAACCAAAGAGGAGAGCCCCCATTCCCATCAAAGTAGGCAAAGTCATTCCAAACAGTCCTGGCGATCACGGTGACAGATGTTACAGCCAGACAGCATTCACATCTGGTCTCTGTTGTGGCTTTGCTGGGTCAAAGCAGCACTTGGCCTCTGGCCTCAGAGGACCGGCAGTGAGCTTCTGGGAAGGAGGAAGCCCCTGGTAACATTCCCTTTCTTGTCATTTGATATAAAGTAGAAACCAATGCCATAGAAAGAAACTAACTTTTGGACATTTTTAAATTTCAAATTGTGGATGAGGAAGTATAGGCTTGTATAAGAGAAAACCCATTGATCTAGGCTTCATAATCTGGTCCCTCTCTAGAGAAATCTGTGGTCTTAATTACTGATTAAGCAGTACATGACATCTTTAAAAAGCAAACTTAAATCCTAACTCTGATTTAATACATGGCGTGAATGTCAGATGGCAGAGTTGGCCATATGGAAGAAATTAAACTAACTCTCCTTTTTGATATCTCCGGAAGCTTGCAACAGAAGAACCTGTTTTTAGATTTAAAAAAATATTTTCCCCAGTTATACCAACACCGCCAAAACTGTTTTGGAAAATAAAGAACAGCCTCCTCAGGTAAGGGAGGAGGAAATGTTTCCACTGGCCAAGGAGACTAGATTGATGTCTGAGTATCATCTCACTTCTGTTAAGTGATGTGGCCCCTGTCTAAACGTTACCTTGCTTTTTTTAAAATCTTCACCTGAGGAAATTTTTCATTGATTTTTAGAGATAAGAGAAGGGGAGAGAGAGAAACATTGACATGAAAGAGAAACATCGATTGGTTGCCTCCGGCATGTGCCCCAACCAGGGATTGAACCTGCAGCCTAGGTATGTGCCCTGACCGGAAATGGAACCTGTGATCTTTCTGTGTGCAGGTCAACACCCCTACCAATTGAGCCACAATGGCCAGGCAAATGGTCCTTTGATTTTATAATGAAAGTCAATAGATAAATATTATTGACTTTGCTACTTTACTAAGAGTGCAAAGGATATGGGTACTTTTTCCCTTGATGATATCCTATATATCTTTAGCAGAAAGGATGTTTTCAGCCAAAATAAGACCCCGCAGATTAAAACAACAGTACATTAACACATGCCATGGCTTCCGATAGTGGCAGATTAAGTAATTCAGACCCACCCTCCTGAAGTATAAGCTGAAGATAAATAAAAGGTTGATTAAAAGTTTATTTTCTAAATTAAAATATGTTTTAAATCTGAAAAACACAGAAGAGCTAACAAGTTAATGAAGAATGACTGGCTTTAAGCACCAAGAGAAGATAGAAGTACAAAGAAATGAGCTTTACAGTTGGGGCCACTGGTGGGCATTTGGGGATTCTGATTAGAGATCTAAAGTTGGAGTCCGTGGTTCACCCAAGGTGTGGCTGCTGCCCCACCCCCTCCTGTGGGTTGGGATCATACACTCTAGGGCCGTGGTCGGCAAACTGCGGCTCTCGAGCCACATGCGGCTCTTTGTCCCCTTGAATGTGGCTCTTCCACAAAATACCACGGCCTGGGCGAGTCTGTTTTGAAGAAGTGGCGTTAAAAGTTTAAGTTTTAAAAATTTCGCTCTCAAAAGAAATTTCAGTCGTTGTACTGTTGATATTTGGCTCTGTTGACTAATGAATTTGCCGACCACTGCTCTAGGGTAAGGTCAATGGGAAGGGGAACAGTACTTATAACTTGGGTGTGGGCTGGATTTAGTGAAATGAACTCCTAATGAACAGTATATGGCAAAAGTGGATGCTCTTTCTCTACATGGTCTTTCATCCTGGGTTTCTTTACACCATGGTGGTCTCGGGGCTCTAACATGACAAGGGAAGATGTTACAAGGCTTCTTTCTTAAGCCTTGGACTTTGGAACTCATACAATGCTATTTGCACCATATTCTACCGTATTCTGTTGGTAAATCCTAAGGACAGCCAGAGTCTAGGAGGTGAAGAAAGAGACCCCACTTCTTAAGGGTAGAAGTACAAAGTCATACTGCAAAATGCCATGGTCACTGGAATGAGAGAAGTTTCCTTCTGTATAAAGAGCATCTACAAAGACCTGCAAATGTTATACTTAATGGTGAAACTTTGAAAGTTGTGCTTGCATATTCAGATCTGAAAAATGGCATTATAGCTCAAAAAGTGATAGAATTGAAGGGAGAAAGAGACAGTTCAACAAACAAAAGTTGGAGACTTCCAAAATCCCACTTTCAATCATAGATAGAAAACTAGACAGAAGATCAATAATGATATAGAAGACTTGAACAACACTATAAAACAACTAGATATACATCCATAGTACACTCCACCCAACAACAGCACATGAAACATTCTCTAAGATAGACCATATGTTAGGCCATAAATAAGCCTCAATAAATTCTAAAGGTCTGATATCATAGGAAGCATGTTCTCTTACCAGAATGGAATAAAATTAGATAATACTAACAGAAATACATTTGAGAATTTCAGAAATATGAATAAATTAATACACTCCCAAATAACCAATAGGTCAAGGAAGAAATCACATGGGAAATTAGAAAATTTGAGATGAATGAAAATAAAAACTTATGCAGCAAAAGCAGTGCTAAGAGAAAAATTTATGCCAGTAAACAGCAATATTAAAAAAATAAGGAAGCTCTCAAATTCATTACCTAAACTTCCACCATAGAAAACTAGAAAAAAATAAACTAAACCCAAAGCAAGAAGGAAGGAAGGAAATAATAAAAAGGTTAAGGTGGAAATAAGTATAATAGAAAATAAATGTAAAATCAATGAAACCAAAACTAGTTATTGGAAAAAATCTACAATATTGACAAACCTTCAGCTAGACTGACAAAAAAAAAAAAATACTCCAATTACTAAGCTTAAGAATGAAAGGGAGGTAATCTACCAACTGTACAGAAATAAAATGGATGATGAAGGAATGCTATAAACAATTGTACACCAACAAATTAGAAAACCTAAATAAAATGGACTAATTCCTACAAAGATGCAAACTACTGACACTGACTCAAGAAGAAATAGAAAAATCTGAATATACCTATAGCAAGTAGATATTGATTGATAATTTAAAAACTACTCACAAAGAAAAACCCAGTCCCAGATAGCTGATGAATTACCATGTTTAAAGGTGAATTAACACCAATCCCTCACAAACTCTTCCATTAATAGAAGAGGAGGGAATACTTCCCAATTCATTTTATGACATTAGTGTTACCCTGCTACCAAAACCAAAAATAAAACTACTGACCAATGTCTCATGAATATAGATGCAAAATGATTTAAAACATATTAGTAAATATTGTTTCAAGCAATATATAAAAACTTATATACTAAGCCCTGTGGGCTTTATTCCAGGAATGCAAGGCTGGTTGTTTTCAATCAATGTAATCTACCATGTTAACAGGCTAAAAAAGGAACAAAAATCACATGATTATATAACCCGATGTAAAAGCATTCAACAAAATTCAATACCCATTTATAACAAAAACTTTCACAAAAATAGGAATAGAAGGAAAATTTGTCAACTTGATACCGACATCTAAATCTTTGGTATCTAGGGCTAGGCTAAGAATTCTTAGATAGATTTATACCAATAGCATGACCCATTGTATGAAAAAGTGAAAATGTGGACCTTATTAAAATTAAAAACTTTCTCTGTAAAATCCATGTAGAGGGGGTAAAAAGACAACCTACAGACTGGGAGAAAATATTTTCAAACTACATATCTGCCTAAGGACTAGGTAGACTAAAGAACTGTCAAAATTCAACAATGTTTTTGTAAAACAAAACCAAACTAAAAAATCCAATTAGAAATGGCCAAAAGATAAATAGATAGCCAAAGAGAATATGTAGATGGAAATATAGATGCCAAATAAGTAAGTGGAAAGATGTTCAACATCATTAGCCATCAGGAAATGAAAATTAAAGCTACAATAAGATATCACTATACACCTGTCAAATGGCTAAAACTTAAAAACTAGTGACAACATAAAATGCTTGCAAGGATGTGGAGAAACTGGGTCACTTATACATTGATAGTGGAATGCAAAATGGTACAGCTATCTTGGAAAACAAGTTGGCAGTCTCTTAAAAATCTAAGCATGCAACTACCATATGATCCAGCAATTTTACTCCTTGGCATTTATCCCAGAGATATGAAACTCATGTTCACAAAAAACTTGTACATGAATGTTTATAGCAGGTTTATTAGTAATAGCTCAAAACTGGGAGTGGGAGAAGGAACAACAGCTAAATGTCTTTTATATGAGTGAGTGAATGGTTAAACAAACCATGATACATCCATACCACCCAATAAATAAACCTAGATGAATCTCCCAAAATTACACTAGAAAATTTTAAAAAGATTACATACTGTATGATTTCCTTTATATAACATTCTTGAAATTCCACAATTTTATAAATGGTAAACAGATAAGTGGTCTCTAGAGGTTAGGGATGGGGAGGGGTGTCAAAGGGAAGTAGAAGTGACTATAAAAGGGAAATATGAGGGATTCTTCTGGTTTTGTTCTGTATCTTGAGTGTCTCAATGCCAATGTCAATGTCAATATCCTGGTTTTGATATTGCACTGAAGTTTTGCAAGATGTTAACAATGGGACAAACTGGGTAAAGGGTACCTGGGATCTATCTGTCTTATTTCTTACAATTGCATGTGAATCTACAATTATCTCAAAATAAACATTCTGATTTTAAAAATTATTCTTGATCAAATGATCGAGATTAACAAGTAGAAGAAGATACTTGCAGCCTATAACTGACGAAGGCATATAGCCAGAATAAACAACAAGCTTTTATGAATCAAGAAAAAGTCAGATGACTCACTGTAGAAATAGGTAAAGATTTGAACAAGCACTTCACAAGACAAAATTCAAATAGGCTACAAACACATGTAAAAGCACACAGCCTTATTAGAAATTAAGGGTATGAAATGAAGATCACAATTTTGATACAATTACGCATCCACCAGATTGATAGAAATTAAGAAGTCTAATAATACGATGTTTTGGCAAGGATGTGGAGCAACTGGAACTACCATCCATCTTTGGTGGGAGTGTAAATTTGAATGAACACCTTGGAAAACAATATGGTATTCTTTAATAAAGTTATATAAGCATACCTTATAGCCCAGCAATTCTACTCCAAGGTATACACCCTAAAAAGTTTGCACTTGCACACCTGGAGATATATACAAGGACTTTATTAGCAGTATTATTTGTAGTGGCTCCAACTACAACTACATGCAACAAAAATGAATGACCTCACAGACATAACCAAGTGAAAAAAGAGGTCTGAAGCGCGCGCGCGCGCGCACACACACACATACACACACACACACACACACAAGTTCATGCTAAACAGAAAGTAAAATTAAATGGTCATGTTTAGGGATGCTTAACAATTTTATAAAACTTTAAAGATATAAAGGAAGTAAATACTATAAAGTAAGGATCGCTGTTGCTTTAGGGGGAAGAGAAGGGAAGGGCTATGAATGGAAATTGGTGGGCAGGGGAGGTTCTGGGGTGATGGCAATGACCTGGGTGCTGATTGCACAGCTTTGGTTTATGATGACTCATGAGGCTGTACATGTATCTTGTCTTCACTTTCGTCTAATTGTTTATAACCAAGTAACACATCTCTTCATATTTCAGTTTTGCCTTTGAGAAGAAATGAGATGGAGGAATGTAGGTGTGAAGTTTGTGTGAGAAAAGGCAGCACGTGAAAATCTGAGGTCAAAATTAAAAACCTGTGATAAGAGAGAGGAAATAAGTGGAGTGTTGAAGCCACCGGTGAACCTGCTGGAAGGATCAGGTGGGTAGCTTGCGTTTGGATGTTTGCTTGTGTTTTTTTAGAACAGTGATTTAGGAATAATACAGGTTGCTCCAAGTGCTAAATTTCTTAACTCCCTCTCCTTTATAAGTTGGGCCTGGGCTGAGGGACCAAGCTTTTTATTTTATTATATGTTATTTTATTTTTTATTGATGCATTATTCACCATTGACTTGAATCATCCAGGGTATGAGAAAGAACACGTTTGATTTGAGGAGAATACTCCCTGTTTGAGCATTAACCTGGATGGCCCTATCTCTCCCTCCTCGGGGTCTTCAGTCCAGCCAGGATTGGAGAGCAGAGTTAGGAGAAGATGAGCAGACCAGGGCAGGGAAGAGTTCCATGTTGAGATGCTTTGGACGTGCTAAAAAGTGACAGTTCCCTTCCATCTCCTTCGGCCATGTTCTCAGAGCAGACTGATGTCAGCAAGTGTCGTTAGGGGCACAGCACAGAAGCAACCGGTAGACCTTTAAACATTAGCTGTGGGTGCAGTGGCGGCCGGCTTTGCTTCTTTGCTGTCAGATCTCCCCATCACAACTATAATTACACAGTCTGCTCGGCCGGGAGGCCGGGGTGCCCCTCAGCGGCGGGGACATCAGGTGTCATTGGACTTCAGGGGCCCGTGTGGGCCAGAAAAAGGAAAACGTATGAGCCTTTCAGGCGGTCTAGGCAAAGCCCTGCGGGCAGCGGCATGCCGACATACCGTGGTCCTAAGACCCGTTCTCTCAGGGTTGTCCTGCTGCACCTGTCCGAACAGAGCGCGCCCCGTCCCCTGTCCGCGTGTCCATTTCTCAGCCAAAAGGACAGTGGACCTGGAGGAAGGCTCTTTGGAAGGAAGGCACCTGCCTGCGCCCTTCGCCCTTGTGTGAACAGGCTCTGTGGTGGGGGGTTCTCCCGGGGGTGGGGCCAGCGCCAATCAGGTTGCTCAGTACCTGCCCCCCCCCCCCGCCCCCGCCCGGGCCACCTGGAGGGGCCAGGAGGTTCTCGGCTGGCTCCGGGCAGGGCCAGTACTCAGAGCGCCACCCCAGTCCCTGGTGCCCGAAAGGACGAGCGCAGACCCCGCGGGAGTTGCCTCAGGCGCGGAGCTGGCTCAGCCTCGGTCATGGTAACGGGTTGGGGCGCTCCTGGGCACCTGGGTTCCTCCATGGGAGGGAAAGGAGGGAGGGGACGGGGTCCGGGGCGAGTGGAGGACCCCGCAGGACACCCGGCTCCGCGCGCGCGGATGTCCCTCGAAAGTGCGCCTCTGTACCCGGATAAGCGCGCCCGGGGCTGCCGCCCATGTCCATCTCGATCTTGACCTTGGCGCTGTCGGGCTGGGCTGGGCTGGGGCCGGGGCTGCAGTTGGCTCTCCCTCTCTGCACAGTGAGCCGTTCACTCTGAAGGGCGCGGGAGTGCTGGGGGGGGGGGGGGGGCGGCTCCGGCCTGGAGTCCCTGCCCCAGAGTGCAGCGCCGGCGCTCGCCTCCGCCCCGCCCCGCCCCGCCGATCTCCTCCGGCACCTTCCTCCTTCAGCCGGACCCACCGGACGAGGACGCGGCGGCTGCTGCTCCTTCCGTGCCGCCGCCACCGAGGACCATGCAGTGGCCTGAGCGCTGGGCGCGCGTGAGTGAGAGGCGCGGGGACCGAGTGGGGGGCGCAGCCCGGTCCGTCTGTGCGGCCAGGTGGGTCCGAGAGCGCAGGCACCTCTGGGCCCGCCTGGCCGCCGGGCTAGGTTTGCTGCAGGTTTTCCTGGAGTTGTCTAAAAGGAGGAGGGAGGCGGTGCGCTGGCGGCGTGCTTCACCATCTCCGCCTGTGCATGAGGGTCCAGAACGGGACTGGAGAGACCGGACCCTCACCTGGGCCACCAGGCAAGTCTTCCTAAGGCCCCAGAGCCCGTGGCCCGCACCCCCATCCCTTGGGGCTGGTGTGGCCTTCTGGGCTCCAGACTCCGACCCCAGCGAAGCCACCCTCCCTCCCTCTCGCTCAGTGGCCTTGGAGGAGGATTTGGCCCAAGTAGAGAGACAAGGGGGTGAGCAAAAAGCTTCGGATCAGAAAGAAAGCCTAGTTCTGCTCCTCATTCCGAGTCTCTGGCCAAGCTGGGGCGAACCAAGTGCGGGGCTGCAGCAGGCCGGCAGCAAGGGCGGCGTCCTGGGTCCCCCAAGGCAGCGAAGGAGGCAGGGGGAGATCTGTCTTCTCCATCAGCACTCGGGGGCTCCATACACCACCCACGTTTTTCAGCCACACTTGGGCATTCCTTTTCTCTGAGTGGGTTTGTGGGGATCTGGAAGTTTGCTCTTCTAACAACTTTGGGGGGTAGGTATCCAGCCAGGAGCCCTAACCCCAGCCCACGCTCATGGCCAGGCTGGAGGCAGGGTTTGGGAGGAGGGGAGCCTCATGGGCTGGGCTAGGGGCTTCTGAAGAGGCAGAGGCGGCAGTGTAACTGGCAGGGGCGGAAGTCTGTGCAGTCGGATCCCAATTCCCTGCCACATCCTCCAGTGTCTGAGCCAGACCCACATTTTATGTCGCCTAAGAGACCAACAATGATGCAGGGACTTTAGATCCCGTGTATCCATTCTGCTTCAGAATCGGGGGATTCGGAGACTTCAGGGGAAAGGCGGTTTCCTTTGTGTGCTGGTGCAGTGCTCCTAAGTACATTCAGATCCTGCCCCTTTCCTTCTAGGGGAGCACAGAGCAAAGGGATATTCTCCGAAAGCAGTTATAACTTCCCAGTTCTCTCTCAGGAGGGCTCAGCTCCATGCCTGAGGGGACCTAAACCCGCACATAGAGATAGGGGTCATGTTGGCACCCAGACAGGAACTGAAATGTGCTCCCCAAGGTTTAGCTGTGGCCTTAGCTGAGTCAATAGCATCGTTTCCCCTCGCACAGAAGGGCATGGCTATGGTTTCTACAGCCTGGGGGATGAAACGAGACAGGACCATGTGGGAATGGGAAAAGCCTCTGAAGTTCTTTGGGGTGGGGTGAGGGTGGGGGTCCCATGTGTACATAGAAACCTTGTTTGGGGCATCACTGGCATTTCTGCCAGAACTAGAAATCTGCCTTTTGTGACCTCATCGAAAACTGTGCTTGGGAAAGGCTCCGATGCTGATGAGGGCAAATCCCTCATGTTTTGCCCAAGGATCTCTGTTTTGTCTCCAGCTTGCCCGTCTGTAATTGGAAATGAGCTCTGCTTAGTCCAGAGAGAGCCTCTGTCTGAATGCAAACATCCTCTGGTAACAGGGAAGCCTGGCGCAGAAACAGCCCCCCTGCCCCCTGGCACAGTGAGGGGTTTTCTGATACCTCCTGCTAACTGTGGAAGGAGGCTGGGTGGGTCAGAGGAGGAGCTGGGGACCCTCCGGGGAGCTATTTAACAGAAGAGCTGTTTGGCCCGAGCTGGGCTGTTCCAGGTTCTGTCAGTTGTGAAAAGTGCCCTGAGGTCTAGGATCTGGCCCGATGGAAAGTTGCTGCCAGTTATTAAGTACCTTCTATGTGCCATACACAAGGCTTTGTGAAATCAGTATTATCCCCATACTTCATGTGAGGAGGCTGAGTTTGGAAAAGGTTAAATAATTTGCTAAGGTCTTTAAGCTGGTGCGTGGCAGAGCTGTGCTTGAAATGCAGGTCTCTCTGGTTCCAAAGTCCCTGCTCCTTCCACAGGGCCACTCTCCTGCCATGAACTGACACAGACGCGGTAACTGAAAACCCAGAGCCATTGTGTACAAGAGATGTTTGTGACCCCGTTAGGCTTCCCGGATAGTGCTGGCCTGGTAAATGCATGCTCTTCACTCCACGGAGGACTCGGGGATTTAATTAGGGGTCATGTTGGCACCCAGACAGGAACTAAAATGCACAAGGCTTAATTCTTTAACATGTAAAATGCAAACTACAATGACATACTTATTTACCATTCAGTTAGCAAACTTCATAAAGACTGATAAACTACTGATGAGGTTCTGATAAAACAGGCACTTTCATATGTTGATGGTAGGAGAATAAATTGGTACAACTTCTTTGGAAGGCATTTTAGAAGCATCTCTCAAAATTTGAAATGCCCATGCCATTGACACAGTGGTTCCGTTATTTTTAGACATTTATCTTGCTGTTATACTTGCCTATGGGCACAAAGAAACATATGTATATTGTAGCATTATTTGAGCTGTGAAAGAACAACCTATATACTCATCACAGTGGGGGTAGTTAAATACTTTGTGGTACTTCCAGATAGTCAAATATTGTCCTCTTCATCCATAAAAAAAAACAAAAACGTAGGAGAAACTTACTCTAAAACTGACATGGAACAATTTGCAAGATACATGGCTAAGTGGAAAACATGCATAGAGTGTTTATAATATGCTAATGTTCATGTTATAAAAGAGGAGGAAGAGGGAGAGTTCCAGGATATTTGCTTGTTAGTGCATAACTATATACACAAAACCTAATAATATCTGTTGCCTCCAGGGAGAGTGGACCTGTAAAACCTTTGTATCTTTTCAATTTTGAACCTTGTGATTGCATTAACTATTTTAAAAATTATTCTCCTTGCTCTGTGCCTGACATTCTTTCAAGCTCTTTTCCAGCTGAATGGTGTGGGACTACAGCCCCCCCGCCACACACACACACACACACACACACACACACACACGCACTCACGTTGCTTAAGAGGTTCCTACTGTAATAAAAGCCAACAGGCTGTGAGAGCATACAGAGCCCCTAGTATCTGGCCAACCAAAATTCCTTTCACTATGCAGGTTGTGCTTGGAAAACTGGAATTTTGTGTGTGTGTGTGTGTGTGTGTGTGTGTGTGTGTGTGTGTGTGTGTGTTTAGACCTCTCGGAGCTGGATAGGCAAGATCTTATCCTCCAACTTTGAAAGCAAAATGGAGAACTAGAAACTACCCCTCTTTTTATTTTCCTAATGTTCCCCTATACAGGATAAAGCATCAGCAATCGGATGGCATTAATAAGGGCACGGGAGGAGCACTGTGGTTGGGTATCTGAGGGGCATAAGGTATGTTTATTTATGGTGTTGTATTTGGAGAGGAAGAGAGATCCACTTGAAAGAAAAGGGTTGGAAATTATTCTGGGCTCTGGGACTCTATTGCCCCAGAGGGGGAGGGAAGGTTATTTGAGTTGTCACACTATCAGTCAGTGTGTCCCTGGATGCCCCTTTGGGTGCTTTTTATCAGCACAGATGCCCAGCTCAGTTGTGTCCCCTCTCCCCCAAGAATTCCCTTCTTGATCACCCAGCCTTGAGGCCAAAGGATGCACGAAGGGGATGGAGCAGGTATCGGGCACCGCCTCCCCTCCTTCAGGCAGGACAGGCTGCTGAGCAGCAGGAGCAGCGGAAGAAAGGCTTCCTTCCAGCCACGCCAGACGGGGCTCCCCCGCACTGTTGGGGGTTAGGCTTCATTTCAGTCACTCTGCTAAGCACTCTGCCTACATTGTGTCACTTACTCTCTTAACCGGGTGTGTGTGAGAGCCCAGGCTCATTGCCATCAAGCAAACAACACCTTTCTGCTCCCCCTTCAATGACTTTTCTGTTCTCTGCACAGTAACCTGCACACAGGTGCTCACAAACTCAGTCTGGGTATTAACAGCATGTGGCTGAGCATTTCATGCCTTGACAGATGATCTGGAATCTTTGCAGTCCGGATGGGTTTGGACAAGGCACAGTTCAGGGACAAAGCAGCGTTCTTGGTTTGGATTTCCATCTGTCTTGCTTCTATCTGTGTGTGCATTAGGGCTGGGCTGAGTGGACTGTGTGTGATGTTCCCCAGGAACGAAGGGAGGAGAAGGAGCCATTGCCTCTGCTTTGGTCCAGATGTAGTGCTGAGAAGGGCGGTGAGGATGGGCTTATGAGGCCCTGTGTCTGCACCCAAGGAGGAAGGTGAACCGGATGGTCTCTGCACCGCAGGTCTGTGCTGGGAGTCTGTTTGGAAAAAATAGCCTGAGAACTCAGAGCCCCGCTCATTGCAAACCTTTCTCCTCCCACGCAGCTCACAGGCCTGGGCTCACCTCTGACTCACATTCCACTTCAGAAAGAAACAGCTTGAATTTCCCCCCAAATAAATTCTGGAGCACACGGGGCAGCTGCTGCTTCTGTGTGCTGCTGTTGCCCACAGGGGTGAGAGCAAGAAGCTGGAACGGGCTCTTGGCCACGGCTGCCAGAACCTAGCCAGGAGGGTGCCCCAACTATTTTTTTTAAGTCACCTTATATCACACACAAAAAAGTGTTGTTTATATAGCATACTGTAATGGATGACCAGTTTAACCACTTCAACTTAGAAGATATCTATTGTTCAAGGCCCTGGGGAGAGAGAAAGATGCGGGTGGCATGGTCCCTGGGCGTGAGTTGCCCACAAGGCAGAGTTGGGAGAGGAACATTCACATCACCAAGAGGGCTCTGCAGACTGAAGTTCACCCTAAGGAGAGATACAAGCAATGTGCCGTCATGTGCAGAGGGGCTAAAGTGAATCAGAGGCTGGCCCAAGTAACTCTGGTAGATTATTAAGGTCCTTTTGGAGGAGGTGAGTTGGACCTTGAATGTTAAGCATGATTTTGATAGGCAAGCTCAGGAGAAGTGGCTAAGAGAACAGCTTAGTCAAAAGCATAGGGTTACAATAGAATATGGAGTGTTTAAAGGTAAATCAATATTTGTAATGTCATCATTTACCCAACTTCTGTCTTAGAGGCACTACATAGTATTTTTTAGGTACTCAACAGAATGAAACTGTTTATATCCCCATAAAAATAATCAATCACTATGATATTTTTGGGTGGTAAAATCAACAGGGCTTGATCATAGATTAGATATTAAAAGTGAAGGCCACAAGCCCAAGATCTATAAAGCTATATTATAAGTTTATATCAGATTCATTTTGCTTTAAAAAAATAACGGATGGTGTTTTACAGATGTAAAACATCAAACTGCTGTCACTGTTAGTTTTTCAGTGAGGAGGCAGCAGAGCCTAGGAGGGGCACTGGGAGGAGGATTCACCTTCCTCCTGACCATTTTATTCACGCTTATTCACTCATTCAGTTATTCCTGCATTCAACAGACATAATCCGTGTGTCTGGGCCAAGTGCTTGGCTGGCTAGGGAGAGATAAAAGGAAATACCACAGGAAGATCAAAGGAAACGCCTCCAGGAACTCAGGCGGACCTCGGACATATGGCAGGTTCGGTTCTAGACCACTGCAATAAAGTGAATATTGCAATAAAGCAAGTCACAGAAATATTTTAGTTTCCTGGTGCACATAAAAGTTATGTTTACACTATACTTTAGTCTATTAAATGAACAATACCATTATGTCTAAAAAGTTTACATACTTTAAGTAAAAAATGCTTTCTTGCTAAAAAATGCTAATCATTATCTGAGCCTTCAGTGAATTGTAATCCTTTTGCTGGTGGAGAGTTTAACCCTAGCAGCATCAAAGATCACTGATCACAGATCACCATCACAAGCATAATAATAATGAAAAAGTTTGAAATATTATGAGAATTACCAAAATGTGACATAGAGACATGGAGTGAGCAAGTACTGTTGCAAAATTGGTACCAATAGACTCACTCAGCATGGAGCTGCCACAAACCTTCAGTGTGTAAAAAGCGCAGTATCTGTGAAGCCCCATAAAACCAGGTATGCCTGTACCTGGGAGAGATCACAAAAGAAGGTAATAAATACCTTAGTGAAAATAGGGACAAAGGGCAATGGGGAAATGTATGTTCAATAAATGCTGGTTGCTAAAATAGGAAGCAGCATGATAAACAGTACCATGTACATCCAAGAGAACAAATCAGAGAGCAAAACATTATTTCTTTGGATATGGCCAGTGAGTATCAAACACTTGTTCATGTCCTGAACTCCATGGAAACTGTGATGCTCTCCGGATAACACTGTGAAATATTTACATATTAAAATGGCTGGATATATGATAATTTTTTAATCAGAGAGCATCTTATGCTAGATTCTACCACAGACATAGAATAGCAGGCACTAAGTTTTAAGAAAGAAAACTTTATAGAACAAAAACTTTTAATTGAGAATATTCTGTGAGCTCATTTTTCTGTGAATTGGGGAAGGACTGCCAAGATTCTATTTTAGTGCAGGAAACCCTCAGTCCAGCTGGTAGAACCCCAGGGCTCCACAGGAGCCCAGTGTTGGCAGTTTGAAGGCTGTTGATGACTTTAGCAAGGGCAACTTCAGAGGAGTAATGAGGCCAAAACCTAGACAGAGTTGGGTTGAAAAGTGAGGATTGCATTCACAAGATGTCAGCAAATACTTATTGAGTGGCAAATAGTATTGAATGTCACAGGGGATACAATGTTTGTGGTTTCACTATGTTTTGATGAGAGACAGTTGAGCACATTTAAATGCCAACAGAAAGGATCCACTTGAATGGAAAAGTTATAGGTTAAGGAAGGATAATTCATAATAAGATTCCTAAGAAGATGTGTGGACAGCATCAAATACGCAGGTGCAGGGACTGGCTTTGAGAAGAGGAGGGACCGTTCTTCGGGCCAAGAAGAGGAGGAGGAGAGGATAAGGGCAGATGTCAGTGTATTTGTCTGTGGTGGTGGGAAGACGAGGGTGTTGCCACGAAGGAAGGGTGGCTAGCTGGGAGACAGGATGGAGGAGTCAGTTTATTTAATGGAAGTGATGAGGACAGTGAAGAGAAAGGGCGAAGAAACTAAAGAATGATGATAATATTGGAGCACTTACTAGCTATGTGACACTGAGCCCATTCTCTTACCTGTAAGATGGGAGTAGTAATGAGGTTGCCTACTGCAGAGTTGTGCCTGGCCCACAGCAAACGTGGGCTGCTGTTTTGATTTTCATCCTCACTGTGGGTACAGTGCCGAACACAGAATTGGTTTTGGTATGAAATAGCCATCAATACTCCCAGATTGTTAGTGCCTAAGGAGTAGATGGACATTCCTCCATCAACACTTGTCTCACATCCCAATGCTGAAGCACCAATCTCTTTCTTCTCTAAGCACTTGGAAGCTTTTCCACTACTTAATGCTGAGGGATTTCTATGTGGTGCTTAGCCAGGGCAGATTCTATTAAGGAATTTAATCATACGGGCAGGGCACTGGGCCAGGGTGACGAGAGAAGAGGTTCAATTAATTCAAGAGCCCAATCTCCCCTGACCTCATTCATATAAGAGAGGACAAGGCATTTATGGGATTCATTCCTTTATTCCTTTCATAATATCTGTTGAAGCCAACGTTGAGCCAGGCCTGTACCCAGGCTGAGATGCAGAGATGAATAGGAGTGGTTTCTGCCCTCAGATATTAATCTGATCAGATCTTGTTGTAATGACTGTATCACAGTTTGGGATCATCCTAGATAAGATTTTGGGTTAGGCTAGGGATGAGGGCAGGAGATCAAGTAGTTCACCCTTGATGGCATCAGTACCCTCCGTGATGTAGACAAAGTTGTGTGTGAAGAATGAAGAAGATGGGGTTCCAATGAGGTCATGAGAAGGAGGGTGAAGGTTTGGGACAGTCTCCAAGGGGAATAGAAATATTGTGACTAAAAGCTTCAAGTTTTTAAGCCCAGACAACTGAACAGTGAAGATTGTGTTGATAGAAATGGGAGTTATTTGGGGGAAAACTTGGGAGAATGGGAGGGACATTTTTGAGCATGTTAAATTTGGGGCAGTAACAGGGAACCAATAAGAACAAGTCCTACAGGTGGTGAGACTATCTCATGGATACATGGCTGTCAAAAGCCAGCATCCTCTCCAGCCTCCAGACTGCATAACAGAGCGAGGGGGAGGAGAAACCGATGAGAGGGTCAGTGCTTGCTGTGGGAGAGTCTCTGAGCGCCGAGTGACATGGGCTAAAAGGTGTTGATATGTTACTGGATTCCTGATGCCTCATTAACTGAAAGGTCAAATGTGGAAAAGGAGATTGGGCGAGAACATGCTGATATGACCTGGGCGAGAGTGCTTATTTGGATTTCAGAGTTTCCTCAATCCAGTTAATCTTCCCAAATGTTTACCCAGGGCAGAAGCATACAACCTGGGACAGGTACAGCTGAGAGGAGGCTGGGAGGTTGGCAAAGGCCAGATCCTGACAGCAGATGCAACCTTTGGGTCTCAAGGGGCAAGTGACTACGTGGTGGAAACAGGAGCAGATGAGAGGTGTGGGGTCTCCAAGCTCCCACCCTAGTCTCCTCCGATGCATCCCTCCTCTTGCTACCACAGGGTTCCTTCTAAAGTCTAGAACCTCGTAAGACTGTCCAGCGTTCCCCTCTGTGCCCCATGAGGTTCTCCACTGTGGCTCTGAGTGTCCTCATCCCATTCCACTCCCGGCGCACCAGCAACGGTTACTTCTGCAAACCCAGCCCTCTCTTCCATCCAGGTGCCCTCCCCCATGCTGCTCCCTAAATCCTAAAAGGAAATCCCAAAAAGAGAAGTCACAAGGTTGTTCTCACAGTGAAAATAACTACTATCCACTGCAATGTTTAAAAATAGGGGTCTTTTCTAATAAACCAGCAGCTACTTAAAGTGATGTAGAAACATATTTTACATGAAAATGTATTCATGATCTGTTGTTAAATTAGAAACCAGCATGAACACAGTAAGCATGTGTATGAGTGTGTGACAGAATGTTAACATTGCTTATCAGCAAGTGGAAGAGTTAGTTAATTTTTATTTTTTTAATGTCTATACTTTTACATTTTTCTAATACACAGTTATCACTTTTACAAACAAAGCTGCCCTGGGGATCTCTCTGGTTGACCAGAGAGATTGGCCTCCGGCTGCTTACCCTGATTGCTCCTTGTAGACACCGCAGTATTTTTGTCCAGGACTGCAAGCGAGACTAATTCATTAAGTGCTTTCAGTCCTGAAGATGACAGGAGCCAGGAAAGCATTAAAGTCTTGTTACTACGACAGCCGGTAGCCTTGATGTCTGCGTGTTTATTTATTAACGGGACTTTGTGTATCCCTCCTCCCACAAGCTCCAGGACCTTCACAGCTTACTTAGATACAGCTCACATTCTCCAACTGGTACAGCCTAGCAGTCAGAATAAAGTCAGGGTCAGCTCCGCAGAGGATCAAAGCAACAAGAACACTGTCCAAGGAGGCAGGATGAGCTTGAAAGAATATTGACTGGGGTTGGTGAGGTGTTAGGTGAATTGGGAGTTGAGGGACAAACTGGATTCTAGGGTCAATGTCTTTAAGCTAACATTTGTTGAAGGTCTTTTTTTGTGTCAAACATTGAGTATTGTTCTTTATACACTATTCTCCGTTTAAACTTCACAACAGTTCTAAGGGGAATTATTCCTATTTTAGAGTTGTTGAAACTGAGGCTCAGAGAGAATGATAACTAGTTAGTAACAGAGCTTAGGTTTTAACTTAGCTGTTTCTTCACTGAACAACCCCCTCCCCCACCTCCCTAGTTAAGGATACTGCTTAAAGGCAGGGAGGTTTAAAGCTTGGAAAATGTCCTCTTGATTTGGGCTTAGAAGTTACATAGCATGGAGAAGACGCCAAATGTTACTGTTAAGTGGATGAGAGAATGAGTGAACAAAAGAAAGAATGATTTTTAAAAAGTCATATAACCACATAAAGACAGAGAGAGACTAGTAATCACATTAGTAACCTATCTCATAGATAATCGCTACAAATGGATGTGACCAGGATTCAATAGTTCTTTCTGTTCCCTGCCCAAGATTTACAAGTAGATGACTTTAATGGGAGTGAGCACTAGGAGAGTCATTTTTCAAGTGCTGCAGAGAACTGGGCTCTTGCTGGGTATGAGGGCCAGTCAGTCCTCAGTCCTGGGGAGAAGAGGTGCAATCCCGGTTCCCAGGCACAAAGATGGAAGTCTGTTGTTTTCATTTGCAAATTGGTTACCAGGTGTCCTAGCTCTTTGCCTGCATGGCTCTGTCCTCATGGTCTGGGGCAGTGGTCGGCAAACTGCGGCTCGCGAGCCGCGGTTTGCTGCTCTGTTGACTAATGAGCTTGCCGACCACTGGTCTAGGGACACAGAGCAGCAAGGAGGCCCAAACAGCGTGCTTCCTGGGCCACTTGTTAGAAAAATGCTTTATTTTTATTTTTTTACAAGGTTGTATCAAACTGACAGCCTTCTTTCTCTTGGCTTATATCAGGGCCGGGGAACGTCCAGCCCCAGAGCCTATAAGGCCCAAGAAATCACTTGGTCTGGCCCTGCCAGCGCATTAGGGGTGAATTAATTAAATGTCTGACCAAACATAGCAGGCTAATTTTTAAGTTGATAATTTTGTATGGCCTGTGAATAATGGCTGTTGGCAGAAAAAAGGTTCCCCACCCCTGGCTTAAATGAAGAACTGGTTTTCGTGTACAGTTGTGTGCTGTCAGCTTTAGGAATGCTGGAGATTGGCTATTGGGTCGGCAAGTAGAAAGGGAGGGACACTTTGGTTCTCATTATCTCCTTATTCACCTTGCTTACTGTGCTTGGAAAGAGCTCACAAGTTCCTTTTTCCAGCTCTACATCGGGCAGAAGCGGGAGAAGAGGGCGAGGCAAATAAAAGTACAGGTATTTGAGGGGTAGGGAAATGGAGCCACAGATGGAGAACGAGCATTGGTTAAAGTCCTGTGGATAGGCTTTGGGTTCCGCAAACAGAAGCAGGTTGCCCAGACATGAGTCAGTGCTCCAACAGCTCAAATTCTAGATTCCCAAGGATTTCCTATTACATTTAATTTCCTCCCCTTCTGTTACTCTTCTGTGAGAGGCAAGGTGTCAGGTATCATTAGAGCAATAAACTTGCCCAAGATTCTCCCACTTTTAGCACTGAAAGTCTCACATCGAGGGACCTCTCTGAGTTCTGGGCCATCCAAGATGGTTGGTCACCCTAAAGGTATGTCATAGCTTCCAAAGAAACTCCTGTCGGGGAAGAATGCTTCCCTTCTGGAGATGGTCTCACATGGTAATTAAGAGGGTGGGCTCTGGGCACCTGACCAGGGTGCCGAGCCTGGCTCTGGCACGCATCCATGCCAGACCCTGGGACAAGTCACTTGACTTCTGTGCCTCAGTTGTCTCATCTGTAAAATGGGGATAATGATCATCTATACCTCAAGGGGTTGCTGTGTAAAATCATATAAATAAACGCATGTACAGCACTTTTATTTAAAACAGTGCCTGTCTTATAATAAGAGCTCAGTAAAAGTTAGGTACAACTGTTATTTTGTCAACTTATGTCTGTTAATGAATGACAAAGATCACAGGATCTCAGAATTGATTGGATGTCTTCATAGGTTTTTCTCTCAGTGCCCCCAGATTTAAATGCACGTCACGCATTACAGTGACCCTGCCTTCCGTGTCCGCCTCCTGCCCCCTTTGCCTCCTCCCACAGTGGCAACAGCTGCAGCTGGTGCAGGTTTGTTTCATCCTCACAGTGGATGCCACTTTCCCTGGTGGCAGGACAGGCCGGCCGTGATGTCTGAGTACCTCTCGGACTTGAATGTGCACACATTCACCAGGGGATCCTGTTAGATGTGGGCTCTGATTGGGTGGGGTCCAAGATTCTGCGTTTCTAACAAGCTCCTCAGTGATGTCCATGCTGCTGGTCCAGGGACAACACTCTGAGACCAAGGCCACACCAGGCCTGTGCGAGTCTGAAAAAGCTGTGAAGTTCATGTCCAACTGCAGCTCCTTGGATCAGAGCCTCAGGACTGGGGCAGGGGTGGGAGTTGTTAGAGCATTAGGGAAGAGCAGCTCAGGGCCCGGAGACGCCAGCAGGGCACCAAGACTCTAGGCGGTGTTGAGATCTGTGGTGAGGAGTGTTACAACTTATTTTCAGAATCAGAGCTGGTTCAAGACTAGTGCTTCAGTCATACCCTTCTCTCGCACTGTGTCCGTGGGTTTGCTCCCTTGAACGGTAGACAGAGGAGTGTATGCACCACCGGTGCCCAGGAGTCACGCACGGTGAGTGTGACGGACCCAGGCGGTGACTGCGGAAAGGTTCAGAACCGCTGGCCTGAAGGGACAGAAGCCCCAAAGCTGGGCCTCCAGCCTCCCTACTCCGCACTCCCTGCAGGCAGCTGGCCTGGGCCTTGGCCACTTCAGATGGGTCTGCATCCTATGCCTCCACTTTGGATGGATGGATCCAGCTCTCCCAAACGAACAATCTGAGTACCAAAATAAGCATGAAGAGCGCAGCCCTCACATTTGAGGCGTCTTTACTCCTTTTTTAGAAGCCTGGAACTCTAGAGTCCTCTTGCCATCCCTCTCCCAGGCACCAAAGTCATACTACCGGCCAGAGCAGTGAACGTGGCCTCAGCTCTCTGGCCTGTACAGATTCCAGAGCAACCTTCCCAGGAGAGGCCTGAGAGGTGGAGCTGGACCACCCGTTCTGCCCACTCCACCTGGGTTCCCTGCGGCCAGGCTTATGGTAACGAGTGCTAAGAGCACTGCAGCCAGTGCAGCCCTGGGAAGAGATTCGGGGACCCAGTCTTCCCAGTGTACTGCCCTCCACATCCTGCCGTCAGCAGCTGCACACTCATCTCCCACATGTCTGCCCAGTGTACTACACATTTGTATCTGTCACTTCTGATCCCCGCCGCATGGCTGCTCCCGGCCAACTGGGCCTTCTCCTTTCTTCCCAGAATGTTCCCCAAGGACAGCCCGGTGGTGATAAAGGCTTCTACTTGCTTTTATTTCTCTTATTTGGTGAGCCTCAGCCCCAGCCCCCAACTCCTACTTACAGAGCCTGTCCAGCCCCCTGGCGCCCCCTACCTGCAGCCAGCTGGGATGCAGCCTCGTGCTTCCCAACGATTCAGCCAAAGTTGAGAAGGTTCCAAATACAGCTTCCCTGCCACCACATTGCCCTGAAGGAAAGTGATGGTGTTCTGATACGCCTTCCACCACAAATCAAAGTAGCAGCATCCCAGGATTTTAGGTCCCTCCAACCCCTACAGCCAGAATGGTCCTCAGAGGTTGTTTTCTGTTTGCTTTTTATTGTGATGAGAAACAACATAAAAATTACCATCTTAACCATGTGAAGTGTACAGTCCGGTAGCTTTCAGTATATTCACATTGTTGTGCAACAAATATTAGACTTTGTCATCCTGCAGCAGTGAAACTCTTACCCATTGGACACAAGTCTCCCCTTTGCCCAGTCTCTGGCGGCCACCTTTCCACTTTACGTTCCTCTGCTTTTGACTGCTCTGGATACTTCATGTGAGTGGAATCATGCAGTGTTTGTCCTTTTGTGACTGGCTCCTTTTGCTTAGCATAACTATTGTCCTTGAGATTCGTCCATGTGGTCTGTGACAAGACTTCCTTATTAAGACCCTTGGGGTGAACTCTAAGCTCCGGCTGTGCCCTTGGCTCCTGACTCTACTTGCCTCTCCAGACTCAATTTTCACCGCCACCCCTCTTCCCTGTGCCCCAGCCACCCTGAAATTGTTTCTCAAAATGCAATCTGTTTCCTCATTTCCAGGCCTTTGCACATCCTATTCCCTCCGCTTAGGACACTCTTCACCCCGCCTGCATGGCTTAGCCATCCCGCAGGTCTCAGCCAAACCTCACTGCCTCCGAGAAGCAAGCGTTCCTTGACCGGGTCACTTGGTGTGCCTTCTCTGAGCTCATCATGTCATTCCCCCATCATAGCCCTTAGGCCCACTTATTGTAGGTGTCCTGGAAATATGTTTGATTTGAAAGAAAGGGTAAGTATAGCAGTGTATGTTGTAACAAGAAGTGCTAGGTGCCCTGTGCTCTCTCAGTCATCCCACAAATATTCCTGGTCCTATTATCATCGACAATTTTCCAGTTGCAGTTGAAGCCCTCGTGGCGCCCTCTGCTGGCAGGGCCTGCTTGTTCACCATGTGACCTCACCCTCTTTGTCTCTGTCACTTACCCTCCTTGATCAGTCTTCTTACCTTCCCCGCCCCCACTCCACTGCACCAGCCGTGCAGGACCTGCTCAGTGCCCTCTGGACACTCCCGCTTTGACTGGAGGAGCTGGGCCTTCCCAGGTGGTCTGCCCAGCGGTCTCACCTCTCCAGCCCTAGTTGAGGGTCCTGCCCACGTGCGTCTCGTGTGTTTGTAGCTCTGCCACTTCTGCACCCACAGAGCCTCACCCAACACTGGGGTCCTCTTCTGCCCCTTGGATGCTCCAAATCCACAGCGTGCACTCTCTGATCCCCGGGCCTTCCCGAGGCACTCCAATGAGAGCTACTATCACCTCCCTTCTCTCCTTTGCAATGTTTCTGTCCTTTCCCTTCTGTCATCTTGTCTCTGAAGTGTCCCTCTAGCCTTGTGCTCCCACCCCATCCCCTCCTTCCTCGTTTAGGACCTTGTGCCACCACTGCCCCTTTTTCTGGGATCTTTGTCTCCCTCTTGCCTGTGTTCTTTCCTTCTGTCTACTCTCCTGCTTGGATATTCACTCTTATAAAATTCCCCCCTCCCACCATAACCCCGATGAGTATACCTCCTGTCTGTTTCCTTTCCTCACCAGGGAAGTCTCACTGCCTCTGTGTCATTCACTCCTCACCCGTGGCCTCACAGTCATCATCAAACTACCCATGCCCATCCAGTCTCAGACCCTAGGCAGCCCCCGTGGCCTCTCTGCTGCCTTGGACACCCACCGGTGACATCCTCTTCTCTCGGACACTCGGGGGCTCCCTGGCACTGACCAAGCCAGCCTGCCTTGGCTTTTGTCCTTGTCACTCTTTCTGACTTGTCTGCTGGCACATCCCATCTTCCTAACCTCGGATTGTGTTTTTGAGAATCTGTCCTCTTCCTACACCATTTACCCAGCCGCTCCAAAAGACCCCGTAAGTGGGCAGCGCCCAGGTCATGGTCTCCAGGCCAAACGTCTCTCCTGCCCTATTTCTAACATTGCTGAGTGAGGCTAAACTCAAACTGCTCCCCTCTAAGTGGCGGCTCCTCCAGACGTTCTCTTACTGTCATCCGCTGGTGCCCCAGGCTCAAATGCCCACAGCCGCCTTCAGCACCTCCCTCTGCTCACATCCGGTCAGCCCATGGGCCCTGTCACTTCTGCTGCCCCTGAGGTTCTCACACCCATCCCTCTGAGTTCCTCCTCCCCACCCTTGGTTTAGGTCTCACTGCTGCTGGCAGAAGCCGTTGATCACCCCCTCCTCCCCTAGATCATTTTTTCAGTCTTTATGCCTCTAGCCCACTGTTCATTCTGCTGCCAAGCCTACCCATCTACTGAAGTGGTTCTCCAGGTGCAGGCCCTGGACCTGCAGCTTCAGCATCAGCTGGGAAGTGCATGCTCTGAGCCCCCACTCCACACCTACTGGTTCAGAAGCTCTGAGAGGGACCCAGCAGTCTGTGTTGGGTGATTCTGATGAATACTAAAGTTGGAGAGTCACTGCCCTAGACCAGCATTAAGCAAGTTTCTCCTCTGCTTAAAAAGTTAGGGGTGGGAACCAGGTGAAGGAGGGCAAAGGGGGTAAAAAAGAGGGACATCTGTACTACTTTCAACAATAAAGATTTTAAAAATAAAATAAAATGGCCAATAAGCAAACAATCAAAAAAAGTTAAAACACTTTGATTAGTTAGGATTAAGTTCAGATGGATATGACAACTAAAAAAAAAAAAGTGGCTTAAAGAAGATACAGTGAGAGTAGGACATACTGAAGCATATTTTAAAATGACTTTGAAAGAACCCGGCCTGTCCTCTCCAAGTTCTGGTGCTCTTTCCTCAAGGCATTTTCTAGCACCAGCTGCTGTCTCGGCCTTGGGCAGCTTTGCTGAACTTGAGCGTGCCCCCATGGGAAGGAAGTACACTGCTTGTCAAGAGCTTCTGCTCCACCGGAATCCTCCCATTTCCGGAGGCTTTTCCCAGCCAAGGGCAGCACTGCTGTGAGCTGGTGAGGAGGGAGGGATCGAGGGCCTGGAGTGGAGCCTCAACCATGGAAAAAGGGCCCTCGGTGGTAGAAAGATCCTGAAGGGAGAGAGGGACAGGCATCTGGAGAAAGAAAAAGGGCACAGGCCTGGGAACATGAGGAGGAGGAAGGGGGTCAGGCAGAGCCAGCATTAAAGGGCCTGGAAAGAGAACATGGAAACCCCCCTGGCAGAGCTCCCCCAGGCCCTGAGGGACAAGCACGTTGAGGGACAAGGGCCATCAGCCAGGCCAATGAAGTGGGAGAAGCCTCCTGGGCTGCAGGTCAGGACCTCTCAACTCTGAGTTCATGAACTCTGCGGGGGGCACGGGGAGGTGGGGGAAGAGAGTGAGGGGGGAGGAGTTGGGTCCAGGGATGGGCTCTGGAGGGTTCCATGAATTCCCCGAATTTGTGGGCAGAATTCTGTGAGGATGGGTTTATTTTTCAGGAGAGTGTCCATATCATACATCAGATTTTCAAAAGGGACCACAAACCACTAAAGGCTGAGAATGATACCCGATGATAAAGAAAGGGGGCTCGAGTGGGGAGGGAGTTGTAGGTAAAGGGCCAGAGTAGAAAAGCATGTGGAAAAGTACTTAGCTGTGGCTGAGCTGGTACCAGCAGCACTGACCCTCTCAGTTCCCTGTGGAGTTCGATGTCCTAAGCTGCTCTCAGTCCGGGTGGAGGTCAAGACCAGGGCAGCCAGGACAGCCTGTTTCCACTCCCAGATCCTGGAGGAGCCCTTCTCCATGTTGGCTCCTACTGATCTAATTCTTGATCTCAGTTTAGTGAATCCCTCAAGCTCAGAGCCCCCAGACCTGTCTGCCCCGCTGGAAAACCCCTCCCACAGCCCCCTGCACTTCCTGTCAAAGCCCCAGCACCCTTGTCAGTGTGCCTGGGGTTTGCACTTCCCTCTTCTGGCCCTGCCTGTCTTGTCCACAGTTGCAGCCCCAGTGCCTGGCAGGTGATAGACACTCAATAGTCAATCAATATCAACTGGATGGATGGATGGATGGATGGATGGATGGATGGATGGATGGATGGAAATATGAAAGAGTATGTTGTCTTATGAGTGAGCACATGACACCCTGGGATTAGCTTGAGGTCCCTCAGAAAGCAGCTGAGGCTGGGCTTTAATTGAGAAGAAAAGAACAGGAGAAAGATGAGTCTGACTTTGTATCTTCATTGAGGTTAAGCCTACTTCTATGCATTCTGTGGAGTCCTTGGCAGGAAAGATTTATTCTCATTAATTCTTTGTTATCTATTCAAAAGCAGGCGAGGCCAAATAAATTGATGGGGGTGAAGGACAATAGGGAAATAGTTACATTTGAGGGTAAGTGAAGTAGGTGAGTCATGGAGTCAGAATGACAGGGGCCTACACTGATTTGTGGTCGTGTGGGCCAGTTAGCATTTTAAGAGTACTTATTGTGGGCCCGGTGCTGAAGAGAGAAGAGCAGTGTGAATCCCAGGCAGAAATCACATGAAAGAAAAGCAACCTGCAACTTTGCCACCCTAACATCCACTACGGCCATTTATTCCCTCAGCTTGCTCTGTAAGGGGAATGTGTGTGTCGGTCCAGATGGAGCCCTTTAATTTCCACAAGGATGTCAGCCATACCCTCTGCTCAGTTGATTGTCAAATTGTGACATGGCCTTTCATTGGCAACATTGATGATTTGCCCTCCAACTTTTCTGTTTAATTTATTGAAGTGAAATTCACATAACATAAAATAGCCATTTCAAAGTGTACAGTTTGGTGGCATTTAGTACATTCACAGCACTGTGCAATCACCACCTGTATCCCGTTCTGCATTTTCATCACTCCAAAATAAAACCCCATACCCATTAAGTAGTTTCTCCCCAGTTTGCATTCTGTACCTATGAATTTTCCCATTCTGGAAATTTTACATAAATGGAATCATGCAATATATGAACTTTTGTGCCTGGCTTCTTTCACTTAACATAATGTTTTTTGTTGTTGTTAATCCTCACCCTAGGATACTTTTTCCATTGATTTTTTTAGAGAGTGAAGGGGGGTAGAGAGAGAGTGAAAGAGAGAGAGAGAGAGATTGATACGAGAGACACATCAATTGGTTGCTTCCTGCACGCGCCCTGCAACCCAGGTATATACATGCCCTTGACCTGAGACCCTTCAGTGCGTGGGCCAATGCTCTAACCACTGAGCATGCCAGCCAGGGCTAACATAATGTTTCTGAGGTTCATCTATGTTGTAGCATCAGAATGTGATTCATTTTTATGGTTGAATAATATTCCATTGTATGTATATGCCACAATTTTTTATCCATTCACCCATTGGTGAGTATTTGGGCTGTTTCCACCTTTTCACTATTGTGAATAGTACTTCCATGAACATGTGTGCACATGTATTTGTGTGAATACCTGTTTTCAGTTCTTCTGGGTATATAGTTAGTAATAGAAACCTAAGTTTTGCCCTAAAATTTAAACATGAATTTAAATTCTGCTGGCAAATGCTTGTCAAAGGGTCAGCGAAGAGAAATATTACTCATGACAGGTTTTTGAGCTTGAGTTTTTTGATGCAAAACTCTTTTGTCAAACAGCTGACCCCAAACTCTATTATGTAAAATAGAAGAGCAGAGATGCTCTGGGTGAGATGGATGAGGAGGCCAGAAGGTCTGTGAAATCAGCCTCTCTACACCACCGGCCACTCTTCCACCTCCCCTCTCCCACCCCCGAAGACTCGAGAAGGCTCCCTAGACCTCCTGGGCCCTGGGCAGCCACCATCAGAACCGCTCCGGATGCCCTAAGCTCCAGGTGAAGCGCCCCCATCGAGAGCTGTGGGTGTGAACACTGCCACCTCCGGCACACTTCCTTTCAGAGAGCTGTGCTTGGTTGCTAGGTCCTCGGCCCTGGGAGATACAGTTAGGATATTGCTGCTAATGTAGTAGCTACCAACCTTCCTCTATAGATCTCAGCTCCCCTCTGAGAGGATCCTCAGGAGACGTTCCTCTCCAGGCTTAGTGGAAAGCAAACTGAGCTCCTCCTAAACTGTGGTTTGCTCTAAATGACCATACTTCCCTTTTTGCTTCGGTTGCTAAGAATCTCAGCGTTAGATTTGCAGCCCATGTCCAGCCATTCTGTAGATCCACTTTATGGCTGGCCACACATCGCTATGCTACCCTCCTTGCCATCTCCATCTATTTAATTTTTATTCTACTGAATGTTAATGTATTTCTGAAGCACCTAAAATCCTTTGTGGGTCGAAGTAAGATATAAAGAAACATTTTCTCATCTTGGCAGTTGTGACTATACTTGTCCTCCCACCATAAACTCTGAGCACAGAATCCCGTTGACCCAGGAAAGATCGTGGGAGGCCAGAGCAGCCTCCTCATACCCCGCTGACCTTGGCTTCCAGAAGATGCCACCCAGGACAGATTAGGTGAAGGTGGATGGGCCCAAGGCCCTATCCATCCATTATCAATTTCAGTTTAACCGACCCTGAGCACCTACTTGTGAATAGCACTTTATAAAAATAAAAGGCAGCATAAGGATGATTTCATGCTACTAGGAATTCTAGAGAGCAAGATAGCATGTGCATTAAGGACGGTGGTTAGTTACATAGAAGTGGAGCGATTGTCACATGCCCCAGGAGCAAAGGGGAGCAAGACATTTTTTCATACCGTGGAACCTAAAACTAAACGAGGATTTGATCCAGGTTTTCTATCCAGCTGGAAGGATAGTAGCATTCCAGGCAGGGGAACTCTCTCAAGCAAAGGCTTATAGGCAGCTCCACACACAGGCCGAGGGGCTGTTCAGTTGACATACATCTCTAAAAGCCGTGTGTGTGTGTGTGTGTGTGTGTGTGTGTGTGTGTGTGTGTGTGTAAGGTAGTAGGTACCAAAGGGCTCGTAGTGGGGTCTGGTACCACCCACCCTGCCTAGTAACACTGTCCTTTCAAACACTGCAGGGCCTAACAGACCAGCCAGCCAAACTCACAGACACACACTTGATGGCTGTGTGTCGCAGGCTCTAAGCTAGGATTACAGGGCTTGAGGAAGAGGTTCTGGGCTGAGATAAGACTGACCTGGGGAGGCAAGGAGTGTTTAGGTTTTATCTTTATCTCAGAGATAAAACCTACATATTTCAATATATACTCATATATTGAAACATGGTAGAAAATATTGACAGTGATTATCCTGGGTTATGAATCTGGGTGGTTTTTATTTTCCTTAGACTTTAAAAAAGTATTTACTACTATTTATGTTATTAGGAAAGGAGTCGGTAAAACTTATATCAAAATAAGCATTAAAAATACTTTATACTGTCCATAGTCTGCGATGGGTGACAGGGCTCTGAACCAAGGTATTGGTGGCAGAAGTAGAAGGGTTGGATTTGAAGAGGGAGTTGGCCTAGGCTGAGGGGGGGTGGGGGTGGGGAGGAGTTGGCTGGAGCGGTGGGGATCCTGCCTTTACTCCGTAATAAAGCAGCCCCCGGAGAGCCCCGGTGCCCCTGGCCCATCAGTGTTCCCGATCGCCCAGCAGTTTAATGCGAGTCAGGTGGCTCTTAGCTGGCACAGAGAACTGCTTCCTCCCAAGGCCTCAAAAGCCCCAGTGGGACTTGGTTAGTGGGTCTCAGAGAAGGAGCCCAGGCAGTTATAGGATGATGTTTCAGCTAAATGAATAGACTGAAATGTTCCAGGGAACATGGTTTTGCATTTTGGCATTTGAGACTAAAAACTGAATACTAATATGCATTCTCATTTCCTGCTTATCTTCTCCCACTGTTTTTTGCTGTCCCACTGTAGATAAACTGATAGATTTAAGTTGTTTTCAAGTGGATGTCCCAAAGCCTCCATAAAGACAGGTGGAGTTTTATTTTTTGTTGTGGTTTTGTTAATCCTCTCCTGAGGACATTTTTTCCATTGATTTTAGAGAGAGTGCAAGAGAGGGAAGGGGAAAGAGAGAGAGAAACTTTGATGTGAGAGAGACACATTGGTTGGTTGCCTCCCTCACATGCCCCGACTAGTGCGGAGGGTCAAACTTCCAACTCAGGTACGTGCCCTTGATCAGGATTCGAACCCACAACCCTTTGGTACACGGGCCAATGCTCTACCGCTGAGCAACACTGGCCAGGGCAACAAGTGGGGTTTTAACTCTGGGGATTTGTGTGAAAGAGAAAGTGGTGACAGGTGGCCATGGCCTTGGTTAGAGGCCTGGCTTCCACCGGCTGGGGGGTCTTGAGGAAATCACCTCAGTACACTGAGCCCCAGTTGATGTATGTGTTAAATAGAATAATAATACCATCCCACCTTATATCACTATGTCACAGGGTTGCTTTGAGCTTTATATCAGATGATGTGAAAATACTATATGTGCTTGTGTGTGTATATGTGTATGAAGTTACTGTTGTGAATATTATCATTTATTTTCCAATGAGATATGATTTTTTTTTTTTACAAAGCATGCATGCCCTGAAGGATGTCTGGCCATGACCCAAAGTCTGATATTGGCTCCAGCCCTGGGGGGCTGGGACCGAGCAGGTTCATGTGGATATTATGAGACAAGGCTAGACACACTTTTTCAAAAGAGAGCCCTATAGGTGATGGGCCAAAAGGGCTCAGGACTACGCAAGTATATTTTTATGTTATGGGTGAGGACCTCCAAGGGGACCGTAAGTAGTAGGAGAATATAACATGTAAATTTATAGTCACGGTTCTATTCAGAAAGAGAATTACTTACTATTTGATTATGCCCTTTGCAAGCACATTAAGGAGTTGCTGAGCTGGTCTCTCTAGAGCGCAATGGAAAATTTTGAATGTGAAACATACTTATGAGAATACAGGCAATGTAATTTACCAGTGACTATAGTCAGCGAGCTTGAAGAAGTGACCCATAAACAAAGCCAAATGCATGAGATGGTGACTGTTCTTCTGTGCTGTGGCCATCAGTCCACACAGGGGTGGGGGTCCTGAGTCCACACCTCAGTGCTTCTTTGAGTGTGGTGCTGGGCCAGGAGCATGCGCATCACCTGGGAGCTCGTTAGAAATGCGCGTTCTCCAGCCCACCCCAGACCTGCTGAGTCAGAAGCTCTGGGGCTGGGGCCGGCAGTGCATTGTAACCAGCCCTTCCATTCTGGTGCTCGCTAAACATTTCCTGATTCCTATTCCAGTACCTGGCCCAAAACAGTTTGCATTAACTTTCTTTGTGGTTTCTCATGTTTGCTTAAAATGCCTTACTTTTCATGCCAAAATAACTCAAGTTCTTAACACGGGTGAGCCTTCTGATATCTACTTATATCAGCTAGACTGGAGCGATGTTCCAGACGTAAACCAAAGGACCAGGAGTATGCTTCTCAGCATCTTGGTGATATAGGGACAGAAGGCACCTGTCAATCACAATGTGTGGCAAGAACCGAGGAACCTGCCGTTTCTAAGTGCTTTGAGATCTTGGAAGTGAAAGCATCCAGTGTGCTTCATGCAAAGGTCTCTTGGTACCCAGTTATGAAAAAACTAGAGGCCTGATGCACGAAGATTCATGCAAGAATGGGCTTTCCTTCCCCTGGCTGCTGGCACCGCCTTCGCTCTGGCCGGAACTGCCTTTCTGCCTTCCCACGCTGCCCAGAGGCCTGGAACTGCTGGGGTGGTGCGGAACGCCTGCATCATAGCCATGGCAATGATGCAAGCATCCTGCCCTGCCCTGCCCCCAGTCGCTCAGCGCCTGTGTATGCAAATTAACCAGCCATCTTTGTTGGGTTGATTTGCATACTCACTCCTGATTGGCTGGTGGGTGTCATGATGGTATGATCAATTTGCATCTTTCTCTTTTATTAGTGTAGATGTAGAGATGGAAAGAGGGGAAGCAGGTATGCAATGACTATTAAACCCTGTGATTTAATAGAGGCAGAAAGGAGATAGTGGTTTTCCAGGGCCCGAGGAAGAGGGGAGAATGAGGAGTGACTGCCTAATGGATACAGGGTTTATTTTGGGGTGATGGAAATATCTTGGAAGTAAGTAGTGATAGTTGACAACATTGTGAGTATACTAAAATACTACCAAATTGTACATGTTTAAATGGTTAAAATTTGAATTTTATCTCAAAAAGTTTTGTAATGGTGTTTTAATGAGGAAGAGTCATTAAACTTCTGTGTGCCTTCACCCCCTGCCTCCAGCCACCTATGGCTGGGGCACATAATAGATGCCCAGAGAGCTCTCTGATGATCGGTTGACTGCTCTGAGCCCTGAGAAAGGAACTCAAATGTGCAGAGGCACCTGAGGATTAAGACATGGTTGGACTGTGGTCCCTCAGGATGGCTCCCAGAGGCAAGTGTACCCTTTGTTGGAGTAAATCCTCCCCTCTAGTTCGAGATTCCACTGGGATTGTGGACGCAGGTTAGAGAAAAAAAGACTTCCTGCTTTGAGAGCGAGTTGTTTCCAGTTCCCTGTGATGAGCACAAATCGGTTTATGCCGTCAGAGGCAAAGCCCGGGAGGCCAGCTGCTGCCCCTTGGTGTGGAGAAGGCGCCTCCCCGGGCTGACTCCCACCCACTCAGACAGCCCCAGGGAACCGGACGGCATGATCTCACGGGCCTGGGTGGAGCGTGCAGCCTGGACAAGGACCAGGCCCCTCTGCTCGCAGATATAATCAGCTGTGATAGGCAGAGGTTGAGGCTGTTTTTCCAATTAGGGCTGTTAGAGGATTCTGGCAGGGCAGCAGTGGGCTTAATTTAACAGACCTGTGACTCATTGAATTAGCAAATGCAGAGGGGGATGAGAAGGGCGCTAATGTGAGGGGTGCTGGGGTAGAGATGGGCAGGGGCCAAGGGGGCCTGGTAGGCATCTGTCAGCAGGAACACAGTGAGGCCCGGTGGTGTGGTCAGGGGGCTGCCTCTGAATGTCTTCCGTTTGTCTCAGGAGCTGTGCAAGGAGGTGTGGGGCAGAGCCTCCTTATGTTCTGATAAGCGGGGGAGGGGCCTTTGCTCATGGAGACCTGGTACTTAAGGGCCATTGCCAGGGTTCTGGACAGTTTCTTGTGTCCATCTGCCTTCCCACGGACTCTGCAGCTACTGCCGTCTCCTCCCCTTTCTAGAACCCACAGTTTTAGGCCCACTCCCCCAGGCAGCCCTCCTGGTTGAGAATGAAGAACATGAGGGCCAAAGTGATCCTTAAAGGTCCGGAGTCCACACTTTCCTTTTGTAAATAAGTTTAGAAGCTTATGAGACCACCCAGCTCGTTAGAGACTGTGTCAGGGTTGCAATCCAGGCCTCCCTAGGTCTGTTTTCTACCCCTCCCCCCAACATTCCACTGAAACAACAGAAGTAGGAGAAGATCATTTTATTTGATATATGAGGAAAGCAGGACACAGAAAGGTTTAAAAAGTTGCCCAAGGTCACCTTGATACTGATCCTAAGTCTTTGTGAAACCTTAGTCACTATGTGGGACAGCCACTTCTCTACACTTCCCAAATTTTCTACAATTGAGCACACACAAAACCTAATTGTGCTTCCTGGTGGGCTAGGCTAGCGGCTCTAAGGGACATTTCCCAGGTATACCTCCTGGCTCCGGAATTTGCTCAACCCTGGCCATCTTCACCCTTGGGGACACATTGGGAATAGAAGTCCCTAAAGAGAGATATGTACGTGAGCTTCCTGCCCCCTCCGGGCCCACCGAGAGGCCTGCCATCTGCACACGAGCTGGAGGCTGGCTCTGGTCTGCAGTGACCGGGCTGAGGATTTCTGGGAGGCTGGGCTGTTCAGGGTTGGGCAGAGTTGGTTATATTTGAAGATAAGCTTGTCCTACACCCCCAGAACCTTTAGTCTTCCAGAACCTCCTGTCCTCTCTAAGAATGACCTGGCCGCAGCTACACTTGTCCCCATGCCCTCCCCTCTCACTACCACTCCCCCCCGCCCCCCAGGTCCAGGCCTCCTCTTTGAGAGCAGGGGTGGAGGGGTAAGTGTGGGGGACTCAAAGCCGTGCTGCTTAAGTCCACATCCCAGCTATGCTGCTTCCTAGTAACCTGGGCAGGTTACTTTAATCCCTGAAACGCTTGCCTGGTTTGAAAGGAAAGACAAGTCTGTGTTATAGACTCTGCTGTGAGGAAGAATAAATTTGCAGTTAAATGCAGTGCCTGGCACCATAAAGCTATTCCTCTGGTGTAACCTCCTGCACTTCCCTTCACACTCTGTGTCCAGTATTGTCCTAAATACAGTTGATGCTTGAACAACATGGGGGTTAGATGTGCCACCCTCATCCCCCACACAGTAAAAAATCCACATGTAACTTTCGACTCCCCCAAAAGCTTAACTCCTAATAACCTACTGTTGACCAGAAGCCTTATCAATAATAAAAATAGTTTGTATATTATATGCATTATATACTGTATTCTTAGAATAAAGTAAGCGATAGAAAAGAAAATCATAAGGAAAAGAAAATGCGCTTACAGTACTGTATATATTTATTGAAAACAATGTGCGAATAAGTGGCCCTGCGCAGTTCAAACTGTGTTGTTCAAGGACAACTATACCTACATACCCAAGTCCAGAGAAAATATGACGTGGCATCATCCCTAGAGGGGCTTACCTTGTGAAGGGCAAAAACACCTGCACATGTGAAACACAAAATTGGAAAGAAAAGTATACTTTTGCTGCATTCCTGTTAAATGCCAGAAAAAGAAAAAAGGTACTGTGTCTCGTTCCTTTTATGTAGGAAATGGCCCAGAATGGAGACACAGCGCAGTGCACAAAAGCTAGATGCTGGGGGGTGTGGGGCGTTCCTTCCAGTCCCTTCCTGTGATTCTTTTCTTTCAGCAACTTAAGTGACTTGAATCCTCCCCATCTCTGTCCCTTCAATGCTGCCCAGCAAGCTGGACTCTTCCATTGCCTGGCTACCAGGCAGGTGGTCCCAATGTGGGGGAAAAAGCTGCCCAACCTTAGAAGTTGGCCACGGACATCACTGCAGGAGGACAAATAAATATAGCACATCAAGAATTATTCATTTGGAGCCCAGCTTCTCCAACCTCTCCTTGCTGTGATTCACCAGATCGATGAAAGGCTCGGTAATTCAGTGTGTCAGGGAGGCTGTGAAGAGACCAGGTCCAGCCTCTCCTGCTACCTCCCTGTCCCCCCCATCCTATCCCTACCCCTCCAATCCACCCCCAACTGTCACGCAGGCCTCTGGTGGGATTTGCTCCTCCCTTGCCTGGGACATAAGTTACCACTGCCTGTTTCAAGAAAACCAATTAAGAAACGATAAATTGCTGTCGACTAGAAAGGTCACTGCACAGGCTATAAATATAGGCGTTTCTAAAGCACGAGTGGGAGAAGTCTGTAGCACGTTCCCTCCTCCACACCCACATCTTCCAGCTGAGGTTTTCCTTTGGCAAAAGGAGAGAACATCCCGCGGGGGGTCAAAAAGGCTCACTCTGCAGCGCCGTCTGGGTGCACCTGGGAATGCCGAGCCTCTGGCGGGATGGTGTGCCCCAGGCATCTCGCCAGACTCCTGTTTGGTTTTGGTTTTCTTCATAGCAATTACTCACAATGTATAAAAGGTATATGAGTTAAAGGTAAAAACCTGGAAAACATTGAAAAGCAAAATGGACAAATAATAGCATATGGTCCTACCCCTTACAAAAAAATCTGTTAGCATTTTAGAATATACTAGCCCAGTGGTCGGCAAACCGCGGCTCGCGAGCCACATGCGGCTCTTTGGCCCCTTGAGTGTGGCTTGACGTGAGAACCACTTCTTCAAAATAGACTCGCCCAGGCCAAAAACCGACTTCTGCACATGGGCCACGAAGTTTCAATTGCACTGTACGTGCGCGCCCGCACGTGGTATTTTGTGGAAGAGCCACACTCAAGGGGCCAAAGAGCCGCATGTGGCTCGCGAGCCGTGGTTTGCCAACCACTGTACTAGCATAATCTGCAAGAATTCCTACCATAGGGTCACTGACTTCCATACCTGTGCAGAGCCAGATAAAGCTGGGTATTGTGTGTGTGGAATTTCTCTCCGATGCTGTTATAAAACTGGACAATGAAGGTGAGAGACATGCCCAACGGAAAGGCTGATAGGGTCCTTCCTTGGGCCGTGTACAGCTTGGGTTGGCTGCTCATTCGCAGGTATGTCACTGGTGCTACCTGTGGGAGACACAGCCCACTGGTACAGAGAAGGATGCATTGGAGAGGAGTTGTGTCCCTATTCTGAGATTTATAATCAACTAGAGGCCCGATGCATGAAATTCATGCAAGAATAGGCCTTCCTTCCCTCCAGCACCCGGGACCCGGGCTTCCCTCACAGCCACAGCTTTGTCTGGAAGGTTGTCCGGAAGGACATCTGGTCTAATTAGCATATTATGCTTTTATCTATATATATAAAAGCCAAGCGACCGGACTGACCCGTCACTATGAGAACAACTGGCCTGATTGGGGCAGGTCCGCTGGACCCCACCCATGCACGAATTCATGCACCGGGCCTCTATCTATTATAGATTATTCCAGGCTTTTCCCCCCACTGGGCTGTATGTATACATATTTTTCTTTACAAAAACATGTTTAAAAACTATCATTTAGTAATGCTGTTTTGTAGTGTGGTTCCTCAGCGGTATTTATGTTAATACTAGAGGCCCAGCGCACAAAATTTGTGCACAAGTACAGTCCCTAGGCCTGGCCTGTGATCAGGGCCATCTTCCCCAGCTGCCCGCAGCCAGCCCCACCCCCACCGCCACCCACCCCCGGTTCCTCGTTCACCATCAGGTGATCGGTGCCTGACGGCCGGGGGAAGGGACCGAGAGGTCAGCTGTTCCTGCCCGCTCGCCGGCCCCGCCCTCGCAGTGGGTGGCCATCAGGCAATCGGAGCCTGCCAGCAGGAGAAAGAGACCAAGAGGTGGTCAGTGCGCCTCATAGTGACTGGCCCAGCAGTCGTTCTGGTCGTTCTGCCATTAGGGTCAATTTGCATATTACCCTTTTATTATATAGGATTATTTTCCCATAGTATTCTATAGGTACCATCATGTATTCAATTTTGCCCTTGCTGTTAAGCATGTTGATTGCTTCCCGACTGTCACTCATATGTAATGCTGCAGTGAACATTATTGACTTACAGTTTGCAGATAGCCGTAACTACTTCTTTTTTAAAATATATGTTCGTTGATTTCAGAGAGGAAGGGAGAGGGAGAGAGAGATAGAAACATCAGTGATGAGAGAGAATCATAAATCAGCTGCCTCCTGCACATTCCACACTGGGAATCAAGCCCGCAACCCAGGCATGTGCCCCAACTGGGAATTGAACCGTGACCTCCTGGTTCATAGGTCTATGTTCACCCATGCCAGCCGAGTGGTAACTACTTCTTTTGGATAAATATGTGAAGTGCATGTGATGGGTCCTTGATTTTTTAGACTGGTACATATTGACACATGGCTTTCTACAAAAGCGATTTTCAACCTATTTCATTTCCTGGCACACAAAAACTAATTATTAAAATTCTGTAGCATGCCAAAAATACGTTGTATCTTATGCTGATCTGGTTTTTTAAAAAAGGTATAATTTTGATTCATTCACACTGGACAGCTATTGTTGTGTTGGCTGGTGTGATTTTTTTTATTAACAATCTACGGAAAAAGAAATCATTGCCCCTAATTAATAGATAGGTATTCCATGTTTTAAAAATTCTGGCAGCAGACACTGGCTCTGGCTATTCGGGACTAGATCAGGGTCTTAGGGGCTAGGCATGGCTCTTCAGGTCAAGTGTCAGCCCTTTGGGACTAGATTGGGCTCTTAGGCCTTGGCTGGGCTTTTCCAGGCTAGGTCCGGGCCTGGGCATGCGGCTTCCACTCTTCCTGTCTGGGTTCGGTGCTTTGGGTCTGAACTTGGTTCTTGGGGACTAGGCTCCGCCCTTCAGGACTGGCATGGGCTCTCGTGGTCTGGCTAAAGCTGTTCGGATTCTGGGCTCCCATCTTCGGGGCTAGGCCTTGCCCTTCGGGACTGACATTGTTTATTCGAGACTAGATTGGGGTCTTAGGGGCAAGGCTAGGCTTTTTGGAACTAGTGTCAGCCCTTTGGGACTAGATTGGGCTCATAGTCCTTGGCTGGGCTATTCCAGGCTAAGTCCATTAAACAAAAAATTTTTGCAACACACTGGTTGAAAATCACTGTTCTAGAAGGTTTAACCTAGTTACACCTCACTAGTGTATGCTTGTGGCCATTTCCTTACTTCCTGAGACAAACTGACTACCAATTTAGTGGATTCATAAAAGCTGTCATGTTTTTCTAATCTAAACCACCACTTAGCACCTCCTCACACATCACGGAAGCTCCCAGAACCCCCAGGAGCTTAATCTGCAGTGGATGCTCCTTCCCCCCACCCTCAGCTAGGCTCTTCTGTCACCCTCAGGAGAGTGACAGAGACAGCACCAAGGTCCCAGGTCCCCCCAGGTAGATCTAGTACCAGGCACAGGTTAGTGAAGGGTCCCTGTCCAGGGCCCTCTCTCCAGGGCCCGGCAGAGGATGGGCTGGCTGGGAGAGCAGGGCACCTGTGCCCCACACTGGCATCCTGCCACCAGCTCTGCCTGCACACTGGCCACATGAGGCCTGCTGCCAGGAAAAGGGAGGGGGACCTCCCTAACCATCAGGAATATGGGAGGGTGAATTAGATAATGTCCATTAGGCGAACCTTGACATCCTTTGACTTAGAAACAGTATTATTAATAATGTTGGAAATGAGATTATTTCAGAAACATTTAGTGGTCATGAAATAAGTGGTATCAAACCCAAAGCAGAGTCTTCCAACTCCTTGGCAATCTCTTTAGCCCAGGCTCCTCTTAATTTGTGGTAAATACAGTAAGCTATGTATCAGCACTATTAGGCCTTTGAGCAAGGAGTGTTCACCCTAAACACATTTGTTCTTGAGACTTGCTTGATCTAAAGTGAACATAAATGACAGCTCAAGGTACCTGCAACCAGGTATTCATTCATTCATTCATTCATTCGGTGTTTGTAGAGCCGCTAGCATGTGTTGGTCCTGACCTGACACGTGCGATACAGAAATGAACGAGACCCAGCCCCTAACCTACATTCTTTTGGGTCTATAATCAAATAACTGCGTAGAGAGCAATGGTAATAGAAGATACATAGCACCTATTACAGGCCTGGGGTGGAATCAGGAAACGCTTCACAGAGGGGCTTTGCACAAGAAGTTGGAGGTGGTAACAGTGAAGTCTAAATATTCACTCGACAGAGCCCCTGAAGTGCCAGCCTTTACCCTGAGGGAGTTAGGGAGGGAGGGTGGGGAGGGGCCTGATGAGATGTGTTTTAGGGAACTTAGTCTGGGGGCAGCTTGAAGGGACTCGGCAGAGAAGAACTGGAGACAGGAGCCCACTGCAGGCCCAGGAGAGAGACCATGGGAGGCAGTGGTTGTCAGCCTGGTTGAGAGCAGTGCCCAAATCCAAGCCCCGTGGGAGCATTTAGCCCAGTGATGGCGAACCTATGACACGCGTGTCAGCACTGACACGCGTAACCATTTCTGATGACACGCGGCCGCATGCCGAGGATGAAACATTTGCTGCTCCTGAGGATAAAACATTTGCGACTAGAGTCTTGGAGTTAGTTTTTTCCTCAAAGTGACACACTACCCGAGTTATGCTCAGTTTTTTGGCGAAGTTTGACACACCAAGCTCAAAAGGTTGCCCATCACTGATTTAGCCACACAGCTCCCCACCTGCAGAGCTTCTGGTTCCATTGGTCGGGATGGTAACAAAGCTCCCAGATGGAGCTGGTGCCTGCTTGGGAACTCCTGGCCATGTGTCCTCCAGATCAGAGCTTCTAGAAGACAATGAATTAACCTACAGGCTCTGGAAGCTATAAAATGCTATGCAAATAAGAGTGATAGGTTTCTCAGGATTTTTCTCTGTAAAAGTCATTTTGTCAAATATCCCCAGATCACATCTCTCAATGTGTGTAATTGGTGGCAGGCCTGATCTTCCACTCCTAGTCCTCCAGCCTCTGACCAGTCAAGGCAGAGAATTCTTCTCCAGCTAAGGGAAACAAAAGGGAACCATTTTGAAGTGACTAATCTTCCCTCCTTCCCACCATCCACACACCAGTTCTTATATTTGGTAAATCCAAATATCCCTCTGGTTTTAAATAAGACTGTTACTCCCAGACTGCACTTTTTAACCATTCAGAGCCCATTTACCTCCTCTCAGAGGGGCTTCCTTGACCTCAGGGAAACCTGACCCTATTGCCTCCCTGTATGTGTCAAAGCCTGTGAAGACCAATACAGGCCTCAAGTCCTCCATCTGATTATCCAACCAGGAGGAAGTTTGCCTCGAGGTGCCCCTTAAAAGGGAAGGACAAAGAGTGTCCTGGAGCAGTCCTGCAATGACTAAAAACTCAATACTGTATTTGCAGAAGGATTTAAGTTGACAGAGTGCTGTCACATTATCTTTGTTTGGGCCACCCACCCACCCTAGGAGGAAGGTAAAGTCATTCAATAATGAAGTAATATCACCACCCACATTTTGCAGGATGAGAATACAAACTCAAAAGCAATTAAGAGCTCCGTCCAAGGTCACACAACTAATAAAGGGCACAGACCTCCAGAGAGCCTTGAACTTGAGCTTTATCTTGCAAGCAAACACCCAAGTCATCAGCTCAGATGGTAGGGGGAGAAGCTGGCTCAGCTAGTAGTCTGAAGGCCCAAGTTCAAGGCCCAACGCCAGCTCCTTTCCCAGGGTCCAGTGCCTCTGATATTGGGATTATGCCAGAGTTCTGGTAGGAAAACCACTGTTTTGGATGTCCTCTCGGCCATCTGTTACGGGATCATTGTTGTTGGGGTTCACCATCAATCTGCTCCCATCAGCTTCATCTCATCCATCTTGTGGCATCCTTGTCTGGTTTTGGTATTTGATAATGCTGGCCTCATAAAATGAGTGTGGAAGAGTTCCCTTCTATTGCATTTTTTGAAAGAGTTTGAGAAGGATTGGTATTCTTCTTTGAATGTTTGGTAGAATTCACCAGTGAAGCTGTCTGATCCTGGACTTTGTTGGGAGGATTTTTTTGTTTGTTTTTGTGTGTGTTTTTTAAAATACATTTTTATTGATTTAGAGAAGAAGGAAGTGGGTGAGAGAGAATCATTGATCAGCTGCCTCCTACACACCTTGCACTGGGGAATCGAGCCCGCAACTCAGGCATGTGCCCTGACCGGAATCAAACCCTGACCTCCTGGTTCATAGGTTGACACTTAACCACTGAGCCATGCTGGCCAGGCTGTTGGAGGTTTTCAATTACAGATTCAGTCTCCTTACTAGTAACTGATCTATTCAGATTTTGTATTTCATCATGATTCAGTCTTGGTAGGTTGTGTGTTTCTAGAAATTTCTCCATTTCTTCTAGATTGTCCAATTTGTTGGGATATAATTGTTGATAGTATACTCTTATGACCCTTTGTATTTCTGTGGTATCACTTGTAACATCTCCTCTTCCATTTTTTATTCCCTTATGAATGTGTTGAGAAATTTTGTGGACAGACACACGAGTAGAATTGCTGTTTTATGGGATATGTGTGAACTTAATGTGACCAAGTAGTACTGTCTTTCCCTCAACAGCTGCCCTAGCTATACCTTACTGGCAGTGCCTCTAAATCCCACATCTGTGTCAACACTTGGCGTTATCCAGCTCCTTCATTGTTGCCAGTCCTACCTATAGAGTGATAGCTCTTTCTGGTTTCAATTTGGGTTTTTCAGATTATTCTTGAGTTTGGACATCACTTCATTTTCTTGTTAGTTTCTGGGTTTCCTCTTTCATAAACCACCTGCCCATGGCCCATTATTATACTGAGGCTCTTTTTCCCCCCTTGATCATTTGCAAAGGTTCCTCATATCTCTGAGGCCCCTTCTCAAACTGCACAGGGCTCTTTAATGCTGCCGTTGCTCATCTGGGGCAAAGGAACCAATCTGACCACTGACTCCTCATACCTTCATCCTGGGGGTCGGGGCTTGGTAATGGCCATAGGTCCAGTCAAAGTAAAAGGAGCCCCTTCCTCCCATACCCTCTGCCAGGCTTGCCTGAGGCTTGCTGTCCAGGAAGACAGGTAACAAGGAAAAAAAATCTTTCTCTTTCCTGGTGCTGCTAACCTGCTGTGTCAATTTCATGAGCTAATAAATGATTGGAGAAGGCTTAATTGCATCAGAAGAAAATTGAGATCAGCCAGAGCTTATGCCCCACTCAATTAACCTCTGCTCCTAAGGGGGCCGGGCAGGGAGCAAGGGACAGCCATCATTAATTACATGTGCTGGTGCCAGCTGCGGCTGGCGTTTCCTCCCTGTGTTCACCCAGGCAGTGAGGTAGGTGACCCTGCCTCAGCGCAATGAAGTCACTGAGGGCAGGGACCCTTCAGAGAGAGCACAGACCCCGGCCTGCAGAGAGTGGGAAACCTACTTCCCAAGCCCTTTCAGGGCTTTTCATGTGCCCCAGCCTCCACTAGAAGAATGGCCTTTAAGGTCCCATCCTGACCTCTTTATTGGCTCCATCCCTCACAGGGACCCACGTACCTTTGGTTCTCTTCACACTCCCCTCCTCCTGCTACTCTCTGGCCCGTTCACCCCAAGGACGCAGAATCCAGTGCCAGTCTTGTTATGGGCAGCAGGCTCTGCAAGGTCACCCACCTTCCCTGAGCCTCCAGCCTGAAATCCTCCCAGAGACCTTTATCCCTACATCGTTTCCCAAAGGGCCAGATGGTAAGGCTCAGCCCTGTTATAAACACAGATTCTGGGCCCCTGCCTGGAGCTGCTATTTTAAGAAGTCTGGAGTCTCTGTTTTTTTAACACGTGGCTCAGGTGATTCTTACGATCAGCCAGTTTGAGAAACCCTGCTCTAGGAGACACCTTTAGTTCCTGGCGAAATACGTGTAGATCTTCCGGAAGGAGAGCAGCATCCTTAACGGCAGGGCCCTGGCTCCACTCCCAGTGCCTTTCCTGTTCTGTCTCTAAATGCTGTGTGTGGTTAAGCAAGTCACCTGTGTTCTCTGAGCTTGGTTTCTTCATCTAGAAAATAAAAATATTGATCCAATTCTCTTAGAGTATTTCCATTTCTATGGATCATTTTTCTATAAGTAATTGGCATGTTAAGCATATTGCATGGTTTGTCCTCAAAAAACAACTTTGATTTTTTTTCCCTCAAGCATCCTCTTATTTTTTAAAATATATTCTTATTGATTTCAGAGAGAAAGGGAGAGAGAGAGAGAAACATCAATGATGAAAGAGAATCATTGATTAGCTGCCTCCTGCACACCCCACACTGGGTATCGACCCCCAACCTGGGCATATGCCCTGACCAGGAATCTAACTGTGACCTCCTGGTTCATAGGTCAATGCTCAACCACTGAGCCATGCCGGCCAGGCCATCCCTTTACTGGGAGAAGTCTTCCCCTGACTTGAGATAAAAACTTGGGCCAGTCCCATTGCTTTTTCATTCACTCTTATAGTCTTAGAGGCCTGGTGCATGGATTTGTGCACCGGTGGGGTTCCTCAGCCTGGCTTGTGCCCTCTTACAATCCGGGACCCCTTGGGAATGTTGAATAGCCGATTTCGGCCCAATCCCTGCAGGCCCAATCCAGATAGGAGGGATCCCAATCCTATGCATTGAGCATCTGTCCCCGGGTGGTCAGTGTGCATCATAGCGACCAGTCGTTCGGTTGTTCGGTTGTTCGGTCGCTTAAGCTTTTATATATATAGATAGGCACTCCAAGTTACAGATGCCATATCAACTCAGAAATTAAATCAAAATGAGTAGTAATCAAAGCACTCCTACTCTGCTCTAGCTGGTTTGGCTCAGTGGATAGAGTGTTGGCCTGCAGACTGAGGGGTCCCAGGTTCAATTCTGGTGAAGGGCACATGCCTGGGTTGCGACTTGATCCCCATTAGGGGGCATGCAAGAGGCTGCCAATCAATAATTCTCTCTCATCATTGATGTTTCTATCCCTCTCCCTTCCTCTCTGAAATCAATATATATATATATATTTTAATCCACTCCTAATTTGACAGCGTTAGGCTTCTTCTTTCCTCCAGTTTGGATCTGCTTAGTGTGGAAGCAGGTGGGGTGGCAGGCCATGTCCATCTGCTATCTATACTCCCTGACTCTTACACCCCAACCCCAAGCTAAATGCCAGAATTGAAATGGAAATTATTAGAGACCAGGAAGATGCTTCAAGATGGCTCTTGCTTTTGTGAATGTTCTTGTGGGCCCTTTTGAGGTTCCCTGCTGGGCCCCCCTCTTCTGTAGTTCCCTTACCCCAGGTGTCCCTTACAACTTGCCCAGCACCTGGGCCTCTGGAGGTCACCTCCAGCAGCTGGGGTCTTCTCAGGCCTCCAGGTGGCACTGTTGGACAGGACTCAATACGGCCACCCAGGCCAGCTCCACAGCCCTCCTCCCTTGGGGCCTGGAGTGAGGGATTCATGGCTCAGCTACAATTCTTGCCAAGGAAATCTTCCTCACCAAGTTTTTGACCCATTTGTATTTTACAAAGTGGAGGGAAGGGTTCATGGATCCTGAAACAGATGTTCTGACCTTCCCATGTGCAGTCTCTTGCACATAACCCGGGAAGAGGACCCGTCCCAAACTCACAACTCAATCAAAACTTAGGGAGGAAGAGTCCTGCTCTGGCATCCAGCTCCATATGACTTCCATTTTAATGAGATGTGAGAACATCTTGGGAAAAGAAAACCTGAGTACCGGTACACCCAAGGCAAGGGCTGGTGACAGTATTAAAGCCTAGATCTAGAAGGGAGGTGAAGGTAGGGATGGGGCAACTCTGTAGGTGACCATCTGTCTTCTCCCGGAGCCCTGCTCCTGACCTGCTCTGTCCCCAAAGAAGGCGGCTTTGCCAATCCTGTTAATGGTTGGGTTCCTTATCAAACACACACCCAGTGGGACCGGCCCTGCTTAGGTCGGTGAGCAGGATGGGGCATCACCACCAGAGAGTGTCCTTCTTCTCCCACACCCCATTCCCAGTGTAAGGCTCATACTCCTTCTAAACAATGTTGAGAGGATATTTAAAATTTTTTGGTTTGAAGGAACCCCCACTAATTAGCCTACACTGCGTTTCTAAATGTTTCCGTTGGATCCTGCCTCCTCCATCCTCCGTGAGCACGTCAGAATGATGATCTTGTTATCACATAATGATCTTGTCATCTTGTGGGACTTGTTCACCCAACTGTCCAGTGGCTACGCTGGCCTGAGAGGTGTCGGGATGTCACAGAAAGGGAAAGGAGTGTGCAGCTTATGGGAATGTGGACAGGCCCAGAGGAGAATGGAGGAGAGAATGGGAAAGAGGGATGCAGGGCCATTGAGAAAGGTATCATCCGTGCAGGAAACAAGGACACCTCACCAGCAGACAGGTCAGCATTCTCCAGGGAAGCATGAGACAGAACTCTCTTCACCCGCTGAGCCTCACTTCCAAGAACAGGCAGAGACTCCTGCCAGCGCCTTGCTGCTGCTCTCGGCAGAGGGTTCTGGACAGTGGCACTGAGATAGAATGTGGCCTCGGGTTCTCAGGTCGGGGACCTCAGAAACCAAGGCAGCTGCAGAGGTCAAGAAGGAAGCCGTTTTGGGGACATCCACTCCAGAGTCTTGGGGTCACAACCTGGTGCCAGAGGGAGCCTGTCTATCCCTTCGGCCTTCCCTCTAGTTCTCACTGACCTCCCCCTCTCTTCTCTGGCAGGGACTGATGCCCTTGGCCATGACGCAGCCCCAACCACTGTCTGCTCAGGCTCAGCCTGTTTGACTGAGTCATCGCTGCCCCAGGTGTTTCAGGTAAGTGTGAGGCTCAAGCCAACCCTCTCCCCCAAAAAACAAGGTGTGAGGAGTGTTAGTGGGGAGGGAGCTCCAATGAGTCCTGGTCACAGAGGACAGCCTCGGAATATTTAGTTGACAACAGGTTTGTCCTTTTTGGCTGCCCTCAGCCCCTGAGTTGGCCCCCACTGAGTCCATTCTGTCCAGATCTGTGAGGCCCTGGGAGGAAACATGGGGACCTCTTTCTCCTGTCCTCAGGAGGAGGCTGGTATGATGGAAACTCCACAGCAAGGATCCTTGGGTCCTAACTGAGACTCTTGTTGTTGTATGACCGGGCAAGTCATTAAATGACCTGGGCTCCCCTCGTGTGTGGATTTTTTGTACAGTCCAAAAGAGGTGTGAGGTCTCTTTTGCTCCACAGCAGACTACCACAAACTGAGCAGCTTAAAACAACACATATTGATGATCTCACAGCTCCTGTGGGTTACGACTCCAGGCGTGGCTCGCTGGTCCACTGCTTCAGGGTCTGACATGAGGCTGCATTCAAGGTGTCCACTGGGGCTACATTTTCATTTGAAGGCTCAACTGGGGAAGGATCCACTTCCACTCTGACTTATGTGATTATTTAGTTCCTTTTGGGCCATTGGCTTGAGGGCCTCCATTCCTTCTGTCCAGTGGACTGAAGGACAGAAGAATCTTCAGTTCCTTGTCACATGGGCCTCCTCAGCATGGCAACTTACTGTGTCAAAACCAGCAAGGGAAAAAGTTGGCCAGCAAGAAGGGGAAGTCGGAATCTTATATAATCTATCCACAGAAGTGACATTCCATCACCTTACTGGATTGTGTTGGGTGGAAGAGGTCACAGGTCACACCTAGCCTGAAGGGGAGGGGGGTACACAGGACATGGGGCTCATTTGGGGCCTTAGAGCCTGCCCATCATAGGAGGGGATACAAATGAAAGCATGTTGTAAACTGTAGAGTGCTATTTAGATGTACTGAGTTATTGTTATCATTTGCATATAGTTACAAGAGGAAATTAGCCCATCTGAAGTAATAGAGAGCCACTGGATGTGGGAATTTAAATGCTCAATTGTACCATTAGCTCTGGGGCCTCGCTAGCTCACTGCAAGCCTTCTTGGTTTATGATTGTAAGGCCAGACTTAGGCAGTCACAAAATGTCTAGGTCTTCCTTTCCCCCACAACTAAGGATCTTTTAGTTTACAAGGGGCCCTCGCAGACATGAATCTTACTTTTTGCTCAGAATCATACCTGTAAACTGAGTTTTTGGTTAATTTCTCTTTTACAAGTGAGAAAGGTGATCAGTTTCCAAGCTGGGGTGGTTGGTAAGTGGTAAAATTGGGTCTTGAATGGGCTTTCACACCCATGACTGCTTTCATTGCCTTCTTCTCCCTTCCACCCCCAACCATTTCTGGGCCATTTCTGCTCTACAGCCTTCAAGGTACTGAAAGAAGGGAGGCCAGGCATGGAGGGCACTGTTCTCATAAGGCATCACAATCCCCTGTCTCCTAACAGGCTGGGCACACCCCAGGGGACTAGGCCAGAACTTTCAGCAGAGTGGGTCACTGCTGCCTCCCCCAACTTCAGTTCACTCCATGGGCCTGTGTCTCTTAAGCAGCCCTCAGTGGTACATAAAGGTGAAGGTACATAAATCCTCCCTAGGCTGAGCTTCATCCCACATCAAATGTCCAGGGAACCCTTGAAGCATGGCCCACCATGTCACCCGGACAAAGTCATATTTGTCTTGAACCACATCTCCATATAGGATGTGAGCTGAGACATGCAACTTGCTGCCCCCTGGTGGTTGATCAGAGTCATAACTGCCAGAAATACTATACCAGATGAGTTGCTGTGTATAATGCTGCAGGGAGACACAAAGCAATATAAAGCACAACTCCTAATCCCAAAGGACTCATAATTTAGTAGAGGAGTCAAGATGTTCGCACATGGATGTTGATAAGCGTCCTACCAAGTCAGGGTTTGAAAAGTGGCACACAGAAAGGCATTGTGAGGAGCACAGAAAGAGAGCACCATGGTGGGGCAGTCAGGGAGGCTTCCTAGAGCCTCAAAATACGAGCAGGACTTAAATAGATGGAGAAAGTGAGGTCATGCACTCCCCTCCCGAAAGCCCTTTGGGAACCTGATCATCTCCGAGAGTTAAATCCCTCGCCTGGCTTACAGCCTGTCCAGCTTCGTGCCTCCCCCAACCCCCACCCCTCCCCAATCCAGGCTTTCCAGGTTCCTTACAGGTCCTGGAGCACCTCCTGCCCTCTCCACATGTCTACTGGACAAGCTCCTACTCAGCTTTTAGGATTCTGCTCATGCTTACACCTTCCTTGTAACCTTTGCCCGAGGACTTCGTGGCCCCTCCTCTGTGTTCCCCCAGCCCTTGGTCTGTGTGTCTCTTCTCGTGTGTCTTACACCAGATCATAAGGCATGTTCAGTGTCTTGTCATCACCAGGCTATAAACACCATATTGGAAGCTACGTTAAGTGTCATTTCATCCCCAGGCTTTAAGCTTCTTAAGAATGAGGCCTGTGTGATGGGCAGAGGATTTGTGTAGGGAGGACCCTGCTGGGGGGCGGGGGGCATATGAATTGGTGGTGAGCATGCAGGGATGTGGGGCAGGACAAAGCTTTTGAAGTTTGGTCTAAAAGTCCCTGCCCAGGTAAACACACCCTGCAGGCAGTGTGATGCTGGGAAGGCTCTGGAGGAAGAGAAGGGCATTGGGGCATGATGAAAGGCTAAAGTGTGGGTGGCTGCTCAGAGACAAACTAGTGAAATCGATCAGGAAGCCACTGCACCAGGGCAGGCATGACATGCAAAGTGTCTTCACTGATGAACAACAGAAGACTAGGGGAGCCGTAGAAGAATTTGAGGATTTGAATGTCTGGGCAACTAGGACAACATGCTGAAGCCTTGTCAAACTCTACTATGCAAAGTAACCACCTGGGACCTCGTTACAATGCAGATTCTGCCTCATGAGGCCTGGGGTGGGGCCTGAGATGCTGCGTTGCTAACTGGCCCCCAGCGGCTGCCCATGCCGTGGCCCACAGCCCTCACTGTGAGCAGGCTGAGTGGATTAGAAGTAGGGCTGGGTACATGCTGTGCTCCAGGAGCACATGGGGAGGAGCAGATGTCTTGGGTGAAGAAAAGGTGCCCCTTCCTCCACTTGAACACAGCACGGTGGTGCGTGGCTTCTGGAGCAGAATGCAATGTGTGGCCCCGCCCCCACTTGCCCCTTGAGTAACGAACAACCTGCCAGGGCCTTATAGCAGCTCTGGGAACCACTGGCAGACAGAAGTCGGAAGGGGGACCCATGCGGGTGATGGCTTAGCCTGAGTTCGAGCTGCCGGTGGGACATCCAAGGGGGATGTCTGTCCACTAGCAGTAGGAGACAGAGCTGGAGACCCAGCCTTGGGACCTGTAGGCTTCTTGTTGATCGATGGAGCACACAGTGAGGGAAGCAGGAGGAAGTGAGGTGGAGCTCAGGGACCAGTCTAACCCGTGGGGCCTTCTTCAGGGGTAACACTCGTCTTCCAACATCTCTGTCCCTCTTATTGTCTTGCAGGTCACCGTTCCCTTACTGAACGTAAGTGCTCACGGTCATTCTTCCATCCTCAAGACGCCAAGGCTCCTCCCACCCTCCTGCTCTGTTGGCAAAACCAGTCTTGGTCCCCATGAGCCCGGGACTGGAAATCCCATTCCGTGTCCTGCAGGGGGAGTCGGCTTGAGGGCAGACAGCCTCCCATCGAGCTGGCCTCTGTCCCCTGAACCCACATTAGCCAGGACCGTCTCCCCAGCCTTGCCACAGCCTTCCCGGAGCCAGAAGGCCACCTACCTGCTTCCTCTAGGCTCACCTGGCCCTTGTCTTCCACAGAGTTGGAAAGAGAGGAGAGATTCCCCCCAAAAGGAGTGTGGGTTTGCGCCAGGGCAGAATTGGGGAGAATGTTTGAGATTCAGACCCTGTCCTCTCCACCTGGACCAAGGGCTCAGAGACCACTGGTGTCTGGACTCCGGAGGGCAGTGACTGAGAGAATAGCCGTTGGGGTGAACCATGCTGGGTGGGATCTCAGCTAAACCAAAGCCTGGTTCATCCCCTGGGAAACAGATAATGAAGAACTAGCCCAGCCCTAGCAGTTTTGGCTCAGTGGATAGAGCATCGGCCTGTGGACCAAAGGGTTCCATTCTGATCAAGGTTAGTTGTGGCTCCTCCCTGGGCTGGGCCCTGGTCGGGGCTTGCTGGAGGCAGCCAACCGACGTGGTTCCCTCACACTGAAGTTCCTCTCTGTCCTTCCCTCTCTCTTCCACTCTCCCTAAAAGTCAGTGGGAAAATATCCTCGGGTGAGGAGTAACAAAACAAGAAAGAACTAGCCCAAAGATTGCGTGGAGGATTGACTGAGATAACCAGGGGAGTGCTTAGGGCACTGCGAGCAGAAACTGTTTTCCTGTGTGTCTTGGACACAGGGTGGGGGAGGGGTATAGTTTAAGTTTAAGAGGGTGTGCGGACAGGAGACAGGAGAAGGAAAAGAGAATTAAAGGAGTTGAAACTGGGTAGAAACAGGAAGCAGAATTATGCCTCAGGTAGCATTCGGCCTCCTCTCTGTCCTCCCTCAGCTGTAAGCCCCTGTGCGAGGCTGTCGCCCTGTCTTCGGAAGCCTCAGGTGTCCCCGGGCTCGGGGGGGTGGGGGGGGGGTGGGATCTGTGGAGGGGCCTCCCTGGCTCCAGCTGTGCAGGAAGTTCCCGGAGGCTCCCTGCTCCTGGCGGCTGCCCTCACCTGCCCACGCATCTCTCCGCAGAGTTGGATGGGGCATCGGGCGGATGACAGCGGGAACAGTTGTGATCACTGGCGGAATCCTAGCTGCGGTCATCCTCCTCTCCATCATCGCAGTCCTGTGCTACTGTAGGCTCCAGGTCAGTTCCGGGCCCTGGGCTGAGACGTCGGGAGTGGTGGGAAGGGCGCCATCTGGGGGGACCCTGCCAGCTGCTGCCAGCCGCCCCAGCCCTGTCCTCAGTACGGTTGTATGCCCTCCCTCTGCCTCCCCAGCCACGGCCTGGAGTTAATACACTAGGAGTAGGGGAAGGGAAAGGGAAAGGCTGGGCATCTCTACCTGTGGAAGGTGGTCTCGGGTTGAGTCGATCAGCAGTGGAGCAGGGGCACGGTTGCCTGTGCCACTCAGGGGGGCCCTCCGCTCTCCCCTCAGTATTACTGCTGCAAGAGGAGCGGAGAGGAGGATGCAGAGGAGGAGGAGGAGGAGCACGACCTGCCCACACCCTCCAGAGGCCCCCCCTGCAATGCCTGCAGCGCCCAAGCCCTGGACGGCAGAGGCAGCCTGGCGCCCATCACCAGTGAGCCCTGCGGCCCGCCGGCTGGGGTGGCAGCCGGCCACTGCGCCACCTGCTCCCCATACAGCTCCCCCTTTTACATACGGACAGCCGACATGGTGCCCAACGGGGGCGGAAGCGAGAGGTTCTCCTTCGCTCCCACATATTACAAGGAGGGAGGACTCCCGTCCCTCCAGCTGGCAGCACCCCAGAGTTACCCGGTGACGTGGCCAGGCTCTGGGCGTGAGCCTTTCACTAATCCAAGGGCTATTAGTACAGAAGTGTGACCCCTCTCACCCCGAACCCCCCACACACACACACACACCAACACGCTGTTCCACCAGGGGCACTGGACCCGCGGCCGCCTCCCAACCTCCCAACACCCTGCAGGACTGTCCGTTTCCTGGGCTTTTCTTGCCCCGCAGTGGGAGGCTCCCCGGATTGAAGCCGTTGGGTGCTTTGACGGCAGCTGTGCCGGGTTCTCTGTTGGGACGTTCCTCGGGCCAACTCCAGCACCCCCAGGCCCTCTCATTCCCCACCCCCACCCCCGGCTTTGCCAGTCTTGTGAGAGGAAGGAAAGCTGTGCAAAGGTCTGGAGGCCTCCAGCATCCTTGTGGGGTGAAAGAAGAAGGGGGACCCAGGGCAGGGGGCCAGGGCCCGGTAAAACCGCACAATCTGAGAAGGAAGAGGATGGTGTTAAAGGGGCTGCTTCAGGACTTGCTAAAACAAATCCAAAAGCCAGTTCACAACTTAGTTTTGTCCTCTTGGTTGTCATAGAGACTGCAAAGCCTGCAACTGCTCAAATATTGATTCCTGACCACAGCACAGCTGTGGCTGCACCCTTGCTTGTGGGACACGTTGAGTTGGCTTTAACGGCATCCGGTTGTTGAGAGGAACGCACCCAAAAGCGACGTCTAACCTTGCCTCCCCCACATCCTTTCTTTGCTGCCCCGCTGAGAACCTTTTTCAAGAGTTGTTACTAGAATTCGAGTAGCTTAGCCGGTGAGGTCCTGCTGACGGTCTCTGGGGCCGTGGTTCCCCCACCCCAGAGGTGTGTGTGGGTACAGTCCCGCGAGGGCGTGTGCGTTCTCTGGTGTGTGCACACACACCTGTCACCACCAGCACCGGGCTTTGCTGCCTCCAGGAGCCGCAGAGTGGGAGGGTCTCGGATGTAGCAACTAGAAGGGAAAATCCGACCCGCAGACAGCATGAGCAGAGGGTGCTCAAGGTGACCAGTCCCCTCAGCAGTGAGGTGGCTGCTCCAGGGAGGGGCCGAGGCGCCTCCCGTGGGATGCTGCTGCCCTGTCAGCCCCTCTACTCTGTCATTCAGCCCCGGCGCTGTAGAGCCAGACCCCTGGTTCCACCAGGGACAGCGCCTGAGGACCAGAGGGATCTGACGTAGCAACTGGATTCTGCTTGCTGCCCTCCCTCTGCTGCCTGACCCCCAGTCTCCGGGTGAGGGCCTTCTCATGGCTGTCTCACTCTCCCCAAGTCCAACTCCCACTTTCCACTTCCAACTCGGCCTTGGCCTTACACCGTCTAGTGAGTGCATCCGATGAGTTTTCCAGTTGCCTCTGCAGTAAGGAGTGGCTGCACCCCTCTGAAGGGCATAACTAACCCCCACCCACTCCAGAACCACGGAATGCTGCAGAGGGTGGGGCAGGAAAGGAGCTGGCCCCTCTGCTGAAATACTGATTTTGTATTTGAGAAAGGGCGGGGTGCAGCCAGGAAGGGGAAGGGAGGGGAATTCACCACACCTTTGCATCACCGTTCAGGCTCGGGGCACCCTGCATCTCAATCTGTAAGGCTCACTGGGTTGAGAACCAGAGGACCTCAGTCGAGCCACACCTTGGTCACTCATTAGCTCCAGAACCAGTCACCTATCTTCTCTGAGACCCCATTTCCTCAGGGGACTGAGACTTGCCCAGATGACTCCAAGGGCCCTTTGAGGACTGCCTGCAAACGTCTGCCAGCCAGCCACGCTCTCGCCCCAGTCCTGGCAGGAGCTGGACACACTTGCCAGCTGCCTGATCCTGGGTGCAGGGACGCGTGCTGAGGGGTGAAAGACCACAGTCAGACACGGGGTTAGCAGGCAAAGCAATTCCAATTATGTGTGAAAAGCACACGTTTGACTCTCCCATGAGTGACCTCACACGGTACCATTTCTCTTAGACCAGGAGGCAGCCGAGGTGGGTGTAATGAGACCTGTCTGAGCCCAGAGGGACCGGCTTAGGACAGCAGCTTTAACATACCCCACGCCACCGCCAGCCCGCACCGGGTCCAGTGCGCCCCCTTGACATGAGTAGCTGGGCCTGGCAGCCCTGGCCGCATCCTGACCGCCAGCCCAGTGCCTTGCTGCCCTGGAATTCCACAGCCAATCACCCTGAGCAAGGGCTGTCCCTCCCCCCCCCCAAAAAAACAGTGTCATCTTCCCTCCTGCCTTCTCAGAAATCAAGACAACCTGGTCAATGGTCCCCGCTTCTTACCCCTGAACTATTAGGGTCCCCAAGTGAGAACCATCGTGTGCAGTCCTGTCCCCTTAGGTTCCCCAGCCTAAATCCCGCAAATGAAAACGTGTTTGGAGGCATTGGAGAGAGGGTGGGCGCCGGCTCTCCCACACACAGCCCCACGTTGCCCGGGCACAGGCTCAAGATGGCCCGCCTGCCTCCCTGTAGCCGCCAGGGCCTCGCCTGTGCAAGAGGAGGCTCACCCCACCCAACCGCACTGCACCTTCTAGTGATGGGACACTATCCGGACACTTTCCAAACTGCACCCTAAACAGGAGGAGGAGAGGCTGGGAACACCCTGTCCTCCCGCCACCCTCTCTCCACCACTGCTCCTGCTGCGGACTTCTCCTCCTGCGTCTTTGATAACTTGGAGTCACAGCCAAGTGATTGTCAATAAATGAGGAGTTTGAAACAGAAATCCCACAGGGTCCTCCGTTCTTCACCGGGGGAGCTGGGCACGGATGTGAAGTCGACTACCAGCTTCCTTTCTTCTCCTGCTTCCATGCTAACGAGTTTGGCTCCCTCCTTCTCCCCGCCCCCCCCCCCCACACCATCCCCACCCCATTGCCTCAGTCCCAGCTCATGTCCAGGGAGATGTGTTGCTGTGGGAAAGGGGACCTGCAGTGTAGCTGCTGCTCCCTGAGGTAGATGAAGCCCTGCCTGCCAAGGATGGGGCTCTCAGGATGAGAAGAGACTTTGAGGACCAGACCCTCAGCTCTGACCCCCGGCAGAGGGAGGAGCAGTGGGGGTGAGGGCCAGAGAACCAGGAAACAGCTTTGTGTGCGAGGGGGAGATTCAGGGAGGGGGCGGCGGGCGGGGGTCTGCATGTGTGTCCGGGACTGTATATGTGAGAGAGTGAGATGCTCTCCCCACCTCGAGCCACCCAGAGCCCTGACTGCAGCTGGGTGGGCAGCCTGGGTGCGCATCCAGCACCCTCTCTCCAGAAGACCCCCAGCATCACAGGTGAGCTACTTCCCCAGGGGGTCCTCTTCCAAGGTGGCTGGTCCCTGGGGGAGGATTTGCCCAGGTCCCAAGGGCAGCATTTGGCTCCCACCCTTCCTATGTTCCCTGTCATCAGCCACCCCACCCCTCACCCCTGTTCTACACACACACCCCACCAGCAAGGAGCCCGAAACACAGCTAGGAGCGGGGGGAGGGGAGCGACGCAGCCCCCTCCCCCAGTGGGCAGGACACTTTGGGTCTTCACAGGAGCTGGTGCCCGGAGGCTTGGTGGCTGGCTCACACTGGGCACCGAGATCGCCTTCCCTCCAGGTCTCCCCAGAAGAGGACGAGGCTCACCGGCTCTGCTCGCAGACACCGGACCACTGGAGGAACACGGAGCTCCGTGCTGGCCGGCAGGTACATGCCGTCCCGCTGCACTCCACCCCGTCCTGATACCCGGTGTCCTCCTGGGCTGGGTCTTCCCTGGGGCCAGAGGTTTCCTACCCAGTGGGAATTGCATCCTTATTCCCAACGAAGGACTACTCTCCTGAGAGGATGTGTGTTCTGGGTCTGACTAAACACCCTAAAACCAAACCAGAGGCCTGACCCTCCTGACGGCATCCCCTGAATTCTTCCTCCAAACATGAAGGCCTGTTATTCTAAACTGCAAACAATAAACCAGGTTTTCAAAATCAAATTCAGACTTGGCAGAAAGCCATTCTGTGACTATGTCAGTAGGTGGTTGTTTTGGTTGAGGATCGAACAGTGGGGGTAGAGAGCCAGGAGAAGGGGGTAAGGGGCGGAGATGGGTACTGCAGTGCTTCCGCTCTGGTTCTCCTTCGGCATCAGTCCCAGGCAGACACTCTGAGCACTGTCCGGATTCTCCCACTCCCCACACACAACTGAACACATTTCCTGTCCGCACACCCCAGGTTAGGCGCCGTTCCCAAGCTCCAGCTAACAACTCCAAAACCAAACAGCCTCGTTAAGGAGGCCCAGCACGGGAGAAGCCCAACGAGAGCAGCCGATTCCAGGCGCAGGTGCCCTGCATCCTGCACTTGGCCACGGGGTCACCACTCCACACAGGGCTCTTCGGTTTTTGAATTTGCCAAATGAGGGCAATCTTCTTTCCTTCCGTCGATGACCACGTGCCCATCTCTATAAACTTGCTGTTTTGGGAGATATAATCAAGAATCAGTCAACTGAGAAAAAGGAAGGACCTTTATTTTTGGTAAAACCAGACGACTGATTTGAATAAGGCACATTCTTCAACATCCGTAAGAAACAAACGCAAAAGCAGTCACAGCGAGGAATGAAGGGAACACCAAGACCCTTGACACGAACAGTGGCAAAGCCCATTCTTTTTTGTTAAATAGAAAAAAAGCAAAATGCAGTTGTGTTTGAAAGTCAACGTGCTCTTCTTCATTTGATGACAGGGATGGCGAATAGGTTTACATCTCGCGTCATGTGATCAACGAGGAGCAGCTGCCTAAGCTTCGTGCTGATGAGGCTGCGGCCCAGCGTGGCCTCGGGGAAGGGAAGATGGAGATCATCGTTCCTAAGGTCTTGCCAACTCTCCCCTGCCTTGACGTCACTCGGCCTGCCGCTTCCCAGGTCCAAAGCGTTCTTTCTCATTCAGGTAAGTGCTCTTAGCCAGCGGCAAATTTAGCTTATGAGCCCCAATGAGGGAAGTGGGCGGTCATTTCCCAGGACAGGAACCGATCTCTGGGTGTTTTAAAGACAGAACAAGCGGAAATAGGTACTGCAGGTAGTACTGGAAGGGAAGTCACTGAAGACCAAATCACGTACCCTTACAGATGGTTTGCAGATTAGAGGGTGCTGGTTATGTGCTGGGGCTCTTCCTCAGGTTACATACGTATGTTTAAAAACAGGAAGAGAAGCCATGCCCTCGTTGGGACAGGGCAGTTTATTAGAAACGAGTCTCAAGAGCCCAGGCTCAGTGTCACTGAGGCCAATTTAGCCCACAACCTGACCCCTACACTGTTAACAAATGGGAATAACGTCCTCTGGAGACACGGTTTTACACGGATATCTCGATTTAGCTGTCGAGAATTGATAACACCTCTTTTGCAAATATATTATCCACAAGTATGTGACTCTAAGGCTCAATATTTGATAATTTCATGGACACCTTTAGAAAAATTTTAAAATAATCTTTTTGTATTTCCATGGATTATGATTAAGGTATTTGTAGTCAATAATATTCCAAATACATATATAAAGACACATATCAACAGTGATGCACAGTGTTCAAGATACTTTAATTTTGGGGGGAAATAACCATTATGACTTTTCAACAAATTCCTAAATGAATACTCAGATTGGTAAACCAAATATGAAAATGAATACTGATGTTTAACTACATATTCAACTTGAAAAACAGATTAAAAACTGCTTTTATAAAATGATATATTGAGCACTTTACAAAGATGTACTGGTTTATTTTTATAATTGTTTTATTTTCAAGTGAGTTTTCATATTGCTATTTGAAATAAGCTGCATGGATATAAGCTTTATTCCCATCAAATGATAACCCTAATCAGGAATAATTACATTTCCATGTTAACATTAGTTCTTGAAGTGCTCAACACCTGTATATGCTGCACAAAAATTTTGGTCAGAGATACGCCAATTCGGTCCTGGTGAAATTCATGTTGCTGGATTATCACTTTCACATGCTGTATTTGTTGGTTATTTCTTAATGTCCGTGCTCATTATACTGCCTGTCTTTAGCAGATAAAAATATAAATCAAACAGTTAAAAACTGAAAGGGTCAAAGCCACCTCAGCAGCTAGCCCTGTTCAGTGGGGCCCTTAGCTGGGGGATGGTGGGCCATGGGCATCTGAGCCTTACCACCATAAGCTTAGAGGCTTTCAAATGAAACTCAGTTAAATTATTTTATTGATTTAAAAAACAGAAACAATGTCATTACTACCTTTAGTGATTACCCCCCGGCCCGGAACTTCTCTGCCAACCCTTACAAACTATCCCACAGGGGGAAAACTCAAGTCCACCAGTTGCTTCTAGAATTCTGGTGTCAATCAAAAAGTGATTTCTGTTCAAATATAATGTAATGAGACTTGTTCTGTGATGATAATTAAATGGTGATGTTTGGGTATTATGTATGAACAAGTCATTGTTCTAAGTCAAATAAGCAAAATATCTATTATAGTAATGAAAGATGAACTACTAGACACACAAAAGAAAATTTGGAAACTTGAAAAATGTAAAAAAATAGAAACAATCGAGTAGAAATTAACCTAAGTGTCTATTAGATAATAAATTTTATTTGTTCATTTAAAAATATAAAGTTTTATGCTTTAAAAATAATCATTTTTTTCAAAGACCCAGAGTTAATATACTGCTTCTTTTTAACATGATTTCTGAAGTAATAGACAGAAAACTGACAACAGTTTCAGTTGATTGCACTTATATATGGAAGGAAGAGTGTGTTTTTTAACAAAGGCTAAACAGCAAAAAGAAGTTGTGACTTTGAAATTTCCTTTTCTAAATTATATCCAAAGGAAATGATGAAAAACCATATTCAACTGAGTGCAGAAAAAAAGAATCTTGTTTTAACTGTGATGTGAGTCACTGATGTATTAGACATGCACACTTCACACTGGTTCTTGATAGGCCTGAGGGAGCCCAGGTCAGCTGGCCAGCGTCACAGTTCTACAAGGCACCAATGGTTTATGGGTTGTAAAGCTAGCATCTGAGCTCCAGAAATACAGAAAAAAATGTGAATATGGCATAAAGACCTCTCTTCACTTTCCTCTGAGTGTATATTGGATTGATACTATATTCACTTTGCTTTAACATTTTATTCAGGCAGGGCATGCCTCAACTCTGTTGGAAGATTCCCTCATAAAGTCCCAAATGAAAATAGTTCCTTTAGGTATGCGTCTACCTCAACTGAGCACAGGTAGGCCTTGGTTAGAATAGATTGATCCATGTTTCCTGAGACAGATATTTTCAAATAGATTCTCCCCCATGTCTTTATGGTTGATTTTTAGGTATTAAGAAACATACCTATATCTTCCTACTGTTTCCAAACTCCTTCCATACTTTAATCCCATGACTTCTCCGCTCTCATAGCAACAGAGAGGCCAAAACCTGGTTGAAACATTCCAGTAGTTGAAATGCCCCAGGAACCTGGGATAGGACTGCTGTGTCATGGGACACCATTCCTTAGGTCAAAGTCATTTACTAGAGTTCTGCTTTCAGAGCTGAAATGCAAAACAAAAAACTCCCGTCTCCATCAATACTGTCTCAATCTTCCTACAATCACAGAACATGGCCTGAAAATTAATACTGACCATTAAAACCTCTTAGAAACTATCCACCATGTTTTCTTCCTCTCACTAAATACACACCTCTTGCATTTCTCTAACTGTTAACCTAATGGCACTTCTAACTAGCAGATAAAGAAATGAGGTGCATTATAGAACATTCTATCACTGCTTAACAAGTAAGCAGTATGGTCAAGTTATGCTAATGTACCTATATAAAATCTACTATTCATTTAAAATCTTTTCTTCTTAAAGGACACACATACTGTAAAATTCCATTCAGGGGGAGACAGAAATGATGATTAACAGAAATTAACAAAAGCATCAGAAATATGCTAGTAAATGTTACTTTAAACAGTCTGCTGTTCATTGATAGGTCTTTAACTTTCATAAAAAGCATGTCTATACAAGAAACTTACATTTTGTCCTCTTCATACTCAGGAATTTTAATACATTCATTTTTTTCTATGCATTTACTATCTTCTAAGATGTTTCCTTAATTGTGGTTTTCAAACTCCATTATCAGTGGAACTCTCTGTTCCAATTAAATCTTATGAAGAATCCCAATGAAAATGTCAAAACAGAACTGCTGTAATACTGGGGCGGGGGGGAGGCGGGGAGGGCAGTAGACACAGCATAAAATCATTGCTCTAAATTTTAAAAGCTGAAGTAAAGATACAGCCAATTAGAATTTCTTCATTCCCAATGATTATAAACAATTCCCCATTGTTTTCAATTTTTAAGAACATTTCTTGAGTATAACTGCTTTTACTTCAGCTCACGAAATGAAAAAAAACCACAGTGCCTTACATATAGTAGTTAGATATTTGAATACAAATTTCCTTTTTCCATACTATTCAGCAGTGCAAATTACTATAAAATGTAATTCCACAATAAAGCTATTAAAGTAAGTTTTTTAAAATCTTTAACATGATATAAATTTGTTTAAATTATCCTTGCTTCATAACTATAATTGCTTTAGTCCAAACACTATCCTAAAAGGTTTTTAGAGTCTCAAGAAAACAAAAATCACTCTGTAGTTACTCTGAGAAAATTATTTTCCTGTGCAATAATTCTTCTGCTATATTTTTAGATTTAAAAAAAAAATCCCATTATATATACCAGACCTGTTATCTATTTCAAACCTGATTTGCTTGAAAAGCAAAGAAAAAAAGTCAGGTCTGCTTTTAGCTTTGTCAAGCTTAGATTAGAAAAATTTTACCAAAAGTAAAAAATAAAAAGATTTTTTTCTAAAATAAGCTCACTTGTACTTCTCAGGCGATCTCCTCACATTCCTTCCACGGACAGGGAAGGGAAGGCCTTTCAACTGCCTTTCATAAACCCCTCGCCTCCACGGCCCGCTGCCGCGGCTCAGAGCCCGCACCCCTGCTCCTCGATGGCCCTCACGGGCTGGACGGGCAGCACCAGGTGAGAGATGCGGCTCCACAGGCCGCTCAGCTTGTCCGAGTCCATGTGGTTGAAGGAGCTGGGAGTGTTGGCGTTGGTGAAGCGGGCCCAGAGCAGATCTCTCACTTTCTCCTCCGTCTCCCTGGGGCCCACACTGGCGGCTAAGGTGTCCTCCTCCAGGAGGACGGTCAGCACCAGGGCCACGTCCTTGAAGGCCGCGTTCTCGTGGTCGCAGTACTTGTAGAAGATGAGGGTGGAGCCTGCGGGGAGGGACTCGAAGCGGTGCACCACGGCCGCCTTCTTGCCGCCCTCGAATCCGGAGCTCAGCTCCAGGTCCACCAACAGCTTGACCGTGTCGCTGTCCTCCCAGGCTCTCCCCGCCCCGTCGATCTGAACGGCAGAGACTCTCTGGGCAGCGGTGTAGGCATCCGCCACGCGGTGGCTGAGGCAGCGCAGGGTCTCTCTCCCCTCGCGAGCGGCGGTGAAGATGACGGTGGCCGGCTCGGTGGGGTGAGAGGCATTGAGGTGCTTCTGGAGAAACTTGCGTCCCCGCTGCCACAGAAAAGCGCTCTGGCCCGGGAACGTGTCCTCGAGCTGGCTGAACTGCGCCAGGAAGGCTTCCAGCGCGGGGTTTCTGGGCACCTGCCGAGCTGGGGAGGAATAGTAGCTTTGGGCAGAGCTTAGCAGAACCAGGGTCACCAGGAAGCCAAGAAGGATGGAGCCTGTCAGGGAATGAAAAAGGCAAACAAGAAGATGAGAGAACGTGTCAGAAACAAAACCCCTGGTAAACTGAAATGAGGTAGAGATACTGTTCGATTTTTACGGGTTGTGGTGAGTTTCTTTTGCCAAAGTCCTTTAAACTTTCTGCTCTTAAAATCTCCCAGATACACTTTTTTTTCCTCCTGATTTCTTAGACTTAATTATTAGAAGATGCAATATCTTTGTTAGAAGGTAAAATCTAAGTTTCTGTATTTGTTGCTATAATATGTTGCTACAATCTTACCTTATAATAGACAAATATGCAAATTGACCACACCTTCGCTACGCTCAAGCCACGCCCACCAACCAAGCCACGCCCACCAACCAAGCCACGCCCATCAACCACGCCCACCAGGAAACCGTTGCAGGGACGTTGGGGTGTGGCGGAGCCTAAGGCTGGGAAAGCCGCCTGAGGCTTTCCCGGCCTTGGGCGCCAGCGGGGAGCCTGCGCCGATCGCAGGAGACCACTGGGGGCCGGCTCCTGCGATCGGTCGCAGGGACGCTGGGTGCGGCCGAGCCCAAGGCCGGGAAAGCCGCCCGAGGCTTTCCCGGCCTTGGGCGCCAGCGGGGAGCCTGCGCCGATCGCAGGAGACCACTGGGGGTCGGCTCCTGCGATTGGTAGCAGGGACGCTGGGTGCAGCCGAGCCCAAGGCCACCGCCCGGGGACAAGCCCGGACCCTGAAAGAAGGCAGAAGGCGGTGGCCACAGCCAAGGCCTGGGTCCCCGGTGCCGGCAGAAAACTGGTGCAGGCAGCCAGGTGAATGAAGGTCTATTGCACTAATCTTCGTGCAAATGGGCTACTAGTATAACATAAAGATATGCTGGAGAAATGAACTATCAGGATATTCTACCTTCTCAAAATACCTATCACCTATAACATGCCTTTTATTTTTAAGGGTCAAAATGTGAAAATGCCACTTGCGAGGTTAATATTCTCTAACTGAAAAGGCAGTTGAAGTTTCTTGTTTATGAAATGTCTTTCCTCCTGTGGGAATTCCCATTTTGTTAAGGGTGGCAAACTAGCAGCCAGCAAGCACCCCTAAAGGAGAAACCCTAAAACTCTACTGCTCTATTTTCCTGTTACCTACTGTCAAACATTTTAAAACATATGATCAAACTGTTTAAATCTGCACATTTTCTAGGTATTCTCTCTGAGGATTTCTGAATGTGAATCGACACTGTACCAGCTTTGTTCTCACCATAGCTCCAAAAATCCTTTTTATTGCTCTTTCTTATGGCGTCCTGTGCATCCTCTTTCTTTTCTTCTGATGTTTGTATTTCCTGTTGATGACTTTCAGCTTCTGGGGGGAAAAAGAACATTATTTCTAGGCAGTACAGTAATGAGAGTGTGTATACTTTTACACCTCTAACCAAACCAAAGAATTATTTGACAGAGCGGATTTCTATACTTTGTAAAATTTTCCATTATATAAGGCTTTTTTCCTGTCTTTTCCTTAAGGTTCACAATTATTTTTATTCTACTTAGCAGAATAAAATGTAGTGTCATGAAATTCACTGAAGGATACTGTTGCTACATTCACAATTCCTCACTGGCCCTTACATCAACGACAAAGCAGCAAGTATCCTAATATTGCAGGCAAACCTATCTATGTGATTCAACCAAAAACATACAAAATTAAGAAGTGATTTAAGTAATGTCAGCTGTACACAAGGCTCAGAATCTCAGGACAGTGATTTTAGAATTCCAGCGTTCGAGTCTCACATGGCTCCAGCCCCCAAGTGTACAAATAACAGAGGCACTAAGTTTAGAGTCGGGAGAGGTTACTGTAGTTGCAAAACAGCTTACAAAAGCAAGCCCGAAACTCAGTGAAGGAGGAATGTTTAAAAAGCAGGGAATACAAGGTTAAGAATATTTATCGACTATATAAAAATGTAGTTGTGGGGTGAGACGCCAATCTTAACCTTTTGCACTCGGATGTCGAGTTTGACTTGACACGGTAAGCATCGGTAGCAGCTCGAGAAAAAAGCAAGCGAGTGCAAAGGGTTAAAACGTGCGGGTAAACAGAGGGCAGTGTTTTGCAGCACTCGAAGCTAAGTCACGCTAGAGGGTGGATGTGTGCTGGACTCCAGCCAGGTACTTCATCCCGCAGTGAAAGCTGAGTATTGCCCACACCCCTTACTGGAAAAACAACTCAAGTGTCATACTGTATTAACATAAAATAGCAGAATCACCTTCATCTGCAAAAGACAGTTCATATAGTCATATCACACCCCCCCCCAAAAAAAAAGATGTTTAAAATATCATATCACAGAATTTAAGGACCAAAGGATCTTTAACGATCACCTACTCCAGCCCCCACCCTTACCTATTATGGCAAAAGATCCAAGGATGTTAAGCGCTTTGCCCAGAGTCACATAATGAGACTGAGCTTAGAACAAGGTTTCTCATCTCCTAGATTAGCTCATTCCATTATATCAAGTTGCTTCTCACAATAAACTACATTTTAAAAGATTATTTCTGCATACTGGTGAAATCCTGATGGCAGATAATGGTCCATACAATTCTCATTCATTTCTTCAGTTAACAAATATTCCTAAGTTGCTCCTCTGTGCCAGGTGCCATCTCTTAATGAGAGAGATGCAGTCCCTGCCTTCACTGAAGTTAGACTCTTCTAATGATTAATGAATGAATGAAACATATAGTATTTGAGATCAGTAATTGATTGAGAGGGAAACATGAATTTCTAGCCTTTAGTCAAGTCTCTGACAAACAGAATGTCTTGTATTTTATATTCCTTTCTATTGACAAACAGCCATTCAGACTGAGCTCTTCAGAGTGCTTATAAAATACAAATCCACACATACGATCACAGAAGGTGAGAGCTGGAAGAGGCCAGCTGGAGAGCTTCTTGTCCAACTTCTTCATCCTACAAACAGGAAACTGAAGTACCAGGAAGTTAAGAGACTTGCCCAAGGTCACCCAGTGGGAGGGCCACAACCAGAATCCACGGCCCTTGAGTTCCAGGAAGGACTTAGCACTTTGTAAGCACATCTTCTTAAGAGAAGATATGATACTTGTTCTCCTTAATATACAAATGGGGGGAGGGGGAATCAGATAAAGAGATATTAACTGATTTGCTCCAAGTCCTATAAAACTGAAATGACTGCATTTGAAGCGTACTTGTATCATTGACGTTGGCTTTTTAATTTCCCATCTCTTGATTTTTGTAGCATTTAGTTTCCCCCAAAATAAAAGATTTAAAAAACTGTAAGTGAAAGCATGCTCATGAGAAATAAAGAAAAGCCAGAGGTGAATTCTTAAAAGGTCATGCCCCCTTTTTTTTCATCATACTGTATTAATACAAACAGTAAATAAGTGAAAACATTGTTTAAAAATGCAGTTTATTTAATGTACCAGTAATGGAATGAGCTAGTCTAGGAGATAAGAAACCTCATTCTAATCTCAACTCAGTCATAGCTCTGTATGTGACCTTGGACAAGGTCCAAGGAAAGAGATGTTCTCTGGAAAGGACCCTGAGCTGCTGTGTTCTCAGTGACAAGCAATACAGAACAGGACAGAAGGCAGTGGGCTCTCTCACCTGGTTCCACCAGTCGCCTCCTCAGTGCACCCTGGCTCTCCGGCCCGGCACCGGAATGACCAGGACCCTGGACACCCTGGGGGTCTACAGCAAGTGGCTCCTGTGAAGCGTCAGGTCTGTCGCTTGCTTCCTCAGGGAGGTCTACGGAGCTGCTCCCTAATTGTGCTTCTGCTCTTCCTACCTCTTCACTTGGACAACAGCTGGGTTCTAGATGCAAGGATTCCTCACCCAGACTTTCAGGATGCAAGGATTCTTCACCCACACTTTCAGGATGCAAGGATTCCTCACCCACACTTTCAGGATGCAAGGATTCCTCACCCAGACTTGCAGGTTGCAAGGATTCTTTACTCAGACTTTTTGAGGAGAGTTGAGGCCCTAGTTTGCCATCCTGAAAACTCTGGTTGGTCTCGGGTTCTGTTTTATCCTTTGGATAGTTCCCATAACTTGCTTCATCTGGACTTTCTGATTGATCACTTGTTTCTGCACTTCCTGAACCTATTGTTTCTACTTCTTGGTGGTCCTTGCTGAGACCAGAGGCAGGGCTCAGGACCTGAGCTGCTTTGGTGGTACTTGCTGTGACTGTGGTCTCCTGTGCCTGCGAATTTATTGATGGGTCATTTTCCAAATCCTTTTGAGCATCTGTGGAGATAAAAATGTATCATCTTTATTGAAAAAAAATTTCCTTTTTTGTATTCTAACAAGGTCCCTGATTAATAATAAGTAATATTTATATAGATTTTATCATTTACAAGGCATAAACATTATTTCTCTTGACATACACTAACGGAGAGTAAGACAAAACAAACAAATGTACTATTGTGTTAATAAATTTAACAAATAATACTAATGTAAAACTATTCTGAAGGACAGAACCAACTTTTGGTTGTATTAAATGCATCCTCTTCCATAATGAAATAATGGATCTAGGCAATCGTCAACTGCAGTAACTAAAACCATTATGCAAAAAGCTGATGAGGAACTTTATAATGGATGACCAGGCTGAGAACTGCTGAACCAGCTGATCAATCTTAACATCGCACAAAGAGGGAAAGCAGACATCATTAACCTCCCGAGTCGATGCAATAGGAAGTACACTGTGCTCCTAGGAAGTCTTCCTGCAAAACAACTGAATCTGAATCTGATCATGTTTCTAAAGCTAACTACCAGGTTCCAAGAAATACAGGGACAGAGGGATGTATTAAATTATGCCTCAGATGCCCTAGCCCAGTGGTCGGCAAACTGCGGCTCACGAGCCACATGTGGATCTCTGGCCCCTTGAGTGTGGCTCTTCCACAAAATTGGGTGAAGCGAGTCTATTTTGAAGAAGTGAGCGAGTCTATTTTGAAGAAGTGGCGTTAGAATAAGTTTAAGTTTAAAAAATTTGGCTCTCAAAAGAAATTTCAATCGTTGTACTGTTGATATTTGGCTCTGTTGACTAATGAGTTTGCTGACCACTGTCCTAGCCCGTTTAGCTCAGTGGATAGAGTGTCAGGTCCCAGGTTCGATTCCAATCCAGGTTGTAGGCTCGATCCCCAGTGCAGGACGTGTGGGAGGCAGTTGATCAGTGATTCTCTCTCATCAATGATGTTTCTATCTCTCTTTCCCTCTTCCTTCCTCTCTGAAATCAATAAAAATATGTTTTTTAAAAATTATGCCTCAGAAATATAATCAGTAAAAGCCAGAATGGGGGACATTCCAAGGGGCAAAAGACTCTGCTTCTTTTGTACCAGCAAGAAATAAAAATAGCCCTAGCCAGCTTGGCTCAGTGGATAGAGTGTCGGCCTGCGGACTGAAGGGTCCTGGATTTGATTCCAGTCAAGGGCACATGCCTGGGTTGCGGGCTCAATCCCCAGTGGGGGGCGAGCAGGAGGCAGCTGATCAATAATTCTCTCTCATCATTGATGTCTCCATCTCTCTCCTTCTCCCTTTCTCTCTGAAATCAATAAAGAAATATATATTTTTTAAAAGAAATAAAAATAAATGGCAAGAAGAGAAAAGGAGGGGTGACCTATTGATTAAGAGAGACTTCAGAGACAGATCAACCAAAGGCAGTGTGTGAACGACACTGTTTTAATCCAGTGTCAAAGAAATCAGTTGTTAGAGAAATATTTATAATTAGAAAGTCTGAATGCCAGATATTTGATGAAGCTAAGAAATTTTTGTTCATCTTTTACAAGAGTAAAGGTATTGCAATAATGTTTTGAAAAAAAGAGTCCTTTTCTTAGAGAAAAGTATTCAAGGATTTATAGCTAGAATTATATGTCTAGAATTTGCTTCAGTTAAATGACCTGGGGAAAGGAGAAGTGAGGGGGCACAGAGGAAGCTGTGTGATGGCGACAAGGGGTTCATTTCATATGTCCCTCTACTTTTATATGTTTGAAATTTTCTATAATAAAACTTTAAAAAATTAAGCAATCCAAAAGGTATATCATTCAAATGCAGTGTGTGACCCCACTGTAAAGAGAGAAAAAAAAACTCAACTGTTACTGAGAGAACTGGGTAAATGTGAATACTCACTGGATACGTGATGATATTAAGGAAAAACAATTTATTTTTTTAGGTGTGGTAATGTTATTTTGGTTATGTTTTGCTTTTAAAAATCTATTTTTTAAGAGAAAAAAACTTTTTACAAATAAAACGATGTAATGTCTTAGTTTCACATTTAAATATTCCAAGGCAGGACACAAGTTCAGCGTTATGTAGGTAATAGTTGAAGTTAGCTGTAAGGACATGGGGGTTCATTATACTGTTCTACTTTTATGTTTTTACAAAACATCTTTTGTAAAAGATTTAAATAAATATGCCCATCTTCTCTTCTGCAAAATCTACTTCATAGTTTGCCTATTTTGTATATCCTCTATATATACATAAGTAGGATGAATTTAAATTTCATCTTTCCCTATAATAAAAAGATCCCCTCTAAATATAAAGCACATCGCCATTTTCTTAATTTTTAAAAACATCTTGACTTTTTAAATAAATAACGATTTGTCTACAACCTTTTTTTTAAGAGCCATTGCATTTTTCCAATACTACAGGTTCCAACGATTGGAGTCTCTAAAACATTCATCTTACTTATAATTAAGGTCTGATATTTTGGTAAAATTTAGTAAATATGAAAGGATAAGAATAACCAGAGCAAATTAATCGATGACGTTAACTTCTTTTTACTTCCGAACTCCAGGCAGGTTTCAGTCATCAGAGGTTCTCCCTCAGCCCAGCCCTGGTTTCCGGCAGCCCCAGCCCCAGTGCGCACACACCGCCTTACCCTCCGGCGGGTCCCCGAGTCCTCTGTCCGCCATGGTTGCGTTCTCTCTCTTCAGACCTTGGGCTTCTTTTTGTTAGTGTCTGGTTTTCCTTGTGAAGAAGTCTTGTTTTCTTCTTGTCCCAAGTCCCCACAGACTCATGCCTCCTGTGGACCCAGGAAACAAGGCATATGTACAGTCACTAAAATAAAACTGGAAAAAAAAATTTTTTTTAATGACTCTTTAGTAATACCTGGGAGAAATGCCAATTTCAGCTTTACTTATTAAATCTGTTCAGTTTGAGTAATATTTCCTCTCTGAAACTTTTTCTAGTGCAGATAAAAATGTTTTCTGCCTTTCTCCAGGATCACATTCCATATTCTAGACTACAAATAGAAAAGAGCTTCAGATGATTAACTTTGAATAATCTCCCAGTACATTCCAGGGTGGCTGAAAGGATAAGAAGAAGTTAAGACCAAGTGACCAGAATCTTAAAGAGAGTATCTATGAAATTGAAATAAAAAGTCACTCTAAGAGTAGAAAGTTAAGTCACTGATGAATTACTCATTGCCGATTTCCTTTGTCTTCAATTTCTGTCCCATATGCTTGTCTGAGTTTGCCTGTCAGAAGCTTCTCCTTCACAAGTAACAATGCACAGGGGCCACCTGCAGACTGAGACAGCTGCCTTGAAGTTTGGAGGAGGGAGTGTCCATCAGCAGATAAATGGATAAAAATGTGGTACATACATACTATGGAATACTACCCAGCCATAGAAGAGGATGAAATCTTGCCATTTGTGACAACATAGATAGATCTAAGTGTAGTAAGTCAGACAAAGACAAATACCATATGATTTCACTCATATGTGGAATCTAAAAACACACACACAAAAATAACAAATAAAAGAACAAAACTCATAGATACAGGGAAGATTGGTAGTTACCAGAGGGGAATGGGGTTAACTGTACGGTGAAGGATGGTAAGGAGACTTTTGGTGGTGATCCCTTTGCAGTATATACAGATGTCAGGTTATAATGTTGTAACCTGGAACTTACGTAATGTTATATACCAACTTTAACTCAATAAAAAAAAAATGTATGTGAAAGAGCCTTGTAAAGTGTTTTGAGAGGCTAGTTAACTAGCCTTCTTTGTATCTTTCTCACAGCACATTTTTGTAATACTTAATTTTACTCCCAAATGCCTAGCACAGTGCCTGGTATAGAATTTTCAATCCACATTTTAACTGAAATTAATATGAAGAGTGGTGCTACTTATAAACTGGAAGGGAAGGGAGGAGTTAGGGACAGGACTCCTTTCTGCTGGTGCCGATGTATGAACTGTGGGGATAAAAAACAGGTCAGTGGCTCCTGGGGGAAGAAGTACTCACTGGAAAAGGGCATGAGAAGACATTTTGGGGTCCAGTAAAGACTTCATGTCTTTATTGAGGTGGTGGTTACAATCAACTGTCATCAAATTTAAAATCTGTGCATTTTGTTGCACGTAGAATATCTTCAGTAAAAGTTGTAACACAGTGCTTTCAAAATGTATTACTTGGAAACAAAATGTATTACTAGGTTGCAGCCAATAAACAACCTGCCAAGGAACCGTCACAGGTATTTCTATAATCTCACAAATGCTCGATATACACCTTTCTTGTCTCAAGGCACACACCATTCCTGAAGCCCATTGCATCCGGACCCTTTCTCATATATCCTCATCGCATGTTCATGGCTGAAGTGGTATTCCCTCAAGGCTGATCAAAGTCAGAAGTGGCACACGCATGGAGCTTCCTGACACAGCCTCACAAGAAGTCACATGCTGGGGTATCGGGGAGACCTGGAGGCCACCATTCCAGAAGCAGGTCAATCTTTTGAATGTGTCCAATCCATATACCAGGACGTGTGCGCATTAAGAACCCCTGGACTGCAGAATGGAAGTGAGGCAGAGCCTCGTTCTGATGGAAATGGGGATGTTGGAGACGTCCTGCAGCTGTAGGAAAAAAGTCCAAAAAAGATACCTTTAAAGGGACCTTTCCCAAAGACAAACTGAGGAAGACCCCATGTACCTATATGGCATCCCAACATTTACATTTAGTGAGATCCTTTCAAGTTCAATCACGAAATGTTGGTTTTCGGTGCCCCACCTGTGGAGGAGGTGATTTATTTTTCCACGTTAAGTAAAAATTAGGCTCATGGCTGGCAGTTATCTCCACTCCCCTGTGACCCTAAGGTTTTGTTCTCCATTTATGGAGAACGCACCGGCTGGCAGATTGAGGAATGCCTTTCCTTAATTTCGATATCCCGGGACTTCTCTGAAGAGGTACACAAATTTGCTTCGCTGCTTCCTCTGCAGGTGTGGCTACGCTTTGTGCTCATCTCCTTGTACCAGTGGCAATGCCGTGGCCACCTGGGAGGTGTTCACTGTCTGGTACACAGAATGACTTAAGTAACACGAGCAAGTTCAGCCGACTCCAACATACAAAGTTAAATGTTGTAAGGGTAACTCTACAAGCTGATGCATAGTACAGATTTATGTATAAATTTATAACTAATAATTTGAAAGTATCCAATTCTTTGTATTGCTCTGTACATTGTTTAGATATAAAATTAAAAATTAAATGCATGAATAGAAAGGAGAGACATCGCCTCCCATTTAGTGCTTGCTTCTGCAGAGGGAAGGACAGGAATAGGCTGAGAACAAGGACGGGAGGCAACTGTATCTGTAAAGTATCTTTTAAAAGAAAGAACAGAGATAAATGAGGCAAAACATTCGTGGGATCTGGGTACATAGCTGAATGTTATTTTCTGCACTTTTCTGTATGTTGGATGTAATGAATAATTTTTAACGAGTAATAAAACATATTAGCTTTTGTGGGGGAAAGAATAGAAAGAAAAGGCCTGTGATTGTAACTCTGAGCCCACATGCAATGAACTTACAGTCCAGAGTCACCATTCAACCACAGTCTCCCATACATTTTGTCACAACCAGTTGAGAGGAGACAGAACAAGGAAAAGCTGCTGGGAAACAGTAGGACCTCCCCAACCTCCACTCCATTCTGAAAACCTCTAGTTTGGCCCTAGGGACCAGGCAGGAGGTGGGAAGGGGTTAGAGACTTGGAGGAGACGTGCAGAAGAGGGAAGAGGCAAGTATCAGGAAGCACAGGTGTCTGCAACACCAAGAGCTAAATGTTTCTTTCAAAAAGGAGAGGGAAATTAGAAGTTTAGCAGCTGAGGACGGAAGAGAATCCTTCAATCCAAGATAGTAGTGTAGACATAAATGCTATCGTGACAAAGGTATGACAGGGCCCAAAAAGTGTGTATCTATTATTCTATTTTTAAATGCTCCTTTTAATGAAGGATGCCATTTATGCTCTAGAGATGAAAAGTAGCAGATAACATGGTCCTCATACAATTTACAATCCTGCTATGGAGACAAATAACAAAACATACACGACAATAATAGCTAACATTTATTGAGCATGTTCTTCGGGCCAGGCAGCCTTCAAAGCACTTTATGTATTAACTATGTAATCTTCACAACAATCTTATGATGTATGGACCATGATTATTCCTTCTCTTTTCCAGATGAAGTGGATACAGAAGTTAAATCGCCCAAGGTCATTCAATAGTCAGAATTCGAAGACAAGCCCAGATCAGCTGGCTGCAAGGCCATCATTTTTCCTCTACAACAAGCTGTTATCAAGTTGTGTTCTCGAGATCCCATGGCAACCTGGGGCTGCTGGAGGGACCTGAAGAGCTGGAAGGGGTATGACTCACCTCACTTTTACAGATATCTATAACATGCTGACAGCCACATACTCTTTGAATGCCACAGAGTTCCTTTTTGTGTGTGTGTGTGTGCCTGGGCTTGCCTGGGGTTCCTTCTCCTATGACTTAGAGATAAATCTTAACAGTCATCCACAACCCAGGACAGCTTTCTTTTGATGAGACATTTTCTTCCCCGTCTGCCCAGGCATGTTTCCATTAACCTTCCACTCCCAGGTCTGCCATAAAATCACAGGTATTATAACAGTCATTTTCAAAATGGCCACCATTATGTGTACGTAGTATTATCAACCTGTCCACATTATGGAAGTGGAGATGGATATGGCTCACATAATCCAAAACAGTGGATAACTCTCCAGATCATTTGTCATGAAAATTAATTTTGGGAACATACGTATACTTTAAAATGCATTATTCATAACTCTGAAGTGGAGTACTCTAGAATGATCTACAGTATTTTAAACCAAGCGTAGTCATACTGAAATGACCTAAGCTGAAGAGCTAACAAAGCTTTCTAAATTTTCTCCCTTGCTCAATGTTATGAACTCTCCCACATGATGTTATTTCTGAGCGAACCATATAACTGGTATGTGATAATCATGTCTGAAGGCAAAGTATCCTACTTAAGGTAAAATTAAAATTAATATTTTTTATTCCTTTCTTTTGCCCATACTCACATGGCTTATGATGACACCATACAGAACTGTTTGTGAGGAGGGCTACAACAGTGCAACCATTTTAATTTATGAGAAATGTGTGACTGAGTTGTAACCTGAAATATCAAGTGACCTTCAGTCTGACGGGAGATCTTTCTATGTCACCAGCAAAGTACAATTACCTATCACTACCGTGTAGCACTATTAGCACTCCGTTCCCATCTTTTTAAGCCAGATAACTGAACACCTGGATATGTTGCTATTGTATGTCTCCAGGTATGGCCCACAGAGCACCTACACAAGGTTCCTAAGGCACGATTTATAAAATGCAGAGTCCTGGGCCCTGTGAGCAACCTAAGGAGTCAAGATTTCTGTAAGATCAAGAAATTCGCAATTTTTGACAAGTTCATCCAGGTACTGATTTGAAAATCAATGGTATAAATCTATTTAATTTGTCTTTACTACTGAAAAGAGAGATTGATTAAAACAAAAGACCTCATCTCTATTTTGCTGATCATTAGGATTGCACATATGTAGAGGGTTTCTTAGTCTGTATCTGAAAAAATGTAGGGAGCAATAATATTGATCATAACACCATCCTCAAAAGCAATACCTCAAAGTAAATGTTCACTTTCTGGAGTGAGCTTTCGGATAGTGAAGGAGTTCTTAATCAAGGCAGAATGATAAACTACTAATCTTCACTCAGTTTAGCAGTCCACACAGTTTATTCAGCAATATAACAGGAGAGAACTTCCACCAAGATAGACACAAGGCAGATACAGGGTAGGTCTCTGGGGTACATTCTTTATACAGACTAACAAACAACTCAGGTTTCACAACATGTGGCAGGCGTGAGTTCTTGCATAAAAACAGCCTTTCATTCCCCGCTTCTTCCTTTAAAAGAGCCCTCATTTTATTATGGGAGACCAGGTGCCCTGCCCAGGCACTGCCAGCCCCATTCTCCTTTGCCTGGCTTCCCAGGCTCCTGTTTGAACCAGTACCTTCTAATGAGATGTAAGGAGAAATTGGTGAGGGACTTTTGGGAAAGATTTCCTTTCCAAATAAGACAGAGTCGGCAAAGGAGAAAGCTTTCGCTCCCTGTTTCCAGATGGGACTGAAATGCCTAGAGCAGCAACAAGCCACACTGTCATCACTGAGGACACTAAGAAGACAAAAGCTAATGCGATAAGGATCCCAGAGGGAAAAAACAGAAAGGACCCGGGACTCTGAGAACATTGTTGAGTTGATACACAAGCTCTGGATTATCTAGCATCTTAAGTGGAATTTTAAACTTATCCCATGGCCTCTGAGATGTTCCAACAGAGCTTTTTCTAAATTTCTCATGAACAAGTGAAGGCCAGAATGTGGCTAACACCCAGCAAGACCGTCTTGGTTTTAAGATGCTTCCCTTAGCCCTAGCTGGCTTGGCTCAGTGGATAGAGCATCGGCCTGTGGACTGAAAGGTCCCAGGTTCAATTCCTGGTCAAGGGCACATGCCTGGGTTGTGGGCTTGATCCCCGGTGTGGGGCATGCAGAAGGCAGCCAATCAATGATCCTCTCTCATCACTGATGTTTCTATCTCTCTCCCTTCCTCTTTGAAATCAATAAAAATATATTAAAAAAAAAAAAAAAGATGCTTCCCTTAGACTGCTCATACTATTATGGAGTCAAGCTGGATACCTCCTTTTGCAGCCTATCTCATACACAGGCACTTTCCCATTTCCTGCTAGGACAGTCTAAGTTCAGTCACCACAAAGACAGGACAGTCTTTGTTTATGTAGAGCCAAGTAAGTATAGACAGTGGCATTTCTGCATGTTTTTGTATAATCTATGTAGGTGTTACCCAATAGAATGTGATTTCTCTGGCGGTGAGCAGTTATCTATAATATCAAAGCCACACTAAGGCCAAATAGAGCCAATTATGAATAAATGATTATATATGAATAAATTATATATAAAATCAGAAGAGGTGGAATTTAGAACAATGTAATTTCTTATTAAAATGTCTAGTTCTTTTACTGAAATAATCTAGAACAGCGGTTGCCAACCTTTCGGCCCTCACGGACCACCAGTGAGGCGACCGCTGATCTAGAAGCCAGCTACAATGAAGATGCTTTCCCACAGAAGTTATCACTAGAAATATCAGCATGGTATACACAGTATGGGGCTCCTCCAGGACTACCTTGTCCTATGTCAGTAATTAGGCTATGGAGCTTTTTAGGAGGGGTAAGCTAATTCCAAAACATAGGGAACATGAAATACTCTGGTTCCAGATGAACAGCCTGGCTGGAATACTGACTAAATGCATGCCGAACAGAATAGGTGTCAACCATGGAAGCAGACCCAACAATTGAAGCAGTTCCCCGAAGTAGTGACAGTCTGAATCAGATTTAGAAGGCGTCATGTTTCCATCTTCCGTGGGTTACTAGCACAAAACTCTCTAGAGTCTCCATGATTGTGACTCTCTAAGAAGTTATTTGCTTTGGCCAAGTTTTTTGTTTAAGGTTGTGTCTGTTCTGGCCAAGATTAATTGTAATGCGGGGTTAAAACCAGCTAGTCTAGAGTCATGTATCCTTTTTCTAACCAGCGGAGGACCCAGGAGAAACGGGTGGCAAGCTTTTTCAAAGGTCCACCTGGTAAGATTTTGGGGAGCCCATTCAAGTGGGAAAGACCAAGGAAGGACAAGGCTTCTATTAGCAGGATTATCAGGATAACACTCAGGGCAATAATCAGCTCTGTTAATACGATCTAAAAATACTTGGTAACATTCATTTTCAATAAGTTCAGTTTGGTACAACCAGTGGCCTAGTTCTAAACTAGGAAACCATTGTTGTCCACAGTCAGGACAATGTGAATTATCTGAGAACATCTGGGCCTCCAGCGATAACACAGAAAGCAATGTAACAGTAAGAGACAACAATGACAAAGAGAGATACCCAAATAACCAGTCCTATCACAGGTTTGGTTTAGCAATTTCTCAGTCCAACCAATACTACTTAGAGAAAGAGTTAAATCTGGCTTGCACTTACGTGCAATTCTTCAAGATTTCGTTGTCTATTTTTCACTCAGTTACAACTCAGTCTCTCAACTCAGCAAACAATCCAGTCTATAATGTTATCAGTCACTTGCTAGGAGCACAGATCTCAGAATAGCTCCTTCAAATTCCAGTTTCTCAAGAAAAGCTAGAACTGTGGTCTAAATTAGTTATTTTTTCTTGTGTGTTAATCAGCTGATGATCTCATGCAGAGGCACTTGGCTTACTCTGCTTTGCTGGTTAGCTACTGTGTCTGCTTGGTCAAAGAGAGGAGCTGACAGATCCAATGGGTCTTTGTGGGCGCTGGCACTCTTGCCGTTGTGATACACGTACCCAAGTCTTAAGGTCTTGGCACTTTACAGCGATGTAGGGGGGTCAGGAAAACCTGGGAGAGTCCTCTTGAGCGTGGATCCAATGAAGTCTTTCTTGGGAGGACCTTAATCAGGACCCGTCAGAGAAGTAGCTGATGCTGAGTTGGTTGGAGGGTCTGGGAATGCTTCACATACCTGTAAATGATAACACTTCAGACGACTCATAATGGGTTTTCAGTTGCTCACAATATTATTAGGAACATGCACTGGAAAATAATTTGAGTCAATCAAGGTGGATGAGAATTGTCTCACAGGTTTCCCCATGACAATTTTATCTAGGCTCAAACTAACTTATCTGTTGGGAGTAGTTATTCCTATGCTTATTTTGGCACTAGGAAGGGTTTTGGTTCATTTAAGATTTGTACTAGCTTCATTTTTTTTAAGACTATGTTTCCTTTTTTTACTCCTTTTACATTTTGGGAATAATAAGGTCTGCATAATCATATTTAACTTGGTAGAACTTTGAGATTTCTTGTATATCTCTTTTGTGAAATGGATGCCATATATGGTATTCCCATTATGTGTGGGAGAACACTGACGATGACAGTCTTTCTATACAGACTTCAATCCATTCAAGAAAAAGCTTACAAAATTATTCAATAATATTCTTAATAGCGAACAATAGGAAGTTGAATGAAATCCTTTTGAAGGCTGGGAAAGAAACCAAGAAAGGCAATGCCCACATCTGTTTTTATAAGTTTGTGCACAGAGTAAGTTTAAGCAGGCAAGTAAGGCCTAGTCCTGAGCAATGGTCCTGGGCTATTCTTAGAAAACACATAGTAATTCAGTTGGCATTTGCAGATACTACCATGATCTCTGTAATGCTTCATGGCATGAATATAACAAGTAGATGAGGTGGGGTAGCAGGATGTATTGGACAACCAGAGAACCACTGAGGGAGTGCCACAGGTCATCAGAGGGCAATGTATACCCCGACTTTCTCTGGTGTTATTTGTGAATTTTAAGGCTGGATGCTGTGAGGGCACTAAGGGACATAAGGATTCTCAGATTCCAAAATGGCAAGTTTAATGCCACATGGGGCCAATATTTTGATAGAAGCCCCAGAAAAGGTGCAGAAAGCATCAGTGTAGATATATTGATGTGTTTTTTGAAGTTAGGTAATAATGTACAGTTGAGAACAGAGTGAACAGATGGTAGGATTTCTAACTCAACCTTTGTGGTGACAACAGGGCAGAATGGATTTCCCTGTGGGTCTACTGACAAGAGCCATCAAAGTCAAAGTTTCAGTTGTGGTACTGGGAAATCTTGGGTGTCTAGTACATGGAACATGTACTTGATGATGAACCCATATGATCATGGAGTTTAACTTAGGAGTTAGCAGTAAAGTTATATGACCGAGTCTGACATAGAAAAGATATAGAATTTTGGATTTTTAGAGTGAAAAGGGAAAGTGCAATTAACACCACTCTTTCACATCCACCAGACTGGCAAAAATTAACAAGTTTGACAATGGGAACTCTGTAGGCTCTAGACAAAACCATCCCTCCCCAAGGACATCTCCATTGGCCGGGTCAAAAGGAAGCCCTAACGCTCCAAAAGCTCAGAGTAAATCCACCCTTACCCCAACCTTCGTTTCTCCAACTTCAACAGTCAAGCAAGCACTAGAGTTCCAAGTATTCCTGAACCAAGAGAACACTGGTGTTCCATATGCTCCAGACAAGACCCCCTCTCCTGGTCCCTTACACCAATATGGGCAAAAGTCAAAGTGGGCCCCAAAGCACTAAGTGCTCAGAATAAGATCACCTAATACCAGCCTCCTCGCTCATTCCTCAGCCTTATCACTACTGGGAGAGTGAAGAGGGCCTCCAAAAATGTTCCCAGCAAGAGTCTCAAACTCTAACCCCACCCTCATACTCACAGCTTCAATACCACCATCATCTGCCTGAAAGCGTCAGGACCAACCAATCTCACCATACCTGTATCTTTTTATGTCATCACCACATGAAGCCCAGAGCTTCCTGACTGCAGTTCATCCCCTTAGTCTCTAACCCCCATGACTGTAAGAGCAGTGGGATAACATTCCCTCGCCTTGCTTTATTAATTTTTTCCCATAAATATGTACCATTTTGATATATTAAATATTTTAGTTGTTAGCCCCTACTAAAATATAGACTAGGACTTTTTGTCTTTTTGTTTACTGCTATACATGCCCAATAAACATTTCTTGAATGAATAAATAGCAACTTGAATTTTATACCCTGACAAAAGGAGTATAAATTAATGCAACTACTTTCGGAATTAAGTTGGCATTATTTAGTAAAGACGAAGATTTGCATTCCCTCTAATTCAGTAATTCCACTCTTAGCTTTTACACCCTAGAGAAATTTGCGCATGTGCATTTAAAAAAATGAATAAAAATATTTATTCATGGTAGTATTGTGTATAGTAGCAAAATAACAGCCAAAATGTCCATGAACAGTAGAATGATAAATAAATTGAAGTACTGCCATACAATGAAATACTATACATAGATGAAAACTCAAGAATATTGAGCTGAAAAGTAAAAAGCAAGTAGCAGAATACACACACACATAGTTTCCATTTACATAAAGTTTCAATATATTGTTTAGGTATAAATATGCAATAAAGCTAAAAAGAAAAAGGTAAGCACAGGGCCAATTATTACCTTTAATGGGAGAGGGAGGGGATGCAATCATTGTTTTTTTCCTTCCACTGAATCATAAATCCTAATAGCTTACATAATCTCTATTCAATCTTTTATCATTTAAAAAAAAAAGAATAGAGTGGAAATAGCAACGGACTAGAAAAAGATTAATACACACAACCAAATTGTCACACTGTGGACAATAAGAGCAGCAGCAGTTACTCTGCTTAGAGGAAAAGTGCGTGAAAAGAGGAGTCCCACAGAAGGATAGGGATCTTTGTTTTTCTCATAAAATTGTAAGCAACTATCTTACAAATAGGGTAAACAGGCTTACCCTAACGTTAGTATGGAAAAGAAACTTTATCTTGGCATACTCCATAAAGACATGCATGTTTGCAGGGAGGATATTATCTCATAGGGTGTCTTTGTGCAAGTTAGAAAAAGGCACCCTCGATCGGGGCAAAAGGCAGTCCAGAGAACCTCACTTTGCCAGGTATTCAACAGTAATTCTGTCTGTGAGATAATAAATAATACTTAGTAACAATAGTTAACACTTACTGAGTACCACTATCTGTTCTAAGCACTTTACATGTATTAACTCATGTAATTCTTACAATAATTCATTTTGAAGAAACAGAGAGGTTGAGCCACTTGCCCAAGGTTACACGGGTCATAGAGTAATTAATTGGTATTTGAATCCAGGCAGACTGGTTCCAGAGCCTGTACACTGATGATGGCAGCTTAATACATATTAAATAAGTATCTTCTCTAAAAATTCTGACTATAGACAAATACTATTCCCTTGTTCTTTTTGGTGGTTGGATAATATAAATTTCAGAATGAGTCAGGACTGGGTGACTTCTCAAGGCAAATATATCCTTTAGACTTTAGTCTTAGCCAGCTCCTTATATGCTATATAAAATCAAAAGACAGGCACACAGAAAAAATTTAAATGCTTTAAACCATCTTGAGTTTCCATTTTAAATATTTTCTCCACAGAAAGGCTAATGAGTAATCAAAACTGTTTATTTTTTTGTACAAGACAGTTTCTCTAAGTTTCAGAAACTCTAAAGTGAAATATTTGGAGTTTCATATTTCACTAGTTTGGAATTTAGATAATGGGAGATTAAGGAGTATTTTTAAAAAAGGAATTAATTACTCTTCTTTGTAATTCACACAAACGAAATTACTTGTTAAAAATATGTTATGAAAATAAATGTTTCTGCAAAAAGTCTTTAGCCTAAGTTTTGTGAGGCACTACTTTTAAAAATTGGCAAAGTCTTGCGGTCACCAAGAGAAGGTACATGGATGACAACCTTCAGCACTATTTCATGCACACACTGTTCCCTCTTCCGAAGAACAGATAAGCCAAAGGGAAAATATGAGCCTGACTTGGACAACAGCTGCAGATGATTCCCCCCTCACCCCAGGAACTGATAAAACAGGTGTGTGTGTCCATGGCTAGCATACCATAAAGGGGAATGCTGGCTTGGAAATGAACTGGTACACTGCAATCCACCTTGCCCTAATGGACTAAAAGTCCAGGGTTCAAGTTATCTGCAGTTTTTATTTAAAACACTGCCAGCTAAACCTTTTATTAATATGCAGCTTTCAACAGTGGGACCTAGTGCCAAGCTCAGGTGTTTCTATACTTGTACCAGCTATTTGTGTCTGTGTTTAGAAATTGTTTCTAAGTCTTGCCCACTTCCTCTCACCATATCCACTGTCATAATATGCCAGCAGTATTACTTTAACAATTTTCCAGATACTATATATATTTTCTGAGTGCAGAAAGCCTTCCTTCCCTTCTTACCCTGCTTACTCCCTCCCAACTCCCCTGACTTGCACCTCAGGTTTAGGTTGACCAGTGGAAACAAAAAGCAATGCACGAAGAATCAAAGAGTTTGCTAAGGTTTTCGACAGTGGGAAGCATAACTGATTCCCAGTTTCAGCTCAACTCCCCTAATCACCTTCAGTATCTACATGACACTAACACATTTTCATTAAAATTTTTTATTTTCAACTATAGTCATGCACCACATAATGAATGACGTTTAGGTCAATGATGGACCACATCATTGACCTATAGGCCTGTGGTCCTAAAAGTTTATAATAAAGCTGGAAAATTCCTATTGCCTAGTGACATTGTAGACATCATAGCCCAACACATGTTTGTGGTGATACTGCTATAAAAAACCTACTGCACTGCCAAATGTATAAATGTACAGCACATACAGTTATGTACATAATACTATGCTGCTGGTTTATGTATTTACTACACTACACTTTATCTTTAGAGTATACTCTTTCTACTTATGAAAAAATAAGTTTGCTGTAAAACATCTCGTGTTTACCAAGTCTCTTGATGAAATCATTTTCTCTTGTGCTTGATTTAATCTCAGGTTGTTTTCTGCAGTAACATGTTATACGGGCTTGTAGCCTAGAAACAATAGGCTATAGCTTAGGTGTGTAGTAGGTGAAGGTTTGTGTAAGTGTGCTCCATGATATTAACACGACAAAATTGCCTAATGACATATTTCTCCGAATGTATCCATGTCATTAAGTGGTGCATGATTGTAATTTTAAACATTGCAAAAATGGAGCGGCGTTTCCTTATACCTTTATCCAGTTTCTCCTAAAGTCAACATTTCATAAAATTAAAGTACAAATATTTTTTTAAAAAAGAAAGTAGCATTAGTATAATGTTTACAATTACATTGGGATACTGGTACAATTAACTAAACTACAGACTGTTCAAATTTCACCCATTTCTCCACTACTGTCCTTTTCTTGGTCCAGGGCCCAATCCAGGATCCGATGTTCCATTTAGTTGTTAATTCTCCTTGGTCTGCAATCTGAATTTCTCGGTTTTTACCTGTCTTTTGTGGCCTTCCCTGGTGTTTGTAACCTTGAGACTTTGGAAAGTACTGGTCAGTTATTTTGTAGACTATCCCTCAATTTGGGTTTGCATAATGTTTCCTCATAATTAAAAAAAGGTTATGCTTTTTTTTTTAGAATAACACCACAGAAATGATGAGGTGTCCTCCTAATTGTATCTTATCACTGGGTTCCTGATGTCCACTGAAGATGTTAACCTCAATCAGTTGGTGAACATGGTATCTCCACTATTAAGTTACATTTTTCCTTTGTACCTAATAATTATCTGGGGGAGATACTTTGAGACTAAACAGATATCCTGATTTTCCTCAAACTTCCACCCACTAGAATCACAGGTAATTACTACAGTATTGTTTGCCTAATGGTGAGTTTCTTTTTCATGCTGCCCGTATTTATTCATTGGAATTCTTCTGTAAAAATGAGTTGTCCCTTTTCCCCTATTTATTTATCTCTTATGTTTGTATGAACTCATGGATACTTTATTCTGTGCATTAAAATCCAATATTGTCATTTTCATTTTGTTGCTCAAATTGTTCCAGCATTGGCCATGAGGAGCTCCTTTAAGTTGGCTCCTAAATCCTTTCAACAAGCCCTCAAACTTTTTTTGAGCATTTCCTTAATTTCAAGCACCACAGGTGTTCCTGTCTGATCTTATATTTCCCCCGCTCCACCCCTGGAATCATCTACCCCAAAAAAATCCTGGTTCCTTTCATGGGAGGATAGTGTTTAAAAACCAAGAGCTGGGCCCTGGCTGGTGTTGTTCAGTGGTTAGAGTATTGGCTCCAGCACCAAAGAGGTCTCAGGCTTGATTCCCAGTCAAAGGGGTCAAGGGCAACATATCTGGGTTGCAGGTTCGATCCTCAACCCAGTTGGAACTCATGCGGGAGGCAACTAATCGATGTGTCTCTCTCATATTGGTGTCTCTCTCTCTCTCTCTCTCTCTCTCTCTCTCTCTCTCTATATATATATATATATATATATATATATATATATATATATATATATAAAACTCTATCTCTAGCTTTCCCTCCCTCCCTCCCTATCTCCCTTCCACTCTCTCTTAAAAAAAAAAAAAAATCAATGGAAAAAATATCCTCGATATCCTCGGGTGAGGATTAACAACAACAAAAAGAAAAACCAGGAGTTGTAAGCTCAATGCTACTGTGCTTTCACTGCCAGGCCAACAATCTGGAAAACCAGCATTAATATTTGCTTCCTTATTAAACTCATCAGCTAGAAATTATTATTAGAAATACAAATTCCTGGGCCCCACCCCAGACCTACCAGACCAGAATCTTTGAAGGTCTGGTGCAGGAGATGGTGTTTTAACAGGTGCACCAGATGATTTACAAAACACTGCTTTAAAGAAGAAAAGTTAGTTTCCTTTTACTATAAACTCTATATTTACTTTACTATGTTTATCTCTAATAAATAAAGGGAAAAATCATATTTTTATTTCCACATCCAATAAAACTATAGGTGAATGCCTCATTCGTTAAGGCACTAAACACTTCCCTATTCTTATTTTCCTATAAAAATGTTTTTAAAAGTGGTGGTCACAGTAGTAGTATAAAGCACAAATACTGTTACTTTTATACAAAGAAGGTGTGAGTCGGCCCCAGTCAACTCCTCCTGTCTGTTTGACCTACCAGCCACATAGTGAATGTGCAAATACAAACCCTCGCAGTGCTGTCCTCTAAAGTAGACTGCCTGGGCCCGAATGACTTGCTCCAGCAGGTGGCCTGCTGAACTCTCCTCCAGGCCTTGGTTTTCTTAACCACAAACTGGAATAACACTACCCAGATGAAAGAGGCATTGTGAAGGGGAGAGATAATGTGCAGCACTTACCACTATGGGGCACAAAAGAAGTCCTCAAAACTTTATTATTATTTGCATTATTAAGTAAAAGTGCAACTAGAGGTTTCATTTTTGGGAGCGGGGAAGCAGGGGAAATTGTGCTAAAAAAGTCCTGCTGTATTTTCACTAGTAGATCAGAATAAAGACAGGACCAGAGAGCTTTACTTATATAATTAAAACAAAGCCCTCAGAAGTTAACAAACCAATGTTTTAAACTTGACTTTTTATATAAATGTTATGACATTCACATTAAGTATACCTATGGCCAAGGGCTAAAGGAGAGGATAAAAAATTAAAACAATTTGATCTGTTGAGGTAGTGGAATTATGGGTGAATTTTCTTCCTTTCTACTTTATTAAAATCATGTGCCAACAACTCCTTTAACATTAGTAAAGAGGAAAGTACCCCAATTAATAAGTGTCCATTTATTGAGTCTAAATGACCCCATTCAATATTCTAAATAACTCTTCAAATCTCCACTTTATGGAGGAGGAGATGGACTTTGAGTGATAACGCAGCCTGCCCGGGGCACACAGTGAGAGAACAGGAATTCAACTCAGCTCTGACTCCAAAGTCTACGCTCATAACCAATGTTGAGGACATCCTTCTTTTTTCACAAATGCTGGATGTGCCGTGCAAAAGCAAGGATCAAGTGTAATCGCTATATTGAAGCACTTCTTGTGGAACAAAGGTGTAGTCAGAAGATGTAGAATATTAATAAAATTTAATTTAACACAATTTAAATTCTAAATGAAAAACAGCATAAAGGAGACAAGGCATCTCTCAGCATACTTTCCTTCAGAAAACTCAACTGGTGCTTCAGAGAAATGTGGATTTCCAAGGAATACAGTTTAAGATGACATCTTAGGCAAAAATAAATTATATATACAAGACAACACATTATTAAAATATCCTATAATCCTCAAATAATTAAATTCTTAAGTTACTTTACTTGTGAATTCTAGAAGCTCTCAGACTAGTAGTATCATCTCTACACCCGGAGGGAAAATAAGTGAAATAGAGCGTCAATGAGTCACTCATGGCTTGGTGATAACCAGCAGTAAAACTGGTTATCAGGTTATGGACTCTGCACTCAGCCCAATAAGCATTACTGAGGAGAGAGGCTCTCCAAGTTTTCGTAGCAAATGCCAGTTTTTCAAATTGTTCCAATCCCCACAAAGGCTCCCAAAAACCTTTTTAGTTCCTTCACCATAAAGTTCCTATTTAAATTAAATGATTTTCCACTAGCCATTTATGTACTAATCATCTGCTGAACGGCCACAGCCCTAATTTTTAAAAAAAGAGACAAGGAGTGGTTAGACCGTGAACCCTCGGCCTGAAGAGTCTCAGATTCCATTCAGGTCTAGGGCTCTCCTCGGTTGGAGTCTCGATCCACGGCCTGGTCGGGGCACCTGTGGGGGCAGGCAACCAATCGATGTGTCTCTCACATCCATGTTTCCCTATCTCTCCCCCTCCCTTCCACTCTCTCTAAAAATCAATGGGGAAAAATATCCTCAGGTGAGGATTAACGAGATGAGAGAGAGAGAGAGAGAGAGAGAGAGAGAGAGAGAGAGAGAGAGAGAGGATCTCTCATACAGATCCAGAATAAAATGTTTTAAAACCTAAAGACAGGTAAAACTGAAACCAAAAAGAAGAAGTTGAATCAGGTGAAGAGCACTCATTTCTGTGTTTGTGTATAAAGTCTAACACAAAATGGAGAGTACTAGACACTTTCTTGAAGGAGAGAAGGGGTAAACCTCATTGGCTGCGAAGTACAATTGGGAAGACATAATATGTAAGCAAAACGGTAACTGTAGGGTCTCACTACAACTTCCAACTTTGCCCTATTAGCACCACTAAGGTTACAAACAGGTGAGTGGGGGCTGCTCTCTCATAAGGATTACGGCGGAAGATGACGGCATCCTGTCGGGCACGGAAGCACAGGGAGCGATCGTCCCTGCACAGGTAGACTTCCCGTTTCCTCTCTGAGCCATAGGAATTCTGCTGGTCTCAAAGTCCAAGCCAAACGTTTGTCCCCACCTTACCCTGTTCAGTATTTAAGACTGTTTCTCTTTTTTTACTCCAAAACAAAAATACTCCCTACCTGCTTCGTTGTAAGATTTTCTGCGGTATGCTGGTGGGGGTGGGGAAGGATCGTTTCGGAAAGATCTTTCAAAAAGACATCGGATCCAATATTAAAACATGGAAAAGTTGTATACGCATTTTATTGACTTACCAATTCTGGCGGAGTTTTAAATCGTCGGTGGTCAATGTCAGGGGAGCCCTCCCGGTGTTCTGGTCCACGAAACGGGGCTGCAGCCCTCGGACACGGCCGCGGCCGGAGAGAATGACGCCGTCCCCGTCCACGTGACGGCGATCTCCGCTGGGAGGGGAGCGCCCGCGGAATGCTGGGACTGGTAGTCGCCCGGCCCCTCCCTCGCCGTCTGCAACCCCTCCCTCCCCACCCCCCACCGCCCCTCTACCGCGCCCAGAGCCACCAGCGCCAGGCAGTGGTGAGTGCGCGAAATGGAAGCACAGCTGTCCCCGCGTTCTCGTGCTGCTGGTGACAGGGAAGGCGGGCATGGCTGCCAGACCCTAACCCTTATAATGACCCTAAGTTCACAGGCTGCTAGGACCCACGGAGCCAACACGGTGAGAGGCACTGCCCAATGGTCAGGGCCAGCACCAGGCAGACGTTAACTCAGTTTGCTCATGTCCAATGGGGTTGTTGTGAGTCAAGAGCTAATGAGGTAACAGTGTCTGCTAAGTGACAGTAGCAGCAAACGAATAAGAATAGCTACTATTTTGATCTATTAATTTTACAAATGTGAAAATTGAAAAATGGAAAGCAATTTGCCCAAGAACACATAATCAATTAGGGGCAAAGTCGAGTACAGCTGATGGAACAACAGAAGTTTGAACTGTGTGGCCCACTGGTACTGAGATTTCCCCCCCTATAAATATGTAGTCTGCCCTCCCTACAAGAGTTTGGCCCCCGCAGATCCAACCAACCACAAGTGGAAAACAGGACTTTTCATCCGGGATTGGGAATCCGGGGCAGGCATAAGACCGGCTGCATACATTGTTCCATGACATTTTATCTAATGACCTTGCCCATGCCTGGATTTTGGTATGGGCAGTGGTCCTGCAACCAATCCCCCTCAAATATGGAGGGAAGACTGAGTTCGGTTTTTTCACTGGGCTGGGGTCAGAGCCCCTAACCCCCACCTTGTTCAAGGGCTAACTAAGTCTAAAATTCCTTTTCCTGACCTGCACCAATTCAAACAACATAGAAGAAATGTGCTCACTAAATCTCACTTCCCTGTGCCTCATTTTCCTCCAAAACACTCTAACACACTATTTTACTTATTTTTATTTTTACCTGACTTCCAAAGAATATAAATTCCAAGTAGGCAGGGGAGGAGTGTCTTTTGATCTATTCTTCTACTGCTGTATCCCCACTACCTAAAACAGGATCTGGCTAGTACACAGAGGCCCAAATACTTTTTAGATTAATGATTCTTCACCGAAGTGAACTTAACTAGGTTTAAATTTTCTTAACTTCAGCATAACATTTCCAGCTAAACATTTTCATTTGTATTAACAGTCTTTAAAATATTTTGCCTATCACTTGTGAGAATGGGGAATAAATGAAACCAGCTACTATTTCTTTAATTTCCTTCCTCTTATTTTTAATATTTTAATCATTACTTCCTTATTAAAAATAACGATGTTGCTTCTTTCTACTAAGATATAACCCCAAAGTCATTTGCCTAGCTGATTACAAATGTAAATGGATAGATTTTTTTCCTCAGTATATAACTGGATTTCTGCTTACCTTAAACAAAATTCATATACAAAAATTCTTATTTTAAAATAAAATGTTTTATTTTTTTAATATGTTTTGATTTCAGAGAGGAAGGGAGAGAGCAATAGAAACATCAATGATGAGAGAGAACCTCTGATCAGCTGCCTCCTGCACGGCACACCCTTTACTGGAGATCAAGCCTGCAACCCAGGCAATGTGACCCTGACCAGAATTGAACCCAGGACCCTTTAGTCCACAGGCTGACGCTCTATCCACTGAGCCAAACGAACTAGAGCAAAATGTTTCATTTTAAATAGCTGCTTTATTTAGAAATCCAGTGTCAAGAACAGATGTCTAGACCTAGGACTAACAGCAAAGTATATACGTAATGCCAGTCATTTAATCTGAATTATAATGTTTGTATATGCCTTCCCTAATTCATGGCAAATTCCCTGGGGATAAAGAATATACTCATTAACTTAATTCATATATTTATTAAATACCTATTATGTGCCAACATAGATGTTTAATAAACATATGAATTAATGAGTACAGGGGTGGGCAGTAGGTTGAATTCAACCACCTCAGGAGGCAGTGAGGCTACCCAAACAGGTCAGTGAAATTCATGTTTGTTTACTGATTTTCAAAAACTGTAAGAATGTACACATAATGAAGGCCAGCAATTTGAGCACTTACAAGATTGTACCTAAGTGCACTGCCCCATTGGCATTCTTTTGAATTAATGAAACTATTAATAACCTGAATGTCTTTTATATGAACTGTAAACCTACTCTTGCCCACCCCTGTATGTTATAATCATGTCTTGTCTTACCTGTCTTCTCCTTTGATTCACTGAATTACTCTACATATTTAAAATTCCCAAAGTAATTTTCTAACATCCAGAGCTCATGCCTCCTCTTCCTGTCAGTGGCCCAATTCCCTTCTAGTTTTGGTTATGAATCTGTCTCTGTAATGTCACCTGTTTTGGACACCCCTGTAGTTTGGAAAACATCTACAGCAGAAAATCTGGTTTGCCTAGACTTTAACTTTACCTCATAGTTATGATGAAAGTTGGTATTTGTAAGGTTGCTAGGTGTGGGAGACAGGTATGGCAGAGCTAGGATTATGTATTCTTATTACTTAGATGAAGTAGGGAAAATCCTAAGCAAATTATGTGTTAATGTTAGTTACCATGCCTCTGATTTTAAGATTCTCGTGATTCATTTTTTTAGGAAGCCAGTCCTAAATCTTCACAAGCATTTTTATTTTTAAAAATATATATTTTATTGACTTTTTTACAGAGAGGAAGGGAGAGGGAGAGAGAGTTAGAAACATCAATGAGAGAGAAACATCAATCAGCTGCCCCCTGCACTGGGATGTGCCTGCAACCAAGGTACATGCCCCTGACCGGAATCGAACCTAGGACCCTTGAGTCTGCAGACCAAGGCTCTATCCACTGAGCCAAACCAGTTAGGGCTTCATGAGCATTTTTAATTATAAAATAACACACTGACTGATTTGATTAGACAATGACATATAGAGCCTTTTGTCCTTTCTTTTTTATTATTACCCAAATCTAAGTTTCACAAGTCTATATCCAAGTTTCTATACAGTTACCTGTCCTGGTAAATGTGTTAGAGGCTTTTAATATATGCATTAATGTTCATAATATGAACATTGTACATTAATACCATAAAGTTTTATATCCTTTAATAACTGCATTACAGAACTTTTACTATTATAGCTTAATGAGTAATATAATAGGCACCTTATACAGAAAGCATTACTTAAAACAAAAGCCAGGTATTGACCAAGCATTTTGTTGGAAAAGAAGTCCCACAAGTTTTCCAAACATACTATCTAACTCAAGCTGACAAGGGAGAATGCTTTTAATTTGCCCTTAAAATATATTTTTTCAAAGTAGCATCTGCCTTGTGACTGTTTCTCCAGTTTCTCTGGCTATATTATATATAGCAAACAAAGCTAAGCTACACTAACAGGCTAAAACTTCCCTCTCTAAAGCATGTAACTCCTTGTGTCTGTGACCAAATATATGGCTTACTAGTGAAAACACAGAACATGTTAAGATTTCATTATATTGAAATTTGTGCCCAGTTTGAACAAATGAGTTGCTCAAAATCATTCTAAAGTGATTTAAAATACTTGAAAAAAATAAACAATACCTTCAAAATTTTCAGAATCATTCCATTTTTAAAATCTATACACTGAATTATTTTTAAAAATCCTCCACGAGGAGGATTTTGAAGTATTTCGAAGGTAAAAATCTTAATTTTTCAGACTTTACACTAACTTAATTCCCCTTCCCTCAAGTGTGTGTAAATTTGGTTAGATATTTGTAATTATCTACATCCTAAGTATGGTATACGGATATGAAACTAACAGTGCTTTTTATTCATGCTTATTCAGTAAACTAAACCAGGAATCCCCACATCAAATGCAGTATATCAAGTCATGCCCAGAATCAAAGTAAAAGTAATGGATCACAAGTTAAAATTACAGCTGTCTTTAATCAATGTATTTGTTCATTTCTTTGTCCGTAAAACAGCACTAAGGTTCAGAACAGCGCTGCTGGGAATGACATTTGCTGTGTGTATGTTTCACTAGTGGAAATCCACCCGAGTGTGCCTGTAGTTTCGATTTCTACACTCAACAGGTGACTTACAATTTAAAACTGGGTAACTGCTCTCATACAGAGCTTGAAACCAAATTCTTCTCCAAGAAAAGATGACACCTGCAAAAGTCTCCTTATTGTCATCACTCCTGCTAGGGGCACTTCCAGGCATGGCTAAGGTAGCGGTGGGTCAAAAAGGTTCCACGAAAACTGCGCCACAGCCTGGGTATGAGGACGAGAACCGAAACTTCTCCATCCCCGTCTCACTCCGCTTTCCACACTCGCTACTGGCCGCCAGCACGGGCGTCTCCGCGCGCGGGCAACAGTTGCCACGAGCAGCTGTTTGCCCAGCCAGTTGTCCCTTCTCCGTCGTCCCCTCCCTCTTCTCCTCCAAGGCCGAAGTCCGCCTCCCTGTTCCCCTCCTCTTTGGGGCCTTCAGCCAGGAGGCGGGAGTGACCCACAGCAGCTGACCCAGCAGGGCACTGCCTCTCCCACAGCCCTCGCCCTCGGACACACCATGGGCCCAGAGGCGGGTTTGCAGCACAGCAGCGACGACGCAGGCGGCAGCCCCGGCGACTCTCAACTGCCTCCGTGACCACCGCGACCACCGCCCGGCACCCCGAAAAGCCATCGTCACCAACGGCAGGTGAATTTAGGGCCCCCAAATCATCTAGGCGATAGACGCAAGCTACGACAACAACTATGGCGGGCGACGGGCGGCGGGCGGAGTCGGTGATTGAAGGATGGGGGCTGCACGTGACACCCAGGGCCCCCCTGCGGGAGGGAAGGCGCCGGCTCGCCCCTGAAAATGGCGGCAGCAGTGACGTACCAGCGCGCGGAACTCCGACGCCGTCGCCGTCGCCGTCGCGCCACGCCCGGCGGGAAGTGAGGTTTTCGGAAGAGCCGCCGGAAGTGTACGGCGACTTCGAGCCCCCGGTGGCGATAGATAGATCTCCGATGGGAAAACGAATCCCGCTAAGAGAGTTCCGGCCCCATTCTACGAAAGAGGAAGTGAGAGAAAGCGCCTACAACCTGCGGTCTCAGCAGCGGAGGCAGCCGCGACTCCAGGAAGCCGGGGAGATGAAAACGCGAAAGGCTACGCGCCTCCAGCAGGAGAACTCACAGCAGCCTCCGCCACAGCCGGTGATGACCCGGAGACGGTTACGGGACTCTCATTCCTCTGAAGGTGAGGCGGACCGAGGTAACAGTCCCGCTTGTCGGGGAGCGAGTGGTGCGGGAGGGAGTGCGGGCGGGCTGTCCCTGCCGAGCTCATTCATCCCCGCACGGGCTCATCCCCGCCCCTGCTCCGGTGGCTCCTCCGCCCGGGTGAAGTGGGTCCTCTCGTCCAGTCCACCCCGACCGCAGCGGGCAGAGAGGCACCGGCGGGAGGACTGGAAAGGCAATCGCGCGGAGCACAGAGCAGAGCCGGGGAGCTCGGTGCATCCCCGGGCATCAGTTTGGGGGTGTCAGGATTGCCTCTTTCTGCACGCCTTCACGAGGGACGGCGAGTTAGGCGGCTGGCGGGACATCGGATCCCTCCAGGCTCTGTTTCAGTTCGGTTTCCGCTAGCCTGTGGCTGTTTCTGCTAAAGCCGCTTATAGTTCCTCCTTTTATTCTCAGAGGCCAAAAGTTCCCAGCTGCGAATTACGGTTCTAATCCAACTTCCAAGTCTTTTCCCTTCACTATCGACGTGAGGAAAGAGGGAGGGAATTTGTGAGTGGGCCTTCTGCGAGGTAGCGTAGTTGGTGAATTGATTTGAGACCCCACCCAAATCCCTACACTGAAATGGGGTAAGCCGGTTAACTTGAACTTGAAGCCCCCAGTGCCTGGCAGACTTGAGCTGATTGCTCTTTCTCGTGTGGTGGTCTGTGCCCAACATTCGCCACTCTGGGGGCCTTCATTGTAATCACAATGACTAAGTAGTAGCCCGACAAATGGGCCAAAAGGATGCTGAGGAAGTTAGTGTGTAGTTTTACATGAGTCACAGGTGAATCAACACCCTTAACCTCCCACCTTGCCTCCAGGCCCCCATCTAGCAGAGTCCCAAGTGATGTTTCATGTTAGCCCATGTAAGGCACCTGTGAGGTAAGAACCAGGGGTTCTGAATCACAATGGGATTACATAGTTAGACCATTGATAGATACGGAGCGGACGTGGATTTTCAGCTTAGAGTAGAGTAATAGGCTGCCCGTTTACCTGATGACATATGAAGTGCTGACACATTTGAAGATGTGTTCATTTTGGAAACTTTACGTTAAAGACACGTAAATTACTATAGGGTGTAGTCACTCGAGACGGTTGTTCCTATGGGAAGTAATACAGTAATAAATAATAATACAAGAATGAACTCTGTTTCTCGTACTCACAACTGCAAACCTACTTTTACTCCACCCCGTGTGTTCCTGAAGGCAAAGATCCTATCATATATATTTGATAGTGCTTATGTATCTCCTTCAATGTCTGGAAGAATGCTTTGCACATATTTTTATTTAACAAGACCATTTAAATTGTATGGACTCTTCTACCGAGTCTAATGAAGCTGTGTAAGTTAATATTTTTAACACATTAAGGATATGCCTCTATTTGAGTACATCTATAAGGATCTAAACATTTATTACTCTCCTGCTTTCTTCCACATCATTTGATACTAGCCCAGCGATTTTCAACCTTTTTCATCTCATGGCACACATAAACTAATTACTAAAATTCTGTGCTCACCAAAGTTTATATTTTTTGCCAATAAGAACAACAACAAAAAAGGCATAATTTTGATTCATTTACACCAGATGGCTGTCATTTTTTAAATTGGAAAATCCAAGGGAAAACAGGTCAGTGTCCCTAAGTAGTGCGGTATTGTGTGCTTTAAAAATTCTTGCAGCACACACGTGGAAAATTGCTGCTCTAGCCCATCTTTTAAAATTTTTAAAGTAATATGTTTTTGTGGTAAAGCATCAGTGGGGAGGAGTTTTTTGTGTTTTTTTTAATTGTAGTTATGACTAGTTACATTTGTAAGTTTTGGTAAACTTGATTTCACATTTCTAAAGCAATGAATTACTTGCATTTCTGCTCATATGTTGCTATTAACATGAATATATAATCTCTACCCAGATCATGTATTCTGAATTTTGACAATTGTCATATCTGTTCTTTAGAGGAAGAGCTATCTCCGCAAACTGTTGTAAGCCAAACAGTCTCAAAGAAAACTGTCAGGAGAACACAAGAGACTTCAGGTGAGAGAACGATTTTGGTTTTTTCCCTTACCCGGCAACTTTTTTTTATGTACAGATTATAACCTGGTTCATCAGGAGTCCCAAATCATACTTCATTCAGTTTCAGTGTATCTTCTTGTTGGTTTTTTTTTTTTAAATATATATTTTATTGATTTTTTTTTTTTACAGAGAGGAAGGGAGAGGGATAGAGAGTTAGAAACATCGATGAGAGAGAAACATCGACCAGCTGCCCCCTGCACACCCCCTACTGGGGATGTGCCCGCAACCAAGGTACATACCCCTGACCGGAATCGAACCTGGGACCTTTCAGTCTGCAGACCGACGCTCTATCCACTGAGCCATACCGACCTCGGCTCAGTGTATCTTCTTAATAGTTGTTTATTGAATTAAGCAATGTGTCAAGAAAAGACAGGGAACGTATTTTAGTACTTACTAAGTACCAGCTACTTCATAAATACTAATTCAGTCACATAACTATGTATCTCATAATTTATTCAGTCACAAAGCCCTTTTATTTTCCCCAAGTATCACTGTCACTCTCCCATGTAATAATTATCTACCCAGTAGTATAAATGGGTAGACGGCCTTACCCACCTTTCATTTAAAATGGGTTAAATGGTTTGCATAGCAAAATCTTGTCCATTTGATACCACATTTCATGAAGTCTAAGATATCATCTGTAAGATACACTGTCATTGTTTTATGTACCACTTAGAAGGAAGAAATGCTGCTGTTAAACTGTAATATACCATAGATTGTGTGATGCATCCCAATTCAGAAATATTAAAGCCTAAAAATATTCTCATCTTAGAGTCAATGTAACATGGAAGTAGGCTACATCTGATAATCTACTTAAGTTCTTAAAACTTAACTGTTTTGGCCGAAACCGGTTTGGCTCAGTGGATAGAGCATCGGCCTGCGGACTGAAGGGTCCCAGGTTCGATTCCGGTCAAGGGCATGTACCTTAGTTTCGGGCACATCCCCTGTGGGGGGTGTGCAGGAGGCGGCTGATCGATGTTTCTCTCTCATCAATGTTTCTAGCTCTCTATCCCTCTCCCTTCCTCTCTGTAAAAAATCAATAAAATATATTAAAAAAAAAAAAACTTAACTGTTTTGAAAAGCAGGGGAAAGAATTAACTAAACTTATTAGTGTTTAGTATCTTTTGTTTTAATTCCATTTATTTTCAATTTGCTTTTTTTGATATTGGGACAATCCCACGTTGGATTATTATAACTATTGAAACTGATCATCCCTGGATTTTTTAACCCAGGGCTATCAGACATCCCTCAAGGGGTCCCAAATTGGAGAGGGTGCAGACTGGGCTGAGGACCCCCCCCCCCCCCCCGGCACAAATTTCGTGCACTGGGCCTCTAGTACTATATAACTAGAAATCAGGTTATGTGCATCTTTGGGAGATTGGGGATAATCAGGGTTCTCTTACTCTACAAGGTGCTATATCCAGCACTTGGCTTGCTCCCATCTCATGCTTCTGAATGAAAGGAGAAAAAGTTTAGGGCATTATTAAATGCTTGTAAAGTCTGTCTAGCAGAGGAATTATCAAATAGGAGTCACTCTGTGTTGGAAGATTGCTTTAAGTACAAGTTTAAGGATAGGCCCTTTCTCTTCCTTATAGAATTATAGACTTTCAGTTTAACTTGGTATTTTGAATATTATATATTCTGTAATTGCATATAGGGCCACTGATGTGGTCTGAGAGAAATTTATCCAAAGATGCCCTTAAGAATAAAGACCTAACCCAAGAGGCCACTTTCTAAAACAACCTAGTAAAAATAACTGTGAACTGTGTCACTGGTCATCTGATACCTCTTCCTGGGACTTTGTCTCCTTCAAGTATCTTACATATACACACACAGAGACACACACACACCACACACTCTGGAGCATACAGGAAAGGTTTTTTTGTTGTTTTTCTTCTCTATGCTCATACAGATTTTTTTTTTATTGAAAAATTTTTTTCAATGACAGTTGACATTCAGAATTCTATTAATTTGAGGTGTATAGCATCAGATTGTGGTTTCTATCTGGGAAATTTAGGAGAGTTTTATTTGGTATTCCTTTCCTTTTATACAAATACGGTCTGCTGAAAAAAAATTAGCAATTTTCCCATCAAGTCCATAAATGTTTTATGGCAGGAAACTTGTCTCTAGTTCACTAGTGTACCCTTATACTTAACATAATGGGAAGTGCGGAAACACCTCTGTTGAAAATAATAGATGACTGTATAATAAATCTAGTGTGTTGGATATTTTACGTATTCTTAAGTGTTTTTTTTCTCCCATATTAGTGATGAGTGAAGATTCTGTACTCAGCCTGCTTAGACCCCCTCTAAGAAGTCCACGATCTGGTAAGAAATTTTTTGTCTGTTGGTTTAACATTTTTGTAAATGCAATTTTGTTTTTAAATAGGGTAGCACATGTATTCATATGATTCAAAATTCAGAAGTTACTGTAAATACCCAATGAAAAGTCATCCTGCTCCCTCTCTCCTTTACCCACCCATCTCATCAGAGGCAGCCAGTGTTGTCAGTTTCCTGGGTATTCTTCCAGAGATATTTTATGGAGATACAAGGAAATTCATGTATAAATGATCTTTCCTCCCTTTAGCCCAATAAATATTTTTGCACCTCTATAAAGTTTATTTTATTTAGCATTTGTGACATATTTTCTTATAACTATATCAAGGGCTTATATCAGCCTTTTTAAGAGGTGTTTTTTACATGTTGCTATGATTCTTTTTGTTAGCACGCTGACTTCAAACTAGGGTCAGGGACTTTTTATTCTTTGCAGTATGAGGCTAATAAAAAATTCAAGACTGAGGCTTTGTGGCTCAGGGCTATACAATTTCCCTGCCTCCAGTACCTTTCTTTTTGACTAATACTTTAAAAGAGTGTTACCTTAAATTGATTTCCTGACTATGAAAGAAAATTAGTGAAGTCTACTTCTGCTTCATTTTCAGTGTTTTTTTGGCCCATAAGGATGCTTTATTATGGGAACTAAAAAGGAAGCTTATTTATCTTCACATTAGTTTTCTATTCCTCAGTCATATTCTATAAGGAAAAATTAGGTTGATTTTTTTTATGACTATCAAGTATTACAATGATAAAGATCTGTTATGGTTTTGATGATGAACCTGTGGTAAAAAACCATATGATGCATTTCCTTTTAAGCTCTAATCTTTTTCTCGCTGTCTCTCTTGCAGATTCAGCATACAAAACAAATGGAAGTACTGAAATGAGTGAATTAGGTTTGTTAATTTCTGACTTTTCTGGGTTCTTTTTGAGGATTCTGATTATCAGTAGAATACAGGAGTACACACTTCTGGTCACTGGCTTGAGAATATTACTTTGTTCATTATCTCAGCGTGTGGGGCACTGTCCCTGTGACCAAGATCTTTCTTAGCAGCCTTGGTGGTGGTTCTATTTGAAATTATGTATTTTGTTATGTTATGAAATTATGTATTTTGTTATGCTATTGTTAAAATTCGTGAAAAAACAAATACATTTGCATTTTAATTAGCCTTTGTTAAAGTCACACTATTGAGAGAAAGGAGATAACAACTTACCAATTAAGCTTTTTTCCTGATTTAGAAAGTGAATTTGAAAATATTTTTATAGTAAGTTTAGTGTCCTTTGCCATGTTTGTTGACCTAGTTTTAATTCTTTTCAGTGTTTTATTCATATGGGACATGAGATACCAAGATCTGTGGCTTTAAGTGAATCTACATTGATTGTGGTTGGACTTAGTTTTAAGTTACAGTCCTTTTCTAAATTTGGAGATGAGTCAAAAGGAGAGAGGCTTAATTTTTCTTTATAAATAGTTTCAGCTTTTAAAAAATTTGTCTTTCACTTAAGCTGAGGCTAATTTCTTTAGAGACTTTAGGATTTTTTTAGTGTCTGGGTACTGAAAATGATCCTTACAGTATACAGCAATTGTGGACTTTTACCCAAACACTAGAGTTTCTCAAGTGCTCTATTTTAAAACTTAAAAAAAAAAAGAAAAAAAAAAAGAATGTTTTTATGTCAGGTTCTTTTTTTTTTTTTAACCTTTTTATTTTTCTTTTAAAATTGGGGTTTTTTTTTAATTGAATTTATTTGAGTGATTAAGTCAGACTCTTAATTGGAAAGAACTTTGAGCTAAGATAATCCTGCACTTTTACTTTCTATGCTTGAATAAAAATTATTTTTGTAAGTATTTTATAATAAAAATTAACTTTAAATCAAGTGCTTTCCAGTTTGAAGGAAATTTCTGAGATTAATACAGAGAATGGAGTGTATCAAATGGCTATTCATGGAACTTGAATACTAGTAATATCCTCAAGCTATACCTTAATCTCTTCTTCCTGCTGCTCCACTCTGACTGTTCTCAAAAGCATGGTTGGCACCGAATAATTTTACAGGTACTATTCTTAAAGGTATATATACCAGGGTCAGAAAACTATAGCCTCTGAGTAAAATCTGACCTGCAGTCCTGTTTTTTGTACAGTTTGTGAGCTTAAAAAATATTTATATTTTGTGAAATATCTATATTTGACATATATATCTATGAGAACATATATATTCATATATGTGTGAACTGCAGAGAACTTACATGGCTCACAAAGCCTAAAATATTTGCCATTTGGCCCTAAATGGAGTAAGTTGGCTGACCCCTCATTTATACCAATGGCAGGAATAAAGACAGCAAATCACTCAAATTGTCATTTATTTGTTCTGAGAGTAAATTCAAAGAGGTACATCCTTGCCTGGACATGAATTTATTGTAACACTCCAAGCTAGGTTGTACTGACAGCGCAAGAAGATAGGAGACACAATGACACCTATCTGCTCTTTTCTTTGAGAAAGCATGATAATGTCATTTATGAAATCTTCTTGTCTTTGCCCCCTGACAAAAAACAACATAAGCAAAGCATATATTTGCTTGAGTACCCTTACCTCCTCACACCAACACATTCCACAGATCTCTAGGAATAGGAACGTTTATACAGTAGTAGAAATTACCAGGAACTTTGTATTTTCTTTAAAAACTGCAATAAAAAACAAACAGCCTGGCTGATTTTGCTCAGTGGATAGAGCGTCACTGAGGTTCGATTCCGGTCAGGGGCACATGCCTGGGTTGTGGGATCGATCCCCAGTGTGGTGGGGTGCAGGAGGCAGCCAATTCTCTCTCATCATTGATGTGTCTTCCTCTCCCTCTCTGAATTCAATAAAAATATATTTAAAAAAATAACAACAAGCAAAAAACTGCGATCATACAAAAGAAAGTGAACAAAGTGTTTCAATTAGTGATCTCCATCAGAGGAGATGGTTGTAAGTGATCTGTTCTTGCAACAAAGACCTAAGATTTCTGAAAGTACCTTTTTGTAATTGGTTGAGGTTGTTGGAAAAGTTACAGCTTAACAGCACATTTAATTATTGCCATGTGTTTATATATTTGTCAGAGCCACAGATAACTTTTTTTTTTTCAGATAACTTTTTAAAATTAAGGGTATTACTGCTCCAAAAAGGATTTTAATTTATCAGAACTTCTGTATGAGCATAGAGAAGAAGAATGTATATTTCGATTTAATGTTTTTTAAAATATGTTTTTATTGCTTTTTACAGAGAGAGGGAGGGAGAGAGATAGAGAGATAGAAACATCTATGAAAGAGAAATATTAATCAGCTGCCTCCTGCACGCCTCCTACTAGGGATCTAACCTGAAACCCGGGCATGTGCCCTGACCAGGAATCAAACCAGTGACCTCTTGGTTCATGGGTCGATGTTCAACCACTGAGCCACACCAGCTGGGTATATTTATTTAATGTTTTAAACTTATGCATGTAGCAGCCAAGGAGTTTAAAATAAGGAAGCTGAATAACAAAAGAAGGAAATGAAATTAAAACTTATGTAGTCATAGATGCTGCTGATTCATTATCAGATGGTATTTAAATATATATCTGTAACTATTTTATAGCTTAGGTTAAAAAGATAAAGACAAGTGGAATGTTTAAAACCTTGTATGAAATCTGATTTCAGGTGATTTTTCTTAAGTTGCCAAGTAATGTTTTTTTATTAAAGTATGAGAAATATTAGCAAAAGTCTTAACTTAAAAGCTTTTATTCTGTGATCCTAAAATCTATTCATTCATTAAAATACACTTATTTTTAACCACTTCCTAACCACCTCCTACATGTCGGTGACTGGCCCACATGCTAGAACCGGAAATACCAAACCCCAAAAATGTACATAAAAATTTACATTAAATGTACATTAAAAATTAATTAATGTAATCTAGCACATCAACAAACTAAAGAAAAATTACATGATCATGTCAGTAGATGCAAGGAAAGCATTTGACAGACTCCAGCACCCATTCATATAAAAACGCTTAGTAAACTAGAAATAGAGGGGAACTTTCTCAACTTGATTAAAACTATCTACAAAAAAAACACACCTGTAAGCAAATGTACTTAGAGATGAGAAACTGAAAGCTTTAGTAACATCAGGTAGAAGGCAAGAATGCCCTTGTTCACCATTTCTTTTCAACTTTGAGCCATAAGTTCTAGCTAATGCAATAAGACATGAAAAGGAAATAAAAGGTATACAATTGAGAAGGAAGAAATAAAAATGTCTTTGTTCACAGGTGGCATGATCATCTATGTAGAAAATTCAAAAGAATGCACAAAAACTGCTGAAACTAATAAGCAATTCTATAGTAAGGTTGTAGGATACAACGTTAATACACAATCAATCACTTTTCCTATATACCAGCAATGAATAAGAGAAGTTTAAAATTACAAACACAATATAATTACTGTCAGCATCCCCCAAAATGAAATACTTATATAAATCTAATAAAATGTGTATAAGACTTAAGGAAAACTATAAAACCAATTAATGAAATCAACTTCTAAATAAATGGAGACAATTCCATTTTCATGGATAGAGCAAGACTCCATATTGTCAAGATGCCACTTCTTCCCAATGAATCTATAGACTCAATGCAATTCCAATCAAAATCTCAGAAGTTATTTTGTGGATATTGACAATCTCGTTCTATTAAATTCTAATGTCTGCAAATACAGGTTACGTTTTAGAGTACCAATAGACCTGTCGGTAAAGGAAAAATAAACTTTCTGATTTCAGTTTGTATCAGACTTATTCCTGAAATAGAGTAGAGGGAAATAATAGACTCTTCTTGGATTTAACAAAAAAATAGTTCAGTTTGTCTTTATGCTCCCTTTTCTTAATTTAGATGTTTTTATTTATTGCTAAGCTTTAGTCTTTGATGTTACATACATGTATGCTTTTCTCTTCTAGAAGCCACCAGTGTCCCGCAGAAGGTCAATTTCTCCGAAGAAGGTATTTCCAAATGTCACACAGTGAATTCTTAATCTTTTTTTGTTACCATTATCAGAATTTTAATAGATACTTAAGAGTGAGAGCAGAAAATAGTGTCTTTTTCTTCAGGAAAAAAAATCATTCTTAACTGTCAAATAGGCAGGTAAAATAGTATAGAATGAGTGTTATAGCCTTTGTACATTTTAAGCAAATTTTGTCTGCGTTAATAATTTTAAGCAAAGCTAGTTTTCTCAGTTTCTGACACGCTGGCATTTGATTATGTTATTAAAACAGTTTTTCAAATTTTCATAACCAGTCTATGTTTGAATAGTGCAGTACCATTTAGTCCATTTTAAAGCCCACCATACTCTGAAATTAGTCACCTCCATACTGAAATGTTTGTGTGTGGACATGTATATACCCTTCCCAAACATACACAAATACAGACATGCATGCGTGCATATACTAATCTTGTCTGAGTTTACACACTAATAAGTTAAAGTTAATAAGGTAAAAATTTTCCACTATTTAATGCTCCCTTTTTTTTTCTTTTTTTCAAGCTTCGGAATATAATTTTAGTAAATATTACTCTCAATATTTGTTAAAATATAATTATATGCCTCCGAGAATGTAGAATAAATGAGCTCAATTTTAGCTTATTTAAAACATTGTGACTCAGAATAAGTAAACATAATAAAGAACAATTTTGCATCTGATCATCAAAAAGATTTTACTTAAATGTTGAATGCTTGTTTTTGTTTCTTAATCCTGATCTTTAGAGCATGTGAGTAGAGACTATACTAGTGTATCCTTTCTTTCTTTTTAGGGGACACTGAAGAAGATGATCAGGACAGATCTGATAGTGCTGTTACTTCTGTTAAGGTCAGATCCAGGGAGTCTCTTGACTCTGGAGGTAATATTGCTTTATACACATATGACACTTAACTTAGGAGCTGTATTTTTAGTTAAAATATAAAGGTATTCTGTGAATTTGCTTTTTTAAAAAATACTATAAGCCCTAACTGGTTTGGCTCAGTGGATAGAGCATCGGCCTGCAGACTGAAAGGTCCCAGGTTCGATTCCAGTCAAGGGCATGTACCTTGGTTGCGGGCACATCCCCAGTAGGAGGTGTGCAAGAGGCAGCTGATTGATGTTCCTCTCCCATCAATGTTTCTAACTCTCTATCCCTCTCCCTTCCTCTCTGTAAAAAAAAAATCAATAAAATATATTTTTAAAAATACTATAAAATATCTTATTAAAACTTTTAAAGTTGTAATTTTTTCATATTTATTAAAATTACTGATTCCAGGTATACATCTGGTTAGAAATAGAATGTCATGTAATACGTAAACAGTTAAATCACTTTTTAGCCTGATTTGATACTTATGGACTACAATATTTTTATGCTCACAAGAAGAGTTATTTGTAGTTTTTTAAAAAATTTGATAGGGAAACTGATCACATTGGCATTATATTCACTACACTACCAGGCGAGTTAGCTTTTCGGAAGTTCTAATGTACTTCGATAACTGCTTTTACCTCTGGGTTGTTCAGATTCACACCAAGTTAGCAATAAGTTAAAGTGGAAGATTTTTATCTTATTAACTTTAGCTTATTTCTGAATATTCACATAAACTTATGTTTAAGCTTATTCAAGGAAAGAATCTACTGAAGAGAAAAAGTGAATTTGTGGCTTAACAGGGTACTGATCAAATGTGTAAACTCTGTGAATAAGGAGTAATTTTATATGTTTCAGTCCCATGGAAGACTGTCTCCACTTTCCCCTCACCACCTTTTGAGAATTTCTATAATTTCTAAGTTTTACTTAATCGTTTTACTTTAAAAATAAGCTTATAAGCTGGTCTGTGGGCGTTTGGCAATCTATATATTTCCCATCCTTCCTCATTTTAACTCATTCTTTCTTGATACAGAAATCCCAAAGGAGATATGCAACACTCTAGGATAGTGGTTAAGAACATGGGCTCTGGAGCCAGAATCCCTGGGTTTCACTCCTCCACTACTAGGTTTGTGCCCTTAGGCAATTGCTTAACTTCTTCTTGGTTGTTGTGAAGTTAAATTAATTCATATGTGCAAAGCACTTAGAAAGTACCTGGCACATAGAAAATACTTAAATTAAGTGCTGTCACTAGTTTTCATATGGTTTCATTAGTCTAAAAATTGGAGACTAATATAGCCAATAGTTTAATGCTATTGCTACCAAGATATATAGCTCTTTGAAGCTACATAAACCCCAGGCTTTGTGGTCCCTTGAGAATTCTAATGTATTCTTATTGAAGCACACATACCCACATGCTGAAGAAAAGTAGCTAAAGAACAAAGACATGAGACATATTAAGAAGAATACTGATCTTCCTAGATTATCTCTGGGGCCATTTTTCAGCGAACAAGTACAAGAAGATCCATTGGAATGCAGGAAGAAAATATTAGCATTTCATGCATATATTTTTCTATTTCATCCATTTAAAGTGTCTTTTCTTTTATAATATACCATTTGTTAATATATTATTTTAGTAATGCATGTACTGGTATATAATGTTAGGAAGAAATAGGTTTTGGAGATTGATGCTCAAAATTTTTTTAATAATAGGGACACACTACTAAAAATATTTAGCCATGCTCTAGGCGGTTTGGCTCAGTGAATAGAGCATCGGCCTGTGGACTGAAAGGTCCCAGCTTCGATTCTGGTCAAGGGTACATGCCTGGGTGGTGGGCTCGATCCCCACATGGGGGGCATGCAGGAGGCAGCCGATCAATGATTCTCTCTCATCATTGATGTTTCTATCTCTCCCTCTCCCTTCCTCTCTAAAATGAATAAAAATATATATATTTATATATTTATTTTTTAAAGTTGTTTCTTTCTCTCTCCCGCTCCTTTCCTCTCTGAAATCAATTTTTAAAAATCAGTGGAAAAATAGCCCTAGCTGGTTTGGCTCAGTGGCTAGAGCGTTGGCCTGCAGACTGGGGGGTCCCAGGTTCGATTCCAGCCAAGGGCATATGCCTGGGTTGCGGGTTCGATCCCCAGTGGGGGGCATGCAAGAGGCAGCCAATCAATGATTCTTTCTCATCATTAATGTTTCTCTCTCTCCCTCTCCCTTCCTCTCTCTGAAATCAATAAAAATATATTAAAACAATTTTTTAAAAAATCAATGGAAAAATATCCTCGGGTAAGGATTAAAAAGATATATATGTATATGTATACTAGAGGCCCAGTGCACAGATTCGTGCACCAGTGGGGTCCCTTGTCCTGGCCTGCGGGGATGGGGCGAAACTGGCTCTCCAACATCCCCCTAGGAGTCCCAGATTGAGAGAGGGCGGTTCTTGGGTGACGCACCCCAGAATCGGGCTCCCTCCCTCCCTGCGGTGACTTGGCAGCTGCGGTTCTCAGGTGACGCACCTGGAACCAGAAATTCTCTGGTTCCAGGTGCGTCACCTGAGAACCGCAGCTGCCAAGTCACCGCAGCTCGGCAACTCCTGCATTGAGCGCCTGATCCTGGTGGTCAGTGCGTGTCATAGCTACCCATCGGCCAGTCGCTTAGGCTTTTATATATATAGATATTTGGCCACCATACCTGAGTGTGTCAAATGCTTCTGTTGCCAAAATAGCAATCTGATTGCTTTTAAACAGATTTACCTCTAAATTCCACTTAAATATGACAATGTTTTTAAGAACATATTAAAATAATGTATTGACCACTTGCAAGAGAAATTTAAGAAAAAAATTGATATTAATAATTTCAAGAAGATCCATTATTACAAACTTTCGAAATTTCCTCTTACTTTGCACCATGTTCTATGTTCTTTTTTTTAAAGGGGTTAGGGGGGCCTAGCCAGTTTGGCTCATTGGATAGAGCATCAGCCCTTGGTCTGAAGGACCACAGGTATGATTCCAGTCAAGGTCATGTACCTTGGTTGCAGGCTCCATCTGAATGCAGGAGGCAACCAATAGATGTGTCTCTCTCACATCAATGTTTCTCTCTGTCTCTCCCCATCCCTTCCAGTCACTCTAAAAATCAGTGGAAAAAATCCTCGGGTAAGGATTAACAAAAAATGAAATAAAAAAAGAAAAAGCCGATAGGGGGAAGACTAATAATTAGTGTTTTAGATACAACTTGATTCTTTAGAAACTTGTAAAATTATGCTCTCAGGTATTCCCTGGGGTTTATCTGAGTATTTTTACTCTTTTGATTACTCCTTTTTCTCTTGTAAAATGTGCACTTAAAAAGTTAAATATACTCTGTATTATACTATATTTCTTCTTTATTTTTTAGATCAAACCAGCAGACAAGGTCAACATCCAGAATCATTTTGGCAGTCATCACAAAGTAAGGAAAGCCACGTTTTACACTCTTAAAAGTCTACCTGTGGGTGTGGTCAATGCTGCTTTCGTTTTTAAAGATACTCTTTTGCAAGTTTCATGTAAAATGTTGGAAAGGGGGTTTGGTGAATGCTTTAAAACCCTCATCGTGCATCTTGAATTTGCTTCTTGAGTGAGTCATCTCTGTATTCAACCTTGAATTAGAATTAAAAAACGCAGAACTGCTTTCAGTGATTTGTTGAATATTTTTGGTTGCAATGTAAATTTGTTGAAAGGTTTTAATTAGCTAATGTAGTAGTTTGAGCCCACTTATATAGACATATTTTAATAAGGATATAAAATTTTATATGCAGTATAATTTTAACTGTTGCAAAGACTTGGAATGATGAATAAATTAGTGATAAATGAGTTGTAGTAAAAAGTTAATGGTAAGTTAGGTGGTGGGCATATAAAAGTTTTACAGCCTTGCTTACAACTTTGAAAATTTTCGTAATAAAGTGTTGAGAAAATATAACTCAAGAAAAGATTGGAAAATAATGTGCTAAAAGCTAACAGTGATTTGTTTAGAGTGGTGGAATCATTAGTGACATTTTTCTTTCACATTTTTTCATTATTTTGCAGATTATCAACAATGAATATGTATTTCTTAGGTTAAATGGAAATGATACTGGGTTTGTTTTTTTCTCACAGTTTTAAATCAAGCCCCAGAATTTGAGTTATTAATAGATTTAAAAAAATATCCTTGTATACTGCCCTGGCTGGTGTGGTTCAGTTGGTTGAGCATCATCCTGTGCACCAGGATTCCTGATCAGGGTACATGCCCAGGTTTTGGGCTCCATCCCTAGCAGAAGGGTGTGCAGGAAGCAGCCAATCAATGATTCTCTCTCATCATTGATGTTTCTCTCTCTCCCTCTTCCTTCCCCTCTCTGAAATCAGTAAAAACATATTAATTAATAAGCAAGACATGAAAATAGGCAAGTTTCCATTAAATAAATGAAAAAAATTTTTTTTTAATTTTACTTTCCATATCATTTGAAGGCAAATTATCATTTGAACAATGTTCGTTTATTAAAATATTATAAAATGTTTAACTTTCATCAGCTTTAAGGTTTATGTTGCCCCCAAATTTTGCATATAACAACTTTCAAATCTGCTAACACCCATTGAGTTGATTCCACTTTGGATTCTAAGGTGTCAGTTTCTCCTTGCAAATTTTTCTTGTGTTTCTTCTTGAGAATGGCTAATGAAAACATCAGTTTGATAAAGTATCCTTAGCAGTTGTCATCTGCAAGCATGATGCCCTCACAAGCATCATCTAAATTTTGGAGTTCTTTTTTACATCTATTTCTTCCTTCAGCTCTGTGATTCTCCTTATATTTCGTTCAACTTTGTTTATCTTTCGTTGATCTTCAAAAGAGGCATTGACATGTAATGCCACTTTATATGTGTTTTCAGTAGGTTCTAGGTTTGTGACTTAAAAACTGAAAGGTAACAAAATGAATAAGCTGCTGAAACAAAAATAAACCATTTGTGGAAAAGATACTCTGTATCATCTTATGTATTTGCCCTTGGTTACTCAAAATCTTTGATTTTGGAAGCTCTTACATGTATCTTTCTATATAAATCATGCTACACTCATGCATTAGAATACTATTTAGCTATGAATAATGAGTTAATTCTTTATACTAATGAATATAGGTGATCAAGATATATTTTCTTGAATCTAAGATACCGTCGATTTTATGCATCACTGAGAAAGAAAAGCCATCTAGTTAAACTACAACATACCATTGGTTATAAGATGCAACCCTAAATCTGAGGTGTTGCTATAAAAAGTACTTTTTAGAATCGATGAAAAGAAATATAAAAAAATCATGTGTTTACTTTTTTTAAAAGTACTGTATTTTGTTAGTATAGACTAAAGACAAATCTGGAAGAACATCTGTCTTATACACTATGACTAGAGGCCCGGTGCATGAATATTCATGCACTGGAGTGGGGGTTCCTCAGCCCAGCCTGCCCCCTCTCACATTCTGGGAGCCCTCAGGGGCAGGAGGCAACCCGGTGATCAGGAGAAGGCGACGCCCCATCACACCTCTGCTGTTGCCACTGCTGGCAGTGCAAGCCTCGGCCGGCCCTGGTTACCTGAGCCTCGGACGGCCCTGGGCAGCTGGGCAGCCGCCATCCAAGGCTTGCCTGTGCCTCGGGCTGGCCCTGGGGGGCTGAGGGGACTGAGGGACTCCGGAGGCCCCTGCCGCCCCAGCGGGGCTGAGGGGTCTGGGTGCTACCATCTTGTGGCTGTAGGCGCTGCCATCTTTGAGGGTGTGGCAGTCAGTTAGCATATTCCCTCCTTATTGGCTGTGGGCGCTGCCATCTTTGAGTGCAGGGCAGTCAATTAGCATATTCCCTCCTTATTGGCTGTGGGCACCGCCATCTTTGCAACAGCATGAGGGTCAATTAGCATATTCCCTCTTTATTAGATAGGCTATTTCTACATGTAATATTTTGTACATAGTAGGTACTTACTAGATATTAATTTTTAAGTTATACCTTCCTAGAAAGGTGCATTTCTTTTACAGCTAGCATATATTGCATTTGTTTTCAGGGAAAAAGTTGAAAATAAATTTACATTGATACTTGTATCAATGGGTGGAAGTAACTCATTTCTTCAGGGCAGATTTGGAAATTTTTCTTGTTAGAATTGTAATATCATTTTCAAGTTCCATGTATCATTTTATAGGTACCCTTAAGTAACAGCCCAAAACATACCGCAGCATCCTTTATTTCATTACTACTCTGCAATGTCCACAAATTTGCTTATATAATACATAACATTATGTGGATTGCCAGGGTCTATATCTCAGCCCTACTACTTTGAGATATATAATGGGCAAGTTATCAATTTAAGTTTCCTTATTTGTAAAATAGGAATAATAATAGTATTCATCACACAAAATGTGAGAATTAAGTAAAATTACATGGACACTTGGTAAACATTCAAGACAGTTCATCATTATTTTGATGATATTGATCCTAAAGCTTACTACTAATTATCCAATTCCTGAACATTTTGAAGTTTAGAAAAGGGAAAACAGTTACATATTGTATATGTTTGGGACTGATGAAAGAAAGGCTTTTGTTTTTGTTTCTTTGATTTATAGTATTTATAATAAACAAGCAAAATATTTATGCAATATTTTTATTGTTCTTATTTCCAAGTATTCTATGACTTTATCTCTGTTTCTGTTTCAGGTCAAGACTTCACAGCTCTTGATAAGCAACATTCATTGCCAAGTAAGTGGTTGGTGATTCTTGATTAGTCAACCAATTCTAACCTGTCATTACTCTGCCAACAAAGAGTACTTCCTATATAGAATTTTTTAAGTCATTTTATCCTCTTTGCCTTTTAATTCACCACACATTGGTACTATATGTGGTAGTTACTCTGTGATGTGGAAATGTGTTCGGGACAATTTTACTGAAAGTAATTTATTTGCAAGAGTTAACTTTTTCTTCTTAATTAACATTGAAATCAAGTTGAAGTGTTATTGAACTCAGCCATTTTCACAGACCAGAGCAAAGCACTTGTACAGAGTTTTGTTTCTTAGGTGATTATACAGGGATGGGCAGAAGTAGGTTTGCAGTTGTGATTTCGTGAGTTTATTCTTGTATTATTTAGTTAGTTATTGTATTACTTACTGTTTTTATTACTGACCCAGTTTTGGCCATCCTCTATATTTATTTGCTACCTGTTTTGCTGGGAAGTGGTTCATCCTCACCGATGTGGTCCTTTGACATTGTCTAACACTGGAGTATGGTATACATTTTCAAAATATATGAAATCATATTTTGATATATGTATTTGCTACAGGCTCAGGATATCAAAAAAACCTTCAGAAATGGGTTGACCAATCCATAAGAATAAGGACGAAGATGCCAAGTAAGTTAATAAATCCCTACCTATTATTGAAATAATTTTACTTTCTGTTTTTCTTGATTATTTAACATACAAAAATTTTTCAGATAAGCATTTAGGGTGTTTGTGATGTCATTAATAAGGACATACCATAAATAGATGTGATGAAGCAATCACATTTTGAATTCAGTGTCCATCATAATTTCTGTAGCAATGTGTTTATGTTAAACCTTGACTGTATAAAATAAAAATCCATGCCTTATGTGACCCTTAACCTCGCTCCCTTCTTTACTCACCTAATCACAGTAGGTCGCGAGGTCATCACCCCTTATTATTATGTAGATAACATAAAAATCCCCATCATGTATCTCTTACTCATGAAGTGACTAACTGTAATTGGACAAGGTAAGTTCTGTGGTTTGTTTCCCATCAGCAAAACAGTAATGGTTCACAATTCATTTTTCCCAGCAATGAAGTTTTACCCCACGTATAAGTGAGTTCTTCAGTTATCAAAACTGGGTTAGCTTTTTTTTTTTTTTCCCAAGATCTAATTGGCTTTATTAAGCAATTCATGAACGAGGTAGCATCCCTTCTAGCAACTAGAAGGATGCTCTCTGGGTTAGCTTTTTGCCTTTGCCTTAATGTTGGCTGTCATTTCTTATTGCTATGTGTACCTGCTATTAGAAGATCATTTCCTCTTACAGTTTGCTCATCCTACTAGAGTTAGGAAAGGTTATTAATTATTCAGCTTCTTAGGATTTGTTTATAACCAGTATAAAAAAGTTAAAACTTATTTTGAAGATCTGAGAGATACTCTTGGAAATAAAACTGAGTTTGAGTATATATTCTATGAAAGTTCAGAGATTTTGTATGTTATTTCTTAGTTCTTAACTATATACAGGGTGTTCCCAAAAATGTCTACACACTTTAACAGCTGGTAGCTCAATTTTGAAAGTGAGATGTATTTTAATGAACACTGCCTTTATAATTATTTGAAGTGTGTGTATACATTTTGGGGGACATCCTATATTCTGGGTAATTAATGATCAGATTACTTCCAGATAAGTGAAGTATAGTGCACAGTATTATCAAAAATGTGTATGAAAAAGGCCAGGGGGCGGGGGAGAACTAGAAGGGGTCAATGGGGGAAACAAGGGGGCATCTGTAATACTTTCAACAGTAAAGGTTTAAAAATAAATAAAGTAAAATTAGGAGACTTTGTGTAACAAGGTGGACATGTTCCTCAAAAAAAAAGTTTGTATAATTTTTACTTCCTCCAATAAGACACTACAAATGCAGTGCAGAAAGGAAAATAATTACATTGAGGATCTAATTGGAATGTAGAAATACATCTTTTAGTTGCTAAATTGCTAGCTAATTTTTTTGTATTTTACCTGTTTGCCTTCCTACTTTGTCTCAGATTAGTTCGTTATGCTTTCTAGTTTGATGTAATCTCATGTTTTGTTTCTGCTTTTGTTGCCATATCCACGAAGTCATTGCCAAGGCCAGTATCCAGAAGCTCTTTCTCTGTGTTTCTTCTGGGAGCTTTATGGTTTCAGTTCTTAGGTTTAAGTTTTTAATCCATTTTGAGTTGATTTTTGTGTATAGTATATGATAAGGGTCCAGTTTCATTGTTTTGCATGTGGATATCCATTTTCTCAAACATCATTTATTGAGGAGACAGAGCTCAGTCACACTTGTCTAAGATCAGTTGGCCATATCTGGTGGGTTTATTTCTAGACTCTATTCTCTTCCATTGGTCTATATATCTCCTTTTATGCCAGGACCATGCTGTTTTAATTATTTTAGCTTTGTCATACATTTTGAAATCAGAAAATGTGACACCTCCAGCTTTATTATTTTTACTCAAGCTTGCTTTGGCTATTTGGAGTTTTTGTGGTACCATATGAATTTTAAAATCTTTTTTTTTATTTCTATAAAAAATGCCATTGGAATTTTTATAGGGCTTGAACTGAATCTGTAGATTACTTTGGGCGGTATGGACATTTTAAGAATTTAATTCTTCAGTTTATGAACATGGGATGTCTTTCCATTTACTTGTGTCTGCTTTAAATTCCTTTCATCAGTGTTTTATAGTTTTCAGTATACAAGTCTCTCACTTCCTTAGTTAAGTTTAGTTCTATTTTATTCTTTCTGGTACCATTGTAAATAAGATTATTTTCTAGATTTTGTTAGTGTTAATTTTGTTTTCTTAATTTATTTTTTATAAGTTATATAAATATTACATGTTATATAACTATTATTTAGCTATTTGTCCTTAATATCATCGTAATATAGCACTTCACAACATTTTTTTTTAAATATATTTTTATTGATTTCAGAGAGGAAGGGAGAGGGATAGAAAGATAGAAACATCAATGATGAGAGAGAATCATTGATCGGCTGCCTCCTGCTTGCCCCCTACTGGGGATCAAACCTGCAACCCAGGCATGTGCCCTTGACTGGAATCAAACCTGAGACCCTTCAGTCCACAGTCTGGCACTCTATCCACTGAGCCAAACCAGCTAGGGCCACAACATTTTTATATACTATTTTCTCATTGGATCTTTGCAGCCATGGAGTGAGGTATTCAAGCTAACATAATCTGTTGAATATTTTTATGCAGTTGTATATTTTGTAACCTAATTTAGCAGCTTCTAAAAGACGTAGTGTCCTGGGCTGAAGTAGGAATTGTAAAACAATGTGTCTTTAGAGTTAAGGTTGATGTCATTTTGCTTCATTTGAGGTTTTTGTTACATGACCAAAAATAAGGTTATTTCTGCATCTTGGCAGAGCTAATTTTATTCTTCCAGTTTAGTTTAGTGTTCCTCAAATGAAAGCTGGTGATAAACACCAGAAAGATAATTTATATATATATATATATAACAGTTGTGACTCCAGACAACTGATAAATGTTAGTTATTGGTAAACGTAGATCATATGAATGAGTAACTTACCTTCTCCACCTCCTGAGCCCCTGTCCTTCTGTAACCTCTCTCTTGGAAGTTAAAATCTGTGGCCAAGCTAAGAAAGATGGAGGGAAAAAGAAAAGAGTTGGGGTAGTTTTTAATTTGTTTTCTGAAGTAATGTTAGAAGTAGAGATTTGATGAAGTTGTGAGAATATTATTTTTGAAATCGATTGTTTAACCACAAACATAAAACAGATTTACTTGTCTATTAACAAAAATGGTGAAAAGTTTGTTTAGTGTAATTTTTTATTTTATTTAAAAAAATTTTAGTTTCCATTACAGTTGGCATTTGATATTATGCTACTTTCAGGTGTATAGCATAGTGGTTAGTTGTTTATATAACTTATGAAGGATCTCTCATAAGTCTAGTACCCACCTGGCACCATATATTGTTATTACAATATTATTGACTCTATCCAGTGGTCGGCAAACTGCAGCTCGCGAGCCACATGCGGCTCTTTGGCCCCTTGAGTTTTTAGCAAAGGCCAGCTTAGGAGAACCCTAATTAAGTTAATAACAGTGTACCTACCTATATAGTTTAAGTTTTAAAAATTTGGCTCTCAGAAGAAATTTCAATCATTGTACTTTTGATATTTGGCTCTGTTGACTAATGAGTTTGCCGACCACTGTCCTATGCTGTTTGTACTTTAAATCCCCATTGCTATTTGTCACTGCCAATTTGTACTTCTTAATCCCTTCACCTTTTTCACCAAGCCCCTCTAAAATTACTGGTATTTGAAGTGGTCAGAAGCACCAGAGGAAATCTTTGAATCAATTTGAGGCAGAAAATAGTGTTAAGATGGAGTTTTACATTAAAACACCTTACCCAGATAGCCCAGTGTCCATAATCCATATTTTGTTATTTATTTTCCTCTTTACAGCATCAGCACCAGACAAATGTTTCAATATATGTCAGGTCTTCAGATAGTATATATTTTCTTTTATTATAGTTGTACTTATTTGAACCTCCTAACTTTGTCCCAGAAGTTTCGCAGCTCCCATTAAATAATTTGGATCAGATCCTTGAAGGCTTTCTCACGGAGCGAAGGTATTAAGAATATGCTTTGTACTAGACATGCTGTTAGTAATTGTGAGGGGAATAGGTCCCTGTCTCAAGGAACTGTCATTCTAATGGGCACTTTGGCTTTTTTCTTGTTTCTGGCTGATCACCTTTTTTTCTCTTGGTGGAGTTTTTATGTTCTTTCTCTGTTGGAAATACTTAAGTTATGAAACATAAATTGATAGTCTTTATTACTCCTATCATTAGATGACAGCTTTCAGAAATCAGAGTTTGGAAACCAGTCTCCATCAACCTTCAGCCAACGTAAGTCTGTTCAGTTTTTATTAAGTGAGTCTTTAAAATTGGTGATCCATAATTGTCTTTAATTGTGTTTGACAGCAAAATAACTTAATGCTATTTGAAGAATTATATTTTAAGCACTTGCGAGGGAAAAGTACATATTTTACTAGCAGTGAAATTCTTTAAGGGTAAATGATAGGAAACGACAACTGGTTTCCCCCTTCACTTTATTGTCCAGACAACCAAAAGTAAAAGTTAATAAAGTAAAGCTACTAATACTATTAACCAAGTGAACCTTTCTGAATAAAAAAAAAAAAAAAGACCTCACATAGCATAACACAACAGGATTGTCATGGGTTTCAGAGTCCACAGGCTTGTATTTGAATTAGATTGGATCACTTACCTTCTCTGTAGTATTGGGGGCAAGTTTAGTTTTCTAAGCCTGTTTATTACCCTGAATGAGTACTAAAAAAATAACTGATTCTTAGACTTTTTGGTCTCAGTACCACTTTCTACTAGTGAAATTAATAAGTACCCCAAAAAACTCTATTTTAAAAAAATATGGGTTATACATATCCATATTTAACTAGAAAATAAAGTTGAAATTTTTTTCTGACTTACTATTTTATTTTTGAATAATTTAATAAGAAGAGTGATAACTTGCTTTTTATTTTTTCCAATCTCTTTAATGTCTGGCTTAACAAAATGGAGCTTACCTATCTTTTACTTCTGCCTTCAGTCTGTTGCAATGTATTGTTTTGGTTGAAGTATCTGCAGAAAATCCAGCTTTATACAGATACGTAGAATTTTAATAGTTTCAAATAATTGTGGATATTTTAATTTTGATACTCTCCAAAACTCAACAAGTGGTAGTTTCTGACTGCTGTTTGAATATTTGAGACCACATTAACAAACTTTTTGTATTCTATAAAACCTATTGGTCTTTGTTGTACTTTGAATTAGACTATCATGCACTGGTCATTTGGAAAATGTTGATTCACGAAGTTATGTAGTTCTTCCAAATGTTGAGACATTTGTAATACAATATCAAAAGAGTACATTTGTTAATATCACCACTGACAAAAAAGTCTTTTAGAATTGGGAGCTTTCGAACTGATAGTAGTAGATACAATATTTCCACAATCCTAATTTTCTTTTTTTTTCACAATCCTAATTTTCACTTGAAACCTTGAATTTTATAATTGGCAGCAAATACTGTCAGTTGGGTTCACTTTGTTCATTTTCAAGAAAATGTCTATCAGATATGCAAATCCGACTAACCATAGTTTGTCACTTGTTCTTCCAATTAAAAATTCCATGAAAAGAAGCACTAGGGCAGCTTACAACTCAGTTGCACAAGTTCTTTTCCTGAGACAACCATTGTATTGGGCTATGTATCAGAGTGCTTTATGTAACTGAACCTGTATAGTTTTATTAACCAATGTTACCCCAGTAAATTCAGTTTTAATAAAAAGAAGTGCTTTATGAGTGCTTCCAATTGCTTCACATAGAACATTAAAATTTGTGCTCAAATTATTTCTTATTAACCTCAAGTTATAGTAAGATACATAATTTTAACTGCTTTATGAAGGACATTCTTAAGTAAAACTGAATGCATGGCCATGAAGAATACAAAAACTAAAATCATACAGTTTGGTGCCACTGCCCTGTGATTCATTCTAAGACATCATTTGTTTTTTATACCATCAATGCAAGTGTCAACATGGTGGGAAAAGTTAATAATGTCTTAGTGTTATGAGATCTATGACAACTATTGCTCTAAAAGGTCCATAGTGAATTATTAGTCTAAAGCAGTCAGTCAGTAATTAGAAGCTATAGAAGTATTTTCATTGCCATTATATTAAACGATTAAGTGTGTGACATATGAGAGTGTGCTTTATAAACTGAAAAGCAATAGATAAGTAACTTGATACCATGATAGCCAATAATAATTAGGGATGAGTTGCAAACTAAATTTTGCCAGTGTTAACTTGCATCAGTGCAACTAAAGGGAAGCTAGCTACAATAAATGCTAGGTGTTCACTTAAGAGTGCATCCTTTTCTTTATCTTTTTATACACTTAAAAAAACTTTAAAAATTCTATCTTGAATAATTAGCCATCTGAACTCTGGGTTTCTAAATTTAAAAATGCTTTATAAAGTATCTTTTAATATTGCTTACTTCCCCAGTATTAAGAGTAGTAATAATAGTTTTGTTTTATAAATTATACTAGAGGCCCGGTACACGGGATTCTAGCATTGGTGGGGGGCATGGCCTGTGGGGATCAACCCACTGTGGGAGTGCCACTCATCCCAGTCAGCTGAGCAGCTGTGGACCTGCCCTCTGAGCAGCTGCTCCTGCTGTGGGAGCACACTGACCACCAGGGTGCAGCTCCAGCATTGAGTGTCTGACCCCTGATGGTCAGTGCTCATCATAGCAACTGGTCAAGCGGTCGTTCTGCTGTTCAGTGGCTGGGCTTTTATTATATAGGATTATTTCTAATTTGCTTATGCCATTTGATACATTTAAATTTTACTTCTTCCTCTGAGTTTTTATCGTTTTGGTATTGAAGAGATATAAGGATGCTTATACACATAACTTAAAACCTATGGGTGTGAGATTTTCTTAAAAATGTGTAATAAATTATTAAGAAAGTAAATTATCAGCTCCCTTCTTTAAATTCCTTCCTCTTTTGCCTGTTTATAAGAAGTAGTATTGGTTTTCCTGGCCAGTATGGCTCAGTGGTTGAGCATCAACCTATGAACCAGGAGATTGCAGTTTGACTCCTGGTCAGGACACATGCCTGGGTTGCAGGCTCAATCCCCTGTAGGGGGCGTGCATGAGACAGACGATTGATGTTGATATCTCTCTCTCATCGATACTTCTATCTTTCCCATCCTCTTTCTCTAAAAATTCAGTAAAAACATTCTTTAAAAGATTAATACTGGTTTTATAAGTCACTTGCCTTTGACTCAAATTTATATTTGTATCTGTCATTTTTTTTTTTCCTCATCAGACATGACTAGACAACCCAAAAATGCATCTTTTGTCAAGATGGAGTGGTGTTGGCCAATACTTATTGTGCTCTCTATTCTTGTCCTTGGGAGTTTGTGGTACACTCATGCTCCTGAGATAGAAAGCACTGCTGTGCAAGAGTTCCAGAACCAGATGAAACAACTTATGAATAAGTACCAAGGTCAAGATGAGAAGCTGTGGAAAAGGAGCCTAACATTCCTGGAAAAACATCTCAACAGCTCCCAGCCTCGTCCTCAGCCTGCTATCCTGCTGCTGACCGCTGCCCGTGATGCCGAAGAAGCACTCAAGTGTCTGAGTGAACAAATCGCTGATGCCTATTCATCCTACCGTAGTGTCCGTGCCATCCGGATTGATGGGACGGGCAGAGCTACTGAGGACAGCGATGCTGTGAAACTAGAGGTGGACCAAGAACTGAGCAATGGATTCCAAAATGGCCAGAACGCAGCCGTGGTGCACCGCTTCGAGTCCTTGCCCGCAGGCTCCACTTTGATCTTCTATAAGTATTGTGACCATGAAAATGCGGCCTTCAAAGATGTAGCCTTAGTCCTGACCGTCTTGTTGGAGGAGGAAACACTTGGAACCAGTCTAGGCCTAAAGGAAATTGAAGAAAAAGTGAGGGATTTCCTCAAAGTCAAGTTCACCAACTCGAACACACCCACCTCCTACAAACATATGGACCCAGACAAATTGAGTGGACTCTGGAGCCGTATTTCCCACTTAGTCCTGCCTGTACAACCTGAAAATGCCCTGAAAAGGGGCATCTGCTTATAAGCAGTAACAGAAGAGAAATCATGTCCCAAGTTGTGAGAATTTTTTGGCCTTTGTAACCAGAGACAGAATGCATCTTTGTGAAAGAACTGTTTTCTTTCTAAAGGAAGTAAAGTTCTAAATCATTTCTCCAACCTGTTACCTGTTGTTTGAGAGAAACATTTCCCTATTTCCATTAAGATTTGTGTTACTGGTATCAGAGAACTATAAGTTATATGCAGTCCCATAGAGGATCGATTTAGATGCTGGCTGAATCATTATTACTGTGGGATGACCAGTGGGAAGGACTAGAAAATCCTTCCTACGAAGCTTCCCGATTTTTAACGTAGACTTTTTACAGTTGGTTTTTAGTAAGGCAGCTTCCTAATTGCAACTGTGGGTTTTCCCAGTTTGTTTTCTTTTCCATCATTTAGGTGTGAGTTCCTTAGCTTCTGCTTATAGGAACAAAAGTAACGAAAGGTCATCTGAGTGTGTGTTTGGGTTTTGGGTTGTTATTTTTTTCTTTGATTTTGGAGGGTGGAAAGAAGGAGGCAAGGGAACAGAGAGAATTTGTGGAATGGGGAAGGAAAGGAGGGAAAAAATAACTCTTAAAGGTAAAATGTTAAAATAAGCTACAGAGACTTAGTCAAACATAGTTACCTAAACTCTATTCTCACTGCATTCTGTTGGGATTTGTTTTTCACATATCCTTTTTTTACTTTTAAGAAATTTTTGGTCCACCCAACGATTGTGAAGCATGATATCACAAGGTTAAGTATACTTGTTTATTTGACTTTTAAGGGCAGGTACATCCAGAGCGGTTTATTTTTGTATATATCCTTAAGCTTTGTTTTGAATTAAGAAATGTAGTTTCTGGGGAAGGGAGGGAAAAAAAGGAATATAATTTTAGGATTTGGTAGACCATTTGCTAACCAGCTTTTGTGGGCTATTGAAGGATTTAATTTTCTACATGTCCACTTGTTACAGTCTCCTTTAGTGATTCTTATAACAAATATAAAGATTTACTATGCACATGATAAACTTGAGTGCCTCAAGCCAAAAAGAGAGTGAATTTGACCATGTGTGAAGAATGTTAAAATGTACTACTTGTACATTACTGTACTATAGTATTTCGGTTATAACTTTTGCATCTGTAACAACTTTCTCATCTATCGATTGCTTTGGTTTTCTTAGAATCTTAAAATTCTAGAGCCATCTTTTTTTTTTTTTTGATTATTAACAACCCTTTTGAGGATCCCATGACTGGTAGTAGAGTATGGTCTAATTTCTTCCCCCTAAGACTACCAGTATTCATAAATTTATACCTCATATTGTAATTTGTTCCTGTCAGAAATCAGATCGTCTGATTTATAGAGGATTCTAAAACAAGAAGAGTTTTTGAAGAGGCTTATTTTATACCTATATATTATATGGAGAAACAAATTGTTTTTATTAAATGTTTCACTGACCAAAATAATTTTTAAGTAATTAATTTTGCTTACCTTTCTGGAAAAATAATTATAGCAGCTGATCCGTAAATGACTTTAAAAGCTATTTTAGTAATTTAAATAAATTTACTTTTCTCGGTTTGTACTCTTTGTATGTGTTGTAACTTAATGATTCATCAACTTTTTTTTTATTATTATTACTAATCCTAGGGTTTTCTTTACACTTGAACAATTTGAGTGACTTCTGCTGGGAGAAACAAAGGCCACAGAATTGGATCCAGTCACAGTGCTGCATAGGTTAGAAGTAAAATCTCCATGATTTTCTGTTTTATCTTGGGATTTTGAATTATCACTAGAATGAAATTAATATAGGTATTCCTGACTTGACAGAAGAATCAGTAGCAGTGTTTCTCAAATTTTTCATTCTCTCCTCACTAAAGAGCCTCTTTAGATGTATTTTTCCGAATTGTCTATCCCCATGAAATTCTAATACCACACATATTCTGATTCTGGACATCTGTTTATGGACCGTATATAGTTTTGTGCTTTATACATATGAAGAGTAATATTTTTTGCTCCCCAAAGTACCAAGTTTTGCTCATTGGGAAGGTATGCTCAAGAGCAGCTGTATTTTATATCATGGCTGCCTAAAATATTGTATTTTCTGTTTATATTGTTATAATCCTTTTGCAAGGGAAATTTTAATGTCATCAGCTTGAAAATAGGCACTAGGATGTCTAGAGATGAGTCACATTGTGACATTGGGTGATAACATTGGTCCAGGGAAAACCATAGTACAGTACTGTATCATACAAATGTCTAGAAACTTAATTTGCTTCCCTTTTAATGACTTCCTCCTATTTCAGGAAGTTTTCTAAACTTCCAATTTTCAAAACAAAGATCCGAAGTAAACTTGATCTTCATCTTTTTGCATCCACCTTGCCTTCTCTCTAGCAGGCTTGATCCCATGGGTCCTCCTCATCCCATGTCATCCCACCTCGGGAACTCGGGGTTATTACTGTGTGTGGTTAGCGTGATCCAAATGGATCTTGAAGGAAAGGGTCGTTGCTGGGCCTCCAAAGGAACCCCGGGTAGACATCGAGAACCTTTGGCCTCCTGACCTCTGGGGTTTACTGTTGGCAGAAAGCAGACTTTGAGTGGACCGAGATAAATCCAGGAGTGGGGAATGATTGAAGTGATGTGCACATTTCTTCTAAGTGCCGTGCTCACATGGCTGAATAGACATAGAATCCGGAGAATGGAGGAGGTCAGGGACCCTGTGTGCCACTGGTCAGAAAGTGGATTGGTTAATGTCGGATCTTCCCCTTGGCTTGGTTCAGTCTGTCCAATAGCAGTTTCTGACCCAGGGAGTTGAAATACGAGGCCTCTTGGGAAAGACTGAGCCTGTATTTTCCTGATAAAGCATAATAAATTTTGTAGGCTTCCTATCTGGAGAAGGAAAATAAAATTCTTTAAATAAAAAAAAAACACACACACACACAAAAACCTTGATTTTCATTCTGTGAGGAGAAGTGTAACAGAAGGGTTTACATAGTTCCTGCCTAAAATAAGACAAAGCCCGGTTTCCCTGCGACCTTACATCTTTGGAAAGTGGCCTTTACGTGGCAATGTAAGGAAGCATTTCTCGCTGAAGGCGTAAAGTTAATGGACTATTCTGCCATAGTGTCCCCATCAAGGTCAAGGCAAAAGCTTACGGTATGAGGATTCTACTGGCATTAGCCACCTGGAATGAAGACGTCAGCCCTGAGTCTGGGGAACCAAATTGAGCAAGCTGCCATTGGCTGTCAAAAGAGGAAACTGCTATTGAATTTGAATACCTATCTCTCTCTGGCCTAGCTTCAGAGGCGTCCTGGCGTTCTTGTGGACTCTTCTGGGTGGTAGGAAAAATACAGCCCGTCACCTTCACAATCTACACATTGTACTCTTCCCTTTTGCACATGCTTGGAACCTTCTGGAATGCTTCATTTCCTGCCCTCTCACTTTCCCCAATTTCATGCTCTGCTCATTCACATTTGTTTCTTAAGGCCTTGGGGTTTTTTAAGACAACTTCACTGAAACCTTCCCCAATTCCCTTCCCCCAAATACTGGTCTAGCTGCCTTGTCTCTGTGCTCTCATTCATCCTGAATCACCACTGACACAGCAGTTAGCACACTCCCACTGCCTTACGTCTCTTGAGAGCAGGCATGTCATCATTCCATGTACAGTGATAATCACATAGATTGCTCAAATATTTGTTGAATGAAAATTGGACACTTACCTAGTTAGTTAGAACAGGTGAGTTGTATCTTTCAGTGTTTCATTTGCTTTTCCTCGTTATTCCCAAGCCTTTTTAACTACTAGAGGCCTGGTGCACAAAATTTGTGCACGGGTAGCGTCCCTAGGCCTGGCTGGCGAGCAGGGCTGATCTGTGGGGTGACCAGCAGGGAGATTGGGGGGGGCCCCCCGCTGGCACCTGCCTTGGCTGGCTGGCACTACCTGCTCGCCAGCCCTGCCCCCCACCACTAGTCGCCTCCCTCTGCGGGGCGATCCAGGGACCCCACTGGCACCTGCCTTGGCTGGCCTGGGACCTGCGGGCTGGGGGCAGCTCCTGCATTGAACATCTGCCCCATGGTGGTCAGTGCACATCATAGCGACCTGTCATTCCTCCATTTGGTCGATTTGCATACTAGGCTTTTATTATATGGGATAGGGTGTCCCCCTATATACACACATATATAGGATATCCGTCCCCCTATATACACGCTGAATAATTTATTAAAATACACTTCATTTTCAAAATAGAGATATCAGCTGTTAAGTGTACATGCATTTTTGAGGGGACACCCTATATCTCACCCTGAATTCAGTGGTGCTATGAGAAATTTAAGACAAAGGGGCCCATCCCAGTGGTGTAAGGAAGTTAACCCTTTTCTGGTGAAGCAAGGATCATAAGTGAGAGGTCCCCAAGGGGAAGGGGGATGATACGAGACAAAGCTGGGAGGCCCTGAGATCTCTCCACAGTGAGATTTGGAATTAGAATTTCCTTAAAAGAGCTAGCAAGTGTCCTTACATCTTCCCATATTGCCTTAGGATATTATAGTTCAGAGATGGTGTGGGGGGAAGATGGATAAGAAAGATATATGAGGCCCTGGCCTGTTTGGCTCAGTGGATAGAGCATCGGCCTGCAGACTCAAGGGTCTCAGGTTCGATTCCGGTCAAGAGCATGTACCTTGGTTGCGGGTACATGCCCAGTAGGGGGTGTGCAGGAGGCAGCTGATCGATGTTTCTAACTATCCCTCTCTGTAAAAAATCAATAAAATATTTTTTTTTTAAAGAAAGATATATGAGGAGTGGAATTTACGAGGTATGATCATTGAACGTGGTGTCTTCACAGAGGAATCTTCAAAGTGCTCTATTACTAAGAATCTATGTAGCTCTTGTATCTTCCCTCCCAGAAGTACTAAGCACACATTGGTAGACTGAATTCTTCTCTCTGCAAGTCTTGATGTTGACTTTTAGCAGTTTGAAGTAGAAATAGTCATGTATTTAGCCAGGAATTGTTTGATTATAAACAAAAACTCTGTTTAACCAGCAGAAGAGAAAAGGAGGAGGCGTGGAGTGGGTGTTGTAAGGATGTATGTCTCAGACCGCACGACAGGAAAATACAGGAACCGGGGAGGCTGTTCTGGATGGAGCCTCAGCAGCCATTCCCTCTGCCTCTCTACTTCCGGTTCACTGCGCCTTAGCCACTTCCCCTTTGTGGCTTAAACACACCAAGGAGTGGATCTGATTGGAATGTCCCTGGTTAATACATGGTTAAACCTGTTTGCCTAGGACCTAGGTCACCCCTTTCACAGGGTCCAGGAGTGGGAATGGCAGTCTGCTGAGAGGTCAGACCAAAGAATAAGCAGAGATGGTTAAGGGGCAGCTGAATACATCTTCAAGTATATGGTGAAGCAGAGATGTGAACCCAGGCAATCGGCTTTCAAACATCTATTCTGATCACCGTGTATACAGTCTCTAGGACCCAATGTACAGTATTTTCCCGCCAGTTTGTTTGGACTCCGTATAGATGAGTCCTTTTCCAACCTGCAGATAGATTCTCACTTGTGGCTCTCCTTTACATCCTTTTCTCTCTTTCCTCCTTGCTCAGCTTTGTGGAATCCAGTGTTGCACATACCAAGGGTCTGAAGAAGTTCATGTGGGGTGAGACCGTCATCACACAATCCTCCCTGTTGACTCATCTTTGCCCACACTGGCATCCTGCTTTTCTAACTAAAGGCCTGCAGTGTTGTCTCACGGTTCATCTTTTTCAAAATACCAACAGGCAACCTGGGTGTCACCTTTCCCTGCGTACCACGCAGCCTCTGTTTTTGCCCTCTCGGTCTTGATGCAAAATGACACCTCTTTGAATTCCTAAAATAGAGTCCGTTTGCATCAGAAGCATTGGCAACTGCGCAGAGACGGAGGGAAAAGGATGATGAAGAGCTCCGGCCCTACAATCTGGCTTCTGCCTGCCGGCGTCCCAGTCCCAGCTCCACACCTTTCTCACTGAAGGACACTGGCAAATGACTTCCCTTCTTTCAGTTTCCTCATCTCTACAGTGGGAGAAATCATGGTGACTACTATCTTTGAGTGCTGTGAGGATCAAGTCAGGAAATACATGAAGAACACTTAGAAAGTGCCAAGGACATCAAAGATACAATGTTAGCCATAACCAGTTACCATGTTAGCTAAAAAATTCTTAACAATGATTCTCCTCGCCCCTTCGGAATGGCATGGGCTGTGGCTGGCTTCTGTTCCCACCCTCCTAGGTGACCCTTATGATACAGAATATGAGGGCTTTCTCCCCGGTTACACCTCCATTACAAACCCCAGCCCATCACAATGTTCAGTCAACCAAGGGCTTCCAGGAACTAGAATCCAACCTCTCCAAAAATCTGGGGAATTAAAGAGAACGAGAAAACGTTCCATCATCCATATCTAGTTCTTTCTCCTGTTCCCATGGCTTATGCTTATTCAGCTTGACTATCCTGCTCTTATCCTCAAAGACCTCACTCCTTTTTTTAAAAAATATATATTTTATTGACTTTTTCACAGAGAGGAAGGGAGAGGGATAGAGAGTTAGAAACATCAATGAGAGAGAAACATCTATCAGCTGCCTCCTGCACACCCCCCACTGGGGATGTGCCCGCAACCAAGGTACATGCCCTTGACCGGAATCGAACCCGGGACCTTTCAGTCCACAGGCTGACGCTCTATCCACTGAGCCAAACCAGTTTCGGCAAGACCTCACTCTTATTCAAGCATCTGTAATGTGTGGACATTATTTTCCAAACACTGCACAGACCACCCTGTGTTGAACAAGGAAGGTGGGCCACCTAGATCCCTTACAAGGAAGACTTTGTTGCACCAGCTGCTGGGCGTGCAGTTCGTGGATAGTTTGCACTGTCAGTCACTTCATGGGTTGCCTCATCTGCGGAGAGCCGCTTTGCCCAAGGACGTGCCCAGCGAGGGGGAGAGTGGTGCACATGCAGTGACTGATGGAGGCCATATAAAGGCCCAGTCTTCTCAGTCTGACACAGTGTAACTCAGATGGGCCATTTGCATACAAGCTTCCCTGTGGGGTTGGCTAAGGCTAGTACAGTGTGACTTCTCCTCCTCCCCCATTCCGCTTCCTTTCCTCCCTTCCATAGGTGTTCATACCAAGGGTGCTCCCTAGTAAATATCCTGCACATTAAAGTTGGTCTCACAATCAGCTTTTCAGAGGCCCCAACCTGTGTCACACCAAGCTTAGCAGAGTCTAACGTTTATTGAACACTTAATATGTGCCAGACACCATCATAGGCCCCGTACACGTGGTTTCTCATTTAATTTCCATAATCCTTTGAAGTAGATACTATTACTATCTCCCAGTTATAGATGAGGAAACAAAGGCACAAAGCTATACTGTTAGTAACTGGTGGAGAGGGGATTTGAACTCACCTCCTGACTCCAGAGCCTACATTCTGAACCATCATGCTATATTCTATCCCATCATAATATCTACTTCTTAAGGAGCAAAAATGATGTTAAATCATACCTTATAAACCATAAATATATAATAGATATAGGGGAAACATTGTAAAGCCCATAGTATTTTGCTTGATGTCTCTGATGAAAGTTTATCTCTTAGAGAAATACATAATCTGTCCATTGTTCAACAGATGACTCAAGCTGTGTTTGGATGGTGTAACACTTGCCACTTGAAATATAACATCTTAGTGGGCAGATTCTGATGAAATCTTTTCCTTTGGAAATAGTGCCAAGAATTAGATTTTCTGTTGTTAATTGGTAGATTTCAAAGACTAAGTCGGCTCCTCTGAAACATTCTTATTAGCCTCGGATAAGAAGGTTGACAGACACAGGAGTGAAGTGCTTTTGTGTTCAGGAAATGCAGCTGACTTCCTACCTCTGACTTCACCCATGAGTTTTATTTGTTATTGAATCAGCAGTTCTACTTTTCGAGTCATCTGGTTGTTCCTGAAGTAGCCCTTTGACCTTTGCCATTTTACCAGAGAAGATCAATATGTATTAGTTGGCTGGACTAGAGGTTAAGCTCAGATTTAGTCCTCAGCAAATAATCGTTTGCCCCCTTGTATCATGTTATCTTGTTCCTCTAGAAAAGGGGCACACACATTACAATTGACAGCAGTTTCAACATCTGCCTCAAGTCTTCCACAAAGGAATACAAAGATATACGGGCATGCTGAAAATTACCTTTTAATATGAATGAAAATGTAAATAACTCAAGCAAGAAAGCTAATATAACTCGCATAGCTATAATTACAAGGTTGTCCAAGTGCTTTTGTATTTGTCTCAAATCTTAAATATAAGCATATGCGTTTAAAACAAACAAACAAACAAAAAGCAGAAAACGCATTAAAGCATGGTCTCATGGTTTCTTCAAAGCATCACCTCTCCTCAAAACAATGCAAACGGTACAATGAAGTGGAAATACACAAAGAGTATAAATAGAAATGAATAAAGTGAAAAGCAAGTTGAACAGGAAAAGTTTTGAAGGCAGGTGCCGGGATAATCAGCGAGCCTGGTGAAGTCCACCGTCCAGACAGAATGAGGTCATGCTTCAGATAGCGAGATACTTGTGGCGCCTTTCATCTGAGGTTCTCCACGTGCTTTGCTGACATTATCTAATAGCAAATAATGTTAACCCCACTTTATAGGTGGAGAAACCAACATACTCAGAGGCTAAGTAACTCGCTTAAGCAAGCACAATGAGTTGGTGATGGAACCAGGAAATTACTTCAGGAATTGAATCTACTTTATTGTTCATAGCACTAGGTCAACTCTAAAGATACCAAAAGGCACTTTTCTTGCTGTAAATTTGTAGTAAATGTACTTTTAAAAACGAGTATCGCCTGTAAGCAGTTTGGTGAAAATGCTTTCAAGTGTAAGTCATGTTGCTTTTTTGTGGGAGAAATTAAGAGATGATTAAAAAATAAATTCTCCCAGATTCAAAAAAAGTATATCCACATTAGGTTTAGGTTATTGAGCAGAACTCATTTTAGGTGTCTAATGCAGAACCATAGTGAAAGCACATTAGTTGATAGCCAGCGTCCTACTGGTTATTTTGCATGTGTGGGATACATTATTTTTGGTAGGGTGGGCCATGAACAGGAGAGGCCTGGGAATTAATTATTCTATACTTTCTATCCCCACTCAGCGCAGAACTGTCCCTGAAAATTCTGCAATGTCTGTGGGGACATACTATGGGAAGAAGGGGTGGCTCGTGGTGGTTGTCCTTTCAAGAATGTTATTCTCTGCCTGTAGTCCTCCTCTCCAAGCTCCTATAAATCATTTTTAAAAATATTTTTATTGATTTCAGAAAGGAAGGGAGAGGGAGAGAGAGAGAGAAACATCCATGATGAGCCCTAGCCAGTTTGGCTCAGTGGATAGAGCACCGGCCTGTGGAGCATCGGGTTCAATTCTGGTCAAGGGCACATGCCCGGGTTGTGGGCTCGATCCCCAGTAGGGGGCATGCAGGAGGCAGCCAGTCAATGATTCTCTCTCATCATTGCTGTTTCTATCTCCCCCTCTCCCTTCCTCTCTGAAATCAATAAAAAAGAAAAAGAAAAAGAAAGGAAGGAAGGAAGGAAGGAAGGAAGGAAGGAAGGAAGGAAGGAAGGAAGGAAGGGAAAGAAAAAGGAAGGAAGGAAGGAAGGAAGGAAGGAAGGAAGGAAGGAAGGAAGGAAGGAAAAGAAGGAAGGAAGGAAGGAAGGAAGGAAGGAAGGAAGGAAGGAAGGAAGGAAGGAAGGAAGAAAAGAAAGATGATGAGAGAGAATCATTGATCGACTGCCTCCAGCTCACCCCATACTGGGGATCAAGCCCACAATCCGGGCATGTGCCCTAACCAGGAATCAAACCATGAACTCCTAGTTCATAGGTCGACCTTCAACCACTGAGCCACGCCGGCTGGGCTCCTATAAATCTTTTATACTCTGCTGCATGAACCCATACTTTGTGGTGCAAAGTCGATATCACTACTCCTGATGAAAACCACAAATATAATTTCATGATACTAACATCATATACTTATGCTAAAAGTAAATTATAATCACATAAAGTTTTATGTTAACTGCATGTAAGCTCTAACTACATTTCAAAATGAAGGATTAATAAATTTCTCCTTCACTTTTACCTGAGCTCAGGATTAAAGTGACTGACAGGAGATAAGTTAATTTAGGGCAAAGAGCTACATCTAAACATCCGTTGATATCTGCATGTATATACAGGGTAGGGCAAAAGTAGGTTTACAGTTGTTCAGATGGAAAATAATACAATAAATAATACAAGAATAAACTCCACGTTTCTCGTACTCACAACCATACACCTACTTTTGCCCCACCCTGCACATCCTTTATCACTAGTGTGCTCTGGTTAAAAGGTGACTAGAGAGTTGGGGGAAAGAGAGGAATCATGAACTCAACAAAGAACACTATTTCTCACTTAGGCACTCATAACTTTTGTGTTTGGCCAAAGCACAGAAATCCACCCTCCAGTGTTCTTTCTTTTTCTTTTTCTTTTTTTAAAAATATATTTTATTGATTTTTTACAGAGAGGAAGGAAAAGGAAGAGAGAGTTAGAAACATCGATCAGCTGCCTCCTGCACACCTCCTTACTGGGGATGTGCCCGCAACCAAGGTACATGCCCCTGACCGGAATTGAACCTGGGACCTTTCAGTCCACAGACTGGTGCTCTATCCACTGAACCAAACTAGTTAGGGCTCCAGTGTTCTTTCTTAAGAGCCTCTGCTTGCTTTGAGCAGCCAGCCGTGTAGTGGGACAGGCACCCATTCTGGGTTCAGAAGATGAGGTTCCGGTTCCAGCTCTACCTTGTGACTGAAACCAAGTCACCTCACCTTTCTCAGCATCAGCTTCCTCATCTGTGAAAGAGGGATGGTGGTAACACAGCACAGGCTTCGATGAGAATTGAAGCAAACAATGTGTCTGAATAACTGAGGTTATTAGAGGTTATACAAGAGTGGTGTAAATATAATTATAATATATAATACTAGAGGCCCAGTGCATGATTAAATCATGCACGTGTAGGGTCCCCTAGGCCTAACCTGCCATCCAGGCCATATCCACTGCCCCGCAAAGCCTAGCATGCTCCACAGACACTGCTAGCAGCCTGCTCCCCGCTTTTGATGGCAGGGGGTCCGCTGGTGCTGGAGCAGACACACAGCTCCCCGCTTTTGATCGCGGGGAGCTGGCTGTCTGTCCATTGGTGCACCAGGCCTTTCAAAAGCCTCCGGCATGGCGGAGGCTTTTGAAAGGCCTGGTGCCGGAGCAGACAGCCAGCCAGCTCCCCGGCTTTCGCTCCCCGCCTTTGATGGTCCGCAGCAGGACGTGGGCTCGCTGCCCCAGAGGCCCCTTCTGTGCCGCAGCACAGCCATGGAGCAGTCCCGCCAGCCCAATCGGCCACCCCAAGTCCCACCCCCTGTGCCTCCCGCTGGCCCAATCGTGGGTGTAGCGGAGTGATGGTAATTTACATATTACCCTTTTATTATGTAGGATATTAATTACCTGAAGTGCATAAGTATGGGTTTATAATACAATCACGTATATATGTAAAATAATTATCAGCATATCTTAGAACAGTATATGTTTGCTTTGCCAAATTTTTCAATTCATGCGTGATAATATATGCAATCCCTTTCATCTCCAAAGCCAGCTACATCTTCACCGTCACTCTTATTCCCGCCTGTCGGTTTTTCTGCTTTTGTCCCCTTGTAATATTTTGTGGGCCTTCCGCTAATGCAGTAGGACGTGTAACCAAATACCCACATGTTCTGTTTCTTGTTCAACAGGTGGGGAGCACCCAGGAGAGTTTTAGTAGTTGATAAGCCTCATTAAAACCCATGGGTCTTCTTCCAGCCTGGGCACCCAGCTGCCTTTTTCTATTTTTGGAAGGGCCACAGAAAATCTCCTGTCAAGAGTTTAAAACTTTCCACCGCCTGTCCACAAGCTGGTTCACCCCTTGCAAAAAATATAACCTCGTTCTGACTTATATTCTGCAGCTTGTTCTTCATTGCAGCTGTCTTGCTATGTTTTACTGCATGTTTCCTTTCTATGACTCGCCTACAAATCATCATCAAAACAGAGATGCTCTCACGAGAAATGCTGTTCGCTTCAAGAGTGTTTTAAGAAGAAGGGATTGCCTGTATAGAGAGAGTAAAGGGATCGCCGCGCATCTGTTAAGCTAAGCTTTTGAAAAGGAATGCCAGTAGGGAAAATACCAAGGGAAAGAAGGTGCTCCACAGGAAAAGAAACTGACCTCTGAAGGTTCATGGGGATTAAATATAGGAAAATAAAATTTTTAAAGCTTCAGAACATTTGAAAATCACACATGTAAGAAGTATTTTTGTTCTTAATAAGCATAAAACTTAATTTGGGGAAAATGAGACAGACTTAGTACTTAGATTTAAACACATTAGTTGTCTCATTGACAAGTCTTGTTGAGGAAACCTCAAAAGATAGGAAGCAAATCATAGTAATAAAATGATCAAAATACTGAAGTATTTTATCAGCCTCACCTTAATCTAGATCTGCTCCCTAATACCAGCGTTTATCATTTTTACATATTGTTATATACATGTATCCACAGAACATGTATAGAATTATTTTGGTGTTTATATACATAAACATCAGACTGTAGATATCATTTAAGCAAGTTGTTTTTTTGTGTGTTTTTTTTATTGTCTAAAGTTTTACATATGTCTCCTTTTTCCCCAATTGACGCCCCCTCCCCAGCCATTCCCACCGCCCCAGTGTCTGTGTCCACTGGTTATGCTAATATGCATGCATACAAGTCCTTTAGTTAAGCAAGTTGTTTTTTACACTCACCAATGCTTTTATTAGACAATGGTGTTGAGATGTACCCATTGTTTCCAATGTCTCATAATTGCTACAATAAATGAATCTGTTATTCTAAGTCTCTATTAAAAAACAAAAAACAAAAAAAAAAACAACTCAGCCTCAGGTTTGTGCTAAGTCCCGGTTTACTTTTGACCTTACCAGAAACAGGAAGGAAGAAACGCACTAACCCCATTGCCTGGCTTTATTCCAAAGCACTTCGGTACTCATCTTAAGGAAGGGATTAACTATCGAAAGTGAGATGTGGATTTGAAACAATTTTCCAGGTAATTCAATCCCCTAAAAGCTACTTTGAACTGAACAAAAAGTGTGTAAGAAGTGGATTTTGTCCTGCCTTAGATTTCCAGCTAATTTTCCTGGTCTAATTCATTGATGGAATGAATCCATCTGTCCATCCATCCATCTATTGAATGAGTTTTTATTAACTGTTAGAGCTAAATGCATGGCACTGTTAACCAGATTTATGTTTTGCTTGTGGTCTCCAACAAGGGCACACATACCCTTGGTGAGGGCATGTTTGTCCTTTTCATGTCAACTTTACACATTATAGAATGCACTTCCTATATATATATTACCCTAGAGCCAGAATCCCTGCTAACATTAGGCCCATCCATGTTACATTTTTTGTTCTAGACTCAGGGCAAGTCGCGGTGAGTAGACAGTTTGGAATCAAATGTGGCTGGGTCAACAATGCCCTGCCCTGGTATGAAAGTTACCAGCCCTGATAAACCCTGAAGTATTTTATCACAAACATTCCATTCTCAGCACCTGGTTTGCACAAAATCAAAAATAATTGTGTTTATAGGCTATTTGGAGTAGGAATTTTAAAATCTTTTTTAAGGTTAGAAAATAAATTTCCAGACCACCCAAAAATAAGTTTGTGCTTCTTTGAGCTTGTTTCTTGCTAAACTCATTTAGCTGCAACGCACATTGGAAATCTCTGATCTCTTTCTTAAGAGTGATATCTTGAGTTTCCCAGACAGAGATAAATATTTTACCTCGCAATATGTCAGAAACAATGTTTTAATATTTATTCAATAAGAAGTTGTGGATAAATTAAGGGCTTTGTTTTAATTTTACTAGATCCTGTTTAATTAGAATTTTTTTTCTTCCAAGCTATGGGTTTTTGCAATAAAAAACTTTTCACATTTAAGAAGAGTGAGATTCTGAGCTACAGCTGAGCTCAAATCCCAAGTTCCTCCTTTTCCATGAGGTAGACAAACACTGTTACCTTACTGGTGTATTTTACCTATTACTACGGCTGAATTTTCAAAGAACTTAAGGTACATCCCATGTTCCGTATTTCTGACCAGCAGCAGGCCTCAACATGTGCCCTCTCATAGGCGATTCTTCTGAGGTGAGTCATGGCCTCAGGCCTGAGATGTAGACGTCATGAGAAACACCAGGAAAAAAAAAAAATTCCCCTTGTTTCACATCTTTGCCAATATGTAGTATTATCAGACCTTTCAATTTTTTGCCAATCTGGTGGGTATGAGATGGTCTCTTATTATTATTTTTTAAATTCCCATCAGAGGACATGCTTTTTATTTATTGGTTTTAGAGATAAAAGAAGGGAGGGAGGCGGGGAGGGAGGAAGGAAGGGAGTGAGAGAGAGAGAGGAGAGAGAGAGAGAGAGAGAGAGAGAGAAACATCTGTAGGTTGCCTTCTGCATGTGCCCTGAGTGGGAATCAAATGTGCAACCTTCCTGTGTACAGGGCCAATGGTCCAACCAATGAGCCACAGTGGCCAGGGCTCTCATTAATGTTTTATTTTGTCCCTGATTGCTAGTGGTGTAGAGCATTTGGCATTTTTAAATAAGTGGGTTATAGTTGTGTTGGTTTTTGTTTTTATTTTAATCACTTATTTTTTTTTGGACTGTTGCTGCAAATCTTCCATTTTTTTTCTTTATTTTTTATTCATGTATTTCTTTTATTCCAAAGATGGGCCATGTGTGCTACTGCTTTAAATATCTCCCGCTTTCTCTCTATTTCCCCATTTTTGACCATTCTATTCTTGCATTCTATTCTTGTGGCATGTTATTGGTGCTCCTATGACTGGCTTTCTGCTTTTCAACCCTACTGTCCCTCCTTGCTAACCTGGGTTCCCTTAGGATCTCTAATTTGGTGAAGGCCTTCTAACGGCATGCTGAATAGCAGGACTCAAGGGTGTAAGCAATAATAAAAGCAACCTTTTTTGTTCTCTCGCTATCCTGGCTCTCTCCTGAGAGTGGAAATCCTTTTCTTACTCCTGGATAAAACTCAGGCTGGTCCCAGGACTTTTCAATTGTAGTTAATAAAAAGTCTTAGATCAGCCCGGTGGCGTGGCTCAGTGGTTGAGTGTCGAACTATGAACCAGGAGGTCACAGTTTGATTCCCAGTCAGAGCACATGCCTGGTTGTGGGCTCAATCCCCAGTAGGGGGCATGCAGGAGGCAGCAGATCAATGATTCTCTCTCATCATTGGTGTTTCTCTCTCTCTCTCTGCCTCTCCATTCCTCTCTGAAATAAAAATTGTGTGTGTGTGTGTGTGTGTGTGTGTGTGTGTATGTGTGTGTGTGTGTGTGTAAAAGTCTTAGGTCACATGAGCTGACAGTGTTAATCCAGTAATGAATCATACATGAATCAACATTCAAATGATTCCTGCACAAGTGCATCTTCCTTCCGGGGAGGAAGTGTGGTCCTCCTTTTCTCTTTTTCTGTCTGCACAGACGCCCTTTCCTCAGATTTGCTAGTTTCAACCTCTGCCCTGCCCAGGAGGGAAGGCAGGGAGTTGGGGAGGCAGGGAAGAGCTGGACGGAGAGATGCAGGAACATTTCCACCTGACTGGTACTGCTGGAAGGCAGCTTTGCCTTCCCTGGGCTTAGTAGATGTTTAGAGCCAAATCATTCTTTTGGAGTATTTTCCTGGTTTTTTAGAGGTTTTCCTGCCTGGCCTGTGCATCTACAACTCCTGGATGTGTGCATTGCCCCTCCAGATGACCACTCCCAATGTCCCCTCATCTGCCTTCAAGCAAATATTCTTCATTCTGGGTTCCATTAACCCTGGCACGCCACCCTTTTGGGAGGGTTTCTTCGATTCCTTCCATGTTAATTAATTTTTAAAAGAAAATTTTCTATTCTTTATTTTAAAAATATTTATTTTTGGAATGGTTAGTATATTTATATTCACATGATTCAAAATTTTCAAAGTACAAAAGAATCCGCCAGACAAATCTCCCTCTCCCTCCCGATCATCAGTTTTCTTCCAAACAGGCAGCCGGTGTTAGCATTCTCTTCTGTATCCCTGCAGAGATATGTATGTATGTGCAAACAAATAGTCTATATCTCCCCGCCTTTTCTTAACTCATATAGTAGGATACTATTCACATAGGGTCCTACTTCAGGTCCCACCTCTGGTCTCGGGGAGTCACTAATCTCTGACTCCCCTTTTGGGGCAGAAATACAAGCTGCGGGGAGGGGGCGGGGCACCATCCTCTACTCAGATGCCGAGAATGCTGTGCCTTTTTCAGGCCGGAAGCCAGACTCAGGCTACTCTGGCTTCTAGGTTTGGGGACACATACTGAGCGCTCCACGCAAAGCCCCTAGTGCTAGCTTGAGGTAAGGTAGACGCTACCTCTGAACCCCACCGTCTGTTCTCTCCAAAAACACTTCCCCTCAAACATTCTGAATCTACAGTCTCTCAACCCTTTCATGTCAGTGACCAAGTTGAAGGGTCTGGAGGCGAGGGGCCCAAGAACCAATAACGGGTCTCAGGTCACTCCTTTGAAAAATGTGGTTCTTGGAGGCCTGTCTCACAACTTACTCCGGTTGTTGCTGTCAGTTTGTCATGGGACCTCACTCAAAAATTCCAATTTACTGTGCTGTTACAGTAAAATATGGGTGAAGGCTGCCCTCATAGAGATCTCCATTCTTCTTTTGCTCTCTGGGTTTGATGTCACAGAGACTTGTCCAATATTTCCTTGGCTTGGGTGCTCATGCACACGCTCTGGCACACAAATAGTTATATATACGAAGATAAATGACTGTTTCTATTTTTCTTGTCAAAGAAAATTCTTACGGATACATTTTAGTTTTTCCATAGTTCTGCACATCGGAACACCAGAGGCTCTAGAAAAGTTCAAAACTAAGCTGAAAGGCTGAATCTAGGAAAAGAAAATAGCCAGAAAACTCAACCCTAAATTTGGTGTTCCCGTAGTTTTCTAGAATGGCCTACTTTATTAGGTTTGTGATCGGAATGGTTGAATTTATTATTGAAAAGGTAGTGGACAGGATGACAGATCGGATTTGGCATTTGGGCTTGGCATTTCCAGAGAAATGTCTTTAGCCAATCCTGACACATGATTTTATTTAATTAACCTCAAACAGTGAGTGACATCATTACGTCACGAGAGCTGTATCACTCCATTTCTCAATTTGTTATGTCTAGAGGTCAACGACAAGTTTCACATTCTCAGGAGAGAAAACATGTTGCTATTCTCAATATTTAATTAAATTCAACAAACATTGAACTTAACAAATATTGAGTTGAGTGCCTAGTTTATGCAAGGTGCCTATCCGGTTTATTAAAAAAAAATAGTACTGATAATCCACATTTTTGAGCACCTACTATGTGCCAAGTACCATGCTATTTCCTTTACAGGTATTGTTTCTTTTAATCCTCACAAAACCCTGTGGAATGGGTACTATGGTAATCTCCGCTGTACAGATGTGGAAATTGAGGCACAAAGAGGTTAAGTACCTTGATCGAAGTGATTTTATCTGGTCCAGAGTTCATGCTTATCATGCACTCTGAAGGAGACCAAAGGCTTTCACAGTCTCACGTGACAGGAAGTGGGAGATAAACACAGAGCCACCAACAGTAGATGCAGCTCCCGGGGAGGTACACAGCGTTGTGGAGTTCGGGGGTGTGAGAGCACCTGCGGAGTATGAGCAGTCATGGAATTTTGCCGTGGCAGGCAGTTTTTGAGTGGGTACTTCCAGAGGGTGGCAGGAACGGGAAACCAGAGTGACCGTGTAGTTCAGCATAGGGAATGAAGTCCTAGAGGGAGGAATGAGCAGGCCCGCGTCTGAGATCCAGTTTGGCTCAAATGTAACATCCAATTAGGAAAGTGATAATAGCCACTGTTTATTTCTATCTTTTATGTGTCAGGTTCTTGACACATAATTTTTAAGACAACCCTACAGGATAGATGTTATTGGCCTTGATTTATAGACAATAAAATGAAGGTTTGGAGGGGTCATAGGGCAAGTAAGTGGCAGAACCACAATTTGAATCGGAGTCTTCTTCCTGACACCACCTTTCTGCCCTTTCTTTTTTTTTTTTTTTTTTTTGTGCTGCATTACTTCGGGGAGACGGAAAGCTAGGCTGGTGCCATATTGAGAAGGGCCTTGATGACTGGGGTGAAGGATTTTTATTTACCTTGTCAGGTAGAGGAGGGCAAGGACAAAACTCAAGCTGAACTCTGGGAAGACAACTGCAATCATTTGGGCGGTAAGAATGAGCGCTTCAATAAGAAGGCAGTGCTGCAACTGGACAAAAGGGGAGTACAGTAGCCCCTGCCCCCCCAACCCCATTATCCAAGGTTTCACTTTCTGTGGTTTTAGTTACCCATGGACAAACCCATTCTGAAAACGTTAAATGGAAAAATTGCAGCATTAGCAATTCACAATTTTTAAATTGAACACCATTCCGAGTAGTATGATGAAATCTTGCGCGGACCCCTTCGATCCCGTGGGGACATGAATCACCCCTTTGTCCAGTGTACCCATGCTGTCAGTCTCTTAGCAAGCGGTCTTGGTTATCAGATAGACTGTCATGGCATTGTGATATAGTAGTGCTTGTGTTCAAGTAACCCTTATTTTATTGTTATAATTGTTATTTTTATGATTAGTTACTGTTGGTAATCTATTACTGTGCCTAATTTTCAAATTGAACTTTATCTTAGGTATGTATGTATAAGAAAAAACATTGTATATATAGAGAGAGTTTGGTGCTATCTATGGTTTCGGGCATCCACTTGAAGGTCTTGGAACATATCCCCCATAGATAAGGGGAACTACTGTAGATATAAGAAATATATGTCAATGGTATTGAGAGACTTAGTAACTGATTGGGTAGGAGCAAGGCATAGAGAACAATATATATTTCTAAACTTTTGAGCCTCTTAGTTCTCAGAAGGGTTTTCTGCAATGGCCATTAACAGAGAAACAGGGCAGGAGGAGAAGCTAGCTTTGTGAGATTAAGGAGAGGGAAAACGATAAACTTAATTTGGGAGCTGGAGGTGCCGATGACTTCTGTATCTATGTAGAGGTGGGTCATAGAAAATTGGACAGGTTACTCTGAAGTCTGGAGTCACGATCCAGTTATACAAAGAAAGTTGAGAGTCAAAGACATAGTAATCAACAAAGACTATACAGTGCAGAAAAATCCAATCTTGGTGTCTACCAAGAAGTAGGAGAAAAGAGGAACCATATTAAACACCTGCTATGTGCTGCAGAAACTACTGGAAAGGTGACAGACTTTTCTCATGAAGCGTCTAATCTTGTTTTAGAGATTAATCGCTCTCATGAAACTGTGGCCAAATAGGACAAAATTTAACATACTCAAGAGCCAATCTGTAGGGTATAAAAATAAGACTAATGGGATGTTGAAAAGGAGAGAGGTTGATGTCTTTGAGGTATTTGGGAGGTGAGAGAGAGGGCAGGGATCAGGTATAAGAGGTGGACATTGTGCATAGGCTGATATGAGGGTAACATTGCTCCCCAGGTAGTGACAGGAACTTGTGTTTTCTCTGTTACCCAGGAGGTAGCATGGGGGTGGAAAAGTATAAGTGGGTTTTGGAGTAAGGGAGACTTCAAATTTTATATCTACCTTTTACTGATGGTAGAATATTGGACAAATGACTTAGCTTTTCAAAACCCATCTCCTTTCGTAAAAAGTGGTTATAATACTTAATAACGTGGTTATATAAATTCTGTAAAACAACACAGGAAAACCTAAAAACTCTTTTCTTAGGATGTTTTTCTTACTACCACTTGCACCATGGAGATACCCACATTTCCCGTTCTTCCCTCCAGCATAGCTTCCTGAAGACACAGTCCATATTTTAGAAAAGTGCGGCAAATTTGTATGTCCACTTAGCTCCTTATTCAGGCATAGCTATCCAGTGATGGTGAACCTATGACACGCGTGTCAGCACTGACGCGCGTAGCCATTTCTGATGACACGCGGCCGCATGCCGAGGATGAAACATTTGCTGCTCCTGAGGATGAAACATTTGCGACTAGAGTCTTGGAGTTAGTTTTTTTCCTCAAAGTGACACACTACCCGAGTTATGCTCAGTTTTTTGGCGAAGTTGGACACACCAAGCTCAAAAGGTTGCCCATCACTGCTAGGCTCTCCAAAGAGGGGGCAGTTACCATCTCTCGCTGTGATTGATACCATCTACTCAACAAGCATTTATTGAGCATCTACAATGTCCTACCTTATTGTGCTAGGCCCTATGGGGGTATAGAGAGATAAAAGTTAAAAACGCTCAAAATACTTAAAAACGAGAAAACAGTCTCTGGGTGACTAGCTCCTTGGACTTCAGAAGGTGGAGGGAAGTGATGGGTGGGGAGCTCGTGTGCGGTGAACACCTCGCGGAAGGTGCCACAACTTGCAGCACAGCTGTCATTTAAGCCAAATCTTGGCAGACGATAGAATTCGCCGCGCGGAGACTGGGAACAGAGAGGATCACGGTGTTGGAAGATGTGTTGATCACAGAGAGTTTCTCAAAGCAGAGTTATATCAGTGCCAACACCCAACGGGAGGGATCTCCGTTTTACTTGCTCTGGAGTCTGAAGCCGTTATCCAGAGAGCATGCTGATCAGAATTGCAACCCTCGCGAATAAAACGGCCGGTGACAGCAGTGGATCACGGCAGCCGCCGCCGCAGAGCTGCGATTACCCTGAAACTGACGGGGGTAAAGATTTATTTGCACAATTTGGTGAAGCATCGTAAACTCCGAGAAGCTGCAATTTCTAGACTTAGAGTTCATCCTTGTGCACCCCGCTCCCCTCTCACCCCGGCTTGTCTTTTTGGCCGAGGGTGAAATGCGCAGCCAGAAGGCCCAGCTCGAGTCAGAGGAAAGAGGGCGGGGGAGGTCTCCGCTGCGGATCTCCTTGGCTCCTCCCGAGTCCTGCCAGGCTCGGCCTTCGCCACACCAACCATGGCGGCCCCGAGCGGCCTCTCCTCGCTTGACGTCGCCCTCAATTTTCGGCCACACCCAACATGGCCGTAACCGCAGGTTGCATTCCTGTGGAAACGTCTCGGGGAATTTCTCGCGAGGTTTGCCTGGGCCCCCTACTGCTCCCGCCCTGCCTCGCGCCGCCGCCGCCACCGCCACTGCTGCCGGCGCCGCTCCGCCTCCGTGTCAGTTGCTGGGCCGTAATGGCGACTGGGCCGCCGCTGCCGAAGTGACTCCCGGGCGGGGGAGCGGGGCCAGACCAGCGTCGGAGGGAACTGCAGAGAGCCGCAGCTCAGGGGCTGGCTTGCTGTGGGGGAGGGGAGGCAGCCTTTCCGCTTCTCCTTCCTTCTCTGCAGACCCCGCGGCTCCCGGGAGCCGGTGCGAGGCGGGCACCCGGTGCGTCCCCGGAGCGGGGAGGCCAGGCCGGGCAGCCCTGGGGCCGGTCGGGGCGGCGGCACCGCACCCTCCGCCAGGCCCCGCGGGATGCACCGTGGGAGCCGAGGGCGGAGGCGACACTCTCAGGTGAGCTGCGGGAGGACCTGGTTGGGACCACGGACGGCTCCCTCTGCCTCTGCCCGCGGTCCCGGTCCCCGGTGGCGGCGAGAGAGGCGGGTCGGGGCGCGGGGGGCCCCGGCCCAGCTGGGCGTCCCCCTCGGCGAACCTCCCTGGGTCTCTGAGGCTCTGCCGACCTGGATTGGACCTGGGTTTCAAGTCCCACCGGTGCCCGCCGGAGACGGGCTTTCTTTCCTCACCTGCCAGTGCCTGCCGCCCCTCCCCTCTTCTGCGAAAGGTGCACGATCCCTCTCACCTCTGGTCCCCGAAGTGTCTCTTCTTCATTCGGAGACCAGGCTTATTTGGGGGGAATTCCGGGGAACTGGTTCCAGTGGCAAGGATGACTGGTTTCTGTTCCTTTTCTGGTGGGGATAAACCTTCTCAAGTAGAGGGAAAACTTTGATCTCTGCTCCAGTCCAGCAGCTGCTTAATGTCATCTTCTGATTTATTAACTAATGACATTTTTTTTTTTAAAAAAAAAAAGGTTTATGCTTTGGAAGTTGCCATTTTCCTCCCCCCCGTTTTTAAATGTAGCCCAATATGCTCAATAACATTTTGCGAATGTTACAAATATGGGTTGGAATCTGACGTGGGGTTTTTAGTTTTCAGGTGGGAAGTTGCACATGGGTATAGGTTTTTACGTGGCTTTAGGGTAGCGACAAATCCTTCAGATAGGAGAGAACAGGTTGCCAGGAATGGTGGTCAGTATCCATGTACTCCACCAGATTGTTTTGTTTTGATGGTGATCCTTGTTTTGAGTTTGGATAAGTCGTTAATGGTTATGTTGCCATGTTAACTACCTCCTCCTGCCCTGTATTTTAAGGGTTTTAAAGGAAAGGCTATCTTATCTTAGATCTAGTAACAACCCGAAAAAGGTTTGTAGAAGCGACGATAAAATACTGAAAGCTGCTCTCCATTGAAACAATGTCTCGGTTTAAAATTTTGTTTTTAAATAAGGTCATGAGATTGTGACTTTGGAGGATTGGTTTGTTGGGCCTGTGGTAGAAGTTGCCTCAAACTCATGGGCGGGCGTGTAATTGTTTTGGTGTGCTAAGTTGACACACCAATGTAATAAAATAAGTCAACCATTGAACCCTCATTGCATTGAATTTAAGATACTTTAATCAGAAAATAAACATCAGGTTAGAATACATTGTATGTGTGGGTAAATACATATGTATCTTATCTTTTCATAGTCAGTAGCAGGACTTTTTAATAATAAGTTGAGTTATATGTAAACAATTTTGTACACATGTGAAGAAATTTCTCTGATTCTCTAAGTTATATTGGTGTGTAGTGTTATGTAAGAGCATTAATACTTGAACAACCTGTGGGGTAATCAATTTATGAAGTAGGAAGTTTTGAAATTTTTTCTAATGCTTCTGATTGCCAGTTTTTTTAAAAAAAATTATTTTTATTGATTTCAGAGAGGAAGGGAGAGGGAAAGAGAGAGATAGAAACATCAATGATGAGAATCATTGATCGGCTGCCTCCTGTACACCCCCAACTGGGGATGGAGCCCACAACCTGGGTATGTGCTCTTGACTGGAATGGAACCTGGGACCCTTCAGTCTGCAGGTGGACACTATCCACTGACAAAACCGGCTAGGGCTGATTGCCAATTTTTTGCCCATTTTAAACACATCTGCCATATCATGGACAGAAGAAAGGAGATGAAGTCCTTTTCTAACCAATTTTATTATTTACTAAATTGCTTTAAGTTATAGTGGGAACATAAAACAGAAGTTGCTCTAAAATAACTGACTTTTTTGGTGTCATTATTTTATTTAGTTTTCATAGCAATTGTGTGAAGTAGGTTCAGTAAATATCATCCTTATTTTGCAGTTGTGGAAATTGACACGCAATGAGATTCATTTATTTACTTGAATGCTGCTCTTATTTCTGCAGATGATCTAGGATTAGTTTTATTTTCACATTATTATTGCGGTATGATTGACAAATAACATATTTCAGGTATACAATATGATTCAATACTTGTACATGTTGAGAAATGATCACAATAAGTAACATTCTAGAATTAGTTTTATTTTAATTGAATATTAATGTAGACACTTCTGGCATTTGGTTTTTTTGAATCTAAAAAATATGTATTTTCCTTTTGGCATGCTACTTGCTCCTTATGCTGATGATTGTCAGTTCTTTAAAAACATTAATATTTTTATAGCATTTTGTTAATTGTTAGCAAGTCATGAATTCTGATAATGTATTGCTTTACTTCTATATGTACTTTTGCTTGAACAATGTTCCTAAAAGAAATTGTAGTTAATTTGTTGTCTCTCATTTTGTTTGGATACTCATAGTTCTGTCATCTTTGGTACTTCAAATCATTTATATTCTTGGTTATGTAAAAGAAATATTGAAGCAACCTGGTCAGTAGCATAACTGAAAACTAGTAACATCTTGGTGATTTTGTTGTAGAGACAACTGATGATTTAAAAAGTTAACTGGCCATCTATACTTGTGATTGCTATTTTTGCAGTGTGGGGCAAGTTGTGAAATAATTCTTTTTTTAAAAAAAGATATAAATGGCGTTACTTAAGCAATTCACGAATTGGGCAGCATCCTATCTAGGAACTAAAGGGCACTCCCAAAATAATTACCTTTTGACTTTTTACCCCATATCAATTTCTAGTGTTGCAAATAGTACCCAAGTTACTTAACATCATCTATAAAGGGGATATAATTATACCTTATATCAATTTCTAGTGTTGCAAATAGTAAATATTGGTTGAATAAATTGACTAAAGAATGGTCTTGACATAATATTTAAAAGCCAAAAACCAAAACCACATTAGTTCATGGTATATAGAAGTTTGCTAGGTAGAAGGGGAATGACAGCCTGGGATTAAAAAGTCACCAAGAATAAGCCACAGGTGGGTCCTGAAAACTTTATTGACCATTTTAATGATTTGCCTAGCTGTTCTGGCAATAGTGTAATTTAAAGAATATAGATGCTTTAAGACCCTACCTGTTACACTAGTACTGTAATTATAGGCTTATAATAACTTTAAGTCACTTCTTAATTACAGCATTGGGAGTTTTCAGTCTTAAAGTCCAGCTAGTCCAATTCCCCTGTACATAAGTAAACTACATTTGTTTAATGTGTTAAATAATTATCAAATGAGAGGATAATTATGAACAACCAGGTAATCTATTCTACATCAGTGTTAGTTAAAAACTCAAAACAGGTCTCTCATTTTAGGAATCAAAAGTACTTGCTAACTTAAAATATGAATCTCAACCCTCTCTGTCATTGGGACTATAAACTAGTACAACTGGGACAATGTTCTGGAAGGACATTTGGTATTACCTATTAAAATTATAATTAAAAGTGCACTCTTTTTTGTTGTTAATCCACTCCAGAGGAATCTTTTCCATTGGTTTTTTTTTTTGTTTTTTTCTTTTTGGTTTTGTTTTTTAGAGGGAGTGGAAGGAAAGGGGAGAGACAGAGAAAAACATCAGTGTGAGAGAGACACATTGATTAGTTGCCTCCCACATGTGCCCCAACCAGGGTGGGCATGGAGCTTGCAACCAAGGTACATGCCCTTGCCTGGAATCGAACCTGAGACCCTTCATTCCGAGGCCTGCAGCTCTAATCACTGAGCCAGACTGGCTAGGGCAAAAGTCATTTCATTTTTAGGAGTTTATCTTACAGAAATTTTAATACAAGAGCACAAGAACAAATCTATAAGGATTTTTGTTTTAGCGTTATTACAAATAAATGTCATTAATATTGACAAATAACAAGAAAGTGCCCCCCCCCCCAAAAAAAAAGTGTTCTAAATGTCCTTTGGTAGGGGGTTAGTTAATATTATAGTATATTTATGGTGTGAGGTACTGTGCACTTGTTAACAGTTTGAGGGATAGTTATATTTACTCCTGAGAAACAGCTGAATGTATCCTGGAGCATAGGGACCATGTAGCAGACTTTCTGGGTTCAAATCCTAACTGCATCATTTGTTAGCAGTGACCATTAGCAAGTTACTTAACATCATCTTTAAAGGGGATATAATTATACTTCTCTCCTGCAGGTCTGTTTTGAGAATTAAATAAGTTAATATTTAAACCCTAAGTAAGCATAGTAATCGCCACATAAGTGTTTGCATTTACTATTACATACTGACATGGAAGAATGTTCATTATATAATATTGAGGGGAAAAATAAGTTTCACTATAGTGGAATATGATTCAATTTTATAAAAACAGACACACATAGACAAAGAAATGTAGTTTGATTTTTTTTTTTTTTACTTGTCCTATATACTAGTAATAAAGAGCTAATATGCTAATTAGACCGAACAGCAGAACAACTGTCCGGACAACCTTCCAGATGAAGCTGGGGCTGCGAGGGCCAGCCAAGGCAGGTAGGGCTGTGAGGGCCGAGCCCCTTGGATGAATTTCGTGCATCGGGCTTCTAGTACGTACATAAGAAAGGGTCTGTGAGGATAGGCTTTAAACTATTAGCTTTGTTATCTCTGAAGAATGGGTGACTTACTTATACTTTAGACACTTTTTAAAAATATATTTTTTTATTGATTTCAGAGAAGAAGGGAGAGGGAGAGAGAGATAGAAACATCAATAATGAGAGAGAATCCTGGAGGATGCTTGCTGCACGCCTCCTACTGGGGATTGAGCCCAAAACCCAGGCATGTGCCCTTGACCAGAATTGAACCCACGACCCTTTTGTCCCCAGGCTATGCTCTCTCCACTGAACCAAACCAGCTAGGGCAGTTTAGACACTTTTGTTTATCGTATGTCCCACTTTATAATTTTAAAAAATTTACTGATTTTTAGAGAGAAACATCAATTTTTAGTTCCACTTATTTATGCATTCATTGGTTGATTCTTGTATGTACCTTGATGGGAATTGAACCTGCAATCTTGGTGTATTGAGACGACACTCTAACCAACTGAGCTACCTGGTCAGGGCCCCACTTTTATAATTATTGAAACCTTTTTTTTTTTTTTTTCTAAAAAAGAAAATATTGAAGAAGAATTTTTCTTTTATTATATATTCATGTAAATGTATTTTTGAATATAGTTGTTTCCCAGAGATCTATAGATTTCATCAACAGAATATCACATGATTAGGTTGTTTCAAAACTTTTGTTGCTAGAAGGCTAAAATTAATCTAGGAAAACCCCTAATATATTTATTTTTCTGCTAGCTTTGTGAGGTTAAACCTCATTTCTGAATTTACAAAGTAACCATGTAGGCTAGATCAGTAATTTTTAAACCCAAGATTCCAATACTGTGTCCCAAGTTACCTTGGAGCACCATAGTGAACTCACATGGGCATTGGGATATTTCTGAAGTTTTGAGGAGAGCACAGTAATATTTGACAGCTGTGGGACACTGCTCAAACGTTTGGTTTAAGGTAGTACTCATGAGATTGTGCTAGGTTTTGGGGGATTGCTGTGATAAAAAGCAAGTACTGTGCAAAAATCATTATGAAACAGGAAATAAAAGTGGTGGTGTCCAAAGTGATTTCAAGGTTTGAGAAGCTGGGTAATGTCTATTAGATGCACACATCCAATTAATAAGTAATTGTTATTAGTAAAAAAATAAAATATTTCTTTCAGCTTATATGTATTTTTCAAAGTTATTATGATATAAATACTAAGTTGTGAGGACCTAACTAGTTAATAAATGGAATTGTTAGGTATTTTTGGGCTTAGGGGCACCATGAAAAAATTACTGAGACACTAGAGTTCTGTGAACTTAGAAAGCTTCGAACCTCTAGAACTCTTTTGACTCACTGTAAGAGGCAATCATTGGCATGGGTAAGGTCACCCAGGAAGAGAGAGTATAGTGTTAGATAAGACCCAAAAGTCAAACTCCTTTGAACTTTAAGATTTAATGGAGAAGGACTAGCTAGCAAAGGAGCATGAGAAAGAGAACTGGAGGTGGGAGATCAGAGTGTAGTGTATAGAAGCAAAGAGCAGAGTGATTCAAGAGAGTGGTCAGCTGTGATGAATGCTGCCAAGATGTCAGGCAGATTGGGGACTTTTTATTTGAAAATGTCCATTAGATTTAGAGATCAAGAGGTTTTGGGCAACCACATTGGATTTGCTTGAAAGGTTATTGAAAAATATTTTAAATGGAGAATGAATATATAGTCTTTTATTTTTTAGAAATTTGTGAAGGAAAAAGAGCAGTAGTCGAGTAGGGTGCTGGGTTGAGGGACTTTTTTTGTTTGTTTTAAGCAAGAAGACTTGATTTAAGTATAAATGCTGATAGGAGGAATCTTGAAGAGAGAAGAAAAGAGATACACGAGAGAACAATAAAATGGTTGACGTTTCTTGAGAGAATGTTGAGGTGGGGAGATCTTGAAACAGATGAAGTATTCTTATGGCTCCTTGCCTCTAAGAGTTACTTTTTCTGTTCTTTTCCCATTCTCCCTATTTATGAACTCAGCCTGCATGCTAAGAGGGACAGTAAAATTCTTTTAAATTTATTGGCTATTAGTTTCTGTGAGCCTCTATACTTAGGAGGTGAATATTTTGATGGTACTTGATGTGTGTACTCTTTGTTGGCTTTAGATTGCTATAAGCAGTCAAACAGTGTTGTAAAGTTGCATCCTTATTTGATTTATAGGGCCTTCTACTTTTTGTTTATATCATTTTAACCATGTTCTCTATATCATTTATTATTGGTTTAGTGAAATTGTGTTTCTATTTTCTGTTGGCAAGTTAGAGTCATCCTTAGCTAACTTGGGAAGTTGATTATTATTTTGTGCTTTCATTTATATTTTACATGATGCAAATAGAATCATGTCAAATATAGTTTCTTTTTTAATCCTCATGATATTTTATTTAAATCTGAACAAAGCAGTATTGTTCATTTATGCTTCAACTTTTACATGAAACAACTTGTTTCTCTACCAGATGCCAGTTAAACTCACTGTAAAATGGACAGTAGAATAAAACGCTTGAGTCACTTAAATGAATAATAAAAGTATTTTTTTTTTCAGTTTTCTGAAATTTAAGAAGCTTTTAGTATAGTAAGACAAAGTGCAATAGAATGATATAGATTTTGTTACTGGTTTCTGAAAACTATGGTCAGTGCTTAAGAGAGGAATGGCCAACACTTGATCCTTTAAATACACAAATGTAATCATGTCAGAGACCCTGCATGATCTTGTTTCCTTCCTTCTCCAACTTTCTCTCACCATTTTCCCTCTCCCAACACCTGGGGCTTAAACTATGTCATGTCTTTTTTGTCTCAGAGCTGTTCCAGATATCCTTTCTATTGCCTGGAAAGCTCTTCCTTGCCTACACTTAGTTACATTTTTTAACATATATTTTTATTGATTTCAGAGAGGGAGAGAGAGATAGAAACATCAATGATGAAAGAGAATCATCGATCGGCTGCCTCCTGCATAGCCCCTATTGGGGATCGAGTCTGCAACCCGGGCATGTGCCCTGACCAGGAATTGAACAGTGACCTCCTGGTTCTTAGGTCGATGCTCAACCACTGAGCCACACCAACTGGGCTAAATTTTTTATTTATCCTTTAGGTCTAAGATTAAATGACTTTTCCTCTCTACTTCACAGATTAGATGAGTTCCTTCTGGCTATGTTTCTATAGCACTTGCATTTTTTAAATATTATTTTCATCCCATATATAATAATAAAAGCATAATATGCAAATCGACTGAATGGCCAAACAACGGAACGACCAAACAGCAAAATGACTGTCCGGACTACCACACTATGACACCCACTGGCACCAGGCCAGCCAAGGCGGGTGTGGTGTGATTGTTCGGGGGCCCAGCCATTGCCCCATGATCGCCCTGCAGAGGGACGCCTAGGCCACTGGTTGGTGGGGCGATCAATCGGGGGGCTCCGTGATTGCCCCAAAGAGGAAGGCCCAGGCCACCGACTGGTGGGCTTTGTCGGGTGGGTGGGGGCTCCCTCTGTGGGGCACGATCGATCGCCCCAAAGAGGAAGGCTCAGGTTACCCCTGGCAGCACTGCAGCAGGTGGGTGGGGCCTTCCTCTGCAGGGGTGATCCATTGTGGAGCCCCGGCCAGGTGGGCAGGGCCTACCTCTGCAGGGGCAATCCACTGCGGAGCCCCGCGATGGATCACCCCAAAGAGGGAAGGCCCAGGCTACCCAGCGGCAGCACTGTGGTGGGTGGGCAGGGCCTCCCTCTGCAGGTGTGATTGATTGCAGGGCTCCCAGACTGAGAGGGCGCAGGCTGGGCTGAGGGACAACCTCCTCCTCTAGTGCATGAATTTTGTGCACTGAGTCTCTAGTCCTATATAATAAAAGGCTAATATGTAAATTGTCCCCTCGACTGGGAGTTTGACCAGGGGCTGGGGCTGGCTCGCCAACCACCCGCGGCTCCTCCCCCCGGCCGGCCCGGTGCGATCGGCCCCGATGGTGGAGGGCCAGCCAGACCCCACCCATGCACTAATTCGTGCACCGGGCCTCCAGTTTGTAATATTTGTTGAATATCCACCTTCCAAGCAAGCTTTTAGACTGCTTGAGTGTGGGCCCATGTTTGTTCTTTTAACAACTATATTCCCACTGCTAGGCACTATTCATTCTACTTCATACTTGGCCCTCAGCAAATATTTGTTAAATGAATGGGTGGCATGGGTCAGATTGAGGAAAAGGTTTTTCAAGAGTGTAGAAGAAGACAGTCTGATGCTGCACTGGGGGACCAAGGAGTTTGCTAAAACATCTCACCTGTTCTGTTTAGGAGGGAAGCGAAAATAAAAAGCTTCATCTGAAGACATATGTTAGGAAGCCCTGTTTTTTGAGATGAATTTGATAACAGTTGAGGCATGTTGGTTAGGTGAGCATTCTCTAAAAGAAGTTAAAAGTGCATTGAAGTTAATGGTACAGAGGTTCTAAAGAGTATAGAATGTAGGTGGGAAATCAGGGTGCCTTATGATGAAATTACAAGAGAGGATAGGGGGTTGTGTTATAGATGGTGGCTGAGTTTAAATATTATGAGAAGCATTATGTGAATGACCCTTAGAGGCTTCCAGAGGTTTTAGAGAGAGGTATTTAATTTCCTGTTCTGTCACATATTCGTTGAATGACCTTAGACTAGTTCTTTGGTCTGTCTGATACTGTTTCTTCATCAGTAAAATGGACATATGGATAGTTGCCTCATGGGTTGTAATAAAGATTAGAAAAAAATATATGGAAAACTATACAGTGCTTGGCCCACAGAGAAAGAACACAGAAAATTATAGCTATGATTATTATTATTTTTAAAAAATATATATTTTATTGATTTTCCACAGAGAGGAAGGGAGAAGGATAGAGAGTCAGAAACATTGATGAGAGAGAAACATTGATCAGCTGCCTCCTGCACACCCCCCACTGGGGATATGCCCGCAACCAAGGTACATGCCCCCGACCGGAGTCGAACCTGGGACCCTTCAGTCCGCAGGCCGACGCTCTATCCACTGAGCCAAACCGGTTTCGACTATAGCTATGATTATTAACTGCCCCCATGGACCCCTCGTAATGTTAGAGGTCTGTAATTTTTACTTCTGGTTTAAAGGGATTGTTGCTGTCAAGTTTCTGGAGCTTCAGAAGAGAGTTGTTCTCAGGTGTTTGGGAAATAGGATTAGTTCTCTCTACCGATGCTAATCTTTATGGAATCAACAGTGTTTTTGGAGGCTTCAGACTTCGAGAAGTAGAATTGAAAATAATCTCGGGCTGTAGTTCTGTATTTTGTGATCTTTGTGGACCTTTAAAAATACAGGGTTTATCAGTAGAAGAGTGGATAAAAAAGCTGTGGAACATTTATACCATGGAATACTATGCAGCAATAAAAAAGAAGAATCTCTTACCATTTGAGACAGCATGGAGGGACCTGGAGAGTATCATGCTAAGTTGAAGCTAAGTCAGAGAAAGTATCACATGAGTGGAATCTAAGTAACAGAATAAACTGATCAACAGAGTGGATCCAGAGACATGGAAGCATGGAACAGAGTGGGGAATCTGGGAGGGAGGGTGGGAGGTTGTATGCATATATGCATGGCCCATGGACATAGACAATGGGGCAATAAGGGCCTGGGGCAGTGGGGTGGGAAGTGGGCTGGAGGGAGCCAATAGGAGTAAAAGGGGACACAAACTGCTTCAACAATAAAGAATTACTATTAAAAAAAAAATACAGGGTGTTTTTTTTTTGCCCTAGCTCAGTGGTCGGCAAACTCCTTAGTCAACAGAGCCAAATATCAACCGTACAATGATTGAAATTTCTTTTGAGAGCCGAAAACCGACTTCTGCGCACGGGCCACGAAGTTTCAATCGCACTGTACGTGCGTGCCTGCACGTGGTATTTTGTGGAAGAGCCACACTCAAGGGGCCAAAGAGCTGCATGTGGCTTGCGAGCTGCAGTTTGCCGACCACTGCCCTAGCTGGTTTGGTTCAGTGGATAGAGCGTCAGCCTTCGGACTGAAGGGTCCCAGTTTGGATTCTGATCAAAGGCACATGTCTGGGTTGCTGGCTTGATCTCCAGTAGGGGCTGTGCAGGAGGCAGCCAATCAGTGATTGTCATCATTGATGTTTCTATCTCTCCCTCTTCCTTCCGACCTAAAATCAATAAAAATATATTAAAAAAATAAAATTTAAAAAATACAGGTTTTTTTGTTTTGTTTTGATTTCTCTTCTGAGTGAGACTCACTGATTCAGAATCACTGGGCGGAGCCTTGATTGTTAACATGTTATCCAGGTGATTTTTCTAGAGCTGCTTGAGAATAGTAGGCTTAGGAGACAAGAACTCTGCAACTGCTTGGAGGAAGGCAGTGTGTGGCTGCTCTGAAGCTCACTTGCAGTGGGAATGATTGGAAATACATATATGGGTTATTTGGGAGAGTTTTCTTCATAGGCTTAAAAACTAGCTACAGAGGTTGAATTGGGGGGGGGCATGATTTTAAAGTATTGTTATTTAGAAGATATTTAAATACAAAGGATATTTTCTCTGTGGTCCTGTTTGACATATTTTAAACAATTAGCAAATATGATGACTTTATGAATAAAGATGCATTTTGACAATATACTGACTTATCAAAGACATATTTTGTGCATTAACCTCAATACCAATTCACATGTACCCAAATTAAAAAAAAAATAAGCCAAGTGTTATATACTACTAGGGGCCCGGTGCATGAAGATTCATGCACAGGGGGTGGGTCCCTCAGCCTGACCTGCACCCTTTCCAATCTGGGAGCCCTCACGGGAGCCCTCTCCAATCCGGGAGTTTCTGTCTGTCTTTGCAATCATATGAGCAAATTGTCTGAGATCCCAACCCTGTTTGGTTTGTTGCTCACAGAATAATAGAGGCATTTTTTTTCTTTGCTTCATTGGTGGAGATTTCCTGGAAGTTTTAGGATATCTTCTCTTTTATCTTTCTTAGACACTCTGATTTTACTTATGTCTCTCACCTTTGCTTTCCCTCCATCCCCCACCTCAACAGTAACTTGCTCCAGGCTCACTTTGCTCTAGTGTCTAGGAGATCCATCTGCCACCAGAACTACTATTCCCAGAATTCCTAGTGCTCCCCGCACTCTTGGTTTTCCCTTCCTGCTCTGTCTCCATCCCAAGGCCTCCTGTTCTGCCAAGTCCTCTAAGCTGTCAGCTCTCCCTCTCTGCTCTCCATCTGGCGGCTTGGGGAGTCAAGTTCCCCAAGCCGCTCCACTCTCCACCGGCTCTCCCGCTCTGCTCTCCTCCCGGCACCTGTGTATGCAAATTAACTGCCAACTTTGTTGGGTTAATTTGCATACTCACTCCTGATTGGCTGGTGAGTGTAGCAGAGTACGGTCAATTTACATGTTTCTCTTTTATTATATAGGATGTTTTAATAAAAGGATATTCATATATATGTATTTTTATAGATGTGTGTGTATGTATATATTGAATATTTCATTCAGTGTGTGGTAAACGTCATTTTGAGTTTTGAGAGAAATTTTATTGTAGTTTTATTTATAGAGATTATACCTTTTTAGATTTAGAAAAGCTAATCATAAACGTGTATTATAGATATGAATATTAGATATAAAAATAGGGTAATTAAAGGTGAGAAAGGGAGGAGAGGGAATCAGATAAGAGATTAATATGGAAAACAAAATTAAGAGGGAAAATAATTGTAAAAGAAAATAGGTGAATGGGAAAAAGAAAATTACACTACTGATGTTTGAAGAGACTATGCCAAATATATTTTTTAGGTAATAAATATAAATGTTTCTTTAATTTTAAGCAAATTTTCTTAAGTGAGACTATACTAGAGAGTAAAAGAGCCAGAGATTATAATGGGGGGGGGGGGTGGAGAGGAAGGTGTTAGGAGCCCCACCTCCTCCTTACAGTTCATTTTTTTTTTAAATTTCTTTATTGATTAAGGTATCACATATTTGTCCTCATCCCCCCATTTCCATCCCACACCCCTCCCCACACATGCCCCCACCCCCCTGTTGTCCTTAACCACTGGTTAGGCTCATATGCTTGCACACAAGTCCTTTGGTTGATCTCCCCCTTTATCCCCACCCTTCCCTACCCTCCCCCTGAGGCCCGACAGTCTGATCCATGCCTCCTTGTTTCTGGGTCTGTTCTTGTTCATCAGTCTATGTTGTTCATTATTTCCCCTAGATGAGTGAGATCATGTGCTATTAGAAATACACTCATTTTTACCTATAGGATTTTAGAAGGAATGGTATGGTATGGATTTTAGGAGAAGGAATACATTAATTTTCCTGATTGAATTAATCAAATATGATCTAGGACAATGTGCCTACATTTCTGTTTTCAGTTATTTCAATTTCCATGTTTGGATTCTGGCTGCTTACTGTCCATTGGATAGTGTGCACCTTGCAACTTTGCTACTGGGTTTCAGTATAGGTCAGGCTGAATTTAGGTCTATTGGGGATGGGCACTCAGCAACATCACCACACTTCCAGAATCCGGGAACTTGATTGCTAACAAACACAGAATTCTTTTTTTAAAAATATATTTTTATTGATTTCAGAGAGGAAGGGAGAGGGAGAGAGAGAAAGAAGCATCAATGATGAGAATCATTTATCAACTGCCTCCTGCATGGCTCCTACATGGGGATTGAGCCTGCAACCCAGGCATGGTGCCCTGACCTGGGATCAAACTGTGACCCCCTGGTTCATAGGTCTACACTCAACCACTGAGCCACACTAGCTGGACAACACAGAAATCTTTTTTTTAAAAAAATATATTTCTATTGATTCAGAGAGGAGGGGAGAGGAAGAGAGAGATAGAAACATCAGTGATGAGAGGGAATCATTGATTGGCTGCCTCCTGCATGTTGGACCGAGCCCACAACCCAGGCATGTGCCCTTGACTGGAATTGAACCTGGGCCCCTTTGGTCCGCAAGCCGATTCTCTATCCACTGAACCAAACCAGCTAGGGCGACACAGAATTCTTAACAAGGTAGATGTGTTTGTCAAGTTGTATCCTGGTAGGTAGTATTATCTCTCTAGTAATTTCTGCAAAGAATCTATTTAGCTGGGGGCCACACCATTCCACTCTAAGAAACACTAAGATTTTTTTTGTGTGTGTGAGATTGAAGCCATGGGTCTGGTAGTTAATTATTTTTTAAATAAATATTTTTATTAGTTTCAGAGAGGGAGAGGGAGAGAGAAAAACATCAATGATGAGAATCATTGATTGGCTGCCTCCTGTATGCTCCCTACTGGGGATTGAGCCTGCAACCTAGGCACGTGCCCTGATTGGGAATCAAACCAATGACCTCTTGGTTTATAGGTCGATGCTCAACTGGCTGAGCTGGTAGTTGATTTTTGCTCTGGGTGAGTAGCTGGGAAAAATATCTTCTCCCTTTCTGAGTAGTTTGTGCTGATCAATGAATCTAGATGGCAGTGTTTTATTGCTCCAGTTTAACTGCTCATTACCTTGTTCATGTCCAGAGAGTAAATAAATGAACCTCCAATACAGTTTATACATAGTTTTTATACTATTTTTGGGGGCCTCATAATAAGGTTTTTACTTGGGTATAGCCAGAGCAAGGGCTTTATCATTTGCTGCAGTCTTCTGATTCATTTCATATCTATGATGTGCTTTTTATCATATGGCTCCCATTGTTTCCATGGCATCATACAATTTAGCTTATTTTATGGCCACCTGTAGCCCTCTTCTTTTCTCTTACCATCAACAAGAGTAATTACGCTTTGTGTGTGTGTGTGTATGTGTGTGTGTGTGTGTGTGCCTTGTAATTTTACCATAGTTTTTTACAGGCTACTTGCAAATTAGTATATGAATTCCATTTCTCTGTTTTCCATTTCTTTTGTTTTCCTACCTTATGGACCTAGTAGTGTATGTGTGTTCTCTTCCTTTTTTATGAGTAATTTTCCAACATGGCTTTTTAACCACCTCTTCTGTTTCTTTGGTCTTTTTTTTTTTTTTTTGGTCATTTTTATTGTAAATCACCCCCCTCCCATTTCTATTCATCCTTTCACCACCAACCCTGCCTTTGATTCTTTATTCTTTTCTGTGTAAATTGAGATCCTAATAGCTTCTAACATTGCCATTTGTTTATCTGTTCATTGAGGGACTCTATTGATATGAAGATGAATCAGAAGATAGAGTTTTTAAGGACAGCCTTGTGGGACAATATATATCATTGTCCCATTTGTAACTTTATGATATAATCATCACACTGTATATTAACTATTTGTTTATGTGTCCCTTCCATTAGATTGTGAAGGTTAAGTAAGTTCAACTAATGTTCATTGAATGAATGAATGAACGAATGAATGATGTGTGTGTGTATGTGTGTAATGATAAGGGATATAAAAAGTGCACAGAGTGCTATTGGAAACCAGGGAAGTAGTAATTCTGTTCAAGGAATCCGTGAAAGGCTTATAGGAGATGACATTAGTTTGGCTTTGAAGGGTATTACTGCCAGAGAAAATTTAGAAAAAGAAGATAATGGAGATAATGCAAATTTCTGGGTGCTCAGAGAATGCTCTCTAGGTATGGTGATTTGATAGGAACAATTGGTATACAATGAAGATAGCAAGGCCTAAGATTGTGAATTAAGGTTGTGAAGGCCTCCAAGTTCCATCATGCTAAGAATTTGGAACTTTGTCCCATAGGTGATAGTCATTGAAGAGTTATAAAAACAGATTTGCTAGGTTCTGTTTTAGAAAGATAACTTTGGTTGAGTATGAAGAGATTAGGAGAAGAATAATTTAGGAAGCTTTTTACCATAATTTAGGCTAAAGATGATGCTCTGAATTAGAGGCAAAGGGAAGAGAGAGAGAGAGAAATTAGGGAAATACTAAAATTTTTTCAGCAGCTGTATGGAGGCATATTTTATGTGCCATAACAAATATTTTTAATATATTTTTATTGATTTCATAGAGGAAGGGGGAGAGATAGAGACATCAATGATGAGAGAAAATCATCGATCAGCTGCCTGCCTGATCGCCCCTAACTGGTCTCCCCTGCTGGCCTGATCACCCCTAACAGCCTCTGCCTCGGCCCCTGCCACTGTGGCTTTGCCCTTTACTGGGGATCCAGCCCTCAACCCGGGCATGTGCCCTGACCTGGAATTGAACCAGGACCTTCTGGTTTATAGGTTGATGCTCAATTACTGAGCCACACAGGCTGGGACAGAGAAATCTTTTAAAGATAGTATTGTGCTTTTTTAAAATATATTTTTATTGATTTCAGAGAGGAAAGGAGAGGGAAAGACAGGTAGAAACATCAATGATGAGAGAGAATCATCGATCGGCTGCCTCCTGCATGCCCCACACTGAGGATCGAGCCCGCAACCTGGGCATGTGCCCTTAACTGGAATCGAACCCAGGACCCTTCTGTCCGCAGGCAGATGCTCTATCCACTGAGCCAAATCGCCTAGGGCAAAGATAGTATTGTTTAACTCTCAATTCTTTTTTTAAAAATATGCTTTTTATTTATTTTTTATTTTAGAGAGAGAGTAAGGGAGAGGGAGAGAGGGATAGAAACATCGATCTGCTACCTCCTGCACACCCCCTCCTGGGGATCAAGCTGGAAACCCGGCATATGCCAGAAATCAAACCAATGACCTCTTGGTGCATGGGACGATGTTCAACCAAATCTGTTTGATTTGGTGAACACTTTAAAGTGGTTAGAAAAGGCATTTTGCAAATTATAGTTTATACTTTAAAGATAGAGTTTTGACATATTAGATTCACTTTTTTCTATGAAGAGATTTTTTTCATTGTGCTTTTCCACAGTGATATTTTAAAAAAATTTTTATACATTTTATATATATATATACTAGAGGCCTGGTGCATGAAATTTGTGCATGGGGCGGGGGTCCCCGCAGCCCAGCCTGCACCCGTTCCAATCCGGGACCCCTGTGGGATCAGGCCTAAACCGGCAGTCGGACATCCCTCGCAATCTGGGATTGCTGGCTCCTAACCGCTCACCTGCCTGCCTGCCTGATCTCCCCTGCTGGCCTGATCACCCCTAACCGCCTCTGCCTCGGCCCCTGCCACTGTGGCTTTGTCCAGAAGGATGACCGGAAGATGTCTGGTCGACCCAGTCTAATTAGCATATTACCCTTTTATTAGTGTATACATATAACATGAAGAACAGACCTATTTAGATAGAACTTCAGGAATTCTTATGAGGGTATAAAGATAACTTTTAGAGAGGACAAAATCCTTTTCTGACTTTAATGAAAGACAAGATAAATAAGGGCATTTTCTTTACTAACATTGTTATATTGATGTTCAATGAATACTGATAATATTATTGCAGGTAAATTGGCAGGATGAGGAGCAGCAAATCAAAAGAGGTGCCTTTATCAAATCCAAGGAACTCCCAAAGCAAGGATACTGTTCAAGGTATGATTTGTGTTTTTTTTAAACTGAATTTATTAATCCCTTGTTTAGGTCATATGTATAAAATTCTGAACTAATCAGTAAATGAAAATTATACACATGCTTTGATTTATAAAAGGGAATAATTCAATTTTTTTTTTACTTATGCTTAATACAGTTTAAAAAATAATATTTTCTATTTTAATGATACAAGGTAACTCACCTTTTAAGGCATCCTATGGTAAAGGAAAAAAATCTTTTTTGAAAAAGAATCAGTACATGTAAAACTAGTTTTATACAATTTCTTAGAAATTATGACTTAAGTAATATGACATAGCTCTTCATATACACCTATAGTGCACAGGTAAAAATAATAGTCTCGTTGAACTCTTTCAAATGATGCTTTTGAGGGTAACTGTAATTTAGAGTGTGATATTTTTTGAGGGATATGGACAAACTGGAGTACATCTGGATGAAGATTATTGGGTTTTTGAGGGATATGGAAATCATGTCACATAAGGAGCGTTTGGAGGAAATGAAAATATCCTAGAGAAGGATGACTAAGGGGAAATATATGGCCTATACTACGTGAAGGGCTGTTATATGAAAGATTTTAGGTGTAGTTTTCTAATCTTTATACATAATGTGACTTACCATACAATGCAAAATTTTGTATTTGTTCAGTTCATTGGGGTAAGTTGTTGGAGATGTGAAATGTGAGTGTGGGTGGGGGTTAGTCCAGCTGTCCTAAGGACTAATAGGACCAGTGTCTAATACAACTCAACTGTATACTGTATTAGGAAGCTCAACATTATTAGATGGGAGAAGAACCATGTTTTGGCTCAATATAGTATAGCACTTGTTGGAGAATAGTTCTGCCTAATAAAGTGGGTTTCAAACTTTTGAATATATTTGGGAGCTTATTAAAATGCAGATTCCAAGGTCTACTTCAGAGCTTTTGATTCAGTAAATATTAATGTTCCCCAGCAGATATAACCACATCGTGGGATGCACTTTCTCAGACCAAGGCTGCTGTAAGTAGTTATAATTTCCATTTATTTCTTTCTGTTTTAAAATCGATTACTTGTTGTGATTGAATAAATTAAAATTTTTTCCATAGTGCTTTTGGTAACATAATAAGTTTGACATTTTGGTAAGAAATTACATATCATATATTACAAAATGAACATTAATGACAGCTATTAAATAATAAAAGAATAATCAAGACACTTTAGGTATCTGGAACATTAATGCTATGACATATATAACATTAAAATAATTTCTGCTATTTATTCTTGTTTATTAAATTTGCTCATTTGGTGTGTTGAAATGAAGATTTAAAACAGAATGAATTTGGGAAGGTGGTGCTAAGTCTATGTAAAGGGCTCAGTCAGGAAATGAAAGGAACAACTACTTCTTGAATGGACTGTGAATTATCTCTTCTTTTTTTTGTGGCAGTAATAGAAGGTTTTCTTTCAGCATTACTGAAGAATGACTGTGAGCAACCTATTCTCATTTGTGTCTGTCCAGTTTTGTCAGGAGTTTAGTAAAACAAATACATATGGCATGTGATTCATAGTCCCTTCGAAGGGAGACTCCTTCCTTTTTCATTTGCTCTGTGGGCACATTAATCTTCTAATATGTCCGTTTTGTTTTCTTTTGTATTCTATCTGAATTTCAATCACCTACTTTATTATTTGAATACTAGAGGCCCGATGCACGAAAATTCATGCACTCAGGGGTTCCCTTAGCCCGACCTGTGCCTTCTTGCAGTCTGGGAACCCTCAGGGGATGTCCGACAGACAGCTTAGGCCCACTCCCCTGACTGGGCCTAAGCGGCAGTCTGGCCTCCCTCTGCAGGAGGTGACCAGCAGGCCAGTTGGGAGGGCGTCAGCCGGCAAGCGGCTGGCTCTGCCCCCCATCGCCCCTCTGCCGCCGCCCCCAATCGCTGTCCCTTCCCTCTGCCCGCTGGCACCCACCTTAGCTGGCCTGCCGCCACCCGCTCACCGGCCCCGCCTCCCCCACTGACCAATTGTTTTGCTGTTCGGTCGATTTGCATATTAGTCTGTTATTATATAGGATGTTATTTTCTGTCTCCTAATCTTTTGAACTGGTTTGAAAACCAATCTGGAAAATGTACTGTAACCTACATTTGGTTATAATGCAGGGTCAAATTTTTCTTTTTAATCCTTACCCGAGGATGTTTTTTCCATTGATTTCTAGAGAGAGTGGAAGGGAGGAAGGATGGGGAGAGAGATAGAGAGAAACATTGATGTAAGACAGACACATCAATTGGTTTCTTCCCTTACTCCCTCCTACAGGGGCAAGGGAACCTGAAATTGGGGTATGCAGGCAGGCCGGTGCTGTAACCACTGAGCAAAACCACCAGGGTGCAGGGACAAATTCTGACCTCATTAATAGCAATTCACCTGAGGATATGTTTTTTAAATTGATTTTTGGGAGAGAGGTAGGGTCAGAGAGAGAAACATCAATTGCTTGCCTCCTGTACATGCCCTGACTAGGGATTGAACCCGCAACTTAGATATGTGCCTTGACTGGGAAGCAAATCCGAAACCTTTTGGTGTATACAGAGATGCTCCAGCCAACTGAGTCACCTGGCCAGAGCTTTATTTTCTCTCTTCTACATGAGCATTAAACATCTATAATGCAGGGATAGTTTCTATCCTCCAATTTAATTTAGAGCTAAACTAATTTAGAACTGAACTGTTAGTTGTTTTTTCAAAATGATTGGATTTTTAAAAAGAATTTTTAAGAGTGATAAGGGGCTCATAAATGGAGGAGGGGAAGCCTGATACAGAACTATTATAGGATTATTTCACTTTTGTGAGTACATTGCACTGCAAAGATTCAGAAGAAGACAAGTCAAAATTTTATACAAAGTTTTTTTGTCTCTCTGTGGTGGAATTTTTATTATTTTAATTTGTTTTTTTTATAACTTTTCTGTTTAATAGATCTTAATACGTTTTTTTCACCATTTTGATTACTACAAATGATTACTATTTAGGGGGAAATGCTTTTTAAAATCATTGAGAACATTGGTGGTTATACCAAAAATTGACTTACATTGTAAATTGTATGGAAACCCGAGTTTTATCTTGTTATTTTTATCCTTATTGTGAAACTTATTTTACAGACAAAAGACTATAAAAAGTTGTGGCTGTTTGAATAGTACTCTTAAGTTTTAGTATGGCTGAATTATTCTTTCCTAATTTTTTGCATGTAACATGCACAAGATCTATGCATAATGATATGCCGCATATAATGTCAGACAATTTTTACTGCTTTAATAAAAAAAGAATTAAAAAATAGGTCAAGACAAATAGAAAGTCTTTGATATACCTCAGAATCTTTTTGGTTTTCTTGTCTAAATTTGGGCAGCATTGTGCCAATTGTTAGTATAGCTGAAGTAGTAAATAATGAAAACACTATATTTTTGTTCATTAAAGTAAAATACTCCTGAGGTTTTTTTCCTACTTTGGAGAAAGGTATTGGGCAATATAGCTTTAAATAACTCTGTAATTTGATAGTAGTTGGCTATTTACAGAATTAACCTATTTGTTGTAATGGTATTTCACTTTAGCTGAGGCACATTGAAAACAAATTAGAAGTAACCCCTACAAGTACAGCTATGTTTGATTCTGTCATGGATACCAAGAAATCTTCGGCAAGTGCTACCCGAAAAATAAGTAGAAAAGGTATGTATGAAGTTACTGGATATGTTTAATATAAAATTTTTCTGTTGGTTTTGATTCAGTTTAATTTCTTCTTATAGTCTCATGTATTTGCTTGCTCCCTCGTCAGAGACTATATACCTCTTCATTTTTCCTTTGGTATTAAATAGGTATGAAGCAGCCTCAAATTTAGTGACTGTAGGTGCTTTTTTCCTCACCGATTAATTAGGGACTGAAGCACCACTGCATCACCTTTGACAGTGAACTTTCATTGTTTTTAGTGGTGAGAATTTGATTTTGAGCCTTTGGGGTTATATGTCTTTTTAAAAAAAGAAATTGACAGGTCTTTATGTCGCTTTGAAATTTAGTTGGCTTAATAAGATTTATATCTTTTGTTGGAGTTTAAAATCATAAATGGAATATCTATCTTATAGGTACTATCATAAATTCACACAATGCCAATATTTTTTTTGTTTATTTTTCATGTATTTAATTCTTTGGTTTCCTAATCAGTGGGCTAAAACATGCAGGTTAGTACTTTCCACTGAAATTGTGATTTTTAAAAAAAAAATCTGTGAATCTTTTAGGTTTTATCTGATATTTCCTTTTTTAAGTGAGTGAGAGCCTTTGACAAAAAGAAATTTTATATGTTGAATTTTATTTTGCATTGTTTGCACAGAATGTAATCTTTCTTTATAAATTACTGTAAACTTTCTCTATAAGTTACTGTAATAATTTAAATAGCCTGAGTTTTTTCCATCTACTTATGTAATATCCAACTAGAGATCTCAGAAATAAATGATACCTAAGTTATTTTCTTAGATCCTTGCCAGATTCAGAGACAGTAGTATATTATATCATATGTTCTCACAGATTTTTTTCCTCTCCAGATGGTAGATACCTGGATGATTCTTGGCTTAATGCTCCAACCTCCAAATCTTCTAAATCACGGAAAGAGAAATCTCGTAGTCCTCTCAGAGTTACCACCCTGGAAAGTAATGTAAAGAAAAATAATCGTGTGGAATTCCGTGAACCTTTGGCTTCTTACAGGTTAGTGTTGTTTTTCTTAAAAAGTTACCAAATAGGGCTATCCTGTAATATTTACAGTAAGATTATAGTTTATTTTCTGACTTTTTCATAGCACTCTGGCTCTAGTATTATTACCTTTTCATTTTTCAAAAAAAAAATATAGCAAACGTCTTTTATATTATGAAATACTGACTTTCTACATTTACTGATTAAATATTTGGGGAGGGAAGAAGTAGTAATATTTGTTCCAGGCTGCTACCACCATTGCAATAAGTATGTTTTCTACAGACAAATTACTCAGGAAGTATGGTTCTTTCCTCCCCTTAATATCTCATATGGGAAATTATACATAATGAACTTTGTATAGCGTAGTTTTCTTCTTTTTTTGATAGCATTAATCAGTTACCTAAAATTTCTTCTTGAGAATGTGGGTTGGTTTATTGTTTTACCTTTTGCCAGTGGCTCCTTTCAGCAACTTATTTAGTTAGATGTTCAAGTTTAATTAATGAATTTTGATAGTGTGGATGATATAAAATGCTTTTTGTGTTTTTGGTTAGGTGATAATTTAGGATATTCAACAGATAAAATTATCAAATTTTGTCTTTGAGGGACATTTTACTAATGATATAAATGTGTTTGTGCTGTTAGTATAGCAAATAGTAATAAGTAATAAACACTAACCCTTATATTTCTTTGTTGCATTTATAAGCACTTTTAGTATTTTAAAGTGCCAATCAATAAATCAAGGAGTTTCATGATGCTGCTTGATAGTAATGGGTATATGTTTGTACTCTTAAATTTGAGAGAAAGAATTTGGGAGATGGAGGTGGATTATGAGTTTCATTTTCAGTAGTTCAATTTGATGCAATTTTGGAATGTCTAGGTGAAAATATTTAGTAGGCACTTGAAAATTTGTATAGGAACGTGTGCAGAAAGGTCAGGGTTGGGAATATAAATTTGGGAGTTGTCACTAGTGTTGTAATAATCAAATTGGTGAAAGAAATGTAAAGAGAAGGCCATGGACTTAATCTGGGTAAAAGTTCATAGTTTAGAAAAAAGAGAAAGGAAATTTTGAAAAATAATCAGAGTTCAGAATCTTTAACCACAAAAATATTAAGCAACTTGCCTAGAAACGTAATAACTATCAGAATTGAAACTAAATTACTGACTCTTTATATAGATTCTAATGTTTTTTCTGCTAAGAATACTACTTAATATTTAAAATTGTGTAAATTATGCATCTTTTAAGAAAATAATGCCTATAAGCTAGCTGTGAGTAGAACGCCCTTCACCTGGCCAACTCAACTACATTTATCACTTCAAATTCATCTTTTATCACCATCTGTCTGAAACATCATGAGGTCTGTTTCTACCCCACTTCATTCCCCCAGCCTGTTTAACCCTTCTTCTGTGCTGCCACAGTACTATATAACTTCCTTCACTAGAGCATTTTCATATTGCATTATATTTTGTTTCTATATCGACCCATTGCATTAGTTTATATAAGGCTGTCAACCTGTCTTATTCTCAAAGCCCTGTCTTAAAGCTTATCATTTACTAAGTATTCCATAAATATTTTCCCAACATTTTATTATGAAAATTTTCATATTTATAGAAATGTAGAAAAAATTGTATCGTGAATACCCTTATATGTATTTAGCAAATATTTAGTTAGTGAATTAATTCCTCCTGCCCTTCTTTCTTTTCAGTGTCCTTCCCTTTTTAAAATTGAAGCATGGTATATAACGTTTTTTAATTTATTTTTAATGCTTTATTCTATTCTCCACATGTGCTAATTTTAGACCTAAATCATTTTAACTGTGAATTGTTACAGTCTGGTTAAGATAGTGAAAATAATTGCAGTTAGTGATGATATCTAGCGGAAGCTGCAGGACTCAGTTCTCAGCCCCCATCTAATTTAATAATCAACCATTCAGAACAGGGTCTAATGTTTTTTGGGTCATGGACCTCAATGAGAATCTGATGAAAGCTATAGACTATCTCCTTAGATAAACACAATACTCAAATATTCATAATAGATCTAAGTATCATATTATGCTATAATAGTCATGGCTGTAAGACTTTTTGTAGCAGTTTTAAGCCTTTAAGTGAAACTTCAGTGCTATACAATAATCCCATTAATGCGGCCACATGTGTAATCTAAACATTTTTTAGTAGTTACATACACACATGTATCATTCTTTTGTTAATGCTTTAAATCTTTTGAATTCATATGATTTATATTATAGCACATCCCAATTTGGACGAGCCACGTTTCAAGTGCTCAATAGCCACAGGCGGCAGATGTCTACTTTTTCAGACATTGCATGTCCAGGTTGTTGTTATGTGTGCTTTTATAATTTTGTTGGGTGTTTTTTCATGATTCATGTGTTCTTGCTGCTGAGGCCTTTTTGTCTTCATTAACTTCCCTTTTAATAAACTGTTTCTGTTCCTAAAATATAACTTATTAGAATGATGCATAAAATAAAAATAGTCTCTGAAGGAAGACTTGTGCTGGTGTTTTTATGAATAGAGAATGTGGACTTTGTGATATGTACTTTGGCTATGTCTAGTCTTCTTGCTTACCCCAGAGTTTCTCGATATGCTTTACATAGTTTGAAGCTGCCAAAAGAGTAGTCTGCGGTTCAGAGAGGTTTGACTTTACTAACCATATTTATTTGAAGGAAAATATTTATTGTACTTTTACTTTATTTCTGCTCCCAATTTATTTGTTAATTTGGTGTGTTATTTAGAAGTTATACACATGAAATACCAGTATTTGAGAACTTTTTTCCTAGTACTTAAGATTTCATAAAGGAGTAAAATACACATTTTGGTAAAAGGTGTCAAGTGAATATCCAAAATCAGATTATAATACTATTTTCTGGCATTCTTAAAGAAATCTCTCCACACACCTTTTGTATTTTTCTTATTTTATAATGTGTACATTATGATTTAGAACCTGATAGAGAGTTCATTGAATCTTAATGTTAGTAATAGTTATTTTATTAGTTTTAACCTACTGGAATTTCTGGGTATCTTTTGTTCTCTAATTTTAGTTTGGAGTTCTCCATTTGTAAGACTGGTTTCAGTTTGACTGGTTTTTGTACTTTTTATTTAAAACTAATTATTATTTTTTAATAATAGGGAAGTTCATGGCACACCTTCCAATATAAGTCCCAATCCTTTAGAGTCAAAGCATGTATATTGTGTGGATGTTAATGGAGAAAAGCCTGAAAATGGGAACCGGATGGTAAGCAGTCGAGAAGAACGGAATACACATTGCCGTGATTTTGAGAGTTCCCAATCATCTGTCATGAATGATACTGTTGTTAGGTTTTTAAATGATCGACCAGCAATTGATGCACTGCAAAATTCTGAAAGTTTGATTAAGATGGCAGCTCCAATGAGAACTGAGGAAGAAAAGCCTAATAGAACAAAGGGAAATGAGAACAATTTGAAGACTCCTGGCAATAACACAGGCCATGATATTGATCCCAAAGTGTTACGACTAACTGACTCTTCTCCCTCTTCTACGAGTACTTCTAATTCCCAAAGATTAGATATCTTAAAGCGGCGACAACATGATGTCAAACTGGAGAAACTCAAGGAGCGGATTAGGAAGCAGTGGGAACACTCAGAAGAAATAAATGGCCGGGGCCAGAATCAGGGTCATATTGACCACCCAGTAATGGTTGTTAATGTTGATAGCTCAGTGACAGCAAAAGTCAGGAAAGTGGCAACAGCACCACCTGCTCCAGCATATAAAGGTTTGTAATCAGTCCTTGTATCTTTCTCTTTCTGCCTCCTTATCCCTCTATCTCCCCAGGATGTATTTGAGTAGAGATGATCATCTTTAAAACAGGTTGTGATTCTCAAATCAAACACATAAGAAATTAATTCAAGGTGCAAGTTAAAACGCAGGTTTCTGGATCCTACACTGGACCTAAATCAGAACTTCTGGGGATAGAGTCCAGAATTGGAATCTTTAATAAGTCCATCAGGACCACAATATGAACATTTAATAAGTTGAAAAAAGAGGAGATAAGAACTAGTACATTTTCAGAGAACTGAAAGAATATTTCTCTTATTCTGCCATTGTATTTAGATTATTAGGAATTCTTTCACAAGTAATACTTAAAGAACAGTTCAGTCAGTTTGAGTTAATATTTAGTTACAGAATATTTTGGCACTAACATTTGATTCCTGTTGTTTTAACTTTCAAGTTTTGACACGAGTTTTTTCCCCTGTGTTTAAGAAAACAAATATTAAAATCACATTTATACCAACATTGATAGAGTTGGTATAACTCTATCAGAGAGAATGCCTGTTTTTAGCCAGCTCAGGTTTTTATATATAGTGGTTTTAAGAAGTTTGTATTTTTATGTTTCTGAAATTATTTTCATAGGGTCATGTAAAGTTTTTATTACAGAGTTAATCCATTGATCAGGTTAGTCTGTGTTAGACTTTTGTCATGAAAATGTCTGCCATTGTAACTTTTCTTTTGTGGATATTTTTCCAAGTTCAGTTTTTCTAGATAAATGTATGAAGATCAAAATATTGTCAAGATTTGTTTCTTCTGTTAATTTTAAGTTATTAACAAACTAGGACAGTTTTTGCTCTACTCAAATTTGTTTTGTATTTTTCTACTAAATCCAATTTTTCTGTGACCACTTTTGTAATTTTTTATAGTCCTAAAGTGTCTTTAGTCATTTTTTTCTGCAGAACAAATTTTGCTGTGTACATTTAGACGAAGTACCAGTTTTGTTTTGTTGTTTATTTTGTTTTGCTAATGACATTCATTGTGAATTAGATTTTAAAAAACAGGTAATTTACATTTTATTCTAGTTAATTTGTGATTAAAATTGTGAGTAGTTCTCTTTAGAATCCTGAAAAAAATTGCTCTGTTATCCATGATTGGTCTAATGTATTATTAATAAAATTCTTTTATACCTTTTAGTTATTTGTGTACCATGTAGTAATTGTCCACACTGTTGACAGAGCAAATAGCAAATGGAGGGGTCAAAATGTGCTTGTTGGTTCTGAGATAGGGAGTCACTATCCAAAACTTTTGCAACATTTATATCAAACCCATTAAATGCATATTATACATTTAAAGTTTGTTTATTCTAGAAGTTAGTTCAGTCATAGGCAAAGTCTGACAGATATTAGCAACTAATGCCTATTGTCAAAAAAAAGAATAAGTAGTGTAGTCTCTCCGTCAGTCTTGAGAAGGATAGTTTAAATCTCTGATACTTATAATTTATGATTGACATTTTTTATTTATTTTAGTATTTCTCCACTTCTAGTCTTTTTTAAAATATATTTTTATTGATTTTAGAGAGGAAGGGAGAGGGAGAGAAAGATAGAAACGTCAGTGATGAGAGAGAACCATTGACCGGCTGCCTCCTGCATGCCCTCAACTGGGGATCGAGCCCACAACCTGGGCATATCCCCTTGACTGGAATCGAACCCGGGACCCTTCAGTCCACAGTCCAACGCTCTATCCACTGAGCCAAAGCAGCTAGAGCCACTTCTAATCTTTTTGAAGAAATATATATTGCTTTATCTCCCTGAAGCTTACTTTTTCCAAATAGTATTTGTCAACACATTATGTGTTAGCTAATTATGCATTCCTCTCATAAACCTTATAAAGTTGCTCAGCATTATTAGTTATTAGGGAAATGCAAATCAAAACCATACTTCAGATACTATTTCACGTCTACTAGGGTGACTGTAATAAAAAAGACAGACAATAACTAGTATTGGTGAGGATGTGGAGAAATTGGAAACCTCATACATTGCTGGTGAGGATGTAAAATAGTACAGCTATTTTAGAAAGCAGTTTAGCAGTTACTCAAAAAGTTAAATATAGAGTTACTATATGACCCAGCTATTCCACTTCTAGGTATAATACCCATGGGAATTGAAAACATATGTCCACATAAAAACTTGTACACAAATGTTCATTGCAGTGGCATTAATAGTAGCCAAAAAATAGAATGTCCATCAGCTGATGAATGTCCATCAGCTGATGAGTAGATAACAAATGTTGGTATATCCATACATTGAAATATCATTTGACAATAAAAAGGAATAAAGTTTTGATACATGTTATACAGTGGATAAATATTAAAAACATTATGCTAAGTGAAGAAGCCAGACACAAAACTACATATTGTATGATTCTATTTATATGAAATGTCCAGAATAGGCACATCCATAAAGATACAAAGTAGATGAACAGTTGCCAGGGAACAGAGACAGTTGTGTGTGGGGCTACTGTTAATGTGTATAAGGTTTCTTTTCAGGGAGATGAAGTGCTTGGGAATTAGATGGTGATAGTTGTATAACTTTGTAAATATACTGCAAACCACTGAGATGTACACTTTAAAAGAGTGAATTTAAAGTATATTAATGCTGTCTTATTTAAAAAAAGAGTATAACGAACAAAACTTACAAAGCAACTTTGATAAGAATGTTCTGTGTGTTGATATGTAATAGGCTTCAATCCTTCAGAGACCAAGATTCGAACACCTGATGGCAAAGTGTGGCAAGAGGCTGAGTTTCAAAACATGAGTAGAGAACTGTATCGAGACTTAGCACTTCACTTTGCAGGTGAGAGTAGAGCTTTCTAAGATTTTTAGTGTTATATCATGCATGCTATCTAACTTAAAATATTTAAACATAAAAATGGTCACCAAGCTAAAGATATTTCCCTTTTCTAACTACATGGTATACTAAAGTGGTAGTGGTTTTAGTCATAAGGCTTTCTTAGCCTCTAGGCTCTGCTCCAGGGTTAAAATTAGCATACAAGGCTGATGTGACCGAAGCAAGGCTATTTTTAAACTGAGGGACTTGGAGAGTAGGGCCTGTTTGAAGAAAATACAGCAGTCTAGTTGAAGTTTATTTCTTCTACTAGATCTCTTGAGATCTTTGAAATGGTCAGTGAGTGATCGGCAGGCAGCAGTTAAGAAGATACTAACATGAGGGCAAAATGCAGGAAGAAAAATGAACCTTATAGGAAGGGAATAATGTTAGAGGATTGGAAATACGAGGTACTTCTGAAAGACAGGAAGAGGGAAATAGGAAGGTCATACTCGTAATGTTATTAAGTATTGAACACCTAGTATGATTTTGGACAAGATGCTAGTATTTAGTATTCTGTGTTTTTTACAGTTGAGGAAATAGAGGCTCAAAGAGTAATTTTCCCAAGGTTTCATAGAGTGGTTAAGAATTAACCTTTTGCACTCGGATGTCGAGTGTGACTTGACACGGTTAGCATCGGTAGCAGCTCTTTTTATACTCTTTGAATGTATCAATAATTTGAAATATAAAAAAATCCAAATAAGTTTGTATGAAAAGAAACTGCAGTTTTTTATTCTACTGCCGCGCTTTGTAAACTCTGGGGTATTTAAAAAATTAAATCCCGAGTAGAATAAAGGAATCGAGAAAAAAGCAAGCGAGTACAAAGGGTTAAAGCCAGGGGTGCTGGGTGCTGGGTGGAAGGGGATAAAGACAGGGAAATGGGGACATCTATAATAGTGTCAACAATAGAAAAAAGAATTGAATTCAAGATTCAAAGCCATCTCTGACTATAAAGCCAGAGATGTTTCTAGTAATCCTTCATAGAGTTCCTTCTAATAAATTTGGTGGCATTTAAGTGTTTAGTCCAGTTTTCCTACTGTTAATTTTAGAGCAGTGTATTCAGAAATTCTTTTCTTTTGTGGAGAAAAAGTATCCTATCTAATAAAGAGGGAATATGCTAATTGACCATCACACCCTCATAAGATGGTGGTGCACACAGCCACAAGATGGCGGCTCCTAGTCCCCTCAGCCCCACCTCATCCAGCCTCAGTCCCCCAGGCCCCTCAGCCCCGCAGGGGAAGGCAGTTGGGGGCGAGAAGGCCATCAGGGGAATGGAGGGAGGCAGTTGGGGGTGAGCAGGCTGGCAGGCAGAGTGGTTAGGGGCGATCAGGCAGGCAGGCAGGCAGGTGAGCAGTTAGGAGCCAGCGGTCCCAGATTGCGAGAGGGATGTCCATCTGCCAGTTTAGGCCCGATCCCACAGGGGTCCCAGATTGGAGAGGGAGCAGGCCGGGCTGAGGGACACCCCCCTACCCCCCATGCACGAATTTCATGCACCAGGCTTCTAGTCTGTATATAAAAGGCTAAAATGCAAAGTGTCCCCTCAGGAGTTCAACTGGGAGAATGGTAGTTTGATCGCTCTCTGATGTGTGCTGACCACCAGGGAGCAGCGCGGAACGTGGCCAGCAACCAGTGGCAGGGCACTGAGGGAGTGAGGGAAAGAGGAGGTGGGGAGGCGGGGAACCTGATCAGCCCTGATCGCTGGCCAGGCCTAGGGACCCTACCCATGCACAAATTTCGTGCACCGGGCCTCTAGTAATGTAATAGTTAAGAGCAAAGATTTTGGAATCCGCTTGAAAGGGTTCAAGTTCAGGCTCTGCCACTTATTAGATTGGCTGTGTATACTGCCTATGTTACATAACCTCTCTTCCTTGGTTTTCTCATCTGTAAAATAGGGATAAGAACACTATACCTCACAGGACAGTATCATTATAGATAATTAGAATGCTGTAGGTCAAAGAACTCTTAAAGAGGTTTGTCTGTTATACTCTTGTTATGGTAGATGAACTCTGTGCTCTTAGCTGACCAACCCATCCACTTGTATTTTAGATTCCATTTGCTCTTGTGTATTTAAGAACATTACTTTAGCCCAGTTTCCTTTCTTTTACATCATTAGGTTTTCCCCCTCTGCGAGGTCATGCCTTTCAACATACTTACTATTTGATAACATGCTATTCTCTCAGCCATCATAAAAGAACCCCTCTTTTGGCCCTGTCTTCAACTGCTGCCCTGTTTGTCTCCTGTTTACAGCAAAACTTAAGAAAGTTGCCCTATACTCATTGTCTCCAATTTTTCTCCTTCCTTTCACTCTCAAATCCTTTCTATTAGGTTTTTGCTCCTACTTTTCTGTAAACTACTCTTATCAAGATCATCAGCTACTTCCACATTGCTAAATCCAGAGTTTAATTTAGATTTGTCATCTTGATTTCTCACAACATTGGACATGATTGAAACTCTTTTAAAACTCTTCACTGGACATTTAGGATACCATAAATGTTTGGTTTTCCTCCTCAGTCTGATTGCTCCTTTTCAGTTTTTTTCTGATCTCTAAAAATTGGCATGTCCCATTCTTAGTATTTGGATCTGTCCCCCTCCCCTCCCCTCCCCTCCCCTCCCCTCTCCTCCTTTCCCCTTCTCTTTAAACTTTTATATATCTACATGCACATGAACTTGTCTCAGGGCTTTAAATATTTATTGTTGATGATGATTCTAAATTTATGTCTCTGTTCCAAACGTCTCCTCTGAACTCAGACTCTTACATCCAGCTGCTAACGCCACATCTTCTTTGGGATATATAATAGATTTCTTAAGCTTAATATATCTAAAATGGAGCTAACTAAATGGGGCCACTGTACACCCCTTAAACCTATTCCTCTGGTAGTCTCTCCACCTCAGATAATCCTATTCTTTTCATTGTTTAGGCCCCTTGGCCCCCATATTTCCCTCATAACTTATGTCTAATATTATCTGAAATGTATCTAAAATAAAACCGCTTAACCTGCCTCTGTCACTACCACCTAGCTCTAAGCCACCATCAGTCTCTTGCCTTGATTACTGCAGTTGCCTTCTAACTGGTGTCCCTGCTTCTGCCTTTCATCTGAGTCTGTTCTCATCACAGCTGTTAGAGTAAGCTTGCTAAAATTTAATTGAGATTATATCAATCCTTTGCTCAAAATCTTCCAAACCCTTTCCATCTCATTCTTGAGTGAAACCTGAAGTTCTTAAAATGACCTATAAAGCCCTACATGATCAGTTATGTCTTTCCCCAAATTATTGCAACTTTTCTCTTTCTTCACTTCATGCAAACTGGCCTCCTGCTGTTTCTTAGACTTTTGGTATGCTCCTGCCTTTGACTCATACTTACTTCCACTTTGCCCAGAATGCAGAGCTCTCTCTCTCTATTTTAAAGTATATTTATTTATTTATTTGTAATGGAGGTTAATTCACACACACACACACACACACACACGTGAGCAAAAATAGGTTTATAGTTGTGAATACGTGAAACAGAGTTTATTCCTGTATTATTTATTAATTATTGTATTATTTATTTGTACTATATAAAACTACTTTTGCCCACCCCTGTATATATTCCCAGATTAGAATTGAAAAAATTAGTGAGTAGTAATTTGTATGTGAAATACTTGACATATTTCACTAACATAACTATAAAAGGGCCTAATTTAGGAATATTAAGTATTTTGCCGAAACCGATTTGGCTCAGTGGATAGAGCGTCGGCCTGTGGACTGAAGGGTCCCAGGTTCGATTCCAGTCAAGGGCATGTACATTGGTTGCGGGCACATCCCCAGTGGGAGGTGTGCAGGAGGCAGCTGGTTGATGTTTCTCTCTTATTGATGTTTCTGGCTCTCTGTCCCTCTCCCTTCCTCTCTGTAAAAAATCAATAAAAAAAAAGTATTTTATGAAGTTTTATTCCAGAAGTTCATTAATATCTCAGTTACATAGGAATTTTTAAACGAAATTGGAATCTCAGAAAGTGCTTATCTCTTGAGATTCTATAAATGCTGTGGAACCTGGGCTGGAAAGCATTACTGTTGAAGTTTCTTCCAGTTTGTGGAATTGAGTTACATTTCCAAGTATTTGCTGAAAAAAATAAATACAAAGATTTGGAACCTAACGGCGGAGTAGTGGTAATCCTTAGACCTTTCCATAAGAGGAATTGGCATTGGTAGCTTATGGGTCATTGCAATAGCCTTAGTGGAGAGTTATATAGTTTATATTGATTTTTCATACTGGGGGGAGGACGAGTAGGTGGGTAGAAATAATTGTAATATTTGCTGTAAATGTTTCTGATTTTCAGAAGACATCTCTATGAAAGAGAAACCTGCTGAAAAAAGTAAAGAGAAGAAAGTGGTCAAGCCAGTACGAAAAGTCCAAAAGGTAGCACAGTTTTCAAGTCCAGAATGCAAAACAGGTTAGTTTTCTCAATATCATGTACCTCCTAAAGTTAGATATTACTGAAATGGTATCTACATGGAAATAAATGTTTGTTAACCAGATATTCTCATTGTTTGGCACATATAAAAATGGAATACAGTTTATATATCACTAGAGGCCCGGTGCACGGATTTGTGCACTGGTGGGATCCCTTGGCCTGGCCTGCGCCCTCTCACAGTCTGGGACCCCACCAGTGCACGATCAGAGCTGGGGAGGGACCATGGGAGGACTCTAGGGCATGTCCTGTCCATCTTGCCCAGTCTCGATTGGCCAGACCCCAACAGCAAGCGAACCTACCAGTCGGAGTGTCTGCCCCCTGGTGGTCAGTGCACATCATAGCTACGGGTCGAACAGTCAAATGGTTGCTTAGGCTTTTATATATATAGATTATTTTGTGTGTGTGTATTTGATTGGCATAGCATAGCCTACATGTATTTAGAATGTATAGTTTGATAAGTTATCATATACTAGTATGTCTATACCCATGAAGCCACATGTTCACCGTGATACTAAACACATCTATCACTCCCCTAAATTTTTTTCAGTTATTTATAATAGAAATTAATCAGATGAAAGGTAATGATTTTTATGCAGTGAACTTTTATATAGAAAGGGATGGCTTTCTATATAAAAAAATTTTATATATGGGGACTGTCACTAAGGAAAGTATGGCAGTCCATGCCTGTAGTGGTCAGGCTGGGCTCTGAGTTGATCAATACTGTGAAAAAGAGAATTCCCTAATTCCATAGTGATCAACATTTTAGGCTCTATCCATATTGCCCAGATTTATAACCTAGCTTTGGTCCTTTGGTAAATGAGTTAATTTTAGTGTCCTTCATTTTTCCCATATGTAAAATGAGAAGGAAGTAGTACTTTTCACGGAGTTGTTGTCAGAACTAAAATAATGCCTAAAAGGACTCAATGTAGTACTTTGCATATGTATGGTAAGCACTCAAATGTTAGGAATAATTCTATTAATTATTATTATTATTTCTGATTATACTGAAAATGGCTATTTATGTCACTGAGTAATTTGGGCCAAGGGAGAGTGGAGAAAGTTGGGAGCTTGTCACTTTCAGCTTGGAGACATTTTGAATCAATCATTCATTCATTATGCATATATTTTTGAGCACTTGCTATATGTGAGTATTGTGCTATACTTGCTTAGGCAGTACAGTTGTAAGCAAGATGCACATAGTCCCTGCTCTCCTGAAGCTTATAATCTTGTCAGGAAAACGGTAATACATAGTTAGAATAAAGTGTGATGAATGTATGATAGGGGGTGTGCAAGATCTGTGGGAACAAAGAGCAGGAGTGATGGGGCACAGGGTTTTGACCAGGCACTTTATTTCTGGTCATAGACTAATTAATAGAGTGGCAAATAACATATTTTGTGACACCCATTGTTAACTCTATCTGTCAGAAGAGAATGACCCTCACTGTATACAAATAAAAAATTTTTTTATGGGAGCATGAATTATCTGAATGTAAACTAAACTAATTCTTAAATTAAAAAAACAAGGTGCATGAACATAGCTGGTTTGGCTCAGTGGATAGAGTGTCAGCCTGCAGACTGAAGGATCCCGGGTTTGATTTCAGTCAAGGGCACATGCCTGGGTTGTGGACTCAATCCCCTGTAATAGGCGTGCAGGAGGCAGCTGACCAATGATTCTCTCATCATTGATGTTTCTCTCTCTCCCTTTCTGAAATCAATAAAAAAAAAAAAATAAGGCATGCTATTTTTCATGAGATATTATGTAATACTGTTATCAGGGGCATAGTTTGAAATGAAACACTGGAACTACTATAACTTTTGAACACTGATCTTGGATTATATTTTTCCAGTTTGTGGTAGGCTAATTCCTATGTGTGCACTGGGGCAGTAACTGAGACAGAGTCATTAAATGTGCAAAAGCTGTATTAATAGTTTATCTATAGTGAAAGTCCTCTTTTTCTACCAGTGACTGCATGAGACTATTCCAGAAAGCCAGAATTCAGAAATAACCAATGAAGATATTCAGAAGCCAACATTTATAAATAACCTCCAGTATATTTATGGTTGCTTGTTTTTGATTCAGAAAATTAAGCTGAAATTGAAGGGAGGCCTGTTCTCTCATTTTGCTTAAAAGCATAAAGTTTTTTATAACTAAATTGAGCAATAGATGTAAAATCTTTTAAATATTTTAGATAGACTGTTTAAGGTTAATAACAAGTTGCAAAAACATTTTTTTCTAAAATAAATAGCACACATTTATAATTCATGTTTCTTCATAATAGATGTTTTCATTAAAACTATACTTGCATTTAAACTTTTAAATTAAAGTCCCATTTAAAGAAACTCTAAACGGAATGTCTTTTATTATAAACTAGAGGCCTGGTGCACGAATTTGTACACGGGTGGGGTTCCTTGGGGTTGGCCTTCGGGAATCTGGCCGAAACACACAGTCCAATGCTACCTGCTGCTCCTGCCTGCCGCTCCCACTCATCCTGGCCCCACTGCGCCTACCTCCGACTCGCGCCCAGTCAGTCCCGATCAGGAGAGGCTTGCGTCGCTGCAGCGGCCATAAGCCCTGCATCTGGTGCCCATCTGGAGGGAGGTGAGGGGGGCCAAGATGCAATTGGTCATCCGGGCGGGCAGTGGGATGCTCTTGGCAGCCTGAGATCCAGATCTGTCCTGCTGACTTTTGCGCTGGTTGTTGGGAGCCACCTGGCAGCCGCTTTTATATTGTTTCTTCCTTGTGGAGCATCTAAGGAAGGAAAGCAGCTGTGATGCCCGAGGCTGCCTTCCAGGAGGCTGGCAGCGCTGTCAGGATTGGGCCTGGCCTGTTCTCCAGAGATAGGACCTGGGAACTATTGAGGGAGGGAGTGGCTGCCGCTGAGCTGGTGGGCCACCGGGACGGGTCAGTCAGCTGAATGGCGCTCCTGCTTAAATGTGCTTATTTAATATTACTCTCCCTCCCAAATGGTGCTCCCACATAAATCTGGCAATCTGGATAGAGCCTACTAGTATTTTTACTTACTTGGTTGAGCATCTGCCCCTTGGTGGTCAGTGCGCATCATAGTGATTGGTTGTTTGGTCCCTTAGGCTTTTATATATATAGATACAATTAAAATAGCGTCACAGAAAGCTTGAAAAATAGAAGAAAACACAGAAAAACACTACCCTTAGTTAAATAAAGTACTAGTATTATTTTGTGTACTTCCTTACAATAGTTTTTTTTTTTAATATATATTTATTGATTTCAGAGAGGAAGGGAGAGGAAGAGAGAGAGAGAAACATCCATGATGAGAGAGAATCATTGGCTGCATCCTGCACGCCCCCTATTGGGGATCCAGCCCGCAACCCTGGGCATGTGCCCTTGACTGGAATTGAACCCGGGACCCTTTGGTCTACAGGCCGACGCTCTATCCACTGAGCCAAACAAGCCAGGGCCTTACAATAGTTTTAATATCATAATAATATGTGATTGTAGTCATAGCATATATAAAATTTTATCTTTTTCTCTTAGAAGCTTTCTATAGAACATTTTTGTTATATCTTATGGAAATTGTGATTTGAAATGTCCACGTAGTACTCTATCTAGTAGAAATCTAGTTTAATTAACCATTCACCATTCTTCAATATTTAGGTTAATTCTTATATAATAACTAGTAGCTCTGCACACAAATCTGTGTGCCAGTAGGTCACTGCCACCCTCCTGTAGCTCTCTGCCCGCTGCCCTGCCCTCCTGTAGCTCCCCCTCCGCCTCCCCTCCTAGCTTGCTGCCCTGCCCCCTCCTGTAGCTCACTCCCTCCTGTAGCTCTCCGCCTCCCGCTTGCTTGCTGCCCTGCCCCGTCCTGTAGCTTTCCGCCGCCCACTTGTAGTTTGCTGCCCCACCCTCCTGCAGATCCGTGATCCGGTCATTACCGGTTGGTTGTTACACCTCAGGGCATAACAGATAATTAGCATATTTCTCTCTTATTATATAGGATAATACAATGAACATTTTCATTTGTTTTTTTCTTTCTTTTGTATTATTTTTACTAGATATCATGCTATTATTTACATTATTTGATCAAGGTGAATGAGCACTTTTGGGGCCCCTGACACATAATACTGTTTGTTGTGTGTGTGTGTGTGTGTGTGTCTGTCTCTGTGTGTGTGTGTTTGTTTTAATATGTATTTTTATTGATTTCAGAGAGGAAGGGAGAGGGAGAGACAGATAGAAACATCAGTGATGAGAGAGAATCATTGATCGGCTGCCTTCTACACGCCTCGCAGCAAGGATTGAGCCCACAACCCAGGCATGTGCTCTTGACCGGAATTGAACCTGGGACCCTTCAGTGCACAGGCTGATGCTCTATCCACTGAGCCAAACCAGCTAGGGCTATTGTGTGTTTTTTAAAAAGAAACTGTACCCACTTATATATATATATATGTTTTATACCCACTTATATTTCAACAAGCAATGCATAACTAGAATGATTTTATTATAATTCTACCAGCAATGACTATGAATGTAGAAATCATTTTTCTAATTTAATTAGGTTTAAAGGACTATTTTATTATTTTTATTCCATTTCTTATATTACTTTGCATTTAAATATATATATTTCATGCTTATTTTTTATGGTTCCTATTTTATAAACAGTCTTTTATATCATTTGTTGTTTTTAAGTTACTGTCTATTTTGAGATGATGGTCTAGTTTTAATTTTTTTACAATCTGAAAATAGTAAATGAAAAGATTTTCTCCTGGTAAACAGCTGTATTTACTAGAACATTCTTTTATTTTTATGAACATTTATAATTGGGATAATTGAAAATGTTAATAGTACTTGTTTAATGTCATTATTTTACGCATAAAAATGTAGTGTGTAGTTTTGGTATATATCTGTGAAATTTAATGTGAAATTCCCTGTAATATCATCACCTCCAAAGGTAATCACAGTTAACTGTTATATGTTATATATTTACTCAAATTTTTTTTCTGTGCTTAGATTAAGTTCAGCAAACATACATTTTACCATGTGCCAGATACTGTGCTAGTGTGGATATACCAAACACTTTTATAGTTAACGCATATTTTTGTTCTGTGGAAAAATTGTTGGATTCTGTGACCTAGTTTTTGAGGTTTCAGTTATCATTATTAATATTTGATACTTAACTGTGTGTGGGTACATCAAGATTTAAACAGACTTCTTTGATTTTGGAGACTTAGGGTTAAAAAGTAGATTATAAATCTTTGGACTTTGGCATAAGATAAGCATTAAGAATATTAGAAAACCTGTATGATTGAGTAGATATACTTTTTACAACTAAAATTTAAATTTTAAATTCAATGCTTATATTTTAGGTAGCAGTCATCTGATAAGCACATCTTCTTGGCGAGATGGACAGAAATTAGTAAAGAAGATTCTGGGACCTGCACCCAAAATGGAGCAAAAAGAGCGAAGAACAGTATCAAGTGACAGAAGTGGAAGAGAAAGAACTACTAAATCTGGTAAGTAATCGAATTATTACATTATCTGAATAATTAAAATTTGCTTATGTAAGTACTTAAAGAGGGTGAAAATACTCTTTTGGTAATGCTTTATGACTTTGCTTTATATGTAAAATTGTGAATGTAGCTCAAAAAGGAAGACGTTCTATTGGGCTTGTCTATGGATAACTTCTACACAGAGGTGTTATGGTGATCTCTACTAAGAATTTTGTTTATGTTATATTTATTATATTTAGCTGTCATTGTGAATATCAAAGCATCATTTAATCAAATATTAATAGACTTTTTAGGAACCTTAGGAAAATCAAATTCAATTTCTCTGATCCCTGTGTACACAAACACAGGCATACATTAAAAAGGTTCAGATCTTTTATTTGGCAGATTAGGAAATAAGCCCTGAGAGAGAACTGGGTATCTAGGCAGTGGGTAGCAAAATTTGATTAGGATCCACAACTCCTTAGTTTGACCTTTGATTCCATTACTTTTCTCTTTTTGAAATTCTTTTTGAATGCTATTTGCAGTAACTAGCTACTTTTTCATGAATGCTAAGTTTGGAAAATGAAATATTTATACCTATAGGCCAGCTTTCCTTTTCAGCAGCAAAATTTGCCTTACTTTGAACTTCTGGAATGGATTCAGTAAGAAATGCAATTGCAGCTATAATTTGGTATATAGAAGTTAATATATCCTTTGTATTTGCTTCTCTTCACTTTCATTTAGCTTATAAATAAACTCACATGCATTCTTAGTCTAAAAGTAAGCCACATCAACAAATATCTAGATGATAACATGATGTTTTTCTATATATTTAATTTTTTCTGTCACTCTTTGGAGAGTTGTGGCAGTGTAATGTTGGTTTTTTTAAATCAAATGTTTGGGAGTTTGGAAGGGAGAGTAATCCTATCTAATAAAAGAGTAATATGCAAATTGACCATCACTCCAACACACAAGATGGCTGCCCCCATGTGGTCAAAGATGGCTGCCCCCATGTGGAAACAAGATGGCCAGCACAAGATGGCCCGCAGGGGAGGGCAGTTGGGAGGGATCAAGCCTGCAGGGGAGGGCAGTTAGGGGTGACCAGGCCTTCAGGGGTGACCAGGCCTTTAGGGGAGGGCAGTTAGGGGCAAACAGGCTGGCAGGGGAGCAGTTAGGCATCAATCAGGCTGGCAGGGGAGTGGTTAGGGGGTGATCAGGCTGGCAGGCAGCAGCGGTTAGGGGCAATCAGGAAGGCAGGCAGGTGAGCAGTTGGGAGCTAGCAGTCCTGTATTATGAGAGGGATGTCCGACTGCCCTAAACGGGCAGTCGGACATCCCTTGAGGGGTCCCAGATTGGAGAGGGTGCAGGCTGGGCTAAGGGACACACACCGCCTCCCCCTCCCCCGTGCACGAATTTCGTGCACCAGGCCTCTAGTATTAAATAAGCACATGAGAGAGAAATAATAATTTTCCATTAATAGTTAAATATTCACATCAAAAATATCTGTCCTTATTTCAGAAATATTAAAAGATGCATTTTTCCTAATGCCAAGGAAGCATAGTGTTTCAGAATATAGAAATTCTCCTACTGATAAAAAAAAAAAAGATGTTTTTGTTTCCTTCCTATAATATTCTTTAGAAGACTTTATACAATATTTAAATTAGAGTTTAAGATACAGGGATATTTTCTCACTGAATGCAATAAATTTTAGGAAAGAATACAGAATTTTAATACATCACTAACAGTTCATCCTTTGCAGGAAGTCATATTGGAAGAGCAGAATCTGATCCCAGGTTGAATATTTCACATAGACATCTTCCACGAAACTCAGAACGTTCAAGAAGTAGAGCTCGGTCTGAAAATAATATAAAGAAATTAGCTCCATCTCTTCCAGATAATAAACAGGAGGAAAATACTGCCTTAAATAAAGACTTTTTACCTGTTGAAATTCGTGGAATTCTTGATGACCTACAGCTGGATTCTGCAGTTCAGGCGGCAAGGCAAGAGGCAGGAGAGTTACAAAATCAGAAGTCATCAGCACCAGTACAAGCTTGGAGGAGTCATAGCCCAGTAAAAAGAAAACCTGACAAAATAACAACTAATGAAGATCCCCCTGTTATTTCTAAAAAGCGCCACTATGACACAGATGAGGTACGACAGTACATTGTTAGACAGCAGGAGGAAAGGAAGAGGAAGCAAAATGAAGAGAAAAAGGCTCAAAAGGAGGCCACTGAGCAGAAGAACAAACGATTACAGGAGCTCTACCGGAAGCAGAAAGAAGCCTTTACTAAAGTAAAAAATGTGCCTCCTTCTGAGCCATCAGCAACTAGGCGTCTACAGGAAACTTACTCCAAATTGCTACTAGAAAAGACCTTGCTTGAAGAGCCGTCTCATCAACATACTATGCAGGAAACACAGGTAATAGTAGTGGCAGAAATACAAAGGGAAGTAATTTATGGTTAGGAAAAGTTTATTTGGTGTACTATTTAAAAATTCCTGTATGCAACATTCCTGTATGCTCAGGCAAAATTTGTAATGATGGCCTTTCATGAAATTTATTGTATATGAAGAGTTATTTGATAAATATGATTGACCGTAAGTTCTCAATTGGAGATTTACTATTTCTCTGTTACCGATCTGTTCCATCTCATCATTCATTGCTAGTTTTCATTGTATTACTGAGCACATGAAGTTAAATTATGATAATGAAAAGCCTAGTTTTGTGATCTGTGCTGAAATTAGAGAATATTCTAGTTCATTGTAGTAATTTTATGAGTATTGCTAATGTTTTTAAAAATAATAGTAACATTAAGTGTGTACCATTTTAAAGGTTTTTACAGACTTAGCTTTGGTAAATTTTCACAAGTCTGAGAAGATGTAGATACTACTAGTATTTTTACTTATCTGGTGAAAAACAGGTTTAGAAAGAGTATAATATCCTCTAAATTATGCAGTTAATATTAGGTTCCCTTGTTGGATTTCAGGTATAAATTTGCTATTAATTGTAATGGCTGTTTTTAAAACAAACTAAGTTTAAATGGGTTTTATTTGACAGGAAAAAAAACCCCTACATATCCTGAGTTTTGTAAAGGTGAAATGATTTAATATTTGTCCCATGTATTCCCTGAATATATCTTTGTGATTGGAGTCAGATGCATTTGATGTCCTTTTTCTTCTAGACCAGACCAGGGTATCAGCCATCTGGAGAATCTGACAAAGAAAACAAAGTGCAGGAACGTCCCCCAAGTGCATCTTCCAGCAGTGACATGTCCCTGTCAGAACCACCACAGCCTCTTGCAAGGTAAAAAGGGGAGAATGAAAGGTGATCAAGGGTCTATCTTCCATCAAATTTAGTATAGTGGTCTATGCTCAGTTAATTTTGTTGACTGACCTGTGTGAACAAGAGGTTTGTTTAGAAATTGGTTTATATCTTCCAATGGAGACTTAAGCATGGTTACACTTCTACTTACTGCATCTTCTATTCTATTCAACTTTTACCTATCTTTTAATATCCAAAGTAAATGTCAGTTCCTCCTGGGGATTACCTGCAAACTCTTGCTATGAACTAAACACAATAAAAGTTTGTTGGATGAATGAATCACAGTGAAATTAATATTTTAAAGTATTTGTAGTAAATAATTTTTTAGAAGCACTTCTGTATCCATTAAATCAAAATTTCTTCATACAGCATATCAGTTTATTCCTCTTACCTCTCAAAAATTATATTTAGAGATGTATGTGAACACATGAATAAGGACTAGGAAGAGATTTGATTTAATACCAGATTGGTGATTGAGGGCCATTTTACCTTAAATTTCTGTAAAAACATTTCTTGCGCTGTAGTATATTGATTGCAATAAATTTTGAAAAACTATTTTGCAGTCAAGTTAAGGTGATTTTTGAGCTTACATGGTTATAAATTATATTTTAAAATAACCATTTTGGAAAGACAAAGAGATTTTGATATTCTTCTTTGAGAGTGCACATATAAAAATCAAATCACTTTCCAATTTTGGGTTAATATACATGGTTCTCCCCCTCTAGTAATACTGATAAAAATGGCTAAAATTTATTGATTACTTGCTAGGTCCTGGGCACAGATCTGAGTATTTTGCACATGGTATCTTATTTAATCCTTATAAAATTTTTTGAGTTAGGCACTGTTATTCCTGTCTTATGAAAGAGGTAATTGAGATCTAGACTTTAATTAACTCTCTTTTAAAATATCAAAATGTTAGTGGTAGAAATGTATTTGAACTTAAGCCATTTGATCCCAGAAGCCTGTACTTTTACCCACTTTATACACTACCTCCCAGTAAGTGAAGTGCTTCATATGATTAGTTTAAAGTTGTAAATACATTTCAAATTTTAAGCTTAAATAAACTTACATTTTTAAAAATTTGAATATTTATAGGTAGGTATACTCTCCAGTTTATACCAGTCCCATTGTTGTTGTCAGATATATCCTGCTGGCTTCATATCTTCAATTTTTACCTTGTCTTGTGTTTCCTTCTAGCTCTCCACAAGTCACCCAGTATTAAACAAACCAAACATAAAAAAAATCTATTACCAAACTTTATTATTTTACACACATTTCTCTCCTTTTTTTTTTTTTTAATCCTCACCCGAGGATATTTTTCCATTGATTTTTAGGGAGAGTGGAAGAGAGAGGGGAAGACAGAAACATCGATGTGAGAGAGACACATAGATCGGTTGTCTCCTGAACAAGCCCTGACCCAGGCCTGTGCCAGGGAGAAGCCTGCAACCAAGATACATGCTCTTGACCAGAATCAAACCCGGGACCCTTTGGTCTGCCAGTGGAAGCTAGGGCTTCTCTCCTTACTTTTAATATCAAATTATTTGACTTGTGATAGCTAACCTATTGCCGTCACTTTCCTCTCTACCTGGTCCTTAGCTTCCCCATTCCTATTAATAGTTTTAACACATTTTAGTTACTTAAACATGGCATTTCTTTTCTTTGCTTTTCATTTTTCTTGATTCTTCATTAGCTACCTGGAAAACTCCAAATTACTTAACCTGATCTTGAAGACCTTGAAAATATAGCTCAAAAGTTAAATTTCCTTGGCTAGCAGAGTTCCCTGTCTACACCCTATTAAACTTTATATATCTTTGTATTAGTAGTTAACACTGTATTTTAGCTGTTTATTAGTCTCTAAGCCCTGCTAGATCTTGAAAAATCAAAGAGTAAGGATTAAGTCTTAACTGGATTACGTCTTTTCATTTTAGTTTACTCCTATTCCTCTACCATCAACATAGTACCTGCCAAAAAATTGGTATTCTAAACAGTTGAATTTAAATAATTTGTATTTTTGCTCAGCAGTACTTTTATATTTATAACTTCCTTTGCATTCCTGTTACTACCAGCTTAGTTTGGGCCCTAATAACCTCACACATTGCATTTGTAAGAATCTATATTCACTGGCATAGAATCTATGCACCAATCTTACTTCTATTTTCATAGTAGTCCTTCAGTATAAAAGAGTGCTACAACATAACCTCCAAACCTAACCTGACATGACATGTTTTTCTGTTTCATCATCACCCTGGTTACCCTCCTACAAATGATTTTTTTTTTAAACTTAATTGGCAGGACTTCACATTTATCTGTACTAGTTTGGTTTAAGGTTGCAGCCTGTCCAAATAACTTTCAGTCATCCAATATAATAAAACCCTAATATGGAAATCGACCAAACGGCAGAACAACTGATCTCCATGATGTGCACTGACCACCAGGGGGCAGACGCTCAATGTAGGAGCTGCACCCTGATGTTCAATGCGCTCCCACAGGGGGAGCGCCGCTCAGCCAGAAGCCAGGCTCATGGCTGGCAAGCGCAGCAATAGTGGCAGGAGCCTCTCCTGCCTCCGCTGCAGGTGGGTGGTAAGGAGCGAGGGGTCCCAGGCTGCAAGAGCCCTGGACTGCAAGAGGGATGTCTGACTGCTGGCTTAGGCATGATCCCCAGGGGGATCGGGCCAAAGCCAGCAGGCGGACATCCCCCAAAGGATCCCGGACTGCGAGAGGGCGCAGGCCGGGCTGAGGGCCCCACCCCCACCCCCAGTGCATGAATGTCGTGCACCAGGCCTCTCGTCGATATATATAAAAGCCCAGGGACGGGAATGGCTGGCCAACTGCCCATGGCCCCTTCCCCTGACTGGCCCCGCTCACGATTGGCCCCCAACACCCTGATCGGGGGTGGGGCCAGCCAGCTAACCATCTGAGGCCCCTCCCCCTTGCCAGCCCAACCCTATGGGCCCCCATCAGGGCGGGCCAGCTGGACCCCACCCATGCACGAATTCGTGCACTGGACATCTAGTAATTTGAGAATGTAGTGTTAGCTGTGCCTCCCAGCTTTCTATCAACTTCAAATTTGATAAACATATATTCATGTCATCATCCCAAAATAATGGGCAATTCCAAGGGGAAAAAACCTCATGTTATTTTGTCTAAGAATCTTCTTAATAGTTAACATCAGCCTTCAATATATCTATAGTATCCCTTAATATAAAGGGTGTCCATAGTCTGGAAACAGGTGAATTAAATAATGTTGCCTAGGACATCTTTATTCTGTTATTAGACTTTATGGACACCTTTCATCGTATCATATATTTATGACTGATTCTCTTAGTTTTACATTGGTACTCACTGTTTTTATGTTCATTATTTTTTTTAAGAACTAGATTGTAGTAATCTCCTTATTTAGTATGTATGATGTTAAACATAAATGTTTGGCATTTATTGAATATTAATTAGAATAATATATATCATGCCTCTGTTAATATTTATCAATCTTTTTTTGTTTAATAGTCTGCTTTACATAAGTTTTAAAAAATTCTTTATTGTTTAAAGTATTACAAATAGTATTACATATGTGTCCTTTTTCCCCCATTGAGCTCTCCCCGGCTACCCCAACCCCCCAGCACATGCCCTCACCCCCCTAGTGTCTGTGTCAATTGGTTATGTTTATATGCATGCATACAAGTCCTTTGGTTGATCTCTTACCACCCCCCACCCCCCAACGCTCTCCTGCCTTCCCTCTGAAGTTTGACGCTTCTCTAATATTTATCAATCTTAAGCATTCTCTTTTATGTAGCATTATTTTTAAAGAGAAGTGTAGAGCCAGGGTTGTAAAAAATTTTATCCACAGAGTCTTAAAGGTAAGAATGCCTTCTCTTTCATGAATAATCCAAAATATCTTAGTTGAAGAAAGCAGTTTGCAAAACAGTATGTATGGATGATAAAATTATATTTTTGTGAAATTAATACCAAAACATTACATACACATAGAAAAACGTTTGGGAAGATATAATTCTAAGTGAAATATTAATAGTGCCTCTTTGTTATTGTTTAGCTGTGAGTGATCTTTATCTTTCTTGTCCTCTTCGCCTGTCCTTTTTTTTCTGCAGTGAGTGTACATTACTCTTATACTCAGAAAAAAACAAAACTTAAAAAAACCCAGTAGCTTAGTTATGAGTTGCTGTGTTAATGAACATATTGTGACTTTCATTTGCAGGAGGGATTTGACAGAACCTACATGGATGCAGCCTGATAGATTGAGCCCACGTGTCCATCATTCTCAACCACCGCCTCTTGTTGGAACAGCTGGAAATTTACTCTCCCATCTCTTGAGTCTAGAGCATGCAGGATTTTTGCATAAGGATTTGGAATCTATTTTACCAACCAGGAAGAACCATAATATTGCTTCAGGGCCATTAACTTTCACACCTCAACCGTATCTGACCTCACCAGCTGCTCATCAAGATGCCTTGTTAAAACCTAGTGCCAGCCAATATAAGAGTAAACTAGATCGTATTGAAGCCCTGAAAGCAACAGCTGCATCTTTGTCCAGCAGGATTGAAAATGAAGCCAAGAAATTAGCTGGGGCTAACATTAATTATGGGTCAGTGTGGAACACTGAGTATGATGTGCAACAAACTCCCCAAGAAGATGGACCTTGGACAAAGGTTATAAGTCCACCTGTGAAAGAGGATACTGAAGATGTTTTCACTGCCAGAATTCAAAAGATGCTGGGAACCTGTGTATCTCATGCAACTTTTGATGATGAGCTTCCTGGTGTAGGCAACCTTAGTGAATTTAAAAAGCTTCCTGAGATGATAAGACCTCATAGTGCCATATCAAGCTTCAGAATGAGATCCCCTGGTCCCAAACCAGAAGGGCTGCTGGCACAGTTGTGTAAGAAGCAGACTGACTCTTCTAGCTCTGATCTGCAGCCTTGTTCTCAATACAAAGCCAAAACGTCTCTTGGTTCCAGCACAGACTCAGTCAGTGAAGGGCCTCTTCTTAGTGAGGGGAGTCTCTCTGAAGAAGAGGGAGGCCGAGATGGACGGCCCTCTTTGAAGATAGCAGAAATCTTAAAGGAAAAGGAATTTTGTGCTGGAGAAAGAAATGCTTATGAACCCATCAAACAGTTTCAGAAGGAAGCTGAAAAATTCTTACCACTGTTGGGTCACATAGGTGGTACACAAAGCAAAGAACCATGGGAAGAATTGGCAAAGGGAAGTCCACGTAGTGTCATTAATATTTTTACAAAATCATATCAGTCATATGGAAAAGGTGAGAAAAATAAGTAAGCTTTGTAATATTTGTATATTATCTTAATTATTTCATAATTCTATAAAGATAATACTTAAGTACAAATTTTCATTGTTAATAATGAGGGTAATGGAAACATTGTCTATATCAAAATTATCTGCCAGCTTCAATTAGAGTATAGTAATTTAATGTTTAAATTTTTATTTTTAGTTTTTAATGTCATAAAACAATCGTTGATTGGTAATTATAGAAATTTTGGTCTAATTTAGAGAAATTCATAGATGATGTTCAAGCTTAGTATGTATACTAGGTTTTCTGTGACCATAGATATGTAATTTATATAGTAAGTATATTTATTAATACAGTGACTTGTGGATTATTGGGAATATAGTGGTCAGGAATTAAGAGGGGCAACTATAGTAACATTTCTGATAATGAAAACAAATCTATTTCTGTTCGTCAAAACTAATTTTAAAAACAGACTTTGAAGAATAATGTAGCTCCATAGTTAGTTCCTGAAACAGTAACCTCTAAAGGTCCCTGCTTGGCCTGAGATTCTGCAACACAATTTTTCTATAATGGATTTAGTTCCTTCAAGCCCTTTCTTTGTTCTTACTGCCATAGGTGGATTCAACCATCTTATGTTTAAACTAAGAATTTCAGGTTGGAGAGTGAGGCTGAGCTTTAAGTCAGCTATTGATGGTGTGGTCTTTTAATTTCCATTCCACACAGTGAACAATTTATTTGACAAATGGAGTGATTTCATCTGTTCATCTTTTGCTTAATTGGGTATCACATTGGGTTTTCCCTGAATTCATATTTAGCTACTTTGTTATGATCTTATGTAGACTTATATTGGCTATTGATCTCTTTGGTTTAACACAGTGGTCGGCAAACTCATTAGTCAACAGAGCCAAATATCAACAGTACAACGATTGAAATTTCTTTTGAGAGCCAAATTTTTTAAACTTAAACTTCTTCTAATGCCACTTCTTCAAAATAGACTCGCCCAGGCCGTGGTATTTTGTGGAAGAGCCACACTCAAGGGGCCAAAGAATCGCATGTGGCTTGTGAGCCGCAGTTTGCCGACCACGGGTTTAACACATTTCTGTAGATGGTAATTTTTAAGTTTGTTGGATTTTAAAGTTCTTTTGAAGAAAGCAAAGTGTTTTTAAATCAACATCCTTATTTTGTTAAATAAGAAATTTGAGTATGTTCTTAATCCTTTTATTAGATTTTCATTAAGATTTTATAGTTATACTGAAATATTTACAGTTGAAATAATATGTTATCTTGGATTTGGTTTAAAGTAATCTGTAAGAGGAATGAGACACGGGGAGAATAGGAAGTTTAATTGAAACTAGATTGATCTTGTATTGATAATTGTTAAAGTTGGGTGATGGATACTTTGGTTTCATTATGCTAGTCTCTACTTTCATATATGCTTGAAAAGTAATAAGAAGTTAAAAATGTATTGTTAGATATAAAGATAAATTGGAAAAAATAACACTAATAAAAGCAAACAAAAATATCCTTAAATCTGTGTTGTTAATCCCTATGTGTGGAATGTTTTGCTTGTGGTATTTTTATCTTTGTTTTAAAACACATTTCAATTATTACTTTTGACAGGGTTTGAAGACAGGTTCGAAAGAGGAGCATCAACATCACAGCCCTTGAATGCCAGCACAACTCCTCTAAGCAGTGTTTCATATGAAGATGATTTTGTCTCCTCTCCAGGGAGTGGGACTTTGACAGAAAAAAAATCAGCTCTTGAACCTAAGTAAGAATATGTTGACAATGTGGAATGAAATCTGAAAATTGAGAGAAACTTACAAATGAGAACTGTAGTCTGAATATTAGGCAGATTTTGCTTGGTTAAAGATACATTTTGAGGTTGCATAGCACTGGTTTTTAAGAACACAGGTTCTGGATTCAGACTTCCTGGTTTTAAGTCCTGGTTCTCCTGATTATTAGTCGTTTGTCTTTGGGTATATTACTAACCTCCCCATGCCTCAGTTTTCCTCCCTGTGATATGAGAAAGAATAACAGTACTAGTCTCATGGAATGTTATGAATATTCAGTTAAATACAGAGTACTTAGAACAGGGCCTGGCACATAGTAAGCAGAATATAGGTTGTTAAATTAGTCTGTGAGTAGAGGATCGTATTGGGGAACTAGTCCACGTTATACTAATGTAAGAAGATTAAGAAATGGTTTTCTGTGATAGAACTGAGGATAACCAGATAGATCCTTGACTTCATGATCCAAAGTAATCAGTAAATTTCTTTTACAATTGGGATAACATCTAAAATTTTGCAAAGCATTGAAAAATAACTATTATTAGTATTTATTGATCACTTAATGTGCAAGGCACTGAGAGGACTGAGGGGCCTTTACCTGTATTAGCTCATTCTTATTATAGCCTGATATGATTAGAATTATATTACCACTAGAGGCCCGGTGCACGAAATTGTGCATGGGGGCGGGGTCCCCTCAGCCCAGCCTGCACCCTCTCCAATCCGGGACCCCTTGGGGAACTTCCTGGGATCAGGCCTAAACTGGCAGTCGGACATCCCTCACAATCCTGGACTGCTGGCTCCTAATCACTCACCTGCCTGCCTGCCTGGTTGCCACTAACTGCCTACCTCCTGACCCCCTGCCGGCCTGATCGCCCCTCACTGCCTCTGCATGCTGGCCTGATTGCCCCCAACTGCCCCCGCCCTGCCGGCCTGGTCGCCCCGAACTGCCCCTCCACCAGCCTGGTTGCCCCGAACTGTCCCCCACCCTGCTGGCCTAGTTGCCCCTCATTGCCCCCCCTGACAGCCTAATTGCCCTCAGTTGCCCTCCCTGCTGGCCTGGTTGCCCCTAACTGCTCCTGCCCCCGCTGGTCTGGTCACCTCTTACAGCGCCCCCTGCTGGCCTGGTTGCCCCCAGTTGCCCCCCTCTGCTGGCCTGGTTGCCCCTAACTGCCCCCCCTGCTGGCCTGGTTGCCCTCAGATTCCCCCCCTGCTGGCCTGGTCGCCCCACGCAGCCTGCTTGTTCAGTCATTTGGTCGTCCCTCACTAACCCCCCTGCCGGCCTGGTCGCCCCACGCAGCCTGCTTGTTCAGTCATTTGGTCGTCCCTCACTAACCCCCCTGTTGGCCTGGTCGTAGGCAGCCATCTTGTGAGTGCATGAGGGTTAATTTGCATATTACCTCTTTATTATATAGGATTCCTACTTCAGGAAGTGAAGTACTAAGTTACTTGTACAAAGTCATACAGCAAGTGAATCAGACTTTTCCTAATTTTCTTACTATATAAAGTACTCTGTAATTACTTACATTCAATGTAATTTTCTTGAAAAATTACAAATTATAATTTACACAAAATTATTGGATGATCTTTTAAAAATAGTTATATCTAGTTGGGCTAACAAAAATAAGTATTAAAATTATATCAGGAAAAGTGTAGTTTTAAATTTTGAGCTCTTAAGAAAAGATTAAATTTTAAAATAAAAACTTGTAAGGATTTAATTGTGACATTTAATATTACCAATTAATATGATTTATTACATTTTATTTTTAGGTTGAAGTAGAACATATTGAATTATTGTTCCCTGTAAGATTGTCAAAAGGAAAATAATGGGGGAAAAAGGAAAATAATGATCATATATTAAATTATAAATCTAAATAGAAATTGAGGCTGCAGTTTCTAGTATCCAATATATTTTTTCTCTTGTGTCTAAATTGTCCATTTTTATTGGTTTCACTTTAATAAACCTCCCTGATATTTTTCTCAGTAATAAATTGAGCCATAGGAAAGAACCCTGGTTTATGGTAGAACAAAAAAGAAAAGTGGAAGGCATCTTTGAGTATAATTATATTCTCCTTGTGATCAAATAGATTTAAAATATCTGTACATTAGCTGCATTTTAATACTTGTTATTTCTTTTTTTAACCACTGTTATTCTTTGACAGTATTGGTGGTAGCATTTTGGGCACTAAAGAGGACCATTCTAGCAGGAAGTCAGCCTATGATCTTTCCTCTGTGGATGTTACTTCCCAGCATTCATCAGGGACCCAGTCTGCTGCATCTTCTTGTTCATCTACTTCTTCTAAAGGAAGAAAAGGAAAAAAGGAAAAGATAGAATGTAAGTGGAATTCTACATGGTGACTTTTTCTCTTACCAATGATTTTGTGGTAGTGATCTAAAGTTATTTTATTGCATAAGCAGTTAGGTGAATTTCTTTATGATAATGTAATTAGCTTTCATATTATTGTAGTAATACCTTTTGATATATAACAGTATAAATCTTTTGCTTAATACAAAAGGAATACATTTGCAATGATAAAAATTTAAGGATTGTAGATACACCATCATACAAAAAATATAAATTCCCATTGAGCCCTCTGCTCAGAGATAACTACTATTAATACTTGATGCCTATTTTTTCAATCCTATGTAATAAAACCCTGATATGCAAATCGACCAAATGGCAGAACGACTGGTCGCTATTACGTGCACTGCTCCCCGAGAGGGAGGTGGCTGGTGGTGGTGATCGGGGGTGGGGCCGGCCAGCGAGCAGCAACAGGTCGCCAGACAAGGTGGGTGCCAGTGGGGGCCCCTCAATTGCCCTACCTGCTGGTCATCCCACAGATGGCCCTGATTGCTGGCCAGGCCTAGGGTCCCTACCCTATATATTGGGAACAGTCTCTTAGATTTAAAAGTTAAAACCTGGCAAGGCTACTCTAACACTGAAAACACAGGATGATGCAGTGATGATATGCATGGATTCTGGCTTGCACATTCTGTGGTCAGCCCTGATTCTGACACTTATAACTATGTGACAAAGCCAGTTACTTAACTTCTCTCTGCTTTAGTTTTTCCACCCATAAGATGGGGAAAATGGTACTACTGCCTCAGAAGGATCATGTTATGTACTACTTTTTATAATCAGGGCAAAAAAATGTAGCTGCCCATACAAAAGCAAGATGCCTTTCACCTGTATGAAAAGTATGGTCACTGGTGCATGCAGCGTCCCAGACTGTGAGAAGGATGTCCGACTGCCGGTTTAGACCTGACATCCTCCGAGGGGTCCTGGATTGCGAGAGGACGCAGGCCGGGCTGAGAGGACCCCCCACCCTTGTGCACGAATTTCGTGCACCAGGCCTCTAGTATATACATAAGAACACATACTGCCCCCTAGCCAGTGGCTTCAGTTGGTTAGAGCGTCATCCCATACACCAAGAGGTTGCAGGTTTGATTCCCTGTCAAGCCACATACCTAGGATGCAGATTTGATCCCTGGTCAGGGTGTGTATAGGGGGCAACCATCTATGTTTCTCTCTTACATTGATGTTTCTCTCTCTCTCCCTTCCTCTCTCTCTACAAAAGTCAATGAGGAACATATCCTTGGGTGAGCATGAAAACAAAACAAAACAAACAAAAAAACATACACAACTTTGTTTTAAAAAGAAATAAAATCATGTTTTGCAGCTGCTTTTAAAAAAGACTTTATAGTATGTCATGTACATCTCTGAGTGTCATTATATATAACTAGAGGCCTGGTGCACCCTCTCATAATCCAGGACCCCTTGGGGATGTTGGACTGCTGGTTTCGGGCCGATCCCCACAGGCTAGCTGAGGGACCTCACCGGTGCATGAAACCGTGTACTCAGCCGGTTTGGCCTGATCCCTGCAAGCCAGGCCAAGAAACCCTGGGCCTCTAGTATGCATATAAGACTTTTGGTTAATCTCTTTCCACCCTCTCTCTCCCCCGCTTCCCTCTAAGATTCATCAGTCTGTTCCATGTTTCCATGCCTATGGGTTGAGCATCTGCCCCCTGGTGGTCAGTGTGCATCATAGCGAACGGTCAGACACTTAGCATATTAGCCTTTTATATATATAGATATTCAAATTTTCTTAACTGAAAAATAAAGACGATAGCAATAGATGTTTCATATGTAGCTGGCCCTTGGGGCACTCTATATATTTTGAGTGATTGAAAAGAATACCCTTCAGTCCCTTCCATTCTTCTCTTGGCTATGTTGCCATAGAGGTGAGAAGATAGAGTAAATAGGCAGAGGCCTCTTAAACTCACAGGATGACCTTTAGGGAATGATTTTCTTCCAAATTGTTTTTTTCTAAATGTAAAAATTTGTTCATTGAGTTAAAAAAAAAGGGGGGGAGGGGAGAAAGCTGTAAATATAGACAACTATTTAAAAATTAAAAATTACCTACAGCTAACCAATGTTAACTTTCATTTTAGATTTTATTTTATTGTGCTAAAATATATATAATGTAAACTTTATCATTTTAACTGTTTCAAGTCAGCAGTTCAGTCCATTAAGCACATTCACATTGTTGTGTAACTATCACCACTATCCATTTCTAGACCTTTTTCATCTTTCCAAACTAAATCTCTGTACCCATCCTAATATATAAAAACCCAGGGTCCATAATGACCGACCAAAGGCTCAACCGAACACTGGAAGTCACTGACTGCTGAGGGGGCTGTGGATCAGGCCTGGAGAGAGGCCCAAAGAGAGAGGCAGGGTCTGATCCGCAGCCTCCGTGGCAGCTGTTGATCAGCCATTGCCTTTCTCTTTCTCTCCGGGCCTCCATGGGGCTGCTGATCAGCCCCGCCTCTTTGATCAAGCCTGGAGATAGGCCTGGAGACACTGACTGGCATAGAAACCGACCAATCAGAACCAAATCTGGATGAACTGTGAGGAGCCAATGGCTGCCTAGGAGGCAGAGCTTTTGACGCTGACTGGCATAGAAACTGACCAGTCAGAACCAAATCTGGGTGAACTGTGAGGAGCCAATGGCTGCCTAGGAGGCGGAGCTTTTGAAGCTGACTGGCATTGAAACTGACCAATTAGAACCAAATTGGCTGGCAGGGGAGGGCACTTGGGGGCAACCAGGCTGGCAGGGGAGGGCAGTTGGGGGCAAGATCAGGCTAGCAGGGGAGGGCAGTTGGGGGCAAGATCAGGCCGGCAGGGGAGGGCAGTTAGGGGTGATCAGGCAGGCAGAGGCAGTTGGGGGGTGAGATCAGGCTGGCAGGGGAGGGCAGTTAGGAGCAGTCAGGCAGATAGGCAGAGGCAGTTAGAGGCGATCAGGCAGGCAGGCAGGTGAGCAGTTAGGAGCCAGCAGTCCCAGATTGCGAGAGGGATGTCCGACTGCCAGTTGAGGGGATTGGGCCTAAACTGGCAGTCAGACATCCCCCAAGGGGTCCCTGATTGGAGAGGGTGCAGGCTGGGCTGAGGGAACCCCCCCTCACCCGTGCATGAATTTCATGCACCGGGCCACTAGTTAAACAATAATTCTCCATTCCTCTCTTCTTCCAGCCCCTGCTAACCATTGTTTTCTATCTCTATGAATTTGGCTACTCTAGGTACTTCATTTAAGTGGCATCATAACAATATTTATCCTCTTGTGTCTGGCTTATTTCATTTAGTGTAATGCCCTCAAGTTTCATCAGTATTGTATCATGTGTCAGAATGTCCTTTTTTAAAAAAAAAAAAAGGTTTATTGATTTCAGAGAGGAAGAGAGAGGGAGAGAGAGATAGAAACATCAATGATGAGAGAGAATCCTTGATGGGCTGCCTCCTACACGCCCCTACTGGGGATTGAGCCTGCAACCTGGGCAGGTGTCCTTGACCAGAATCGAACCTGTGGACCCTTCAGTCCACAGGCCGATGCTCTATCCACTGAGCCAAACCAGCTGGGGCTATAAATGTATCTTTATGCGTTAGTCTGGTTCTTTCCTTTAAGGGAATATCCTAGAACAGTGATGGGCAACCTTTTGAGCTTGGTGTGTCAAACTTCGCCAAAAAACTGAGCATAACTTGGGTAGTGTGTCACTTTGAGGAAAAAACATTATTTCGCAAATGTTTCATCCTCAGGAGCAGCAAATGTTTCATCAGAAATGGCTACGTGTGTCAGTGCTGACACGCGTGTCATAGGTTCGCCATCACTGTCCTAGAAGTTAATTAATGGGGCAAACAGTATGCCATCTTTAAAATTTGGATACATTTTGCCAAATAACTCTTCAGAAAGCCAGTGTCATTTTATACTTCCAATATGAGAGTGCTAGCAGAAATTATTTCTTTTTTTTAAAAATATATTTTATTGATTTTTTTACAGAGAGGAAGGGAGAGGGATAGAGAGTTAGAAACATCGATGAGAGAAACATCGATCAGCTGCCTCCTGCACACTCCCCACTGGGTATGTGCCTGCAACCAAGGCACATGCCCTTGACTAGAATCGAACCTGGGACCCTTGAGTCTGCAGGCCGACGCTCTATCCACTGAGCCAAACCAGTTAGGGCAGAAATTATTTCTTAATCATCAACCTAGTCATAACTCTCTTGCAGATTGGAAGCATTCTGAAAGTCTTTAGTAGAAACATTAGACGTCATTTTATCAGCACTTCCCAGAGTCTAACTTTTCTTGTGAAAAACTTATTCAGTGGGAGAGGCTGTTTCACAGCTGTTCTGAGGCTTATGAAAGAACTACATGGTTCTGTAAATTTGGGGAAATACTTTTAAGAGTGAAACAGGCCTCTTACCTACCAATTCATCAACACTTCTAATATGCTAATACGCATTATTTACTTTAGGAAGAAGGTGAGGCCATGTAGTATGAAGTACTATCCAAATTTATTTGACCACAGACTCATTTCTTCAACTAGCATGTTATGACATTAGAAGTCATATTGAACACATTTTGTGAAATGCTTATCTTGCTCAATTCTTTTATTTTGCAATTGTATGCTTTGTTTACATTAATGTCTCATTTAAGGTTAGTTATTGGCAAAGCCTGAATTCTGACTTCTGAATCTCAAATCTTTTACTATAATATACTGTACAACTTAAAATACCATGATATATTATTGAATAGGAGTATAAGCAATATGATTCATTATAGGTTTTTAAAATTTATAATGTAAAATATGATGATATGTAGTATAGGTAGTGTTTTGTGGCTTTCAGATTCCCAATCCCCTCTAACAGTGCCTTAGAAATACTCTGTATTTTACTTTCCACAGCATGATTTTAAACTTTCTTCTTTATCCCCAAGTTATAAAATCAGTGTAATTTTTGTTGTGTGTACTCCATCTGGTGGTGAAAAGGAGTGTCTACATGCTCTGTACAAAAAGCTCCTTCCCAGTGAAGTTGAAAGTATAGTTAGTAGATTAAAGTAGCAGTCATCATTCCATACTAAACTCTGTACCCATTAAACAATGACTTCCCATTCTTCCTTCCCTTACCCCAGTAGCCACCATTCTACTTTTTTGAGGAAAATATTTCTTTTTCTTTAATGTTTATATTGATTTCAGAGAGAGGTAGGGAGAAAGGGATAGAAACATCAATGATGAGAGATAATCATTGATTGGCTGCCTCCTGCATGTCCTCCCCCACCCCCCACCGGGGATCAAGCCCGCAATCCAGGCATGAGCCCTGACTGGGAATTGAACTGTGACCTCCTGGTTGAACTTAACCGCTGGGCACCAGTCTTTCTGTCTCTATGAATTTGACTAGGAAATTTAACCATTGTTAAGTGCACACATAGTTGAGTAGAAATAAGTAAATTTATTTATTGTACAGGTATTACCATTATGCATCTCCACAACTATTTCATCATCCCAAACTGAAACTCTTCACTTATTAAGTAATAACGCTTATACTCCCAGCCACCCCCCCCTCCCTGACTCCTGGTAACAGCTGTTCTACTTAGTGTCTCTATGAATTTGCCTATTCTATGTACCTATATAAGTGTATAATCATAGAATATTTGTCCTTTTCTGGCTGGCTTATTTTACTAAGTGTAATGTCTTCTATGTTCATGCATGTTGTAGCATGTCAGAATGTTCTTCCTTTTTAAGGCCAAATAATATTTCATTGTATGTATATACCACTTTTTAGTGTTTGTTATACATTCATCAAAGTGTTGAAGGACACTTGGGTTGCTTTTACCTTTTGGCTGTTGTGAATAATGCTGCTATGAACATGGGTGTACAGTATAATTTTTTTTTTTTTTACTTTTCCATTTTCTTTTAATTGTTAACCATATGTCTGTATTTTAAAAAATTGTTTAGTTGCCATTAAAATGCAGTTCCTTGTTCTGCTTTTTTTTTTTAATGTAACAAATATTTTCCCATGCTGCTATTGAGACATATCATCAAGGTGAATAATGCACTAGATGTAGAGTCATAAGGCTTGGGTTTATGTCCTATTTCTGCTATTGACCATGTATCCTTAAGCAAGTAGCCTCATAGATCTCTAGTTATCTCACCATTAAATGAGCTTATGCTACCCACTTCATAAGATGATTAAAGGCAATCAGGTAATGTATATGGAGTGCATTTTAAGTTAAAAAGTGCTATTTAAATGTTTACTATTATCTATGTAATTTAGACAACTCTTCTGTTGCAAATGTAGAGTAAACTTTAAAAAATTATATAAAGTTGTTCATGGAATATTGTGCATAATTTTTGTTTGTTGGTGTCATAATCTCATTAAGATACTCCTATAGGTGAAATCATTCTGAGTCAGAGAATCTGAACAGTTTTATGAATTTGGCTACATAGTTCTTGTCCTCGAGTTTTTCAAAAGGATTGTGTAGTCCAGTTGGCAGTTGATAACATTTTTGGCAGCTTTTGGTTTTATCCTTGAAAGACTTCTTTTTGTTTATTTTTTCATAGGCATAGAATAGTACTATATACTTACCTTTTTTAATCATTTGATTTAAGAACCATTTATTTTTAATAGCAAATAGGGGATGTTAATGGAAGAAACTTCACTTTCCTAAAGTGAAAACAGAAGGGTGAACTTTATTTTAGATATGAAAAACACATTTTAAAAATAAGTCCACTTTTAAATATTCTGTTCTGTACTTATTATTTTACTGAAATCTGGGTATCTATCAATTACCATTCAGTCTCTTCTATTGAGCATCAGCTTTAAAAGAAATTTACTTTATAGGGCTGGATTCACTCACTGGAAATGTTCAGAGCTCACTTCTTGATGAGGAAAAAGTACACTCTGGCTCAGAACGTGACTCTCATCAAGAGAAGAAATCTGAGACCAGTAGCAAACTCTCTGTCAAGGATTATGAGCAGACTCTTGACACAGATAGCACTTTGGAGGATCTTTCTGGGCATTCTGTGAGGTAAAGTAATGTATATTTTATACTGTGATTCATTTTAATTAAAGTTACAATATTATTGATGTTCAGTGAATCCATTTAATGAATTTCTGTATTTTATGAATAGGTACTGTAGCTTTGTTCATAGCTCTAGTTTTTATATATATTTTAGAGTGTGGCCAACTTTCATGTAAACTATTAACAACCTCTCTCCCTCAGGAATTCTCTGCCTCTAGCACAACCCACCTTTCTATTCTAAATGCCATTGCCATAGTTATTTTCTTGGTTTAACCCTTTGACCAAGCAGCTACTTTCCTTGGGGTTCTTTGGTAGCTCACAGTTACCCCACACATCAATTCTAAGAACTTAACTTTATCCGAAGTGTTTTCACTGAGCTACCACAAACTCTCTCATTTCCTTTATCTATACCTTTTGCTTCTCAACTGTTCTCTTTACTCTTGTAACACAACTGCGTAGCAATCTTTTGATCTCATTGTTTATTTTTTTCTCGAACTTTTCTCTCCTGCTCAACTTAGATGACTCAAGCAGATTTTGAAATATAATTTTTATATTGATTATGGAGTTTGCATACTCTTTTTTTCCCCCCCTTTTGGGTTAAAAGGAGTAACAAAAGAGTAGTTTTTGTCATTTCTTAATTTTTAGTACAAAATGATTTTTTTTTATCTTTCAGAGACATATGTTAAGACATTTTTATAAGGCTTGATCTTACCTTTTCTATGTGGCTGTAATTTTTTGCTATTAGAGGATTTTGTTTCATACTACAATAATGATTCATGGTGCATTTACATTGTAGAGGAAAGAGTTAAGTGGCAGTTTAATCCAGAGACTCCTTTTGGGCAGGGTTTGTCCCTAGTTTTGTTCACCACTGTAAATATGAAAACAAGAGGAATGCTCAGAGTACATTCAGCATAGTGACTATGTTGAGTGAATAAATGTCTGAATCACAGCTTTTTAAAACTGATGTTAATAAAGAAAGTAATGCGTGCTATTCTTACAAATTGGTTAGCTGGTTCCTGAAATAGTTTTCCCTTCTCTAATGTATTTTTTGAAACAAATCTTCTAGTGTCTCCTCAGACAAGGGAAGGTCTCAGAAAACTCCAACTTCTCCCCTATCTCCAAGTTCCCAGAAACTGCTGCAGTTTGACCTTCCAGGAACTTCATTAGAAAGATCTAAGTCCTCAGTTATAATGCCTCCAACTATAGCAGGATTCAAGCCTAGTGCAGCTTTTCCTGATATGAACATGGCTGCCAGCAGAGCAACTACAGAGATGATGACTTCAACACCAGGCAAGTTGACCCGTGCGGTTGTAATTTTAAAAATAAGGTTACTTATTTTGGGGAAAATTTGTTTCAGTTGAATTATAGGGAAATGGTTTTACAAATGGATGTGATTACTTTTTGAAGTTTTAAACAGAAACTGTACAGGAAAATAAATATTAAGAAGCATCAGAGATTCAATAGTGGTGATTTTTCCCATCTTGCCAGCATTAGCAAAAACACTGAAAAATGTATGCCATGTATGCATGTATGTACTCCCTAAGTGTTTATAGGTATATATGTATGTACATACCCATGCATGTGCATACTCCCCCCCCTCCGCCCCCCCCTCCCCACGCAACCCGCCCACACACACAAGAAGTAACTATTAAAAGACACTGTACTCCTAAGTCACTGTTTTTGGCTCTGAAAATTAGAAATGAATTTTAGAAATTTGAGATGCAATTTAATTTCATGTATAATTTCACATTTGGCAATTGTTATGCCCTCCAGGTTCTAAACGTTTTTCTCCTGCTGGCCTCCAGCATCGAATGGCAGCTGAACTGAGCTACTTGAGTGCCATTGAGGAGTCAGTGCGCCAACTGTCAGATGTAGAAAGAGTTAGAGGCATTTCACTTGCTCAGCAAGAAAGTGTGTCTCTGGCTCAGATCATAAAGGTATTTGTGGGTTTTTCTTCTTTAGCTTTCTTTGTGTCCCCCCCCCCCCTTTCTTTGTTATTTAAAATAATATTAAAAAAATAATAATCTTAATGGTGAATTAAAAAAACATAGTAGGTGGTCACTAAGTATTTTGATAAATGGTTGTTGTGTTGAGAAAATAGCCCTGGGTTTAATGTAATCACTGAGTTGTAATAGTTTAGTATCTTAGAATTAATAGTTGATCACTTCTTTATCTTGAAGGCACAGCAGCAACGCCATGAAAGAGACTTGGCCCTTTTGAAATTAAAGGCTGAACAAGAGACTCTGGAGTGTCAGAGACAGTTAGAAGAAACCCGAAACAAAGCAGCTCAGGTACCTTATTTTGCAGCAAAGTTATTAAACCTAAATTTGTATCTTTGAAATCACTTTAGTATTTTTTAAATTATGTAGGAGTAAAAAAGAAAAGATGTAAAATATGTCATATGGGTTAATTTCATGTCATTTGATTCTTGTCGCAACCCTGTGAAATTAAGTAGTCAGGATGTAGTCCCAATTTAATAAGTGGAAGCTGAGGTAGCTACATGGTAGTTACTTATCTACAGTCACATCAACTCACAACCAGTGGAGTTAAGACTTAAACTCCAGCAGTGATTTTTAAGACTTCCGATTTTAAACCCATTGTTCTTTCTGTTTGTTTTTTTGGAAAGGCATTTAATCCATAAAACAAATTTACAAATTCTGTAACATGACAGAAGTTTTCTTTTTACCCTCTTTTATTTACAGGTACATGCGGAGTCATTACAGCAGGTGGTTAAATCACAACGGGATGTAACTGAAGTCCTACAGGAAGCAACTTGTAAAATAGCTGCTCAGCAAACAGAGACTGCTCGCCTTACCACAGACGCAGCACGCCAAATCTGCGAGGTGAGAGCCACTGAGAACACTTTTCTTCTTAGTTCTTTTTAGTCAGTCTGAATAACTTTGGCCTTTTATTGCAGTGTCTTGTACATTTGAACTTATAGAGGCAGAAAAAAAAGATGAACTCTAAATTTCTGCCCTTGAGTAAGCTTTTTAAAAAGATATTAATTTGCCCTGACCAGTTTGGCTCTGTGGATAGAGCATCGGCCTGAGGACTCAAGGGTCCCAGGTTCGATTCCGGTCAAGGGCATGTACCTTGGTTGCGGGCACATACCGGTAGGGAGTTTGCAGGAGGCAGCTGATCGATGTTTCTCTCTCTCATCGATGTTTCTAACTCTCTATCCCTCTCCCTCTCTGTAAAAAATCAATAAAAATATATTTTAAAAAAATAAAAAGATATTAATTTTATTGATAAATAATTTACAAAAAAATAACATGTACCCATTTTAAGTATACAGTTTGATGACTTGACAAATATCTAGATACCTGTATCTGTATATTTCTACAACTTATCTTTCCATCCCTATGCACACTACTATAATCAGTATTTCCAACACTCTAAAAAGTTCTCCCATGCCCCTTTGCAGTCAGTCCCCAACCTCAGTCCAGGGAGCCACTGATCTGCTTTGTATGAAGATGTTTCATTTTCACCCAGGGTTGTTAGTGTCTTTTATAGTATTGTTAGTGCCAAGGACAAAGCTAGAAATAATTTCACTACTGTCTCTATATAGGATATCATAACCAATAGATATAATTTCAGTTTATTTAAGCAGTTATCATTTAGGATTGCTTTGAAATGATTGTTATTAATAAGCCATGAACCTACTATATGTTGGATATTGTGGAATTGTGCAAATAAGTATAAAGTAACATCTCTTTTCTCAGGGAAATTTTAGACAACATTAACAAAGATTTCAAAAACACTTCAGGTCATCAAGACAGTGGTTGAAAAATACAAAATGAATAACACGCAGCAGTGGCACTAGTGGCTAAGAGTAGGGAAAATGTACTCACGTTGTTGCTCAGAAAAGACTCAGACAAGAAGCAGTAATTGAATTGATTCTTGAAGGAAGATTTAATTTTTTATTTACTATGGCTCATTATATGACTTAAATGTTTTCTGTCTAATTTGTAGATTGTTATAGCTGGGTGAAACCTTAGAAATCATGTTGTATTCATCTCTTTATTTTTATAAGGAAGCTGTTGAGACTTAAAAAGTCTAAACGACTTGCCCATAATATTTACCTGCTACTGCAGAATTTGCTCTCTCTCAATCCAGTGATCTTCCCAAGACACTCTGCTCCCTCTCAGTTCATCTACTTTTGCCTTGTGTGTTCATATTTAGATGGCAGAGTTGACTCGAACTCATATATCAGATGCCATTACTGCTTCAGGAGCTCCCCTAGCAACGCTGTATGACCACCAGCGGATACATGCTCCAGACTTCGTGAAGCAACTGAGGACCAGAGCTGAAACAGATAGGTTAATATTCAGTCATTCTGCAAATATGTAATGAGTATCTACTGAGTTCCAGGCACTCTTGTGGGTGCTGGGAATACAGTTTTGGGAATACAGTCTAGAGGATAGGTAGATGTTAATCAAATAGTCACTTAAGGAATGATCACTGTAAACTAAGGTAAGTGTTATGAAAGAAAGGACAGTTGTCTCTGAGATACATAACAAAGGAATTTGAATAGCCTGTGAGTATAAGAAGGTCAGAGAAAGTTTTCCTGAAGAAGTAAAGCTTATGGTAAGATACAGTGGATGAAAAGGAGTTGGTGTTGTAAAGGAGGTAAAGAATATACAGGTCAATACATGTAAAGGGAGGAAGAGAAAAGGAAGGAAGACCGATGGCATTGGAGGCAGAGAGCAAAGGGGAGAATGGTAGATGATGCAGAGATCAGATCATGGTAGGGCCTTGCAGACCGTAGGATTTTGTTTATTCTAGAGCAGTGAAAAGTCATAAGAGAGTGTTTTAGGCAGGGCTGGGTAATGTGATCATGTTTTGTGTGTGCCTTCTTTCTTTTACATCACATTTTGACTGTCTCTAATTCATAGATTTTAAGACTAGTCACATTCATTGTGGGTGATACTTGGGGTGATTTGTGCTTATTTCTCATAATAGAAAAGAAAAAACTCTTTTCTTAAAAAATCCTCACCTGAGGAGTGGTATTTTTTTTCTATTGACTTTTAGAGAGAGTGAAAAGGAGAGGGTAGGGAAAGAGAGAGAGAGAGAGAAAGAGAGGAAAAGAGAAAGAGAGGAAAAGAGAAAGAGAGAGAAAGAGAAAGAGAGACATCGATGAGAGAGACAAATCTATTGGTTTCCTCCCACTCACACCTGATGGGGTGGGGATTGAACCTGCAACCCAGGTACGTGCCCTTGACCGGGAATCAAACCCACAACCCTCTGGTGTGCAGGCCAACACCAGCCACTGAGTCACACCAGCCAGGGCATTAGATACTCTTTAGTGTGTTATACAACCTTTTCATAAATGAATGCCTTCAAATACTTTGTAAGTTTCATAATTCCTGTTCATTCAAGATTTTATCTAATGTTGAGCAGTATTAACCCTTTGCACTTGCTTGCTTATTTCTCGATTCCTTTATTCTACTCGGGATTTAATTTTTTAAATACCCCAGATTTTACAAAGTGCGGCAGTAGAATAAAAAACTGGAGTTTCTTTTTATACAAACTTATTTATTTGGATTTTTTTATATTTCAAATTATTGATACATTCAATAACCGTCACACTCGACATCCGAGTGCAAAAGGTTAAAATCTTAGTCCTATTAGAGACTTTAAATGTTGAACCAGTTTTGTTTTGTTTTTGTAGGAAAAGTCAATCTGTTTCACTCTCTCACAATAATGAAGGAACCCCTGACTCAAAGCATCAGAAGTATTCTTCATATGATAGTTATTCTGAGTCTTCAAGATACAAGAATCACGATAGAAGGTGAAAAGAGGGTTTTGTTTTAATGTTTGTGAGTTTATTTGAACCAGACTATCATCAATTGCCAGGAGATAAAGTCTCAATGCAGTGAGATAATGTATCAGAGAATGGCAGTTCGCTCCATATTTTATACATTCTGAAAAGCGTTTGATGTAGTAAAGTATGATAAGTAGCTGACAATTGCTTTTTTTTTTTTTTTACTTCTCGATTTCATTTCTTTAAATGAAAGTTTTATCTTCCCCATTTAATTTGCTGATTTGTAAAACAGTTGTTTCATGTAACAATATAGCTGCCATTCCTTGAGAACCTATATTATATAAGCACTGTATACATTTGTTTTTTTATACTTTACCTTTCATCCAGGTTACCCTAATGTTAACATTTTACTTATATTTGCTTTAGCAAGTAGAACTTTCAAAGAAGCGATAGAGGTCAACACCATCTAAGGTTGCAGATATTCTATTGGATGTGGCAATTAGAGTTTAGGTAAAGTTTAGAAGAGTAGTTCCAGTAGAGTAGTTGGGGTTGAAGCAGAGTGTGGTAAATTGTGATATTGATGAAAAGTAGGAGGTGGAAATACCAAGTAGAAGTCTCTTTTCAGTAGCTTGGGTCTTTGTTTTTAATATTGTTGTTGTTTTTTAATTGATTTCACAGAGGAAAGCAGAGGGAGAGATAGAAATAAACATCAACGAGAGAGAGAGAGAGAGAGAGAGAGAGAGAGAGAGAGAGAGAATGATTGATCAGCTGCCTCCTGCACTCCCCACACTGGGGATCAAGCCTGCAACCCTGGCATTTGCCTGACCGGGATTCATACTGTGACTTCCTGGTTTTGACGCTCAACCACTGAGCCACGCAGGTTGGGCCAGTAGCTTGGTTTTTAAAATGAAAGAAAATAGGGTGTGAGAGCCTTAGAATAGTGGTTGCCCAGTGTGACTAGTTAAATGTGAAACTTGCCTCTCTCCTATTCATCTTTTCTAAAAGTTTCTTCTCGGGCTTATGTCTACTTACTATTTTTATGCTTTATATTACATCTTTTATCATTTTGTACCTTGATCATAACCTCCATTTCCTTAGCCAAATAATTTTACTTTGAAGTTATCCTTATTTTGTTGCCTTTTTTATTTGTTTGTTTGTTTCTATAATATTCATAAACAGAAGTAGTAGTGGTAGCAGCCATCAAGAAAGTCCTTCAGTTCCATCTTCTAAGGAAAATGAGAAGAAACTTCATGGTGGAAAGACGGAGAGTTCTATTGATGAACAGGTTCAGACTGCTGCGGATGATTCTCTACGAAGTGACAGTGTACCATCTCTTCCTGATGAGAAAGGTAACTTCCTTGCACATATATGTGTAATTACTTGATTTGGGAGGCTTCCAGAACCCTTTAAGATATTTTTATACATTTTATAATGGAAGTAATATCTAGATGTAGCTGTCTATAATTATGACAGCCTTAGCTGATTAAATGAGGTCTTGGTACCTAGAAGTGAGGTGCTGCCATAGCAAATACTAGAAATGTGGTCATGCCTTTAGAATTGTCTAATGAGTAGAGGTTAGAAGTTTTGAGGTACATGCTAGAAAAAGCCTACATTGCCTTGCAGACCTATTGGTAGGAATATGGACATTAAAGGTGATTCTGATGAGCCCAGCTGGTGTGGCTCAGTGGCTGAGTGTAAACCTATGAACCAGGAGGTCACGGTTCGATTCCCAGTCAGGGCACATGCCCAGGTTGCGGGCTTGATCCCCAGTAGGGGGCATGCAGGAGGTAGTCGATCAATGATTCTCATCATTGATGTTGCTATCTCTCTCCCTCTCGCTTCCTCTCTGAAATCAATAAAAATTATTTTTTTAAAAGAAGAAATAAAAAGGAAGTTAAAGTGATGAATTTGGGTATTTAGCTGAGGAAATTTCTAAACCAAGTGTTGAAGTCATGGCCTGGTTTCTCCTTATTGCTTAGAGTAAAGTGTGAGAGGAAAGATAAATTGAAGGAATTGTTAAGCAAAAAAGAACTAGAACTTGAAGATTTGGAAAACTCTCAGCCTATCCATATTGTAAAAAATGAGAAAACATGTTCTGGAGAGAACGCCAAGGGTGTAACTTGACAATCACCCCATAAAGAGATTACCCCTGGATTTAATCAGCCATCTCAACAGAAGCCAGGACTATATGCCAGCAGAGACACTGCTAATTTGGATTGAAGGGCAAGAGAAGGGATGCAATTTAGGAAGACTTTCAAACTTCTGGGGTTCCCCTGGATAAGACAGTAGAGCTACCCAGCTGTGAACATGCCTTATCCTTCAAGAAAATAGAAGACTGATCCTGAGGTTGATTTATATATCAGCAGGGTAGCCCCTGCCACTACAGGCTCAGAGCACGAAGGCCCAAGTATAAGGCTCTCCACTCATTGGTTTCAGAGGGTGGGGCCACCTCCTTGGTTTCATTGTCCAGGCTGCCCCTGCTCAGGGCCTCGGGAGCAAAGCCTATGCCAGTGGCCGAGTGGGTGCAGCTACCACTCAGGGATGAGGGGGCAAGGCCATTCTGGTGGGTGTGGAAAGCATGACTGCCACCTCTGCGGGCTTGAAGGGCAAAGCATCGAGCCAAGGGTGATTATTTTTGAGCCTTAAAATCTAATGGAATTTGCCTTGCTAGATTTTGGATTTGCTGGAGACCTACTACCCCTTTCTTCTTTTGATTTTTCCCTTTTGGAATAGGACTGACTGTCTATTCTACACTTATCCCACCATTGTGTTTTGAAGCATATAACTTGCCTTGCTTCACAGGTTCGTAGCTAGAAAGAAATTTTGCCTTGGGAAACATTGAGTTTTACCCATATCTAATTAGATGACATTTAGATGGGACTTTGAATGTGTAGTTGATGCTGGAATGGGTTTGGAGGCCCTTGGGATGGGGTGAATGTATTTTGCAAGCAAGAAGGAATGAATTTTGGGGAGCCAGAAGATGGAATGTTAGGGACTGAATTCTCTGCAAAATTTCTAAAAGGACTCCTAAAGTTCAACAACCCAATTAAAAAATGAATAGTCACTTCATTGGAGAAAATATACAAATGTCAACTGGACATAGGAAAGGTATTTAATATCATGTGTCATTAGGAAAAATGAAAATTCAATCACAACGAGATACTACAACATACCTGTTAGAATGGCTAAAATCCAAAAAACTGACAACAAATGTGTGGCAAGAATGCAGAGCAACAGGAGTTTGCTTGCATTCATTGCTGATGGGAGTACAGAATGCTACTTTGGAGACAGTATTTTATAAGGACTCAGCAATCATGTGCCTAGGTATTTACCCAAGTGACTTAAAAACGTATGTCTACACAAAAACCTATCACTAATGTCCATAACACTGTTGTTCTTATTTGCTAAAAACTGGAAGCTACAAGATGTTTTATGAGGGGAATGGGTAGACTGGTAAATCTATACAACGGAATATTAGTCAGTGATTAAAAGGGAGAAGCTATTGCTTCATGCAACAACATGGTTGCATTTTAAGTGAATTTTACTAAGTGAAAGAAGCAAGCCCCAAAGATTACATATTGTATGATTTCATTTGTATGAAATTCTGGAAAAGGCAAAACTACAGGGATGGAAAACAATGGTTCCCAGGTGTTAGGTGGAAGAAGAATGATTGACTACAAAGTGGATACATAGCACAGGAGAACTTTCAGTGTGAAACAACTGTTATGTAAGGTATTGCATGTTCATATAGTTGTATGCACTGTCTGGTGCTATGCATCTATCAAAACCTAGAATCGTACATCACAAAGAGTAAACTAAACATACACATCAGCCACACTAAACACCCCTCCTCCCTACCCCCTGTACCAGGATAGAATGTAGCCTATGACCATTTCTCAATTTTCTATAGGGTATTAGTTTTCTAATTGATTTATAGGAGCTCTTTGTAAATTAAGTACATTACACTTTTACCATATTTCCTGTACTAATATTAGATATTTTAGAGTTCTTTACTTGTTTGTAAAATAAGTGAATTTTGTTTATTTCATGCTTACTGCTAGTGATTAGTTATATGAGTTTATTATATTATCTCATAAAGAGGCAGCAACTGCCACTAATTGAGTACCTACTGAAAACTGTTATAATGATAAAATCTACTGCTTCATATTCTTTTAGATTCAGCTTCTATTGCAACAGAATATTCCCTGAAATTTGATGAATCCATGACAGAAGATGAAATAGAAGAAAAATCATTTCGATCTTTACTGCCTTCTGAGAGTCATCGCAGATTTAATATGGAAAAGAGAAGAGGCCATCATGATGACTCTGATGAAGAAACTTCCCCAGAAAAGACTACACTGTCTTCTGCCAAGGTGGGTTTCAGTGTGCCCATAGAGATCCTTCATAAGTAGTTGTGAATGCGTTCTCTCAAAGTTGTGAAGATACATTTTGTACTTGAACTCAGTTGTTAGCTATCAAAATGATTTTCCTAAGATACCAATTTTATGTTACATTTTTGTTATAAAATTAGGCTTTGCCTTCCTTACAAAGTAGAATACAACCTTATTCCTAAGGCCTTTGAGTGTCTGAGCCAGAGTTATCTCTTTAGCTTTTTTACTTGTTCCACTCTTAAAAAATTTAATTTCATTTAAAAATTTATATGTATGTCATTCTAAAATGTAAACCTTGTGGATAATAAAGACAAATTCTTACTATGTTTATATCACTGGGGAGGTACAGGCCCTACAGTGGTTGTTTGTTAAAATTCAATGGCTGGCTGCCCTAGCTGGTTTTGCTCAGTGGATAGAGCGTCGGCCTGTGAACTGAAGGGTCCCAGGTTTGATTCTAGTCAAGAGCACATGCCTGGTTTGTGTGCTCGATCCCCAGTGGGGGGCGTGCAGGAGACAGCCAATCAATGATTCTCCCTCGTCATTGATGTTTCTATCTCTCTTTCTCTTCCTCTCCCTTCCTCTCTGAAATCAATAAAAATATATTTTAAAAAAATTTAATGGCTGAATAAATTAGCAGATGAATGTTACTCCCTCTCGTGCCTTTTGTGAATAATATTTTCTACATAGTTGTCAATATTTTTAAAAAAAGTTTTTATTGATTTCAGAGAGGAAGAGAGAGGGAGAGAGAGAGATAGAAACATCAGTGATGAGAGAGAATCATTGATCAGCTGCCTCGTGCATGCCCCCTACTGGGGATTGATCCTGCAATCCAGGCACATGCCCTGACTGGGAATTGAACTGTGACCTCCTGGTTCATAGGTTGACGCTCTATCACTGAGCCACACCAGCTGGGCTGTTGGCAACATTTTTAATTTATTTAAATTTTTAAATTTATATAATATTTTATAAGTGCATGCCTCTTTTTTTTCTGCATACCTCCTTTAATGAAGTTAATTATGTTCCAAAAGGTTTAGATGATGATAAATTCAAAGTAAACTCTCTGTATTAGGAGCTGAGCATGCCATTCTCAGGAGGACAAGATAGCTTTTCTAAGTTTACTATGGAGATGGTTCGACAGTATATGAAAGAAGAGGAAATGAGGGCAGCTCACCAGTCTTCACTTCTGCGTCTCCGTGAAAAAGCCTTGAAGGAGAAAACTAAGGCTGAATTAGCCTGGCTAGAGCATCAGAAAAAGTAAGTTCTTTCAGTGAGCATAGTTTTCACTGTTTAATTTCTCTCATTAAAACCAAATGCTTTGTTTTTAAAGATGATTTTGTTCCTTCATTTAATTTGATTTGATCAACCCAATTTCACAAGCTAGAAATATGGCCACCATATTTGAATCATGTTGCTTTTAAGACCTTCTACTCATGTAACACTTTCTTTGCATTTCTCTTTTTTCACTTAACTGATTCTTATGTTGTTATTTTATACTTAATTTCCTTATTATATTGTAAATTTCTTAAAACTTTTTTCTCTTTAAAGAACACAATCTAGTTTGCGTATATTGCTTGTGCAGTGAAATAATTGTTGGGATAGCAATTGCTGCATGCAGCAACTGTTTTCCCCATTTGAAAATGTTTAATTGGTTTAGAGACTTTAGTGGTTGAAATTATTGACATTAGAATAGAAATTTAATCTAATCTTTGTCTTGATGGGAAATATTTGTAGACATCTCCGAGACAAAGGAGAAGATGATAAAATGCCCCCACTTCGGAAGAAACAGCGTGGCTTGCTCTTAAAGTTGCAGCAAGAAAAGGTATGTTAGGAAAAAGACTACTGTAAGAGAACTTATCATAAGGCAAGTTAGATGTGGAATCTACTATTTTGCCTAATCTCTTTTTCTTATTATGTTGAGATTTAATTGATATTCACTACTGTTTATGCCTATACTACTATAATTACAAGAGTTGCTTGGTAGTGTACTATATTTCTCCAAATTAGGATTACGAGTCACTGGTGACTTAATACAATATAGCAGCAATTTTCAACCTGTGTGCTGCAAGAATTTTTAAAGCATGTAATACCTGACTAGTTATTGACCTCTTTCCTTTAGATTGCCAAATGAAAAAATGACAACAGCCAACACAATAGCCATCCAGTGTTCTTGAATCAAAATTATATACCTTTTTTTTTATAGACTGGCAAAAAATAAATGTTTTGGCGTGTAGCAGAATTTTAGTAATTAGTTTATGTGTACCAGGAAATGAAAAAATTTGAAAATCACTGCAGTATAGAATCAAATCTTCTGCCTTCATTTAGTATGTAAAATAAAATAGTCTTTTGAAATGCATATTTTAAAAAAAATAAGGTATTTATAAGAGTTTATTTAGATTAATATATTTTAGTCACTGTTTTCCCAAATAGATATCTAAGGCATATTAATTACAAGTTGACAAATATTTTGGTTTAGTGGACTCAGAAACACCTGGGATGTGAATCTTGGAGAGGCAGCATGGTGTAGTGCTTAAAAATTCAGCTCTAGAGTCAGATTGCCTGGGTTAAAATCCGAAGTCTACCAATATTAGTTTCATAACTTAGGACAAGTTACTTAACTTCTTGGTGCCTCAGTTTCCTTATCTGTCAACTGAGGATAATACTGATAATATACTTTGCAGGGTTGTTGGGAGGAATAAGTGAATTAATACATATAATAAACTTAGAACAGCCCTTGGCACACAGTAAGTGCTCAATAAATGTTAGTTGTTATTACTTGAATTCTAGCTTTGTCACTCGCAATTGTTTAATCATAGTCAAGTTTAAGCAACTCTGTAAGACTTAAGTTCCTTTTCTGTAGGAGTGAGATTATATAGACTTCATATGGTGGTTGTGAGGACTGAATGCAATAACATATGTAAATATATTTCATATTGCCTGGTCAGTATGGGATCAATAGATTCTAGTTTTCTTTTCCCTTATTGACCTGTTGCCAGTTACTACTTTGTTAGATGGTCAATGAACTTAATCATTTGAGTTATATGTTGGATTACTTCTTAAATAACCTTTTTTTTTTTTTATTTTTTTAGTTTACCTAGGAAATAGGATTGCAAGAAATTATAAGTAACAAATTGTTAATGTCTTTATTATGCTTATTTTTATTGACAAGAAAACAGATTAAAACATTTTTGAAAAAAGGACAATCTATGTTAAATTTTAACATTTATTAACAGCGAAGTGTATCATCTTTTCCTCACTTAATTAGCAATAGAGAGCTTAATAATATCCTGTGTAGAGAGAGTTTGGTGCAATGTAGTCTTACATGTTTTTGGTGGCTTTTAAGTGGAGACAATTCTGTTTTGAAAGAAAATTTAAAACTTTTAAGGGTAGTTTTTTTTTTTCTCTCCTTCCCCCTCTCCCCTTCTCCCCCTCTCCTTCTCTTTCCCCCTCCTCCCACTCTCCCCCCTCTCTCCCTCCTCTCATCCCTCCCTCCACCTCTCACCACCCTTCCACTCTCTCCCCCTTTCTCTCTCTCTCATTAAAGAAAAAACAAAACAAAACAAAAAAACTTTTAAGGGTAAAAAAAACAAAACAAATCTTTTAAGGGCAATAAAATAATTCATCCTCTTTGACTTATTTGTCTTATTTTTTTGGAGTCTCTACTAAAGAAATAATCCATAGTATGAAACAATTATAAACATTTAAGCAGTGTTAGTGATAGTAAAAAATTATAAGGAACTTATACTAGAAAATGTGAAGGGCATATTAAGTGTAAAAAGGGCAGATGAAATTATAGTCTGTTGTAATTATAATTATTTAAAGGATTATGTTAAATTATTTTAGATAGATGAAGTTATGTGACTTGTTTTTCCTTTTTCAATATTTACTAAGTTTTCAATGTTATTACTTTTTAAAAAATAAATCTTTATTGTTCAGATTATTACAATTGTTCCTCTTTTTTCCCCCATAGCTCCCCTCCATCCGGTTCCTACACCACCCTCTGCCCTTATTTCCCCCACTGTCCTCATCCATAGGTGTACGATTTTTGTCTAGTCTCTTCACGCACCCCCCACACCCCTTGCCCCCCAAGAATTGTCAATCCACTCCCTTTCTATGCCCCTGATTCTATTATATTCACCAGCTTATTCTGTTCCTCAGATTTTTTATTCACTTGATTTTTAGATTCACTTGTTGATAGATATGTATTTATTGTTCATTTTTATCTTTACCTTTTTTTCTTCTTCCTCTTCTTAAAGAATACCTTTCAGCATTTCATATAATACTGGTTTGGCAGTGATGAACTCCTTTAGCTTTTTCTTATCTGTGAAGCTCTTTATCTGCCCTTCAATTCTGAATGATAGCTTTGCTGGGTAGAGTAATCTTGGTTGTAGGTTATTGCTATATTCATCACTTTGAATATTTCTTGCCACTCCCTTCTGGCCTGCATAGTTTCTGTTGAGAAATCAGCTGACAATTGTATGGGTGCTCCCTTGTAGGTAACTAACTGTTTTTCTCTTGCTGCTTTTAATATTCTCTCTTTGTCTTTTGCTCTTGGCATTTTAATTATGATGTGTCTTGGTGTGGTCCTCTTTGGATTCCTTTTGTTTGGGGTTCTGTACTTGTAAGTCTATTTCTTTCACCAGGTGGGGGAAGTTTTTTGTCATTATTTCTTTAAATAGGTTTTCAGTATCTTGCTCTCTCTCTTCTTCTGGCACCCCCATAATTCTGATGTGGGTACGCTTGAAGTTGTCCCAGAGGCTCCTTACACTATTTCATATTTTTGGATTCTTTTTTCCTTTTTGCTTTTCAGGTTGGGTGTTTTTTGCTTCTTTGTATTTCAAATCTTTGACTTGATTCTTGCGATCCTCTAATCTGCTGTTGGATCTCTGTATATTATTCTTTATTTCAGTCAGTGTATGCTTAATTTCTAGTTGGTCCTTTTTCGTATCCTCGAGAGTCTCACTAAATTTATCAGCCTTTTCTAGAAAATTCTTGAAAAACCTTATAACTGTGTTTTTGAACTCTATATCCAGTTGTTTGCTTTCCTCCATTTCTTTCATTTGTGACCTGTTTGTCTCCGCATTTTCGCTGCTTCCCTGAGTTGATAGAGTGGCTTTGTGTGCTAGGTGTCCTATAGGGCCCAGTGGCTCAGCCTCCCCAGTTACCTGAGGTGAATACTCTTGGTGCACCCCTCTGTGGGCTGTGTGCACAGTCTTGTTGTAGTTAAGCCTTGATTGTTGTTGGTATCACTGGGAGGAATTGACCTCCAGGCCAATTGGCTATGAGGATCAGCTGTGTCTACAATGGGAGAACTTCTGTGCTGGAGACATCCTTATGAGACAAGACTTGCTTGAGTGGGGCTTTGGTGCTCACTGAGTCTGCCCCCTGAGTGTGTCCCTTATGTATCTGAGGAGTTGTAATCTGGATGGTCCTACTCTGACCCCTGGGTACACTGGCTCTTGGATCTCCAAGGAGGTGCTAATTTAGCCTCTTCCTGAGGCCACCCAGCAGGAGGTATGGATAGATCTGCAGATTCCTCTTCTTTGTTTGGGTTTTGG